>NC_135335.1:80044575-81357908 GCF_023851605.1 Tamandua tetradactyla
ATAATTGAGAAATATAAATATATATCTATGCATGTATAATCGAATTATGCAAGTTAAAAAAAATCAAGCATTAATTCAAAGAAAAGAGAAACTATACAAGAAAGGAAATGTAATCCTAGTATACTACTTACTTTTACAGTGAGTAATATTTATATAGTCACAGTGATAAAAATATGTATTGTTGATTTATGTTTCAATGCTTTTCTGCTGCCAGTGAACTAAAGTTTAAACACTTTACCATGGTTTCCAAGACCTTCCGTGATTTCATCTATCTTTTTGGACACTTCTCTTAATACACACTATCAGTCAGCTTTTGGTAGGTTAGCTCTGGTAACAAAGTCCTAAATCTCAGTGGCTTCTAACCACAGGTCATGTGGGTTGGCTGTGGCTTGGCTGTATGTCTTCCCATTCCAGGATATAGGCTGAGAAACAGCCATACTCAGGACTCATCATTCTCACGTCAGAGGAAAATGAGCAAAAGAGCTGGCAAAATGAACAGTGGCAATTAAAGTTTCTCCTAACGCTGCACAGTGGCATTTCTGCTCATGTTTTACTTGCCAAACAAGTCAATAACCAACTTTCATAGAAAGGAGGTGGTGTGGGAGATGGGATAAATGTTTCCCACAGCAGTCTTGACTAAAGACAAGGAAGCAATCTACCATGTACAATATCTATCACTCTCTGGTCTAATCACATTTTAGATTTATTTCAGTTTGCAGAACACACCCACATACTATTTCTTTTCTGCTACTGAAATCATATGCCTGAACACACAGAAAAGTGTTGAGGAGTATGTGGTGTCAAATACATTCAGCCCAGGGGTAAATACTGTAGTGAAAATTAATCTCCTCACTTCTTGATTGAGATGTTAGCTTTCAATTAACAATGTTCCATAATAGTCAGATCTGTGAATTTGGAAATGGTCATAACAGGTTGAGGAGAAGGGCAAGAAGGAATATTTGTGATGTAGTATCAATAATAAGTAAGAAATAATAAGATTATTTATGAAAGATTCAAATTAGTGGCCTAGCATCAAGATGGGATGGGAGAATATCAGAGACTATTTCTTGAAGGGACACCTGAGGTAGTAAAGAACTCTCCAAGTAGAAAATGCATCCCAATACAACGGCACTATGTAAAAAGCAATGGAGCTTGGTCTAGGATTCTTAACATACCTGTGTCACTTACCAGTCAGTAAAACTTGCATTGCTTTTATATGAATGCAATTGAAATAAAACTGAAAAACTGCTTCAATACTATCATTTTTTACTCAGTGCATGTGGCTATATCAAGAATTGAAAGAGGAAAAAAAATACTAAGTAAAAATAAGTCATGGAAAGTAAATGTGCTGTAAAAATACTGAAACAATAACATTGGCTTGGGACCCTACTCCAATCAAGATGGTAGAGTGAGAAACTTCACAATTCCTTTGACCTACAGAAGCTTTGTTTGAGCAACAAGCAAGAAATATTGAAAAATTTGAAAAAATGACAGAAACATTTTTCTTAAAGCTCCAGCAAACAGTTAAAGGATTTCAGTAACAAGATGAATGCCAGATCAAGAATAAAGGGCACTTAAAAGCTGTGGGATCTCATGGCACCCAGGTTGCTCCTTATTCTATCCCCTCACTAGCTGGGCATACAGAAGGCCTACACTCCCTGTGTAGATCCCTGGTCCCAGTTCCAGGAAGCAGAATAACCCTTCTGTATGGACGTCTGACTCAATCTGCTAGTGGTTTGAGGGACTCTCTGTCCCAGAACATGTGCTACATGTAGCAAGTGACTCAGTGAGTTCTCATACAGAATGCTGTGATAGAACAGTCAAATTGTGCAATCCGGGTAAGGGAACACTGGCTGTCAGACACATAGTGCAATGTCCCAGGACCATGAGGAAACTGTTTCCTAGGGAAGAAGAGATATCCTATTCATGTAAAACAGGGGGATTCCTAGAACCATATGCACGTGCCCAAGACCAGAGATGTGTGCACAAAGGATCAGAGAGGCTCTTACGCTTTAGCCTGGAGCTAGTCTCCAAACACAATGTATGGATAAGCCCTGAAGGAGAGAGTAGCATACAAGACAATTGTTAAAAACTGGGAAAAGTGTTTGTTTTGTTGTTGTTGCTATTGTTAGTTCCTGACATTCAAGGAAAGCTCTTTCACAATACTAGCTGGATACAAGCTAGTATTGTTCTAAGGAACAGAATCTCTCAGAGTCTAAAATCCAGCAGTAACACACGAAAGATATCAGTGTCCAGATTTCAATACAAGATTACAAAGCATACATAGAAAGAGGAACTGATAGCCAAGGCAAAGAAGATTAAAGCTTTTTAAATCAGCAATGAGAAAGATCAGACCTGAGACATACCAGAGATTTTTAAGAAATAGCCCTAAATATGCTCAAGGAAAACATGGACAAAGAGTTAAAGGACATCAGGATAATGAGAAATGAACACAGAACATCAACAGAGACATGGGCATTTTGAAAAGGAAGACCACAATAGCAAATTAAAATTCCCTAGAGGGGTTCAACAGCAGACTGGAGTTTTCAAAGAAAGAATCAGTGAACTTGAAGATAAAGCCATGGAAATCATCCAGTCTGAGAAGCAGAAATAGGAAAGAATAAACAAAAGTGGGCAGAAATTGTGGAAACTTTGGGACAATGTCACACATAGCTACATATTATAGGAGTCCCAGAAGGAGAAGAGAGAAAGGGCAAGAGACAATATTCACAAAAATAATGGCTGAAAACTCCCCAAATTAAAGAAACATATGAATGTGCACATCCAAGATGCTCAATGAACTCCAAACAGGATAAACCCAAATTGACCCTCTCCACACCATGTTATAAACTGTTGAAGCCTAAAGATAAAGAGGAAATTCTAAAAGCTGCAAGAGAGAAAGATTGTGTCACATACAAGAAAGGCATGATAAGATTAAGTTCCCATTTCCCATCAGAAACCGTGGAGGCAAAAAAACATTTTGAAGCCAAAAATTGCAAATCAAGAATTCTTTATGTAGAGTACTATTGTGGCTCTACAGGAGGCAAGTTTAGGGTTGCCCACATGATTCTGCCAATACCATTATTAGGTATATATCTGAAAGAACTGAAAGCAGGGACATCAATAGACATTTGTACACTGGTGTTTATAGTGACAGTATTTATGATTTTCAGTGGATGGAGGAGGCCTAAAGATACATTGACTGATGAACAGAAGGGGACACTGTGGTGTAAACATATGAGGAATATTGAACAGCTGCAGGAAGGAATGAAGTTGTGTCACATGCAACTAGGTGAATGATCACTGAGGATATTATGTTGAGGGAAATAAGCCAGAAACAAAAGGACAAATACTGTCTCATGATGCAGACTAACTATAATGAGCAAACTCTGAGAACTGAATTTGAGAACGTAGGTTTTCAGGGGATAAAAAGTGGGCAGAGATGGAACAATCGATGATTAAGGAGTATGGAATGATCAATCAGACTCATTATAAAGATTCCTAGATTGGAAGCTCTTACAGCAGTCACATCTATTCCTGAGTTTTAACTGTTATTTCTAAATTCTGAGAGGCTGTGCTCTTTGAGTATGACTTGGTAGTTTCCTGGAACTTTGGGTATCTTATGCTCAAAATCAGAGTTTCACAACAATGAAAATCAGATTACTCCATAGAGCAAGTGCTAAAGAAACTGAAAAAGTGATCAGACTTCAATTATAGATATGAATGAGATACATCTGGTTAGGATGAAGGCAAATCAGAATACAGGGTAAAGAACGATATTGTCTATATTTCAAGACTTCAATTTCTATGTGAGACCAAAGGGGGAGATGTTTATTTTGTTCAAAAACTAAATTTTCTGTAGTACATTATCCAATTTAATTTGTCAGATCAGTTTATCTAAACAGCCTAATTGCAAAGGAATGAGATTTTGTTCTTTTATAAGGTTAATATAATACCCCCATACATTTCAGAGGATTTGGAGAAGAAAATAAAAAGTATTTGCAAAGTTCCCTTGAAGGACTTAGGAAAAATTGGGACTATCAGTCTTCCCCACTTGAGGAATTCTGTATAGTCTCTCAAGCATTAGGGACTCCCAATTTAATAAACCAAGCCCTCAGTCTTGAGGCTTGCCTTTATGAAACTTTATCTCTGCAATGGCAAAGCTAAATCTACTTATAATCATGGCTAAAAGTCACCCCCAGAGAACCTCTTTTGTTTCTCAGCTGTGGCCTCTCTGTCTAGGCCAACTCTGAAAATAAAATCACTACCCTTCCTCCTACATAGGGCATGACTCCCAGGGATATTAGTCCCTGGCATCATGGGACATGGCTCCTAAGGATAAGCCTGACCCTAGTTTCATGGGGCTGAGAATGCCTTCTTGCCCAAACGAAGGGGAAATAAGTGGAAGAAAATACAGCTTCAGTGACTAAGAAATTTCAGATCGCTTAGAGAGATTATTCTGGAGGCTTTTCTTATGCAAGCTTTAGGCAGATGTTACAGACCTCATGGTAGGCCAAGTACCAACCAACAGTATTCTCAAAAACTCTAGGGAGGAATTAAGATACTCCCGCATAAACAATAACTGAAAAATATTGTCACTATTAGTCTCTATAAAAGTTTTTCTTAATAAGTTTGTTTTTCCAGAAAATTTAGGTCTCCATAT
Organism: Tamandua tetradactyla; assembly: GCF_023851605.1. NCBI lineage: Eukaryota > Metazoa > Chordata > Mammalia > Pilosa > Myrmecophagidae > Tamandua > Tamandua tetradactyla. The sequence goes on from NC_135335.1 coordinate 80,049,239, forward strand.
TGTTTCTATGCCAGATAAACCCTGAAACCCAGGGGATTGAGAGAATGATTAAATGAGATGGAGTAGGCATAATGGAGAAATTCAGATTTAACAAATGATTATTAAATACACACACACACACACACACAAAGGGTGGGCCACGGTGACTCAGCAGGCAGAGGTCTCGCCTGCCATGCCGGAGACCTGGGTTCTATTCCCAGTGCCTGCCTATGTCAAAAAAAAAAAAAAAACACAAAAAACAAGAACAATTGATTATGACTACTGACTTGTTATGTAGGTATTTATTTTTAGTTTCTTTTTACTTTCTAGTTATTAGAATCGCTAGAAGATAAAATCAGAAATTGTTGAACCATAATCCTGTAGCCCTAACCTTTGAAAATGATTCCACAGGTATTAGCAAAATATATCTTGCCTATTTTTGTATGGATCTACTTCTGGATGTTTTATTCTGCTCCACTACTCTATATATCTATCTCTGACACGACCGTCTTAGTTAACTTACCTTTATTGTAAGTTTTAAAATTGGGTAGAATGCAATACTTGGGGTGAATAAGGGGGGTTATAAGGGGAATGGGATGTTTGGAGTTTTCTTTTTGCTTTTTATTTCTTTTTCTGGAGTATTGCAAATGTTCTAAGATTGATAATGGTGAAGAATGCAGGCTATTTGATGATCTTGTGAATCACTGATTTGATATTTTGAATGGGATTGTATATTACATGAATAAATCTGAATAAAATTACATTTGGAAAAAAAACAATTCTGCATCTGCCAAACTGTCTTCCAAAAATGAGGGAGGATTTATAATATTCTCACATAAACAAAAACTGAAGAACATTGTCACTACTAGACTAGTCCTAAAAGAAATGCTAAAGGAATTTCTACAGGTTGATAAGATATGAAACTAGACAATTGATTGAAGCCTCATGAGGAAATAAAGATCTCTGATAAATATAAAGACATAGATAAATATAAATACCAGTACTACTCTATTTTGGATTTGCAACTCCACTTTTTTGATTTGCAACTCCAGTTTTTACCTCCTATAGGATCTCAAAGGCAAATGCATAAAATGTAATTATAAATCAATGGCTTAGGGTTCATACTGTATAAATACGTAATTTGTGACAAGAAAAACAGAGGAGTACAGGAATATAGTTTATGTATGCTATTGAAGAATTTTAAGTTGGTATCAAAGCAAATATGATTGCCATAGATTTAGGATTTAAATTTAAGTCCCTATAGTAACCACAAAGAAAATACCAGAGAGATGAAAATTCATGGAGATGGATGATAGAGAACAGTCTACCAGGGGTGGGGAGCAGGGGCAGCAGGGAGTCCTATAAAATCAGTGCAGGGTTCCTGTTTGGATGGAAGAAAAAGTTATAGGAATGGATGGAACAGTACAAATGTGATTAAGCCCATTGAATGCTATACATGAGATGGGGTGGAATAGGAAGATTTATACTGTCTATATGTTTCCACAATTTAAAAATGAGATAAGGACGATTAAATGCAATATCTGAGACTGGATCTAGGAATGGAGGAGAAAAGACTCAAAATGGCATTATTTTAAATAAGAAAAATTGGAATACAGAATGTAAATTTTATATCAATGTTAAATTCCTTGAATTTCATAACTGCACTTAAGGTGATTATATAATTGAATATCCTTGTTTGAAGGAAATGTGAATAGAAGTATGTGTTCAAGAAGTATGATGTGCATAAACTGTTCTCAAATGTTCAGAAAATCAATAAATTGATTGATTGATAGATTTTATGGATGGAGATGATAAATATGTGGAATGATAGGCAAGATGTCAAAATGTTAAAATTGGTAAATATGGGTATCTTCAGGTTGGGGGTATGTTGGAGTTCTCTGTAAAGGATTTCTATTATTTTTGCAACTGTCCTGTAAGCTTGAAATTATTTCAAAATAAAAAGTTTAAAAAATGCCTTGAGAATCATGTCTAACTGGAGTTATTTCTTGGGAGGCTTGCTGTTTTCCTTTATACGTTCATAAGTATTTCTTCAGCTCCAAAGTACTCAGTTAAGTGACGAAGACTTCCACCTGAGCAATTAGTCTTTTAAGCATTTGCAGCTAATTGGAAGCATGTGTGGTTTACTTGAAGTTGTTCAGCATTGTTTGCAAAATTCTTTGACATGTACTTTTATTTGGCCAATAATTCATTTTGTAAAATTTTAACCAAGTTTTATATTTACTTCCCAGAGATTTTTTAACAAGGGAATGAAAGAGATAGAAAAAGTGCCTTAGTAATTTGTCCTTATGTCACTCTACCCTATGATTGTATTCCTTGTCACCTAGACAAGGATCATTTCACTGTAAGAAATAAAATCCCCATTCTCACTTTATTACTGTCCCCAGTGATCTCTTGCTTCTGTGGTGTCCTTCATATCAAAGCCTTACAATCGAGAGTCCAGCCTCTTCTTGGCAGTCCATAATGTCTTCAGGACACAATAAAAGAACTGGCACTATTTCAGTTCACATAATTGCATACTTCCTACATAAAATTTCCTCACATATTTCAATTAAACGTACTTCATTTTTATCAACCCCCTAAGGGCCAGTATAAGGTTGCTATTTCTATGTTCAGGTGTTTTCTTCACAAAGTTAAAAAGTTCGCAAAGTTTGTGAATTTACAGCCTGAGAGATGTTATATAAATGCAAACTGTATTCATTTACATCACAGATTTGTCCTTGGCTATTTATGAAGGACTGACATATTTTTGGTGCCTCTTATTATAACTTTATTAATTTGCCTTGAATGGTTTTGGGGCATTGTCCAAAATTTTGTTGTCAAGTAACCTTTTCTATTTAACTTAAAAGATAAAAAATTTAAACCAAGTGTATTAGTTAGGGTTCTCTAGAGAAACAGAATCAACAGGGAACACTTGCAAATATAAAATTTATGAAAGTGTCTCATGTGACCGTAGGAATGCAGAGTCCAAAATCCACAGGGCAGGCTGCGAAGCCGATGACTCCAATGGATGGCCTGGATGAACTCCACAGGAGAGGCTCACCAGCCAAAGCAGGAATGGAACCTGTCTCCTCTGAGTCCTCCTTAAAAGGCTTCCCATGATTGGATTTAGCATCACTAATTGCAGAAGGCACTCCCCTTTGGCTGATTACAAATGGAATCAGCTGTGGATGTAGCTGACGTGATCATGACCTAATCCTATGAAATGTCCTCATTGCAACAGACAGGCCAGCGCTTGCCCAATCAGATGAACAGGTACCACAACTTGGCCAAGTTGACACCTGTCCCTAACCATGATAGTCCACCCCTTGTCAACTTGGCACATATATATATCACCTTAGACCATACTTAATTTCCAAATGAAAACAAATAAGCACACATTTTTTTCTTTTACCTGACAATACTCAACTGTCCTGCATATAACTGGAAACACATTAAATCTCTCCAGAATAGCGTGCAAATCCTTGGGCAACATTCATTCTTAAACTTGATATCTTACAACTTAAATAGTATAACACAAACAAAACAGCATTACAGTCCTCGTTTCTGTAACTGATCACGCGGTCGAAGTTCATATTTATCACTACCTTCTTCCACTACCCATTCCATGTTCCCTTTCCCCTCAGCAAGCACTTCAGCTGGCCGTGGTTCTTTGCCTGGTGGGGTGACCCAAACCTTCATTCCTGAAGTCTCAGAGCCATTAGTGGTCCTGCCTGGATTGTGTTGTTGCAGGTTTTTATTGATTTTAATCACAGGGCATGGTAGTACTAATAGACGCCCCAGGGGATCTCCTATATTCCAAGAAAACTCTTCTTTACCTCCATTATGTAGTTGCAGTCCTACTTCCTTCTGATAGTCAGGGTCAATTACCCCAGACAATAATGTAATCCCCTTCTTGGTGTGTTGATCCAGACACATAAGTAGCCCAAAGTGACCAGGTGGCAATCTTAACTTCCAGTTCAGTGGTATACTGTTGCTTCTCCTGGAGAAAGCACACCCCGTTTTGGAACTAAAACCTGTAGACCAGCAGAACTCAGGGTAGCAGGGACAGGAAGCAAAAATTTTCCTAGTGGATCACTAGGAGTAATAGTGAGTGGCACCACACCCATTTCCACTCCTTGGTTCCTGGACCCATGGATCCTGGCTATGGGAGAAGCAGCACCATACAGTGGACGCTGATTCAGAGCATACACAGCTTCCTGGAGAACATTACCCCAGCCTTTCAAGTTTTTGCCACCTAGTTGGCACCGTAATTGAGTTTTCAAAAGGCCGTTCCACCGTTCTATCAATCCAGCAGCTTCTGGATGATGGGGAACATGGTAAGACCAGAGAATTCCATGAGCATGTGCCCATTCCCGCACTTCATTTGCTGTGAAGTGTGTTCCTTGATCCGAAGCAATGCTATGTGGAATACCATGACGATGGATAAGGCATTCTGTAAGCCCATGGATAGTAGTTTTGGCAGAAGCATTGCGTGCAGGCAAAGCAAACCCATATCCAGAGTATGTGTCTATTCCAGTTAGAACAAATCGCTGCCCCTTCCATGAAGGGAGTGGTCCAATGTAATCAACCTGCCACCATGTAGCTGGCTGGTCACCTCGGGGAATGGTGCCATATCGGGGACTGAGTGTGGGTCTCTGCTGCTGGAAGATTGGGCACTCAGCAGTGGCTGTAGCCAGGTCAGCCTTGGTGAGTGGAAGTCCATGTTGCTGAGCCCATGCATAACCTCCATCCCTGCCACCATGACCACTTTGTTCATGAGCCCATTGGGCAATAACAGGAGTTGCTGGGGAAACAGGCTGACTGGTATCCATAGAACAGGTCATCTTATCCACTTGATTATTAAAATCTTCCTCTGCTGAAGTCACCCTCTGGTGTGCATTCACATGGGACACAAATATCTTCACGTTTTTAGCCCACTCAGAAAGGTCTATCCACATAATTCTTCCCCAGACCTCTTTGTCACCAATTTTCCAATTATGGTCTTTCCAAGTCCCTGACCATCCAGCCAAACCATTAGCAACAGCCCATGAGTCAGTATACAAATGCACCTCTGGCCAGTTTTCCTTCCAAGCAAAATGAACAACCAGGTGCACTGCTCGAAGTTCTGCCCACTGGGAGGATTTCCCCTCACCACTGTCCTTCAAGGACACCCCAGAAAGGGGTTGTAATGCTGCAGCTGTCCACTTTCGGGTGGTACCTGCATATCGTGCTGAACCATCTGTAAACCAGGCCCGAGTTTTCTCTTCCTCAGTCAATTCACTGTAAGGAACACCTCAAGAGGCCATAGCTCTGGTCTGGGAAAGAGAAGGTAATGTGGCAGCAGGAGTGGAAACCATGGGCATTTGTGCCACTTCTTCATGTAACTTACTTGTGCCTTCAGGACCTGCTCTGGCTCTATCTCGTATATACCATTTCCACTTTACGATAGAGTGCTGCTGTGCACACCCAACTTTATGGCTTGGTGGGTCAGACAACACCCAACTCATGATAGGCAACTCAGGTCTCATGGTAACTTGGTGGCCCATGGTTAAGCGTTCAGTCTCTAGTAAGGCCCAGTAGCAGGCCAAAAGCTGTTTCTCAAAAGGAGAGTAGTTATCTGCAGCAGATGGTAAGGCTTTGCTCCAAAATCCTAAGGGTCTGCGTTGTGATTCTCCTATAGGGGCCTGCCAAAGGCTCCAGACAGCATCTCTATTTGCCACTGACACTTCCAGCACCATTGGATCTGCTGGATCATATGGCCCAAGTGGCAGAGCAGCTTGCACAGCAGCCTGGACCTGTCGCAGAGCCTCCTCTTGTTCAGGTTCCCACTCAAAATTAGCAGCTTTTCTGGTCACTCGATAAATGGGCCGGAGTAGCACACCCAAATGAGGAATATGTTGTCACCAAAATCCAAAAAGACCAACTAGGCGTTGTGCCTCTTTTTTGGATGTGGGAGGGGCCAGATGCAACAATTTATCCTTCACCTTAGAAGGGATATCTCGACATGCCCCACACCACTGGACACCTAAAAATTTTACTGAGGTGGAAGGCCCCTGTATTTTTGTTGGATTTATCTCCCATCCTCTGACACACAAATGCCTTACCAGTAAATCTAGAGTAGTTGCTACTTCTTGCTCACTAGGTCCAATCAACATGATATCATCAATATAATGGACCAGTGTGATATCTTGTGGGAGGGAGAAACAATCAAGGTCTCTGCGAACAAGATTATGACATAGGGCTGGAGAATTGATATACCCCTGAGGTAGGACAGTGAAAGTATATTGCTGACCTTGCCAGCTGAAAGCAAACTGTTTCTGGTGGTCCTTACTAATAGCTATTGAGAAAAAAGCATTTGCCAGATCAATAGCTGCATACCAGGTACCAGGGGTTGTATTGATTTGCTCAAGCAATGATACTACATCTGGAACAGCAGCTGCAATTGGAGTTACCACCGGGTTGAGTTTACAATAATCCACTGTCATTCTCCAAGACCCATCTGTTTTCTGCACAGGCCAAATAGGAGAGTTGAATGGGGATGTGGTGGGAATCACCACCCCTGCATCTTTCAAGTCCTTAAGAGTGGCAGTAATCTCTGCAATCCCTCCAGGAATACGGTATTGCTTTTGATTTACTATTTTGCTTGGTAGGGGCAGTTCTAGTGGCTTCCACTTGGCCTTTCCCACCATAATAGCCCTCATTGCATGAGTTAGAGAACCAACGTGGGGATTCTGCCAGTTGCTCAGTATGTCTATGCCAATTATACATTCTGGAACTGGGGAAATAACTACAGGATGGGTCCGGGGGCCCACTGGACCCACTGTGAGACGGACCTGAGCTAAAACTCCATTGATCACCTGGCCTCCATAAGCCCCCACTCTGACTGGTGGTCCAGAGTGACGTTTTGGGTCCCCTGGAATTAATGTCACTTCTGAACCAGTGTCTAATAATCCCCAAAATATCTGATCATTTCCTTTTCCCCAATGCACAGTTACCCTGGTAAAAGGCCGTCGGTCTCCTTGGGGAAGACTTAGAGGAAGGTTAATAGTATAAATTTGTGGCAGTGTAACAAGTTTCTCCCCCATAGGGACCTGGCCTCCCCTTCATTCAAGGGGCTCAGGGTCTGTAAACTGTTTCAAGTCTGGAAGTTGGTTAAGGGGCCGTGACTCTGTGTTTTTGTAATTTAGGTTAGACTTCTGTTCCCTTGACCTAGAACTCTTTTGTTTATACAGCTCCAACAAGAATTTAGTAGACTGCCCTTCTATTGTATTTCTAGGCACCCCATGATTTACTAGCCAATGCCACAAATATCTGCGTGTCATATAATTTTGATGCCTCCTTTGAGTTTGCTGTCTATTATAATACCCACGTCTACCCTGTCTTTGGTGATTAAGTGCTGCCACCTGGCTTCTGCCAACTCGGGATCCTGTCATCCCCATTGTGTTTAAGGATTCCAGCTCAGTGACAGCAGTTCCTACAGTAATATCTGACCTACAGAGAAGTGCAACCAGAGAGCTCTTGAGGGATGATGGTGCTAGTCTCACAAATTTCTCACTGTTCTGGTAAAAGGTGCATCCTCTGGACATTCCTGGGGTGTAAGAGCAGGCTTTGCATGATAAATCCACTCTAACATCCCAATCTCTCTAAGCCTCTGGATCCCCTCATCTACATTATACCAGGGCAGTTCTGGCATTTCAACCTCAGGTAATGTTGGCCACCTTTTGATCCATGTTTCAACCAACCACCCAAACAAGCTGTTAACACCTTTTCTAACTGCTCCTGGTACCAAGATGTATTAGTTAGGGTTCTCTAGAGAAACAGAATCAACAGGGAACACTTGCAAATATAAAATTTATGAAAGTGTCTCACGTGACCGTAGGAATGCAGAGTCCAAAATCCACAGGGCAGGCTGTGAAGCTGATGACTCCAATGGATGGCCTGGATGAACTCCACAGGAGAGGCTCACCAGCCAAAGCAGGAATGGAACCTGTCTCCTCTGAGTCCTCCTTAAAAGGCTTCCCATGATTGGATTTAGCATCACTAATTGCAGAAGGCACTCCCCTTTGGCTGATTACAAATGGAATCAGCTGTGGATGTAGCTGACGTGATCATGACCTAATCATATGAAATGTCCTCATTGCAACAGACAGGCCAGTGCTTGCCCAATCAGATGAACAGGTACCACAACTTGGCCAAGTTGACACCTGTCTCTAACCATGACACCAAGGAAACAAAATCTGGATGGGTTAGTAGGATCAGGAAGAGAATGATAAAAGCATATGACATCATCCTAGAATAGGCCATAAAGCCCCATAAAGGCCACCTGCCTTCTGGTGACTATGCCAAGTAATAAAAGTCAGACTGGTTCATTGGTGAATTTGCCACTACATATTTTCAACTAAAAAAGTAATAATCATGGGAGCGCCATGGTGGCTCAGTGGCAGGGTTCTTGCCTGCCATGCCAGAGACCCAGGTTCGATTCCTGGTGCCTGCCCATGAAAAAATAAATAAAATAATAATAATAATAATAATAATAATAATAATAACCATGATTCTAGCAAAATTCCTAGCCATAGATTTCTGGTTTCCTAGAATAGCACTAAAACATATGACTATTTTTATAAAGATATCTTACCCTTAACTTCGAAATTAAGCCAATATATTCCCATTGCTTAAGTGAATGCATTGCATGTTATTTTTTTTAGCAATAGAGAAAATAATACACAATTTTTAAAAAGAAATAGATCTGCATGTCACTTTTGAGATGAACATTCTGATCTGGGTCAAAACAATAAGCTATTACATTTAACTGCAAGCTCTGGAAGAATGAGACAAAAATAAACTTGAAGGTACACAGTCAAAGAAGGAAAATATACTCTACTAAAATAGTGATATTTCCTTTGTATCTAATATTATTTAATGAGTAAAATGTTAATTTTTGCTTACTATTATTAAAAATAATCATAGTAAAAATAATTTTACTATTATTTTACTCAAAATAATAATAATAATAGTAAAAATTTTGAGAACACAAACTTTTTTTAAAAGAGTATTTGGCACTGAAAAATCAAGAGGAACTTAGCTGGTTTGATCATAAGAAAATTAATTTTGAAAACATACACTTATTTTACCCGATAGTAACCCTGAAATTCCTTCTTATTAGTAAGACTAAGAATGCACATTCTATTTACTGTATCTCTAAATGTTTTGGCAAGGTTCGGATGCTTTTTTGTTTGTTTGTTTGTTTTGCCTTACAAGGAAGAAATAATTAGATTTTGCATTCTACTACGATTATCACAGGTTTTTGGATGTTCAATTTGGGGGAATCACCAGACCACAGGAAACAGAGAAACTTTAGTAATAAACACTTATATTTGTAACTATATTAAATTCAGTACATCCCTAGAAATTAATACGTTCTGCCTGATGAGAGAAAGCTAACCAAGATACTTTCAGACACTTGGCTTTGTTCACTGTGAGAGGCTCTACTAGCCAAGCATTTGCCAGTTTTATTAATTCTTCCTGGCTTTTGGGTCTTCCTGATTGTTTGTTTGTTACCATTAGCAGATTTTTATAAATTCTCTCACTTCTGCCATATGTTGCTGCTACTATTAGTCAGAAGTGGACTGAAGTGACCGGCACAGGAAATTGAATTATGGCAAAATTGAGGAAGAGTGTAGCTGTTTATTTCTTACTGAAATACAATTTGCTATTTTCAGCAGATGATATGGAGTTAGAGAGAATTGCTCAATGAAACAGTTGTGACACCCACCCAAACTGACAGAATTTTTGCTGCTGACTTTTTAAATAGAAATTATACAATGCACCGACATTGTACTAGTCATTTTGAATGTGTTTCTTTATATTTTAATTCCAAATTTTTATCAGTCCACACAGTTATGTATATTTTTCCATGTCAAAAATTTTATTTTCACTTCTTTAATTGTTTTGGTGTTGCTGATTGTTATAATAAGAAACTAGCATGAATTATTTCTTCCTAGTATCAGGAGAGGTCTATTCAAATAGCTTCAATAACATCCATGATTATATGTGGTATACTTTTAAAAATCACACAACTGAAATTGTACTGAGTTTGAAAGTAAATGGATTGCAGGGTAGAATTAATTCATAAAGTCAAAAAAAAAAAAAAAAAACAATGCCTGCCTCAATATAGAACACGTTTCTAATGTGAAGGTGCATTGTTGTTTAAATTTTAAATCCCAGATATCTAGAGAACTATCATTGTGGTGAAAGTGATTAAGTTTTTTGCCTTGTCCTGTCCTAAACTTTGTATATTTTCTTAGCTGAATTACACAATCAATCTACCTAGGTTTTCTCCTTCAATTATTCAATATTTACTGAGTGATAATAAGACCAGCAGGGAGAATTGCAGGTGCCCTGAAGAGAAGGTATGTTTGATAAACATTAAGGAGACAAGTCTTGATGTAGAGGAACAAATAAAAGAAAACGATAGGAGATAAGAACAAAGAGGCAGTGGCCTTTTAGTGGGAAGCCATTGGACTGATATAACAGAGATATAACTTAATTTTTTTGCATTATTAGAGAAGTTGTGGATTTACAGAACTATCATGCATAAAATACAGGATTCCCATATACCACCCTATTTTTTGCATCTTATTATTAATGTGGTTCCTTTGTTACAATTTATGATAGCACAGTTTTATAATTGTACTATAAACTGTAATCCATGGTTTAACTTAAGAGTCATTGTGTAGTACAGCTTCATGGATTTTTAAAAATATTTTAATTCTGCCCCGATATATACCATCTAACAGTGCCCCTTTTAATCACTTTCAGATATATAATTCAGTGCTGTCAATTATATTTACATTGCTGTGCTACCATCGCCACCATTAATTACCAAAACATTTCCATCACTCGAAATTGGAACCCTGTACTATTTTAAGCCTTCTTCATTTTTAAAGTGTATCTCTGGCTGCAATATGGAAAATAGTATCAAGAAGTAAAGAGGCAAAAGAGACATGGAAACAAGCTCAGTCTATATCAATTCTTCAGGAGAAGTTGTTGTGGCTTATTCCAGTTGTTGTGGCTTACTAATAATTCCTTATTAGTAGCAGCTGAGGCAGAGGAATGGAGATAGATTTGAGGTACATTTTGAACATAAAGTCATCAGAATTTGCTGACGGTTTTGGTGTGTTGTGAGATAAGAGGACTAAATGTTACTTTGAAGCCTTTGACGTCAGTATCTGTAAGTATTGGATTACTATTTATGAGAGGGTGAAGACGAGAAAAGGAAGAGATTGATATTAAAATCAGGACTTGGGTTTTAAAGTGAATTATAAGATATTTATTTTACACCCAAGTGGATCTTTTGGGAAAGATTTCTATAAAAATGAACATGGTTTTCCTTGACTCTTTCACAGAACATCAGTCTGTAGCTATGTAGAATGAAACTCCATGATGCCATACAGAGGCAAACTTCAAGAAAAGAACAGTCATGAGAGACGTGAAAGCGGAACAATTGGCAGAGAACACTAGAGCCATTAATAATGAGTTCTCCCCAGCGAGAGTGAAGAGATACTGTGGATACAAGTGGACTACAGTTGAGCCCACAGAAAGGCCGTGCCTTGATCATAAGGCTAATTTAGCTCAATTGTAAAGGTTATAATAGACTACCATTAGTATCTTTTTAAGAGTACTGAAAGGATCGAACTTGTCTGCAAATAATCCAACTTACTGCAAGGAAACATCTAAGACTCTTTAAAAGAAAACAACAAAATTCAGCACTCAACAATTTAAAATTCACTATGGACATATTCTATTTAAAACTTACCAAATATGAAAAAAAAACAGATAAATGTGGTCCATAAGCATTAGGAAAAATAAATCAATAGAAAGAGGTTCAGAAAGGATGGAGATAATGTTTTAGCAGACATTATCTGCTTTTTCAAAAGGGCATTAAAAGAGGAATTATGTATATATGTTCAAAATGCTCAAGGAATTTTTAAAAAATGAGCAAGGAGATGGAAGATATAAAAAAACAGATAGAGCTTCTTATTTTAAAGATAAGAGCTGTAATTTCTGAAAAGAAAAGTTATTGCATAAAATTAACAGTAGATTAGACACTGAGAAGAAAAGTAAATGATATAAAGGCATAGCTCTATAAATTATCCAAAATGGAGCAAAAAAGAGAAAAATGGATGGAAAGAAACAAAAACATGAGTAGAGAAGTTATCAACAAGACAGAGAATGTCCTGTTGATGCTTTAATTGGACATTTTCATGGCCTTAGCACTGATACTTCTAAGCTAATAAATCCCCACTGTAAGAGCCAACCTATTTCTAGTATATTGCATTCCAGCACTTTTAGCAAACAGAAACACTGTGCAAGCAAAAAAAAAAAAATCATAAAGTAATGACCTCTATAAAGTGTTGAAAGAAAATAAGCATACCCATAAGCTGAGAAATTTATATCCATGGAAAATATTTTTCAAAAATAAAGGCAATACAAAGATATTTTCTGATAAATAAAAGTAAAGAATTCATCTCCAGCTTAACTTTACTTTGAGAAATATAAGAAAAATGGTACCAAATTAAAACTTGGAACTACAAAAAATGCAGTGTGCTGGAAATGATAAATTATGTGGATAGATATAAAATGCTTTTCTCAGTAATTATTTTTCTTTAAAAAAACAAATATTCAAAGTATAAATAGTAAATACATCATAACTTTATTTTCAGGTTTTTAATATGTGCAGGAGTAAAAAGATATATCTTAAACACAAAGGAGAAGAAAGAGGAAATAGAATTAAGCTGCTATAAGGTTCATATGTTATATTTCAAGTGGTAAAACATTGGTGAAGATAGAATGTAATAAGTTAAATATAGATATTGTAAGGCCCAGTGTAACCCTTAAAAGAAATACACTACAGATAAAACCCAATTTTAAAAAGTTCAGATAAAGAGGGAAACAAAAGAAGTAAATAACAGATGTCAAATAAAAAACACAAGGCCATGATGGTAAATTTAAGACAAATAATATTAATTACATGAAATACAAATTATCTAAACACGTCAATTAAAGGGTTGATGTTAGATTAGTTAAAGGCAAAACGGAACTATTTGCCTTCTAAAAGTGATGCATCTTTAATAGACACGGAATAGTTAAAATTAGGATTATAGAAAAATGTATGCATACACTAATAAAAAGAAACATGAGTGGCAAGATAAATGTCAGACAAAGTAGAAAACAGAAGATGGAATGATTTCAGGTTATTAAAGAAGAGCATTACATAAAGAGGGACATTGCATAATCAATTCATTTAGAAGACATTACAATCCTAAATGTTCAAAATATATTAAACAAAAGCTGATAGAGTGAACAGAAGAAACAAATTCATAATTGTATGTTCCAGATTTCTACACTCTTTTCAATAACTGCTAAGACAGAACCAGTAGACAGAAGATAAAAGATAGAGTTGGAGAAGACACAAACTGTACCCTAATTGCTTTTATAAAACACTCCACCCACTGTAGTGGATTGATTAATGTCCCTCCAAATTTCATGTACATTTGGAAACTCAGTATGTGACTTACTTTAAATAAGGATTTCTGCAGATGTAATTGAGGTAAGGATCTCAGAATAAGATCACCTTGGATTGGGGGGCGCTAAATTCAGTGACAGTGTTATAATATACTACAAAGAAGACAACACAGGGACACAGAGAAAAGATAATGTGAAGATGGAGGGAGATATTGGAGGGATGTGTCTACGAGCCAAGGAACACCAGTGATGGACAGCCACCTCCAAAATCTAAGAAAGAGGCATGAAATGATTTCTCTCTCAGAACCTCCAGAAAGAATCAATTCTGTTGACAAGTAGATTTTTGGACACCTGGCCTCCTGAACTGTGAGGGAATAAATTTCTGTTGTTTTACTCCAACCAGCTTGTAGTAATTTGTTATAATAACCCTAGGGAATTAATAAAGTCACACAATGACAGTATAATATACACTCTTTCTGAACGCGTGTGGAACTTTCATCAATATTGGCAATAAGTCTCAATATGTATAAAAGCATTGCTATTATATCTTCCCAGACTACAGCAAAAGTAAATTACAAATCAATTACAAAAAGATATTTGGAAAACCTATAAATATTTTGAAATTAAATTAGAAACTCCTAAATAAAATATGTCAAGGAAGAAATCACAAGGCAAATTGGGAAATACTTTAAATTGAATGAAAATAAAAATACATGTCAAAATATTTGGGAGGCAGTTACAAGCATTAATTAGAGTTGCACATTTTGTTTTAAATGCTTCTATCAGAAAAGAAGAAAATTCTAAAATCAACAACCAGACATATGCCATAAGAAACTAGAGGAAGATGAGAGAATTAAACTAAGTAAGTATAAGGGAGGAAATAATAAAGAGAAAAGAAGTCAATGAAATAGAAAACAGCACAAAAAGACAATAGAAAAAGTTAATAAAACCAAAATGCAGTTATTTGAAAAGATTAAAAGCATTTATATATCTCCAGTTAAAATCATCCAGATAAAAACCAAAAAAGATACAAATTACTATTATCAGGAATAAAAGACAGAAGTACAAATCATAAAGATATTACCAAGATAATGAGGCAATATCATAAAAAATAAATTCAGCAGTCTTTGTGATATTGTAAGCTCCCAAAACAGAAGTTACCCAAACTGATTCAAATTGAAGTAGATAACCTGAATAGCAGGATATTTATCAAAGAATTGATTTTTTAATGAAAGCTGTGCAAAGATAACTCCAGACTTAGCTAAATTCAATAAAATAATAAGAAACGATACAAAATATATCACAAACTCTTTTAAAAAATAAAGAGGGAGGAAACATTTCCCAGTTCATGTCACTTGCCCAGCATTACCATGATATTCAAACCTAAAGCTATACAAAAACTACTTGTACTGACCATAGCAAGATCTCATAATACAATGTCAATATTTAATATTCAATTTCATTTCTGTATACTAGCAACACACCAAAGGAAACTGAAACATAAAAAATATCACTTGCTATGGTGTCCAAACACATACTTTGATGGGCAAGTTCAGTAAAATATGTGCTATAACTGCATATTTGAAATTTTTATGGAGAGAAGCTCCATGAATTAAAATTCTCTTTAAACTAATGAGAGAAGCTGATAGAGATTTAAATGATGATATGTAACATGTTGATAAATCAAAATAGCCATTTCTTGCCACATCAATTTATGAATGCAATGCAACCCTAGTAAAGGTCTCAGCATGAAGTTTTATAAAAATCTGTACATTGATGTAATGGTTTTGAGCTATATATTCCCCAGAAAAACATGTTCTTTTACTTAATTCGTTCCTGTAAAAACCCATTGTAAGTAGGACCTTTTCAGGAGATTACTTCAGTTAAGGAGTGGCCCAGATGAGTCTCAATCCTATTACTGAAATCATTTATAACCACAATGAAACTCATACAGAGAGAAAAACCAGAAGAAACAGCCAGAAGCTGAATGTTAAAGGAACCCAGAAGGGAAGGGAGAGACCAGGAGTAGCCACCATGTCGCTTGCTAGGGACAAGCTAATACCCAAGGTTCACTGGCAGCCAGTCTTCAGGAAGAAAGGATCTCCTTGATGATGCTTTGATTTGATTTTTCTCTGAGTCTCAAACAATGAGCCATTAAATTCCCGTTCTACATGTCAACCCATTAATTGGTATTTTCTTGAGCAGCCAAGGAAACTAAAACACGTGATTTTTTAATTTATTTGGAAATTCAAATAACCTAAAATACCCAAAATAGTTGTGAAAAATAATGTTGATTAACACTTACTGTAATTCTATAGTTAACCAGACAGTGTGCCAGTCACAAATAAAGAAAAATATAGATAAATGGAAGAGAATAGGGAGTCTTGAAATAAACTCATATATATGGTTAATTGACAAAGGTGCCAATTTAATTCAATGGATAAGGGAAAATCTTTTCAACAAATGACCGTGGAACAGCTGGATATCTATTTAGAGAAAAAAATATGGACCATGATGACTGCCTCCTAATTTGCATAAAAATTAACTTGAAATGCATAATTCAACTAACCATAAAAGCCAAATCTTCCTTTCTAGATGAAAAATAAAAGTCAAGAGACTCTTTGAAAATTTGGGTTAGAAAAATTAGGACACTAAAGCATATTCTACCAAAAATTATGATAAACAACTCAGTTCAAAAAGTCAAAGTTTTGAAGTACTTTGCAAGGGACAATACACAGATGAATGATAAGCAAAGGAAAAGAAGTTTGCATGACTAAACAAATGAATGCAAAATAAAATCACAATGAGATACCACTACATATCCATTTGTTTAATTAAAATTTAGAGAAGACTAAAAATTGCAAACATTGCTAAAGATATGGTGCAACTAGAACTCATATATTGCTGGGAGAAATATAAAATGGTGCAACCACTTTATAACAGCTTGTCAATTTCTTTAAAATATTAATGCACAGGTACTATTCACTCCAGCCATTCTACTTTTAGATTTTTGCCTAAGAGAAAAGAAAATATATTCCTATAGAAACACATGCACACAAATGTTCATAACAGTTTTATTCGTATTAGTCCAAAACTAGAAACAATTCTACCATCCACCAACTGGTGAGTGGGAGAAACTCATTATAGTCTACTCATAATAATATAAATAAGATATAAATAAAGAAGTATTATGCACTATCTGAGCAATAAAATTCAGCAATAAAAAGGAACTATTAAAAATGCAAAAAAAAGTATGCATCTAAAAAAACATGTTGAGTGAAAGAAGCTAGATCCAAATAAGAATGCTATATTATGCATGAATCTTTAAAAAAAAAGACGGTCGAAAGACAGTAAAAGGAAATAGAAATATGTGATTGGTAAGTCAACTTAAATTTTAAAATTCCATGAGTTGAGGTTGTATTAATGTTCTATCTGATCACATTTTTTTATTTCTTACTGGGCTCTATTAATTTACATTATAATATTCCTACTACTCTTTGCTTTGTCTATCCATTTGCAATTAGTGTGTCTTTACTTTCTTTGTATATATAAAATTGTTACTGCAAAAATTAATACATCTTAAATAAACTAATTTGTTGTCACATTTGTGGATAAAATGCATTAAAGATGAGAAATTGGCACCTAAGAAATAAATTGATGCTTCAGTTTCATTAAGCATGAATTTAGATTTTAATCCCAGGTATGTTTACTATATGTACACCTGTGATATGTTTTTTAAATATATAGTAGCTATATTTTAAAATATTTCAGTGAGGCCCTTTCCCATGCATATTATTTTTTCAGCTAATTTGCAATTATCCTTGCATTATGTTTATTTACATGACACATGTGTGCATGAGAAAAGTACATATTACTTCTAAATTACAATAAAATAACCTCTTTCTTTGATGTATTTTTGTAACAGTAGCTAAGTAAGAGCACATGTGGATTTGAATTCAATTTAATCGAAGTTTATTTAGTGAAAGGATATGAAAAAAGCATAACCATTTTCATACTACTTTAACAGATCTATGAGTTTAAGGGAAAGGTTGTCATTATATTCTGTGGTATTTGATTCTCTTTTTAAATACAGAAGAAATTAGGAGAATGTTGTTTAATTTAAACCTTCGCTCAAACACTGTGGTCAGGTATTCATTTCTATATCTAGATAGGCTAAAAATTTCTTTTAGAGAAAGTTTTCTCTTCATTTTTCACATCGTTTGTCTCCAGACCAAGAAAGAATTATAAGTTGTGGCATTTCACCTGTACACACACTTTTAAACAATGTAGCCAGGTTTTGCTGAGCTTTGGAAAGTGTGTTGAAGGTTCATTTTGTGTTCAGGGCAAAGGTTGACTTCTTTCTTATTACAAACTATTTTGCTACCTCAATCTTCCCACAAAGCAGGAGGCAGAAGTTCCTTTCAGAAAGCCATAGCCTTTCGGGGACAGAGAATTACAAGTCATACAAGCAGGCCACAGGAAAAATAAAAGTTAATAGCCAGTGACCTTATTAGCATGCACATCCCACATGACAATACTATTTTAGCTTTGATGGCTTAGTGGGAAAATGATTTTCCCTTTAATCCTGAAAGATGCTCTTGCTAACTATCTTTACTAATCTTACAATGGTTAAAACATGAATGGTCAGTAGGACCCTAAGTAAATATAGTCTTTATATTAAAGACAGTAGTATCTATGAGTTATCTCACAAAGTTAGTCTGCTTTACATCATAGTAAAAGACGGCTTAGAACTTGGCAAAACCCAGCATCTAATATGAGATTACATAAAGACAACTATCAAGAAGTCTATGCCCATTATTCTTTTTTAATGCAATTTTATTGAGAGATATATTCACATGTAATATGATCATATAAATTATACTATCAGTGGTTCACAGACTCATCATATAACACAATAGATTTTTGAACATTTTCTTTGCTCAAAAAAAATTAAAAATAAGAATAAAAGTGAAAAGAATACTCAAAACATCCCATACCCCTGAAACCCAGTTATTTATTTATTTTTCTTGCTCATCTGTCCTTACCCTGAATAAAGGGAGTGTCAGACACAAGGTTTTAACAATCACATGGACACACCTGAAAAGCTCTATAGTTTATTCAATCATCTTAAACAATCCAGGCTATTGGATTACAGCTCAACAGTTTCAGATAGTTTCCTCTGTCTATTCCAATACACCAACAACTGACTGCATAAGAATAACCTCCAGAATGACCTTTGTTCTATTTGAAATCTGTCAGCCACTGAAACTTTATTTTGTTTCACTTCTCTTTCCCCTTTTGTTCAAGAAGGCTTTCTCACTCCCAAATGCCAGGGCCATTGTCCCCTGGAGTCATGTCCCAGGTTGCTGGGGAGATTTAAACTCCTGGTAGTCATGTCCCACAAATGGAGAAGGGTAGTGAGCTCACCTGCCAATTTGGTTTAGAGAGAGAGAAGCCACATCTGAGCAACAAAAGAGGTTCTTTGGAGGTGACTTTTAGTCCTACTCAAAAGCACGCTTAGCTTCTCCTAAGTATGAATAGTTCCTTAAAGGTAAGCCCCAAGATCAAGGCCCTGGTCCATCAAATTGGCAGTCCCCCATACTTGCAAAATTTCAGGTCTTCCCCAGGTGGGGAAGTTTAGTATTTCCACCTTTTCCCCTGTCCCTCAAGGTGACTTTGCAAATAATTTTAATCTTCTGCCCAGATTACTTTGGGATGTATCAGAATGTACCACCATCTGGTAAAAACCAAAAAGATCTCACTCCCTATCCAAGAGTCCATGTAATTATGGTGTTCAAATAAGTTCAAATTTATAGTATAATAAATCATACAAGTTAGATTAGATACCATGCTACCAAAAATATAAATTTTGCACTAAATAAACATTTCTTCCTCTGATCTCACATAGAAGTTGAAATTTTAAAATACAGTCAATATCATTCTTCACCTTTTAGTCTGCCTTACCTTATTCTTACCCAGATCAGTTTCATTCATATTGCTAACTGCAGCCAGATCATTTTTTCAACGCTTTTAACAGTTGCTGTATGGGGTAATGCTGACTTTCATAGAATTCTATATCTCAGTCTCAAGTATGACACAAATACCCAAGTTTCAGGGAATGACCAGGTTATTCACAAAAAGTTCAGCATCTCAGAACATATAAATAACAGTTATAACTTTGGAATAGATGTGACTGCTATAACAGCTTGCAATACAGGAATGCTTACAATAGGCTTGTGTCTGATAACCTATGCTCTCAAATTTAAATCTCAGAGTTTGCACATTATAGTTAGTCCTTACTAGTGAGCTGTAATAGCTCACTATTACACTATTACACTATTATTATAGTGTAATAATAATTGTCTGTTTGTTTCTGGCTTATTTCATTCAACATACTGTTCTCAAGTTTCCTTCACATAATTCCGTACCTCACAAGTTCATTCCTTCCTGCAGCTACTCAATAGTCCATAATATGTGTACACCACAGTTCCCATTTCCATTTTTCAGTTGATGTGCTCTTAGGTCACCTCCACCCATTGCAAATCATGAATACTGTAGCAACAAACACCAGTGTGCAAGTGACCATACATGTCCCCACTCTCAGTTCCTCCAAGTATACACCTAGCAATAGGTTTGCCAGATCACATGGCAACCCCACCCCTTGCCTCCTGTGGAGTCACCACACTGCCCTCCAGAGGGGCTGCACTGCTATGCTTCCCTGCCAACAATGAATAGGTACATCTCTCTCTACACATTTTCTCCAGCACTTGTATCACTCTTTCATTTTTAAACAGTTTTATTCACACACTATACAATCTAAGATAAGTAAACAATCAATGGTTTCCAGGATGATCACATAGCCATGTCTTCATCACCACAATCTATATGAGGACATTTCCACTTCTTCTGCAAAGAATCCCATACCCCTCCTCCATATCCCCCACTTACTGACATTTAGCTTTGGCGTATTGCTATTGTCACATTCAATAGAAAGGCATATTACAATGTTACAGTTAATGCATACCTAGTATGCATTGATTATGTTTTTCCCATATACTCTCCCATTTTCAACATCCTGCAATATTGATATTCATTTTCATCGCTCATGAAAAAAATTCTTATATTTGTACATTAAATCACCATTATTGTTCACTCTAGGCATCACTTAGTTATGCATTCCTCATCTTTATCATCTATCTTTCCTTCTGGTGCCAAATCTGCCCCAGCACTCCTCCTTCAACCATTCTCACACTCAGCTTCATTCAGTGTACTTACAACATTTTGCTACCAGCAGATAGTATTGTGCTATCCATTTCTGGATCTTTCTAATCAGTCTCATTGTACATTATGTAATCCTTCAGCATCAAATGCCCAATCTCTGCCCACTTTCTTTTTCCTGAGAACCTATGCTCTCAACTTTAACCCCCAACATTCACTCATTAATTACATTTCATATTAGTGAGATGATAAAGCATTTGTCCTTTTGTTTCTGGCTAAATTTCATTCAGCATAATGCCCGCAAGTTCATCCCAATTTGTTACAAGCTTCATAACTTTATTCTGTCTTATAGAAGCATAATATTCCATTGTATGTATATAGTACAGTTTATTTATCCATTTGTCATGCATGGATATTTGGACTGTCTCCATCTCTTGACAATCGTGAATAATGCTACTTTAAACATAGGTGTGCAAATGTCTGTTTGTGTCCTTATTTTAATTTCCTCCAAATATATACCTAGTTATGGGATTACTGGACCATATGGCAATTCTATACTTAGCTTCCTGAGGAACCACCTCAAACTATCTTCCAGAGTGGTTGCACCATTCTACATTCCCATCAGCAGAGAAAAAATGTGCCTCTTTCTCCACATTCTCTCCAGCACTTGTTGTTTACCATTTTTTTATAATGGCCAATCTAATAAGTGTAAGATGGTACTTCATTGTGTTTTTGATTTTCATTTTCCTAATAATGAGATTGAGCATCTTTTCCTATGCTTTTGAACCATTCGTATTTCTTCTTCAGAAAAGTGTTTATCCAAGTCTTTTTGCCCATTTTTTTCAATTGGGTTGTTTGTCTTTTTGTTGTTGAGTTGTAAGATCTCTTTATATATTCTGGATATTAAACTCTTATCTGATAAGTGGTTTCCAAATATTGTCTCCCATTGTGTAGACTGTCTTTTTAGGTTCCTGACAAATTCTTTGATGTACAAAAGTGTTCAGTTTCAAAGAGATCCCATTTATCTAGTTCTTTTTCCATTGCTCATGCTTTGAGTATAAGGTCTAGGAAACCACAGCCTATCAAAAGATTCTTAAGATATTTTCCTATATTTTCTTCTAAGCATTTCATGGTCTTAGCTCAATGTTTAGGTCTTTGATCAGTTTTGAGTTAATTTTTGTATAAGGTGTGAGATAGGGGTCCTCTTTCATTCTTTTAGAAATGGATGTCCAGTTCTGCAAGCACCATTTGTTGAAGAGGCTACTCTGACCCAGTTGAGTTGACTTGACCACTTTATCAAAGATCAATTGGCTGTAGATGTGAGGGTCTACCTCTTAATGCTCAACTGAATTCTACTACTCAGTACACCCATCTTCATGAAATGATCATGCTGTTTTGATCTTATTGCTTTGTAAAATGCTTTATAGTCAAGTAATGTGAGACTTTCCATTTCATTTGTCTTTCTCAAGATATTTTAGCTATCTGGGGTGCTCTGTCCTAAAAATTTTGATTATAGACTTTTCTATTTCTGCAAAGTAAGTTGTTCACATTTTAATTGGTATTGCATTGAATTTATAAATCAATTGGGGCAAACTAATATCTTAATTACAATTAGCCAAACCAAGAACACATTATGTCCTTCTATTTAATTAGGTCTTCTTTGATTTCTTTTAGCAAAGTTTTGTTGTTTTCTATATAAAAGTCTTTTATGGAGACTTCCAGAGAAGATGGCGGCTTAGTAAGACACGCGGGTCTTAGTTCCTCCTCCAGAAAAGCAACTAAAGAAACAGAAACAATACAAAACAGCTCCTGGAGCCACAACAGAAACCAAAAAGACAGCGTACCCATTCTGGAACGGCTGAACCAGCAGGGAGAATCCGCTGCGGTGAGATACCCGAGGGGCGTGCGTTTTCCCGGCCAGGGCGGCTGGCGACTGGGGTCCCCTCCACACACATGGCTCCCCGGTCTGACAGGGAACGTTGGATAGCGGGGCCCTCCTGCCACGCTTGGCGTTTCGGGCCAGCTGGGCAATTTGGACCAGCACTCCCCCAAGCCACTGCGGCCGGTGAACACCCTCCATGCATGGTTTTCCGGGCCGACTGCGAGATTCGGATTGGCAAGTTAAAGGAGCCACAGCATCTTTTACTGGTGGGCCCCGCAGACAGACGAGCGCCATGAGCGCCACCTACTGGGCAGGAAAAGAAAAACAGAGCCCAGAGATTTCACAGAAAAACCTTTCAACCAGCCGGGTCCCACACCCAGGGAAATCTGATCAAATGCCCAGACACCAGCAGAAAATAATGGATGACGCTCGGAAAATTGAAGATATGGCCCAGTCAAAGGAACAAACCAATAGTTCAAATGAGATATAGGAGCTGAGACAACTAATGCTGAATATACGAACAGAAATGGAAAAACTCTTCAAAAACCAAATCAATAAATTGAGGGAGGACATGAAGAAGACATGGGCTGAACAAAAAGAAGAAATAGAAAATCTGAAAAAACAAATCACAGAACTAATGGTGGTGAAGGACAAAGAAGAAAAAATGGAAAAAACAATGGATACCTACAATGGTAGATCTAAAGAGACAGAAGCTACAATTAGTGAACTGGAGGATGGAACATCTGAATTGCAAAAAGAAACAGAAACTATAGGGAAAAGAATGGAAAAACTTGAGCAGGGGATCAGGGAACTGAATGAAAATATGAAGCGCACAAATATATGTGTTGTGGGTGTCCCAGAAGGAGAAGAGAAAGAAAAAGGAGGAGAAAAACTAATGGAAGAAATTATCACTGAAAATTTCCCAACTCTTATGAAAGACCTAAATTTACAGATCCAAGAAGTGCAGCGCACCCCAAAGAGAATAGACCCAAATAGGTATTCTCCAAGACACTTACTAGTTAGAATGTCAGAGGTCAAAGAGAAAGAGAGGATCTTGAAAGCAGCAAGAGAAAAACAATCTGTCACATACAAGGGAAACCCAATAAGACTATGTGTAGATTTCTCAGCAGAAACCATGGAAGCTAGAAGACAGTGGGATGATATATTTAAATTACTAAAAGAGAAAAACTGCCAACCAAGACTTCTATATCCAGCAAAATTGTCCTTCAAAAATGAAGGAGAAATTAAAACATTTATAGACAAAAAGTCACTGAGAGAATTTGTGACCAAGAGACCAGCTCTGCAAGAAATACTAAAGGGAGCACTAGAGTCAGATACAAAAAGACAGAAGAGAGAGGTATGGAGTAAAGTGTAGAAAGAAGGAAAATCAGATATGATATACATAATATAAAAGCCAAAATGGTAGAGGAAAATATTATCCAAACAATAATAACACTAAAAGTTAATGGACTGAATTTCCCAATCAAAAGACATAGAATGGCAGAATGGATTACGACCCAGCAATACCACTGCTAGGTATCTACTCAAAGGACTTAAGGGCAAAGACACAGATGGACATTTGCACACCAGTGTTTATAGCAGCATTATCTACAATTGCAAAGAGATGGAAACAGCCAAAATGTCCATCAACAGACGAGTGGCTAAACAAACTGTGGCGTATACCTACGATGGAATATTATGCAGCTTTAAGACAGACTAAACTTATGAAGCATGTGATAACATGGATGGACCTAGAGAACATTATGCTGAGTGAGTCTAGCCAAAAACTAAAGGACAAATACTGTATGGTCCCACTGATGTGAACTGACATTCTAGAATCAGCTTGGAATATATCATTGGTAACAGAGACCAGCAGGAGTTAGAAACAGGGTAAGATAATGGGTAATTGGAGCTGAAGGGATACAGACTGTGCAACAGGACTAGATACAAAAACTCAAAAATGGACAGCACAATAATACCTAAGTGTAATGTAACTATGTTGGAACACTGAATGAAGCTGCACCTGAAATATGGTTTTTGTTTGTTTGTTTGTATCTTTTGTTTTTGTTTTTTTTCTTTTTCCTTTATATATATATATATATTTTTTTTATTAGTATTATTATTTTAATTCTCTTCTCTATATTAACATTCTATATCTTTTTCTGCTGTTTTGCTAGTTCTTTTCCTAAATTGATGCAAATGTACTAAGAAATGATGATCATACATCTATGTGATGATACTAAGAATTACTGAGTGCATGTGTAGAATGGAATGATTTCTAAATGTTGTGTTAATTTCTTTTCTTTTTTTGATTAATAAAAAAAATTAAAAAAAAAAGTCTTTTATGTCCTTGGTTAAATGTATTACTAAATATTTGGTTCTTTTGGTTGCTATTGAAAATGGAATTTTTTCTTGATTTTTCACCTCAGATTGCTCATTGCTGGTATAGAGAAACATAACTGATTTTTGCATGTTGATCTTGTAACCTGCCACTTTGCTATACTCATTTATTAGCTCTAGTAGCTATACTGTAGTTTTTCAGGATTTTCTACATTTAAGATCATGTCATCTGCAGTGAGAGTTTTACTTTTTCCTTTCCCATTTGGATGCACTTTATTTATTTTTTCTTGCCAAAGGACTCTAGCTAGAACTTCCAGCACAATGCTAAATAACAATGGTGATAATGAGCATCCATTGAGTATGACGTTAATTGTGGGTTTTTCATGTCTCCTTTATCATGTTGAGGACATTTCCTTCTATCCCCATCATTTGAAGTGTTTTCATGAAGAAAGGTTGTGAGTTTTCTCAAATGCCTTTTCTGCATCAATTGAGGCAATCATATGCTTTTCCCTCTTTAATTTATTGATATGGCATATTTCATTAATTGAAACCCTTGTGTTAAGCCATTCCTGCATAACTGGGATAAAACTCACTTGGTCATGGTGTATAATTCTTTTAATGTGCTTCTGGATTTTATTTGCAAGTATTTTGTGAGGATTTTTGCATTGATATTCACTAAAGAGAGGGTATAACTTTTTTATCTTGTAGCATCTTTGCTTGGTTTTGGTATTATGGTGATATTGGCTTCACAGAATGATTTAGATAGATTTCTCTCTTCACTTTTCCTGAAGAGTTTGAGCAAAATTGGTACAAATTCTTTCTTGAATGTTCTGAAGAATTCACATGTGAAGCCATCTGGTCCTGAACTTTTCTTTTGGGACAGCATTTATGATTATCGATTCAATCCCTTAACTTGTGATTGGTTTGTTGAGTTCTTCTATTTCTTCTCAGGTCACTGTAGGTTGCTGTGCCAGTTTGAATCTTTTATGTCCTGAGAAAAGCCATGTTTTAATCCTGACCCAATCTTGAGAGAGCATCTGTTTCTTTTAATCCTGATACAATACTGTAGGTTGTAAACTTTTGATTAGATTATCACCACAGAGATTTGACACTCCTAATTGTGGGTATGACCTTTAATTAGATGGAGATATGACTTCCCCATTCCAGGTGTGTCTTTATTAGTTTACTGGAATTCTTTAGAAGAGGAAAAATTTGAGAGAGAGCTAAAATTCACAGGTAGCAGAGCTGATAGAAACTACAGAGCCCAGAGCTGACACAGATGCTGACACTTGAAGAATTGAGAGACAGATATTTGGAGATGTTTGGAAGCCAGCAGGCATCACCATTAGATGTTAAGCAAGCCAGAACGTGGAGAGAGCCAAGGGAAGCCAAGAGATGAAGACCAACTCCTGAGAAGCAAAGTGAGGAACCCCCACAGGAACAGAAGCTGAAGGCAATGGAGCCCAGGAACAAGGAACCAGTAGATGCCAGCCATGTGGCTACCCAGTTGACAGATGTGTTCCTGATCCATCAAACTTCACTGAATCTTAGTTTCTTCCCTGGATTCCTTAGTTTGGACATTTTTATAGGTTTGCAATTGTAAACTCATACCTTATTAAATTCTTCTTTTTAAAAGTCATTATAGTTCTTGTGTATTGCATTCTGGTAGCTTACTAATTCATGCTGTTGTTCATGCTTTTCTAGGAAGTTGTCATTTTAATCTACATTGTCAAATTGCACAGCACATAGCTATTCATAGTACTCCTTCATTATCTCCTTTATTTCTGTATGATCAGTTGTTATGTCACCTTCCCATTTCTGATTTTATTTGTTGCTGTTTATTTGTCAGCCTAACTAAGGCTAAGGGTCCACGATTTTACTGACTTGCTAAAAGAATAAACTTTTGGTTTCATTGATTCTCTCTATTGTTTTCACATTCACAATTTCATTTGTTTCAGCTTTAATGTTTGTTATGTCTTTCCTTCTGTTTGCTTTGGGATTAGTTTGCTGTTCTTTCCCTACTTCCAAGCAGTTAATTCCTCAATTTTTCCTTTTTCTTCTTTTTTAATATAGGCATTTAGGGCAATACATTTCTCTCAATACTGCTTTTGCTGAATTCCATAGGTTTTTTTGTTTTTGTTTGTTTGTTTGTTTGTTTGTTTTGCATGGGCAAGCACTGGGACTTGAACCTGGGTCTCCAGCATGACCATCCCATAGGTTTTGATATGTTGCATTCATATTTTCATTTGCTTCAAAATATTTACCAATTTCTCTTGTAATTTCTTCCTTATTCCATGGGTTGTCTAAGAGTGTTTTGTTTAGCTTCCATAAATTTGTGAATTTTCCAGCCTTCTACCTATTATTGATTTCTAACTTCATTCCATTATGATCTGAGGTGCTTTGCATAATTCCAATATTCTTACATTTACTGAAGCCTGTTTTGTGCCCCAACATGTGGTCTATTCTGGAGAATTATCCATGAGCACTTTAAAAGAGTGAGTAGCATCCTGTTGTTGGATTCAGTGTTCTGTTAATATCTGTTGTCTACTTTATCATGTTATTGAAGATCTTTGTTTCCTTATTGATCCTCCACTTAGATGTTCAATCTATTGATGAGTGGTGTTTGAAGTCTCCAGCTCTATTGTAGAGGTGACTACTTCTCCCTTCAGTGTTGTCAGTACTTGCTTTATATATTTTGGGGCACTCTGGCTTGGTGCATAGATATTTATGATTGTTATGTCTTCCTGTTGACTTGTCCCTTTTATTAATGCATAGTTTCCTTCTTTGTCTCTCTCAGTTGTTTTACATTTGAAGTCAAATTTGTTTGATATTAGTATAGCTACACTTGCTCTCCCCTGATTATGGCTTGCATGTACTATCTTTTTCCAAACTTTCACTTTCAACCTGTTTTTGTTTTTGGATCTTAAGTGAATATCTGTTAGATAGCATTAGATGGATGCTGTTTTGTTGTTTTTTCCATCTTGCCAATCTATGTCTTTTGATTGGGGAGTTTAATCCGTTAACATTTAATGTTATTCCATAAAGGTTGTACTGTCTTCAACCATTTCTTCTTTTAGATTTTATCCGTAATATCTTATATTTTCTCTCTTTTAATCCTACTAGTTACCCTTGTCACTAATATTCATTTCTACACTCTTCTTCAATCCTCTCTCCCCTGTCTTTTCCTAACCGCCTGTAGTGTTTCTTTTAATAGTCTTATAGTGTGTATTTCTTATTCACAAACTCTGTCATTGCTTATCTATAAATTTTCAAACTCTCTCTCATTTTTGAAGAACAGTTTTGCCAGATATAAAATTCCTGATTGGCAATTTTTTTCTTTAATTACCTTAAATATATCCTCCCAATGCCTTCTCACTTCTATGGTTTTAGCTGAAAGATCCATTTTTATTGAGCTCTCCTTGTATGTGATGGATCATTTTCTCTTGGCTTCTTTCAGAATTTTCTCTTTATCTTTGACATTTGACAATCTGACTAGTAAGTGTGTTGGCATAAGTCTATTTTGATCTATTCTGTCTTGGGTACACTGTGCTTCTTGGGCCTATAAATTTATGCCTTTCATAAGAGTTGGGGAATTTTCAATGATGATTTCTTCCATTATCTTTTCTGCCCCCTTTTCCTTTCTCTTCTCATTCTGGGACACCCATGATATGTTTATTTATGTGTTTCATGTTGTCATTCAGTTCTCTGAGATCCTGCTTAAATTTTTTCATGTTTTTTCCTATCTTTTATTTTTTGTGTGAATTTCAGATGTTCTGTCTCCTAGGTCACTAATCCTTTCTTCTGCCTCTGCAAATCTGCTGTTGTATGTCTCCATTTTGGTTTTCATTTCTTTAATTGTGCCTTTCATTCCCATAAGTTCTGCTATTTGTTTTTTCAAACTTTCAAGTTCTTCTATATGGGCACTCTGTGTCTTCTGTATATCCTTTGTGTCCTTTTCCATATTTTCCTTCAACTGGTAGAATTGATTTAGAAGATTTGCTTAACATCTTTACTTAGTTGTTTCAATTCCTGCATCTCAGTTGAGATATTAGTTTGTTCCTTTGTTGGGCCATATCTCTGTTCTTCTTGGTATGAGTCGTGTTTTTTTTTTTTCCTTTTTTTTTTTCATTTGTGTCAAGGGATCTAATTTTCTTGCTTAGTTTATTCTAGAGATTGTTTTATCACTTTTGCCTAGGGTTTTCCTATTAGTTAGGCAGGTTCTCTATCTGCCCCCCAATCTTCCTCAAACATCAGGCACTTACTGAGCCCTGCTTCAGAGATGAGAGTAGGCACTGATCACCATAGCAATGTCTGTGGGTAAAACAAGTCTGTTTCTCCCATTGGTACTTTGTTTTTCACCATCCTGAAATACCTGAGTTTGTTTCACAGCATTGATTTAACAGTTGGGTTGCCTGTGTTTCTCAGCCAAGACAGGGGTGGATTTCTGTACAGGGAGTCTAGACCCCCTCCAGTTAACCTGAAACAACTTTCTGGGCAGTCTCTGAAAAAGCCCTTCAATTCTCTTGCACTTTCTGTTCTTCCCCACAGGTGGTACTGTTTGATAACTTACTCTTCTTCAGAGCCATGTGCCAAAGGAACATAGGCTGTGCCTGACAAGGTCATGCTGACTGCAGGGAATTCCAGTCCCCTCTTTTTGCCAGACAAAATCTGGTTCAATATGCATCTTGTCCTCTACATTATTCGTGGTGCAGTGCACACCCAGCTGTCCAAGTCTTTAGCCTTCTCCCCAGCAGGGATCAGTTCTTTTGCTGCCATTTCTCATATGGGTGTGGGGAGGGGGGTTGGATCCATGGCAGGAAACACTACTTCTGTCCATGGTTTCTCAGACTCTCTGTCTCTCAGTGACTTGGGCCATGAAATTCTCGCCCATGTCTCCCAGGTCTTCAAAAAATGAGGGTGTATCTCACAGCTATGAGAGAATATGTATTCTGTGTCCCCATTGGTAGGGACCCTACTGCTGTTTCTCTACCTAGTACCATGCTATGAGACCAAATGAGGGGGAGGGAAAAGGACCAGCCAGTCCAAGATGGAAATTTCCTACCTGAGATTCTTCTACTTCTTCAATTTGGGATTTATAGTGTTCCTCTCCAGTCCATATCCTCCTCCAATTTATGAGCAATTCAGAATTGTTATTTTTTAATGCAGAATCTCCAAGGAGAGATTTTCAATAGCTGTTTACATCAACTTATTGATGACACCACTCCCTCAATTATTTTTAGGAATCACAAGTAACAAGGTAAGTGGTCAGCATTAATTGTGAATACAAACACTTCCAGAAAAAAAATTTTAAATAAGAAAGAAACATGCATTTAATAAAAATACAATCAAAGATGAGCCCTAATTCAGGCTATATTTCATATTTTCTTTATTGGAATCATTATTAATATATGCATCTGTCTTTAACTTGAATGTAAGATCAGTGTTAATAGTTAATTTAGGTAAACATCAGACAATATATTTACCATGCATGAATATTTCTATAGTAGCAAATATTTCTATAATAAATTCATTTACTTTCTTTTGAACATTTTTTTAAAAATTGATCAATGTCAAACCTTAATACACAGAAAAATAATATATGATTTCTATCCATATGCATATATAATATTTATTCAGTTTGAATAAATGTGTGGGATTGTGGGTGTTTCTGTTTGCAAGAAAAGAACTTTACAATGAAGAGCAATGTACACACTTTAGTATGTTATTGTTATTATCAATTTGCATTAATAGAATTTTCTAAAAGCCTTGATGTGAACTCAGTTGTACATATCGTCTTTATGCATTACCAACATTGAATATCTGTCCTGGAGAAAGTACCAACGTTTGAGTGCCTGCTCTATGTAAAGCATTTGCTAGAAACTTGAATGGAAAGATAAGTAGGGAGCATACCTGCTGTCAAATTGTGTGGTATAATGGGCCCTATTGAATCTGAAATTCTAGAAATAATTTATGAAACAACTTTAATCTCTAAAAGAGAGAAAAAATTAATTCTTTTTTATACCTCATGCCCCAGTCTTTTGAGGAAAGAGCCATAGTTTTTCATCTGTTTGCTAAATGGTATTTGTTTGATTTCTTATTTTTATGAAAGTAATATATGCTCACATTTTAAAATCCTAAGGACTTAAAATAAAAGCCAGTGGCTTCCTTCCCCACTGCTTATCATCTATTACTCCTACTTGGGAAAATACCATTAACCATTGATATTTAAGTTTTTCTGATAGCTACTTTTAAATCTCTAAACAACACATTAAAGCATTCCTGTCTTGAATAACCAGTTCAAGATATTACTATTGACTCCTTGCTGTAAAACTTGAAAATTCTGCTAACTTACATCATTTTCCAATTCCCCTCCAGACCTTCATCCAAAGCAGTTTAACACTATTTTTACCTCTTCTGTTGATTATACTTGTGACTGTAAACAATATACTTAAAACTCTAAACCATGGTCTGTTGCTATGGGCATTCTATAAAACAAAATATTGAACATCTTTTACATCTTTCCATCATTTTTCAACATTAAGGATAGAATATGCAATATGCTGCATAATCATAATTAAATCTTCTTTGTGTCCATCGGTTAGTTTTAAGTGTTGGAAAATCAATGAACTAGAATGTATACTATTATGAATACATAAATATTGCTAAATATATAGTCAGGTAGTGTGCTATGATTACATTTCCTTTCATAAACAATGATTTTGTATTTTGTATTTCTGTTTTCATCATATATTTAAGTAATTTAAATAGTTTAGTTATATTTTATACGGATTATTTTAAAATTTGCTTTTCCCAAAAGACCTTTTCCCTGAAATTAATGCATTTAAGATGTTGAAAAGATGTACTTCTTTACTGTATTATAGAAATAGTGTTCATCAAAATTTCTGCTTCTCCTCTCCTGCATTAATGGTAGTTATGGCATATGACTTCTTTTGACCTACAAAATGACAAGGCAGAAGCATGTTCTCATCCCTAAATTCAGGCACATAGAAGACTGAAATTTCAAGTTAAGGTGTCAGCATTGTAAGATCCTGCACCCTTTAACCGAGTGATAATCACTTAACCCAACATCTCTCTACCAAACTTATCTAGATATATAGTATGAATGAAAAATTAAACACCTGCCATTTTAAGTCCCTGAGAATAGGGGTATGGATGGACATTACCTAAAATGCCCTAGCCTATCTTAACTGATGCCTCCACAATCACTGGGATCCTAATCCTTTTCCTTTGTGTATTCCACCTTATTTTGATGGGAGACATTTTAGCATAATTTCCTACAAAAGGGTTTGTGAGGGTTAAATTTTCTAAATCCTTGCATACTTTAGTATTTTGCTTTGAAACCACAATCAATTTATTATTTTGCTAGTATAGAATTTCTTTAGGTTGAAATCCATGTCATCAAAAGCTGTGAATAAAGATTTTATTGATTTTCTTCTGCAACTAGAACAACTCACGCCAATCTACAAGTGGCCAAGTTATCCTTCCATTCTAGTGCAACATTTAGCTTTCTAAATTAAGTTTAGATATGTTTTGGTAGACACTGTAATTTTAAAGGCTTATATCTCCTTTAAGCACTGAGAAACTTTTTGGTATTGTGTCTTTATTACTTTCTTCCCTTCCATTGTTTGTTTGCTTGGTGCTCTCATAGTTCACTATACAGCCTCCCACATTTGGTCTTCATGTCTTATAATTATTATTTTCTGCCTACTTAACTTTTCACTATAAATTTGAGAGAATATCTCAATTATGTTACAGTACTAACACTGTTGTTCTCTGCTTGTTTACTGTGGTCTTTTGTTCTTTATTTTTTCTTCAAATGTTTCATAAGGTTTTTGGTTTTGGTTTTTTGTTTTGTTTGTGTGTTTACTCATCCATTCATGTTTAAGACTGAGGTGATAGAAAGTTTCCTGTGTATCTCTCAGTAACTGAGTGAGTATTGTTGACTGGAAAGTGTGCTGGTTTGAAACTTTCATGTATCCCAGAAAAGCCATGCTCTTTTGATTAGATTGTTTCCATAGAGATGTGACCCTGCCCATTGAAGGTGAGTCTTAATCCACTTCCCAGAGCCCTTTAAGAGAGCTTACTCATGGCCAAAAGGAGTGAGACAGAAAAACCCAAAGACCCAAAGAAATAGGGGAAGTTAAGAGATGAAATCCAGAGATTACCCCAGAGAAGTTAAGTGAAGGCCCACAGATGCTTGGAGGGAAAGCCACTTGAGTCAGAAGGTGGAAGCAATGAGGATCTCAGATGCCAAACATGTGCCTTCCCAGTTGATATAGGTGTCCCGAATTCCAGCTGCCGTTTCTCTGAGAAGGTATCCTCGTAATGGTTCTTTGATTTGGACATTTTCATGGCCTTAGAATTGTAACTTGTAACTTAATAAATCCCCTTTATAAAAGCCAATCCATTTCTGGTATATTGCATTCCAGCAGCTTTAACAAATCACAACAGAGGGATTGCTTAGGAAAAGTTGTAAGACAGGTATTACATGGAAGAATCCTAAATAGAATGCAGAGGGTTTTATTTTGCAACAAAAATGCCCACAGAAGCTAAACTGTGATCTCATAATTGCTTCCTTTTTTTTTTTTGAATAAGTAGTATCTTTTTAAATGTGCATTTTTGAAATACCATTTGCTTGGGATGGGTGTAGACTCCTGGCTTCTGTTCTTTTCAAATGTAGTATTTGGAGAGTCAACCATTTTATGCATGCATCCTCAATTAGACCTCAGCTTCCCACCACCTTCTGACCATGTTGGTTCTGCAAAGCAGGTCCCATATTCCAGGTTACACTTCCTCTACTCCATTTCCTCCATCTCTCTTTGTTCTAGTTTGCTAGCTGCTGGAATGCAAATACCAGAAATGGAATGGCTTTTAAAAAGGGGTATTTATTAAGTTGCTAGTTTACAGTTCTAAGACTGAGAAAATGTCCCAATTAAAACAAGTCTATAGAAAGTCCAATCAAAGTCATCCAGGGAAAGATACCTTGGCTCAAGAAGGCAATAAGTTCAGGGTTTCCCTCTCATCTGGAAGGGCATGTGGCAAACACAGCATCATTTGCTAGCTTCCTCTCCTGGCTTCCTGTTTTACGAAGCTCCCCAGGAGGCATTTTCTTCCTTCACCTCCAAAGGTCGCTGGCTGGTGGATTCTGCTTCTTTTAGCTATGTCATTTTGCTCTGCTCTTGCAGAATCTCTCATTTTCCAAAATGTTTCCTCTTGTATAGGACTCCAGAAACTAATCAAGTTCCACCCAAATGGGTAGAGACACGTCTCCCCTAATCCAGCTTCACAACCACTCTTGTTTGGTTTACATCTCCAGGGAGATGATCTAATTACAGATTCAAACATACAGTATTGCATAGGGATTAGTCTGCTTTTATGAAATGGGGTTTTGATTAAAACATGGCTTTTCTAGGGTACACACATCCTTTCAAACCAGCACACACTTCTTCCATCTGCACTCTGTGGTTCTACTGTTACACTTTAAAAAGTCCTTTATTCTCATTGTAATGAGGCCTCAAGAAGGCGAGACTATAAGTGTTTGTTCTGTCAGTGAACAGGTGTGTGATCCAGAACAGGCAAATGACTTCTCTGGACTCTAACTTTTCATCTGCAGTATGGAAGGGGGTTGCAGCTTCTAGCTTAAATTAGCATTTCTGCCACTATGTTCCACAGAATACTAGTTCCATTAAGTATTAATAGATAGCTCATGATTAATAATAAATGCAGCATAATATATCCACTACTAGATATTCACTTAACCATCATAAAATCTGAAAATCCAGCAAAGGAATTGTTTAAATAGTGTAATCCAAAATTACTCACCATGTAAATCTAAAATGAATGAAGAACCCATAAATCTCAAAGACCTAGTGGGCTTCACTAATTGTGTATATAATGATTCTATGAAACTTAGGAAATGCCTAGTGACCAAAGTCCTGGAATAGAAAATGAAAACTCTTCATGGCGTATTTGATCGATGTTGTGAAACCAACTGCAAAAATATTCAATTAACAGAAGTGCTAAAGAGGAAAGATGTTATGAATGAAATCCATTTTCTGTTGACATTTGTAAAACTTTGACACCTGCTTACAAACATCATCACAAACTTAGGTCCAGCCAAACATAGCTGGTTATTATGCTAATCTTACTGACTATAAGGATGCATTTAAAGAGATAAAATTAATTTCTCTGAGGCTTGTAGGGCTCTAAGACAATCAAGTCTCTCAAAAAAATAGTGTGTGAATAGTTCAAATAATAATGAACACTGATTTATTGTTTTTTTAACTTAGAGTACTTTATGCATGTGCCTCCAAAAATTATTGTATATTCAGCTTTAAAATTCAATCTTGTGCTATTTTAAGACCAAAATATCGAATCCTTTGAAAATAGAATAGCATTCTGTGTCTGGGAAACATGATAAAAAATAGTTTTAGACTTCCCTTCTTATTTCAGTATGGTCTCTACCCAGGTTCTGATTTCTAATCAAGGTCCATCTCTTCTCCCTTTCTCTATAAAGGC
Source organism: Tamandua tetradactyla (assembly GCF_023851605.1). Taxonomy (NCBI): domain Eukaryota; kingdom Metazoa; phylum Chordata; class Mammalia; order Pilosa; family Myrmecophagidae; genus Tamandua; species Tamandua tetradactyla. The sequence goes on from NC_135335.1 coordinate 80,084,721, forward strand.
TTCCTCAGCTTATGCACATTGACACAAAGCCAACTCTCATATTGTCTATTACTTTTGCTGCACATTATGTCACTTGATTCTATGTTTTGTCATGGCATTTTACTATTTATTGATTTTATGTGCATTCTCTTATCTACCCTCTTTAAATTATGATTATTGCAAAGCATATTTCTCTGATATTATACCGAACCTATCAAGTGATAGGCACATTATATTCACCAAGATATTCATTGATTGATTGGATATCTTGATTGATTGGACTAGGAAAGTGGAAATCAGTTGTGGTAGGTTTGATTGTGTTCCCAAGGAAAAAGAAAAATGAATATTTTAAAACTTAATCCATTCCTGTGGGTGCGAACCCATTGCAAACAAGACCTATTAAGATGTTATTTTTACTTAAGGTGTAGCCAGACTGCATGAGGTTGGGCTTTAATCCTATTATTGGAGGCCTCATGAAAAGCAAGCCATGAAGACAAGTTGAAAGTCAACAGAACCTAAAGAGAAGGTAAAGGAATCACCATGTGATGGGAAAGGCAAGAAACCCCAAGTATCATCAGGCAGCCAGAATGCTACCAACCTAGGGGAGGAAGTAAGGTATTTAACTTCTGAAACCATGAGACAGTAAATTCCTGTCATTAAGCCAACCATTGTGTGGTGTTTGTCATAGCAACCAGGAAAAGAAGACATCAAGGCAAGTTTTTTTCTCAAGCCCAAATATTAATCACATGATATAAAAAGCTGAATTGCATATTATGGAACTTTGGAGAGTGTGGAAATTGATCAATAATTCGTGATCTGTTTTTGTTAATAATACAATGAATGTTTTATAGCAGTCCACAGGATTTTTTTTTTTTTTTGGCATGGGCAGGCTCTGGGAATTGAACCTGGTTCTTTGGCATGGCAGGTGAGAATTCTGCCACTGAGCCATCATTGCACAGTAAGATTTTTTTTTAAGCAAATATTTAATGCATGCCCACTGTCAATCAAGGACATTTTTAACAGCAGCAAATCTTCAACTTTTAAATCTAGTTTTGGTTCATTAAACTTTCCAAAGTCACTAGGTCCTAAATAATGTTGTTTTGGTGAGATATGTTTAATATAATAGAACCGATGAATTTAAAATAATAAAAGGGAATTTTGCTTCTAGTTTGTAAAATAACTTTTAAGAAATTTCCAAAACATGTCACAGCATTGCTTTCATTTTTTGTAACAATTTTTGGAAGAAATGTCCAAAGGGGATTATTTTAACGAATAATTTGGGTTGGAAAATGCACTCTTACATGAAAGCTAATTTGTTTTAATAAAGCATAGCCATGCCAAAATCTACAGATGGACAGGAAAGTAAATTAAGTCAAAGCCGAGATTTACAAAAGGTCACACACCATTTAAACCTGCCTTGTTTTTCCTCATTAATAATGATAATTATCAATATCCAATAACTATAGACCAAGAAAAAATCTTAACTAGATCAAGCCTATAAGTAATTTGTGTTCAAAGAAAAAGTGCTCAGCTCATTAAGCCTGAAATATATATTTCTAGGAATTAATTATATTGATTATTATTTTCTAAAGTATATTCCTAGAAATCTTAATCCAAAGATATTTTCCTATAGTGAAGATAAATCTCAACCACAGATTCAGATGTAGAAGAAATACAAGTTCCTATGCTTTTCTTTAACTAAGCTTGATTTCTCATTTGATCCTCAATCCAACTGGTTATAGGAACACAATTTAGACATCTGGATGATGGGAAATCTTGTCTTGGATTGGCATTGTCTACTGAAGGTGGGGTATTCTGAAATGTCCTCTTCCCTTTGGTGGTTAGGTCATAAAGACAACCCAATCATCATCATATCCAGTTCAGGGATGGTAGCTCTCAGTGCAGGGTCCATGATGGCTTAGTCATGTAAGAACCATTCTTCTACTGTGTATTCACGGAGACAGAGCATAGATTCCCTCTACTTTTATTTTTTAGGTTTCTTTTCTTCCCTATGACATTCCTCCAGTTAGAAATAAAAAAGCAAAACGGTTTCTAAGGAGAAGACATAATCATACTGGCCATTCCAAAAGTTTCAATCCAAAAACCTTTTTCAATTTGACATTCTTCAAATATCTTTAAAAAAGGAGACTTTTTAAAAAAACCTCTTAGCATTCACCAGAACCAGTGTTCCCTGGAACACAGCTTGAGAAAAGCTTGAATTTATCCATGAAATAATTAGGTAATAGTATAAGTTCTATTAAAATGTTTTGCCGCTATTTAGAAATAAGGAAGAGATTTATATTATGGTATAAACAAAGTTATCAGATCATAACATCTATTTTGAAATTCTCTTCACTTACTTTTAGAATGTTTTTTTTTGAAAGAAATATTAAAATAGGTATTCTGTGAACATAATAGGACATTCTATTCACAAATCACATTATGTGATTTTGAAATAGTGTCCTTGTTTCAGTGAACTATCTGCAGTCTTCCCCATGAGTCTGACACTATTAATAGATAATGAATGTCCTTTGTAACATCTCCTAGAGAAAGAGCAGCGTGTCTGTCATGTAGTGTCATGCTTGGGAGTTTCATTAGGCTGATGTAAAGCCTTACTAGTTAGATCTCAAATACCTAAGACCTTTTCAACATCTTTCCTTTTTGGGTTTAGTCACAAGCAGACAATTATTTTTAATGTATTGTTCTTGTTACTAATTAAGTATTTTTAAGTTCCTAATGGGAAATGAAAAAGAAGATAAGGATATATATTTATTATCATTTAAAAATTATTTTTACACATTCTGGAATCTCCATTGTGTTTCATTTTATGTCCAAATCAATATTCCTTGGGAAATAGTATGTAAATGTATGATTGATACTATCATAATTATCTTTTTTTTTGGTATGTTGTGTGGCAGGCGTCACATTTCATTCTTTTTCCATGTGAGTATCCTGTTATTGCAACACCATTTGTTGAACTTTTTGTTTGTTTGCTTGTTTGTTTGTCTTTTGGGAAGTGCATGGGCTGAGAATTGAATCCAGATCTCTGGCATGGCAGGCAAGAATTCTACCACTGAATACTCTCACACCCCCATCATAATTATCTGTTGAATTTAACTCTGCCACTATGAGCAAAGTAAATAAGGGATATTGAAATTTTCTTTCAGTTATAGGTTTGACAATTTCCTGACTGGTTCATGGCTTTGTTTTTTAAGGCATTCAGTAAATGTGGTAAAGGTGAGACTTGATGATGAGGTGTGGATGCCTTTATTTGTCCTAATGTGGTCAGTGAAATTTGAATATGTTAATACTTGATTCTTCAGGATTAAGATTCATTGTATTAAAATAATAAAGATTAATGAAAATAATATGGGAAACATGTAAATACTAGGATTTTTATTTAGATCAAAACCAGTTGCTGGACATAGCAGAATAATTGTTTTTCATGTCATGAAAATTTAAGAACCTTCCAAAATTTCAATCTTACACAATTTAACTTATGCAGAAAGTTTCTGCTTTTTACTCTTGAGCTATATATTTCTCAACATGCAAGTACCATGAAAGAATTTTTATTCAGTCAGTTAGTTTTAAGTACAAGAAAGCTGGAATCCATACTCCCTGTGATTATTGGGTTTGTTCCCAGGCTAATAAAATATAAAATTGTAAGAACTCAAACAGTTTGAAAGTCATTCTCATAGGGGACTAAGGAGAAAGGAAGGTCAGAAATCTTGCACTACCCATGATTGGCTATTTGCCATTTGGCAAGGAATTTAATTATGTGCATCAAATTAATCTATTTATAATAAATGCCTGTCTTCTAAAGAAATTTTATGAATCTATTAATATAAGACTTTTAAGACCGTTGCATTCAAGGTCGTCTTATGTTGTCAGTTACTATATATTCATCTGAAGCTTGTTTTATCATTAAGCTATCAGCCCATTATGTACTAAAATCTGTTGGAGGCCCTAAACAATTGAGATATATCTATATTTGGCCAACTTTTGGTCTGTAGCATGCTGTTTTTTTGGATAATGGTCCTAGGTAGTATCTGGCTTGTTATTAAAGTAAACCATTGGATGCTTTTTAAAAACTAGCATAAGAAAGCAGAAACAAACATAAACTCCATCATTCTAAAATGACAAAATCAATACCAATTGGAGTAATCATGCAGGTCTTCCTTGAGCAGCTTTCCATCTCTGCTTTGATGGTTGAGCAGTAACTCTGGAGTGATAACGGAAAAAAAATTTTATACCATAAGAGCTCTCGGAATGCAAATTTAGTGCCTTAAATTCAGTCAAGTCTGGTAACAAAACTGTGTAGACAGATGCAAAGAGAAAATACAAACATTCCATACATGGTGCAAAATCAATGGCTGACAATATCATCACATAGTTGTGTATTTGTCATCGTGATCATTTTTTTGAACTTCTGCATTACTCCAGAAAAAGAAATAAGAAAGAAAAAACTTTTATATATCATACCCCTTATCCCACCCTCTCATTGACCACTAGCATTTCCATCTACCTAATTTATTTTAACTGTATTCCCTCTATTATTTGTTAATTTTTATCCTTATTTTTTACTCATCTGTCCATACCCTAGAAAAAAGAAGCATCAGACACAAGGTTTTCACAATCACACAGTCACATTGTAAAAACTATATCATTATATCATCATCTTCAAGAAACAAATCTACTGGAACACAACTCTACAGCTTCAGGTACTTCTCTCTAACCACTCCAATACACTATGAACTAAAAAGGGGATATCTATATAATGTGTAAATAACCTTCAGGATAATCTCTCAACTTTATTTGAAATCTCTCAACCACTGACACTTTATCTTTTATCATTTCTTTCCTCCCCTTTTTGGTCAAGAAGTTTTTCTCAACCCCTTGATGCTGGGTCCCATCTTATCCTGGGATTTTTGTCCCATGTTGTCAGAGAGATTGTGAGTCATATCTCATGTAGGGGGGGAGGGCAATGAGTTGACTTGCCGTCTTGGCTTAGAGAGAGTGGCCACATCTGAGCAACAAAAGAAGTTCTCTGGGAATGACTCTTAGGAGTAATTTTAAGTAGGTTTAGCCCATACTTTGCAGGAATAAATTTCATAGGGGTGAACCCAAAGATCAAAGGCTCAGCCTATTGATTCGTTTGTTCCCACTGCTTGCCAGAATATGAGAAATTCTCCAAATAGGGAAGTTGAATATTTCCGCCTTTCCATTCCCCCAAGGGGACTTTGTAAATACTTCTTTATTTATTATCACTCTTGTATATATTGGTGCATCACACTAACCTGGATAAACCAACAAAATCTCCTGTTCTATTCAAGAGTCCATGCCCTTATGGTTTACAACAAAATTGACCATACAAGTTGTTCTAGTTTGCTAGCTGCTGGAATGCAAATACCAGAAACGGAACGGCTTTTAAAAGGGGGAATTTAATAGGTTGCTAGTTTACAGTTCTAAGCCCAAGAAAATGTCCCACTTAAAGCAAGTCTATAGAAATGTCCAATCTAAGGCATCCAGGTAAAGATACCTTGATTCAAGAAGGCCAAATGAAGTTCAGGGTTTCTCTCTCAAGTGGAAGGGCACACAGTGAACTCAGTGAGAGTTTCTCTCTCATCTGAAAAGGCACATGGTGAACACAGTCAGGGTTCCTCTCTCATCTGGAAGGGCACATGGCAAACATGGAATCATCTGCTAGCTTCTCTCCTGGCTTCCTGTTTCATGAAGCTCCCCAGGAGGCATTTTCCTTCTTCATCTCCAAAGGTCGCTGGCTGGTAGAATCTGTTTCTCATGGCACTGCAGCATTCTCTGCTCTCTCTGAATCTCTTTCATTCTCCAAAATGTTTCCTCTTTTATAGGACTCCAGAAATTTATCAAGATCCGCCCAAATGGGTGGAGACATGTCATCACCTAATCCAGCTTAACAACCACTCTTGATTAAATCACATCTCCAGGGAGATGATCTAATTATAGATTCAAACATACAGTATTGAATAGGGGTTATTCTGCCTTTACAAAATGAGATTATGATTAAAACATAGCTTTTCTAGGGACATACATCCTTTCAAACCAGCACACAAGTTAAATTAAGAAACATCCTACTCAAGACTTCCTGGAAGATGGCGGCTTAGTAAGACGCGCGGATCTTAGTTTCTTCTCCAGGACAGCTACTAGGGGAGTAGAAACAATACAGAAAGCGCCCAAAGCCACAACAGAGATAAAAAAGACAGCGTACCCCATCCTGGAACGGCTGGCTGGCTGAGAGAAGCAGCTCGGGTGAGATCGCCGAGGCGCGCGGGCCTCACCGGGCGGGACGGGAAGCGGCCGGAGTTACTCCCTTCCCCCTTCCCGGGCCAGCTGGGAGAATTGGAGAGGCGGTCCCCTGAAACCAAGGCAGCTGGCACCCACACCACGCGCAGCCCCCCGGACCAACTGAGAGAATTGGATCGGAAATCCCCAGGCCGCGGAGAACGGTGACGGGTGGGGGAGGCCACTTTCAAACCCGTGACTCCCGGGGAACGTGCACTCTCTCGGGCGGGCCGCTGCCGCTGGAGCCCTCCCGCCACGCTTGTCGCCCAGGGCCGACTAGGAAATTCGGACGGGCTCTTTCCCGGGCTGCGGCGACCAGCAACCCTCCCTGCGTTCGGACCCCGGGCCAGCTCAAGCCGCTTCGGCTAGCGAACCCCCCGGACGGCGAGAGTTTTCCAAAGTTTAAGGTCCCACAGCACCTTTTACTGGTGGGACCCACAGACAAACGTGTGCCACGAGCGCCACCTACTGGGCAGGATGAGAAAAACAGAACCCAGAGATTTCACAGAAAAATCTTCCAAACTTTTGGATCCAATAGCCAGGGAAATCTGTCTAAATGCGCAGACGCCAACAGAAGATAATGGATCACGCTCAAATAATTGAAAATATGGCCCAGTCAAAGGAACAAACCAATAGTTCAAATGAGATACAGGAGCTGAGACAACTAATGCTAAATATACGAACAGAAATGGAAAACCTCTTCAAAAATGAAATCGATAAATTGAGGGAGGACATGAAGAAGACATGGGCTGAACATAAAGAAGAAATAGAAAAACTGAAAAAAACAAATCACAGAACTTATGGAAGTGAAGGACAAAGTAGAAAAGATAGAAAAAACAATGGATACCTACAATGATAGATTCAAAGAGACAGAAGATAGAATTAGTGATTTGGAGGATGGAACATCTGAATTCCAAAAACAAACAGAAACTATTGGGAAAAGAATGGAAAAATTTGAACACGGTATCAGGGAACTCAAGGACAATATGAAGCGCACAAATATACGTGTTGTGGGTGTCCCAGAAGGAGAAGAGAAGGGAAAAGGAGGAGAAAAACTAATGGAAGAAATTTTCACTGAAAATTTCCCAACTCTTATGAAAGACCTAAAATTACAGATCCAAGAAGTGCAGCGCACCCCAAAGAGATTAGACCCAAATAGGCGTTCTCCAAGACACTTACTAGTTAGAATGTCAGAGGTCAAAGAGAAAGAGAGGATCTTGAAAGCAGCAAGAGAAAAACAATCCATTACATACAAGGGAAACCCAATAAGACTGTGTGTAGATTTCTCAGCAGAAACCATGGAGGCTAGAAGACAGTGGGATGATATATTTAAATTACTAAAAGAGAAAAACTGCCAACCAAGACTCCTATATCCAGCAAAATTGTCCTTCAAAAATGAGGGAGAAATTAAAACATTCTCAGACAAAAAGTCACTGAGAGAACTTGTGACCAAGAGACCAGCTCTGCAAGAAATACTAAAGGGAGCACTAGAGTCAGAACCGAAAAGACAGAAGAGAGAGGTATGGAGAAGAGTGTAGAAAGAAGGAAAGTCAGATATGATACATATAATACAAAAGGCAAAATGGCAGAGGAAAATATTATCCAAACAGTAATAACACCAAATGTTAATGGACTGAATTCCCCAATCAAAAGACATAGATTGGCAGAATGGATTAAAAAACAGGATCCTTCTATATGCTGTCTACAGGAAACACATCTTAGGCCCAAAGATAAACATAGGTTGAAAGTGAAAGGTTGGGAAAAGATATTTCCTGCAAATAACAACCAGAAAATAGCAGGAGTGGCTATACTAATATCCAACAAGTTAGACTTCAAATGTAAAACAGTTAAAAGAGACAAAGAAGGACACTATATACTAATAAAAGGAATAATTAAACAAGAAGACATAACAGTCATAAATATTTATGCACCGAACCAGAATGCCCCAAAATACGTGAGGAATACACTGCAAACACTGAAAAGGGAAATAGACACAAATACCATAATAGTTGGAGACTTCAATTCCCCACTCTCATCAATGGACAGAACATCTAGACAGAGGATCAATAAAGAAATAGAGAATCTGCATATTACTATAAAGGAGCTAGACTTAACAGACATTTATAGGACATTACATCCCACAACAGCAGGATACACCTTTTTCTCAAGTGCTCATGGATCATTCTCAAAGATAGACCATATGCTGGGTCACAAAGCAAGTCTTAACAAATTTAAAAAGATTGAAATCATACACAACACTTTCTCGGATCATAAAGGAATGAAGTTGGAAATCAATAATAGGCGGAATGCCAGAAAATTCACAAATACCTGGAGGCTCAACAACACACTCTTAAACAACGAGTGGGTCAAAGAAGAAATTGCAAGAGAAATTAGTAAATACCTCGAGGCAAATGAAAATGAAAACACAACATAACAAAACTTATGGGATGCAGCAAAGGCAGTGCTAAGAGGGAAATTTATTGCCCTAAATGCCTATATCAGAAAAGAAGAAAAGGCAAAAATGCAGGAATTAACTGTTCAATTGGAAGAACTGGAGAAAGAACAGCAAACTAATCCCAAAGCAAGCAAAAGGAAAGAAATAACAAAGATCAGAGCAGAAATAAATGAAATTGAAAATATGAAAACGGTAGAGAAAATCAATAAGACCAGAAGTTGGTTCTATGAGAAAATCAATAAGATTGATGGGCCCCTATCAAGATTGACAAAAAGAAGAAGAGAGAGGATGCAAATAAATAAGATCAGAAATGGAAGAGGAGACATAACTACTGACCTCACAGAAATAAAGGAGGTAATAACAGGATACTATGAACAACTTTACGCTAATATATACAACAATTTAGATGAAATGGACGGGTTCCTGGAAAGACATGAACAACCAACTTTGACTCAAGAAGACATAGATGACCTCAACAAACCAATCACAATTAAAGAAATTGAATTAGTCATTCAAAAGCTTCCTAAAAAGAAAAGTCCAGGACCAGATGGCTTCACATGTGAATTCTACCAAACGTTCCAGAAAGAATTAGTACTAATTCTCCTCAAACTCTTCAAAAAAATCGAAGTGGAGGGAAAACTGCCTAATTCATTCTATGAAGCCAACATCACCCTCATACCAAAACCAGGCAAAGATATTACAAAAAAAGAAAACTACAGACCAATCTCTCTAATGAATACAGATGCAAAAATCCTCAATAAAATTCTAGCAAATCGTATCCAACAACACATTAAAAGAATTATACATCATGACCAAGTAGGATTCATCCCAGGTATGCAAGGATGGTTCAACATAAGAAAATCAATTAATGTAATACACCATATCAACAAATCAAAGCAGAAAAATCACATGATCATCTCAATTGATACAGAGAAGGCATTCGACAAGATTCAACATCCTTTCCTGTTGAAAACACTTCAAAAGATAGGAATACAAGGGAACTTCCTTAAAATGATAGAGGGAATATATGAAAAACCCACAGCTAATATCATCCTCAATGGGGAAAAATTGAAAACTTTTCCCCTAAGATCAGGAACAAGACAAGGATGTCCACTATCACCACTATTATTCAACATTGTGTTGGAGGTTCTAGTCAGAGCAATTAGACAAGAAAAAGAAATACAAGGCATCAAAATTGGAAAGGAAGACGTAAAACTATCACTGTTTGCAGACGATATGATACTATACGTCGAAAACCCGGAAAAATCCACAACAAAACTACTAGAGCTAATAAATGAGTACAGCAAAGTAGCAGGTTACAAGATCAACATTCAAAAATCTGTAGCATTTCTATACACTAGTAATGAACAAGCTGAGGGGGAAATCAAGAAACGAATCCCATTTACAATTGCAACTAAAAGAATAAAATACCTAGGAATAAATTTAACTAAAGAGACAAAAAACCTATATAAAGAAAACTACAAAAAACTGCTAAAAGAAATCACAGAAGACCTAAATAGATGGAAGGGCATACCGTGTTCATGGATTGGAAGACTAAATATAGTTAAGATGTCAATCCTACCTAAATTGATTTACAGATTCAATGCAATACCAATCAAAATCCCAACAACTTATTTTTCAGAAATAGAAAAACCAATAAGCAAATTTATCTGGAAGGGCAGGGTGCCCCGAATGGCTAAAAACATCTTGAGGAAAAAAAACGAAGCTGGAGGTCTCGCGCTGCCTGACTTTAAGGCATATTATGAAGCCACAGTGGTCAAAACAGCATGGTATTGGCATAAAGGTAGATATATCGACCAATGGAATCGAATAGAGTGCTCAGATATAGACCCTCTCATCTATGGACATTTGATCTTTGATAAGGCAGTCAAGCCAACTCACCTGGGACAGAACAGTCTCTTCAATAAATGGTGCCTAGAGAACTGGATATCCATATGCAAAATAATGAAAGAAGACCCATCTCTCACACCCTATACAAAAGTTAACTCAAAATGGATCAAAGATCTAAACATTAGGTCTAAGACCATAAAACAGATAGAGGAAAATGTTGGGAGATATCCTATGGATCTTACAACTGGAGGCGGTTTTATGGACCTTAAACCTAAAGCAAGAGCACTAAAGAAGGAAATAAATAAATGGGAACTCCTCAAAATTAAACACTTTTGTGCATCAAAGAACTTCATCAAGAAAGTAGAAAGACAGCCTTCACAATGGGAGACAATATTTGGAAATGATATATCAGATAAAGGTCTAGTATCCAGAATTTATAAAGAGATTGTTCAACTCAACAACAAAAAGACAGCCAACCCAATTACAAAATGGGAAAAAGACTTGAACAGACACCTATCAGAAGAGGAAATACAAATGGCCAAAAGGCACATGAAGAGATGCTCAATGTCCCTGGCCATTAGAGAAATGCAAATCAAAACCACAATGAGATATCATCTCACACCCACCAGAATGGCCATTATCAACAAAACAGAAAATGACAAGTGCTGGAGAGGATGCGGAGAAAGAGGCACACGTATCCACTGTTGGTGGGAATGTCAAATGGTGCAACCACTGTGGAAGGCAGTTTGGCGGTTCCTCAAAAAGCTGAATATAGAATTGCCATACGACCCAGCAATACCATTGCTGGGAATATACTCAAAGGACTTAAGGGCAAAGACACAAACGGACATTTGCACACCAATGTTTATAGCAGCGTTATTTACAATTGCAAAGAGATGGAAACAGCCGAAATCCCCATCAACAGACGAGTGGCTAAACAAACTGTGGTATATACATACGATGGAATACTATGCAGCTTTAAGACAGGATAAACTTATGAAGCATGTAATAACATGGATGGACCTAGAGAACATTATGCTGAGTGAGTCTAGCCAAAAACTAAAGGACAAATACTGTATGGTCCCACTGATGTGAACAGACATTCGAGAATAAATTTGGAATATGTCCTTGATAACAGATTCCAGCAGGAGGTAAAAACAGGGTAAGATAATGGCCAATTGGAGTTGAAGGGATACAGACGGTGTAACAGGACTAGATACAAAAACTCAAAAATGGACAGACCAATAATACCTAATCGTAAAGTAATCATGTTAAAACACTGAATGAAGCTGCATCTGAGCTATAGGTTTTTGTTTTGTTTTGTTTTGTTTTGTTTTGATTTTACTATTATTACTTTTATTTTTTTCTCTATATTAACATTCTATATCTTTTTCGGTTATGTTGCTAGTTCTTCTAAACCAATGCATATGTACTAAGAAATGATGATCATGCATCTATGTGATGATGTTAAGAATTACTGATTGCATATGTAGAATGGTATGATCTCTAAATGTTGGGTTAATTTCTTTTTTTCCGTTAATTAAAAAAAAAAAAAAAGAGAGAAAGGATAATTGGAGCTGAAGGGATACAGACTGTACAACGGGACTGGATATAAAAACTCAGAAATGGACAGCACAATACTACCCAATTGTAATGCAATTATGTTAAAACACTGAATGAAGCTGCATGTGAGGTATAGGTTTTTTGTTTTTGTTTTTGTTTTTGTTTTTGTTTTTCTTTCTATTATTGTTTTAATTCTTATTCTGTTGTCTTTTTATTTCTTTTTCTAAATCGATGCAAATGTACTAAGAAATGATGAATGTGCAACTATGTGATGTTATTAAGAATTACTGATTGTACATGTAGATTGGAATGATTTCTAATTGTTTTGTTAATTCTTTTTTTAATTAATAAAAAAAATAAAATAAAAAAAAGAAACATCCTACTCAAAATATAAATTTTGCACCAAATAACCAGAGAAAGATACCTTGACTAAAGAAAGGTCCATGGGTCCCAAACACTTATGCCAGCTTGTAAGGCATGTGGCTGGCACCTGCTGGTCCTTTGGTTTGTGGTTTCAAACAGCTTCCTCGAGGGCATTTTCTTTCTGTATGTCCAAATGTCTCTGTCTGTGTCAACTGTGAGCTTTCAACATTTCCCCTTTTAAAGGACTCCAGTAAACCAATAAAGGCCCAAGGTGACTGGGTTGAGTTGTATCTCCATCTAATCAAAAGATCACACCCACAACTAGGTGTGTCACATCTCCATGGAAACAATCCAGTCAAATTTCTCACTCCAAATAATGGTCTGGCCCTAGAAAATTGGATCAGGATTACAAATGGCTTTTCTCAAGTCTATAATATTTTCAAACCAGCACACATGGACATAACAGTTTACATTATCTTTGACAATATTATGCTTTTTTTATAATTATAAAATAATTTATGTTCAAGTGTGTACACTTGGAAAACAAAAATGTGCAAAATAGAACAAAAATCACTCATAGTCATGCTGCACATGCAGTCACGTGACAAGGCTACCCAGAGATGACTACTTTAAATCCTTGCAAAGGCACATAAAATACTTCTTTTTCTATTCAAATACAAACAACTCTTTCTTTACAAAAATGGATTCCTGTTTTATCCTCTATTTTTTCACTTAAAAATATTTTCTGGACATTTTCATAAATCATTAAGTATTTGCTTACACCATTCTATTAGGTGGTTACAAGTGGCTATTATTTATTTAACCAGGAATTGATAGAATGTCTTTGAAATCCCATAAAATAAGCTTTTCTCCTGGTTCAAAACTATGCACACACATACACGTACACACATTCATTTATTTTTTCTGCATAGTCTAGCGTTATCATTGCTGCTTACTAAATAATGGTGGCCACGTGAAGTAAAAGAACATGTTTATAAAATGCAGTTTTCTAGTCCCACATTATGAAAGTCTCTTGAATAATACCTGGACAATGTACCTTTATTTGGAGGGATTTGGATTTTACAGATAATGATAATATCATTATTGCTAATTTCTATTATTTTAAACTATGTATTTCCATATACCATTCAAAAGTATTCCCTTGATTTTTTCTATTTGATCATCAATAAACTAGCATGTCTCTGTAAATAATCAATCTGTGCATCTGACTAAAATGAACAATTATTTTCCTTTGTGACAAGAACCAGTTTCTATCAGAATAGTTTGAATCTTTCTTTTCTCGTTAGTAAGAATTTCTAAAATCATAATACCTTGTTATGGAATTTACCAGTTACCTTGACCAAGCCTCCTCTTAACTTATCAGTCATGTCTATAATAGTTCTGATATTTAGACCATTTCCAGTTTTCAGAATTCCAGGAATGATCCTTTAAGAACAGAGATGAATGCTAGGAGAGCGCATTATGGCTTCCAAAGGACCCTATGGGAATAATACTTTTTAAATACTTTGCAAAAGTGCGCATTAAAATCCATTGCCTTTGCTTTTTGTACCATGGTCTTCCAATGTGAAAGGCAGATTGAGTTTTTTGCTTGTTTGTTCTTTTACATGGGCAGGCATGGGGAAATGAACCCAGGTCTCTGGTATGACAGGTGAGAACTCTGTCTACTGAGCCACCATGGCCCCACAGATTGAGTTTTGAATTCTGGTTCTTATACAGATTTGACAACTCATTTTTGGGCACCTGATCAACATGAGACTTATCTCCCATCTTGCTTGTCTCTTTAGGATGGTGGGATTGCCCTCTGTGTGCTGTATGCCCCATTTTTATACTCAATGATCTCACGTTGACTTGTCTGCACATATTAGAATCAGAGTCAAGTGCATTTGCATTTGGTAAGCTTTTAAAGCACATGTCTGGTCAACACCTAAAACTACCATATCTAAGTTTAAAACTTAAAAGATATACTTTCCTTCCCTCTGCTTTATTTTACCAGTAACCCTGAGGAATGATACAATCCATAAATGTACTGGAGTTGGGAAGGGGCAGATAATGTTCTCGTGGTAATCCTGCAACTGGGCCTACGGTGTGCAACAGAGAAACTGTGGGCCATGGTTATGACAGCACCTTGATGATTCAATGGCAGCATGTGCCATGTCTCTGAGGAGGTGTCAGATTACCCTATTCCTTCAGTGCTAAGCTCAGCCAAGATGTCCATTCTTGAGCTTCCAAGCTGCCCATCATAATGTTCAAGACATGAGGCTGTTACATGTCGGCAGTCTGTCAGCCCAGAAGTGCTAGACAAAGATTGTCTCTGGCATCAAGCCCCACATCCAGAACTTCTGTTTCTTATTTTTTCCTGGGTTCACAGAAAGATAAGGCCTTTTCTATATTAGACCAGCAAAGTAAAAAGTGGGCTATTAACTCCTTTCCCCTGGACAGCAGTTCTATTTACCCACCTTCCCGATGTAGGTTAACCTTCTGGAGATTGGCCTGTGATTCCAGTGGGTCTGGCCTTTGAAGCAAGGTTTCCTTCAATGGTTATTTTCTGTTCTTGAATAAATTGTGATAGAGGGGAAATTTCCCTTTGCTACAGAAAAAGAAAGGGAAAAAAAAGCTAAAGGGAAAATGTAAACCATCTCTGATGAGGTTTCTTTTAATCCAGGGTTTTGACTACAGGGGAATGGCAAGAGGAGACACAGATTGTGAAGAGTATTTTGGGAATTCTAGCCTTTCAAAGTGTTTTAGTTCCCCAGTTTACTGCAGGTAAATACAGTGAAATGGTTCACTTTAAACAATGGGAATTTAATTGTTTACGGCTTTGAGGCCAGGAAAATATTCAAGTCAGGGCATCATCAAGACAATGCTTTCTTCCCAAAGAATGGCTGCTGATGATTCTTGCCTTTGTCCCATGTCAAGACACACAGAGGTGTCTTCTGGTTTCTCCTTTTTCTTCTAGTTTCAGTGATTTCAGCTTCTTGGTTCCATGTTTGTTTTTTCTATCTCTCCCTCCTCTGTATTCATTCAGTTTATAAAGGACTGTAGTAACAGGGTGAAAACCCATCCTGATTGAGGTGGGTCACACCTTAACTGAGGTAGCCTCATAAAAAAGTCCTACTTCTAATGGGTTTATACCAGGAATGGATTTGATCCAAGAACAGATTTTTCTGGGTTATGCACTTCAAACCATCACACGTGGCTAGCACAAGATATAGGCAAAGAGGCAAAAACAAAAATGCTAATAATTTAGGGGCAAATCATGAAGACAGCTCTTCTTTCCTTAAATTTAATCTATTTCATAGAAATGTGAAGATTTTGCCTTTTCTATGCAAAATAAAAGATTTGGTTATTTATTTTCTTCTTTGAGAAAAAGTAACTGTTAGGTATTTTATATTCTTATCCATTCTAGTACAGATTGGTTTCCAGTGGCTTCTAGGTTCTAACATTTAAATTGATGACTGATTGACCCGAGGAAGGTGTACTACATGTGACATGTTACCCTGAAGATTTTTATATAGAGCAGGTAATATGGTCAAAATGATCTGCTAGAATGGGGTTTGAGAGTAGAAGCAAGGAGGCCAGACAGGAGTTTTTGGAAATTACCAGAGACACCTAAATATTGTGGTTGGAATATCTGATCTCCTAATTCAATGCCATGGTAGCAACTTCCCTAAACTATTGTTTCTTATAAAGAATGTAGACCTAGAAAATTCAAAATTATAACATTTTCTACTAACTGATATTCCTTACTGGAGATCATTTTTCCAGGATCAGGACCATTGACTGCTAGTTATATTTTGAAATAGAAGAACAAACATGACTTCCAGAGCACAGCCATGAATTTTAGGTGAACATAACCCTCTTATCTATTGAGAATGGGATCCAAATGGGATCAATTCACATATGGTTAATATAAAGAGACACAGCAGGAAAATGAGCCACTAAATGCTCATTTTTATTTCTTGAAAGGATAAGGATATGTCCTTATTCTTTGGCCCCTAAGAGATTTTGTTAGGTAAAACCTAATATGTTTTTACTGGATCACCTTGCTCAGACTCATTACTCATTTATATTATTTACTCCATTTATTGAGTTATAATGGATGAGCTTGAATGATAGGAAGTTAAATAAGATATCAACATTCATGTTTCCTAATATTTGTCCTTTCCTTCAGCAAACACTCATTGATTTGAAATAAATACACCAATTTATTTCTCATAATTTTATAGTGATGTGAGTAATATAAATAAGTCTACATAAAAGAATTTACTAATTGCATAGGCAGGAAGACTGGATATTGACTTGGCTGTAACATCAGTTATTAATTACACAGAGAAAAGTAACCTGTGAAATTATTTTTAAAAAAGGGAAAGTACACTTATTACAGGAATCATATTTTAAGACTGCGTCTCCAGATCCAGGGAACATTAGGAAAAACTTCCTTTTTCTAAGACTACTGGGGCATCATCAGTCAATGTAGACCTGTGCCCCAATTTAGCAAGAAGTTACCATGAAATCTTTAGAACGTTAATGGAAATGATAAACTAGTTTTTTTTTAGAAAAAAATATATTCTACATATGGATATACATTTTTCTTGCTTTTAAAATATTGTGTATTCTTTGGGAAGTATGAGCACATGTTCTTATTTTAGCTATTTATTTAGCACATATAAAATACAGAATTGAGCCACCAAAAGAACTGGGAAAGAATGGTATTCCCTTACTTGAGGCACTAATATTAACAGAATTATCCTAGCTTGGCATGGTGCAATCTGGCCTGCACAGTAGATGGTTACATGGACAATTGATTAAGATTAAACAATGCAGAGTCCAATAAATTTTGAACAATGCAAAGATCGTTCATTTTATTACATTACTTATAAGGATATGATGTAAGAAAATAACTCTCTCTACCTATGCATACCTCCTGTATGGAAGCTGAAATGGCTGTCATGGAGACACCTGGTAAGACAATAAATTTGTGGATAGCATGTGGGTGGTTCTCTTAAAGGAAATGTGCATTTCCATTGTCAGTTAAAGAGGAAAGTATAAGATCTGGGAAAAACGAAAAATAGTCAAGTAAATTGAAAAGTGAACCTAGACTTGGGAGAGAGAATTTCTTTTTCCTTGAATTTTCTATGACTTGGAAGCTGAAGACTTTAGTTACTATTGATTGGTGGCTGTCAGGTGGAGAGAAAGCAGTCTGTATCATAGAAAGACATAGGAAGACAGTCTCAAATCCGATAATATGGCAGCTGTGTAGATGGGCATCAATTACATGGAGGAATTCTTAAAGATGGGCTTGTTTGATGATACCAAAGCTCTCAGATAATTCAATATCCCACATTTCCTCATCCTCAGTTAGTAAATCTGATTATGTAGCCTTATTTATTATACTCCACCCTCTTCTTAAAATGATGAATAGATTCAGTCTCCACTTGTAAGACATAAACTACCGTCTAGATGGATTCTCTTGTTTAATCCCAAGGTCTTTAGTAAAGTGTTCTTTACTAAAATAACAGTCTTTGCTGAAATAACTGGATAATAATATGCAAAACAAATGAAGTAGAAGAAGAGAAATGAACGCTGACTCTTACCTCAAACCATACACAAAATTAACTTGAAACAAATCATAGACCTAATGTAAAAACTAAAACTAAAAATACAAGAAGAGAACATTGGAGAAAATATTTGTGAAAGGCAAGAATTCTTAAAATGTATACAAACAACATATGCCATAAAAATACAAATTGAACTTCATCAAAATTAAAATCTTCTGACCTTCAAATGTCAACTTTAAGAAAAGGAAAGCAAGTCACAGACTGGGAGAAACTGTTTGACAAAGGATTATTATCCAGGATTTATAAAGGACCAATACATACCGGTAATGAAGAAAAAACAACCATATTTTTAAATGAGCAAAAAATTTGAACAACCAGTTCACAAAAGATGATATGCAAATGTTGAATAAGTTTATGAAAAGGTGTTCAATATTATTAGTCTAGAGAAAAGCAAATTAAAACTACAGAGAGATATTACTCAACACACCCCAGAATGACTAAAATTAAAGAGACTGCCAACACCAAATGCTAGCAAGGATGTGGAGAAACCATAGTTCTTGTACATTGTTGTTCAAAATGTAAAATTGGGCAACTTTTTTAGAAAACTTTATAAGAGTTTCTTGTGAAGTAAAATGTGCATTTACCCTACAAACACAGAAATTCCTCTGTTAGTTATATACTCGAGGAATATAAAACACACGTTCACAAAATGAATTGTACAAGAATGTTTGTAACAGTTTTATTCCTAATAGTGTCAAACTGAAAACGTTCCATAAATAAAAGAATTAATAGACAAGCCATGATCTATGCATTCTATGTAATATTACTCAGCGATAAAAATATACTAATACATGCAACCCCATGTATGAATCTCAAAAATGATTGTGATGACTGAAAAACTCCAAGGACAAAATAATACATATTTTATAGATGCTAAAAGATGTTCCAAAACAGGGAAAAAGTAAATTGATCACACAAAAAAGATGGTTGCCTCTGCATATTTACAAGGAAGGAGCATGAAGGAACTCTCTGGGTCTGGGGTGAAGGTCACTTTCTATGTATTGATACGAGTTTGCTATACAATATATGCTTTCTTCAGCTAAAACTCACATCAAAACTGTATACGTGTTAAAATCCAGTTAATAGATAGCATGTCTAAATATTTGGGGGGAAATACACTGTAAATAAAAAATTTACTCTGTAATAAAAAATAAGATTGATTGATGGATGGATGGAAAGATGGACAGATGACTAGATGTGATTTTTAAAAATGTAGTAAAATGCAATGTTAACATCTAGATAATGAATATGCACATGTTAACTGTAAAACCATTTCAAATCTGAAATGTGTTTGATAATGTTCATATTAAAATTTTGAAGAAAATGCACAAAGGTTTTGAACAGATTTCACAATATAAGATACACAAAATAGCATATATAAAGAGGTATGCCATCATTAGTCAGCAGAAATTATTAATTAAAACACAATGATATACCACTACATAGTTATTGGACTTGCTAAAAGTAAAAAGACTAATAATAGTGACTGTTTGTGAGGTTGTGAAGTAACAACTTCCATATTTTGCTGGTGGGAATGTAAAAGTTTACAACCATTTCGGATAACAAGTTGGAGATTTTTTATATAATACAACCCAGTAATTCCATTCCAAGGTATTTAATCAAGGTAAAATAAAACATATATCTACAGAAATGCCTATAAATGAATTTTCACAGCATCTGTATTTATACTAGCCCATCACTAAAACAATCCAAATGTTCATCAACTGGTAAATGGCTAAACATTTATGGTATGTCCATATCACTAAAAAATACTGAGTAATAAAATGGATGAATTACTGGTGGAAGCAAAAACATGGCTGAATTTTTTTTAAAAATGTGCTGAACAAAAGAAGCCAAAAACAAAAAACTACATTTATGTGAAAGTCTATACTAGTAAACTCATGTATGGTGTTAGAGAATGGAAAAGGGGGGCAGGCAATTTATTTTAAAAAGTATGAGTGAACTGAGGTGCTGGAAATATTCTGTATCTTTTTTGTGGTGGTGGTGACATGTGTGTGTATATTTTTCATAGAACTATGAGTTTAAAATCAGAGTACTTTATTATAAATAACTGACACCTCAATACCGTTTATTAGAAAAAAACACTGAAGTCCGCCTTCTTAGCTCTGCTGTGGAAAATTGAGACAAGTGCATAATTTGGGACAAGCTGGTAAAACAGGTGACAGTACCTTCTGAAGCGTGATATAAGCCAGCTGCCTCAGTCCTAACTCACTGTTCTCTAACTCTCCATGTGATTAGAGGTTTACTTGGCACGTAAAGGACTCTGTCACAATTATAGGGAGGCAGAAAAGAAAGAAAAGGGGAGGGGAAAGCTAATGTCAAGTGGCTTAATGGTGGGTCTGGTCTGGGAACTGGAGGTGTTTACAGTTACCCTGTTTGCACAGGTCAATCTCTATATATTACTATTTTCTGATATAAATATTAAAAGAATCCCCCTTTTACTCACAGTTTGAACCATAAATTACAAATCACCCAGCTATGTTACATAGAGTCATGATGAATATGATAAAATTAGCTAGACTCCCTTTCTTCCCAAGTTTTTATTATTGGGTAAAGCTTTGATGCCTGTGCTCCATTCCTCTCTTCAAACTTGGAAACATTTTAACACCTTTATAGACCATTTATAGAATTTCACAACCTGTTTGTATCTTTGGACAATGTACTTACCTGTCAGGTTGAAACCCCAAAATGATACACTGAAAGCCGGGCTGAACCTCTGTCCTTGGTCCTGATATAGTGCTTGGGGCTCACACCTTATAGCACTACCTGCTTTCCATTCGCTCTGATGGACCACCAAGCTTACCACAGAAGCTTTCGTGACCTCTAAAATTTCTTAGCCATGCTTTTTTAATTTCTGTTGCTATTTATCAAAGACTTTGTAGTTTATTTCAAATATTAGCATTTACTTTGAAAACACCCTTTAAAATACTAATATGAGTTTACTCCAAGGATGTGTTGACTCAGACCTTTCTGGGTCCCAATAGAACCATGGATTCTTCAACCATCAAGGCATCCACTGTTCTGATTTCCACATAGATGCTACCTGTTTGTCTCCTGATTGTTGTTAACTCCTTAGGAGCTCAGATCATGGCAATTACCTTAAGAATTCGTGTCCACCCATGGCCAAGGCATAGGTGTGCAATGATGGTTTGCAGGCTTGAATAAATTGTATTTATGAACTGAGTACAGAAAAGGAAAAAAAGACAGAAAGAAACAAAGGGAGAAAAAGAGAGAGAGTGTATGTAAAAAGTTTAATCCCTGAACAGGAATTCCATGAAACCAACAATTTCACAAGGCATATGAGCACACTGAAAACAAATGTAATCTAATTAAAAGCAACCCAAAAAGTCTTGCTGTTTGGCATATGATGGGGAGGAATCACTACTTCTGAATCCCATCTAATTCCACAGTTCATAGTAGATCAAATTTATCTGGAGGAATACTTTGCCTAAAATTTCAGAAAAATAAAATGTCAACACCCACAAAGGGATGTCAGGTCATGAATATAGAAGAATGTTTTTATCAACAATCATAATGTTAAAAACTACATTAGCATTATTCCACCCTTCTTTTGCTCTAGGTATCACTTTGCTGGGGCATAAAACATAACTGCATGTGTATCTATTAATAGTAACATAGGAGTAATTGTCGAAGCAATCATACTGTTATGACATTGTATTGTTATCGCATCTAGACACCAGAGCTGGTTGCTAAGGTATGTAGGTGTTTTGTTTGCAGTGTGGTTCATAAGTCACTTTCTAATTATAAATGTGCAAGTCAACTACAATGTTAAATTGTTGGAGGAAAAAAAAGGATGAAGGTTGATCAAATCTGTATAACAATGATTAAAGGTACGGTTTTCTGTATGATGCTATAGAATGTCAAACAAGGAAATTTCCCATCATGAAGATGTATTTCACAGGAGAAAAATATTTATAGCAACATTTAGCAACAATACAAGTGTCAGGGAGCCAGAAGATAACTGGAAAATGCTAGCTGAACTTTACAAGAGTAATCTTATCTTTTATAAGAAAAATGTTGATCAAAGTGATAATTATAAGGTTTTATGTAATTCATGCATAATTTGGAGAAAAAATCAGATTATTTTATATTTTAAGTCGTAACTTTTGTCAATGTGTCAAAATTAACTTTATTGTTTAAATATCTGATTCTAAACAAATAAGAAATAATACACAAAACCTTAAATTATAACTTTATTGAGAATGAAAACGATCCCATAACCCTAAAGTTTTTTCCCTGATAATGTGTTATTGCCTTGATAAAAACCTGTGCTTTTCGATTTACCTAGTTTTTCTTTAGTGGGGATTTTAGCTACAAAATAAAGTTAAAACATGGAAAAAGATATTTACACAATTGGTCTTGATTTTTAAATTTTCATTCTAAGATTATGATTTGATTACATAAACAACAACAATAACAAGAAAGGGAAGTAACTGGTTTGCAAAAATAGTATGAAAAGTTTGCATTTCTAAAAATACTTTCCAATTCACATCGCATTTTCACATATGTGATGACACAACTTTCCTAGAGAAGTATTATGCCCATTTTAAAGATGAAGCAACTGAGCAATGGCAAATTAAAGTTGGTGCTCATGTTCACCAGCCAAGAAATAACAGAGCAGAGACAACTCTGGTTCAGCACTGCTTTATTGCCTTCAGATATCATTATAGTCAAGTGTTCAATGTCATATTGCCCATACTTTATGGGCAATATAGTATTTTTACATTTTTTCTAACAGGAAAAATTAAAGTAATCTGTCATTCACCTTACTAAGAGCCTTCTTTGAAAGTGATGATACCTCAACAAGTCTTGAATGGCCCTATGATAGCTGTTATTTAGGAATTGCTGCTTTGATGACAATCATATTAATGTTTCTTGACATTTGTTAAACAACAACAAAAAAATACATCACCACATCAATGGTCTTTTATCTTGCTTCATTTATATGTCTTGACCATGTATAATCACTTACTTTACTCTCTTTGAGCACTTTTTCTCCTTCTTTCCATGAAAAATGTGGTTTCCTAAGCTTCTGTGATGCCCAAAATATGAGGTTCTTGTCTCACAGAAACTTATCATGAATATTTACAGTAGCTTTATTCACAAGTTGCTAAGAACTAGAAGCAGTAAATTGTACTTCAATAGTGAATTGCTAAACAAATGGGGCGTCACCCACACCATGGTATATTATTCAGAGATAAATGATCCATCAGTCCACAAAAGGGAATGGAAGAACCTTAAGTGCACATTGCTAAGTTGAAGAAGCCAGTCTAAAATGGCTGCCTACTCTGTGGTTCCAATGATAATGTATTATGAAAAAGGCAAAACTATAGAGACAGTACAAAGATCAGTGGTAGTCAGGGGCTCGGGGGAATAGGATGAATAGAACACAGAGTATTTTTAGGGCAGTAACAGAAATGCAAGTACATAGTATACAATGTATAGTTTGCACTGGTTTGAAACTGTTATGTACCCCAGAGGAGTCATAATTTTTAAAATCCTAATCCAATTTTGTGGGCACAGAACTATTATTTATGGTGGAACCTTTGTTTCCATGGATATATGACACACCCAATTGGGCTTTCCAAAAAAGGATAGGACCCTTTGATTAGATTATCTCTGTGGAGGTGCGGTATCCCACCCATTCATTTACTGGAGTCCTTAACTGGGCTGACACAGGGAAACATTTTAGAGAAAATTCAGACCCAGAAGTTTGGAGATGTTTAGAAAACCAATACAGAAAGTCACTGGAATCAGAAAGGGGAAGCAACACAACCTGGGAGCAAAGGGCCAGAAGATGCCAACCATGTGGCTTCTCATATGACATCAGCCTTTCTTTGGACTCAAGGCATCTTTCTTTGGCTAACATTAGTTTGGACATTTCTAAGGCTGTAGAAATGTAAATTTGTAACTTAATAAATGTCCTTTATAAAACCCCATGTGTTTCTGGTATATTGTATTCTAGCAGCTTTAGCAAACCAAAACAATAGTGTAGAAAACATAAGAAACAATAATTTCTGTTAAATCTCCTTTAAGATGCTGACAACATTCATACTCATATCTCTAAAAAAATATTCTTGCACCTAGAATCCTTAAAATTCTGTGTTGATTTTATTTGTACATATATGCAGCTTAGGCACACTAAAATAAATGTTTTTGGTCTCTGCCTGATTGCATATTTATAAAGGAAATGGTTATTCTCACGGTTTCTTAGATGATTAATGATAGGAATTTGAACACTTTCCTTAATGATTCTCAAAAATATATTTTGCAACTGGTTATATTGGAAATTTCTTATGCATAGGCTTCAGAGTCTACGTATTTTATAGGATGCGGATTAGAATGGTTGAGAATATTAGGACAAGGGTGGATGAAAGATTATTAAAATAGGACAGAAAAAAATGTGTGCATCTTTATTTCTTTTCACGGGTATGATTTCAATTTCCCATCCTATTCCATTAAGTGTTTCTTTACTAAAGCACTCATGTAAGGTTAGATCATTTTGTAAATAAGCTTGCCTGTGTAGAGCTAGCCATATTGGAGAAAATTGTTTAGGGTCTTGAGTTTCTCACTCAAGAACAGAACAACCTATTAAAGATGAAAATGTTCAGTATTAGTAAAAACACCCATGTGCTTCTACTATGATAGATAAGAAACATATGCCTATATATAATTGGATGTATTTAGATATATTTTTAACTGTCACTGACGTTGATGCATCCCCAAACTTTAGGTCCAATAACATTTTCTAAATCACATTGGATACAACTGTGTAGTCACATCACCCACAGGCTAGTACATGTCTAGGACCTCAGGGTAATTAGCATGAGAAGTTCATTCTCGGGATTTATTTTTGTCTTCTAACATTATCTCTGATTATTGATTCTGTCTCTTCACTTTGCTTTGGTTTTTGAGAATGAATTATGAGACAGTACATATATGTCTTTCCTGACTCTGGTCCAATTAGAAATTATATCTCACTCCATTTCCAAATTTACTATTCATACTCACTGCCATATGGCTGAAGACACTTCAAAAAAGTAGTTTCCTTAACAGCATGAAGTTCTTGAGAGCATCTCTTTTCTTTCCTCTGCAGTTCTACAAGTTTTTCTAGCATCACCTCTTGTAGTTTGCATTTTTCAATTTTTTTAGAAATTATCACTTTTTTTTACCTCAAATATTTCTAGATATTGATACAGGTTAGGTGGTCCTTGAAATTAAATATACTATATTATTTTCATTTATGACAGCTAGATTAAATGTTTAAACTTTAAAAAATATAAACTACCTCAATTAGAAACCTCATAAAAAATTGATTTAAAAATTTAAAAACTTGACTTTAACAATAACAGAAAATATTTCTTTTAAAGGTTTTTATAACCAGACTCAACTGGGTTTCCTGTAACACTTATGGAGTCAAAATCATATAAAATTTTAAGGTATCTATTGAGATGCACTTTGAAGTACAAACTACAAATATGTAGTTTCTATATATTTAAAATTATTGTAATAGTTTTTCAGAAAACATCTATTTGTTTACAAAATGAAAATGGGAGCATTGTTTGATGAGGTAACACACATGAAGTGTATTTAGGAGAAGAGAAGACTAAACTATTGAAAATTTACATCAATATTAACAGGAAAGCAGAAGAAAATAAATCAAGCAGGGAGGATAAAAACTAACCAGTGAATTGGCATGTAAGGAGAACCAGGAGTGGCATCTTAGAAAAATAAAGAGTTTACTAAGTCATATGTCTCCATGTTTAAAAATAACTTTCTTGAAATATGTTTCAGTGTCATATGGATTTGTCTCTGCTTCCTGCCAAAGTGGGAACTCAGGCTCTAAAAGAAGTAACAGGACCAGTCACCCGGGGTGCTACGTACTTTTACATGGAAATATGCAACTCCCTGGAAAATAAAGACCAACACAGTAAATGGTTTAATTTCATGAAGTTGTATAATGAATAAGAAATTGAACATTCTTTTTTTTTATTCTTCATTTTTGCATGGGCAGGCACCGGGAATCGAACCTGGGTCTCCAGCACAGCAAACAACTGTGCTGCACCACCATCACCACTGCACCACTATTGCCTGCCTAAGAAATTAAACATTCTTGAAGTCTTTTGTTTTATCAGTCAACTTATATCTAAGAACACATGAGTCACAATATAATCAAAACAAATATACAAAGTTTTCAAAGAATTAAAATAAATTTCCTTTTTTAAAATTATGGAATAGATTTACTTTTAAAAATTATTAAGTACATACAGCTTTCATTTTTATTTTAATTATTAAGTACATACAGCTTTCATTTTTACTTTAATTCTTCAGTTATAAAATAAGCATAGTTGTTGATAATTTTCTTCATTCTATGTGCAACTTAATATTTATTTTGAGTGGCTACACATACATACAACAGTCCTTCCACCCTCACCTATCTGAAATTTTTATGCTTCCTTGTTCCCAAATTTTCCAAGAACTGAAAGTTCTCCATTAGATTTTCTTCTTAATAAATACTGTTTTCTGATGGATGCTTAAATAGAATGCATGTCTACCTTTTCCCCTTCAACTGATTTCTAGAACAAGTGAAGTGAAGGATGATTTGTAAGAGCACTTAGAGGGCTGTATGAGTCAGTTGCTCTCTAGAGAAGCAGAACCAACAGGAAATATCTGTAAATATAAGACACGGTTGTGTCTCACACAACCGTGGGAATCCAGGCATCCAAAATCCATACGACAGGCTGTGAAGCTGGCAGCTCTGATGAAGGGTCTGGTGAACTGCACAGGAGAGGCTCACTGGCTGAAGAAGCAATGAAAAAGGCTCTCTTCTTCCTATAAGTTCAACTGATTGGATTACCTTGCTATGGGAGGCACACCTTAATTGATTGCAGCTGTTATCAGCTACAGATGCAATGAACTTACTGATGATTTAATACATCAGTCTTCTGTTTTACCAACTAGTCACAAAATATCCTTGCAGCAATTTTCAGGCCAATGATTGCCTGACCAGATGATTGGATGTTACCGTTTGTCCAAGATGACACCAGAAACTAGCCATCACAGTCCATCCCTTGTCAACTCGGCAGCTATACACGTCACCTTGAAACACACTTAATTTCCAAATAGAGCATGATAACAGTCATATGTTTTGCTTAACAATGCTCAACTGTCCTGTGTAAAACTGGAAATGCACTACATCCTTCCAGAATACCTTGCAAGTCCTAGGGTAATATTCACTCAAACTTCCTATCCTATGACTTATATACTATAACGTGAACAATGTAACTTGTGTCATATGATAAGAGGAAAACAAGATACTTGCTTATGTACAAATGCAAACATAATCATTGCAAAACAGGAAGAAAATGTTAGTATAATCAAATTCCTCATCTCTGTCACTGTCACGTGATCATAATTTATATTTATCACTATTTTCTTCTACTATACATTCTATGTTCCCTTTGCTCTCAGTGAGCATTTCACCTTGCCACGGTGAAGGTGGGGTGACCCAGACCTTCATTCCTGAAGTTTCTGGGCCATTGGTAGTCCTGCCTGGATTGGGTTCTCGCAGTTTTCCATTGACTTTAATCACAGGGCATGGTAGTATTAAGAGATACCCTAAGGGCTCTGCTATATCCCAGGAAAACTTTTCTTTACCTCCATTGTGTAGTTGCAGTCCTATTTCCCCTTGATAGTCAGGATCAGTCACTCCAGACAGACCAGTAATGTCATTTCACGCCTGTTGATTCAGTGGCATGAGAAACCCAAAGTGGCCAGGTGGCAGTTTTAACTTCAGATTCAATGGAATCATTGTGGTTTCTCCCGGTAGGTGCATTCCTTCTTTTGGAACTAAGACCTGTAGACCTGCAAAGCTTAAGATTTCAGAGACATGAAGCAAAAATTTTCCTAGTGGATCACTAGGGGTGACAATGAGTGGTGTCAGTCCCATTTTCACCCCTTGCTTTTTGGACCCATGAATCCTGGTTATGGGAGAAACAGCACCATAGAGTGGATGCTGATCAAAGCATACATATCTCCTGCATTGTCCCTACCCTGCAAGATATGCCACCTAAGGGTGGAATGGAAGGCCATCCACTATTCTGTCAACCCAGCTGTTTCTGGATGATGGGGAATATGGTAAAACAAGAGAATTCCATGAGCCTCTGCCCATTCCTTCACTTCATTTGCATGAAGTGGGTTCCTTGAACAGAAGCAATGCTGTGTGGAATACTATGATGGTAGATAGGAGATTCCATAAGTCCACAAATGGTAGCTTTTGCAGACACAGTACCTTCAGGAAAGTCAAACCCATATCCGGAGTATGTCTCTATGCAGTTAGAACAAATCACTGCCCCTTCCATGATGGAAATGGTCCAGTACAATCAACCTGCAACTAGGTAGCAGGCTGGTCACCTCTGAGACTGAGTATGGTTTTCTGTTGCTGGCAGACTGGGCACACAGCAGTGGCCTTAACTGACTCAGCCTTGGTGAGTGGAGTCCATGTTGTTGAGCCTATGCATAACCTCCATTCTTATTATCACCATACCCACTTTGTTCATGATCCCATTGGGCAATAGCAAGTGTGGCTGAGGAAAGAGGATGATTTGTATCTGCAGGACAGGTTATCTGCAGGGAGAAATGATCAAGTTCCCTGCAAACCAGATTCTGCTTGATTATTAAAAGCTTCCTCTCCTGAAGTGACTTCTAGTGAGCATTCACATGGGACACAAATATCTTCAAGTTATTTGCCCATTCAGAAAGGTCTATCCACAGACCTCTTTGTCGACAATTTTCCAATTATGCTCCTTCCAAGTCCCTGAACATCCAGCCAAAAACCTAGCAACAGCCCATGAGTCAGTATACAAATGTTTCTCTGGCCAGTTCACTTTCCAAGCAAAATGAGCAACCAGGTGCATTGCTCAAAGTTCTATCCAATGGGAGGATTTCCCCTCAACATTTTCCTTTAAGGACATCCCAAAAAGGGATTGGCCTGCCTCAGCTCTCCACTTCTAAGTGGTCCCTGTATATCATATAGAACCATCTGTAAACCAGGCCAGAGTTTTCTCTTCCTCAGTCAAGTGACTATAAGGAACACTTCAAGAGGCCATAGCTCTGGTCTAGGAAAGAGAAGGTAAAGTGGCAAAAGTGGGGGCCATGGGCATTTGCCCCACTTTCTCATGTAACTACCTTGTGCCTTAAGGACCTCCTTGAACCCTATCTCTTACATACCATTTCCATTTTATGATAGAGTGCTGCTGTGCATGCCCAGCTCATGATATAAAACTCAGGTCTCATGGAAACTTGGTGGCCCATGATTAAGCATTCAGTCTCTATTAAGGCCCAGCAGCAGGCTAAAAGGTGTTTTTCAGAAGAAGAGTAGTTAAATGCAGAAGATGGTAAGACTTTGCTCCAAAATCCTGTGTCTGCATTATGATTCTCCTATAGGGGCCTGCCAAAGGCTCCAGACAACATCCCTACTTGCCACTGACACTTCCACTGCTATTGGATCTGCTGGATGATATGGCCCTAGTGACAGTGCAGTTGTCACAGCAGTTGAACATGTCACAGAGCCTCCTCTTGTTCCAGTCCCCGCTCAAAACTAGCAGCTTTTCTGGTCACTCAAACGGGCTGGAGTAGCACCCTCAAATTAAGATTATGATGTTTCCAAAATCCAAAGAGGCCAACTAGGTGTTATGCCTCTTTTTTTGGTCATAGGAGCCAGATGTAATAGGTTCTCTTTCATCTTAGAAAGGATTTCTAAATATACCCCATACCCCAGGACACCTAGAAATTTCACTGAGGTAGAGGGCCCCTGTATTTTTGTTGGACTTATCTCTCATCCCCTGACACACAAATGCCTTACCAATAAGTCTAGAGTAGTTTCTACTTCTTGCTCACTAGGTCCAATTAGCATGAGATCATCAATATAATGGACCAGTATGATGACGTGTAGGAAGGAAAAATGATCAAGCTCCCTGCAAACCAGATTCTGAAATAGGGCTGGAGAGTTGATATATCCCTGAGGGAGGGCAGTGAAGGTATACTGCTGGGTTTCTCAGCTGAATGCAAACTGCTTCTGGTGGTCCTCACTGACAACTATTGAGGAAAAAGCATTTGCCAGATCAATAGCTGCATACCAGGTACTAGGCAATGTATTGCTTTGCTCAAGCAATGATAATGCATATGCAACAGCAGCTGTAATTGGAGTCTTCACCTGGTTAAGTTTATGATAATCCACTATCATCTTCCAAGACCCATTTGTTTTCTGCACAGGCCAAATAGGAGAGTTGAATTGGGATATGGTAGGAATCACCACCACTGCATCTTTCAGTTCCTTAAGAGTAACACTAATCTCCACAATCCCCCCAGGAAAATGATATTGCTTCTGATTCACTGTTTTGCTAGGTAAGGGCAGTTCTAGTGGCTTCCACTTAGCCTTTCCTGCCATAATACTCTACACTCCATGAGTCAGACAAACAATGTGGAGATTTTGCCAGTTGCTGAGCATGTTAATTCCAAACATGCATTCTGGAACTGGGAAAGTGATCATTGAATGGGTCTAGGGACCCACTGGACTCACTGTGAGATGGACCTAAGCTAAAACTTCATGGATCACCTGACCGCCACATAAACCCTTACTCTGACTGGTGAACCAGAATGATGTTTTGAGTCTCCTGCAACTAGTACCACTTCTGACTCAGTGTCTAATAATGCATGAAGTACCTGATAAGTTCTTTTCCCCACTGTACAGTCACTCTGATAAAAGTCCATATGTCTCCTTGGAAGGCTGGGAGAAATGTTAATGGTGTAAATTGTGGCCAGTATTAAGGGGTGCTTCCCAAGGGTACCTGGCCCTGTTCTTACTGAAGGGCTCTAGGTCTATAAACTGCCTCAAGTCTGGGAATTGATTAAGGGGGCATGATTGTCTGTTTTTGTAATCCAAATTGGCCTTCTGTTCACTTGACCTAGAATTCTTCTGCTTATGCAGCTCAAACAAGAATTTAATAGACCCCCCATCTATTTTACTTTGAGTACCCTATGATCTATTAGCCAATGCCACAAATCTCTGTGAGTCACATTATTTTAACAGCTGCTTTGAGTCTGAGTCCATTATGGTGGCCATGCCAAGCTTGTCTATGGTGATTAACTGTTGCCACATGGCTTCTGCTAATTCAAGATATATCATCCCCATTATGTTTAAAGATTCCAGCTCAGTGACAGCAGTTCCCAAAGTAATACCTGACCTACAAAGAAGGGCAACTACAGAGTTCTTCATGGCTGATAGAGCTAGTCTTACAAATTTATTTCTTAAAGTTCTGGTGAAAGATGTGTCCTTTGGACATTCCTGGAGTGTGTAAGCCAGCCTTCCCTGATAAAGTCACTCTAACATTCCCATTCCCCCAAGCCTCTGGATCCCTTCATCTGTATTATACCAGGGCAGTTCTTGCATTTCAACCTCAGGTAATATGGGCCACCTTTTGATTCATGTTTCAGCCAACCACCCAAATAAACTGTTAATGCCCTTTCTAACTCCTCAAGTCACAACACTGAATGCAGAATCTCTGCTTAGTGGGCCCATATCAATAAATTCAGCTTGATCCAACTTTATATTCCTTCCATCATTATCCATCACCCTTAATATCTTCCCACACATATTCCCTTGATTTCTGCCTAGGTAGATTGGAAAACTCATGCAGTTCTTTTGGAGTATAGTGTACCTTCTTATGTTTATACTGTTTACCTCACCTCTGGGGCCTCTTGGGACTTTAGTCTAGCTATATATCTTGAAGCCAAGAGAGGTGATGCATTTGGGTCATGAAAGGAAACAGGAGTGTCTTTCAATTACCTCAGGGCATTACATTGCATTTTCATCTGACGAAACAGGATTAGTCACTCCAGACAGAACAACCCTAGAGGAGAAGATTACAGGGTTGCAGGTACTGAAGGCTTGATCTTGTAATGTGAGGATTGGATGGCAGACTCCTCTGGGCAAACTGGAGGCCAGGAAGCTCTTTCCTCAGGGCAATCCATTACATGTGCTGGTTTGAAAGTATTATGTACCCCAGAAAAGGCATGTTTTAATCTTGATTCAATCTTTTCAGAGCAAGTTTTTCTTTTAATCTTCATTCAATATTGTAGAGCAGAAGCTCTTATTAAATTACCCCAATCTTGGGTATGGCATTTGATTAACTGGAGATGAGACTCCACCCATTCCAGGTGGGTATGGATCAGTTTACTGGAATCCTTTAAAAGAGGAAACGTTTTGGAGAGAGTCAGAAATGGGAGAAACAACAGAAGCCTCAGAGCTGACAGAGCTCAGACCTGACACAGATGCTGACACTTGGAGAGCAGAGACATGGATGTTTGGAGACGTGTGGAGCCCAGCTGATGTCACCATAAGATGTTAAACAAGTCAGAACCTGGCAAGAGCCAAGAGAAGCCAAGAGATGAAAGCCAGCCCTGGAAAAGCAAAATGAGGAACCCCCACAGTAACAGAAGCTGAAAGAACAGAGCCCAGGAGCAAGGGGCCAGCAGACGCCAGCCACATGACTACCCAGCTGACAAAGTTTTTCTAATCCATGGACCACCTTTGAGTTAAGGTGACCTCTTGCTATTGCCTTAATTTGGGTGTTTTCATTGCCTTAGAACTGTAAATTTGTAACTTATTAAATTACCCTTTTTAAAAGTCTTTTCAGTTCTGGTATATTGCATTCTGGCAGCTTACTAACACACATGTCTATCTAGCAAACACTCAGCAGATTCCAGCAATCCTATCTGTCCATTGCCATCATTATCAAACTATATGTCACTATCCCACATTTCAAGATCCCAATCTTTTCCAATCAAAGCTCTTACTTTAATAGTAGACATCTTGCAAGATTGAGATTTTAGTTTGCATTATAAATCTGCTACTCACACATTGAAGTTCTATGTCTGGTTTTCAGAGATCTCTATGAAAGTCTTAGAGAGTCATAGAGAGTCTATGACCACGGGAAATAAGATTTTCTTTCAAGACACACATGGAAACTTTTACATCATTCATACAGCACTTAAAGTACAAATTTGAAGCCTTTGGCTTATCGCTTTCCCTCATCACTGTATCCATCATATCTAACTACTATCAGCTAATATCATTATACCTCTTAATTCCCAAAACTCCAATAAGTTGTCACAAACATTCTTACCCCCAGAGTCTTGCCTCATATAAGTATACAATCAGCAGAATCTAATGGTTATATTTTGAGTATCTCTCTTGTCTACTCACCCCATGGACTGTCAGTGCCAGCTTGATTATTAGATTATTGGAAACAGAGTAATTAGTGCCTCTGAGTCTAGTCAGAGTAGAAACCAATTATAAAAGCCCATTTTTGAGATTCTGTTTCTTAAGAACCACTCCTGGTTCCAAGAAGATTTAGTCAGTGTTCTCTAGAGAAATGGAACCAACAAGAGATATCCATAAGTATACGATTTATAAAGGTGTTTCATGCAACCATGGAAATGAAAAAGTTCAAAATCCATAAGGCAGTCTGTGAAGCTGGCCACTCTGATGAAGGGGCTGGACAAACTCCACTGGAGAGGCTCACTGGCTGAGAAGCAGTGAAAAAGTCTCTCTTCTTCTTTTAAAGCCTTCAACTGATTGGATTATCTCACTGGTGGGAGACATGATTTAGTTGATAGCAGATATAATCTGCCACAGATGCAATCAACTTACTGATAATTTAATATACCAGCCTTCCTGCCAGTGTATCAACCAGCCATGAAATATCCTTGCGGCAATGTTCAACCCGTTGCTTGCTTGATCAGACAACTGGGCATAATCGCTTGGCCAAGTTGCCACCAGAACCTAATCATCACAAGGGCCAATCAATGGGAGAATGATGCTGAATAGAGTAAGCTTGGGGCAAATGGACTGTAGTCAAAATCATTAATGCAATAGTAACTCATATATGTATCAGGTACTTGTTATATGCCAGGCTTCTTTGTAAGTTGTTTACATATATTTATTTAGACAATTCTCCCTAAAGCCCTATGTAGAAGTTAATACTATATATTCCATTTTACAGGTGAGGACACTGAGGCAACCACAATTTAAATAACTTGCCAGGTTAAAGACTGACTGATTAAAGTCTAGGCCTTCTAGTTTCAGAGAACAACTTCTTAACTATGACAATGTCTTACCTCCCCGAGAAAGAGAAATCTTCTCAACCTTGTAGGACAGTCTCCAGGTTTTGGCTGGTACTCAGGGAAGTTAATGACTCCTTTTTTATTCACACTACTCTGGCCTCTGAGATTCCTGAGAATGGGCTCCTAAATGCACTATACCTAGTTCATGTGTATAATCATAAAAATGTTAAAATAACTGATTTTATTTTAAAGCAATCATCATTTAATTCAATGGGGAAAGTAAGCTGGATAAGAAAGGACAAAAAGATATTTTTATTGCAGAATGATGTAACAACAATGTTAAAAGAAATTTATATGAGAACATTGTGGCCATAATAATGAATTCCTTCCAGTTTCTCAATAAGCCAGCATCAAATCAGTTGTCTTGTCATCAACTTTAGAGCTAATTTTCCACCACTGGGCACTGGTACAAGTCTTTCAGTTAGTTGGGCAACTATCCCATTTTGACTGGTTATTGTATTCTATTACATACTGCTATATATATATATATATATATATATACACACACACACACAACTGTATTCTATTACAGTTAAAATTTTCACCTATTGTTATATCACATTTTCTGTTTGTTTATTTGTTTTACGTGTCTCCCACTCTTCACTTTTTACTCCCTATACCTATAAGTAGGACAGCATATTACAGCCAGAAGCCAAAGTAAAAGAAGTGTGATATGGTTTTTATTCCTCAAATAGAAAAGGTCACAGGAACTTTTTTTTTCTAGGCAAGAAAACAAGAAACCAGAAGATGAAGGGACAATAGAGGTGAGAGTCTATTTAACTCTTTCAGGAACTCCTGTGAAATGTCTTCTAAAATTTTGTCTTACCCATGGCATAGAATGACTAATAGTTCCTTTCTTGGACCACATCTTGAACTCTGTAACATTGGTGAACATAGACAGAAAATTTCACAGGGCATAAAACCACTCCAAGATTTTATACCACCCTCAAAATCTTCCAAAGATCATGCCTTAAAAGAGTCAAGCTAAAGAGGAAAAGTTTAGGTTTCTTGTTGTTTTTTTTTCCCCCCCGATTTTCTCCATTGTTTCCACATTCACACAAACATAATTACTTTCAAATTTGAAACTTCACCAAGTTTCTTTTATGATCTCAGAATTTGCATCTGTTTAACTTTTGGCACTTGTTTTTAAATCTATCACTAGAAATGCTGTATCTCTGGCCTAGGCGTTTGAGTTTAAACTGCCTCCTGTTCTTTCTCCTTGCATGGTCTTATGTCTTTTGTATTTACTTTGCTCTTATATCACTTTCAAGTCTCATTTCGTATCTTAATATAACTGATTTCAGTTCTTCCTCACAGCAGCCTTTCTTCATTTTTATTTCATTTTGCAATAACATAATTTAGATGCTACGAATCTATCTTTACATACATATAGTATGTCTTATAAATGAAACCAAAGAACCTTGA
This sequence comes from Tamandua tetradactyla, assembly GCF_023851605.1. Classification (NCBI taxonomy): domain Eukaryota; kingdom Metazoa; phylum Chordata; class Mammalia; order Pilosa; family Myrmecophagidae; genus Tamandua; species Tamandua tetradactyla. The sequence continues at coordinate 80,120,541 of NC_135335.1, forward strand.
ACAAATACATCAAATAAATATGCATAATTTGTAAATACTTGAAAATCTAAAGCAGTCAATAGAACATTTACATTTGAAAAATCTTCACCACCGTAAACAGATATTTTGGGGACTGATTCCATCCTTTTGAGTACCAAATACTTGCTCCATACTACTAATGTCATCTTCCTTGGTCATATTTTAATCACCTGTCAGTATTTTTCCATTAGACTGATGGACAATACTGGATAGAATGAGAAGTTAATACTACCCATGCAACAGTTGCATTCTATGTAATGGCCATGGACAGCACTATAATTTATAAGGTAAGATTTAAGTTTTGGTTCCACTTAATTTTAGATGGGAAGTTTCTATGGCCCATATTTCATAGTTTCTAGTAAAAACAAAAAGACTTAGTCATCCAGATTGTGATAGAAAAACAGGGAATTTCACCCCACCTTTTAAAGGTTAGGGATATATGTAAAGAAGATAAACTTTAATACTGCCAATATAAAGCCAAAATGTGTCTAATTGTACCTTATGATGGCTTATGTTTTATTATTACTCTCATTACCGCTGCATTAATTTTCTCCAAGTTTGTCCTTTTCATTCTAGATGCTAAAAATTACATTTGATTACATCAGTCAGAGTGACTTTTAGTATATTTTATTAATATTTTTCCCTGTTCTGTAGACTACTCACCTAAAGAAGAATCCAAATAAATATCATTCTGACTGTATGCTATTAAAAAAATGCAAGGGTAAATGTTTATTTTTATTTGTATGTTCTTCAAACTAGTGGAGTTCTCTGCTTATGCATGGAATTTGTAAGTGTAGCCTAAATGTTGATGATACATGCCTTCTTAGGGACGTTTTGAAGCTAGAATTATAGTGTCCAAAGAATTATTCTCTCTGGTATGTCCATTCAGCTGTCAGATATTTTGCTATTTTCCTAATTCTTAAACTTTTGGTTTGGCTGAGTTGAGGAAAAGAGGAAGCAGAGCAGAACTTTCACAATAGACAGATAAAAAATATGATCAATTCCATATTTCCATAGAATGGAAGCATTTAAAAGTTTAATGGCTATGTATGAGAAGTATTTTGAAAAGATTTTTGTAAAAACAAATATTTTTATGAAAGTATTAGATAATAATTATTTGTGTTATCTATCCTCTTAATGTAATTTATTTAAAATTTTAAATTGCATTATTATTTTGTTTGTAGCTAATAAGGGGTAAAAAAATTGGTGTAATTTTTCCAAGAGTGTAAAAGAAATAAATGTTGATGGTTTTGCCCTTTTTATTCTCGTAGTTAAAACTTTATCTACCTGTTTCAAGATATCTGATACAGTTATCTTGAATTCCTAAAAATTCTGTACCATTTACCTCTCCCTGGGTTATTGTAATAGTTACATCAATGGCAACAATACACACGCTCCTATACAATTTCAGCCGTTTGCAGCTTAAAAGTTTTGTTACCAGACAAAGGCCATGGATTGTTTTGCCTAATGTGCTCTAATCACCAATTCCAGAGACACCAGGGTTTCAAAGACAGAACAAGTTTACTGGCATATAGTAGGAAAGCAGATGGTCTGTTGGCCCAAAATCTGTCTCTCTGAACTGCAGTTATTCTGATAGTTTTATTAGAGAAGAGATGGGCAGGATTTAAGATAATGAACCCAGTAGATTCTGATGATGTAATTATTGAGCATGCACAGATTGATTACATACTTATTCATAGAATATATGTGAGAAAATGGTAGAATGAAGTATAAGTGACTTGTGAGTTAAAGTCAAAGCTATCGCACACGTCAGGCAGGCCCCTTTTGGTTAGATCCAGTCTCAGTTATCAAATAACTGTGGGCTAGGGGTGGGGTAGTTCTGGGTGACTCAAACCCTTTATTAATAAACGATAGGCTGTCTTTAGTGATTACAAGACTTTAAAGTTGAAAAACGGGATAACTGGGTACAAATGAATGCTAGCCACAAGGTTTTTGCAATCACAAGGGAAGAAAATAAATACTATACAATCATTATCAAAGATCAAGGCAGCTGGATTACAATTTAGAAATTTCAAGTACTTCCCTCTTTATACTCCAATATAGTAGAAAGCAAAAAGGAATATCTATATAATGACTCAGTAATCAAAATCATCCCCCAAATCCTGATTTCTTGGTTAAAGTTTTGTTTGTCTCTTATGTAAATAAACAAAAGGTTTTTTTGGATTTCTTGCTGAACAGATCAAGTGGAGATCTGTTCCGTATTCAGGTTATAGGAGCAACTCCTATCTGGGATTTCCATTGCAGAGGGAAAGAGGAATGGAAGAACCATTGGTGACAAACCTTTTTTCTTGAAGGGGTATACATCACTACCATTCACATTTCATTGGCTAAAGCAAGTCATATGAAAAGGTTGTTGTCACTGGGTGCAGAAATAGATCTTTCCATAAGGAAAAGAAAGAAAATTCATAGGATCAAGCCTGATTTATGGGGACAGGGTAAGGAGGTTTTCACAGGAAAGGGAGAAAACATTTGGAAATAACAATTTAATCTACCACAAATACCTAAACACTTAAAAGGAAGAATTGTAGCTCGGAATCAAGAAGAAGTATCAGCAGTTTTCATTTTTAATGAACACATCAAAATTGAATTGTGCAAAGGAATCAGCAATTTTTAAATCATACTTTAGAATTTCCATTAGAAGCTTGGAATTTAAATATTTAAAAAGCATTGGGCTGCATGAATTTTTTTCAGAATATTTAAATTTCTCTAGCATCAAAAAAAAATGTTCTTTTCATACCTTTTCTTTAAAAGCAACCTCATGCATTTCTATACGGAATTTGCTTTCAAACAAGAATATTTAGTCTCCCTTGTTGCCGGCACCATAAGGTGAAAAGTGCTTCTCAGAAGTTGTCTCACCACTAATGGGAATTTTTAATCAGGAAATGTTGTAGTGTTAATCTAATAGACTTTAAGTTAAGACCTCAGTGTCACTGAAGCCTAAAATATCCCTGCAGTTCCACATATCGAAAGCTCTGAATAATGTAGTCCATCCCTAAAGAGGTATTATGCAAATGAATGCATTTAGTTAATATGTACTGAAAACAGATCACTACTTCTTTATTCCTTCCTAAATCACAGCAGAGATTAAAGCTGTAATACTCTTATTACTTAACAAAATAGCTAAATATTTAAAGCAGATTTGCGAAGAACTTCAAGCCCAATATTACACCCCCTTTGAATTTGGATTGGGTTTTTCTTCCAAAGGTCAGAGCATTCTCCTATATGCTTTGTCTAAAACTCCCAGAAGAAACATTTCTCCTAGAAATATAATTTCAAGTTACACTATTTCTCTACTCACTGGGATCTTATCTTGCATTCTCACATTACCAAATTTCAAGCAAGTAGTCACTAACAAGTGGAAGAGTGCCAAACATACATAATATGTAAGTGGGGAAAATCAAACTCAATATGCACAATTGATAGTAGAAATTAGTTGATTGTTTAATTCTGATTTATGGGCCTCACAATGGGCTGATGTATATTAGAACCCTTCCCTTACATATTGAACAATTGTACCACAAATTATTACAGGTGAGAATGAAAACTAATATAATAATCTTCTCCTTTGTCTTTTAGACCTTTACTGAGTACAGACAACAAATTAGGATACTATGGCTTTGTCTATACAATTTTTAAAGGTTGATTTTTATGATGGTATTTTAAGCCAGTACAAAAGCTAGATGAGACTGACAGCACAACTTTTCCTCTGAATTATACAGAAGTCAATCGATCAAACAACATTGGTGTCATTAAACTTGCTCCAAATCCCCTAGGTTTAGCGTATTTTTTACTGGAAAAAATAAAAAAGAGCATGGATAGTGGGTTTTAAGTTAGAAAATTTGCTTTTGTTATTTTGCTTTCAATTTGTTATTGAATTGGAGTATATATTTCTTTATTGTTCAAGAACAGAGATAATGAAAGGATCTGAGTGCAGTTTTGTTGAAGCAGAAAAGTTCTGCTATTATACACAGGGGAAAGAAGAGAGGGAGCAGATAAATCTACACTGGTCACTCTCAGAGAAAGGATAACTCAATCAAATGCATTTCGGCTGCCTTTGAGAGGAAAATAGGCCTCAGTGCAGTGCTATAAGGCAAGTTTTAAGAGCAAAGGAAATGATCGCCTCAGCTACTATAGCAGTCTCTAAGTAAATGTTGTCAGAAGGTCTTCTGTGTTCTTACTAACGACCGTTTTTTACTTGCCATTGGTACATAATAGATGATTGTCCTTGAGGTGTGAAGAGGTTTGCAATGTACAGAGTAGGGAAAGCGTTTTCTAACACACAGCATTCTCTGAGGCAGCTAGTCTAGATATTGTGATTGCAAGGAGTGAGGTGGAATATTCCAGAAAATTTGAGATGTAACCTGTATGGTCATCAGGTTTTCAAATGACTATTCCAATTTTTTCCTTCTCCCCTTTCAATGACACTTTTCCATTTTATTTCTGCTGCTTTGCAAAAGTGTTTACTTTTTATTTTACTAAAATTCTTTATTTTCTCACTGTTTTTTCTTATATTGATGTTCTATTTTTCTAGTCCTTTACCTTTTGTCCTTAGTGACACACACACACATACACACACACACACACACACACATAAAATACCTCTCTGACTTTGTACTTTCTCCTGGTATTTTCTTTAATATGTAATTTTATGCAGAAAACAAGTGGTCCAAGTAACTAATGCTTTTATGACAAGAAGGAAAAGTTAAGTTGATTACATAAGATATGTTTTCTTTTTCATCAACTAACCAATTATTCCCAAAATAATATAGTATGACTAAGATTCAGTCAACATTTTCAGATGGTATATATTGAGGTTTATCAAAAAACATTGTTATTCTGCATTTTCCTTTCTAAAATATTTTCATTGTCTATATTGAAGGGCCCTAATTCATAAATATAGCAAAGATTTTAAGCTATTAGTCCATTGAAACAAAAACATGATCACCACACTAAAAATAAAACCCCCATACTGGGTTAAAAGGTGGCCCTCAAAAGATATGTCAGTATACTAATGCCTGGAAACTATAAGTGCTACCTTATTTGGAATAAATGGCCTTTGCAGATGTAATGAAGTTCACTATCTTGTGACAAGGAGATCATTCTGGACCACCCAGGTGGGTTCTAAATCCAATGATAATTGTCCTTATAAGAGACACACAGTTAGAAGAGGAGAAGACACGCAGAAAAAAGAAATAGCAATGTGAAGACCAAGGCAGACGTTGGAGTGAAGTGGCTATAGGCAAGGAAGCCATGGACTGCCAGGAACACTAGAAGCTGGAAGACACAAGTAAGGATTCTCCCCTAGAACTCCAAAGAGAGTGTGACCATGTTCATGCCTAAGTTTCAGATTTCTGGTTTCCAGAACCATTAGAGAATGAGTTTCTGTTGTTCTAAGCCACCCCGTTTTTGGTAATTTGTTACAGCAGCTCTAAGAAACTAATACAACCTTGAATATGAATATATCAAATCTCTCTGTATGAGTTTTTAAGAGATCTGTATATATGGTGGCCCTTTTATAGATTTAAGAAGCATTTTCATTTTATTGTTATTTATAGCTTTTTCTCAAAACATATTTGCACCATATCATTTCATTTCCTTTGGTGCCATACATAAATTTTCTACAAGTTTTATTTAAGATTATCTAGCCTTGTGGCAATATGCAAAATAGAGAAACAGGTCTCTGAATCAGTAAGAAATATCCCACAGAAAACGTCTAAATTTATTTCTCCTTTAGGAATAAATTCATATTGAGGCCATTTAGGTTAGCTTTAGAATTTTCTTTGATTTAATATTTGAAGTGAATTAGAAATGATTAAGTATTTTGACTTTTGCGATGTTATAAAATTCTTTATCACTATTTTGAAGATTTATCTAAGAGTAAAATGGAGCATATCAACTTAGTTCTTGAGGCCTAAGCCAACCAACATACTTAATCCTGCAGTCTGCCACAGCCCCAACATTTCTAACCCAACTTCCTGCTCTATGTCTTTTGCTTTTCCCAATTATCATCATCTATTACTAACACAGTTCCAGTAATAATGCTGATCTTTACTTATTTTGTTGTCTTCCAGCCCTACTTGAATACAAGTGTAGTGATCTTTATATATTCCATTTCTTCATGTATCCTAAACACTTAAAACAACACGTGGTGGGTGCTTAATAGATACAGAATAATGAATGGATAATTAGATCTATACCTTTTGCCCAAGTACTTAAGGGAAATAAGCCCCTATACAAGCAACTTGGAGAGATGGAGAACTACTTCTGAAGGGTAAGACTGTGTCAGGGGCAGGGAAGAGGAAGAGAGTATTAAAATTTGAGGTGATTGCAGCAGCCAATGACTACAGTTATTTCCAGGGATCCACTTTTATTACAATGACTCCATTATGATGAATCACCTTTAAGACAAGCAGACCATTAAAATATTAGAGGCTGGAGTAACTGATGATGCAAGAATAATTAATAAGCCTGTATTCAAAATCATACACATCCACCTTTATAATAGTTATTAGAAAGCCAAGTGTGGTAAATGGGAATGGACAATTCTTGCTTTGCTATTTGTTGTCGTTTTGTCCACAGCACCAATGCTATCCCTCACAGGACTCTTTCTCTCTCTGTTTTTGAAGAGCTTGGTTGTATTGAATAGCGTGTGCTGAGCTAATGCATATGATCTCATTCTATTCCTAAAGCCATTCCGCAGTTTTCCCTTACAATGATTTTAGTAGAAGGGGCAAATGTTCTTCCTACTCCTAGCTTACAGCTAATGAAACCAAGACAAGAGATACTAAGGGATTCCACAGAATTACACAGCTAATTGATTTTAGTGATGGATACACAAATCCTGAATCTTGACTTTTTAACTCTGTATCTCTTTGCTATATTCTTTTTTCAGATCAGTTTTCTATATCTTTTTTTTTTTTTAATTCTATGAAATGTATTATATTTTTTCATTCATCCATTTATTTGTTCTTTCACTCAGAAAAGTACTTTAATGGAAGATTTAATCATAGGCTTGGAAATCAGTGTTCTTATTTAGGCTCTTTACCACTGTTTCCACATCTATAAAATATAGATAATAATAGATCACCAGCCCATTATTATTGTTTCAGGAAGTCAATAATTATTTTAACCTACTTAGATACTTAACCTTTTCCATGTACCCTACTATTTCTTGAATGTCTTATCTTCCTTCAAAGATGATTTTTCTTGTATCTGAAGTATATAATTTGTAATTGTTTTTCTACAAATATATCGACGTAAAATTCTTAGTTTTTGTTTGCTCTTTTCTTGAAAGAAATTTCCACTGGTCATATAAAACTGGTTTTAAAGAGATTTTCTTTTAGCACATTAAAGATATCATACACCTGTCACCCGGCTTTCATTACTGCATATGCTTAGTTATTGGTTGTTTTGTGATTTCATCAATTCAGTTAATTTTTGACATTATATCTTCAAATATTTCCTCTGGCATAATCTTTTTCTCCACTTGTAGAATTAAAATTTGATTTTTATTATCTATTCTTGCTTTTTTATTCATATATCAACACCTTTCCTATCTTCTCTCTTTGTCTTTCTTTGTTGTACTTTTTCTTTAGATCTATCTTATAGTTCTCTAGCCCCATGCTTAATCTACTATTAAATTGTCCATTGAGCTTTCATTTCAATCATTTGGGTTTTCATTTCTAAAAGTTTCATTGGGTTATTTTTTCAAATATAACAAGGACATTTTTTAAAAGGTTATTTTTAAATTATATTTAAAAAAGGTTATTTTTTCAAATATAACAAGGACAATTCTCTTGGAATGATTTGGGTTTGCTTTTTTGGACCGGGGTGAATTTGAACAATAAATCCTTATGGTACAACCTTCTGGTCCTCTGTGTCTGCTTGAAGTCAGGACAGCTATTTCCTTGATGTCTTCTGCAAGAAGAAATGGCAGATTTGATCTGATTTGATTGAAAAGTGTTGATTTTTAGATCCTAGACTATTGGACAGAATGATCTACTAATGTTCACTTTGGACACGATCGAGGTCCATGAAATCCAAAGCTCAGGTTCGCCATCTATACAAATGCCTCATGACAAAAGAAAGCAGTACTTCTTCCGCTTTTCTCTCTAGATTCCAACTTTCACTCATTTTCTGGAAATAAAAATAGTTTATCTTCTTGAGAGATTATTGATGATCAAAATAATGTTTTTAATATATATTGCATGCATGATTTTTATTGTTCTCTGAAAGCAAGTTTGTCTAGGTATTTAGCCCACCATGTTATTAAAAAGGAAATTAAAATGGGAATCATAATAATCTGAACTCATAGAGTTGTTCTGAGGCTTAAATAAAATTCTGCATGAAGGCTCACAGTTTGGCATAGAATAAGCAAGTGGTAAATGTCAGTAATTACTACCATTTAAGAGTTTTTGAAACTTTAGAATATGGCCTAGAACTTAGGCACATTCTTCAAGGTAGCAATAATCACCCTCTGTTTTGAATAAAACTTATAGAAGTCCTTTATCTTTTTTCTGAGTTACATGGTTTAACTTGTAGTTAACTTGAAGTTAAAATGGTTTAACTTCAGAAAGAAGACAACAATGCCCAAGATTACACATCATTAATGCAGTTCTTTCATTTACTTATAATTTTGGTTCTTTAACAACAGTCCCTAGTTCTCTTCCTCTTTGTAAGATGTCTTAAAGATACACCCACTTGCTCTACCTGTTTAGTTATGAGGACTTCTGGGAATGTGAATTTAAGTCTCTCTGGCTGCAAAACATGCCTTCACAATCTATCAATCTGTTAGAATCATTGGATTTTACCAATTTGACAAACCCATCTATTTGATACAATGTTCTATTACATCTGGATGCCTTTAAGCCACTAAATTAAATATTCTGTGATACTTATCTCATTAGTGCCCAGCTTTTTTCCCGTGTCTGTGTGCCATTGATTTCTGATCATACGAGTTCCTACATGAAGTTATAGGGGAAAGAACTGAATATGGAATACAAATACTGATATTATGAACAAGCTAATACTAAGAGACACAGAAAATGAAAAATATCAGTAGGGAAATGAGTTCTCAAAAATGATTTCAAAATAGTTATTTCCATGTGTGGAATATGTAAAGAGAACAGGGTACCCATATAAATACGATTATTGTATAATCAAAAAGTGGGATGGCTATTCCATAGAGATTTCATAACAGAAGATGTATTTTGCATAGTAATTCATTTTTAGGTAAGTTGTTATAATGAGCGAACATACACTATGGATTTGGATAAACTTTAGTTTGCATCTTGGACATACAAAATTCGGCTGTGAAGCATTGGAGAGCTTACTCCTCATCTTTCTGTCTGAAAGCACTGAAAAACTAAGCACTGAAAAACAGAATATCTAAGTTTGGGATTGCCATATGAATTGAGTTCGGTAAAAAATAAAATCAAAACTCAGAACCGAGTATGTAGAAGATGCTTGTTTTAATATATATAAGTTTTATTCAGCATTGGTTTCCTTAACTATAAAATGTTAATAGCCTTAATTTTGTATTCCTGAATATATGAGATTAGCTACATAAAATGTTTAGCCTAATGTCCAGCACACAGTAATTACATGAAATCTATTGTATTAGCTTTTCATTTTTTTTCCTTCAGATCAGCTAGTTGGTTGAAATTGATCACTAATAAAAACATTACAGAAAGAAATGAAGGCCAAAGACAAATGCTACAGTTTTTAAGTGAAGAGAAATAAGCAAGAGAGATAAATCACAAAGGCAAGAATAGAGAGTAAGATAAGGAGAATGTAAGTTTAAGTTTCATAGAGTTTATAAAAAGGGGGCAATCAAGAATGTTAAAGCTGGGCAGGCCACGGTGGCTCAGCAGGCAAGAATGCTTGCCTGCCATGCCAGAGGACCCCGGTTCGATTTCCGGTGCCTGCCCATGTAATAAAAATAAAAAATAAAAATAAAAAAAAAAGAATGTTAAAGCTGAGAGATAAATAAGAATTTTAAGTACTAAGTAAATGGCACTGATTTTGCAATTTGAAATTCACTGGTATCTTTGAGGAACAATTTTAATAGAGTTATAGAGGAGGAAATCACATTGTGAATAATGATGAAGAAATGGAAAGTAAGGGTAACGTAATAAAAGAGTGAATAGTATGTGATTGCCTATGGGGCTATAGTCACCAAGAAAAAGTCTTGGTTTTTTTTTCCCCTTGAATAAAAGAGTGGTTTACATGTTTATACAATATGGTGAGTGAAAGTGATTGATTTAAAAGTAAGAGAAGTAGGTCAGTGAGAAAGGGTGGGATCAAGACCACAAGTGAAGACAGTTGTTTTGGAAAGAAAACACATGACTTCCTTCAAAACAGGCAGAAATGAAGAAGGAAGAAATGGTAGAATGATAGGGTGGAGTTTTGACATATTAGGGTGTGGCCATAGAAAGATATTTGCTTCAGAAGTCTTCCATGGATGACTGTGATGTTTTTTCAGTGAAGTAGGTGAGTTCATCTGCAAGAGAGGAAATGTTCTGTGTTTTCTCTAATTTTCTCAGTGAAATAGGAAGAGAGTTCATTCCACGAGGGTAAAGAGGCAGTGCTTTCTGCTATAAAAGCTTACAGACAGTGGCAAACAATATTTAATTAATCTTGGTATTTCAAAGCATAGGATAATGGTTCACACATAGTATTCAAAAATAATTGCTAAATTAAAATTAGTATTTGGGTCTTGAGAAAAATGGAAACAGTTTGAAAGAGACAAAGTGAAAAAGAAAAAGAAAAAAGAAATGAATTACACACACATACAGTTGAAGAGTATCAGTGACAGCTCAATTGAAGTTGGAGAACATAAATTTGGAGTGAGCCCAGTCTTAGAAGATAAGTCCTATTTTAAATCCTCAGAGAAGTTTGGTAATGAAATCCATTAAGAACACACCACCCAATTGAAAGGTGAAAAGGAGATTAGGGAAGACAAATGTAATGACCCAAATTGTAATTTGGTGGAGACACCAAGGTTAATAACATTCCTCCTTTTTTTGAAAGTTGCCATGAATTTTTTAATACGTTATAATGGCCAGTGTCATGATTTTTATGCTTTATACAAGAGATGAACTCTTTGAAATGCATTCTTAAATTTTAAGCATGTATATTAAGGATATGTACTCACCAATATATTAAACATTAAGCTTGTATATTAAGGATAGGTACTCACCACTATATATGCACATACATTTGCACCTATACAAATATTAGGGATTTTTTTTTTTTAATTAGGTAAAGTGCTTGGGTAGAAAAGAGCTGGTATATGGTCATTAGAGAGAACTCAGTTTAAGCCCTACTCTGCCACTATCAAGTTACATATCCACTCCATACTAATCTTCTTACTGTACAATAGAGACATAAATCATATTATTTCATGGAAATTTGGGGGATTCAATAAGATAAAACATCAAATGTTTAGCAGATATGTAAATTCTCAATGTTATTATATTACCAAACAGTAATTTTAAGTTGATGCTTCTTTGAGACCAATTGTTGGCATTTTAAGCAGCAATAATAGAAAGCAAGTTCAGAGAAAACCATCACTCTTTAGTAATATCAGAATATGTAACAACATATGCATTAATTATGCTAAACATGTGGTATGCATGCATTTCTTGGTCTAAAGTTTTCCCTATTTGCATTTCTATAATAATGATCCATTTTCTAAAAAGATTCTGCCATTTGTTTAATTCAGAAGACAATACTGAAGTAAAGCTTTAACTACATAAACAATATAGTGATTCTCCCATATCTCCTTAGAAAATGTCTCTTCTCTCTTGAATAAAATGTGCTTGTGCTTGGCAAATACCATATCCCTAAAAATATGATTAAGTTAAAAAGAAGAGATAAAATTGTATTTCTGAAATAGATAGAAATACTTTTATATGTAGTGATATAAGTAGAGGTAGAGAATCAATCATATGTATTACTGACATTAAAGAACAAAAGCAAAACTCAATTGTTCCATAATTTTACATTAGGTTAGGGTAATTCGATGAAGAAAAAACAATAAAATAACTGATTCAACATTCTTCATGTAAACTCACATTTTAAAAATGCTTGAATAAATTATGATTAACTTCATATGCTAATTTCACTGATATATTTAACCATTGTTTCCAAAATTATATAATATTCATGCAACCCTATAATCATTTATGGCATCTTATTTTAACATTATAATAAAATACATTAAAGGAAACTTTCTAGCATTTTTTAATGTGTGAAATAGACATAAATAAAACTGTACAACAAACATAGTATTGCCATTTTCATTTCCTCCAAAATTTCCTTCAAACTAGGAAGCAATGGACATTAAAAAATAAACATAAAGCATAATGTATTTCTCTATTAAGTTAAATCTCATATCAAAATATTTTAGTCACAGCCCTCTATTCAAATTAAAGAAAAATATATCTCATTAGCCCCTATAAATAGGAAATCCAAGGGCTGGAGCTATCTTAATGCTCAAATGCCATTAAATTTGTATATGTGTGAGGGCTTGCACGTTTCTGTCTGATTCTGTCCCTCCCTGTCTCCCCGTCTCTCTCTCTGTCACTCTTTCTTTTTGAGTATCTCTTATTCTCTTCTTAGCCTCTGTTTTTTTCCTAATTTTTATCTCTGTGTGTCTAACTCATTCTTTCCTTCTCTCCTGTTGAAGAAAGTCTTCTTCCATGTGGAAAGGAAAGGGCAGAAAAATGGCTGACAAGAGTTTCAAATGTACATCCACTCAATTTGGGAAATACTTTATACTGCAAAAACCTGTGTCTTCCACTCTGAAACTAGGAGGTGCAACCCAAGTTCGTGTTGCCCACTGATTTCAAACTCTTACGGCTTTTAGATAAGCTAACAAGTGTATTTCCTGAATATCAATTTAAAGGGAAGCGGCCAAGGTAAGAGGATGGATAATGGCATTTGGGGTCAAATAGATATGGATTTGCGTCTTGGATCTGTCACTTAGTAATCAGACAAACTTGTGAAAAGCAGCAATGCCTTGTTCTGTACAATGGAGGGTGGAGAGAGCAATCGCATCTGCCTCAGAAGGTTCTTACGAAGAATTCATGAGGTAACTGCAGTGCCTACCATGGAAACAACACTTAACAAATGTCAAGTACTTTTTATTACTGTCATTGTTATTTGTCATTTCATACCCCTCAGAAAAGATTTTGCACATTCCCTATTGTATACATGTCTAAATACTGAACATTTTGTTTGAAAATGGAAAAAGGAAAAAAAAAAATAGTTTTCCTCAACCAATACATTAGTTCAGCTGCTAAAGAATCAAAAGTGAAGTGTTTTTGAGTTAGAAGCAGCTTTGGGAATTTATAAAAAGCTCAAAGTTCAATTCCAGCTAGAGCATTTACATTAAAACATTTTCTGTCAAGACCAATTATGGGGTCTTGGAAAGCGAGGGTGTTACTTCTTGCTTTTTTTCATTCCATTTCCCCAACGAATGGGGAAATAGACCAGCTGGTATAGATACATCTCCATAGAATGAAGGTATTTTTTTTTAATGTCATCAGGAAATGAGGTTTAACTGACAGGAAAACTGAGACACAGTCCTATGTTAAGTGGTCACCACAGTATTTTGAATAGCTAATTTTAAACATCACATTTCTTTAAAGAAAACAAGTTGTTAAACCCCATATGCAAAATTACCTGCAAGTAGAGTGGGTCACGGTGGCTCAGCAGGCAGAGTTTTCGCCTGCCATATCGGAGACCTGGGTTTGTTTACCGGTGCCTGCCCGTGTTCAAAAAAAAAAAAAAAAAAATTACCCGGAAGTAAATGAAGAAGCACAGATTGAAAATTGTGTATCATATAGCCATATACAAGGTCCAAGCTATTTTACTGTTGATCAGCATAGGATATGATGACACTGAATTCAAGAAAAGAACCAGGAAGGATATATGTGGTGGTTCAATGGTAAAATGCTTGATTTCCATGCAGAAGATGCTAGTTCGATTTCTGGACCATGCACCTTAAAAAAAAAAAAAAAAAAAAAAACAGAAAAATGAATGAATCAATGAATATATACCAGATCACAACTACCTAAACATTTTTTCCATTTCTTAGTGAGTAGGACTCCTATCAAAGCCTCATTTTTTTAATTGTTTTACATACAAATGCATGTGTGCAGATACTAATTTAAATCTATATGTATATACATCAATAGGAACACGATACACACATTTTAGTTAAATAATTAATTGCCAAATATTGAAGACAACGTTTCCCAAAACTAAGACTGAAGCCAAGTATCTCTATCATAGAGCAAACCAAAAGAACTCCAATGAGAGTAAGTCTAAAAGGAACATAAAGATAATGAGGAACTGGGACAAACCAAAGAGTCTAAACATATCCAGAGGTAGTAAAGTGAGCACAGGAAAACAGGGATAGTCTTTCTTTGTTGATGAAATTGTAAGATTGTTATATCTTTGGAGAAAAATATAGTAACACCTTGTGAATGATTTATGAGTCAAGAATTCCATATTGGGGAACAAATATTAAAATAAATTTAGTAGATCGAAATGCTGGTGATCAGTGTGGGAGAGAGGGAAGGGGTACGGTATGTATGAATTTTTTTCTTTTTTCTTTGTATTTCCTTTTTGAGATTGATGCAAATGTTCTACGAAGTGATCATGGTGATGAATATACAACTATGTGATGATGTTGTGAATTATTGATTATATACCAAGAATGGAATGATCACATGGTAAGAATGTTTGTGTGTGTATGTTGTGATGTTTTAAAAAAAATTTTTTTTTAATTAAAAAAAGAAAAACCAGACCTGGATGAGCGAACTCGTAGCTGGGCCTCACATTCAGGATATGATCTCTCCATTTTGACCCTAAAAGCAACTAAATTTCTCAGTAGATGATTTCATTTTTGCAAAAAGCAGAAGCAAAAATAAACAAAAAATGCTATTATGGAAATTTACAACAAACAAATAAAAACAAAAAAACCTGGGTGCAAATCCACTGATATGGTGCTAATAGTGGATTTCCCTGGATGGTATGTGATTCCTGTTGATTTTTATTTTCTTCTTTATACTTTTCAGGATTTTCAAAATCTCTCATAATGAGCTTATATTATGTTTATCTTTTAAAAAGCATTGTTTTTTAACACTTTTTAGAAGGGAGCCTAAGCTTCAGGATGGTTCCCTCTGCACAAATAAGAGCCGAGTCTTGGAATGCTGGGGTCAGGCCAGGTGTCTTCAAGTGAGCCTGGAGGGTGAGTGGGGGTGGTTTTCTCATTATGGAGGATAGAATGGAGCAGGACATCCCTCCCCCAAAAAAGAATTCCATATCTAGGTTTGGATCCTGGAGAAGCCCCTGCAGGTGTGCGCTGAGATGCATAGAAGGATATTCACTACAGCAATCTTCACATTATACAGTAGGGGAAAAATATAAACGTTATGCGATGGAGTAATTTATAGTTGTTGAGCACATTGATAAATCTCAGAAACAATATGAGTGGAAAAAGGCAGAATGATACAATTGCATGATAATAGTTACATGTATTTTTATTAACCACAGCATGGAACATATAGTTCATAAGTATATATATAGGTAGCTAAAGATTAAATAAACATATTATAGTTGCCTTTGGAAACAGATGGCGGTGAATAAGACTGGGTAAGATTGAAAAGTCAACTTTATTTTAAGAATAAATATTATATAAAAATATGAGACAAAAATGGCAGGAGGGTAGATAAATAATTGTTTACTAGTATCTTAGTTATTATCTATATGTTTTAAACACTTCAAATAAAACTGAAGTACCTTCATAATGAATTCTCTAATTGTCTTTTAGGAATGGTAGTGAGAATATTTAGAGACTCTCTCTTAATCATTACAAATTTTGGAGCCTCTGATTGAATGAAGAGCAATATACATAGCAATTACAAAAGAAAATGATGATGCTGTTTCTTTCTAGCAGGTTTTAAGAGAAATAAAAGGTAATTTAAAAATAATACCAGCATTTTTCTTATGACTCATAAGACTCAAAGGAGACTGAGTGTGACTGTGTATGTTTGAACAAGGGAAAGAAAGAAAATGAGGATGTAGAAATAATGAGTGAATTTTAAAGTTTTGAATATGGAATCCTCCAATCCTTAAAAATGAAAATGCTCTTAGGTAATAACTGCACTGCCTATATAAATTTTTTATTATCTGCCAAACAATCAAAAAATAGAAGGTTTAAATTTTGTTTCTTAGTAACACTATCTTGAGAGACTGCATGGACTTTTACAAATTTTTATGTATTGAGAATTCTATTTGTCATTAAGCTGTATGCATTCTGTTTGGTCACTCAGCAGCTCTGTATAATGCACATCTAGCAAATTTGGCAACCATAATGCCAGGGTAGATTGGGGTTCCTACATGTCCCTGGAGAAAATCTGTCATTTTTATGTTTAATTCATGTACATTCAGAAGAGAACCCACATTTTTCCAAAAGTCTTCAATTTTTCCTAAAATATTACCTTATGAAAATTTTCATGATTTGTCACTATTTTGATAATTAGTATCCAAAAAGGATGTAATGCAATCTTGAATATCCTGTTTTCTATCAACTGCTGAACAGGTGAATCAATGTATCTTCCATATATGTCTGTGCAGATATCCTTTCCAAAGGATATTCCAAAATAGTATACTCCAAAAAACTCCCCATGCACAATAATACCCCCCCAAGGACTTCACACATTGGTTAATGATATTTGACAATATTTTTGTCCATTCTCCTATCAAATGACAGATAACTTCATTCTAATTTTGAGCCTTAGGATATGGGAAATCCTGTATTTTTTACTCTGAAGGAAAGAAATGTGGCAGAATATAATGTTATAAATTCACTTCCTATTTTAATGGTTTTAAAAACTGTATACATTAAACAGAATTGAGGATACATTTCTGCCTAATCATTGACTCCCAAGTCTGCTCACAAATGCTTTAAATTCTCTGTTCAGCAATAAATCCTCCTCCATTTTTCTAAACTTAGAGTAAATGGCTACCCACCTAGTTGGTTCTTCCGAGGGGTGATTGGGTGGCATGCTGTAAGGTGTTCTCTTTGGAAACAGAACAGCATATGCATTCAGTGAAATGCTCTGCAGAGATCAGTGTGGTGATAAAAAGTCATTGGGGTTAAAAAAGACAGAGGAAATTAAAGCCTCCACCTCAAACCCCTAGATACTAGGAGAAAACCTAGACTCCCACCCTAAGGGGAAAAGGCATTCAAGACAATTTTATTTATGTCTTAAAGGGTACATCTTCTCCACCAAGCCAAAGACTTGGGAGACTTCCAGGGGTTCATGTCATGTAATATTTCTTACATTTGCACTGTCCTTAAAATAATAAGCATTTCTCTATAGATGACTAAGAATCTAGTAAGTACATTCTTACATGCAGGAAACTTTGCCCCAGGCCTCACTGTGTTACAAAGAACCAAAGATTCTCTGAAAGGTATTTAACCAGAATACCTTGATTGCCTCCTACCTCTGCTTCCACACTGTCTTGACTAAGATAAGCTCTCAGGAAAACCCAGTTCTTACATAGGCAAGAGAATATTTGCCTGTTGTGTTGAATAGAATATTCCAAGGAAAGTCCCACTCGGCAAATACAGTTTTCCTCAACTAAGCATCAGTGTGCTTAAGAATAAGGAGCAATTGATTTACGTTCAAATAGTCCTCTGTAAGGAGTCTTTGTTAAATGGCAAATACCCCAGGGAATAAAAAGGCAGGGCACAAGACTGAAATAGCCAAGTAGGTGTAGCCCTACAAAATTAACCATTAGACCATCTGAGTGGAGAGACACTGGCCATGTTAAGGATTGCACATTACAAAATATCTAGCTATGAATGGCCTACTCTAATGGTTTCTTAAAGTCCTCCTGCCTCATTGCCAATTTGAAGCAGAAAAATGAAAAATCACTTAGAATGGAACTGAGCTACCCAAATGTAAAGATGAAGGTAACAAAAATAATTCCAAAGATGGGGGACCATATATTTTTTTATATGAGGACAAAATAAGTAATTGTTTTCTTCAGTTCTGGAATGTGAAGAAGAAATATTAAACACCATATAAGTTTGTGTTTTACTGTTGAAATCAATCATGGTTTCCTTCACCAGAGACCAAAGTATTAGGCATGGGGTCGCTAAAGGATTCCACATGAGACAGCGAGTTAAAGCTTGATAGTTTATTGCTAGAAAGAAACAGACAGGGAGCAAAGGTAGAGCAGGCAGGTGAAAGCCAGCAAAATCTGCCAGCAAAAGGAAAGGAAAGACGGCTCCAACTTTCTTTCTGACAGGAAAAGCCATGCCAAGATGGGTGGGGGTGATGTGTGGGAGATATCAGGCTGGTGCAGATCATGACTTCATACTCATGCTCCTCTGGTTTGGCCTCTGGCAGGTGGGGTGCTGGCACATTTGGGCTCACTATCTTGCTGTCGCATCAGGTCCTATCAGAAGAACTGCTGAGGGAGAGAAACTGAAGGGACGCCCACACCACAGAATCCATTCTGCATGTTAAGTTTTATTTTCTGATACCTGACACAAAGTACAAGGAGCTTCTTAGAATTTGAGCAAGGCAGGATTCAGATAAACCAAAGACTTTATTACCTTGGGCATTTGTCTGAAAAACAAATGGAACCTAAAATGTTGGGGCAAATTAATGAATGATAGAACGATGTGTTGCTGTTGGAAGAGCTAGCAAATATATATAAAACTTTTGAGACAACTGTAGACTCCCCTGGGTAAGACAGGGGGAGAGGGATAATTCAAAATCATTTTTTACATGAAAAATATGGACAAGGTTAAATATTTAACACATACAGAGATTCCCATGTCTTTATGAAAATTCAGCCACTAGGGTCCTTCTTTAGATATTGTCACTATCACAAGCATGATATAGATTAAGCTCTATAAAAAGGAATCAAAATCCTGCTGAAATTGCCCTCAGTATACACCATTATGACCCTAGAGGCTGCCAATACTGCTACAGCATTTCATGTTTTTCAATAACCCAAATTTTTAGTAAGCATACACCCTATACTGCTTCTGTACCAGGTATATTGAGCAAAATCACAGTGGTTTTGTATTGATGAGCTCATGATGTTGAAAATAGAGAATCAACAAGGAATTGCAATACTTGCTTTTATTATATTTATTATATTGTTCTTATTATATTTATTATATTGCTTTTATAACAAAACTGTTATACAAGAATGGTACATGATGCTATTGAACTGAAGAGCAGAAATCTATGGCCTAATAGTGGAGGACAGGAATACGGGGTATGGATGAGGATAAGCTTTCTGGTTCAAGTGAAATATAACCAAAATCTAAACAATAATAAAAAGTAAAATCAGCAGATGAAAATAAGAGATTGTATGCTCCAAACTAGAGATGAGATTTGAGGACATAAACAACATTTACCATGTCTATGATTCATTGTCTGAGAGGGGACTGGTACAAAACAAGGTTGGATAGGTAAAGTTGGGAATTTTTAAATCATGTTAACAAATTAGGCAACATTTTCTTTTTATCCACCTAAGGGAAGTAAGAAGAAATTAAAGGCATTTCAGGAGTGGAGCGTTAGCTTTAATTCTGTATTTTGGAAAAGAAATTCTCCCAGTGGAGAAAAGACTCAATAAAGACTAGAGATTGGGAGCATATCTGGCAGGCTATTGAAGGAGTCCAGGTCTAAAATAACAGGACCTTCATATATGATGGCAGTGCTGAGGAAGGAGAGAATGGAAAGATCAGAAAAATGGAACATTGTAGTTCACTGGGAAATGAGGGAGAGGAAGAGAGGACTCCATGACACTGTTTGAGGCAAGTAGGTATTTGGTGGTACCATGATGCAAATTAGGAAGTACAAATGAAGAAGCAGGGTTTACCCCATCAGAGAGAAGGGAATAGGAGGGAGGCTTGGGAGTGGTTTTTGGAGATGATAAATTCATTTTAGGAAAAGTTACAAGGATCAGAGAAACATCGCATTTAAATGTCCTCTGGGCAGTTTGCTATCTATGTTTAGTGAACAGAAGGAAGATGTGTCAGCAGGAATTCAATGGTGCTGTGTACACAGCCAAGGGAACTGCCCTCATTGAGTTTATAGTCTGGCCTCAGGCATGGGTTTTAGGGTCACTAACTGAAGCTAGGCCAGAAATGAATTTACCTATGCTGGAGGTACAGATTGAAAAGAGAATGGGGCCCGGGAAGGAATTTACACATTTATGGGCATCAAGAGCAGATGGAGTACACATGGTGAATCCGGAAAAAACAAGAGTCCAGAAAAAGTGTTAAGACTGTGTGTAAATGATGGAAAAAGGAATTTTTGTTTTGTTTTCCATAGTGATAGAGAAAAATAGTAGCAAATGATTTTTAAAAAGCAAACCAGATAGTGATTGAAAAGTTTTGATTTAAATTACATGGCAGTTGCTACTGACCTTAGCGTAAGGGGTTCACAGCAATGAAGAAGCCAAAGTATAGTGTGTTAGACAGAGAATCTGAGGAAAGTGCAGATAACTCATATTTGTGAAGAAGAAAATATAAAGAAAAATAGCAACTAGGACATAATTGCAGGAAGATGGAGTCGATGGAGGGTTTTTTGAAGATGGATGACTGTTCAAATTCTACTGGGAATGATCCCATAAAAGCAAATCTATAAAAACTGCCATTTGTCCATCCCTAAGATAGAAAGCACACCATTTCCTAAAGCAGGATGCTGAGGTTCATACATCCTTAGTTGGGCCATATACATAAGTCAAGGAGAATGTGCTCACAATCTCCATCCAATGTATAGGCTCTTAGATACCAAATATAATTTAATGGAAACCATTAAAGACTAATAAAGTTCAGCCACTATCAAATGCAAGCTGAACATGTGAAAGTTCTTAACAGTTATTTGAGTCACCCAATATAACTTGTATTAGCACTGTCATTTTCTGTCCTCTAAAATTCAGGCCTTCCTTCCTTGTACTTCATCACAATACCTTATCCCTCTAGAAATTTCCTCCAGATATATTAATTATTAAATTTCAAATGAAGTCTAAAAAGCCGCATAGTGGCCCTTACTCACACTAATGGCACAAAAGTAAAAGAAAAAACAGAAGATAAATATTTTGGCACTCTTCCTTTAAAGTTTGGCTTTTGGCCTCATTTTAAAACATATCACTGAAGTTCCCATCATATTTCTTCCAATATTCAATAAATGGTTAAGCAGTCAAGCATTCATTATGTTGTGAACTGTGTGCAGATATGACTGTATAATATTTATAATATTTTATAATGTTTTGAAGTTTCAATCCTATTTAGAATGATAAAGATTTGGAAAATGTTAACCCACCTTAAAGTTTTTTTTTATTACATTCTTTAATAGATTGGTGCAATTTCTTTACATGCTATAAAAGTCAAGAAAGTATTTCCGTGGTATTAAATGGTAACACATGGAGACCATTTCGTTTTTTAAGAAGAATGTTCTCTACTTTGTGATTTGTGCTTTTTAATGCCCTTTTCGTTCCTCTTGTTCTTTCAGGGACAGTTTGATTCAGAGTAATGGAGCGGTGGAAATTAAATGAGTGTGCATGAAGTCCAATGAACTCAGTATACTGCTTATCTTGTAACTGTACTTAATCTAAATAACCTTTTTTATGCTCTGCTGGAATGGCATTTTCAAAAGGCTATATGGTAGTAAATGAGAGTATATGTCAGTAAGGATTTGCCAGACAAATCAGATCTCACAGAGAAGTATATCTATCCATTACTATTTAATACGCACTTCAGTTTGAAGGACAATTTTGTGTGTGTGTGATCTGACCATTAACATTTACTGCCGGTTAGGCTATGTTTTCCAACTTTTCTACATTCCTTTTTCATTTTAATTTCACTTAGTTATTTGTTTATTTGTGTTCCAACTAAGGCCTTTGGGAAGAAATTGCCTCAGAAAGAATGAAATGACATATATGCACAAGTCATTGATGTAGATTTTCTTGTCAGATGGCTGTCCTCAGAAATTAAAGATTTGTAAGGGACAATATCAGCCCAAATGGTGATATGCTGAAAAGAATTTAATCCACATATATAAAACACTTGGCAGGAGTTTTCCTTGATAACAACCTTTATAATTTTTTTCATTGTTACAGCTTCCTTTAGTATTATTTTTGAAGGAATGGATTATAAGCAAGATTTAGAAAAAGAAAAGTTTTCTCTCCTAGCTACTGCCCTTTGTTTTGGCTTTTGTGAAAAGTGGGTAAATTTGTGCTCATGTATACACATGTAAGCTATCTTGCCAGTACCCTAAAGCAAGTCTTAAAGGTGCATTTGGGTATTTGGTGTCTCCTTAGTTCTGGTTAACTGGCTATTTTAGTCTGCCAAAGCTGCCAGAATGCAACACACCAGAGATGGATTTCAATTAAAGGGGATTCATTTAGTTAAAAATGTATAGTTCTTCGGAGGAAAGGCAGCTAACTTTCATCTGAGGTTCTTTCTTACGTGGGAAGGCTCAGGGTAATCTCTGCTGGCCTTTTCTCTAGGCCTCTGGGTTCCAACAGCTTTCCCTGGGGTGATTCTTTCCTGCATCTCCAAAGGCCTGGGCTGAGCTGAGAGTGCTGAGAATGAGCTATGCCGAGCTCTCTCGTCTAAGCATCTATCCAATTGAATCAAACATCATTCACTGCAGCAGGCACGCCTCCTAGCCGACTACAGATAAAGTCAGCTCAGATGAGCTTCACGTGCCATTGGCTCATGTCCACCACAACAGAACTAAGCACTTTCACCTGGCCAAGTTGACACTTGAACCTAGTTACCACAGTAGCCTCTTACTTCCATACTCTCCTAGAACAGCAGGCACTGTTCTGTTGCTACCAGACCCCTCCTAATAAGATGTTCTTTTCTCCATAACAAAGCCAATGTTTTGAGGTGTTCTGAGTAGCTGCTGGATTTCTGTGCTGCTGACTTCCTCCCACCTGCCCCTGTCGCTTGTGGTTTGACTCCACTGTGATCAGCTACAGCTGGGAGCTGGACTCTTGGCTTTTCTCACTCTAGCAAATTGTTTACCATCAGCAACCAGGCCAGGTCTGTGTGTCTCACATTGATGGTAGGTTCAATCACAAATCCTGCACCCTCTCAGCCTCTCCTACATGATAAAAGTGGTGAGCCATGGGTAGAGTTTGAAGATAAAGTGTTGGAAAGTCAGTCTTTTGACTTGATTGTTACCAGAATTGACATTTTCAGGATATTTTTCATAGTTTCAACAGCAAGAGGAATTCTACTCTTTGATGCCCTGAAGTAACTTCAAATGTAGTCACTGCTTTCCCCATGGTAAAATGCAGGGCTAGGAATAGAATGTGGTAAGAGGAATAAGTATGTCCTTAGACTTTGTGCCTTAGGCATCTTCCTTTCCTCATGCAAGTCCCAGCCCAAGATTCCCTTATCAATGACCTTCAATTGTGTCATTATACTCCAACAACATCCACACTATATTTTGTTGTTCTGCTTTGTTTTTGTTTCTGGAAATGCCTTTCAAATTCTTTCTACTTTCCCTCAACTCATGTCTTCAAAACTACATACACGCAGGCAGTTTCTTTAGCTGTTTATCCTAGCTTTAGGGTCTATTAATTTCATCTAAATTCTTCTTTATCTGCTTGTTAAATTAGTTTTTCTAAAAATTTCCTTTCACCAAGTAATTTCATTTATCTAAGGATCTCCAATAACTCTGATTTCCAGTTTTATTAAGTTAGACACCTTCTGATTGAAATTAAAGATCTTTCTAATTTTGGTTCTCAGAATGTGTTCCTCATACCCATGGTATCAGCAACACCTGGAGAATGGTTTGAAATGAAAATTCTTGAGACTCATTCCAGACTTACTGAATCAGAAACCCTGGGAGTGGGGACAGCAAATCAGAAGCAAATCACCCCCCAGGTGATTCTGATACTTGGTAAAGTCTGAGGCCCTTGGTGAGGTCACTTTCCCGATCTATTTTCTTATTAGTGAATGGCCACATGAATGCTTTATTTTTCAAAATGGAAGTTTCTAATGACATAAGCTGCATCCACAGCTCAAAATTAAGTAGTACCAGAGTTTAATAAGAATGGCATATTTTAAAAATCAAATCACTTCACAATTAAAATTTACTCTAAGATTTGATGAGGAAATCAAGCTGCAAATATAAAATAAAAAATAAAAACTATACATTAAAATCTATGCCATGCAGGCAAAACCATATTTAAATTAATAGTTGCAGTGGTTTGAAAGTGCCTGAACCCCAGAAAATCATGTTCTAAAAACTAATCCAACCCTGAGGGTGGAAACTTATTTTAAGTAGGAAATTTCAATCAGATTACTTCAGTTAAGCTGTGGCCCAGGGCAGGTCTCTATCTTTTTACTGGAGTCCTTTATAAATGAGATGAATACAGAGAGAGAGAGGAGAGAGAGAGAGAGCAAGCCATGGAAGGAAGAAGCTGAAAGCAGTGGAACCCGTAAGAGAAGGCAGAGTCCAGAAGATGCTGTGTGCCTTGCCATGTGACAGAAGAGTGTAGGATCACCAGCAGCTGAACTTCAGGAGGAAAACATTGCCTTGATGATGCCTAAATTTGGACATTTTCACTGCTGCAAAATGCATAAGTTTGTAAGCTAATAAATCCTCATTGTTAAAACCAACTCATTTTATGTTATGGGCTTTGAACAGGTTAGCAAACTAAAACAATAATGTTTTAGTTTGTAAGCTACTGGAATGCAATATACCAGAATGGAATGGCTTTTAAAATGGGAATTTAGGGTACAGTTCTAAGGCCTTGAAAATGTCCAAACTAAGGCATTCTTTGATTCAAGAAAAGCCAATGGGTACAGAACACCTCTGTCAGCTGAAAAGCCACATGGTGAGATCTGCTAGCTTTCTCTCCTCATTTCTCATTTCATAAGGATTCTCCAGGGGTGTTCTTCTACCTCTCCAAAGATCTCTGATTGTTTGGCTCTCTCAGCTCTAAAGCTTTTTCCAAAATTGTTCCCTCTTAAAGGGTTCCAGTAAGCAACCACACCTTGAATGGGGGAAACCATCTAATCTAAAGTTACAACCACAACTGGGTGGTTCACATCTCCATGGAAACAATAAAAAAGATCCCACCCAGCAATACTGAATGAGGACTAAAGGATGTGGCTCTGCCAGGTATATAATATCTTCAAACCAGCACAAATAACTCAAATCTTTATCATGTATTAGTTATTACTTAGGAAAAAAATAGTAAATGAACTAAATACTTAACTCTAAAAGTCAGAATAGGACAAAAAATAAGTGTAAGAAAAGCATGAATTAAAAGTGGACTCAGTGAATTAAAAAGCAATTTAAAATAAAATTAAAATAAAAAGTGACAAAATAGAGTATCCACTGGTAAATCTAACAAAAAAGACAATATGAACACATGACATTTATAATAAAAAAGAGGCAAAAACTACAGCCAGAAAGATGAGAATTGTACCACACTAATCACTGAAAAATTAACATGAAATGGATATTGTTCTGAGGAAATATAAAGAAACAAAATAACTCAAAAAGAAATATAAATCTGAGTGCTATTAAGACTTTTTATCAATGAGTTTGCTCCACAGAGGTTGCCAGTCCCAAGAACTTTGGTCAATTGCTTCTTTAAGACCTACAAGGAAATGTATTTCAGGAATTTCAAAGCATACAATAAGATAGAAAATGTTGCCATTCATTTCAGTATGACTTCGGATACTATCACTTAAAAGAGTACTCAGTGTGAGGAAACTTCAGTCCTAGCCTATCTATTTAAGTGAAACATTAGAATGATACACCATTGTAACCCGTGCCCTGCTGGCAATAGCACCAGCTGAGCACTGTTCCAGATTCAGGAGTCTCAATGTTAAAAGAATTTAGAGATGAGAGGTCCAGTAGGAATAAGTAGTAAAGATTATTAAAGGAAGAAAGAGTACACATAAAAGAAGTTAACATAGATGTGTCCAAGAGAGAAACATGCACTGAGTGGAAGTGGGTTAGTTGGCTTTATAGGAAGGATTTTGCTAGCAGCAGGTTCTCATAGTGATCTTTGAACATTAGGGGCTTACATGGTTCATATTAATCAGGTACTTACAGGGCTAGCATTGTTTCAGGAAGAAATAACTAATTGATGCTTTTGGTCAGTCCATCAAACACCCCAAATTTGTCTTTGAGTAGATGTTAACACTCTTTGCAAGCCCAGATTTTGTTAGTAACTAAGAGTTTGCTTCGGGCCCATGATTTTACAAGCTTTTATGGTTTGGGGAGGTTTGGGGGCTTAAGGGGAAATTTTTATCCCATGAAGTTTGCAGCTGAAGTTTGCAGTCTACATTAATTCCTTTGGAACTAGATAAGAAACAAGGGATTTGCATTGTCCATTAATTGTTTTAAGAGATGGATAGGAAATTGGGGATTTACAATTATCTATCAACTCATTCAGAGCTGGATAGGAAACCAGGGACTTGGAGTTGTCCTATCTTATCCTACTTCACTATAACTAAGTTGACTTTTTTCCAAAGTTATTTAAAATATAATATATTTATTGCTACTTCTCAGCAGGTAAAAAAAAAAATTAAACATAATCATCTTGTGAATTGTCAAAAAGTCATATGATGAAGGTAAATATTTCTTTTTAATTAAAAAAGGAAACACATTCTAACATCTAAGAATGCATGTCCTTAAAAACCTTAGGCTTACTAGGCATATCTTAAATCAGTAACCAGCAGCATGCTTCATTTTGAAACTTAAGTATTCTCATAAAAAAGAATGCCTACTAACACTTTTACTATTCAATATAATTTTAGAAGTTCTAGCCAAGCTACTGAGACCAAAATGAATACATTCACATTTTGGAAAGGATAAGATTAAATTATAATCATTTCTAGAGAATATGATTTTCTGCCTTGAAATTCTGTCAAAAATCAACTAAAAATTATCACAATTACTACAAGTTTTGTAAGCTGAACAGATACAGAATAATACCTCAGAAAGCCAAGAGATTTCCTATTTATTATTTAGAAATTGTCATTATAGTTTTTAATAAATTTTGAAGAGCCACTGAAAATACAGACAAAATGCAATAATGAAAGAACAAGGGATAATGTATAGGTATAAATTTAAAAGTCTGGAAACTAGCCTAGAACTAGGATAGTAATTGATATATGCTAGAAATGATATATTAAATCAAAGATAATAGATTGGTAATATAATAAATGGTGTTGAGACAATAGACTAACCACTTAAAGAAATAGTAAACAATAGGTAGCATCATTGTAAAATTGAGAGAAACTCTTCATATTTGCTTAATATCAGAATTCTGTAAGGCCACCTTTCTGGTTTTGAATTTAGACAATGAATGTGAGGGATATAACAGAGTTTTTAGCTCATAATAATTGCTATATAGGCAATGCCTCAAAATTCATAATTGCTAAGAATCTTGCACTCCAAGAGATATTTATTTTCTGAATTTTGAGGAAAATCATCTTTCTCCTCCTATTTTTCACCATTATTCATAACTCCATGATTAGAATAACCCCCAATCAGAATATTATTCATCTGAAGTCCATTGCATTCTAAACTTTTCAATTACTCTCATATCCACGCCAATTATATATTTCAGTCATGATCCCAGCTGGCCTTCTTGAAATCTGCTATCTGCTAGTATTTATCCTAATTGTTTGATAAATATTTAATATTTTCATAATTTTATTTCATTACTTATTTCTTTATTATCTGTTGCTATCTCAAGATCAGAATATACAACCTGCATACTTAATCCACCACACATAAAAGAGTGTTACTCATCATCATAAACATCTTTTCTAGTCAAAAGTTTCTTCCAAACCCTCAATGTCTTGTTAGCATATGTTAGTGCTGTTGTCTGCTTATACACCACCACATTCTTTTTCTCTTCTGCCAATTAGAATTGTCATTGCTGTTTGAACCATCTAAATGTACAACATTCCTTAAATCCATGGACTCAAGCCATACTCTTTCCATAAGAAACTACCAGGTTACTCCACACTTCAGTGGTCTCTTCCTTCTCAAAATATAAAATAAATGTGATCCTATTTGCTTAACCACTATAATAGATGGAATTATGTACCCCAGGAAAACATGTTCTTGATCTTAATCTAGGACAATGGGTGGGAACCCATTGTATATAGGATTTTTTGAAGATGTCATTTTAGTTATGGCGTGGTTGTATAGGTCTTCACCTGGATTACTGGGGTCCTTTTTAAGCAGAAGACATTCAATAATAGGTAGACTGAGCCATGGGATGAATCATGAAAGGAATCAAAGGAACCTGAAAGAGATGAGAGAAGATGCCACCGTGTGCACTGCCATGTAACAGAAAAGGCAGGCACCCAAGGATTACTGGCAACCTGCCCCAGAATGCCATAGTCATCAGAGAGAAATCATCGCCTTGCTGACACCTGAATTTGCACTTCTCCTGGTGTCCAAACCAGGAGACAATAAGTTCCCATTGTTTAAACCAACCCATTGTATAGTTTTGATTTTAGCAGTTGGAAAACCAAGATGGCCAGATTGTAAATTCCTTCCAACATGTTCAACACAATGCTGAGTAAATAATAAATACTCAATATTTGCTCACTGATTATCTAATTGATTGAAAGGAAAATCCAAATCTATAGTCATGAAGGCAACTTTTTTTTGGTGGTGGGGAGTGGGATTTAGTGTGAATCTAACAAAAGGAAGTTGCTAATAAAAGGAAATAATGTGTCTCCTCTTCAAAGTGTTGAATTTGGTAGTCTCATTTTTAGTAACGTAGAGGAAAAAAACACCAAAATATTCATTCTGTCAAAATCAGGAAGCATAACTAAAACATCCTCTTCTTCCAACCATAAAAACTTGTTTTAAGATGGCATAATTCCCAGAAATTATTTTAAATATTAATACAACCAGAAACTCATTCATGAATGGGACTGCACAAAATGCATTTTCAGAACACTTTAACTGTGTGGATTTGAAATAGTCTCAAAGGGAGAATTCTAAGCTAAGGTATGGCAGATGTGAAAAGAAAAACAAACCATGAATGATACAACTCCGTGAAGAGGTAAAGCATAATGGAATAGTTCTTAGAATTCACTCTATTTACTTCATTGATTGGGTAAAAGATCCTCCACCCTGAAGACTCTTTAACTGAATTATACATTTCTTGTATTATAGATTAAGTAAAAGAAAATCCATTTTGAACAAAAAGGTGCCTTATATCTAGGTTATATAACTGAATTTAACCTTGGCAATCTGATTCTCCTTAATTTGTTAATTGATGAAATATATTGCGGTTGCACTTTAATGTCAATATATAGAAAAGAAATAAATTATTTTCGCTTTCTCCTTTCCCTGAAATAAACTCTTCTCTAGAGGTATCCCGATGAAGATAAATCAAAAAGCTTTTTTTAAAAAAATCCTGTTTCATTACATGCAAGCCAAGGTTTAAATTGTTTAAAATTGCAGTAACTATTCTATAAGCAAATCCACATTTGGGGAGTAAAGATGGAAAAGTAAAACCAAAGAAAATAATTTCCCTTCTCCAATCTCTGACAGAATTAATAAGAATAGCAGAAATAGTACGGGGGAAAGAGTTCATATTTCAACATTAACTTACACGCTTATGCCACAGACACCAGAAAGTGTGAAACAAGGAAAGAAACAGAAAGTTATAGTGAAGTACATCTGGGTAAAACCGGCGAGGACAGAGCAGAGGCATAGGAGGTGGCCACAGTATGCTATTCTGTATTTCCTCTGAAAAAATTTTTTAAAAATGAACCTCAGGAAAGATTATACGGATTTAAGAATAGTCAAATCTTAATCCTGTGATGTGTTTAGGACCCTATTTCTTAATATTTTTAAAATTGGAATCATCCACTTTTACTTATATATAGGATGCATGTTTTTTTCTATTTGCAATGCCATAAAATAAAATACTTCCTTTGTTTAGCAATTAAATATCTGGGGTTTGTGGTCTTTTAGCAATAATTTGTTTCCATTTTTTTTTGTATTGCTAGTAGTTATCAAAGTATCTGACAAGTAAAAGATAAAAATAGATTTTTTATTTATTAAATGAGGCTTCAGGAAATTTTAAAGATTCCTAAAGTTCATTACTTTGGTAAAAAAAAAAAATAGGTTTTTATCTTGTACTTATAACAGTCTGAATTTTCAATAATTGTTTTTCAATAATTTTTTAAGGCAAAATTTAAAGGCGAGGCCCGAAACTAAACTTCTTGAGCATTTCCAATCTTAAATCTCTGAGGCAACTGCATCCAATTCTCCACATATCTCAACCCAAATGATGGGGACTTGAGGAACACTTTTTTAAATAGAAAAGGCAAATGAAGCAAGCCAGAACTCTGGGTATCTTTGGGTACATATCTACCATATCTTTGGGTAGAAAAGACCATACCTATTAATCAGAAACAAAAGTCTCATTTCGTTACAGGTAAAAAGATTAAGTAAACCAAATAAAAAGAAGTGCAAGACCACTTCAGAAATGAAATTGTGTAACAAAGATTTTGAAAATGTATATTTGTAACACTAGGTTTTGAAGGCTTTTCTAATTATTCCATTTAGCATAATTATTTGAGGAGATTTTACAATAATGATAATACTTAATATGTATAGAAAATGCGTGTACCATAATATGAAAATTACAAGCAACTCTGCATTGAATGCATTTATGAGAATTGTTAAAAAAAAACAATTAAGATAGTAAAATGAAGAATCAAATATTGTCATCAGAAATATATCATTGCTCTCAAGTTAATTCCCTAGGTTTAAAACAGCCATATATTTTTTAGGATATATAAACAGGATCAATTTTGTGCGTATATATGTAATACATGTTCTTATATACATATGAAACAAAGTGAAGTGGTAAAATGGTACTAATGAGGTTTATTATAAATCAGTATGTAGAAGATGTAAAATGAAGCTATTATATCAGATAATTTCTAATATTTCTATAGTGGCAAGGTATATAACAGTTTTTTAAATGCAAACATTGAAGGATCGTAATTGGAAAGAAAAACATATCTGCAATGTGCGCATTTGAAATGATGTATGGACCCTAAAAAAGCCATGTTTTAATTCTAATCCCATTTTGTAAAGGCAGCCATTTCTTCTAATCCCTATTCTGTATTATATCTTTGAAATTGCAATTAGATCATCTCCCTGGAGACATGATTTAATCAAGAGTGGTTGTTAAGCTGGATTAGGTAGAGGCATGTCTCCACTCATTTGGGTGGGTCTTGATAAGTTTCTGAAGTCCTATAAAAGAGGAAACATTTTGGAGAATGAAGATTCAGAGAAAGCAGAGCAGAACAACTAAGCCACAAGAAGCAGAGTCCACCAGCCAGCGACCTTTGGAGATGAAGAAGGAAAATGCCTCCTGGGAGCTTCATGACACAGTAAGGCAGGAGAAGAAGCTAGCAGATGATGCCATGCTCGCCACATCCCTTCCGGATGAGAGAGGAACCCTGACTGTGTTCACCATGTGCTTTTCCAGATGAGAGAGAAATTCTGTGTTCGCCGTGTGCCCTTCCAGTTGAGAGAGAAATCCTGAACTTCATTGGCCTTCTTGAATCAAGGTATCTTTCCCTGGATGGCTTAAATTGGACATTTCCGTAGACTGCTTTAACTGGAACATTTTCTCAGCCTTAGAACTGTAAACTAGCAACTTATTAAATTTCCCTTTTAACAGCCATTCCATTTCTGGTATATTGCATTTTGGCAGCTAGAAAATAGAACATACAGGATCAAGTCATTTACCTCCTCAGATCACATAAATTAAACTCTCTCTTCTATCAGTGAACTTGAATTACATAGCCCCCTACAGTTTCATCCAACACTATAATTAATGCTCTGCTACTGTCCTAGGTAGATTTTGGTTATAAATCTACTGATGTATTTATTTTCTTATATAATAACCTCCTAAATGATCTTCTTGCTCCATGTCTCCTACTTACAAATACACCCACTATTCTACCCTCTGTTATATATACAAACAGGAGATCTTCATTTATGATCAAGATTGACTCTTTCTTGCTTACATAATAAAGGTCAAACTCCTTGTCATGGCACCATGGCCCTTTAAAATGTGGCACCTCTTTTCTTCCCAATCTTACCCCTGCCTCCTTCTGTCCCCAGCCCACCACACTGCACTGTCCCTTCACATACATACACAAACACACGGAGATTCACAAATAAAATCTACTGTCTGTGCCATTCACTCTGAACTCCTCTGTGTTGGTTCCTCCATGAATCATGGTCTTTCCTTCTTCTAAGGCCTTGTTGAAATCCTCTTTTAACCATTCTCCTCTAGAAAAATTTTACATATCCATCAAGTCTTAATTCAGAGGACACTGTGTTTTTTTCTAACTTCCTAGCCTGAAATCACCCTTCTCCTTCCTAGATAAACACAGAAAATTGCATTTGTTTACTTAACACTGAATATGGCAGACTCTGCCCTCAAATAGATAAACTCCAAATGTTAGGAATCAAGAAGGAACCAAAGCAAATATTTATCCTCTTGATTTACAATCATTTGCTAGCCTTTCTTTCTAAACTAAACCCTAAGAGAATTCAAAGAAGCGTTATTTATATGTGTAATTCCAACATTTAGCACAGGATCATGTACATAGGGTGGTTTAAGTATATTTTGAATGAATGAATAGCTAAGATATCAAATAGATGAATGAATAGCATCTAAAAAAATGTAAAACAGAAGGAAACTACAAAGACTATAAAATTTTAAAAAGTGCATGAAAATATAGAAACCAGTGTACTTAGTGATAAAACTTAAGATGGTGGAAAAGAGAAAATCCAGGACTCAGCCCTTCCCCCAGAACAACTATTAAACAGGCAGGAACTATCTGAGCTAACTATTTTGAAACCCTAGAAACATGAACATGTAGAGCATTCAGAGAAGAGGAGGACAAAGACTGGAAAATTATGGTAAAGAACATTAAATTGTTCTCTCCATGAGGTAGCTACCAGCACCCATCCTCCCCCACCACCCGTGTGGCAGGCCACATTGGTGTCCAACCCCTAGCTCTCTCCCTAGTGACATCAAGGAACAAAAAAATGTCTTCTTCCCAAAAACCAGGGGTGGACATAGTCAAGCACTAATTACGGCTCTTGGTTAACAACTTCTCTGGGAGCCCAGTTCTGAGGGCAGTCATTGTTTCAACCCACCCCAAACTAAGTCTGTGGCCATTGAGACTTAAAGATGCTCGGCCTCCCCAGGACTGTGGGGGGACTTAGTTGAAGGGCTCTAATTTCTGGGCAAGACAAGGAAGCTTTGGAAAGGACAAGAAAGCTTATGTAGAGCTATGGAAAATTGCTCTTGGGGATTCTTCATGGCTCCCTGCCCCCTGTTTCAGCTGGGAAAGACTGACTTGAGAAAGTATTCCCTGGTGTGCTCCTCCTCTAAGAATTTGTTCTTCTGGCAAAAGCAGCTTAAGACAATTAAAGGAGTGGGGAAAAGTACAGAGGCAAACAAATCTGGGGCAAAAGCTTCTTGGTTGTAAATACCCGGAAAAGAGAGGACTGTCTCTTGGGAAACAGAGGAGATAACCAAACTCCTATAACAGAAAGCCCCAAAACAGCTAATAAGGAAAGCCCAAGATAAGACACAGTCCCAGAAAGGGGAAATTCTGCACACTGTATTTGCCTTGGGCAGACTTTCCTGATAGGAGGACTGAAGTTCAAGAAAATCTCTGTCCTATGACCACTTGGTTACAAAATCAAGAATTAGACATCTCAGGAAATAAATACCAGTTGATATTTTTAAATATTAAAACATGTAGTATACAACAAAGAGTACAAAACAAAGAAAAAATAAATAATGGCCAATCCAGAGGAAGAGGATAAAAATTTAGGAAACACCAATGAAGAAGACCAGGATATGGATATTTTGAGCAAAATCTTTTTTAAAAAAATGATCTTTCACATCTCAAAGAGATGAAGGAAAAAACAGAGAAAGAACTAATGGATATCAGGAAGGCAATGAATTAGCAACAAGAGGTTTTCATAAAGATACAGAAATTTTAAAAAGGAACTGAACAGAATAACTGGAGTTGAAGTTCACAATAGCTGAAATGAAAAATGCCCAGGATGGTTTCAAGAGTTGACTGAAGCTGGCAGAAGAAAAAATCCATGAACTCAAAGATAAAACACTAGAAATTCATCAGGCTGAGAAGGAGAAAGGAAAAAGAAAAGATTTGTAAGAAGAGAAAATAGCTTGGGACACAACCACGAGTAACTATATATGCCTTATGGGAATCCCAGAAGGAGAACAAAAAGAAAAAGAGGAAGAAGAAATATTCAAAGAAGTATAATGACAGAGAACTTTCCCAAATTAGCAAAAGATGTGAATAAGCACATCCAAGATTACCGGAGAATACTAATTAGTATACACATGAAGAAAAATACATACTATCACATACACTATTGAGTGCAAGGGGCAAGCAGACATTTCTGAAAACTGCAAGAGAAAACAAACATGTTAGATACAGGGAGTCCCAATTAGATAGGGTGCCAATTTCTCATCAGAAACCATGGAGGCAAGAAGGGATTAGGTTGAATTATTCGAAGCGCTGAAGGAAAACAACTGCCAAACAAGAATTTTATATCCAGTGAGACTTTGTTTCAAAATGAGCAAGAGGAGAAGTCATTCCCAGATAAACAAAAGTAGAGGGAGTTCATCACCATAAGTCCTGCCCTATGAGGAAAGGAGAGGACACAAGACAGTGGTTTAAAATGGCATAAGGAAAGAAGAAACTACAATAAAGGTAACCATTTGGGTAATTATAAATACCAGTATCATTGTAGTGTATTGTTACTTCTGTAATTCCACTTCTTAGTTCCAAATGCATAAAAAGAAGGGATGAACCTATGGTTGAGTACTTACAATGTAACAAGTACAAAAAAAAGGTAGAGGACAGATGAGTATAAGAAATCTATATATGTATGCTATTAAAGTGAAGTTGGTATCAAACCAACTATGCTTGCTAGATACTTAGAATGTTAGATCTTAACCAATGGTAACCACAAGAAAAATAGATGAAAATATATCCAGATAGAAAAGAGAAGGGACTCAATATGGTGTACACACAAAAAATCAAATAAATATAAAAGTAGGCATTAATGGAAGAAGCAAGGAACAAAAAGTAGAAGACACAAAGTCTAACTAGAAGAATGGCAGAAAAAAATCCTGCATTATCAGTAGTTACTTTAAATGTATGTGGATTAAGCTCTTCATGGAAAAGAGAGATTGGTATAATGGATAAAAGCATTATATTAGCTAGGGTTCTCTAGAGAAACAGAATCAGCAGGAAATATCCATAGATATAAAATTTATAAAAGTGTCTCATACAACCATGAGAATGTAGAATCCAAAATTTGTAGGGCAGGTTGTGAAGCTGAAAACTCCAATGAAGGGTCAGGATGAACTCCACAGGAGAGGCTTAACGGCTGAAGCTGGAAGAGAGACGGTCTTAATCCCCCTTAAAAGCCTTCCAGTGATTAGATTAAATATCACTCATTGCAAGAGACACTCCCCTTGACTGATTATAAATAGCAATCAGCTATGGATGCAGTCAATGTGATCATGATTCAATTCTATGAAATGTCCTCATAGCAACAGACAGGCCAGCACTTGCCCAATCAGACAAATGGGCACCACCACCCGGACAAGTTGACACATGAACCTGACCATGACAGTCCACCCCTTGTCAACTTGCAGCTATACACATCACCTTAAACCATGCTTAATCTCTAAATAGAAAACAATAAAAGACACATTTGTTTCCTCACATAAAACTGTCCCATGTACAACCAGAAATGCATTAAATCTCCCCAGAATAGGGTGCAAGTCCTTGGGTAATATTCATTCTTAAACTTGATATATTACAACTTAAATATTATAACATGAACAAAGTAATGTTACAGTCCTCATTTCTGTAACTGATCATGTGAACGTAGTTCATATTTATCACTACCTCCTTCCACTACCCATTCCATGTTTCCTTTACCAAGCACTTCAGCTGGCCGTGGTACTTTGCCTGGCGAAGTGACTCAAACCTTCACTCCTGAAGTTTCAGAGACAATGGTAGTCCTGTCTGGATTGGGTTGTTGCAGTTTTCCATTGATTTTAATCACAGGGCATGGTAGTACTATCAGACACCCTAAGGGCTCTCCTATATTCCAGGAAAACTCCTCTTTACCTCAATTGTGTAGTTTCAGTTCAATTTCCCCCTGATAGTCAGGGTCAATCACCCCAGCCAGTAAAGTAATCCCTTTCTTGGCTTGTTGATCCAGAAGCATGAGTAGCCAAAAGTGACTAGGTGGCAGTCTTAACTTCCAGTTCAATGGAATCATTGTAGTTTCTCCTGGTGGAACCACTCCCTCTTCTGGAACTAAAACCTGTAGACCAGCTGAGCTCAAGGTCACAGGGACAAGAAGCAAAAATTTCCCTAGTGGATCACCAGGGGTAATAATGAGTGGTGCTACTCCCATTTCCACCCCCTTGATTCCTAGACCCATGGATACTGGCTATGGGAGAAACAGCACCATACAGCAGATACTGATTCAGAGCATACACAGCTTCCTGGGGAACACTACCCCAGCCCTTCAAGGTATTGCCACCTAGTTAGCACATAATTGAGTTTTCAAAAGGCCATTCCACCGTTCTATCAATTCAGCTGCTTCTGGATCATGGGGAACATGGTAAGACCAGAGAATTCCACAAGCATGTGCCCATTCCCATGCTTCATTTGCTGTGAAGTGTGTTCCTTGATCCAAAGCAATGCTGTGTGGAATACCATGACGATAGATAAGGCATTCTGTAAACCCACAGATGGTAGTTTTGGCAGAAGCATTGCATGCAGAGAAAGCAAACACATATCCAGAGTATCTGTCTATTCCAGTTAGAACAAACCATTGTACCTTCCATGAAGGGAGTGGTCCAATGTAATCAACCTGCCACCATGTGGCCAGCTGGTCAGCTCGGGTAATGGTTCCATATCAGGGGCTGAGTGTGGGTCTCTGCTGCTGGCAGACTGGGCACTAAGCAGTGTCTGTAGCCAGGTCAGTCTTGGTGAGAGGAGGTCTATATTGCTGAGCCCATGCATAGCCTCCATTCCTACCACCATGACCGCTTTGTTCATGAGCCCATTGGACAATAACAGGAGTTGCTGGGGAAGGAGGCTAACTGGTATCCACAGAACGGGTCATCTTATCCACTTGATTATTAACACCTTCCTCTTATGAAGTCACTCTCTGGTGCACATTCACATGGGACACAAATATCTTCATGTTTTTAGCCCACTCAGAAAGGTCTATCCACATACTTCTGCCCCAGACCTCTTTGTCACCAGTGTTCCAATTATGGTCTTTTCAAGTCCCTGACCATCCAGCCAAACCATTAGCAACAGCCCATGAGTCAGTATACAAATGCACCTCTGGCCAGTTCTTATTCCAAGCGAAATGAACAACCAGGTGCACTGCTTGAACTTCTGCCCACTGGGAGGATTTCACCTCATGACTGTCCTTTAAGGACACCCCAGAGAGGGGTTGTAGTGCTGCAGCTGTTCACTTCGGGTGGTACCTGCATATCATACTGAACCATCTGTAAACCAGGCCTGAGTTTTCTCTTCCTCAGTCAATTCACTGTAAGGAACTCACCAAGAAGCCATAGCTCTAGCCTGGGAAAGTGAAGGTAATGTGGCAGGAGTGGAGACCATGGGCATTTGGGCCACTTCCTCATGTAACTTACTTGTGCCTTCAGGAAACTCATAGAAACTTCTACATCTGTCAGACAGTGCTTAAGCTTCTTGTTGGGAGCCTTAAGCTTATCCCTTTCACTCATTAATGTATCCAGTGTATCTAACAAAAACCAGCCAACATCTCTATACTTTCTATTTCCACAAAACTCCATAAAGGTGTCAAAAACATTATCCCCCAGAGTCTGGCGTCATACAAGTGAAGCATTAGAAGAATCGAATGGTGATATTTTGACTGTCTCTTTTGCCAACTCACTCCATGGATTGGCAGTGTAATTCTGATTATGGGAATCAGAGTCCTTAGTGCCTTTGAGTGCAGTCAGAGTAGAAAACCATTCATAAAAACCCATTTTTAAGATTCTGTTTCTTAAGAACCACTCATGGTACCACATTGTATTAGTTAAGGTTCCCTAGAGAAACAGAATCAACAGGAAATAATAGTAAATATAAAATTTATAAAAGTGTCTCATGTAACCATGGGCACATGGAGTCCAAAATCTCTAGTGCAGGCTGTGAAGCTGACGATTGGGATGGAGGGTCTGGATGAACTCTACAGGAGAGGCTCCTTGGTCGATTACAAATGGAATCAGCTGTGAATGCAGTCGATGTGATCGTGATTTAATTCTATGAAATGCCCTCCTAGCAACAGACAGGCCAGCACTTGCCCAACCAGACAAACAGGTGCCACCACTTGGCCCAATTGACACATGAACCTGATCATGACAGTGACCTTGTGTTAGGCAATGGTTTCTTAGACTTCCAAGGCACAAGCAACAAAAGGAAAAACATATAAATAGAACCTCATAAAAATTGTTAGAAGAACTTTCGTTCCTCAAAGGACTTTATCATGAAAGTAAAAAAAACAACCTATACAATAGGAGAAAGAAATCCTTCAACTTAACAGCAAAAAGACAAACAAGCCAATTTAAAATTGGACCAAAGACTTAAAGAGACATCTCTTCATACTAGAAATGGCCAAAAAGCCCATGTAAAGTTGCCCAACATCATTAGCTATCAGGGATATGCAAATAAAAAGGAAAATAAGATATAATTTCATATGCATTAGGATAGCTATTACTAAAAATAAAAAAATAGAAAAATAAGTGTTGGAGAATATGGGGTGAAATAGGAAGAGTCATTCATTACTGGTGGCAAATAATGGTGCAACAACTGTGGAAGAGTTTCCTGGTTCCTCAGAAAGCTAAATATAGAACTAACATATGACCCAGAAAGTCCACTTCTAGATATATACCCCAAAGGATTAAAAGCAGGGACTCAAACAGATATTCACACACTGATGTTCATAGTGGCATTATTCACAATTGCCAAAAGATGGAAGCAGCCCAAGTATTCAGTAACTGATAAATATATAAATAAATTATGCATCTGTCAGTTGATATATACTTGGGCTGCTATCATGGAATATTATGCATCTGTAAAAAAGAATTAAGTCTTAAGCATGCTACAACATTGATGAACCTTGAAGACATCATGCTAAGTGAAATAAGCCAGACACAAAAGGACAAATGTTGCTTGATCTCACTGATTTGTAGTAATTAAAATAAGGAAATCCCACAGAGTCAAAATCTGGAATATATGGTTACCAGGAGATGGGTTGGGGATAGAGAATGGGTAGTTAAGGCTTAAAATGTGCAAGGTTTCTATTTGGAATGATGGGAATGTTTTGATAATGTATGGTGATGATGATAGCACAAAATTGTGAATGTATTAACAGCACAGAAATAAATATCTGAATGTGATTAAAAGGAAAATTGTCAAATTGTACATATGGTAACAGAATATAATTCTTAAAAATCCGTGTAACTATACTACACAAACAGTGAACCCTAGGTTACACTGTGAGCTAAAGTTAATTGTACAATTATAAAAATGTGCCATCATCAATTGTAACAAATATTCCACACCAATGCAAGGTTTTAATAGGGTGGTGTATGAGAATCCTGCATTTTATGCACAATTTTTCTGTAAACCCACAACTTCTCTAATAAAGAAAAATCAATAAATATCATTTTCTTCAAAAAATTAAAGCTGTTACTAAACACCTGCTTCTAGCCAAGATGGGGAATTGGGGACCAGAATTACCCTTTTCTCTAAGAAATATAAAAATTACAAAATAAATGAAAAGACAATTTTCAAAGCACTGGACATCGTACAATAAAGGGAAGTGATCTCTGAAAGAAAAAAACAAATGAGGCCTGGTGTTTTCCCCAGTTTACTGGCTTAAAAGGGACTTTAGAAGTCATACTGAAAAATGGGGGCACTTAGAACCCAGCAGACTCTCTGAATTAAGGAGATAGAACTGAGCTCCTGAGGACAGTAAAGTGGCTAACATTTGCGGGACAGAGTCCTAGAGAGGAGGTAAATTCATAAAGAGAAAACTTGAGATCTACTGAATATTCAGTTGTGTACTCTCCAGTGTATGAAGATATTATCTGAGGCTACTGAAAGAACCACATTAAAGGATAAAAGGTCACAGTGCCCCACACTAACACAGGGTTAAGTACAGTAGCCAATCTCACAGCCAAATTGGAAAACCTCCAGACTCATGGAACATTGTGTCGAGTACACAGATGTGTTTGCCCCTCAGTAGTGGTGAATAATTAATTGTAGACCTAAGACTGCCCCTCCTAACAACTTGAAAACCAAGATCCAAAAATATCAAACTGTTTCCAGGTAACTTAACTGTATCTCAGAAGAAATATATTTTATTACTCATATAATCATTACTACATGATTATAATAATATTCTGAGTAATATTACTCAGAAGTAATAATATTTATAGGAATTCAAACTATTCAGAAAAGCAAGGTAAAATTCACAGCATCTGGTATCCAATAAAACATAACTGAGTATGCAAAAAGCAGGAATGTTTGGCTCATAATGAGAAAATAAATTAATCAGTGGGGTTAACTCAGAACCGAAGTAGAAGTTAGAATTAGCATACAAGAATATAAAAGCAGTTATTCTACTTGCATTCCATATGTTCAAAAAAGTTACGTAAGGCATGGATGATATAAAGTCTCAGATCAAAATTTTAGAGATGAAATTAGCATAAGAAAGTGAAAAATACACTGGAAGGGATTAATGACAGTATATTCATTGCAAAAGAAAACAGAAAACTTGAAGAGATAACAATAGAAACAAAATTAAGTACACAATAAAAAAGAATTAAAATAAATGAATGGAACAACCATGATCTGTGAGAAAAATTCAAATGACTGAGTATATGCTTACATGTCTAATTAGAGGTCCCAAAGAAGATCAGAGAGAAAGGGAGGAAAGAAAAAAAATATTTGGGAAAATAATGATAAAAAGTTTTACAAAGTTGGGGAAATGACAGACCTAGAGATCCATAAAGCACAATGACCTCAAGAACAGAAACATAAAAAAATTTTTAAAAAACCCTACACCAAAGCACACCATACAAAAATTGCTCAAAACATTGATAAAGCAAGAGTTTTAGAAGGAGCCAATGGATGCACACGTTATCTACAGAGAACAGCAAATTTCTAATTAGACACAATGTAAGTGATAAGACAGTGCATGATCTTAAAATACAGAAAGAAAAATTCTGTAAACCTAGAATTCTTTAGCCAGTGAAGACAACTTTCAAAATGAAGGCAAAATGCTTTCTAAGCAAAGGAAAGCTAACATCACATTTATTGGTGAAAGATTGAACGTCGTCCCCCTAAGATCAGAAACAAGACAAGGATACCCACTCATACCACTTCAATTCAACATTGACCTCAGGTTTTTCAGCGCAGTAAGTCAAGAAACAGAAATAAATAGCATCTATGTAGAAAAGGAGGAAGTAAAACTCTTTCTTCACAGAGTGTGTGGTTGTCTGTGAAAAAAATTTGATGCACTCTATAAAAAAGTGACTAGAACTAAAAAGTGAATTCAGCAGCAAGATTAGAGAATAAATGATCAACCCACCAACATAATTCCAGAACTGAAATTTAAAAGCAATACAACTTAAAATAGCAAGAAAAATATTAAATTCATAGAAAAACTGTAATGAAATAGTGAAAAACCTTAACATTGCAAGCTACAAACACTGTTAAGAGAAACTAAGAGGGCTTAAATAAGTGGAGAGATATATGGTTTTCATGGAATGGAAGAATCAATGTATTTTTAATGTGTCAATTGTTCTTAAGTTGTCTATAGATTCAACCCATGCCATTCAAAATTACAGAAAGAATTTTAGGCAAATTTATAGCTGATTATAAATTTCATACTGAAATATCAAGAATTTATTTTCATTTATTTTTTAATG
Organism: Tamandua tetradactyla; assembly: GCF_023851605.1. Lineage (NCBI taxonomy): Eukaryota > Metazoa > Chordata > Mammalia > Pilosa > Myrmecophagidae > Tamandua > Tamandua tetradactyla. The sequence continues at coordinate 80,162,721 of NC_135335.1, forward strand.
TGAAAAATTACATATATACAAAAAATATATATATTTCGAAGCATACTGCAACAATAAGTTGTTGAACAGATTTCAGAGTTTGGTTTGATATGGGTTACAATTCCATATTTTTAGATTTTTTCCTTCTAGCTGCACCAAGACACTGGAGATTAAAAGAAATCTCAATATAATGATTCAGCAGTCATACTCATTCGTTAAATTCTATCTTCTCTGTTATAACTCCACCTATGCCTTTGATCTTGCTCCCAATCTTTAGGGGTATTTGGGCTATGCCCATTCTAACTTTCTCATGTTGGAAAGGGCTGTCAATAATAGAGGATAGAGGATGGAACTAGTCGATGTTCTGGAGAGGCTGACCCTCCTCATTTCAAGATTTATCCGGTCCAGGGACCCATCTGGAGGTTGTAGGTTTCTGGAAAGTAATCATAGTGCATGGAACATTTGCAGAATCTCAGATAAAGCCCTAGGTGTTTTTTAGGGTTGGTGAGAGTAGCTTTGGTTGGGATTTGTCAAACCATGCTAAATAACAATCCTTAGCTGAAGCTTGCATAACAGTAGCCAGCTGAGCACCTTCTCTACTTTATTTGAACCCTCTCAGCCACTGATAAATTATTTGTTGCAATTCTTTTCCCCCTTTTGGGAATAAAATACAAAGGCATAAAATACCAAGGACTTAAAAGAGCCAAAATAACTTCGAAAAAAAAACAAAACAAAACAAAGTTTGAAGACATATCATACCTGATTTCAAGAAATATTATAAAGCTATGATAATAAAGAGTGCAGAATTGGCATAAAGTTATACAAAAGATCAATGAAACAGAAAAGAGAGTTGAAAAATAGAACCACACATATAGAAACTACTAAATTCTGAGAAAGTTATAAAAGAAATTCAGTGGAGAAAATGTAGTCTTTGAAAAAATGATGTTTGACAAATTGGATATGCATATTCCCATAGAAGTAAATTTTGATCCATAACTCATAATGTATACAACTGTTAAACCAAAATGGATCATAAACCTAAATGTAAAAACTAAAACTATGAAACCTCTAGAAGCAAACATAAAAGACCTTTGGGACCTTGGGTTAGAAAAAATTTCTTAGATACAATAACAAAAGGAAGATCCATAAAATAACAAATTGACAAATTAGAATTCATCAAAATAAAACCTCTGCTCCTCGAAAGGTACTACTAATAGAAAGAAAGGAAATGCTATAGACTGGATGCAAATATTTTCTAATCACATAAAGGATTATGTGTCCTAATAAAGTCCTAATAAAGGACTTTTTCCAAAATATACAAAGAACTCTCAAACTTCAAAAAGAAAACAAATAAGCTAATAAAAAAATTCACAAAAGATTTGAACAAACACTTCATCAGTGAAGACATATGGATTGAAAATAAGCACGTGAAAAGATGTCAAATAACATCGGTTAAAAATGCAAATTAAAACCACAACAAAATGACACAACACACTTTAGAATGGCTAACATTAACAAATCTCCTCTGAAACAAAGTATTGGCAAGGGTGTCATACCCTACTGATGGGAATGTAAAAAGATAAACCTCTTTGTGAAACTGTTAAGTAGTTCCTCAAAAAGTTAAAAGTATGTTACCTGGCAGTGCAATGGTGGCTCAGTGGCAGAATTCTTGCCTGCCATGCCCGAGATCCAGTTTCAATTCCCAGACTCTGCCCAAGCAAATAAAAAAAAAGTACATTTATCATATTGTCTGGCCATTACACTCCTAATTTATAAAAAGAAGAGAAAATACATGTCCACAAAATATTTGTACACAAATGTCTGAAACAGTTTTATTTGTAATAGCCTCAAAGTGGAAGCAAACCAACTGTCCAATAGGTGAGTTGATAAAGTGTGTTATATTCATACAATGGAATGTTAGTTACTCAGCAATAAAAAGTAATGGCTTTTTAATACATGAAAAATATGGGTGGTTTCAAAATAATTATGCTGAAGGAAAGAAGTCAGACAAGGAAAGGGCATTTCACTGTATCATTCCATTCATATAACATTCTAGAAAATACAAACTAATCCATAGTGACAGCAAGATCAGTTACCCTGGTTCTTGGGTTACGAGGAGAAGTGGCAGAGAGAGATTACACTTTTGGGATGATGGATATGTTCATTTACTTTATGGTGGTGATGGTTTTATGGGTCTATACATATGTCAAAACATCAAGCTTGACACTATAAATTATGCGCAGTTTCTATTATGTCTTAACCATGACTATAAACAATTAGTCATTAAATATGTTGCTAATTAGTCATGTATGTTGAGGCACCTCAACTAGTGCTTGCAAACTACCAAAATATTTTACAGAGAATATCCATTTGCTTTCTTTTCAAATGATGTTGGCTTCTATTCCTGAAGTTCACTCGCAGTAATAATTTGTTGATAATTTACTCATCAAAATGGCTAATTCAAGCACATTTTTTAGAATTTGTGTCAAAACTTAAATATCTAATTATAAAAAAGAAATCATGAATAAAATGATTATAATCTACGAGTTTGGGTCAAAAATCCATGACAGTGGAGTTATGACAGTGGAGTTAAAAGCATTCAATATCTTTCCGTATTTGCTAATATCTGCTCCTTAATCTCATTATACATGCTCAGTCCACACTAGATAAATTCTACTGAATTTCAAAACTGTCTTCAGATTGCTTTTCTTCATCAACTACTCACCTTCTCATTCAGTGATGTATTGACTCCTTAATAGTCCTCTAATAAAAAATAAGGTAAGTGTGGTGAGAATTATGTTCCCCTAAAAAAACCAACAGAGTGCTGAATGGTGATTACTGCACAGACATTAAGTGAATGGGTACTAGTATCAGATAGAATTGTAAGAGAACTTCACATAACTAGATTTTTGATATGACCATATCTCTATAAGCATGAATTTCATCATGTTTAAACATATATAATGATACTGGACTCATATTTCCTGACACATGTTAATTTTTGACATCTGAATGTTTACAAAAGTTATCATTATATTTGACCTACAGCTAAGGACAGGTATTAAAATGTGTGACATAGAATAGAACCTTAGAATTAACAAAAATTTTAATCTCTAAAATAATACCATAATTTTTCACTGGGTTATCTTTTGTTCATTTTTAATCAAATAAGTGTGAACATAAAAATTACACTGGTGAGAAAGTTATCTTTGTAGAACAAAATTTGAAGCTTTAAAATTGGAAGTAAAAATTAAATACTTTACAAATCATGAACTCGACATTCGTCAAAGTGTACTTGGTGAAAATATAACCCTGCAAAATGTTCTGTGAATAAAGAGTCCTATGGTCAAATAAACTTGGAGAATATTGCACACTCTATGTTCCTTTAGGGGAGTCACAATACAAATGGTATAATAAAGAGTCTGGGAAGTCTTGCAGTTAAAAAAGAAATGTCTGTTTACTTTGTTCTTTCCAATGTTTTCCAAACTTACCTATAGATCATATAACATCTACAGATATCCCTATTCGGAAAAAATTGCCTTAACGATTATAACTTTTAATCCTTCCATTCTTTTCTGTTAAAAGACAAATAGAGTGAAAATCCTACCCTGACCTGTCAATCGTTCCTGGCTTGTAAACAGATTTCCAGGTTCAGGTATTAAAGTCCCTATAGCTTCCACCACAGTGACAGCTGTCTGCAGTCTCAGTGTCTTCCTTGCATGGCTACCAAAGTAATTCCCCAGAGGTGTCTCTGTCTCTTCTATTCTTCTCATTTCTGAGCAACCTGACAGAATTCAGACTAGAAAGAAGAATCCCGTGTCAGTAGCATCAACACAACAATAATGGAATTGGAGGAAAGTACTTCTCTTTTTGCTTTAATTTACCCAAGCCCCTCCATTAGCAATCAATAACTTGAAATTTGCAATGCTCAGTTTAAGAGCATTCACAAAGAATTATTAGAGCAGGCTGTATCAGTCATATTAATGCTGCATAACAAGTTACCTCCAAATTCAGATCCTTCAAACAATAAGAATATTTTACTGCAAACAGATTTATGGATCAGCTGGGCAGTTCTAATCTCAGCTAGGCTCACTCTCAGGTTTACTATGGGGTCGAAATTGGGTAAATGGTTCTTCTAATTTTGACTGATCAAATATTCTGTAGTTGTTTGCTGAATAACTCTACATACCTTTCGTATTCATCCAGCATACTAGCGCAGGATATTCTCATGGCAAGACAAGTTGGACAGAGAAAAGTAAAGGAGTGCTCAATGCCTCTTTACAGCTCAACTAGGAACTTACTCAGGGTTACTTCTGCTGTGTTATTTGTAAAACAAGGTCACAAGAACAGCGAAGATTCAAGCAGTGGTTAAATTAACTCTACTTCCTAATTAGAGGAGCACAAAGTCACACTGCAAAGGGTGTGGCTTCAGTGAGGGTGAAGATTTGGGGTCATATTTCCAATCAGTCTACTACCATTCTAATGTCTGGCCCCAATAATCCATACATTTCCCAGATGCAAAATATATTCACTCCCTCTCAAAATGCTCAAAAGTCTCTTCAGTTACTGCATTGTTCCTATAGTCAGGATCTTGTGATGTACATTAGGTCTAGATAAGCTTCTTCATATGTAGCATATCTTGATTCAGAGACCTGAGAAACAATAAGAAGTAATTTACACCCAACCACCACTGTCCAGCATAAAATGGTGAGAAAAGGATAGGAACATTTCCGTTCAAAATGTCAAGGATGGGAGGCACAGAGATTCCCCTGGACCTAAAATATTCTGAAATCAGCTGGAGAAATGTTGTCAGATACCCTTACATTTAGAGTGGGCAATTGTTCACATATTTAGTCTCCTTTACGTACTCTAGCCCATTGTTCACAGCTCCACCTCCAATTCCATTCTCCCCCTTACCTCCTTCTAAAGAAGTGAGAGGAAGTTATGCTCTCTGAAGATCTTTTTCAGCTGACTTTCTGTTCAGTGAAGGGTGGGAGCTCAAAGTCCTTTTTGAATTTTGAGCAATCTCAGTGGCTCTAGCCAACGATGATGATACATCTGCCTGTAAAGCTTCTTAAAAAAAACTTTTATGGCTTTTCAATGAATTTTATTTGTGTCTACACCATTCAACAAATTATTTTTCCATATGATGTAATTTTATGGAGATATATTCACACACCATACAATCCATCCAAAGTATATAATCAGTGCTTCACAGTATCATGACATTCACAGTGCATTCATAATCATGATCAATTTCAAAACATTTTCATTAGTCCAGAAAAAAAAGAAAACCCCAAACATTTCATACCCATTAATTCCCCCTTTTATTGACCCCTAGTATTGCATTCTAGCTAATTTAAAGACTTACAATAAAGGTAAGTTAACTAAGACTGTAGTATCGGCAGAGATAGATATATAGAGATCAGTGAAACAGAATAAAATATTTAGAAATAGATTCATACAAAAATGGACAACCAACATTTTAAAATTTCTGCTATATGGCTATATAATCATTATCAAAGATTAGGGCTACTGGATTACAGCTCAACAATTTCCAGTATTTCTGTGTTAGTTAGATTCAGTTGTCAACCTCGGCCAGGAGAGTGGACCCACCCATATACATGGAGAGGGTGAGTTTACCCTGAAGGGCGAGGATGAGTCTCCCCTCTCATTGCAGTGGAAGAGTTGTGCAGCCTTGGGCCTTGGAAAAGGCATAGCACACTCCTTGGGGGACTGGGAGAGCCTGGCTGCCACCATGTGGAGGGGTTGAGCGTGTGCCCCAGAAATGGCAGAGAGCCCAGGGGTGGCCCTGATGCCTGGAGAGAGTGGAGCCCAGAGGTGGTCTCCTTGATGTTCCCCGAGGTTGATTTGGAAAGAGGCCGGCCACTGCATAGGCCCTTGGAAGGGGTGGGACTGCCACCTTCTACAGCTGAAGGATAAATGACTTTCAGACTTTGAGATCCCATGGCACTTGCCCTGCAGGTTTTACATCTGTGTTTCTTCCAATTTCTCCCTATGGAAATAAAAATCTGTATCCTGTGAGTATCTTCCTTTGCATCCTGGCACTAGACAACTTGTTTTGAGATTCACAGGTCCACAGCAAGAAAAGAATTTTTTACATCTGTGTAAGGTGATGCCTGAAGTTGCCAAGTTGACAAGGGGTGGACATGTGTTAGTTAGATTCAGTTGTCAACTTGGCCAGGTGAGCATACCTAGTCTTGTTGCTGCGGACATAAGCCAAATGGTACGTGAACCTCATCTGTTGCCAATTACATCTGCAGTCAGCTAGGAGGCGTGTCTGCTGCAATGAGTGACCTTTGACTTAATTGGCTGGTGCTTAAATGAGAGAGTGCAATGTTGCACAGCCAAGCAGCTCGGCATTCCTCATCTCAGCACTAGCAGCTCAGCCCAGGCCTTTGGAGATGCAGAAAGAAGTCACCCCGGGGAAAGTTGTTGGAACCCAGGGGCCTGGAGAGAAGACCAGCAGAGACCATCTTGTGCCTTCCACGTAAGAAAGAACCTCAGTGGAAAGTTAGCTGCCTTTCCTCTGAAGAACCAACAAAATAAATTCCCTTTTATTAAAAGCCAATCCGTCTCTGGTGTGTTGCATTCTGGCAGCTAGCAAACCAGAACAATTTCCTTCCAGCTATTCTAATAGCTAAAAGGAAATAGAAACTAAAAGCAGTATCTATATAATGAGTCAGTAAACACAATGATTTGTTAAATTTCAATTTCTCAGTTACACCTCCTCCATCTCATTTAATTATTTTCTCAATCTTTAGGGATATCTTTGCAATGACCAGCTTATCTTCTTCATGCTGGAAAGGGGTATTGAACTTATGGGGTAGGGGTATGAATTGGTTGATGTTCTTGGAGAGAATGGTACTTCCGGGATTCAGGGTTTATCTGCCACAGGAATAATCTGGAAGACTTAAGTTTCTGAAAAAATAAACTTACTAGGTAAAACATATATAGAATCTTAGAGTCCAGGACATTCTTTAGAGGTTTGATGGTTGATGCTTAGCACACACTCTGGTAATTACAGTATCTGGCTGAAGCTTGCACAAGAATAACCCCAGAAAAACTCTAGACTTTGCAACTCTAGAGGAAATTACTTAGCCACTGAAACTTTATTCTGTTCCATTTCTTTTTCCTTTTTGGGTTTATTTTGGTTTCATATAGAAGTTGAAATTTTGAAATACAGACAATATCATCCTTTACCCTGTATTCTGATTTACCTTAGTCCTAACCAAATCCATTTCATCCATATTGCTAACTGATGTCTAATCCCTCTTTCAGCTCCTTTAACAGTTGCTTTACGCAGTAATGCTGACTCTAACTGAGGTGTCACATAAATCCCCAAAGTTCCAGGGAGCTAACAGGTTATAAACAAAAAGCACAGCATTTTGAAATTTAAAAATAATAGTTAAAACTCAAGAATAGATGTGACTGCTATAAGAATTTATGATCTAGGAACCTTTACAATGAGACTCACTGAACATTCTATACTTCTTAACCATCAATTGCCCAATCTCCTGCCCACCATCTATACTGAAAATCTTTGCACCTGAATTAAACCCCCAGAGCTTGATCATTATAGTTAGTTTACATCAGTGAGACCATAGAATATTAGTCCTTTCCTTTCTAGTTTATTTCACACAACATGATGTCCTCAAGGATCATTCACTTAGTTGCATGCCACATGAATTCATTCCTTCCTGCAGATGCTCAATATTCTGTCATATGTAAACACCACAGTTTGCCCTTCCATTTATCAGTTGGTATACCCTTAGGCCATCTCCAACCATTGCAAATCATGAATAATGCTGCCATAAACACCAGTGTGCAAATGTCCATTCATGTCCCTGTTTTCAGTTCTTCAAATATGTACCTAATGATGGGGTTACAGAATCATACGATGACCCTACACTTAGCCTCCTTTGGAACTACCACACTTCCCTCCAGAGGGGTGGCACCATTCTAATTCTCAACCAACAGTTAATAATTTTATCTCTCTCTCCACATCTTCTCCAGCACTGTATCTTTCTGCTTATTTTTTAAACAGTATTATTCATGCACCATGCAATGATGTAAACTAACTATAATGATCAAGCTCTGGGGATTTAATTCAGGTGCAAATTAAAGTGTGCAATCATTAGTTCCTGGTAGAGTTACATAGCTATGCATTCATCACCATAATCTATATGAGAATATTTCCATTTTTTCCACAGAGAAAGAAGAGGAGGAAAATAAAGAAAAGAGAAACAACCACAACAACAAGAATCCCATACCCTTCCCTTATACGCCCCTCTTATTGACATTTAGATTTGGTATATTGTGTTTGTTACAATTAATGAAAGATCACTACACTGTTATTTTTAACCATAGATCCTAGTGGGCATTAATTATGTTTTTTCCACATACCATCTCATTTTTAACACCTTGCATGGTGACATTCACTTGTTCTCCCTCATATAAAAACTTTCTTATGTTTGTACATTTAATCACCATCACTGTCCACTCCAGGTTTCACTAAGTTATACAGTCTCAGTTTTTAATCCCATGTATTTCCTTCTGGTGTCATACATGCCACTAGCCTTCCTATTTTAACCACACTCTAACTAAACTTTTTTGTCATACTTACGATATAGTGCTACTATTTCACAGTATTGTGCTATCCATTTTCTGGTTCTCTAAAATTAAGTCTGTTGAATGTTCTGTATTCCTCATGCCTCAAATACCCAATCTCTACCCTCTTTCTATCTCCTGATAACCTATGTTCTGAACTTTAACTCTCAGAGTTTGTTCAATATAAGTAGTTCATATCAGTGAGACCATACTGTATTTATATTTGTCCTTTTGTCTCTGGCTTATATCATTCAACATAATCTCCTAAAATTCCGTGCATGTTGTTGCATGTGTCATGACTTTAATCCATTTTACAGCGGCATAATATTCCATTGTATGTATATACCAAAATTTCTTTATCCACACATCCATTGTTGGACATTTGAGCTGTTTCTTTCTTTTGGCAAACATGAATAATGCTGCTATAAATATCAGTATGTAAATGTCGGCTCATGTCCCTGCTTTCAGTTCTTTCAACTAGCAATGGGATTACTGTATCATATGGCAATTCTATGTTTGACTACCTGAGAAACCACTAAACTGCCTTTCAGAGTGTTTGCGCCAACAGTGAATAAGTGTCTCTTTCGCCACTTTCTCACCAGCGCTTGTAGTTTTCTGAGTTTTTTGTTTTGTTTTTGTTGTTGTTGTTTTGTTTTTTATAATGGCTATTCTAGTAAGTGTGAGATGATATCACATTGTGGTTTTGATTTGCAGTTCACTAACAGCCAGGGAAGTTGAGCATGTTTTCATATGCATTTGAACCATTCATATTTCTACTTTGGAAAAACATCTATTCATTTTTAAGTTGGGTTGTTGCCTTTTTGTTGTTGTGCTGTAAGATCTCCATGTATTCCAGATATTAAACCCTTATCTGATATGTGATTTCTGAATATTGTCTCCCATTGTGTAGGTTGCCTTTTTAGTTTTCTGCCATGGTCCTTTGATGTGCAAAAGTATTCAATTTAGAGGCGATCCCATTTATCTATTTTTTGTTGTTGTTGCTTGTGCTTTGTGTATGACATCTAGGAAACCACCTCCTACCATGAGATCCAAGATATTTTCTATACTTTCTTCTAAAAGTTTTATGATTTTTTGCTCTAATGTTTAGGCCTTTGATGCTTTTGAGTCAATTTTTTATCATGTGTGAGATAGAGGTCCTCTTTCATTCTTTTGGTTATAGACATCCAGTTCTCCAAGTACTGTTTGTTGAAAAGGCTACTCTGTCCCATTTGAGACAACTTGGCTGCCTTATCAAATTGTATTTGTCTGCAGATGAAAGGCTCCACTTCTGAACACTCAACTTGATTACACAGGTCAGTACTTCTATCTTTATGCCAATTCCCTTCTGATTTAAACATTACAGTTTTGTAATACGCTTTAAAGTCAAGTAGTGTGAGACTTCTCACTTTATTTTGCTTTCTCAAAATATTTTTAGCTATATGAGACTCCTTACCTTTCCAAATAAATTTGATTATTGGTTTTTCTATTTCTGCAATGTCGGTTATTGTGATTTTAATTGATATTGCATTGTATCTACAAGTCAATTTGAGTAGAATTGATATCTTAACTATATTTAATTTTCCAATCAATGAACACAATATGCCCGTCTATTTATTTAGGTCTTCCTTGATTTCTCAGCAATGTTTTTAAATTTTCTGTTTATAGGTCTTTTGTGGCCTCGGCTAAATTTAATCCTAAATATTCAATTATGTTTCTGGCTATTGTAAATGGATTTTTTTCTTGACTTCCTCCTCAAAATGCTCATTACTATTGTATAGAAACACTACTGATTTTTTTTGCATGTTGATCTTGTATCCTGCCACTTTGCTGTATTCACTTATTAGCTCTAGTAGCTTTAGTGTAGATTTTTCTGCACTTTGTACATATAAGATCATGTCATCTGTAAACAGTGAAAGTTTCACATCTTCCTTTACAATTTGAATACATTTATTTCTTTTTCTTGTTTAATTGCTCTAGTTAGAACTTACAGCACAATGTTGAATAACAATAGTGGCATTGGGCTTCTTTGTCTTATTCCTGATCTTATATGGGAAGCTTTCAGTCTTTCCCCATTGAATTTCATATTTGCTAAGGGCTTTTCATGTAGTTCCTTTATCATGTTGAGGAAGTTTCCTTCTTCGAACTGTTTTAACCAAAAAAGTTTGCTGATTTTTTTTCAAATGTCCTTTCTGCATTAATTGAGATGATCGTGTGGTTTTTCCTCTTTAATTTATTGATATGGTGTATTAAATTAAATGATTTTTTTGTTAAACTACTCTTATACCTGGAAAAAAACCCACTTAGTCATAATATATAATACTTCAAATGTGCTGTGGAATTTGATTTGCATATTTTGTTGCATCTATATTCATTAAGGAGGTTGGTCTGTAATTTTCTTTTCCTTAAGTAACCTTGTCTGGCTTTGGTATTATGGTAATGTTGGCTTCATAGAATGAGTTAGGTAGCTTTCCCTCTTCAATTTTTCAATTTTTTTGAAGAGTTGGAGCAGGATTGGTGCCAATTAATTATTAAATGCTTGGGAGAATTCACACATAAAGCCATCTAGCCCTAGACGTTCCTTCTTTGGGAGGTTTTTGATGACTGATTCAATCTCTTTACTTTTGATTGCTTTGTTAAGGTCTTCTATTTCTTCTCAAGACAATGTTACTTCTTCATGCTTTTTCTGAGAAGTTGGTCATTTTCTCTAAATTGTCTAAGTTTGTTAGCAAATATTTGCTCATAGCATCCTATCATTGTCTCCTTTATTTCCGTGGAGTCATCAGCTATTATTCCTCCTCTCATTTCTGATTTGATTTATTTGCATCTTCTCTTTCATTCATTGTCAGTCTAGCTAAATGTCCTTTGATTTCATTCACTTTCTCAAAGAACCAACTTCTGGTTTGTTGATTCTCTATTGTTTTAATATTCTCAATTCCATTTATTTCTGCTCTAGTCTTTGTTATTCCTTTCTTTCTGTTTGCTTTGAGATTAGTTTGCTGTTCTTTCTTTAGCTCCTCCAGGTGAAATGTTAATTCCGCAATTTTTGCTCTTTCTTTTTTTTTAATACAAGCATTTAAGGCAATAAATTTCCCTCTGAGCACTGCCTTTGCTGCATCCCATAAGTTTTGCTATATTATGTTCTCATTGTTATTTGCCTCGAGATTTTTACTAATTTCTCTTGTAATTTCTCTTTGACCCACTGGTTGTTTAAGGGTGTGTTATTTAACCTCCGTTTACTTGTGAATTTTCCAACCTTCCACTTATGACTGATTACCAACTTTATTCCATTATGATCTGAGAAAGTGTTTTTGTATAGCTTTTTCTATTTATTGAGACCTTCTTTGTGACCCAACATGTGGTCTATCCTGGAGAACGATCCAAGAACACTTGAGAAAAATATATATTCTGCTATTGTGAGGTAAATATCCATTCAGTCTCATTCATTTATCATATTATTCAAGATTTCTATTTCCTTATTGATCCTCTATCTAGATGTTCTATCCACTGATTAGAGTGGTGTCTACTTCTCCCTTCAGTATAGTCAGTGATTGCCTCATATATTTTGGGGTTCTCTTGCTCAGTGCATAGGTATTTATTATTGTTATGTCTTCTTAATGAATTGTCCCTTTTATTAATACATAGTGTCCTTTTTTGTCTCTTTTAATTGCTTCACATTTGAAGCCCATTTTTTCTGGTATTAGTATACATACCCCTGCTCTTTTTTTGTTGTCATTTGTGTGAAATATCTTTCCAACCTTTGACTTTCAACCTATTTTTTGTCTTTGAGTTTAAATGAGTCTCTTAGAGAGCACATAGAGCCTGTCTGCTTAATTTATTTATCCATTCTGCCAGTCCATATCTTTTGATTGGGAAGTTTAATTCACTAACATTTAACGTTATTACTGTAAAGGCAGGATTTTCTTCATCATTTTGTCTTTTGCATTTTATATGTCATATCTTATTTTTTCTCTCTTTTTACTCTTTTAGTTACCCTTACTGATAATCTTCATTCCCACACTCTTCTCCATACCTCTCTCTCCTATCTTTTCCTATTTGTTTGTAATAGTCCTTTTAGTATTTCTTGTAGAGCAGGTCTCTTGTTCAACAACCCTTTTCAAACCCTGTTTGTCTATAAGTATTTTAAACTCCCCCTCATTTGTGAAGGACACTTTTGCCAAATACAGAATTCTTGGTTGGCAGTTTTTTTTCTTTCAGTATCTAAAATATACCACTGCCTTCTTGCCTCCATGGTTTCTGCTGAGAAATCTGCACTTAGTCTCAAAAAGTTTCACTTTTATGTGATGGGTCTCTTTTCTTTCTCTGCTTTCAGAATTTTCTCTGTCTTTGACATTTGACAATCTGATTAGTATCTTGGCTTAGCACTATTTAGATCTAGTTATTTTTAGGGCACTCTTCACTTCTTGGACCTATAATTTTGTCTTTCATGAGAGTTGGGAAACTTTCAGTGAGTATTTCTTCCATTATTGTTTCTGCTCCTTTCTCCTTCTCTTTTCCTTCTGGGACAGTCATAATATGTATATTTATGTGGTTCATGTTGTCATTAAATATCCCAATACCTTGCTCATACCTTTCTATTCTTTTCCCTATCTATTCAGATGTCCTGTCCTCAAGTTCACTTATCCATTCTTCACGTCTGCTGTTATATATCTTCATTGTGGTTTTCATCTCTTCTTTTATGCCTTTCATTCTCATAAGTTCTGCTATTTGTTTTTACAAGCTTTCAAATTCTTCTCTATGGTCATACAATGTCTTCTTTATATCCTTATCTCTTTTACCACACTGTCCTTCAACTCATTGAATTGATTTAGAAGATTTGTTTGAACATCATTAATCAGTTGTTTCAACTTCAGTATCTTATTTGAATTGCTAGTTTGTTCTTTGGGCTGGGTCATGTCTGATGTCTAAGGATCTGATCTTCTTGATTAGTTTACATCGGAAGTCATCTTCTCTCTTTTGCTTAAGATTTTCTTATTGGTTGGATTTCTTATCTATCTGTCTTTTACATTAGGTTCAACTTATTCTAGAACTCTGGCATAGCTTCGTTTTAACTCATCAGGATTTTTCAACTCTGTGGTTTTCTGGTTCTTGCTTACATGGAAGTTTTTTAAGACTGTCTTTTTCTGTGTGTGTGCGTGTGTGTGTGTGTGTGCAGCTGTTTCACCCCCAGAGGAATGCTCTCTCTTCCTTTTTTCTCCTTAGGGAATGTTGATCTGATTTCATTTTGTTTTATTTTTTGCTTCTGTATGTTTTTTGGTTTTGGTTTGGTTTTTGGTGTTTTGTTTTTGCATGCTATATAGTAGGGGTTGCATTTCATTCTTTTTCCACGTGAGTATCCTGTTATTGCAGCACCATGTGTTCAATTTTTTGGTGAGGGAGGAAGTTCACAGGTCAAGAATTAAACCCAGATCTCCCACACGGCAAATGAGAATTCTACCACTGAACTATCCTTGAAACCCCTGCCTCTATACGGTTTCAAAATTCCTTTTGTTACCTCTAGCAACTTTACCTGGAGGTCTGGCTCTGGAAGGAGGGTCCCTCCAGATAGGATCAACCCCAAACATATTTTCTCAAACAAAACAGGCCCAGAACTCACAAACAGAGTGTAATCAGTATCAGGTTTTCATGGGGATGACATCCAGCAACATGCCAATCTTTTCTACGAAGCCTCTTAATACTGTGATTTTCCTGTCTTGACCAGCAGATGGCGTTTTTCAGCCCACTGCTCTCCACCGGTGTAAAGTGGTATGATACTTTTAATTATCAGGAGTCCCTGTTTCTGACAGAGGTATGGTTGAGACAGAGGCTGAGGCTGAAGGCAGGCTTAAATTGTTCATGTTTTCCAGCTCTTGGGATCTGAATTCTCTAAATAACAGTCACTGCCTGTGATAGTCCTTGTTCCCCCTTCTTTTTTTTTTTGGTGGGGGACACTTTCAGCCCCCATTTCCCTACAGGCTGCAAAAGTGACAGGTCTTTTAAGCAGTCCCCCTTTCCTTGCTACTTGGAAAGTGTTTGAGACGGTCTGGGTTCTACTTTTTGTAGATTGAAACTGTTGCATGTTTGAGACAGGCTGGGCTCTGTTTTTGGTAGGTGAAAACGACTGCTGATATCCCAGGGGTCTTAATTCTCTGAATGAGTGACACCATTTGTGCTGGACCCTGCCACCCACCTTTTCTTGGGGAAGATATGCCTTTTAGGGAATTTTCTCATTCACCTAATTATTTGCTTTTTGGGGGGGGGCATTCCTTTTGCCCACCCTCGCCTCAGTCAGGGCTGAAAACTGAAAATGCCTGCTGCTCTCTTTAATGGCTGCTAAAAAGTAGAATAAAAAGCAAAGAAAAAAACCCTTCTCAGATCTGATCCCCAGCACTGTGGTTTCACCAATCAAGAGCTGGGGTTGGTACGCAGCTCGATCTGCCCCTTTTCTTGGAGCAGAGTTCTTTTCCAGTATTCTGATCTCAGCCAACTCTAGAAACCTGATTTGTTGGGGTTTTATTTTTGTTTTTTTTTTTTTTTTTTGTCATCAGCCCTACCTCCTCGCTGCTGGGGAGAGAACTTCTTGTTTCTCTCATAGCTGCCTTGTAGGTTTATCTGTACTCAGAGCTTGTATTCAGCAGCCCAAATTTGTTGATCAAATCCACAGTTGGAATTAGGTTGCACTTTCTTTCCCTTGCTTCTAACAGAGAGGCTTTCTGTTTACACCCGGGAGAAGTTCTGAGATGGGTGCCCGTGCCCAGTGGGGAAGGGGCCAGCTTCCACAGCATGGAAGAATTTACTTACAGTTCTGTGCTGTGAACTTGGCCCTTATACCTGTTTCAGGCTGGTGTATCGCATGTGTCTGATCTCAGAAGTACCCCAAACTGTTGTTCCAAGGTTCCTGGCTATTTACTGGTTGCCCTGGAGGACAAAGTAAATCCCACCCCTGCCCACGCTGTCATCTTGCCCCACCTCTTAACAAATTATTTTTAATTGCATGAATTAGGGCATATCTGACAGTTGTGGGATACATGTCCTTTGTTCCTAGCTTTTGTCTACCTGATAGGGATGGCTAAACAATTCCTTAAGTCTTTCATAGGTTTTAACAGAGGGTCTGAGACATATCTGTAATTTGATCTATGCCCGGGACTACATTTTACTTTGATGGTCTTTTTCTGACTGGAGGGGATATAGATGAGAAGCTGTTTGCTTGTGTGTGTGTGTGTGTGTGTGTGTGTGTGTGTGTGTGTGTGTGCAGGCAAGATGTCTGGCCCTCTCACTGTCCCCCTAAATTCTGTTTAGAAACTGGCCAGTGTTTTCTTTAGCTCATCACTTTCTTGCTGTATTATACACAATTAAGAAAATCCAGCTGCCACACTCAAAATTCTGCCTCGAGATCTCCTTAGGCAAACCCAGAAGTTCACTAGGTACAGTTGCCAGCTTCTGTGCTACTTCAGGCAAGAGATTTGTCAATTATTTTGTGATGACATTACATGAGTCATCATTTTTACAAGCCCCAATTACAATTTTCTTTTCAGGGTTACAGCCTTTGCTAGCAGCTTACTTACCATTTTCCATCCTGCACCTATACCTAATCACAAAAAAAATTCACATATTTCTAGTTTCTCTTATGGCAGGATCCTGAGTCAAGTAATCAATTTCTGTCTCAATTATCGACTGCCGCAATCATATTTTTTAAGAAGCCATCTGCAAACTCAATGGCTTAAAATAATAAGGACTTATTAATGCTCACAGTGCTATGTCAAAGCTATGGATGATTATTTGTATCTTGACTGGGCTAACTACTAATAAATTTCAATTTTTTGGCTTTGGCAGAGTATTGGCTGCTCTTATCCATGTGACCTTTTCATTACTCCAACATTCTTGTCCGGACATGTTCTCATGGAAAATTCAAGGTCCACGAAAAATAAAGGAGAATTGTAACCAAGAAGCTAAGAGTTACCAAATGAACCTGCTTACTGAATCATTTTATAGATACATTTTTACTTTCTTGTACATTGTAGAATAGTCAAGGTGAATGCCGAGATTGCTGGGGCTCATTGAACTGTAACCCCGGTACCTTGATGTTTGATAACGATTGTACAACTATATAATCTATGCCATGTGATTGTGAAGGTCTCATAACTCATGAATAGCCCTGCTTGTACCCTTTTATTTGGTGATCATGAAGACAGCCCCTTAATATTAATAAATGAAGGAACTTGTCAGCCCAGAACTAACCCACCCTTATTCCTAAACCATCTTACTAGACAAAGCAGGATCTAACAAAAATTGGCCTACTAACCATGTGCAGTAGCATAAACTTTAATCTATAAATAACCTACACCTCATTATAATACCAAAACTCACACCCATCTTCATGTTAAGGCTGCTAGTTTCTTATATGCAATCTGTGGCTAAGTATGTAATCAGTCTGCACATGCTCCATAATCAGATCATCTCTAGTTTCATCATCTTGACACATTATATGCATTATCCTAAAACCTGCCCATGTTTTATGAAATAAAACTCTCAGAGTTACTGCAGTTCAGGGACACAGATTTTAGGCCCATAAGCCATCTGTTATCCTTGCTTCAGGTGGCAATAAACTCTTTCTCCCTTTGAAACCCCAATGTCTCAGGGAGTGGTCATTTGTGTGCAACAGGCAGAGAGTGCCAGCATTCGATCAATATCAGAAGCATTCAAGGTTTTTTGAGACTCAAACTCAGAAATAGTGTAAAGTCATTTCTGTTGGTTAAAATTAGTTACAAGGCCAGATTTAAGGAGTGGGAAGAGAGAAACCGTCTCTTTATGGGAAAAGCTACAGAAATAGAATATAGATAGAATTCTTAAGTTCAAAAATGGTTATAGTGGTTTCTGGCCCAACATGCAAAGAGCTTGGAAGCCATCACTCCCATTCTCACAATAAGAAAAAAGCTGTGCAAACTAAAAATCAACTACTCTTCTTAGATTCATTATAGAATTGAGGTCACAGGCAAACTGCTGCCCAGTATAATGGAAAGATAGATATCAAGAACCACAGTTTAACTGGAACAGAAGCTTTCCCATGGAGTCACTACTGGTAGGAGCCATTAAATTGTAATTGACATATTGTCAGAGGCTCCACGTGGGTCATCTTGAGATTAAAAGAAAAACTTCAGGGGCCCAGCCTTAGGGGAGCCACCAAATTCGCAACAGTGTTAGCCCCAGGAACCCCTACAGGATCTCAGGGAGAAGATTGGAGAAAAATCCCATCCTTCTTCTGTCAGGTGGAAGGGAAATGTAGCCATTTTGAAAGAAGACCAACATTCTAAAATTGAAATGCAAATATGAAAAAAGATGGAAATAATGAAACAGAATATCTGAGAACTATATTCTCAGTTATAACACATGTAATGGTCACACCAGAAGGAGAAGAAAAAGGGAATGTAACAGAAGAAATACTTAATTAATGGCTTAAAATTTTCAAAATTTAATATCAGACATCAAATCCCAGATAGGGAAATTCAGAGAATAAGCAGAATCAATACTAAAAAATCTACACTTAGGCATATTATATTCAAACTGTAAAAATCAAAGACAAAGAGAAATCTTGAAAGAAGCCAGGGGAGAACATACCTTACCAATAGAGAAAAAAGGGTAAGAATTAGATGAGATTTCTCTTCAGAAACCATAAAAGCAAGAAAAGAATGGAGAAAAATATCTAACATGTTCAAAGATTAAAAATACCCTAGAATTCAGTGTCTGGTAAAATTACATCAGATATGAAAGTTGACAAGACATACACATTTTTTCAGATGAACAAAAATTAAGAGAATTTTCCATCAATAGACCTCCTTTGCAAGAAAGCTTGCAAGAAGTTCTTCAGAGAGAAGGGAAATGATATAGGTCAGAAATTCTGACCCATATAAGGAAGAGCATTTGAAAAAGGTATAAATGAAAATCAAGAAAAATTTTATTTTCTTATTCTTAATTGATCTAACAGGTGGAAAATTGTTCAAAATAGCAATAGTAATGAGTTACTCAGTGATTATAGCTGTGGGTGGTGGCTTGAAAGGATTTATGTACCCTTGAAAAACCATGTCTTAATCATAACCCCATTTTGAAAGGCAGCTGTTTCTTCTAATCCCTATTCAGTACTATATGTTGGAAACTTTTTGACTCAATCAAGTGTGTGCATTAAACTTGATTAGGTGGAGAGGTGACTTCACCCATTCCAAGTGGGTCTTGATTGCTTTACTTGAATTCTTTAAAAGAGGAAAAGGCTTGAGATTCTGAAAAAGCAGAGAACCATATAGCCACAAGAGGCAGAGAGCCTACCAGCCAGCGACATTTGGCAGTGAAGAAGGAAAATACCTCACAGGGAGCTTCATGAAACAAGAGGCCTGGAGAGAAAGCCAGCAGATGCCGCCATGTTCACCATGTGCCTTTCCACTTGTGAGAAAAACTCTAAACTTCATTGGCCTTCTTGAATCAAAGAATCTTTCTCTGGATACCTTAGAGTAGACATTTCTATAGACTTGCTTTAATTGGGACATTTTCATGGCCTCAGAACTGTAAACTAATAACTTACTAAATTCACACTTTAAAAAAGCCATTCCATTTCTGGTGTATTGCATTCCAACAGCTAGCAAACTAGAACACTGAACACTGGTTATGTGAAATCAATGACAGCAATACTACAAGGGACAGAAAGAGGTATGGGGAATAATCTGTTCTAAGGTAATTTCACTACCTGGGAAGTAATATAATGTTATTTGAAAGTGGACTTAGATTAATTGAAAATATATTAAAAACTCAAGGCAATCACATCTTTTCATTTAATATCATGAACCTTAGCCATCATTGAACATTATTATTCAATGGCTTCTTAATACCTTATGTCTGTCTTAGACTTCATTATCATTCTTCTATTACTGTATACTTACACCTTTTTGTTAACTTGATCTTTAGGGCCAGAGAGGTCATTTCGATTCTTTCAAAGTTTCAAACTATTTATGATAGTTCCTAAGTTTGAAGTTTTACTTGATGATGCATTGAGATCCATAGCAGATCTTCACTGTGCATTGGAGTCTTTTTCATAAAAACAATGTTTTCAAAATCAAAACCACAATGAGATAATAACACTTCATACCCGACAGGATGGCTATTATGAAAAAAACAAAAAACAGAAAATAAGAGGTGTTAAAAAGGATGCTGAGAAAATGGAACTTTACAGCATTGTCAGTAGAGCTGTAAAATGATGCAGCCACTGTGGAAAGCAATATGGTAGTTCCTCAAAAAGTAAAACTGAGAATTACCCATGGCCTGGCAATTCCACTTCTAGGTATATCCCTACAGAGAGTAAAATGAGGATATCAAACAAATACTTGAACTCTAATGTTAATAGCAACATTATTTGTAATAATCAAAAAGTGTTAACAACCCAAGTGTCTATCAACAAATAAATGGAAAAATAAAATGTACTACATACATACAATGCATTGTTATTTGGCCATAAAAAGAATGAACTTTTGAGACATGCTGCAAAATGGAAGAGCTTTGAAGAAAAAAAAAACATTATGCTCAGCAAAATAAACAGGACAAATGTTGTATGATGCCACTTTTAAGAGACGTCTAGAAATATCAAATTTGCAGAGACAGAAAGTATCTGAGGATGGGAAGAGGCAGGAAGGGGAGGTATATGGTTGGTGGATATAAAGTGTTTGTAAATAAAACAAATTTTAAAATGCCTTTCTTCCCTCATTTTCAATTTTTTTTTGTTTCAATAGAACCAATTGAGATACTGGGATTTTTTCTATTTTTAAAACATACCTCATCACAGCATCCCTAATCTCTTCTCAATCAGCTCTCTTGTTAGTCTCTTCTAGCCCCTCTCCTTTTTCCTTTGTACACCCCTTACAATTTTAACTCTGTATTTTGTTGATATCCATTTTTGAATTGGTTATGTTTCAAAATGCTACACAAGACTCTACATTCCTTGAGGACAGGATAATTGTCTCTTTTACTTATAACTCTGTACACGATACATATCTCTTTCATTGTAGGTGTTCAAAATAAACTTCTCAAATAAGTGGGCAACATATCTTGACTATCCTTTATGTTCAATATATCACTTGCTTCAGATGCCTTTCTTGAATACAATATCTGGGAATGCACTTTTGTACAATATGATTCAATAAGGGAATTGATTTAGAGTTGTGAGGTAAGATATAGGATGCCCAGTTAAATTGAATTTCAGAGAAATGAATATTACATGGATTATACTTTTCCAAAACAATTTGTTGTTTGTTGGAAAATCAAATTTAACTGGATTACCTTTATTTATTGCCAAAAATAGCAATCCAAAGTTGATTTCACATATTTTTTGATGATATGAGACTTATGTTGTCTCAATTCTAACATAGTAGTTTATCTTATATTTCTATTTTTTATATTTACTTGCATTTCATCTTTGCTTCTTATTTATATAAATTATATTACCTTCAAACTCTTTGTGATTTGGATTTTATTTTCCCAACTTTTTAAATCAAGGACTCATGAATATTATATTTCAGGGTAAATTAATTTTGATAATATATGTTGCGTTCATTATTGAGAAAGTCCTTGGATTTTTGTAAAATTATTGAATCATATTTTTACTTCTTCAGAAACGTTGGCTATTTCTGCACTCTCTTCTGACTTTGATATTAAAATTGAGAAATCTTCAGTCTACCTGAATTTTTATCCTATAAAGTGATATATTCTTTTACTGTGTCTTTGTTCTTGAGGTTGAATAACTTTGTTATGTGCCAGTCCTGACAATCTAAACATCAGTTTTCTTAGATCTTGATATTTATTTTCAACATGCACATTTAAGAACATTTTTATTTCAGACAGTTTTATTCTACTGTATCTTTCAATTTTTCTGACTCATGATTTAACTTTTACTTCACAAATACCGAGTAATGTTTTCACTGCATTTCTTATCTACTTTCACTAATCATATTTCACTTTCTTTGTATTCTTTTTCCAAACAAAAATGTGATATTTCTTAAACGTTTTTTCATGTCCTTTGTTCTATTTACAATGTCTTCTACTTCACATTTTCACCCATTCTAATGTCAATTTCACTTCATCAATATGGCATTCTTTTCAAAATTTTTATTTTTATTTTCATAATCTTTCTTATGCCTAACCATTCAATTTTTCCTTTCTGTAGTCTCATCTTATTTTCTGTGGATTTTCTTCTTTGAGATCTTTTTTTTTTTCTCAGAAAGTTCCCATTTAATTTTTTTTCTTTTGAGAATATAAGAATATTTGTTGGAAGACTTATTTTCCTGGAGTAATTTTCTCCCTGCATGTTCTGCATGTTTGTAATATAACTTTTCTTGCTCTCTTTTTTGCATGCATGTTGTATCTTTATATAGGTCTTATGTCCTTTCCTTTCTGAAAATTTTATTTTTAAAGACAATTATTGTTCAGAACTTTAAGCCAGGCCATAAGAGAATAATCTATGTCAGGGATCAGCTTCAAACCTTGAATATTGTTTTTCCAGGTATTCTCACAAAATATTCTGCTTTCCCAACCATTAAAATATTTGTCCCCTATGTTTTTACCTTCCTCTTCTTGTTGTGTACAGGGATTTAAAATACTTATGTACTGCAATGAAGCAAATTACCTCAAAATTAGAGACTTAGAACAACACATCTTTATTATCTCATAAGATTTCTAAGGCTCAGAAATCCAAAAATATCAAAGCTGTTTAGTTCTGGTTCAAGGTCTGAGGAAATTACAGTCATATCAATGCTTGACTAAAGCTGGAGGATCTTCTTTCACACTCACTCACTGCGTTGTTGGCAAGCCTCAGTTTCCAGTTGGCTCTTGACCAGAAGCTTCTGCTCCTTGCCACATGCGCCTCACCACAAGGCCATCTCCAACATAGCGGCTTGCTTCCCCCAGAGGGTGACTAAGGGAGAGAGCAGGCAGAAATCTCAGTCTTTTTATAACCCAACATCAGTTTTATATGATCACTTCTACTGCATTCTATTATTTAGAGGTAAGTCGGTCAGTCCAAGTCAACCTCAAGGGGAGGGAATTATATAAGGACATGAATATGAAATGGGCAGAATACAAGAGGCCACCTCAGAAGCTGGCTTAAAGTGAGCTGATCATTATAGGGTTTCTTTTTCTTGGCAACTGGTTTTATAGTATTTTTTAATTCAACTCAGTTGTACCTAGGGAATTGATGTTTTACATCTCCCATCTCATACCTAGACAGCATACATGTGTTCGTAAGTTAGATTGCAGAAAATAAAAATGATATGCCCCAGAAATTCCTTTTCCAGCACCAACTACCAAAATATATTACAATCTTTATTTCCCAAATCTTCAAAGACCCACTGGAAATCTTTGTCATTATTTTGGCAATAAAATAATTATCATCTTAACTTTTTAAAAATTTTGGCATGTACTTTCAGATAAATTTGCACCTCACTTAAGATCTGGAGAATTAAATGAGGATTTCCATTGCCCAAACTCAATCTGATATCATTGTCAATAGCAGATACATTTCTTAATGTGTGTCTTGGAGTAGATATCGTTACCTATTTTTGGTGTGCATGGATATTCTTTACTCCTTTTTTGTTTTTCAATGATACTCTAGGGTGAAGGTATCTCATAGAAATATAACAAAGACCACATGTGAGTTCAAAATTTTGGCAACCAGATTAAACTAGTGAAAAAGAATAGATGAAACTAATTTTAATCATAATTTTTGTTTTATTAGTTTAGTATTTTATTTCATTTATTTATTACAATTTAGCATATAATGATATAAAATTATTGAGATAGTTTGTATTATTTTCTTCATACTAAATGTTTAAATTCCTGTGTGAATTTATACTTTCACATATGTCAACCTGGACTAGCCAAATTGGAAGGCTCAATAGCTATCTATATGGCTAGAGCTTACAGTGTTGGATGACAAAGCTGAATTGAAAGGGAGTGAAGAAAATATAGCTAAATGCTTTTATTAGCCAATTTTTATGGCTAATCCCCCATTATGATATTATAACTTGCTATTTAAGCATAGTTTCAACAATTACCTACATATTTTCTTTAGTTTCAGGGCTAAAATTTTGGTGTTCAAACAGAAAATATGTTTATAGTAAATCTTTTCTCAGGCATGTTGAGTGAAACCTTAATTCTTTTCCCTGAAAAATTTGTGTAGCTAGTGCAATATTTATGCACACATGTGAAAAAAATATGCTATGGATATTTTTTGTTTATTTCGCTGAACAATTTTACTGCTATTGCTCCATTGTTTCCTGCCATCAACCTTA
Organism: Tamandua tetradactyla; assembly: GCF_023851605.1. NCBI lineage: Eukaryota > Metazoa > Chordata > Mammalia > Pilosa > Myrmecophagidae > Tamandua > Tamandua tetradactyla. Next base: position 80,186,648 of record NC_135335.1, read on the forward strand.
AAGAACATAGAGGATTTTGTACTATTCATTACTTTTTAGGTAATCTATATTGTTTCCTCCTTTTACTGAATATATTACTTTTATTTTGCCTTTGAATTTAAAAATTTCACCTTGATTATTGTGTTTTTGATCTATATACTAATCTCTTCATTCTTATTCAGAGTTTTTTTCCAATTTTTTCCAACTGTACATTTTTTGCCTCTGTTTCAACTGTTTGGGTGTCTTAGTAACAAATGACTTTAATTCTTAGGATAGGTCTTTTTAAGATATACCATCCCCCAAAGTGTTTTAGACATCAGGACTAAAGCTTCTTGAATGATACATGAGGCCTAAGATTCAACCCTTCTATTTTCTACTTTCTGTCATTTGAGATTTATGTTCTAAATTTATAGTGAAGTCGTAGAGAGTGTTGCTCCATCTGCTTAAAGGGTCAACCTCTCTGGAATAAAAGGTCACCTCGCTGGTTTTCTGATTGGTACAAAACCTAGATCTTACTGTCAGAGGTTAGTCAGTAGAAGAGAGAAAGGGTGCTCATCCCATTTTAAACCAATAGATTGACTCTTTCAAATGCAAAGCATGTAACAGTAGCCAGTTACGGATTTTTGTTCAACTCAAAAGATCATGTGGTTAACAAAAATTGCTTTTAAATTCTGGTAAGAAGTTGGCTGTCAGTCTTAATTTATGAAAATATGAGGATTTTATCTTTTGTTTTTGAATTGTTTCTGAATCTTCATTGCTGTTTTCTCAAGGAGCTAAGATAAATCAATCCATGATTACAAGCAAATGCGCTTTAATCTGGCACTGCAATCAAGCCCCTAGTTATTTCTTCCTATGTGAATTTTTTTTACAAAAACTCATAATAAAATTAAGAATCCATTTGATTACTATTTATAGAAACTAACCAAATAATGGCATTTATGAGGTCTTATCCAACTTCTTTGTGTTTTTTAGACTTTTTAAATTATTAGTGGATAGAATTCAATGGTCACATGAATGATTGTGAACCCCTTTCTAATTATTTCCTAGGTGAGTTACTGAGAACATGGGTAATTTATGCTTCATTCTTTTTCATTTGCAGTGTCTCCTGTGGTAATCAATTTTAACTTCTTTTGAGTATTTCAATCCCTCTTAGAGTATACATATTCTAAACTTTTTAATTCAATCATCATGCTCCCATAATACTCCCAAAAGGCTCCACAGGCCTTTTGTGATACATTATTTTCATAGAAGTTATATTAATTTCCTATTGCTTTTGTAACAATTTACCTCAAATTTAGTGACTTAAAACAATGCAAAATTTCATCCATCCTGACCAAAAGGGGGAAAAGAGGTGTAATTAATAAAGTATCGGTGGCAGAGAAAGTTCAAATAGAGTCGAGAGGCTATTCTGGAGGTTGCTCTTAACACAAGCTTCAGTTAGAACTTGCTACCTATCATAACCTGCCAACCCCCAATCAGGACCATTCAAGCCAATCTAAAGAACACCTAGGGCAATATATAAGATTCTACAAGGGTTCCAGGCACTAGTGTAACTTTCCAGAAACCTACAACCTCCAGATGGGTTCCTGGTCCACATAAGCCCTGAAACCTAGCCCAGCCTCTCCAGAACATCAGATAGTTCCATCTCCTTACCCCATATTAGTGACAGAACCTTCCAATATCAAAAATTTGGAATTGCCTATATCCAAACACCCCTAAAGAGAGGGATGGAAAAATTAAAGGTGATGGTGGAGTTATACAGAGAAGATAGGATTTAACCAATATGAATGCTGAATCATTAAATTGATATCTCTTTTAGTTTCCAGTATATTAGAGCTGCTAGAAGTAAAAACCTAAAATTGTGAAACCGTAACCCATGTCAAACTCTGAAATACATTCTACAACTAATTGTGGTGTTGTGCTTTTAAATTTATAGCTTTTTTGTATATATGTAATTTTTCACAAAAAAAGAAGGAAAAGAAGTCGGTTGTGATGATAAAAAAAATAATTAAGCCCTCTAGCCTCCTATATTCTGGAGCAGCTAGAAGGAAAAATCTGAGAGGATCATAGGTAGCCCAAAACAAACTCTGGGATGTGTCCTGTAACTGCTTGTTGAAGAGTGCTTGAAACTATTGCTTTTTTTATATATGTTACACTATACAGTAAAAAAGTTTTTTAAAAATGCAAAACTTCAATTCTGGAGGTCATGAGTCCTAAAAGGTCTTATAGAGCTGAAATCAAAGGCAGTATTCCTTCTGGAGACTCTGGTGTAGAATCTGCTTCTTGGCTTTTCCATCTTCTAGAGACTAACCACATTCCTGATTCATGGCTGTGCTACTTCAGTCTCTGCTTCCATCCTCATCTCTTTCTCCTACTTTCCCACTTCTGACTCTTTGACTTACAAGATCCCTTGCAATTACATTGAGCCTACCTAGATAATTAAGTATTAAATTCTCCCCATTTCAATATCCTTATCTTAATCACATCTGCAAAGTCCCTTTCACCATGAAAATTAACATATTGACAGGTTCCATGATTAGGATGTGGACATCTTTGGGGTCTGTTATTCTGCCTACCATAGAGATAAAATGAATTTTTTTTAACTTATTTAAGTTTGGTCCTTTTGCCCTCGTGTGTCTTCCATGCACTTCCATTACTTTGTTATTTTTTGTGGCGAAAGAAGTAGCTGTTCCTACAAGCTGCATTTCCCAAGCTTCTGTTTCTATCTGAGTTCAGCCAATGAAATGCTGTGGTAGAAATTGCAGGGTATGATAAGGAAGAAAACATAGAAAACTTTCTGTAATTTGGCCTCTTGGATCTTTGGATTCTTTCTTCGATTATGCTTTTTATATGGCTCCAGCTCCTGCTGCACAGGCTTCCATGCTTCCAACATTTGACTCTCCCTTCTGATATCTGACAAAACTGTCTTCCTTTCTCGTTCCTCTAGGCTGACAATAATAGAGTGTCCGTACAATTTTCTGGGCTTCTTCATCTTCCATTTCCATTCATAACTCTTTCAAGAACCCTATAACCATTTCTATCAATCAAAATCTCTTTCTTTAAAATATTTGGAATAAACTTGTGGCTTCTGCTTAAGATGTAAAAAGTTAGCAGAAGCATTACTCTCACCTGTAAGCAAAATAAAGCCAGATAATTTATAAAATGATAAATTTATTGATATCATCAGAGAAGTGAGATGACAGCCTGGAATCAAAGGTAAGATAGGATCCCCCATGGAGATAGGATATGAGCACTGACTCCCTTGTTGATAGAGACAGCAAGAAGACAGATTTCTACATACAAGCCAGTAGAAAGAATTAAGCTAAATTCTTTAGGAAATCGCTTAAGTCATAGTGTAGGCTAGTTTGACATTATAGAACCCCTGGTAGCTGTAGGGAGCTCGCACACATTCACACCTAGTTGTGGACTTTTCTCCATGGAACTAATGGCTGTGCAACAAGTAAGACTGGGAACAGGGCAGAACACCAGAGAAAACCTTTCTTATGTTGTAAGCCTGGTGAATAGGAGCAGAAAATACCCAACAAAGACAGAAATACTGTTTCTTATGGAACAAGAAAATTCCTCAAGTTGCTGTGGGAGAATCTGCAAACCCTGAGATGTCTGGAACACAGAGGAAGACACATTGTATTTGGGAGAAGGAAACAGCATAAATGCCATTATTCCTTGGGGGAGGGGAAGAAATCCGACTAAGAGAATTCTGCAAAAACAAGGACAAGCATAGGATCATTGAGATACCTTTTCCCTGTGCCTGTGATAAAGAAATCTGAACAGGATGATGTGCCTGTGAAGAAGAAATCTGAACAAGGGCAACCGAGAATATTCTCCAGCACCCTACAACTAGACTAATAGTCAGTGCTTACCAAGCAATAGCAATGTATTACAAGTGCACAGACAGAGACCCTCTCTGATGCTCAGGCTCATAAAAAAGAAACACTGAAGTCAGGAAAATTGGTTAAAAAAATCTCTTCCACCCAGTCCCCATCATATTCACCAAGTAAGGCTAGAGGAATTTCCAAAATGTGGTATACTGAGAGTCACAATACAATAACAAAATCTAATTTTTGTTCAACTTCTAATTATATTGGTTCAACCCCCATGCTGACAGTGAACAGATGAGCATGTCCATCCCAGGCTCTACTATTCTGTGTAAGTTATCCTACTTTCAGTGAAAAATTATGACATGTACAGTAAAGCAAGAAAATTCAATCAATTTGCAAGAGGCAAAGCAATCAACAGAACCAGAATCAGATATTACCTATTGTTCTAGTTTGCTAGCTCCAGAATGCAATATACCAGGATCAGAATGGCTTTGAAAAAGAAGAATTTAATAAGTTGCTAGTTTACAGTTCCAAGGCTGAGAAAATGTCCAATTAAAACAAGTCTATAGAAATGTCCAATCAAAGGTATCCAAGGAAAGATACCTTGGTCCAAGAAGGCCAGTGAAGTTTAGGGTTTCTCTCCAAATGAGAAGGCACATGGCAAATGCAGTCATAGTCTCTCTCTTGGCTGGAAGGGCACATGGTGAGCAAGGCATCATCTGTTGGCTTTCTCTCCTGGCTTCTTGTTTCATGAAGCTCCCCAGGAGGCATTTTCTTTCTTCATTTCCAAAGGCCGCTCGTTAGTGGGCTCTCTGCTTCTTGTGGCTATGTCATTCTTCTCTGGCTCTCTCTGAATCTCTTTCATTCTCCAAAATGTTTCCTCTTTTCTAGGACTTCAGAAACTTATCAAGACCCACCCAAATGGGTGGAGACATGTCATCACCTAATCCAGTTTAACAACCACTCTTGATTAAATCACATTTCTAGGGAAATGATCTGATTAGTTTCAAACATACAGTATTGAATAGGGATCATTCTGCCTTTATGAAATGGGATTTTGATTAAAACATGGCTTTTCTAGGGGGCATACATCCTTTCGAACCAGCACACTTAGATTTAGGAATTACCCAATAAAGAATTTCAAAAAACTCTATTGGAGTGTCCTAGTGGAAAACTGGGTGAAATGCATGGGCATATGGAGAATTTCAGCAGACAAGGGAACTATAATACAAAAAATTAATGAAAAAACTAAAAATGAAAAACAAAAAATAAGAGCTGAGGAATTCCTTCCATGAACTTCAGAGTAGACTTGTTAGAGCTACTTGAATAATCAGCAAACTCTGTCTCTTGTCTTTCTGTCTCAGAAAAAATTTGGAATAGTTAGAGATATATAATAGATAGACATAGAGATAGATGATAACTAGACGACAGACAGATTAACTAAACTCTATGATTTTTGCGACAAAGTCGACATTGAACACAAAGATAATTTAGGATGACAATAATGGTTTTGCATTCTCACTTAGATTTTATAAATATTTGAACCAACGAAGATGTTTTGTTAATCAAGCTAAGTGAACTTTTCTACAATGGACCTACAAATATTGGTTACATTTACCCAAAATCAGTTTAAATTCTTTAACCAAAATATTAAAAAATGGAGCACCAAAAATCTTCAGTCCTTTTAAAAATTATATTTCATGAAATTCAATGATTTAAAATAGAAAGGAAGCTATTGAATGTATCTTTGAATAGCGAATGGGGAAGAAAACAAAAGAAACATACCAACTAAAATTATTTTGCATATGTTAATTTTTAATGTTCAGGTTTTCAGTCTGAAGTGGGTTTTTTTCTACATGCTCTTTCTGATTTTTTCAAAAGGAATTTATATAGTTCCATAAATATTATAATACCAACTTATTGATAAATATTTAAAGAATTATGTAATTATTAGTTTTGTAAAAGCTTTAAAAGCTATTGTTAGTTATAAATATACAGGGAAAGAAAAATATGAAAGTGATTTTTTTTGAACATTTTGATTTAAAAAATTTAAATAATTGAGATTTAAAGTGTTTTTTTTCTTTTTTTTTGGTAAAAACTTATCAGGAGTAGTTTGTTCAATTGTCTTCTCAATCTTAAAACTTAAAATATAGATTGAGCATCTTTTCTTTGACATTCAATTCATTATCATACTCCTTTCTAAGTTTGAATCATCTTTCATCTTTTTATCCTTTATACTTTTTTGTGCACTTCCTGCACATCGTTGTGAAATATCTTTCCTAGAGTTCCTTTAATGTGAATACTTTAGGCAATATCACTTCCCCTAAAACAATTTTGTCCTTTTCGTCACAATCACTTTTCTTAATTTTGTTGATAACTTTGCCTTAAAAATACCCCTGTGGCTGCATGTCTGGGGTCTCTCAATCAATGGCAGTGTCAACATTCCCATATTTACTTATTTCTTCTATTAATCAATTTACATTTAATTCAAATTTCACTTCTGTAATAATCACTTTTTCCACCTAAGATTGGAAACGAGACAAGGATGCCCTCTGTCACCACTATTATTCAGCATTGTACTAGAAGTTCTAGCTAGAGCAATCAGGCAGGACAGAGAAATGAAACGCATCCAAGTTGGAAAGGAAGAAGTAAAACCTTCATTATTTGCAGATGACATGATACTATACTTGGAAAATCCTGAGATATCTACAACAAAGTTACTTGAGCTAATAAACAAATTCAGTAAGTTGACGAGGTATAAAATTAATGTGCAAAATCAGTAATGTTTCTACACACAAGCAGTAACCTAACTGAGGAGTCAATTAAGGAAAAAAAATCCATCCAAAATAGCAACTAAAACAGTCAAGTATCTAGGAATGAACTTAACTAGGGACGTAAAGGACTTGTACACAGAAAACTGCAAAACATTACTAAAAGAAATCAAAGAAGATCTAAATAGGTGGAGAGACATTTCCTGCTCATGGATAGGAGGGTTTAATAGAGTTAAAATTTCAATTCTGCCCAAATTGATCTACAGATTCAATGCAATACCTATCAAAATTCCTACAACCTACTTTGAAGACTTGGAAAAGCTAGTTACCAACTTCATCTGGAAAGGAAAGAGAACCTGAATATCTAAAAGCATCTTTAGAAAAAAAAAATGAAGTAGGAGGATTTACACTTCCTGATTTTAAAACTTATTATAAAGCCACAGTGGTCAAAACAGCATTATTGGCACAAAGATAGAAGTATTGGCCCATGGAATTGAATTAAAAGTGCAGAAATAGACCACCAAATCTATGGCAAACTCATCTTTGACAAGGCCACCAAATCCACTGAACTGGGCCAAAATAGTCATTTCAATAAATGGGGATGGGAGAAATGGATATCAATAACCAAAAGAATGAAAGGGACCCTTACCTTACACCTTATATAAGGTATACCTTACACTTTATACACCTTATACAAAATTAACTCAAAGTGGATCAAACACCTAAATATAAGAACTAGTACCATAAATCTCCTAGAGGAAAGTGTCAGGAAACATCTTCAAGATCTAGTAATAGGAAGTTGCTTCCTAAACTTTATATCCAAAGCACAAGCAATACCAACAACAAAGATAGATAAATGGAAACCCCTGAAAATCAAGTGCTTTGGTGCCTCTAAAGATTTTGTTAAAAAGGGGAAAATGTAGCCAACTGAATGGGAGAAAATATTTGGAAATCACACATCAGATAAAGGTTTCATATCCTGTATCAAAGAAATCATGCAGCTCAACCAACAAAGGAAAAAACAACCCAATTATAAAGTGGGCTAAAGATATAAATAGACATTTTTTTGCAGAATTATCACTTTTCCTTCCTTGGTTGCACTCTCATCTTTGTTGTACAATTCCTCTGTTTGACTACACCTTTTTGTAAAATGTCATACAGGTTTAGGTTGGTTTATAACTGGGAGATAAGGAAGCAACACAACTACACACTTTGCTGTCTGTGCATGAACTGGATAACAGATATGCAGTGACCTTCACTGAGAAACTGACAAAAATGTAATCTGATTGGCACTGATTAAAATGTATGTGTCTTATTTATATAATCATTTGTGGACTGAAAATTTACCTGCAAATTGCGTGCTTTATGCTATTTCTCACAGTTATTATATTGTGGTAAGTGAAATTTGAACTCTGCTATTGAGGGACTTGTACTATTTAATTTAAGCATGATAATTTCATAACACTGAAATTATACAAAATAAGTATTTCCAGTGATAATAATAACTAACAATTGTTTATTAAACACTTTTTACTTATTACTGACTATGCCTTTTACACAAGTCAAATCATAGTATCCTGCATTTTGGGACATTCAGTAAATATTTTTTGAAGGCTCATTGCTTCTTTATCCTCAGCTCTGAGGAACAAGAGTCCCCAAATAGTGTCAATTGGAAGAAAAGCATAATTTGATGTAAATTATGTCACTTTAGACAGTTCATAAAAACAATCAATGATGGAAGTTTTGCCCTCTCAACTTAAATGAGAACTAAGTATTTAGGACATTTTGGAATTACATCCTCCATTTCTTAATTTCCCTTCTTCCTATTCAGTCTCTTCAGTCTCGCATAGCTACTTTCTGTTATTAGTATTATGTGTCAACATCATCATCACCATCATTATCATCATTGATAAAAACCAGTTTCCAGGTAATATTTCCCTTTCCTGTCCAGTTTCTAAGGTCAGTGATCTTTTCACCATTTTCTCTCTCTTCTTTTGCTCTTCTTTACAGTTTTCACATTTTTATTAGATTACTATATATGGTTTTGCTTATTGTACTTTTAAAGAGTTATAAAGAAGCTAAAGAAAGTTCAGAGAAAGGCAATAAACAGGATGTCAAGCATTGAAACTTGTCCTTAATATACAGTTGTTTGCATTGAGACGCTGTTTCCAAATACATGAAGCTTGTATAGGGCAGAGATTGAGTAGTGTTTTTTAAAACATTTTCTGTATTAAAACCAAAAATAACAATAAACTATAGATAAAATGAAGTACAAAAAAATATTAAAAAATAAAAATAAATGAAGTACACATTTTTACCACACTGCAGCTACATTAAAAAGAAAGCAAATTGGGCAGACCATGGTGGCTTAGCAGGCAGAGTTCTCACCTGCCATGTCGGAGTCCTGGGTTCAATTCCCGGTGCCTGCCCTTCCAAATAAAAATAAAGAAAGCAAATTACATTGAGTCATTTTCTTGGTTTTTTTTTTCTTTGCCGTTAGTGTAAATCCAAACACCATGAGAAAACTCATTCACAAGAAGCATCTTAATGTGGCTTTTAAGGACCTTTCTTGACTCATTATTTTTCTTTCTCGGTTTGCTTTTCTGTCTTCACACAAAGCTGCTGGCTCTACCTGAAAATTTCCTCTGCACTCTTCAGCAGTTGTATCTTTACAACCTGGCTCATCAATTTCTCTTTCTCTAATTGCTCATTAACATTAGTTTAAAAGTATGCACTCTCTTCTAATTTAGAGAAACAACTTCCTTAATCCCACACTTTAAACTGCCAGTTTATGGTTCTGCTCTCCATCACCATATCAAAGTGACCCAAAAGATTTTCTACAACTGTCCCTCTTCCTGAAGTGCCACTCGCTTTCTTTTCTGAAATGAAAAACCCTTACTGTTTAATTTTTTGCCAGCCAAAATGAAGCGAATGAAGAGAATTTAGATTTGTTGAATGAACAACCAAAATTGTGTCCTGCTTTGTCTAATACATTTCTGTATATTCAATGCTTGCTTGAAAAGGAATATTTATTATACTTTTAAAAATATTTATATACCTATACACACACCAAACACACACACACACACAGAGAGAGAGAGGCTTGTAAAAAATTGTTTTCAAATATACTCATTTTTTACTGTTTTCTCTGCTGGTTTCTAATACAATCTTAAAGTCTTTTAATATGTTTATTTGTCGATTTCTCCTTGCTTTCTATGAATTTTTACTTAATGTATTTTGTTACTAAGTCCATGTAAGAGGTCATAATTGCAATATCATGTTGGTGCATTGTTATTTTGACTAGTATGAAATATTCACCTAATATAAATCATTAACTACAAATTCTTGTTTGATAATAACATTTCTTCAACTATTTTCTTTTGATCAATTTTTGCTGATAACACATTATTTTGTTTTTAATCATTTTTGTGTACATTTTTATCTCAAGTATGGCTCTTATGTATTTTTATCTCAAGTAATGGTTGAATTTTCTTTTGGCAATTTTTACACATCCTAAAAATATCTGTATCTTAATAGTGACATTTACTCAATATTTTTATGATTAATGAATTTTGTAGGTATTCCTACTATTTTATATATTCTATTTTTGGTGCTTTCCTTTTAAAATCTTTTCTAGTGCTTTACTTGATAGATCTGGTACTTCTCTTTTGTTATCATGTTTTTATATTTTCCTATTGTTTGGAATTGTTGAGGTTTGAACTGGTGTGTACCATAGAAAAACACTTTCTTAAGTTTAATCAAGTCATGTAGGTGTGAACCCATTGTTAGTAGGATCTTTTGATGAGGCTACTTCAGTTAAGGTGTGACCCACCTCGTACTGGATGGGTCTTAATGCTACCACTGGGGTCCTTTAAAATGGAATGAATAGAGAAAGGATACAGCCACAGAATCATGAAGCTGAAACAGAACCCAGAACAGAACGAAGAGAGCAATAGACCCACCATGTGTTTTATCATGTGTCAGGAAGCCAAGTATCACCAACAGGGGTCCTCAGGAAGAACCTGTGATGATGTGATGGTGATGTGATGGTGAATCATTGTGATGATGCCTTAATTTGGACCTTCTCCTTGCTTCATAAATTTCCATTGTTTAAATAAACCTATTGTATGATATCTGCTTTCAGCAACCTAGGAAACAAAAGTACACATCCTTTTCCTTTTACTGCTACTGGTACTTCTTAATTTTTAAAATGTATAATGAAATCTATGGAACACATCAGATGCTAAATAAAATGCTGGAATATCTGAGATTTCAGTTCCAGAATATACTTGTAATTTTTAATATTACATCAAAAATCATTCAGACTTGACTGTAAGTTCGTTGTTTCTCCATATACCACTCTTTCTCGAAACAAATCTCCATTTTGGGTTGCTTTTTATAATCTTGCTGAGGATGTCTTCAAGTAAAACAAATTAAAAGGATCCATGGGTGCCAAGCTCTCTGAGATCCAGTATGTTCCAAAACATTTCGATATTCCTCCTATTCTTGAATTCTAATGAGAACTCTAAGTGCAGAATTACTTGTCCTAAGATAGCTGAGGATAATTTATCTTTGCTGACTCCATTTTCATTTACATTTTGAAAACTTCCAAAAATTAAACTTTAATTTTTAGGACAGTTTTAGTTTTACAGAAAAATTCAGAAGATGGTATAGAGAGTTCCCATGTGCCCCTCATTTTCCCCTATTATTAACATGGTTGACATTAGTACGGGACATTTTTCCCATTAATGAATCTATATTGATACATTGTTTTTATTATTGATTAAACCCATAGTGTTCAACTATTTTCAGTTTTTACCTAATTTCCTTTTTCTGTCCAAGTATCTCATCCAGAACTACATTGCAGTTAGCAGTCATTTTCCCTTAGGCTCTTCTTGAATAACAATTTCTCAGACTTTCCTTGTTTTTAATGACTTTGACAATTCCGAGGAGCTTTGGCCAGGATTCCTTTTAGAAGATCTCTGAGTTGGGATTTTCTGGTGTTTTTCTCGTGATTAGGCTGTGATTATGGGTTTTGAGAGGACGACCACAGGTAAAGTGACATTGTCATCACATAGTAAGAATATATGCAATCAGCATGCCTTGCAGCTATTGATACGGACCCTCAACTCCAGGCTGTTTGGGGTTGCCAGGTTTTTCCACTGAAGTTTCTATTATATTTCACCACTTTCCATATCATACTCTATAAGGAAATCTCTATGTTCAGCCCATACTTAAAGAGTGGAGAGTTATATTCCACCTTTTTGTGGATTAATTTTCTACATGTACTATTTGGATTTTTTCTGGGTGGGAGATTTGTCTCTTCCCTCCATTTATTTATTATACGATCATTTATCTATATCAGCACTGATTCATAGATATTTACTATATATTTTGTATGTAATACAATACTTATTTATTCATTTTCTAGTTCAAAATTGTCCAACCATGGCCAAAATTTGTGAGTTCCAGTGTCTCTTTAACATACCAATCATTGTTGATTGGTTGTTTTTTTTTTTCACTTCCTTACTTGTTGGTACTACAAGGTAGTCCGAGCTCATCTTGTATATATCCTATCTTAACCTTGAATAAGCCATTTCCCCAAGGAAACTTTTTTTCCTATTTATTTAGAAGGGTATAAGAAAACAAATTTTGCATGTTAATTGCTCCTGGAATGTGGGTGCCCTTCACAGTTGACAAAGCAATGAAATATATGTGTGTATACTAACCCCTGTGTATACATATATCTATAAATATTTCTGTACATAAACATTTTTATCTATGTAAGCTCATCATGAGTCCATATTGATGTCTCCAAATATAATTCATTGCCACATCAAACATTCTAGCCTCCTCCCATGGGTATCTGCAAACTCACACTACAACAATGAGAAACTTGGCTCCTGCCATCTGCCATACATTTACTTAAATGCTGTAAATATATACATATATATATAGCTTTACCAAAATTCACATCACATATCCATATGAGAAATAACTTTATCAACTAGAACACAGTGCTAATATGCAGTTTTTGTTTGTTTTTCATTTGTTTTACTTTAGTTTTACAAGCACTAAATATTTCCAAAGTTAGTTAGGTCAACAACTTTTCCCCTGCCCCCTTCAGTGAGTTGTTTCATACATTTATATTAGAGTTACATTGTTTTGTTACATTCTACTTTTTCTAAAATATTTTTTAAATTTTCATATATTTAGATTCATTTTTTTGTAGTTGTAAAGTTCTATGGGCTTTGCCAAAAGCCTCGTGTCATTTATTTATCATCATAGTACCACACAGAATAGTCTCAGTTCTGTAAAAACTACCCTGTATCTCACCTATTCGACCCACTTCTCTAAACCCCGGTTAACTGCTGATCGGTATGGTTGCTATAGTTTTGTCATTTCCAGAGTGTCAAAAAGTGGAAATTACACAGCGAGAGATTTTCTTATTTCACTTAGCAATGTGCATTTAAGATTAACCCATGAATTTTTGCAGCTTAATAGCTCACTTAATTTTATTTCCAAATAATATTGCATTATATGGATCTACTACAGTTGGTTTATCTATTCAACTATCAATGACAACATAGTTACTTCCAGTTCTAGCATCTTGAATAACGCTGCTATAAACATCTGCATGCAGGTTGTTGTGTTGATGTAAGCTTTCAAATAAGTGAGGTAAATATCTGGGTTGTATGGTAAAACTATACGTAGCTTTGTGAGCCTCCAAATTGTCTTAAAATGAGGACTTTGAATTTTTGTAGAACTGCTCAATTATTTTCCAAAATGATTGTCCCATTTTGCATTTCCAACAGAGATGAATGGAGTTACTCTTGCTATGCCTCCTTGCCAGCACTTGATAGATAAGTTCTTAGGATTTTAGCTGTGTAGTAGGTATGTTGTACATATCATCATTCTATTAATTTTCAATTAACCAATGACAAATGATCAGGTTTATTTGCTGTTTATCTTCTTTGTTGAGGGGTTTGCTCAGATATTTTGTCCATTTTCAAATTTTGTTGTCTGGTTTTTTTATTGTTGCATGCCCTTTAACAGATATTTATTTTGCATGTGTTTTCTCCCAGTGTATTTTTCTATTCATTTTTTTAACAGTTTCAATCTCAAGGCATTAGTTTTTAACTTTAATAAAGACAAGCTTATCAACTCTTTCTTGCATGCATCAGGTTTCAGTGTTGTATCTAATAATTCATCACCATACCCGAGGTCATGCAAATTTTCTCCTTTTCTTCTTCTGGAAATTTTATAGAGTTTCACATATAGATCTGCAATTCATTTCAAGTTAACTTTTGTGAAAAGTGTAAGATCTGTATCTGGGTTCACTTTGTGCCTATGGGACAATTGTTCCCGCACCATTTGTTGGAAAGATTATCCTTCTGCACTGAATTGTCTCTGCTCTGTTTTATGATCAGTTGACTGTATTTGTGTGGGTCTATTTCTGGGCTATATATTCTGTTCCATTGATTTATGTGTCATTATTTTGCCATACCACCCTGTATTTCTCACTGTAACTTCATAGTAAAATTTAAATTAGAGTAGTGTGAACCTTCCAATTTATTCTTCAATATTGAGTTGACTAGTCAAGGTTCTTTGCCTTTCTACCTTTCTATATAAAACTTATAATCAATGTGTTAATATGTACAATATAGTTGGTGGGATGTTGATTAGGATTGTGCTGACTCTATAGACTAAGTTGGAAAGAACTGATATCTTAACAATATTGTCTTCCAATCCTTGAACATAGAATATTTCTCCTTGATATTTTTTATCAGGTTATTTTTGTTTTGCACATCTAGGTTATTTACATATTCTTTTATACATACACCTAAGTATTCCATTTTGGAGGGCTATCATAAATGGTATTCCTTTTAAAATTAGGTGTGTGTATTTATATATCTATATGAAAGCAACCAATTTGTGTATATTATCCTCATCACATGACTTTACTATACTTGTTTATTAATTCTAGGAGTTTTCGTTCAATTCTTTAAGATTTTTAACATAGTCATGTAATATGTAAGCAATCACAGTTTCATCTCTTCTTTCCCAATCTGTGTAACTTTTATTTCCTTTTCTTGTATTAAAGCAGTAGCTAGACTTACTCTATGATGATGATGTGTGAAAAATATCCTTGTCTTGCTCCTGATCTTAGGAGAAAAGCATACAAAGTCTCATCATTAAGTATGATGTGGGTGCACACAGGTGGTTCAGTGGGAGGAATGCTCGCCTTCCACATGGGAGACCTGGGTTCAATTCATGGACCATGCACCAAAAAAAAAAAAAACATGTTGTTAGCTGTAGGTTTTTTTTAACACGTTCCTTATCAAGTTGGAGAAGTTCCTCTCCATTTCTAGTTACCTAATAGTTTTTTGTCATGAATGGATTTGGAGTTTGTCAAATGTTTTTCTGCATCTGTTGACATGATATTTCTTATTTAGCTTGCTGGTGTGATAGATTACATTAATTGATATTCAATTGTCAAACCATCCTTGAATACCTGGAATCAAATAATCAAATATCCTAGTCATGGAACATAGTTATATTATACATTGTTGAATTGAATTTGCTAATATGGCATTCTGAATTTTTGCATCTATGTTCATCATAAAGCTTCATCTTAAGTTTTCCTTCTTATAATGTCTTTGAGCTTTTGTTTTAAGGTAATTCTGTTCTCATAGAGTTAGGACATATTTCCTTAGTTATTTTCTGGGAAAAATATTTCGGAATTGCTGTCATTTATTTCATAAATGTTTGGTACCATTCACCAGTACAATCATCTAGGGCCAGTGCTTTCCATTTTTTTGGAAAGTTTCCAATTTCTTATTTGGTTATTTTAATAGATATAGACTTATTAGGAATATCTATTCCAATTCTGTGAGTTTTGTAGTTTGTAACTATAAAAAAATTACCTCATTTCATTTAAGTTATAAGATTTGTGGGCATAGAGTTGTTCAAGGTAACTTTTAATTATCATTTAATTGTTCCTAGGACCAGTAGTAATGACACATCATTCACTTCTACTATTGGTAATTTGTGTTCTATTTTCTTTATTTCTTGGATCTCCTTGCTAGAGTTTTATATGTAATTATTTATTACTATAATTTCCTCTTTATACAATTGACAATAATTATTAGAGGAGTTGATAAAGAAGGGAAAAGCATTCTATAAAAATTATTAAAGAAGAAATCTGAAGCAAGTGAACCAAATTATCAATGAAAAAATCTGAAGGAGAGCGATTACCCTGGGAAAGTGCATAAATACAGGCACAATAGGAAAACTCAAGAACAAGTTACTGCTTTCTTTATCTCTTTCTCTCCATTCATCTGTTTGTGCATGTGTGTGCATATACAAACACATACATTGGTGTTTAAGTCAATCTTTCCAAAAGCTACACTTCACATCTATGCGTATTTTGCACACCCAGTACTCTATAGGGATTATGTGTGTGTGCATGTACACAGATCAGTGTGTAAGTCAAAAGCTACAATTCACATCAATCTGTCTTCACTGAGTCAGTACTCTATGGATATTAGATCATTCTGAAAAGGTTAAAGCTTACATTACAAGAATTGGGCATTCTTGCAAGGGCAAATTTATCTATAATTTTTCACAGGTTAGCTTTTATTTCATTTTTAAAATTCTGAATAATTGAATAGATTTTAAACAGATTTTAACATTTAGCAAATTTTTGACAGTGAATAGGAAAAAAATCTGAACTCTATTGCTTCTTTATGAAACACTAAGCCATGTTGTATTAAACCCTCACATGCAGAAATGAATGGATCCAAAGGGTAGTTAATAACGTATGAAGATGAAACTATTTTAATTAATTATATATATATAAGAATTTGTGTAGACAGGAAGTGTATTTATGTTTTTTTAATGTTAGATTTACAGTAATCAGTTAGCCAGTACTCCCACCAGAAGATAGAATACAAGTGAAGTTAGAAGTGTGATTTTAGCAGTTTGAAAAGAAACTCACCCCGAAATGACTTATTGGCACATTAACACTTCAAGATGGACTAGTTTTCAGATTAACTAGCTTTAGCAAGCAAAGCATGGGAGAAGGCATACATAAATATGTTCTAAACAAAATTTTCTTCCTTATTACAAAGGTGTTACATAATCATTTCGGGATATTTAGAGAATATACAAAAATTCTTAAAAAATAGAAGTAATCCATAAACTCACTGTCCAAATATTATTACTTTTAACATTTTAGTGGATATAGTCTTATATATTTCATATGTATGAAATATATTTTATTTTCATATGCTATGTTTAGTCATATGCTATGAAAAATAAATGTAGTTTAAAATTTTTTACTTCCACCTAGAGACTCAGACAATTAACTTTTTTCTTTATAGCTGGACCCAGCTTGTTCACAAGTCTACCCTTTCACATTTCTAGTAGAAAATAAACTTGATCTTTCCATAATAAGGTAATTTAACAACTTCTTTTTGCATGGTTCTGCATTGGTTCTCATCACATCATTTCAAATTTCCTCCCTCCTTCCTTTTCTTTTCTTTCTTCCCATGATCAGATGTCACCGTGGATGGGCCCCTGTTTTAGTTTGCTAAATGCTGCAGGAATGCAATATACCAGAAATGGATTGTCTTTTATAAAGGAGACTGATTAAATTACACATTTACAGATCAAAGTCCATAAAAATGTTCAAACTAAGGCATCCGGAGAAAGATATCTTGACTCAAGAAAGGACAGGTTCCAAACATCTCTGTCAGCTGGGAAGGCATGTGGCTGGCATCTGCTGGTTCTTTGGCTTCTGGTTTTAAACAGCTTCCCCCAGGGCATTTTCTTTCCACATTTCCAAATGTCTCTATCTCTGTCAGCACTGAAGCTTCTTCCGAAAGATTTCCCTCTTAAAGGACACCAGTAAGTGTATTAAGACCCATGTTGAGTGGTTAGAGGTTTATTTCCATGGGAACCACCTAATCAAAAAGTCCCACCCACAGTTGGCTGTGTCACATCTCCATGGAAACAACTTAATCAAAATGTCTACCCCCACAAGACTGAGTTAGGAAAAAGAACATGGCTTTTCTGGGGTGCCTAGCCTGAAACCAGCACATTCTACCCTCTGAACTCCAAAAGGAAACATTGTTTTGATATACAAAATACATTCATAATATCACAATATCCCAGAAGCCTCAAACAATTTGCTAACAAATAAATGCAATACAAAGATAGAAACATATAAAATCTCATCAAAGTCAGTTATGGTCATGGTCTGACCTAAGGCAAAATTGTCCTTGGCTCTGGACCAGTAAAACTCAGAACAAGTTATCTGCTGCCAATATACAAAGGAGGAATAGTCATAGGATAGTTGATCCCATTGACTTATGGGGAGATTGGAAGGCAAGCAGGGGTCACCAGACCCAAAAAGTTCTGAAAATCTGCACAGCAAACTTCATTAGATTTCAAAATCTGAGAGTCATCCATCCTCAGGGCTTTAGAAAGTGGCAATTCCCCCCTAAGCAGCAGCCCTATTCTCTTCAAACACAGGGATGAGCATTGCAACATTGAAGAACTTTGGGGTGACTGCCTTTTCTTGGGTCTACCCTCTCTAAGCACCCAGACTCTGCCACCTCTGGGGAGCATGCTCAACCTCTTCAGAACAATGGGACAGCAACAAGGCTCTCCCCAATCCCCAAGCAATGTGCTCCATCCTCTCTGAAGCCTGGGCACCAAAATTCTTCCTGACAATGAAGGCTGAAGGACCACCCTCTGGTTCTGGGGCAAACTCACCCTGTCCAAGTACATGGGTGGATCCACTCTCCTGGCCTGAGATTTCTCAGCTTCAGATCTTAGCTCCCATGGTTCTTCCTTTGAAGTAATTTTTACATCAATTTATTCTGTGGAGAGCCGCCTCCCGGGTCAGGCCTAGTGGTCGCGCTGCAGCCTGCTCTAGAGTTCCCCCCGCCCATCGAGTGAGCCAAGATGGTGCCCGCATCCTGTTTCCGCGTATGACGCACGCGCCCACCAACCCTATCTTCCAATCACCTCTGTATACGTGGCACTAACCTATTGGGTTTGGGCACAGTATATAAGAGGTTACCCGGACAGGGTGGGTGGAGACGACCCACAGGGAGCCGTACCTGACGGCCGCATAGAGGTTGTTCCCCCGCGGGGTATCTTGTCCCGCGTGGAACCTGTAACAGAGAATGCAAGCTTAACTCCAGTAAAGGTCTGTGCTCACAACCGTTGCGTGCCTCGAACCCGTGTTTATCACTCGAGTTGGTTTGCCTGGGTCTGTCTCTTTCTCCCCTCCTGTTCCCTTCGCCGGCCGGGGATCAGAAGCCGAACGAGACGGCTGCGGACAAGTGGTGGCCCGTACGGGGAACCTCCTCTCTCGACACCTCTTCTGCAAGGAGAGCCGTACTGTCTCTTCTTGAACTGAGAAGGACGTGCATCCTGAGCTCGCAGCGGACTTCCCGCGCCTGATCACCGCGAGAAGGTGAGTACTTCTTATTACGTGAGAGTTAAGGGCTGTGGGCGTTCAGGTAGCCCCAGTGAATCGGGAGAGCTCCCCGATTGATTAAAGTACAGTGCCAACTGCAAGCATGGGGCAGTCAGGAAGTTCACCTTTGTTAGCTCCCTTAAAGACCCTTTTGAAGCAGTGGGGTATCTCGGTTAAGGAGAGTTCCCTCCTGTGGTTCCTTGAAGATGTTGCTACTTTTGCACCTTGGTTCGCCCACTCCGGGAGCCTCAGCCTGCCTTCTTGGCTGAAACTTGGTAATGACATAGAACGGGCGCGCCGGACGGGCCTTTGTATGGACCCGATCCTGGTCCCTATCTGGGAAACCGTTCGTGCTTGTCTTGAGGCGGAGAATGCTACAGGCCTAAGTCCGTCTTCCGCCCTGCTGCAGGCACGGCACGCGCTCCAAGAAACTCTGTCAGTTTCGTCTGCGGACGGCTCCCGTAAAGGCAAGCCGCCAGAGTCAAGCGATAGTTCAGACAGCTCTGACTCAGAGTCAGATGGCGATGAAGACGAGGGGGCGGAAGCGCCTCCGCTAATCGATTGGGAGGGGCTTCCTACCTCACCCACGTGGCCTTCCACCCCGCCAGCGCCTGCTGCTGCGCCCTTAGGGACACCGCAGCTTCCGGTGGACGGTTTGGGTGGTTCCACCAAAGGCCCCCGCCGAGGGCTCCCTCTGGCGGCCATACCGAGTAGATACAATGATCCTCCTGCTGAATCAGGAGAAAAAGTCTCCCACATAATTGCACACTGCCTTGCCGCTTGGGCAGCTTGGGGTAAGCCGAAAATATTAAAAACAGACAACGGACCTGCTTACACCAGTAGAACCTTCCAAAAATTTTGTGATAATATGGAAGTACAATTAAAACATGGCATCCCTTACAACCCTCAAGGACAAGGAGTCATTGAAAGAGCACACAGGTCTCTTAAAGACTTGCTCAAAAAACAGAAAGGGGGAATAGGCCACGGCTTGTCCCCGAAGGCTCAACTGTCTGTAGCCTTATTTACATATAATTTTTTAAATGAAAATTCACTAGGAATGACACCTGCTCTTCAGCACACTACTCTGAGTCCTCCACATAGAGGTCTAGTCCATTGGAAGGATGTCCTGTCAGGACAATGGCAAGGCCCTGACCCAGTGCTCAGCTGGGCCAGAGGCTCTGTTTGTGTTTTTCCCCAGGAACCAGGACGTCAACCTGTGTGGGTTCTGGAAAGACTGGTGAGAACCGTGACGTCGCCCGAGGACGCCAAGGAACTGTTGCCCAGAAAATTGATAAGCCTCCAACCAGAGCCACCAGATCCGGTCTCCAACTCTGCTGATGATGGCGACGAACGACAAGATGACAACAGGAGCGCTAGTCACCCTTCTATCGTATAGAAAGGGGACCAGCTTTAAAACCTCCCTACCTTTACTAACCTCTCCCAACAGGTGGATTCAGACCTTCGAGTGCTTGGGGATATCAAGTTGACCCCCGTTGACTTCGACCTTTCCAAACTGGGCGAGACTGTACAAAGTCTGTGGAACCGAGTCACCTCATGGTTCTCTTGGCCCAATTTGACTACTTGGATCCTCGTGGCAGTGGGACTATTAGTGGGCTTAGTCACTGTTAAATGTTTGTTAGAACGCTTGTTCCAGACACAGCAGCAATTACGTGTCACTACCATGTTGGCTATGTCACTCGCCCCTGATGCTCCTGGCAACGACCGTTCCGCTACCCAGTCCTTCCCCTCACCGTATGACCCGTCCCGGCCACTCAGGGCGGGGCGCTCGAAAACAGGATCTGCTGCAAAGCCCATGGCCGTGTCCCGGGTGTAAAAGGCGGCACCAGAAGTCATAATTTTTGTCTAAAGGATGATCTCTACGGCGGAGTCACGGTCCTGGCCAGACTAGACTCTGGCCATTGCACAGAGACACCTAATGACGCTCTCGGCTCTGGTTGCCGCTCTCCTGCCCCCCTACATAACCCAGTTGCGAGGCGAAGCACTGCAGGGAGAGTCACGTTGTTTCCAGTTCACGGGCTCTCCGGTCTCTATATGAGGAGGCATTCTGGTTGGTGCCTAGCAAGCCTAGTCCAGACTCCCCAAAGCACCAAAACATGTAGTGGGCCGCTCAGGCCCACGGGAGCTCACTCATCAATGGAGACACTGGGTCAAAATAAAAAAGGGGGAGATGTGGAGAGCCGCCTCCCGGGTCAGGCCTAGTGGTCGCGCTGCAGCCTGCTCTAGAGTTCCCCCCGCCCATCGAGTGAGCCAAGATGGCGCCCGCATCCTGTTTCCGCGTATGACGCACGCGCCCACCAACCCTATCTTCCAATCACCTCTGTATACGTGGCACTAACCTATTGGGTTTGGGCACAGTATATAAGAGGTTACCCGGACAGGGTGGGTGGAGACGACCCACAGGGAGCCGTACCTGACGGCCGCATAGAGGTTGTTCCCCCGCGGGGTATCTTGTCCCGCATGGAACCTGTAACAGAGAATGCAAGCTTAACTCCAGTAAAGGTCTGTGCTCACAACCGTTGCGTGCCTCGAACCCGTGTTTATCACTCGAGTTGGTTTGCCTGCGTCTGTCTCTTTCTCCCCTCCTGTTCCCTTCGCCGGCCGGGGATCAGAAGCCGAACGAGACGGCTGCGGACATTATTCCTTTTAATCCAGGTTGTCAGTGGTTCCATTTATCAGGTCTCATAAGAAACTTGTCAGTTTTTCCATGCAGTATACACACACGACAGATAACATGACCTTCCATAAATCCCATCTCTTTGAAAATAATCTAAACAGAAGCTCCCAATGTACAGTATTGGATTAGGATTAAAAGAAATGACTGCGTCCACAAGATTGAATGAGGATTAAAACATGGTTTTTCTGTGGTACATAATATTTTTCAAATTGGCATAGAAAAGTCAGCATCCAGCAATTACCTGCCAGGGAACTCCAGAACTGCGGATGGCTACAGATGAGTGTGTCTGGTTGAGCCAAGACTAAACTGTTGACCTATGGAGTCAAGAGCTAAACAAGTGGTTATTGTTTTAAGCCATTGTATTGTGATCATTTGCTATACAACAGTTCACTGACGGCATCAGAGTGATGGCTACCTCAGGTATTTTTTCTTTCCAGACCTTTGCAGCCACCATTTCCATTGTACTATTCTGCCCTTCAGGGGAGGAGGGTGCTCTTGCAAGGTTGCCCAAGATGGTTCCATTTAGCACTTCTCCCATAGAAACAGAAATTTCTGTGGCCTATCACTGTCCACTCCCTTAGGGTTCAAACCCAGAAGAAGGCAGGAAGACCAGACTTCGATCAGTTGTATGCACCCATAATTGTCTCTCTTCATCTTAGTGATTCTGATTCTTTTCTTCCTCCTGCTTCTCAAGAGGTTAAATCTATTTCTTTTTATTTTTCAGAGTATGAAATATAATTATTTTTTGGAGAGGCCATATTTCATAGGAGTGAATTCAAATCCAAGCTTCATCACTTATCAGCTGTGTATAACCTTCTACAAGTTTCTTAACCTCCCTGTACCTCAGTTTCCTTATCTGTAAAGTAACAATAATAATATACTTAATACCATAATGCCTACTTCAACAAGATGTGAGGGTTCAGCAAGTCAATATCTGAGAAATACTCAGGAGTTCATTTCACCCACTGTGAAGTATTATCATTTTCATTATATCCTCTTATCAAGATTTTGTCATAATTCTGTGATTTTTCTCAGATGAGAATGTTCCAGGCCTTCAGTTATGATATCCCAATCCAATAATTCATAGAAATTCAAAATAAAATCTCTCTCTACCTAAAGCCCCTAGCTCTTATATACCAAAGTGCTTCAGTTTGCAGACTTTTACTTTAGTGACTGAATCTTAAACTCTGTTTTTTATTTCCATAGAGTAGTAAGTTATCTATCTTGTAACCTCATCTTAATGGTGGAATGGGGTTAAAATCAGACTATAGTTATCAAGAACAGAAAAAAAGACAAGTAATATTTTAAAATATTATTCCACTATATATATATACACTGTATTTTTTTTTCAAAAATCTCATTATGCTTTAAATACCCATATTAAGCTATTTTGTTACTATATACAAAATATAATTTATAATAATTACATCTTCCAGTGGTATAATTTATTTTACCAATCTTTAAACATTTAGAATTGTTCTTAATTTTTTAAATGTAGATGTAAGAATGAAGAACCTTAGAAAAATTGTACATAAACAATTATGTCTTTAGAATAAATTTGTAGAGATCATGTTGCTGGAGGAAATGAAATTTTACATATTTAATCTTTTTGTTATATATTAGACTAGATATTTTGTGGGTCCCGGTTAACATGGCCTACTAAGAGTAATTTTTAAGTAATAATCAGAGGATAGAGTCTGTGGAAATGAGTTTTCTTGGAGACTGGAAATCTAGAAACAATACTGTGTTTGGGAACATCTGACCTATCCGATTGAGCATGTGGCCTTGCTAATGATAAGTCTGGCTTGAAACAAAAGAATGCCTCCCAGGTCTATGAATACTTTTTGTAATGGCATGGATTGTATGTGTATATGTATTGTATGTGTATAAGATCTTCACGAATCTTACTGGAAGCCAATAATAACTAAAAAAAAAAACCAGGAGTTATCCAACTTTTTCTGTAAAATATCAGACAGTAAATAATTCAAGTTTTATAGACCATATGGTCTCTGTCTCAACAACCCAACTCTGGAAAGAAGTAACAGACAATACATAAATAAATGCATGTAACTGTGCTAGAGGAAAACTTTATTTACAAGACAGTGGTCCATATTTAACCTGCAGTTGAAGCTTGCCAGCTCCTAATATAAAAGAACTATGCACAGAATAAATGAGATTTCCTAAACTGGGAGCACCCTAAACTTCATGCATTACACTGTGGGTGGTTGGGTACCTGCACTGGGAACTCGGGAAGCAAGAAAGGTTGAGCTAACTTACAATGTACTCCTCCTACATTGTGTGGCTACTCTCTTCTGATAAATATAGAGCTTAATCTAATCCAAAATGATTTGTGTGTGTGTGTGTCTGTGTGTGTGTGTGCCACTCTGTGGTCCCGAATATTCTTAAACAATGGAATATATTTCCAGAATTTTTAAATCAGTTAATGGAATTATTAAGATTGTAAGAAAATGCACTCTTTCTGTGATGTGATATATTTATTTGTTTCATCTTCACCAATTTGATAGATTTGTCAAAAGATAACTTTATCTCTTTGTTTTAAATTGCATTTTAAAGATTTACAATGTAGTTGGACATCTTCTTCCTTATAATCCAATAGGTTACCATAAGAACTAGGTCCCAAACCATTTTAGGATCCTCCTTGGATTGACTGGGCCAGAGTTTGGCCTTGATATCTTTGATGCCACTATCACATTTCTGGAGGCCATGGAGGACAGATTTGAGACTTTCAGTAAAGGGAAGTTCATTGAGCTCCACCACCACCTGGTGGGGACAGGTTTCTCTTGTTCTCCATCTGCTCAGTAGCCAAGTGTGAGGAAGTCATTGATTCCAATTCCTGTTTTTCTCATAGATACTGCCAGACAGCACTTTGCTTCCTACCACAAACTCTAACCTCTTAAGTCATGGCTTCCCTCTTGCCACTGAAAGGTGAGGGTCACAAGATCTACTCAGCACTCAAAAAAGTCCACTGCTTGCCTGGCCTGCCCCATGAGGCTGTAGGTGGGCAGATTTGGATTGCCACGTTTAGAACAAGGTTCACATTGGCTGCCCAATGCCACTGCTCTTCTCCTGGCCTTTGGCATGTCCCACATGGTCCCACCTGGAAAAGTGTTGTGGAAAGAACATTGGGAGGTGAGCGAGGACACAGAAATTCCTCTTCATTTCTCCTAACCCACACCTCAATAGATTCTGTGAAGATTTAGAACTTCACATGCATCTGAAGATGCCTCTTAAAGCTGAGTAAGCATCCCCTCCTTCCCTGCCTCGTTCACTTTTTGCCTTTTTCCTGATTTGGGGGATGGCTCCACTTAAATAAATGTTTACACATAAGATTGTGCCTCTGTCTGGATTTCTTTTCTAGGAATCCTGTGCTAAGATAGGTTGTGCTCATTTTGTGTGTTTGTTGTGTGTGTGTGTGACTAATCCAACTTTTTTTAATTTTCAAGTGCATTATATTGTTTCAGACAGATTCACCCTTCTAAATTATTTTTCATATGTTAATATCAAATTAATTTTTATTACTTTGCATGCACAAAGTAAACAAGCCATAATTTCTCTTGTATTAATAAATTTTGCTCGCATGTCAAAGGAAGAGGAGACATAGATGGGTTAGCATTAAAATTTTCATTCCAAATATAAAAATATGGATACGGGATAAGAGAAATGTTTAATTGTCAAACATTTGACTGAGTTTACTATGAAAAAATTAATGTTACACAAAGGCTCTGACTAAAGACTGAAAGGTCATTCATTCAAACTTGAATATTTTCTTTAAACTAGTACTCCAATATACAATTTAGCCCTCATTCAAAATTACCTTTCTAGCTTCATCTCCTACTAGCCTTATCCTCTGACTCTCTGCTCTAACTACACTCCTTCCTTGTCTTTCCTTGGATACTCCAGTCATGCTCCCATATGTTTTTATCAATTATTATTTTACCCAGTGAGCTTGAATGCTCTTTAGGTACCCACAAAGTTAGACCATCTTCTCTTTCAAGTTATTCTTCAAATGACTCATATTTAAAGCTTTGCTTTTGTTTGATTTTACTTCAAAGAAATGGTCACCAATTGACAGTCATCAATGTTATCTGTTTTAATTATCTCAATTCTCTAAAGTTCAAGCTCGATGAAGACAGGAATTTTTGTCTGTCCTTTTTTGTTGTTGTTGTTGTTTTTTGGTAGCTGTCTCTTCACTATCTAGAACAGTATATACTTGAAATGTACTAGGCACCTGACAAAAATATAACAAATGAATGAACAGTGATTTAGGAAGGAAACCAGAGTCTATATTTAGATTACCATTAACAATGTCTTAGCCTTGTAAAAATATCTCAGAAACTTTAAAGACATTTTACCTATATCAATTCATTTATACCTACTAAGAATTTGGTCGTATAAGAGGAGAGGGTGTTTGTCCCATTACAGGTAAAGAATCTAAGACTTTTGGAAGTTGTATAACTTCTCCAAGTTGACCTTCACAGATATGGAAAGAATTGTGACCCTTCTGTTTTTTCCAAACTTTAAGACTGGTTTCAGCATTATTACTCTTTTAAGAACAAGTCATTTCTGATGATAATAGTATGGCAACCAGTCCATCTTTTTTTCATGGCTATATGGCTTTCATATCTTGAGACCACAATCATTGACACCATATAAAATGATTATTTTCCTTTGATACCTAAACACAAATTGGCACATGAATATTCTCAAATTTGTCTTTTCACTTAATCTCTTTGGACTGAAAAAGTAATAGAAGAAGAAAACGGTGAAAACCACACAAACACACACATACGTTCAGAGCCCACCAAAGCTATGCCATTAAATAGTATTTTAAAAGGAACACATCACTAAATAAATTACTACCTGCTACTCTTAGGTCAATTTCAATGAAAATTCTGGTTTAAATCATCCTAAAATTTAATTTCTCCTTTATATTTCAACTTATCATCTCTTCTCATACACTGGGAAAGGTTTTCTATTTTATGCAATTCAATAGCTAATCTCCTGCCCTGCTATCCTTGCCAATCAAATTAGTTGTAACTAATTAGCATGAAAACAAAAGGAATCATTTAAGGAGATTTTTGTTTCCTGCCTTTATTGGAAAACAAAGATATGATGGTTGGATTATTTTAGTAAGTAGCAAAATAGGTAACTCTGCTCCTTTCTAAAGGTACTTAAAAGCCAAAAGTAGTTTCAGTTATTCACAAGATATGTATAATTCATGTGTTAACCAATAATACAACGTGACAAATAATGGAATTTCTCATTTAACTCAGCTGATTATATGCAATGCAAAGATGTACTCCTCTCACTAAAACAGACAATGAATACACAGTGTGTGACACACAGGACTTAAAAATAGAGATGTGTGGGTAGCAAAGTATCTGTTCTGACAAAGACCTGATCTACTAATTATCTGCAACACATTTTGGATCCCATGACTGCTATCCCAATCTTCTTACATTTCACCAGAGGGTGATTTTGGCAGGTTGTCAGCAGGCAAACAGGGAAATGAGTTAGAAAACATTAATAAAGGTTGAAAACAACAGCTTTTCATGCTTTGGACTCATCATTCAAATATAACAAAAACTGTAAGATGAGGGAAGGGAACAATAGGCTGAGTAGAAAGGAAAGAAAAAAGTAAACATTTCAATGACTGCAAATTTACATTTGTGAACTTCTTGTCAAATACGTTTGTTGAAGTTTTTCTTGAAGTTGTCTCATACTTCTTTGTTTTTAGAAAATCAACCAATGAAATACCATGCTCCTAATAGTGAAAATCTTCTGTTCCTAAATACAACGAATTCTTTGTCCACTCTAACATCAAAAATAATAACACTACTAAGCTTCAAAAAAAAAGTGGAGTGAAATGATAACAGCTATAAAGATATTGAAAAAATGACACAAACCCAGAGCATCAATATTGAAAACAGGATGAAATTCCAAATGCCATTTATTTTCCTTCACTTACTAATGCATAATTCTTAAATTTTTATAGGATGCATAGCAAAATAGGTGAACACTGTGTTCAGTCCATTTAGACTACATAATAACTGAATGAAGTACCTACTTTAAGAAATTATGAAATTGAAAATAAGTAGAGCTTATGCAATGTTTTTTAACTTGCAAGTATCTGCTAGCATAGTATAATCAAAAGAACAGGACCTCGTATACCACAACTTTTATTTCTTCTATTTACTAGCTATGTGACTTTGAAAAAATTACTTAATTTCTAGGAGCCTCAAATTCATCGTTTATACAATAGGATTTATGGTACTTCCTTTAGGAAATGGTTACCTGAAATAAATGAGAAAATGGATTTGATGGTACCTAACATAAGTGAAGCACATACATCATAGTTTTCTTATGCAAAATTTAAATATAAATTTAAAAAGGGAAATGTTAACATAATGGTATAAGATATGGAATAATTTCCTAATCTTAGGAAATTAATGATGTGATATTAAAGTATTCAGCATATTGGTCTAGGATATTTTAAACTTCATAATAAAAATGAGACTAATCAGCCTTGAGTTATGGAAGTATCAAATTATTTTAATAAAAAAATTGCAAAGAATAATATAACAAGCCCCCATTTAACCCTATATGTGTAGGGTTCAAATGCAGTGTTATGTAAAACACTATGATCTTGAAACTTTCTTACAGTCCATCCTTCGTCTTATTTCTTTCCTTCCCCCAGTGCAATAATTAACAAACTTTGCATCCTTTCTATTTTAACATTTTTACATATGCATACTTCTCTAAAAGTAAACACTTTTCTGTTATCACTCTGGACTAACATTTTTTCTCATTCAATATTCTGTTTTTGTGATCTTTGTATATACACACGCAGCTGTAGTTCATCCTCATAAATAGATAAATAGAATTTTATCATGTAAATATAACATGCTTTATTTATGTTTTTTATTGATAAACCTCTAAATTCCTCCAGAATTTTCTGTTTTAAACAGAATGGGGATCCTTTCACATATCTCCCTGTGCACATGTGCAAATTTTATTAGGCTATGTGTCCAAAAGTTCAATTGCTGGAGCATAGTCAAATTTTAAAACTACTATGTATCTCAGAGTCATCTGACACTATACACTCGTTTTACTGAAGTACACTTAAACCAGTAAATGACAAAGGTAAGCATATTCCAAGTCTTTTAGACCCTATTTCTGTGTTCTTGATAGTTGTCACTGCTCTCCATCCATTGATGCCTTTCATTTGCTACACAGGTGCTTGTACATTTATCCTCAAAAATACAAAGGTGGTCTCTTACTACTTAATCAAATGATACTTTAAAGTCATTGATGAGGCATTAGCTTGAGCTTGTAAGAGAATGGATTGAGAATCAGGAGCTTTTAGTACTAGTCTCAGTTGTGCTATTAACTACCTGTGATCACTGGCACCTTACTTAACTGCCATTTGTCTACCTCTGCATTAGAACTTTCTTTGGCACAACAAACCACTCACTTAGCATCTCTACTTGGCTATCTCACAGGCATCTCCAGACTTAGCATATCCAGAACTGAACTTCTGTCCTATTATAGCCCATTCTGCTCACCCTTAGCCATTTCCTCCTCAGTAAATAACACCCCAAAATACTCAGTAGCTCAAGACAAAAAAAAAAAGTAATCCTTTAAGACATATTAAATCTTTTCTCAAATTCTGTATATTCTGCTACCGTCTGTCTAATCCAAGCCTTATCACCTGGCCTGATTCAGCCACTTGCTAATTATTTCCCCCACTTCCTTCTCCATGTAATCCTCTATAGGGAAGTCAGAATTTATTTTTAAAACATACCTTATATCATGTAACCCACTTGCTTAAAACTCATGAACGCCTCCTTAATGTTCTCAGAATAAAATTCAAATTTCAAATGAAGGTGTCACTCTCACCTCCACTGACCACATTCCACCCACACTAGTCTTTTAAATTCCTTGTTTGTGCCAAGTTCTTTCTAACCTGAGGGCTTTGCACTTGCTCTTTTTTCTGCTCACAAGACTGACTCATTCTCAGGCTTCAGGTATCCGTGTAAATACAACTTCTTCATAAGGTCTCCATCCCCATCCAATCTAGAGTAAAACTCTGTCCTATTTTTCATGCTCAGAGCCCCCAATAATTTTCTTAAGTAGCATTTATCAAAATTTATAATAAGATATGTGTTTATTCATTTGTTTAATGACTATTTCCTCCAAGAGTCTGAAAACTTATCCATAAAGACAGTTTTTCTTTTTTTTTTCCTTTTCTTTTTTGAACATCTGCCTACTCAGTGCCCACAACAGGATTGACGCATGATAAGTAGTCAATAAATATTTATCATTTTTCTACACATATAACTACCTGATTTATAAAGCCTAGTACTGTTTTGAATTTTGTGATTTTGCTTTAGTTATATCCAATTATATCATCCTTATTTTATCCAATGCAAAGTTTTCAAAATAATATCCATATATTAAAATAAGGCAGCCATAACTCCCGTTTTGTTTTACAACTTCCTAAATAATTCAAACCAAAATATGTATGCTTTTAGAAAGAGGTGGAAGCATTGCCATAGTGCACAGAAATTTTTCAGAGAACTTTCAATTTCCTTCAGCTCTGAGGAACAAGGCCTAAGAATAACGATATAAAATGTAACTCCAAGACATTTTATATTGAGCCACAGAAACTCAGGAGAACGCACATCTGCAGTTCCAATTGTCATGGCCTACCCCTCTACCAACAGTGGAAGACTTATCATTCCTTGTTTCTGTATCTCCCACCCATCATCAGAGCCCTGAATCCAGTTATAGCTTCCTTTCTGAATAAACTTAATCCCACATGTATGCTATTTCTCTTCAGCCTTCCCTTACTTGCCCTTTTTTTTCACCAGTTCTATCTCTTAAACTGTCAAAACAGCCTAAGTCTCCAATTTCAAGAAGTCTTGTATCAAATCATCTGGCTCTATTATTAGACCTGACCTCCCAATTCTACCTCCTTGATATTTTCTTCAGTGTCCTTTAAATAAATCCGGTCACCTCTTCCAGAAATGCCATTTTCATTATATCACTTCCCTGATTTAAAATTATATTAGTAGCTTATCACCTCTTGAATCAAGTTTAAATTCTAGTTAATTCCATTGACTAGCCTCAGATTGCTAACCCTTTTAAACTTCCACTTTGTCTCAAAAGCAAGCCATCTGCTCCATGCTACCAACAGATCTTGCCAATTTCCACTCTCCTACTTTATTTATGTTGTTTTTTTTCCACTAGGAAAGGCCTGCCTACTACTTCCTGAAGATTCCAGCTCTATTCAGTCATTAAATTTCGACTACAAGAAAATTTCTTTCATGAGTTGACACTTCAAGATCATACAGTCTTTTCTGTCTTTGAAATTCAATAACAATTTTAGTTAGGAAGCAACATGGAAAAGGATATATTTTTAGTTAGATGAGTTAACATTAAACTTTTGGTTCATCTGTGTTTTTTGGCATTCTTCAAATCTCAATAAATAGACAACAGTCTTCAGTACCATGTACAATAAAGCTGAGAGCTATATGGTATGAATTAAGGAAAAGCCTTATACAAAAATGAATCTATTTCACATATAAACTTTTCTTTTATACTTTCGTTTTATGCCCCATTATCTTAAATGCATATGTACTTTCTTCACACCAGCCCTTACATATAAATTATATATATAATTTTAAGTTTTCATAAGAAATAAACTGCTTCTATAACAAACTTAGAGAAGGTCTATACTAGAACTTATTAGGAAGACTTTGTTAACATATTTCAATGGACATCAAAGAAATTATAAAGCTATTGAAAGTGCATGGATTAAAAAAATGTTGAATTTTCTCACATCCTAAATAAAAGTTTTTAAGTCTTTTCCTAATTCTGTACCAAGCTAGTTTAATTGTTTTAATCTTATAACCATATTAAAGGATTATTGAGCTCTTGGCTTATGCGTCTTTAACTTCAAACTTGCAGTGTAATACTGATATGGAGGAAAACGGGAAGCATAAAGATAAAAGACTATCAAGCAGAATATGAAAGTGTGTTAATTTAGAATGCATTTTCTAAAAGAAAAATGCCAAGTTTGATCTCAACCGTGTAGAGAACGCATTATATATAGCATATGTGAAGTGGAAATACATTAAATGCTGCATATTTATTCAGTAATATTAATTTTTGTGATGCTTTATTAAAAAACAGCATTCAAAAATGATATGCTTTTAATTTCTCGGAGCCTGCCCATGCCAAAAGAAAAAAAAAATGCTTCACTTTTCATCAGTTGTTCAGAGTCTATTTTCCTTTCTAGACTTTAAACTCAGTGAAGGCAGTGCCCATGCCTGTCACTTACTACTGTAGTCCCACCCTCTAAACTCACACAGCCCAATACTCTCCTCTCTAGCCACATGTGGCTATCATGCCCTTGAAATATGGCTAGTACAAATTGAGTTGTGTTGTAAGTGTATAGTACACATTGAATTTTGAAGACTTTGTAAAAAAAAGAATTACAGAATCACCATAGTTTTATATTGATTATATATTGACATTATGAGACTTAAAATATATTGTATTAAATCAAATATAATAAATTAAATTTTACTTGTCTTTTATGCTTTTCTTGGTGCAAAGATTACAAAATTTATAATTGCACATGTGGCTTGAAGTATATTTCGATTGGACACGTGCTCCTCTAGACAGTGCATCACACATTCAAAACTTTCCACAAGGTTCCATGCGTAGGTAAATGAACACTTTCCATAAGGTGCTAAAATTACTGT
Source organism: Tamandua tetradactyla (assembly GCF_023851605.1). Taxonomy (NCBI): domain Eukaryota; kingdom Metazoa; phylum Chordata; class Mammalia; order Pilosa; family Myrmecophagidae; genus Tamandua; species Tamandua tetradactyla. The sequence goes on from NC_135335.1 coordinate 80,219,218, forward strand.
TTCCTGCTCAATTTATTTATTGCCGATTAATAGCATTAACTCTTTTAAAATATTGGAAAGAAAATTCTAGAAAATTTCCTTTGGAAAAAATTTTCTTTTTTATGTTCCACGTAACTGAGTTGTGTTTTTTTTTCAATATACAAGTACTACTATCCACATTATTTATACCAACTTATTTTTTTAATAGACTGGTCTATTAAAAAAAATAGACACTAAAACATGCCTGCTTTAAACAAAGTTAAAGTTTTCTGTTTTGCACATAAACCAAACAATACACTTTATAGTATTTTAAAAATTCAATTTATTATTTTCTCTGACTTGGCTAGATATCTTGACATCATTAATTCTTTTGACAATACATATTAGCATATTTAAAGAAATATTTACCAACAAGCTTCTTACACTTTGAAATAGAGATATATGACCTAAGCCGGAGCAAGTGTACTTTCCTTTGCTCCAATTTATAGGTACCTTCTCACTTCCTCATAATCACATTCGTCTAGACACTCACCTCCTTTTCACAAGAGTCCATGGTAGTTGGATACAGTGAAGCAGCAGGTTGGAGCCAAGAGAATGATAATTTAAAGTTCGATTACTGAGAACAAGCCCATACACCCACGTTAGTACTTAATGGGAATGCCAAAGCTCTCTTGAGTTGAATATTAAAATTTAATAGAGCCTGGGAACTTCCAGTCTAAATATGATTAAATTAGGAATTACAGGTAAAGAGCATTTTTGATAGCACCCCATTACTACCTGGTTCTCCACTCCCTGTAGCCTCTGTGTTCTATAAAATTTGAATACTGACTTTAATAACAAGAGATTATCATGGATACTGTTAGAATATGGAAGCAATATGAGTTATTCAGGAGCCCAATAAAATATAGAACAGCAGCTTCCACATTGCCCCTCCATCTCCCAGGGAAATTTAGAACTGGTCTGTGAAATCCAGCCCAAACTTATTATTTTACAAATGAGCCGACTTATGGCCAGAGAGGTTAAGTGGTTCCTGGTCTCGGAGAGATAAGTATGCTTCTCATCCAGTATATTTCCAGTATAATATGTGATTCTCCCTTCGTCTTGAATTTATTTGATGGCATACCCATATTGGTTGACTGAACCAGGATATGCAAACAAGTCATCAAAATCTCTCGACCTTACCACATGAGGGGAATAGTCAATGGATTGAGGCAAAATTACTTAAACTCAATGAGAACAGTGAAATAAGACGACAGCCAGAGATAGTAACAAGTCACTTTTTTAGCATGATAATTGCCTTGGATATAATTTTATTTTTTATACTTGTGTGTATGTGGGTGTGTATAAATTTTTCCTTCTGCATTTGTATCTTTATCCTAATTATAAAGTTAAATCATATTGGAAGGAGCCAGCTCAGAATCCTCTGTCTTCATTTTACCTTTTTTTTCCTCTTAACTCGTGGTCATCATTGCTATCAATTGGTTGTTGCATCTGGCTATTTTATATGACTTTTAATAATTCAAACAATTCTCCAATATGGTCACATCATGATTATAAGCATTTTGAGAGTAGTGACTTTGCTTTATAAACAGTTCAGTTCTGTTAAACTGTCTTTGGAGATCTGATACCTGACAGAATGCATCTGCATGTGAGACGATCAACAGGTACAAGTTGCTTAGTTGTTATGGGTTGTCTTCTTTACAGGATCTGTGAGAGGGAAGTTAGAATATCCCAGAAACTGAAAGAAAGATTTATGTTGAAGGAATTACCAACTAGCAATTGTTGACCACGTACCAAAGAGAACCAACATCCCTCCCAACACCAGCCCTTAACCCCAAGACTGAAAGCTGTAGTGAGGGGACCAGGTGATGCTAGTTTTCAGGTTCAGATTCCCTATCGTTTAAACCACCTTCATGGCTTTCATGTCAGCACTATTTTTCTGGACTAGAAGGTCAGAGTGCTTTACAGACATCCTGTGTACCTTTACAGCATCCTCTGAGAGTTGAGAAGGGGCTAATGCTTACCCCATTTCCTTCTATTGCCACAGGGAAAAATATAAGCAAAGAGAGTGTGAATCATTTATACAGTGCTGTACCATAAGGCAAAGAAAGAGGCAGGTGCAGGTCTCAGATGGTTGTCTGAGTCCAAATTCCATGCTCTATCTGCTAGATAATCCTGCTTCCCTCTCAATAGAATATTTCCCTAGATAGTTCCTGAAACATTTATAGCAGAAGCCTGCAGAGTGACTGTTATAGAAGTTTGTGGAAAACTTCCCGGCATCTAAAAATGTACGAAACAGCCACATTTCACTTTGGGTATTCACATTTGAGAAGTGGTGTTTTTTTTTCCTCCCCTCAAATATTCAAAAGTTTGATCTAAGGCAAAAGTTTTACTATTCTGCCCTAAACTGAACGAATGAAAACACCCATGAATTTTCATCAGTTTGCTCTAGGCAGAAATTTGCCAGTTTGCAGGAAAAGTGGCTTAAAAACCGAAGCCGAGATGAAATACTTGAACTTTTTGTGTGAACCTATGAAAGTAACATTTTTCTTTATCAACTGATATGAAGGTTTGCACAACCTTACATTACTTCTGTATAAAACTGACTTTTCCTGTCTAAAATGTCACAAAAGTGTTTGAATTTTTCAGTACACATTCATAAAAGCATTCTTATCCCCTTAATTTTGGCATATGCCATCATTTCCCTTTTATTCTTTACGCATTCCCATGTTTTATAGAAATTCCCTGTAACTAACTTCCTTTAACCTCCACTGTGAGGTACATGTGTGCAATGAGTGGATAAATGCAATTAAAGTACAGAAAGTTTTTTTCTCTCTCAGAGTGTAAAAAAACTGTAAGGGTCAGAGGCATAACTCCTACCTAGCTGGGAACTGTGAGTATATTGAATGTACAAGAGTCCTTTGTCTAATTTACACCTGGAAACATGCACACTAAGTGTGCCCTCCTTGAATCATCAACTACTGTGGCAACAACATGGCACTAATTCCAGCCATTTGGTTCTCAGTTACAATCACCATAGCCAAAGCCATTTAGATGCTAGCAGGATCCCTCTGGCCACACTCCACACCTCACTCTGCTTATTTCTCTGTTACACTCAGCGGGTGGATCAATTTAAACTCTAGGATACCTACTAAAACCCATTTCTCAAGATATTTTTAATTTTAGATCAGCAAATATTTCTAGAAGCATCAATTACCTGAAACCTGCTATAATGAATGCTATAAAATATTTATGCTGATAATGACATTAGGTATGTTAAACATGAATTTATAAATCCATCAAATAACAGGCATCTGTTTATTCTAGAAATTAGCTAGCAATAGAAGACATTTGCCTTCCTTTGGAGAGACTTATGGGTGAAGTACTCAATAATACCTTCACTAATTTTCTCCTTCTGCAAACCTTTTTATTGGGCTTCCTTAATCATTAAAATTTGAAGCTATCTAAAAAGACCAAATAAAGTGGGCATATCAGAATGTTGAAGCAAGCAGAGGTCTTGCATTGATTATTTTGCCTCATCTATATCTCTACTTCACTCTCACATATTCCCTATCTCAAAAAATATTTTGTTACTGGAAAAACATGTGTTTTGAGCTGCCTTTCAAGTATTTGTCAGAAAATTTTACAAACATTATCTGGTTGGCTGATGCTTCCTGTCTTACTTCAGGTAAGTAAGAATTGCAGAGTGGCTGGGTGGATTAGTAGTATAGGTTATTGTTAGTGAATGAAGAAAAGCCAATTGGTATATACAAGGCAAGAAATTCTTAAAGCCCCAATAGTGATACAAATTAGTCTAGAACTAATAGATATTTTAACCACACAAATAAGGTTGTATTTTCAGTCAATACCTATGTGTTCTTTCCAAATTGCTTGAGAAGCAGAAGCCATGACAAATTAGATCGGCAAGAAATTTATTATAGGAAATGGCTGTGAAGGAAATCTGCAGGAAACTAAGAGAGTTTTGGAGAGCCCTCAGACCACAGTGTTGATCTCACCCTTGTAAAAGAGAGAGGGAGGGAAGGCTGGCTGGAAGAGGACAGTTCTAATAAAGTTTGGTAGGGCTGACAGTAAATGGGGAGGACTCCAGTCAAAGTTATTTGTCAGAGAATTGCCACTTCTCCCAGGACTGACCTCTCCCTTCTGCTACACTGAGTCATAGGCTGAGAGAAGCCTATTGGGAGGACTGCTCTGGTATGACAGCAGTGATGGATTTCAGAGTACAGCACCTGAAACCATCACTCAATTACACTCACCTCTGTTAAGCAGAAAGGCATTTTCATGGTGGACACAGTCCACTTCTTTTACCATGCAGGTCTACTTTGCCTTATATTTGAGGGAACAGCTCCTCCATGGTTCCCCTGGGCTTTACTTTGTGACTGGAAGCTTAGAAAAAGTTTTGATGCAGTTGAACTTGAGGCCACAACTGATATTCAAATTATCTTTCTTCTACTATCCATTCTGAATTTCCTTCCCCCTCAGTGATCATTTTGGCAGAGGCTGGTGGTGCCATACTTTCTGGTGTCATCCAAACCTTCATTCCTGGAAAGTCTGTAACTTTAGTAATCATACCATTCTAGGGTTGCGGCACATATCCATTCACAGTAACAGTGGGGACAGGGGAGTCAGGGGAGGTGCCCAAGTGATTCTCCCACTGATCAGGACCAATTATTTTTACCAATAAGCTACTTCTTTTGTCCCTGGATGATCTCTAGGTGCAAGGGATCAAAGTGTCCCAGAATAAATTGTAAATTGTATTTCAATGAAACCACTGCTCTGTATCTTGGAAAACAATATGCTCCCTTTGCTAACCAGGACCTCCAACTTTACAAAACCCAGCCCTGCAAAGTTGACAGGAACAAAACTCCTAGCATGTCATTGAGAGTGATCATAGTGAGGCTGCTTCTGCCTCTACTCCTTGGTCCCTGGATCCATATATTCTTCCTTTTATGGTCATGGAGCAAAATAGACATATCTAAGTTAATGCATATGTTATATCCTGAGGATGGCTCCTCATAATTTCATGTTGTTGTCTCTCAGCTGCCACTTCAGTTGGAATTTTTTTTTGTATGCTGTATGGTGGAGTCACATTTCGTTATTTTTCTATGTGAGTATCCTGTTATTGCAGCACCATTTGCTGAATTTTTGTTTTGTTTTGTTCGTTTGTTTTTTGGGGAAGTGCATGGACAGGAAATCGAGCCCAGGTCTTCTGCATGGCAGGTGAGAATTCTACCACTGAACTATCCTTGCAGCTCATTTAGTTGGAATTTTAGATGCTGTCCCAGAGTTATATGAGGCCAGCTTATTCTTCATGGCGCAGTATGTGATATATTTAGTGGATTCTGTAGTCATTCACCCTAAGCTCCACAGCTTTTGCTGTGAGGTGGGTCCACTGGCTAGCCAATTATGATGAGTTGATGAGTTGTATCAGATTCCTTGCATGTGGATCAGGATACTACAAAGCCCCAAATTGTACTGCTAGCTGAGATTATACACGCAGAAAAGGCAAACCTATACCCAAAATATATATCTATCCTTATGAGAACAAATTGTTTACCCTTCCATGATGGAAGGGTGCCAATGTGGTCAACTTGCCAGCAACTAGCCAGTTGGTCACTTTAATAAACAGTGCCACAGTGGAGTTCAGAGTGGTCTCTCTTGTTGATAGGTTGGGCATTCAGAGGCACCAATATCTTATCAGCCTTGGTAAGGGGGTAAGCTTGGTCTGGTGTTGCGTCTATGCAGAGCTCTAGTTTCCTGGTTGCTGAAACAAATACCATGCAATGGTTTTTGTTTGTTTGTTTGTTGTTGATTTGCATGGGCAGGCACCTGGAATCTAACCCGGGTCTCTGGCATGGCAAGCGAGAACTCTGTCTGCTGAGCCACCATGGCCTGCCCCATGAAATATTTTTGTTGTGTTTTTTAACAATGGAAATTATGAGGGTCAAGAGACATCCAAAGTGAAGGTGATCCTTTCCCCCAGAGAGCTGTAACATTCTGGGCCTGGCGACTGGTGATCCTCGGTCCTTACTTTTCTGTCACATGCAATACACATGACAGACATTCTGGCTTCTCTGTCCCATTGACTCGCAGCTTCTAGCTGCTTCTTGGCTTTCTCTTTATGTGTCTGAATTTCATTCTGCTTATAAAGACTCTAGTAATTGGATTAACATCCTGACTCAGCTGGACACACATTAACTAAACCTCATCAAAAGTCCCTATTTATAAGGATTCCTACCCACATGTTAAAGAAAATATTTTTCTGGAGTACATAGTTCCAAACTACCACAGACACTGCTTTCATGGCAATCTTTGCCTGTACCCATCATACCAAATCAAGGTAGCTGATAATGAAGTCTAGCTAATGTTAATTTTTAAATTTTCTACTTGTTTGTTCAGTGCCCCTTCCATGGTAGATGCTTTCTAGTGTGCATTAATGTGATAAAGTGCGATAAAAAAATTCTTCACAGCATATATCTACTCCCATATGTCCAAACACATGCTTCTATTCATACCTTTTTGTCCCTAATACTTAGTCCTTTTTTTTTCCAGACCCCTAATCTTATGGTCAAACTTTGATCACTGTATATTCACTCACCTTGGACCACTACATCTTCCACACAAACTGGAAGACTAGATGCACCACTTATACTTGCCCTGTGGGAAGATTTTCCCTCTCACTGTTTTTCATGGCTGGAATGCAGTTGTTTTCCATTTTTTGCTTTGTGTGTTAGTTTGGAAGCTGTTATATGCCCCAGAAAAGGCCATATTCTTTTAATCCATTCCTGTGAGTCCAGATTATTATGAGTGTGATCTTTGATTAGGTTGTTTCAATTGAGATGTGATCCAGCCAAATCAACATGGGTCTTAATCATTTTACTAGAGTCCTTTATGAAAGGATAAAAGACAGAAAAAGCCCAGAGAGCTTAGAAAGAAAAGCCCCAAAGAAGCTAAGAGATGATCCACAGGGAAACCACTGGAACCAGAAGTTGAAACAATGAAATGAAAGATCAGCAGATGCTGGCCATGTGTTTTCCCACGTGACAGAGGAGTCCCAGGTGCCAACAACCTGTCTTCAGAGTCCAGGTATCATCCTGCTGATGCCATAATCAGGACATTTTCATGGCCTAAGACCTGTAAATTGTAAGTTAATAAATCCCCACTGTAAAAGCCAATCCATATCTGGTATATTGCTTTCTGGCAGTTCTAACAAATCAAAACAGATGTTGGTACCAGAAGAGTGAGGTGCTGTGATCCGAAAATACCAAAAATATTGGACTGGCTTAATAAATTGATAAGGGGAAAATTCTGGAAGAATTGTGAGGAGCTTCACAGAAAAGGCTCAGATTGCTTTGAAGGAACTGCTGGAAGAAATATGGATGCTAAAGGTGTTTCTGATAAGACCTTAGTCAGAAATGTTGAATGTGTCATTGCTAGGTGGAAGAAAGGTGATCCTCATTTTAAGTGACAGAGAATTTGACCAAATTGAGTCCTGATGTCAGATGGAAGGCAGAATTTGAAAGTGATGAGCTTGGATACTTAGCTCAAGAGATTTTTTTAATTAAATGTGAAAAGTACTACTCCTTGCTGCTTATAGTAAAATGTGAGAGGAAAGGGATAAGCTGAGAACTGAACTCTTGGGTACAAAAAAATAGAAATTGATTGGAAAATTCTAAGCTTATGGAAATGAGTCTCCAGAGAAGGGGACCCCATGTGATGATTTACCCACACATAGAAGAACAAGTCAGCCATTTCAGTACAAGTCAGGATTGGAAATGTAGCTATCCAGAAAGGATTTATGGAAAGCCTCATTGTCTGATAGTTGGCACCCCTGTATGCTGCATACAAAAGCAATGAGTTTTTGTGAGCTCTCTATGAATGGAACCACTGCCAGCCAAGATTAAAAGGGACAGATTGAAGGAAAAATGACTTCAAAGTATAGCAATGGAAGCTAAGGTCTAGAACCTAGAAACCTCAGGCCAGGAGAGTGGACACACCCATGCACATGGAAAGGGAGAGTTTGCCCAGAGTTTGCAGAGGGTGCACCTTCTTCCCTAATGCTCAGGAACATTAGTGGAGTGGAGCTTCCCCCAGGCCTCAGAGAATTTGGAGCACATTCTGCAGGAAGTGGGAAGAGTCTGGCTGCTACCCCACTGTTCTAAGGGGTGGAGTCTGTGCTCTGGAGATGGCAGAGTATCCAGATGTCACACAGATGTTGAGGAGGATGGGGCCAAGAACACGGCTATTTTCCCAATGGTTGGAGATGTTGGAACCCTCATGCTTGTGTTTGGAGAGAACAGGGTCACTGTGCAAGCCCTTGGAAAGGATGTGACTGCCACTTTCTCAAGCCCCCAGGATGAAGCATCATTCTGTAGATGACTTTCAGATCTGGAATCTAATGAAATATTCCCTGCAGGTTTTCAGAACTATTTGGTAACTTTGACCCTGTTTTATTTCCAATTTCTCCCTATCAAAATGGAAGTGTTTATCTTATGACTGTCCCTCCTTTTTATATTGAGACAATATATTGGAAAGAGATAACTTGTCCTAAGTTTCATAGGTCCTCAGTCAGAAGGAAAGTTTGCCCCAGGACAGACCACACCTGTAACTGATTTTGATGAGACTTTGTACTTAGTATTGTTACTGAAATGCTTTAATCCTTTGTGATATTGTGATGGAAGAACGTGTCTTCTTGGGGTCCAGAGGGTGGAGTGTTGGTTTGAAAGCTGTTGTGTAACCCAGAAAATGCCGTGTTATTTTTATCCATTCCTGTGGGTACAGATTACTGTGGGTAGGACCTTTTGTTTAGATTATTTCAAGCGAGGTGTGAACCAGCCCATTCAAGATGAATCTTAATCATTTTACTGGAGTCCTTTATGAGAGGATAAAGGGCAGAAAAAGCCCAAAGAACTTAGATAAAAAAGCCCTGGAGACACTAACAGATAACCCACAGGGAAGCCACTGGAAGTAGAAGCTGAAAGCAATGAAACAAAGGAGTCAAAGACCAGCAGATGCTGGCCATGTACCTTCCCATGTGACAGAGGAGTCCCAGATACCAGCAGCTTGTCTTCAGAGTCCAGGTATCATCCTGCAGATGATTTTCATGGCCTAAGAGTTGTAAATTGTAAATTAATAAATCCCCACTGTAAAGGCCAATCCATTTCTGGTACATTGCATTCTGGCAGTTTTAGCAAACCAAAACAGCTTGTATCCAGAGACTACGCCCCAAATATAAATAAGTTGAGCTTTCACTCCTTTTATAGCTGGTAATATGTGACATACCATATAGCCATAGGTCAAGTCAGGAAGATCTCAGCTACCTGCCCTGTGGTTTACTGGTGCTCTCTGGCTCTGCATGAACCTGATCAAAAAACATGCATTTTCATCTTAGAATTGACTACTCCTGGGCATGTACTACTTTATGGTTTGGCACGTCTGACAAAATCCACTTCATACTTGGCAGTTCTGGACACATTCCTACTTTGTGTCCATGTTCAAGTGATATGGCTCTACCAGCAACAGAAGAAGAACTATCTCTCAAAAGATGTGTATTTTCTTGCTTTAGGTTGATTGGCCTTGCTTCTGAATCCCACAGGCCTGCATAATGAATCACCCATTGGGGTTTGCCATAAGTTCTAAACTGCATCTTTGTCAGTACTGATACTTCCCGTGCCATAAGGCCTGTCAGATCATGAAACGTCCTGAAGTGCCACCCTCTGAATTTTCATAGGGTTTATCTTCACCCTTTGGAGTACATGTGTCCTTCCAAGGTTTCTAACATATTGACTACCTTTAGTTTTATTGTTCAGTAGGCATTGCTTTTTCTGCTCTCCAAGTGCCACACCAGCAGTGAGTTTATACCATTTCTTAGGGTCCTTGCTAAGGATTTGCCTTGTCCCAAGAAAGTCAATTGCCCCAAGTCAAGAATATTTGCTTATATAGTTTTATATTCTGGTCTCTTTGAAAAGTACCTTCAAAATACCAACCCAGGGGTACTCTCCTATCTAAAGCCATCCAAGTCTTGCCACTCATTCAGTGTATAGTCTCTTTATCAGGCCAAGTATTGTCAATCTGGGACTTAACACTAATTACCAGCCTTCATCCAGGGGTGGAAAAGGGACAGCTCCTAAAGGGAATCAAGTTTCCTTGTGAAACAGAGGCCTCTGCAGTCTTCCAGGACAGAAAAGCAATAGCTCTTTTTATGGAGGAGTAGCCTGCCTCTGCAAGTCCAGTAGGTTCATGGGGGAATATAGAGCCAATATCCTTATAGGCATCAATCAGATGTTCCAATCCCACATTTCAGCACCCCAGGTTTTCCCCACCAAGACCTTGGCCTTTGAATAATGGAGCAGAGTATTCAGAACATATTCCTATATCTCAGGAACTCTACAACTCTATTAAATCTACAGCTGGATGCAACAGCTCTGTCTGTGTTTATACTATAGGAGATAAAGCCCTCTTTGCAAGCTACCAAAAAGACCCTCTGGCTGAGACATTTAGCTAGTAACTGCTTGTTAACAGCCCTCAGTTTCTTATTATAGATCTTCAGCCAACTCCACTATCTTTTAAGCACTCCAACCTTTGAAGTGCCTGAATCTTTATACCCTTTTACAGCATCCCTCTCCATCCAGACCTTTTGCTGGTCACCAGAACTCATGTATTTGTGCTCCACCTACCTCCCAGGATGATGTCCTCTTCACCTACCATGCAATAAGTAAGTGAGTCCCAAATCCTCATCTTACCATTTGTTTTTTTGACACCTGACACTACTGTGTTATTTGATTACTCCTGAGAGAGGATGACCCCAAGACAGAATTAGCTATGCAAAGATTTATTAAGAGAAACTTCTGTGCAGGATGCTGGAGGAGGCTAAGAGATCTGACAGATTGTATTGCATGTCTGACCCTTGCGAAGGGGAGAGTAAAGAAAGGAAATTTGGACGTAGGATGGAAGTTCTAAGAAAGTTTGTCAAGGCTAATGTGGAGTCCTAGAGCTTAATTCACCTGTCAGAGGAGTTCCCTCCCAATGATGGCACTGCCTTAGAGTCCCTCAAGTATTGACTGAGAACAACTAGTGGAAGTGTGATCTTGGTGCAAATTAGGTGTTGGATGTGAGATTACAGCAGATAGGGTAGTCAGACAATTGTTCTTATACTTGGAGATATGAGACACATCCTCATGGTCACCATAATACATTATTCACTAATACCTCTTCTAGATTCTTATTGATGTTTACTTCCCTTTTTTGAAATATGTTGAAGACATTTCAGAAAATAAGTCCCCATAGCACATATTGGTGACAAGTGTCTGGCACTAACATAAGTTATCTTCATGTGTCAACTTGCCTAAGTTATGGTGTCCAGTTCTGAGGTCAGGGAAGCTCTGGCCTGATTGTTACTGGAAGGGTAATACATGGATATGTATCTACAGTCAGTTGATTGTATCTAAGGCTGATTGCATCTACAATGAACAACAGAGACTGCGCTCAGCAATGAAGGAAGTTTCATCACGCTACCAGTCAGAGGTCTTACAACCAGAACTGAAGATTCGTGAAGTGGGAAAGAAGAATTCCTGCCTCTATTTCAGCCAATCAGCTTCTCTTGAGAATTCAACTTCATGTACATCAGAGTTTTCAAATTATGGCCTGCCCTATAAAATTCAGACTCGGAACTCCCCAAGTTACAACAGCCAATTCCTATACTAAATCTCTTAATATTTGCATATATGTTGGTTCTCTGGAGTACCCTAAAACACATGGGAAAAAAGTATGCCATCTTTTATGTTAATTAAGCTACTGAGTGAAAATATTTATTTTCATCAAATCTCAAAAGAAGGCAGTGGTGTTCATTATCTGTATCTTTTAAACTTCATAGCTCTTTTCTTTATTTTTCTATTTTTTGCCATTGCAGCAATCCTTATTCCTATTTGTTTTATAATTTTAGGTCTTTGATGTCCTGAAGAATTCCAAGGAGATTACATAAATTACTTTATGGTTACTATTAACTCTAAATAGTTATGTTGAGATTTCCAAACATATCAGTGTTTGGGGGAAATGGCACATGGTTTTTAAAAAAAAGCATATGCTTTCAATTATAAATTAAGCATAATAAATACACTAATTTTTTTGGTAAAATTAATCATTCTCCATATACTATTGCCTCAATACAGGTAGCATTTCTATAGATGTGCAGCAAGCTTCAGTATACCCTTAGGTTTTTCTGTATCATCTATTTTCTTTCTTGACATATTTATCTGTGGATAAAGGCTTGAATTGGTTGTGTTTGCCTGTATTTCCTTTAACTGAACCTCATCAGGCTGTTTTACTCTCTACGAAGTACAAAGTTCAAGTCTAGAGATGAGAGATGACCCAAATACTCAAAATTACTTATTATAACAAATTTGAGATTATCAATTCACATATTGTTCTCCTTTTGTTTTATTTCAAGTCTTTTCATTTTCACTGGAATTTCTCCAATATATAAACCCGATACATATTATATCTATACCTGATTCATATTATATGTAAAATGCATTACCAATGATACAAATGTTTTCTTGGGGGAGACTAATATGGCATAAGCCTTTTGATAACTAAAATCAGTTTTCCCTGGGAGTGAAATTCAAATGCTTGCCTTTTCAAATGATCTCAGAGAAGACAATAAACCTTGTCAACACAATACAATTGATTCTACTTGCCTGCTATTATTTTATAAGAATGGCCCATCTCCAAAGAAAGGATCAAATTGACCATGAAGCAATCCACACTGACATTAATATTGGCATTAGTATAGCAGAAAATAGTGTGGTCTGTTCTTTTTCAGTTGGATGGACACAGTCTCAGACAATAGGCAATGATTTTTGATAAATAGTATGATGAGTTAATTTTTGTAAAATCCTTTATGAAGAGAATGATTTTATCATGAATGGATTTCCATTATGAGTCACGTTGTTTATCAATTCCCAAAGCCATCTTTGCTAGATTTGAAGTTGATATATGAGTCAAACGTGCACTGTATTGGTTGCAGCGTGCCTACTTGGACTATCAGATGAACCTGTATGGGTTTGTGTATGAAACTGAACAGCCATGTTTTGAACTTTAGTTGAAACCACTGTGAGAAAACTATTTTATTCCTTACCTTCATAGAGTTCTACCCTATCTCATGCTTAGCCTTCACTGGCATGAGCAATTCCAACCAAGGAGCATAGCTACATCCATTAGAAGCACAATTGGAACAAAGAGAGGAGAGACTCACTCAACAGATGTCTGAGCAATTGAAGAAAGTAATAAGCAAAGAAAGTGGAACATCCCTATATTTTCCCATTTATATGCACATTATTCTTTATATTTAAAACACAGACCATCATATGGTGCCATTATTGTTTCTGAAGATTCCATTTTTCCACTAGATGTAAGCTTGTGACAGATTTAGAAAAATTCTGCCTATTCCTTAGAGTAAGGGACCTTAACTTGTGTAGGGAAAACATTTTATCTGCTGGATTTTTTTTTGATTAGTGTGTGAACATACTTTTATCTGAGGAGAGGCTTTTATCACATCAACAATATGGTCTAAAAACCTACAATATCAAATAAACACTAAGGACTACTGTGATACTTTCTATGTGTTTGTTTTTTTCTGGCTTCCTGTCATAATTCTTTCACTATTATGAAATTTCAGTACCACTTTAGAAATACTTGCCTCTGAACTTCTCAGCTTGCAAGTCTACTGCAAATTTCCCTCTTCCTCAGAGCCAACTCTTTGTTTTCAGAACATTCTTTCACATTCTACTTCACTGAGAGGATAAGCTACGTGATATGATCATTACAATTAAAAAAGTGCTTTTTCTCAAGAAAAGTAATTTAATTTCCAATTTTTCATTTGCCAGTTCACGCATATTCAAAAATTCATTTATTCACTCAGGATATCAATCCCATTTCTTCAATTTCCCAAGAGCATCCCAGCTACTGCAGTTATTGCATTCCCTCAAGCCTAATTAATTCTAGCTGTGCCTTAAGTCATCTTGTTACATTCTTGTGAAATTCCCCTTTTTCTTCTTCCTTTAGCTATTCCAATTTTACACTAACAAAAAAAAATGCCAAATAGATTAAGAGTCCAACACTAAAAGAACTGAAGTCTCACAGTACCAGGGAAAGAATATTTCTAAATTAGAAAATAAAGACAAATCAGAAAGAAAACCAAGGATATATTTTAATACAAAAAATTTTAAAAACACAAATTTAAAAAAGACAACAAATTTAATTCATTGCCAAAGGACAAAGTAATAAAAACACTGACTACGTATAGAACAGATACAGTGCAAATAACCACAGTCTATACTTGCTCTTACAAATCAATGTCTTATGATGATATCCCAAGAAATAGCCCAAAAGAAAATTCATAAAGAACGTGAAAAGTTAATTCACACACACAAAAAAGTACAAAGTTACTCATTCATTCAGCAAGGATAATTTGAAAGCCTACCATGCAGCAAGCCCTAGGTGTTGTTGACAGAGCAGTAACTATACCAAAAGATCAAACCAAGACAAAAGCTTACATTCTAGAAGGGTGTATTAGTTTCCTAAGGCTGCTGAAACAAACTATCACAGACTTGGTGGCTTAAATCAACAGAAACTTATTCTCTCATAGTTCCAGAGGCCAGAAGTCTGAAATTAAGGTATTGGTAGGGTCAGGCCTAGAGAAGAATTTGTTCCTTTCCTCATCCAGCTTCTACAGATTTCTGATGTTTCTTGGCTTGCGGCCACCTCACTTATATCCTTTCCTACTTTTTCCCATCACTTTCTCCTTTCCCTTCCTGTGTCTCTATTCTGTGTGTCTCTCATAAAGACACTTGCTATTGGGTTTAAAGCTCATCCAGATTTGAGACCCTTAGCTTATTTATATAGGCAAATACCCTTATTCCAAGAAAGGTCATATTCACAGCTTCCAGGACATTTCCAGATTCTTTTGGGGGTTACCATTCAATCCACTGTATAGGGAAAGACTAAAAAACAAACAAATAGAATATATAGGATGTCAGTAAATGCCATGGAGAGTAAAAACATGGTGAAAAACAATAGTGCCTGGGTGGGAGCAAGTCTGTGATATAATCAGATTGCATAGAAATCAAAGAAGGGCAATTACAGTAAAAACGTTACTCAATTAATCACTTGAAAAATGGTCAAATATGTAAAACATGATTATATCCAGTATGCATGAAAATAGGTGAGTACTTAACAACCTGTTGATGACAAGGTAAATTAGTAGAGTTTTGTGGAGAAATAATGTGGTGATATGTTACAATATGTTACAGGATCTAATTCTTTGTTATAATAATGACACTTTTAGAAATTTCTCTCATAGAAAAGCACCTTGGACAAGTGGGAAAGCATGAATATATAAAGATGTTTTGTGTTGCACTGATTTTAAAAGCAAAATCGTAAGACAAATATGAAGATGAATAGGGGGTTGATAAAATAACTTTCCATACAGACTATAATGTGAAACCATACAATTATATTTAAAATGCATCCAATGACATAAAAATACATAAGATAAGCTACGATTTGAAACAACAGAATATAAAACACCGTATTGTATGAACCCCAGATTTTAAAACTGTATTTATATACAAATACGGAAATATAGAAATAAAAATGTTAAAATGTTTTATTCTGGATGGTAGAATTCTAATTATTTGTACTCTATTGTTCTATAATATCAAAGAAAAAAGTTAGATGTGGATGTTAGATTTTTGAAAAATCATAAAAATAAGTGTTTTAAAAGAATTTCAATTATTTGAAGAAACTAATACCTTTAAATAGATTCTGTTGTTGTATTAACTTTCAAAAGTCCATAGCTAGTGATAGAAAAATATTATGATAAACCTTGCTCTAAAGCCAGTTCTCTTTACAGATTTATGTAAAACTAAAAGGCTTAGTTTTAAATTACTCTGAGTAACTAAATTACTCAGAGTAATTTATCACTATATGGAAAACAATAATTTTAAAACTTTTCTTTGTTTATTTGGGATATTTGAGTTTTGACACAAAATAACATATAATTATGAATATTTGATTATGGCTGAAAAGATAATCAATTGTCTCTAACTTAAAAAGCAATTAACCTATTTTATAGGGTTTTGTATAATAAAAAGATACAAAATGAATGAATAAGAAAGAGCTTTTTAACCTGCAAAAGCTGTGTTCATTTATTTTATTAATTAAGTTAAGTAATTGTATTTATTAATTTTATTATCAATATTTATGTTGGAATTTTTTTCTTTTGGTTAGCTAGGACCTCAATTAATTATTCTAAATAATCAAATATAGAACTGTTATGCACTTTCTTGTAGGAAGGTACTATTGAAAGAAGTATTCTTAAAAATAGTGAACTATTAAAATAAAAGGAATGCATTATTGGATTTGAAGATATGTACTTGGCACTGTCTAAAATTATTTACATAGGTGAGATGATAGCTCAATAGATCAATGACTGATAGATGACAGAGAGGGATAAATATGACACACACGCAGGTTCATTTACACCTGTGTGTGTATATACATATTGTGCACATATTCCATGCCCAAATAAATAATTTATAAAAGCTGAAAATATAGGTTGAAGGGCAAAGAAAAGAAGATGCTTTATTCCTTACCAAATGAGGGGTGAATTTAGCATCTGGAGACAGGTGTTCCATTTGGTTGAAACCCTAAAAGTTTTGATGTTACCAAAGCTCCTTTTTTGTTCCCCAGAGGTCTTTCTCATGACACTCCGGGAATGTGGTCATTTCCCACACTTCCACACAGTTCATGCTATTGCAGTCACACGTACAGAAGGATTGGCATGTCCTGGAAAAGGATGCAAGGAGGGCAGGAGCTAGGCCAGCCCACCCTCCTGCAAGAACAGTCCTAAGAAGAGCAGAGAACAAGTGAATACTGAGAAATTAAGGAAATGAAGAAAATCTAAATATCTCCCTAAGATGCAAATGGAAAATAAAATCAAATGTCATTTTAGTGATAGGAAAGCATTTATACTTCATTATTATTGACCAAAATACACCAATATTTGTTTGAGAACAGATTCTTGAAATCTTTCCGGAATGCATTTTAGTTCTCATCGGAACAACAGAACTTGGCCTTTTCCCGATTTTAGAATGGCTACACATACTTTCATATGTGTACATGTGTGCATCAAAGCAAATGAAAAGTGCAACTTTAACAGATGTTCCATGCTCCTCCTTAGCCCAAATCACTTTTTTCCGAAAGAGATGCATAAACACAATTAGTAAAGACTAAGATTATTGTGATGTATGTGAATGAAAAATAGACATTTGTCAGATGTAATTTTTAAAATTATAGGTATCCATGAACATAATATATTTTCATAAATATTGTCATGTATCAATTTTCTACAACTTGCTTGCTTTCATTCAGACATATGTCTTGGAGAACTTTCCATAGTTGCTACATATAACCATTACTTTTAACTGCAAAGGAGGTGTCTTACACAAAAAGATAGTTAATATTTATTAGACACTTGTGTACAAGGCACTTTGGGTTTTTACTTGTATCATTTTATTTAATTCTCACAAATGAATTATATTCTTATTATCTTTCCCATTTTACAAATGAGAAAATGAATTCACAGAGTTTAGTTACGTCCCCAAGGTAGTGCCATAGAGAAATGGCAGAGCTGGTTTTTGAATACAGATGTTGTGATTCATTCCTTCTATATTTCACAACTTCCCTTATTAATGCAAAGGAGTTTTTTATACATTACCTCATTAATGGACAATTAACCTATTTCAAAAATTTTTTTTTCTAGAAAACACTGCTTCAGTTAGCAACCTGTCTCAGCCTTTGTGTGCAAACATATGGGAACCCTCTTGAGTATTCACCTTGAAGTGCAATTTCTACTGGATTATTAGTCGGGGGTCATCCTCAGTTTTTAGTTTAATCTAGAACCCAACAGTTAAGTGCTCAGCTATAGAACCAGACTGACTGACCTAAATTCAAATATGCTTTTCTACTTAGGGGCTGTAGGGAAAAGGTTTGTTTACATCAATTTATTCATCTGTTAGATAAGGATACTGACAAAATCTCTCCAAATTTTTTATGAGAATAAATTCATTAAGTCAATCAAATAGCTTATCTAGTGCTTAGTGTATATTGAGTTCATCAATATTAACTTTTCTGAATCCCCACTTTAAGGTGGATAGCTACAATATATCCCCATTTCATTCTATATTCAACTATAATGCATATTTTATTCCTTCCCAATATATTGTAAGCAATAATTTATGTCTCTGTGACACTCTTGGTACTAAGCTTTCTGATAGGAAGAGTTATAGTTTTTAAATGCATTTGCAGATATACTTAGAAGGTGCATCTGATATCATCATGGATGAATGAATGACAAATTGTGGTTCAGAAAATGTATTTCCAAAACACTCTTTCCATAACTTTCTCTCTCTTTCTCTCTTTTTTTTTTTGCATGGTCAGGCACTGGGAATAGAACCCAGGTCTCCGACTCTCTATCTTTTTGGTTTTCAAACTAAGAATCTCTTAATCATACTGATTTCTTCACATACCTTCAACCAAACATACTCAATTTTCCTTTGTTGTATTATTTCATGGAACAATGTGATTTTTAAATGAGAAAAAAAAAACTGAAGACTTGATAGCTGATTTTAAAAGACTAAAATCTCTCTGAAATATATAATTGGACTAAATGAAAAACAACCAAAAAATACAGTGCTTCGTTTTCTGATGTGATCAACATGACAACCAAGCAGGCTGCTCCAGGCCAAAAAGTGGAAATGTGGTTCCATCACTCTCATTTAGTTATGTGCATTGATCAAAATAAGTGAAGAGTGAGAAATTCCCATCTCATTCAGTGTTGTATAGACACTGCATGAAGCTGCTGCAGTTTTCTTTATTTGGCTTGCCTGGGGGAGATTTATTTTTCTGTTTTCAATAATACATTGAGGTGATTTAAGGACAGATGGAGTTTCAGCACTTTTAATCAACTTCACCACAAGGACGAGAGAAAACCGAACCTATGCAAACATAATTAACTCCATGCTGCCACCTAATCTATGATGAACAATACCGTCATCACTTAATTATTACTTTATTGGATGCTTTAGAATGTCGGTTTCATTAATTCTACTACACTTATTTGTCTTTTCTTCCTGTTCTCTCTGGTTTTTATTCTTTCACTTCCTTGTATCTTTGAGCGTTCATAACTGACTCCAACTTCTAAATTTGGAATTTCTGCTTTCATTTGAATAGGAATTTGGTATTCATTCTTATTAATATCAAAAGGGAAAAAAATCTGCAGCTGAATTTAGGTGCCTGCCAAAGTACAAAAGTGAAATGAAATGCAGGGAAAGTATCCAAAAGGAGAATGAAAAGAAATGTATGGTCTTAAGGAATTGAAAGTGGTCTGGATATCATCTCTCATCCATAATTTTTCCCTTTATCACAGTTTCATCATTGTGTGTGTGTGTGTGTATAATGCATAATTTGTGATAGGAAAACCATGGTGGAATTTTAAACATGCTGTAGAGAATTAAGATCCGGTATCAATCCCAAATTTCAGTTTTTTAATACTGGGCAGTAAAGGATTCAGTTTGCAAAAACTAGAAAGAGAAAGAGAGAGAGAAAGAGAGAGGGAGGGAGAGAGAGAGGGAGAGAAAGATTGTCCAAAATGTGAGAATAGAGGTGAAGTGATAAAGCACGAAAGAACAAGTGCTGAGTCCTGCCTGTGTCCAGATGCAAAGTTGGAAAATATTTAGCAGCTCTGGAAGCTTCTGCCAAAAGCACAATACTGTAAAGCAGAGGCAGATGTCCAAATAGCCTTAACAGTCAGTCCCAATCCTCCCAGCAAGTACCCCAAACACTCATTAAAGGTTGGTTCACAGCAGTCTTCATCCTGTGCCTATTGTGAGCTGTTCCAACTCTAGCTACAAAGAGTGGTGTGGTTATTTCTACACCACTCCTACCAACCACTGTACTAATGAGTTGTTCCTCTAACTGTCATGTTAGATTTTGAAAGAAATACTTGGTGAAGTATGGGAAAGAGAAGTATTAGAATTGCACTTCAATATCATAAAGAACCTCCCGGTGTGATACATCAAAGGCCCACAGCAAACGTGTAAATAGTTGGAACTCCAGTGGAAAGCATGTGTATAGGGAGGTTCTTGCATGAACTGTAGTGCTTTAGCCCTGTGAATTGGTAAAACTCTTAAGAGTAGGAAATGCCACTATCTTGGGTCTATCAAGATTCTCATCCTATGTGAGGTCCTGAGTTCCTCTGGGTCCACTGCTTAGTCATTTTTCATAACCAACACTGCTCCATAACACACTTAGCATTTCTTTATATCCACGCTAATAAATATTTTCATGGAATTCTAATATTTTCAAATACAATTGTGTGATTTTGCAGGCTTTAAGTAGAATCTATGTATATTAAATCTCTGTGGCTCTAAGCATGATTATTCACTATTTGACACTCTCAAAGCCAGAACTTTGACTGGTTCATTAATTTGAGACTGGCGTTGGGCAAATGCTCTCAGTAACTTCTCATTACCTGAACAGGATTTCTTTCTGAATTACGTTCCAACTACCAAGAAGTAATTGATTACACTTAATTCTCAGATAGTCCTCTAAAATAGTGTTTTAGTTTGCTAGCTGTTGGAATGCAATACACCAGGAATGGGATGGCTTTTTAAAAGGGGAATTTAATAAATTGCTGGTTTACAGTTCTAAAGCTGAGAAAATGTCCCAATTAAAACATGTCTATAAAAATGTCCAATCAAAGGCATCCAGAGAAGATACCTTGGTTCAAGAAGGCCGATGAAGTTTAGGGTTTCTCTCTCAAGTGAAAAGGCATATGGTGAACACAGTCATAGTTTCTCTCTCAGCTGAAAGGGCACAAGGTGAGCACGGTGTCATCTGCTAGCTTTCTCTCCTGGCTTCCTGTTTCATGAAGCTCCCCGAGAGGTGTTTTCCTTCTTCATCTTCAAAGGTTGATGGCTGGTGGACTCTCTGCTTCATGGTGCTGCTGGAAGGGCACATGGCAAACACGGTGTCATCTGCTAGCTTTCTCCAAAATGTTTCCTTTTTTATAGGATTCCAGTAAACTAATCAAGACCCACCTGAATGGGTGGAGACAGTTTAACAAACATTCTTGATTGAGTCACATCTCCAGGGAGATGATCTAATTACAGATTCAAACATGCAGTATTGAATAAGGATTAGAAGAAATGGCTGGATTTATAAAATGGGATTAGGATTAAAACATGGCTTTTCTAGGGTACATACATCTTTTCAAACCAGCATAGCCTCCCAAATTACCATTAAAGCATGATATAAACATCTCTGGGTCAATGCGATATGATTTACAAAAGCATTAATTCATTCACTTACTCATTTACAAATTACCTATTGAACATGCACTTAAGGTCTGTCACTGTGAAAGTCCTAGGACTATGACGACATGGTTTTTTGATACTACATTGGAGAAAGATGAACATGTAAGTCAACATGTGCTACGAAGTATAAAAACTCTGAAATAGGTACAACAGAAGAAAACGAGAGTGTCCATCTTTATTCCTGGAGAGAGGCTTGTCAATGTTACAGCTCAAGAATTCCAGGAGTACCATCAAAAGAATTATGTGTGCAGCTAAGTGGTGTCATGAAACTAAAATTCTGAGCTTATAGACCATGGACAAATGAAGATATTCAGTTAGTTGTCAAGATTAATGCCTACCTCTTAGTATTCAGAAGCAAAAAGTGAATTCATAGTTTGCAAAATGTTTATCTCAGTTGTGAAAACAAAAAAAGGTATTTGTTTACTACCATCTATTTTAGAAACTCCCACTGTTGTGTTCCACCCATTAGAAACTAGTAAAAGTCAAAGATCTCTCCAGCTAATAGTTAATGGCAGTGATCACTTTAAAAAGAAATAAATTAATGCATTTTGTCCCTTTTTTTACAGATTAAAATTATACTTAGGAGGGTAACCATTGTATGCTCTATTTTCCTTAAAGGTTTTATTTTTTCTTAAAATTTTAATTTTGAAATAAAATTTTTAAAAATTTGAAATAAAACTAATATGCTTAAAGGTTAGTTAAAAATACTTTTCATTAAAATAGAAAAAGTATGCATTATATATTCTCTGTTCACATGCAACCTGGTGCTATAACCGCTCATCTTTAATCCTTCAAAAACATTCAGGATGAAATTGTAGCACTATAGTATTAATTGATAATGCTTTCTCTAAAAAGTGTTTGATGTTTTTCATGTTCTCAAATCTGCCAATTCTATTTTTGGGTGTTGTTTTGTTTTCAAAAAGGCAATAGAATCAAATCATTCTGAGTTTTTAGACATGCAAAGACTAGTAACAATGCTTATTGTTTGAGTCTTAAATTTCTCAGGTTGAGATTAATGTGACTATTTATAGGATACCATTCCTGAAAAACACAATACTGTCTTTCATAATCTCACCTTTATGAAGTCTGTAAACATCGGTTGGATTAGCTCATAAATTTAGCAATAAATTTAATAAAGTAAATATACATTACATAGAGCTTGTCTTTACTGGGGACATTCTAAAGTCCATGCTTATAAAGAAGAGATTTGATCTATGTGTCTAGACATCAATTTAGGATTAATGAAAACAAAGGAATTATTTTATCTTTATGGTTAACCAAGTTTTTGAAATTATTAAATAATATATACACTTTAGTAGAAAACTCAGAAAGCCATTTGAAAGAGTAAAGTCACTCATCAGCCTTCCTCTTAGAACAATCACTATTTTCTTGTCCACCAAAAAGAGCAATGCATGATTAAAGCATCTGTGAGCTACCCTTCAAACAAAGTGTCAATTAGAATGACTTTGGTGACAATGAAAACTTTTCTGATGACATAATAGTATTAGATTTTAATCAAGAGACCAAAACACACAGAAATGCAGAAAGTTTTGCAAATTTCTTTCCTCATTAAGTTAATGACAAATAAGTACATTTAAACAGTAGTCAGAGTAATGAATGGCAACGAATATTGCACACAGATAAAACGCTCATCAAAAGAAAATGTTACTACTGACAACTTGCCTGTATAATCTGCGTGAAACTTTTCAGGCTGAGCAATGCTGCCGCGGCAGTAAGGAGAACAGGGCTGATGCAGAGTGATCAAATTAAAATAATATAATAATAATAATTAAACTTTCTTAGCTGTAAAGTCAGTGGGAGCAACGGTGATTGGGCTAGAGGTGGCAAAAAAGACATGCTTTTTAATCTTATCTCCTACTGCCTCAGAGGAAATATGTTGATTCTTGGTGCAATTATTTCCCACAAGAACCTTGCACTAAGAAAAGCCACCGGGTATTTCTTTAGTTATGAAGAACTATTATAATAATATTTTTAATTATTATGAAGCTTCCATTTAGATGCTCAGGGTGTTATATCAACAATTAAAACACCATCATCATAAACAACAATAATTAAAACCACATAAAGAGTACATCACGAAACAGCTGGGGAGCACTAAACGGGTGGCACTGCTCAACGAGAAGGGTCCTTTCGCAGTCTTCCCTGTAATGTGATATTATGTAGCTATTTTCTGAAGTGCAAAACCAGAAGCTGTTCACAAATCACCATTAATTTACCAACTACAAAATGCTTACAAGTTGATCCATGAAACATGGCTCTCCCATTTGAGGAAATTATTCAGTATCCACTGTTTCCTCTGAAATCAGGGCTTTAAAAAAATATTGTAATGCTAATTAAAATGAGAAAAGAATCTACCAGCAGAGTTTCTGATTGAATAGAGAATGCTTGCAGGATTTTAATAATTCCGTCTCTTTTTTTCATATTCTCTGATTATTATGAGAGTAGATTGTTTAATTCATTTATCATTTCATCTCAGCATCTGTAAACTGAGGGACAAAATTCTTTCTGGCAAGAGAAATTACTTTAGGATGTAAAAGGGAAGATCCGATTTATCTCCTAAATGATTCTCACAACTCTTCCCATGAACCCAATATAAAGACAGGGAGATTAACTTTCTGGTTTAAAAAATATTTTTTTCTTTGAGATAGTTTAAGAATATAATAGTATTTTCTTGTTAAAATGTATGGTTTTTTTTCTTTTTTTATTTAAACTTTCTATTGAAGTCTATCCTTTCTCACCATAAAGTGAAAAAATGTACATGTATAACAACGCGTTCTCACGAAGTGAGCATACCCATGCAATCTCTACTCCAATGGATAATAGAACATGTCCAGTATCAGCAAAGTCTCCTTCCTGCCCACTCTAAGTTATTATACTACACCAAAAAAAGTAGCCAGTAGGCTGCCTTCTATAACAATCTCTTTGCACTATTTATTTTTGAAGTTTGTAAAAATAGGTGTGCACTGAGCTTAGTCTTTGATGACTTTTTTTTTTGCTCCACGTATGTTTATGAGGTTCACCCACGATGCTGGGAAAAGAAGCCGTGCCTTCATTTGCATTACTGTACAGCATCACTTTATGTGAAATAAAGTTTATTTGGTTGCACCAGGTTTCAAGCTGCTTTTACAAACATTTTTGTACATGTCTTTTGGTGCACATATGTTTGTATTTCCGTTGAGTAAATCCCTAGGGTAGAATTGCCCGGTCTTAAAATTTGTTTGCTCAGCTTCAGTAGATGTGGCCAAACAGTTTCCCAAAATTGTTCACTCAGTTTACATAACCACTACCCTGTGTGTAAAAGTACCAGTTGTTCAATATCTTCATCAAGAGTTGTGGTTTGCACCTTTTTTTTAATTTTAACTTTTATTTTTAAGTTATTTAAGTGTGTTTTTTAATATTATCTCTTTTTGTTTTAATTTGAATTTCCCTGATAACTATTGTTATTCAGCAACTTTGTATACACGTTGGACATTGGAGAGCTTCTTTTGTCAAGTACATAGGGATAAGGAAGACAGTGTCTGTCTTTTAGAACCACGTGTACTCTTTCAGAGCAGGGGAAGAAAAGTTTATTTGGTCTGGAAATGAAATTGTCTGTAGTGCATAATCTAATCCAACTGGTCTGTATAGCTCATTCGAACAAGTAAAACACAGGGAACTCAGAATAAGAAAGAGGTCCTTTAATCCTGTATAGATTATTGCAATGCCTGGAAACATCTTAGAGTATAATAAGCAGATAATAAAAAAGGATTGGCAAAGTCCCCTGAGGGAGGGGAGAAAGATTATCTGTTTAATATAATCTAGGATGTTTCCAGGTATTAGAATATTCTATATAGGATTAAAGACCTCTTTCTTATTCTCTGCTTCCTGTCTTTCAGTCATTGCATGCTTCACGATGTTGTTCCTTTTTGTAGTAACACAACCTTCATTGATAAGTATACGCCACTGTTCGCCAATCTACTTCTCCATCATTGCATCTGTCAGCCACCTGCATTCATCAGTTATCATGTACAGGGCCCAAAGTCCACAGTCCATCAACATTCTCAATTTTAGATTATTTCATTGTTCCCAAGAGACAGAAAACCAATAAACACACCCTCACCAAATAGGAAATCTAAACCTCCTCTTAACCCTTCTCCCTCACCCCATTATTTACCTCTGCTGTTGCTGTGGTAATGATGATGGTTTCCTTTTGAACATAGCTCAGAGCATGCAATAGCAGTTTTCCCCTGTACCCCAGACTTAAACCCTCTTCATACAAGAATCATATCTTTGAATTAATTCTTACAAGAACTCATTCATATTTCTAATGTGAGTCAGTGGGATGTGTAGGTCTATACAACCCCTTTCAATCTTGTTCATCTTCAATACGGTAATATTACTTCTAGACCTACTAGAGAATCAGCTTCACTCTTATCTATTCCCTTACATTGGAATTCAACCTCATTAGCTAATGGTTCACCCATCTCTAGTCTCTATGTATCTCTTAGTCCCCTGTATACTGTATTATAAGCCTCTGATTATACCTTATGCTAAACTGGAATCATATAATATCTCTCCTTTTGCGTCTGGCTAACTCTCCACTCAGCATTATGTCCTCAAGGTTCATCCATCTTGTCATGTGCTTCAGGACATCATTTTGTCTTACTACTGCATAATATTCCATCATATATATATGTATATACAAAACATTTTGTTGATCCACTCCTCTCTTGATGGGCTTTTGGTTAGTTTCCATCTTTTGCCAATTGTGAATAATGCTGCTATGAACATCGGTGTGCAAATATCTGTTTGTGTCATTGCTTTCAGCTCTTCTGGGTATATACCAAGTAGTGCCACTGCTGGGCCATAGTGCAATTCGATATTTAGTTTCCTAAGGAACCACCAAACAGTCTTTCATAGTGGCTGCACCAGTACAGGCTCCTGGAGAGCTGGGAATGGGAGCTGGTGATGGGGTTCAGGTGCTTGGGGTATGGGATGAGTCACCGGTCGTGGGGCTGCACTGGTGAGGGTAGCACACCCAAGGAATGTGGCCTGGCTTCCCTCCTAGTCCCACACTCCTGTCCTGCAGTCCCCATCACTCCGCATCTCCATGCCTCCTTCATTTCTGTTTTTTAATTGCACACATGGACTTTGCAATAATCAATTTTTTCCTCACTTTAGAATATCGATGAGGGCTTTTAAAATTAGGAACAATTTTTTTGAGCTTGCTCAGATTTTAGAGTAGCAGTCTCCTTTCTACTTCCCTCCTTCTAGATGGCAAGTTTCATACTAACAGGAAGATTTGGTTTTTGAAAAATTTAAATACCATACAAGAATATGTGGACTTGATCACCTAAAAAAAATGTTGTTTCCTTCTACCATACCTCCAATATTGAAAATAGAAATGTTAGTTCTTAAGTAACACCAGGCTTAATTTTCTAGGAAGCTTTTGGGGAAAAGAAAAGCTCAGGTTAAATTACACTAAAGGGACAATCACTAATCAAATGAAATGAGTGGACGACTTTACAAGTAAATCATTCATGATTTTAGAGTTGACACACATTTTAGGTGAGAGAATTAACAGCCAGTATTTGGGACTCCAATAATGTTTTGCATTTAAATAGAAAAAGGTGGAAACTAAGCCAATATTTTAATTTGGAGACAACTGTAGCTCATTTGAGAAGCTGGAGAGCAATTATAGTCCATTTTAGAAGCATGTGCAAGCATTCCTTCAATGTTGTCACTGATGTTCTAAATTTAGCATAAAACAATGAGGCTTGGAAAACTTTAAAAATCAGGGCTTGGAAGCTCTTTTTCACACATAAAAGATGTAAAATGGTGATAGATGTACTTTAATAAGTTCAAATGACTTAGCACAACTCTATTTTTTAGTAGCCCTTTGTTCTTCTCCACCTTCACTCTATTAACACTGAGCATCCATGTTACCTAATTTATGAAAATGTTAAACTGGATATTTAAGTTGTATTATATCATTCAAAGTCTGGGATCATCTCTTAATTTAAAAAATGCCTAGAAAGTAGCATAATACCTTCATTTTATAAATAGCCAATATATATTTAATAAATGCAAAACCCTTACTATGTGATAAATAAATTGTTCGTTAAAGAATGGAACAAAAAAAGGCTCATGCGGAAAAGAGTCCATATCCTTACTCCCAGCCTTCATTCATTACTATTAAATTTGATGAATTCGTAGTTGGAAATCCTTATTTGAAACTACTATAATATTTTAAGAATGGCAGTAAAACTTTCTCAGATATCCTAAAAGAGAAACATCATTATGATGCAAAGAAACAAAAATCTTTTCCCAAAAGAGGAAAATCCTCTTTGGGGAAAGATCATTTTGGGGTCTAGTTGACTTTCCTGATTTTCCACTGAAATTTTATTTTTTGTATTACTTCTTATTCTGTTTATGCAGTCATAATAAGGCATTTTAAGAAAGAATTTTGCACCAAAAAAAAAAAAATTGTCAGTGAGGAGGCTTAGTTTTTATGTGAACATACCCTGTAGTAGCTTTATATTGTACTTTCAGAAATACCCTGAAAAATGAAAATACAGAAATTAGTTTTATGGTCTTATTTTATTTTTCAAATAATCATGACCACCCCCCTAGTCTGTCTTCATATGATATTCATTGACCACACGTGGTTTTTCTTCAGCTCATTTGAGGCAAAAATGGCCAGCAAAGAAATGTAAAGGAATATAACATCCCCCCAAAAGTTCAAATGCAGTGGGGTGGAAGCCTTGGGAGAGTGTGTGCTGATGCATGATTGTCTTTGCCATGTCATCACTCCAACTGCTTCCTTTTCCACCCCTTCTTCAAGTCTTGCAGCACTTTTCTTTCATTTTATCCCTTTTAAAAATATGAAATAAGTGGTAAAATTCATTTATTTCTAAAATCAAGCATTAAAAATTGCTCTGCCAAATTGTATTGTTCTCCACACATTTCTATTAACTTGGTAAACAGACTTTTAATTGTGAAATGAGAACGGAGAGCCTTCCTGCAAATCTTAGGTTCTCTCAACAGCAAATTTCTTGGAGACTAAGTAAATGTCCTTAAAAATCAAGCAGAACTGTGTAAAAATCACTATGTCACATTCATAATTTAGTCTAGAAACTTAGAGCTAGAGCTAAGGAACTATTTATTGTTCTTAATCATTTCTAGCATAACTGTTTAAATAAAATATGGTGTTCTAGTTTGCTAGCTGCCAGAATGCAATATACCAGAAACAGAACGGCTTTTAATAAGAGGAATTTATTAAGTTGCAAGTTTGCAGTTCTCATCTGTGAAAATGTGCAAATTAAAGCAAACCTATAGAAATGGCCAATCTAAGGCTTCCAGGGAAAAATACCTTGGCTCAAGAAGGCTAATGATGTTCAAGCTTTCTCTCTCAACTGGTAAGGTACATGGCGAACAGGGCAATGTCTGCTAGCTTTTTCTCCAGGATTCTTGTTTCATGAAGCTCCCCCAGGGGCATTTTCCTTCTTCATCTCCGAAGGTCTCTGACTGCACGGGCTCTCGTGGTTCTTGTGGTTCTGTTGCTCTCTCCAAAATGTTTCCTCCATTAAAGGATTCCAGTAAACTATTCAAGACCCACTTGGAATGGGTGGAGTCACATCTCCCTCTAATCAAATGTTAATACCCACAATTGGGTATGTAACATTCCGTGGAGGTAATCTATTCAAGTTTCCAAAGTATAGTACTGAACAGAGATCAAAAGAAACAGCTGCCTCCACCAGATGAATTAGAATTAAAACATGGCTTTCCTAGGGTGCATAGTTCTTTCAAACCAGCATGTATCACATTTGAAATGGGATTTCTTCAGGGTAGTGTTGTTGATATATTTTGTTTGGGATTTTTTTTTCTAACAGGTGTGCAAGCAAGTAACAAAGATGAAGCATCATGGGCTTTCTAATTGAAGAAAAGTTACGAATTAATTTAAAGAATTTTGACCATTTTGTTTAACTTATCACTTAATTCATTAAATGTTCCTTGAAAAAAATTCTAAATTGAATTTTATACCAAAAGCAATCCACATATTTCTTCTTCTAATGACTTCTTGTTTTTATGGGTATTAACAGACCAAATATCCAATACATAATTGTCATCTTTTGTATATAATATACAAAATATAATGCATTTATATCTCTAAGAAGAGCGTTTATATAAAGTGTATGTTCTAAAAGCATCACAGCTCAAACTTTTAAGCTCATAGAATTTTAGGATATATTAGCATTATTCAAATATTAGGGTAGAGCTATTTTACATAATAAATACCACAAAAGATATTTACATATATATATTTTTTCTAAATGGAATGGGAGACTGTTGGATTTTGTTTCTCAAAGATTCTCTTTCTCAAATACTTTAGAAGGAGCTAACAAACTGTGTTTTATGTTATAGTATCTGGAAATAACATGCTAGCATACACAAACATGTACACACATGTCCTAAATATATAAATACCATTCATTGCAGTGTTTTCATTTTTTTACAGAGTTTTCATTTTAACCCAGTGATTTCCTTACTAGAAAACTGTGTATTCTTTTGAAATGTAATATTTCATGCTATGAAATATGTATCTTTTGAACAAGTCCAGCATTCATTCAAGATGAAATCTATTAAAACCAATTGTCCCTTATGATTTGTCCCCCCTAATCTCATGGTTAATCAGCATGTTCGCATGCACCTGTACCTTTTACACATTGTTCTTTATCTCGTTATCTGTGAATTTTTCCCCTTTGGTTTACTGTTCTGTGTCTTGTTAGCCATGAATCCCTCTCCTCTTTGGTTTACACTGCCATTTATCTGGGACCTTTGGGACATAATTGATATGCAATTCTTGTTTTTTGAATGGTATTTTATTAAAATATTCCATCGCCAGACTCAGAATATTTGACTTCTTGATATACCATATCCCGTTGGGTGCTTTTCTTAAATGTGTCCTTTATCCACACATTGCTTTTAATTCTTCTGCCATTATCTCTATCAGTTTTCCCTACAGCTCTAATCCATGCTGAATAATGCATCAGAATAACCATTTTGTAGCAGTACTGCCAGTATGCCATGAATCTATTCTACAACATTTAAGTCCCTCTATTTCCTACAGGATAGATTCATTCATTCATTTATTGTGTGTCTTCTATGTGCCAAGATACTGTTCAGACTTTAAACTTCATGGGCTGGAATTCAAGACCCTCTGAATCCAGCTGTGATCAACATTTTAAACAATATCTCTGAACTCTGACTTCTCGAGTGTTACCATCTAGCTAAATTTTTCTTCTCTTCTTGTCTTCTTTATACTTATCTTGTCGCTTCCTGTTTTCCAAATTTTGCACATTAACAATGCTTTGTTATCTACTACCTAACCTAATTTTTAAGATCTAGTCAAATTTCTCCTCCTTCATGAAAATTTCATAAACCATTCCAGATATGATTCATTTATTATCGATTGTATTTAATTTTTGTTTTAATTGCGGGCTGCCTTCTAATATATTTTACTGTATTGCATTGATATTTTTTATTGTAGATGTTAATATTGTTTAATGAATAGGATATGGGCTTTAGTAGAATTGGGAGTATTTGACGACAAATTTCCAGGAAGCTACAAGTTAACCATGTTATCTTCGTTAACTTAATTTCTGAAAGGTTTTCCTACCTGTAAAGTGAATTTCATAATAAGTACTTCCTACAGTGATTGCTGAGAATTCAATACATAGCATTGGTAGTTATTGATTATGATTTTCCTTCAGTGTTACAATTCTTATATTTACATTTACCAAATGTAAAAATAACTACGCTTATTTTATTTCAGTATATATACTAATATAAAGAACAGGATCATGGAAAACATGAATAATTGATTATTTAATTAAGTATCTATTTATACACTTATGGGGGTATTCAATAAACCAAGATTATAAGACTGTGAGAGAGGGTAATATACCATAGCTAAATAATTAATTTTTGATTATATAAATAGACACATGTTTATGTGTGTATGTTTGTACGTGAGTATATAAGTGTGTATGTAAGTTTGTATTATATTTGCATAGATAGGTTTGTGCACATATACACACTTAAACACACACACACACATATATATACATATCCTTATACACCAAGAAAATTAAGTCAGACAAGAAGCTGATTATCTTCAGTTGAAATGTTTCTAGACAGCATAGCTCTGTTGTCAAGGTACTTGGAAGTAATAACACACTTTCTTGAAGGGCAATACATCAACATTGTAAAGCAGACTTCAAGATTGCAATTTGAAGAGAACTCAGGATGTGCATTTTGAACCAGTAAGGTTTAATTATATGAAAGGAAAATATACAAAACTGCTTTCTAAGTTTATACCAATTGAGAACTTATACATCTAATGAGGTGCTTTTAAAGAGCATTTCTGGATTCAGGAAGAATTTCAAACTTAATCTTCCATTGAATTATTGATCAACTTAATGAAGGGAGCAACTCCTTATTTTTCACGTTATTTTTCACATTAAAATGAAGCACACAGCTCTATGGCACTGCCTTTCATTTGTTCGTCCCAGTTGGAATGCATGGCTCATCTCTCAAGGGAATGTTCTTGGTATTTATTATTGATTTTATAGCTCAAAAATATAAGTGGACAGCAAATGGGCTGGGTTTCAGATAGGAAATAATCACTTGGAAGGAGAAACCAGCTGGACGGTTGTGATAAACTGGTTTTTCTTTTTGTCTGAATTTTATACCTAGTTATAGGTAGTTTACAGAATTAAGCTCCATATGGACAAAATGCTACTGAGGGGACTGCAGCATAACCTGTGTGTAGTTACAGATGCTTCTCTCACTCCTTTTGGGACACATTTTAGGAGAAACATTTCATAATCAGGGATTTAGTAATAATGAAAGATTTGGCTTTCATCTGTTTTTCGTGGATTTACCAGAGCTGAGATAAAGGAAACAAACATAGCCAAATGTTAGTTGTGATAGCAGTAAAGCAGTCTCAACCAGTGGTTCCTGAATATGAGGAAACACACACACCATCACCTCCAGAAGCAGCAGCGCTGTAATCCCCAGTAAAGAAATAATTTCACTGTTTATGCTGCACAGTCCTGTGATTGCTTTTTTTAAAAATCTAGAACAATGTGAAGAGTGAACTCTAATGCTAGTCATGGACTGTAGGTAATTGTACTGTTATAAAAATGTTTTTTCAGTAACTTTAGCAAACATACCGCACTAACGCAAGGTATTAACAATAGGGTGGTAAATGGAAACTGTGCATCTGATGCAAAATTTTTCTTTAAACCTATAACTTCTCTAACATAAAAAAAGAAATAGTTTCCATGCTTTTTAGGAATATAGAAATAAATTACCTATAATAAAAGAAAAGGACCTTGATGAATTACTCAGTAGTTTCCTTCTTTACACTATTTAATCTAAATGTGAGTAATGCAGACTCCCCAAGAGCTCATCTATGAGGAGGATTCTAAG
Organism: Tamandua tetradactyla; assembly: GCF_023851605.1. NCBI lineage: Eukaryota > Metazoa > Chordata > Mammalia > Pilosa > Myrmecophagidae > Tamandua > Tamandua tetradactyla. Next base: position 80,252,145 of record NC_135335.1, read on the forward strand.
TTATAATAATGATTTGGGGTTATAGATAAGCATTCTTGAAACTATAGCATAAATAATGTATCAATCAGGGTTCAACCATGAAACTGAAACCACTAAGTGTTTGAGACAGATAAATATATAACATAGGGAATTGATTTTGCCTAAAATGGAAGACTGAATGGCCAAACAGGAGAGAAGAAGCAAACCTGAGGTTAGTAAAACATTAAGCTCCAAATATGCATAACCTAGAGAGACATATAGAAGGGATATTATCAGAGCCTAGGGGCCAGATCATCAGGAGACTGGGTTCAAGGTGGACCTCTCCAGCAGGAGCTGAACCCAAGAGAAGCTTCCTGAAGTAAAGGGAAAAGGAGAAATAATCTGGCTTCTCCCTTCCACTGCTTTAAGTTGCCACCCGATACCTCCCAAAGCCAGCTAACAGAGGGAAACATCTCCTACTGAGTCAACCCCTCTGTGATTTTCCTTCCTGGGGAAAAATGATGAATTGATCAGAGGATGAACAGGCCCAGGGTCAGCAAAGATAGACATCATTTTCATGATATAGTATGCCAAACTTCAAAGTATTTAAAATGTAATACATTGCCTTCCAGATTCATGATATAGATTCATTAGATTGCTAAATTATAAAAAGTAGGAACTAAAAAAAAATGAGGTTAAAGAAATATTGCCTGTACAGCTGAAAAGTTTAGACACATCTCATATTAATGGCAACATAAAAATCAATTTTCATTACAGTTTAATAAGCAAAGACAGCTTTAAATTTATTTATGCAATTCAGAAAGTATATACTTTACTTATAAATTCTCATCTATGTGTTTTAATGCTTATTGGTAATTATTTCCTATAATCAATATCAACTATGGAAAAAGAATAGTGGATTTTTAAACTGTATTTTCCACAATGTAACAATATTATAAATCAAAAACTAATATTCTTGATTTGAGAAAAATGCCAGCTTTCTTAACTGCTGGTTTGAAACTTTTTTGTACCCCAGAAAAGCCATGTTTTTAAAATCCTGATCTAATCTTGCGGGGTCAGATTATTGTTTGGGTGGAACCTTTTGATTAAGTTGTTTCCATGGGGATGTTATCCACCCAATTGTGGGTGAGACCTCTTGATAAGATGAAGATGTGACCCTACCCACTCAAGGTTGTCTTCATCTTTTCCCTGGAGCCCAGTATGAAGAGAATAAAGGGCAGAAAATACAGAGCGCAGAGCTGATACAGAGAGCAGACACCTAGACACAGGCAGAAGGAAATGCCACAGGAGATGTCAGAAGCTCAGAGAGCCATTTGAAGCTGGGAGAAAAGGACAGCAGACATTGCCTTGTGCCTTCCCAAGTGAACTTACCCTCCTGTTGATACCTTAATTTGGGCATTCTCATGGCCTTAGAGTAGTAAATTTGTAACCTAATAAATCCCCTTTATACAAAACCAATCCATTTCTTGAATTGCATTCTTGCACCATTAGCAAACCAAAACGTTAACCTACTCGGTAGATTACAAATAGTACCTCATGTTTTATTATCATTTATTCAGGAAACAACTGCTAATCATGTCAAGGGCAGGCCATAGATTTCAGTCTTCTAAACTCTTCACAGTTTATTGCATTCTAGGTATAAGTTAAAGGGGTCAAAAGATAATCTAATCTTATGAATAAATAGAAAAGGGTACATACAGTGAAAAACTTTAATTAAAAATTACAATTAAACCTATGAAATTGAAAACATTAAAAATAAGTCTGTGACATTTTTCTTGATTTCTTTCCTTTATTCCCTGATGTTTCACCAAAGGCCCATTGCTTCAGGAAATCATTTCCTTGAAAATGGTCTTATAAGCTTCAAGGAGAATATTTTTAATAAAAACTAAAATATTTACATATTTATTGTACAGAATATCATCTCCATTACATAACAAACTTTATCTTTATGGCACAAGGAACCTTACATGATGATAAATCATAATCCTGTCATAGGGTACCATGATTTAGCATCTAAATCAGCTCTACCTCAAGTATTGAAACATACGCTCATCCCCTTTTTTTCTCTCTCTTTTAAATGTTTTTATTTATTTATTTTTGTCTCATCCTCTTTTAAGTTGCCAGGTTAACCTTGAAAATATTGTATACCTGATTCATATTAGAATACCTTAAAAGGCAGCACAACAAATTAGGCAACTATGATAAACCTATTAAAACCAAGAAATATAACCTCTTCTAAATGATGAAACTACACAGTATGACTTCAGTCAAATATCTGTCTCAATATGCCTCATAACTAGACCCCCTGGTAAACATACTAACAAAAATATAATGGAGAGTGCTTACTGTTCAATATTTTTAGCAGGTTATGCTTGATTTGTTTAGGTGGCTCATTAAACAAATCTGGAGTTTATGGATTTATGGGATCACGTCTGACTGTGGCAATGTGCGAGATAAAGACTTTTAGGTTGCTTTTGAAGTTGGACTTTCCCAAAGGAAGAAACATTCGCCTATGTCTTGAAATTGTCTGTAGGTTTGATTTGACAATTTGATCCTTTGTGTTATCTCATCATCCTTTAATATTCTAAGATTTCTTCATTAATTAATTAACAAAAAGTTAGGAGGTTAAAAAAGATTCAAATGAGGAAACTTAAGGCATGCCAACATTTAAACTGCCTACCACATAACCTCATTACTTTGCTAGCCAGTTCCGCAATAAAGAATTAGCCAGTTCTCTTCGAATGACCCTAAAACCGCCCCACCAAAAATCACCTTCAGAATATTTTGTGGTTTGGGGAAAAGCAAACACCCTTTACTATTCCTGAAAGTAGAAGTGGGAAAACATATAGCACTCAATCTTGAACTGTTCTAAAGGTAGTTATTTTATCTCTTACATAAAAGGAACCGCAACAAATTAGAACTCTAGGCCATATGGAATCTAACCTCTCGGAGCTCCTCTCCAGTAAAGGATAATTACCAGCCTTGAAATGGAACCTTCTGCAAAATGGAAACTCAGATCAAATCTTGAGGATATTTATGTATCTTATAAATAGCCCTTTACAACGAGAAAATGTATGTACTCAATTCACAATTACATATTCATGATTATTTATAAATGTTTTAAGTTTATATTTAAGAACACAGATTTGGAGTAATTTGTCTTTTCATTATTTCTTTTTTTTTATTTTAACATTTGTTCCCCCTATTATTTATTTTTATTCCATGTGTTCTACTCATCTGTTGATATGGTAGATAAAAGGAGCATCAGACACAAGGTGTTCACAGACATAGAGTCACACTGTGAAAGCTATATCATTGTTCAATCAAGAAACATGGCTACTGGAACACAGCGCTACATTTTCAGGCAGTTCCCTCCAGCCTCTCCAGTACATCTTAAACAACAAGGTGATATCTACTTAATGCGTAAGAGTAACCTCCAGGATAACCTCTCGACTCTGTTTGGAATCTCTCGGCCATTGACACTTTGTCTCATTTCACTCTTCCCCCTTTTGGTCAAGAAGGTTCTCTCAATCCCTTGATGTTAATTCTCAGCTCATTCTAGGGTTTTTCTCAATCCCTTGATGCTGAGTCTCAGCTCATTCCAGGATCTCTGTCCCACATTGTCAGGAAGGTCCACACCCCTGGGAGTCATGTCCCATGCAGAGAGGGGGAGGGTGGTGAGACTGCTTGTCGTGTTGGCTGGAGAGAGAGGCCACATCTGAGCAACAAAAGAGGTTCTCTTGGGGGGACTCTTAGGCCCAGATTTTAAGTAGACTTGACCTATCCTTTGTGGGGTTAAGTTTCATATGAACAAACCCCAAGACTGGGGGCTCAGACTATGGCTTTGGTTGTCCACACTGCTTGTGAGAATATCAAGAATTCAACTTGGGGAAGTTGAATTTCTCCCCGTTCTCACCATTCCCCGAAGGGGGCTTTGCAAATACTTTTCCACTCACTGATCGAATCATAAAATTTTCAAGCTTATGAAAAATAGAAATTGGAGATCCAAATATCATCTGATAAACAGCAAACTTGGAATATCTTATTTTTAAAAGCTTTTGTAATATTAAAGAAAGATTCATCAAAATGGCATTAGTTGTGTTTTCACCAGCTTTGGTGAAAAACAAAGCTTTGGGCCTAGCCAGTGGCCCAGGTTCAGGCCATCAAGTGTGTGGTGGTGGGATATGGAGCTGTAGGTAAAACTTGCCTACTGGTCAGTGACACAACCAATTCATGTACTAGAGAATATATTCCCATTTTCTTTCATAACTATTCTGCCAATGTCTTGGTAGATGGAAAACCAATGAATCTGGGCCTGTGGGATATAGCCCAAGAAGAAGATTATGACTGATTATGCCCCCTCTCCTATCCACAGATGTAGCCTTAATTTGCTTTGCCCCTGTGAGTCCTGCATCATTTGAAAATATTTATGCAAAGTAGTGTCCTGAGGTGTGACACCATTGTCCAAACACTCCCATCCTCATAGTGGGAGCTAAACTTGATCCTAGGGATACTGAAAACACGATTGAGAAACTGTGGAAGAAGCTAAGTCCCATCACCTATTCCCAAATTTGTCCATGGCAAAGGAGGTTGGTGCTGTTAAATATCTGGAGTGCTGGGCTCTCACACAGGGGACCTCAAGAGAGCATTCAGTGAAGTTATCAGAGCAGTGCTCTTTCAAGAAGAAGAAGAGAAAATGCCTGCTGCTGTAAACGTTAGAGCCTCTCCTTCCTTATGCTGTTCCACTTGGAACCTTTGTATGCTTTGCTCAGAAACAGAGGAGACTTCGCCTTTGATGCCAGGTTTTTGTTACAGATTCGTTTTTCCATAAGGCCATTTTGAACCAATCAGTAATTTCAAGGTTTTGTTTGTTGAAAGTGTAAGAGTTCAGACTTTCACACTCTATTAAAATTTACCACTAAATTACAAGCCTTCTTAAAACCTTATTTTTCAAAAGCCCTTATTCTTGCTCAGATTAAGAGTTGCCAAAATACCCTTTGAACTAAGTTATGTTGTTGTGTTACAAACATTAAGCACTAAATTGTTTTAAGGACCTTTGCTTTCAGGAAGATTGTAGGTCCTGATGTTAGGAAATGCAGACACTGTCTAACTCATTATCAGGTATGTAAAGGCTGAGAGCTTCCTCAATGAGATGTTGCCATAATGCATTCAATAATTTATCAATCTATGTTTATTACATAGCATTGCACTGTATGTCATAATGGAATGAGTAGAACAACTCAACTCTTCGGATAGCTATTTTTTTATTTCATAGTAATTTTTTCCAAGTTAGTTTATTAGCTTTTGTTGATTCCCATGTTTCCTCTAATGAAGTATTCTGCTCTTAGCTGTGGCTGCACTCAGCTGGAGTGTGTGCAGCACTTGATGTGATCAAAGGATGAAGACAGTATTTTGACAAAATATGAAGTGCAATTTAACTAGCACTACATTATATGCAGAATAAATAAACTGAATAAAAGTGTCACGGGTACAATTTTTAAAAGGTTAATTTCTGTCGAATGCAGTAGAGGATGAAGAAAGGTTGGTATTATTAGCAATTGTTCATATTAAGCTTTTCCTTTCTCGTGCACCTGCCATCTCTCCCAAAACTGGTCATTTAATTCCTCTTTGAAGTGGTCATTCCCACAGTTGGTAACTTGAACTTAGTAAGTGCTTTCCTTATAGAACTTTTTCTTGACAAGCAATATGTCTCCTTGTATTATAAACTCTTTCTGACATGTGTTAAATGTTCATTTTGTAGATTAGTAAAAGTGCATTCCTCTATTTTCATGTAACTTTATTCATACCTAATTTGTGTTTCCTTCATAATAGGTGTGAAAATCATGTGTTGCAGTTTACACTTTTTTTTAAAATATATATGGATATATTTTAGGTCTTCTTAAACTCTGACCCCTTTTCACATCACTGTCTTGCCAGCTGACCAACACTGTAACTTGACTAATACTGACCCTGCCCTTTGCCTTACCTTCACGGACACGTGCTTCCTCTGTTGCTTTTCCTAAGAAAGTTCCTTGGGTCTGTGAGGTTCTGTAAGCTCAGTGCTCATGCTGACAAGGTTCTGTGCATCCTACAGACTAGCAAGAACACAATGTTGGACCTTTGAACCACTAGGACAAAAATTTTTAAATTGACAATTGCAGAACTGTGGAGTGTTTTTACACTGATCCTTTGCTAATGCAATTAGCAATATGTTTTACAGGTGTGACAATAAATCCTTGAATCATTAAAAAAACGGAATTAGTCAAAGTGAATACAATGTTTTGATATAAAGGAACATAAAAGAAAGGGAAAAAACCCTGAAAATTAGAGATTGTTTAATATTTTCATATTTAAGTGCAAGAAATTCCAAAGGGAAAGATTTTACACATAAGATTATGCACATAAGATGTTTGGCCAATAAGCCAGAACCACTAGCCATGTGGCTAATGGAAGAGGAGGAAGAGAAAGAAGCAATACATTTGTAGGTGAGAAATATAATAATTTTTTTCCTTGGTGATTTTGTTTATTTTAGTCAGACCACTTATTATAATAGACTTCCCTTCAACAAAAATGACACAAGAAATAAACAGAGAACCAAAATCCCTCTGTAACATAGAAAAGATAAAAAAGGGACATAACTTTCAGTCCATAATGAGAGCACAAATTAAATGATCAGATACACCATAATACATTCTCTTGAATGCCCTTTCATAATATGATTGTGATGGTTCAGTTGAGTGCATGAATTAATGGTTGCAAGTAAGACTAACTTATTTAATAGAGATTAATAGATATATACTGGAGTATTTAGTATTCTAAAGCGGAGCTGTGCAAACACGTTTCAGTGGGAAAGAAACCTGAATAGATATAAATAGCACAGCATCAGGAACTTGAAAATGTTTCCCTCTTGAACTCTACTATTAATGTGACTCAGCCACCAATTCCTAATACCTTTCCCAGTTGCAATTCTCAAAGGTGAGGATTTAATTAGTCCAGCTTGAGCCAGGTTCTCAATCATTCATGTATACATTCATTCAAAAGTGAGCACCTATTATACACAATGACAGTACTGAGTAGTTCAACAGAGCAGACACACTATGGCCATGGGGGAAGGTGAGCAGGGCTACAGAGCTGAAACATGGCTTCCTAGGGCCTTCTCTTGCAGAACAGAAAATATTCGAATACATGATATCTAAATAGGTGTCTATTACATGGAAATGATGAGTAACCCTAAGCAGAGGTTGGTAGATGAGTAAGGACTAAAAGACTAGAGCCAGAAGTTAGAGAAGGGTTAGTTAGTTGGATAAAGGAGTTTGAAGAGACAAGTAGACAAGTTTCCTTCCAAACTAGCTGAAGATGCTACTTCTTGGTTAGACATTTGAATTCACTGTCCTAATACTTTTTCATTCATCTGTTAATGCTATTAGCAAGTGTATACGCATTCAGTGAATTCAAATTCATCTTCCTGTGATGAAAGATTTGAATCTGTTAAAAAGATTCTCCTGAATGAGAATTTCCTTCTTTAGCATAATATGGTTAGTTTACACAAATTATTTTATTTGATCTTTTGTATTATGAGATTTCAGGAATAAAATATAACTTTGACAAAGTGGGCAGAAATTGTCTTTAATACTGTGTTATTTAAACGGACTTCTTTTGGTCCCTCTCCCTGGAACTCTCAAGTCCAGAAAAACTTGAATTTGAAGAAGCATTTGTTTAATCTTACTTTCCCATCATAAAATATATTCTCTCGGATTACAGAGTTAGTATTCATTTCATGTGCTGACAAAGCACCATTTACCAATTTTCTCAGCCTTTTTATGCAAAGCTTTATCTGTAAAACTGCATGCCACAGCTCTTTACCTTATTTTCACTTCATAATAGAAGGATCTTAGTATAATTAAAGGGGTATTGCATCTTTACTAGGGAGAATTAAACCAATTATTAATTAATAGAAATGACAAGTAATTGTGAAACTTCTCTCTGCCTCCCTGTGGTCCAAAAGCATTGTATTACCAGACTCAGAAACCACACAGTAGTACATTTGCAATTAAATAAATCAAAGGCACTATAAGTCACACATAATGAAGTAACATTTTGAGGTCACTGACAGTGCACATAAAAATCACACAGTGACTCTTTTTTTCTCAAGAAAGACAATTTGAAAGATGGTGATCATATGATTGTGGAGTTTGAAATACTAAAAGAGAAGTAAGAAAATAGTTAAAAATATGAATTTCAAATTAATAATTTTGAAAGCCCATAACATTGTTAGGAAAAAAAATTTTCAGTATTCTATTTTTCAAAAGTAATAGCTTCTCTCTGAATGATGTTCCCAAGTGAAAAAAAAAGAGAACACCAAAACCATGCAGTAAGTAACTTTTATGAATTCATTTATTTTAAAAATAATGACCACATTCTCTGAATCACAAGACAAAGCAATAAAAAAAAGAAGATAAACAATGTAATCTCACAGAATTTCCAATGAAATACTAGTCATAACCAAGAGACAACTAGAGGGGAAGAGAAGTAGAAGACTCAATGGGAAAATGTGGACTGGGACCAGATTTCTTCTCTTCTGGATCAGAGAGAAGACAGAGAAAGTTTGGGCTTCAAAGGCATTTTGTAGTTGAAATGTGAAGGGCGAGTTTTAGCCTTGGAAAGAATCAGAAAGTGTGAGGCAGAAAGGCAGGGAAGTGGGTTTTCCACCTAAAGAAACAATTATATGCAAAAGTTCGAGAGTCAAGAGAATAAGACTTGTTTGGCATGTGGAAGAAGTTCTGGAGGGCTAGAGTCTAAGAACTTTAAAGTTTCCCCAGAGCAGTAGAAATAGCTGTAGGATTTCTGGCAGAGGACTAATCTGATGAGATTTGCATTTGGAAAGATTCCTCAGGTGAAGGTGGATGGGTGCGGGCCAGGCTAAAGAAAGGAATGATCAAGGTATCTTCCTATTAAAGTAAGTAAGCACCGGACCATAACAGTGGGGTAAGAGAGAAGCGAATTAATATAAGAGATATCGAAGGAGTACATTAGAGAGGATTTAGTGATCTTTTTCTTGTGGTTGCTTGAGCAACCCATTGGAGCCTGGTGTATTTTTGCAAAGGGGGAGAGGAGAACAGGAGAATAGTCCACTCTTATCCTAAAATATGTGCGGAGAAAAAAAAAACAACAGCAGACAAACTGATTTCAATTTTAAATTATTCTAAGAGCTGAAAAATTTCAAAAAGTCACAATTACTCTAGATGGCATGAGAAAATTATGTGAATGAAAAAGGGTAATGTCAAGAATGCCATAACATAAAAGAACCCACCCAAAGAAAATGAAAATAATTATATAAATGAATTGGAAAATAGGATGCCAAAGGAAAATATAGATCAAGTAGCTAATTTGAAAGGTGAACAAAGGAGAAGGTGAACTATAAAGAATCGCACTTTAAAGTATCAATTAGACTATTAGTTAACTTTATGTAGATCTTGTAAAAGTCCTGCAAAGAAAAACCCAAGAACTGATTTAAAATTAGGTTTAAATAGCTCCAATGTGTTAGAAGTTTAGAACCACCTGTTTTATGTATTGTGATTTCCATCTCGGGAACATTTATACTTAAGAATATGAATTCTTTTGAGATAGTAGGTAACCAAACAAAACAAAATTGGAAAGAGTAATGCTTTGTTACAATGAGAACATAATCCACAGAGACATAATTCTCCCCCTCAGGAAACTGATGAAAAATGTTTTCATATATTAAAACAGGCTACACATATTTGTCAAAAATAAATCACGTCAAGCATAGTGTTTTTCTTTGATCTTTTAGATAGAGTAATGCAGTAAATGTTAGGGGGAAATTAGTCTGGCTTTGAACATTCACAATTGGCAAACAAAAATTGGCACATGAGAACACTGATAGTTGTCTGGCATATAAAGAATGTCAAAGAAGAAATTGGAAAAATTAGACAAGAGCATGTATTGAATATAAAAAGTGGAAACCTTCAAAAGAGAGGATTACTTCTTTATGTCATGATGACAAAAATAAGACGATACAGGTGAGCTGAAAGATGTAGACTTATTCTTTCAACTGATTAATGAGTTTACTTATGTTTAAACAAACTGTAGGACTATAAAAGGGGTGAGTAAATTGATTTTATCAATTATTCAACAAATTTTGAGTACTGCCATGTACCAAGTAAAGTTCTAAGGAAACAAAGATGAAAGGTATTTCTACCCTCATTGGATCTGAAATTTAGCAAGGACGTTTATAAGTATATAAATAACTACGGATTATGATTCAGCAAAGACAAGGTCCCATTAAAGCATATGGGAAAGGCAACAAACATTATATATCAAGAAAGTCTTTACAGGGGAAGTATAGTCTTACTTGAGATTTGCAAGATGAATGAAGCAAGCCAATGAAGAGAGCAAGTATGTTCCCAGCAGAGGGAACAGAGCATGCAAGTTCCAGGAAGACATTTTGTGTGTCCTAACTTGAAGCATAGAAAAGAAAGGAGGTAATGAAGAGAGATGTGATTGAGATGAATAAATTATTAATCTTTACTAGACACATTCTTACATTTGGCTTTTGCTTGGCTTTTTTAAAAAAAATTTTTATTAGTGGTATTGTGTGTTTATAGAACAATCATGTATAAAGTACAGAAGTTCCATATACCACCCTATTATCAACACGCCATCTTAGTGGAATACATTTGTTACAATTGATGACATCACATTTATAATTGTAATATTAACTGCAGACCATGATTTAACTTAAGGTTCACTTGTGGGTTGTGCAGTCCTATGGACTTTTTAAAACATTTTTATTCTAATATCATATATGCAATCTAACATTTTCCCTTTGCACCACATTCAGACATATATTCCAGTGCTGTTAATTAAATTAATAATACTTGGTTTTTAATGCACTTTAATATGTCAGATACCATAGTATGGTTTATTTGATACAGTGTAAAGAATTAGTTGTTCATTGTTTACCTTCTCAAATACAAGAAAAGTACCTCCAAATTTTGCGGCTAACATATGGCCAATTTTTATTTCTAAACTGTAAATATATTACGTAGTAGGAGACAGTCTTAGCACTATCTGTCACCTTTCTGTGGGACCCACAAATATATCCTGTGCTCAAGACCAGGTGTGTTGTCTTGGAGAGACACAACACAAGGGTAGGCCACGGTGGCTCAGCAGGCAAAAACACTTGCCTGCCATGCCAGAGGACCCAGGTTCGATTCCTGGTGCCTGCCCATGTTAAAAAAAAAAAAAAAGACACAACACAATCCTCTAGTAGTTACAGGATCTGGTATAGTCCTTCCTCTATTGCTCTGAGCATAGGTAGATTTTCATTGAAGACAGTCTGACTCTAGTGGGATGTTTTGCAACATCCAGCTCAACAGTCTTGTGGTATATCTGTCCCCAGCAGGGAGGGAGCAGGGTTCCCCCACTGTGGCAGCACAGGAACATAAGACAGGGGTGCTATGTAAGAATATCTCCCTGCAACCATCGGAGATTGAGACCTGCTGGCTATGGGGAGCCACTGCCTGGTAGCGAAGCTGACCTTGCTTTGTTTCTTCTCTACATAAGTAAAATGCTGTCCCATCCAGAGCTGTGTGAGCTGTGCGTCTACTGACATCCTAACATCCCTACTGGAAAGGGCTGACATTTCTTTGGGTGTCTATTCTTCCGACTGACATATTAATTACTTGTATTGAGTTAATGAGATAAGACGATAAATAGTATTTTTGCTATATTTGCAGGCTCAGTGGTTTAATATTCTCATTGCTTTGTTTCTGTGGCTTTCTTTTCCTAAAAGTTAAAGGTCACTGACACCTATTAGAAATGTCAAACTCCTCCCATATGGCTTATCCCTTCTTTGATATCACTTACACCCTCCTATACTCATCACTGACTGAAAAAGAAAGGGAGGAAGGGATGAAGGAAGGAAAAGTGGGAGGGAGAGTGGTAGGAAGGAAGGCAGGCAAGAAGGGAAGAAGGAATGATGGATGGATGAATGGATGGATGGATGGATGGATGGATGGAAGAAAGGAAGGAAAGAAAAAAGGAAGGGAAGGAAGAAGGGAGGGGGCTACGTTGCTCAAAAATGCATGCTGCTGCTGATAACAATAACCAGCTGTTAGCAGCTTAAGCAAATAAGACCTCATTTGTTTAATAAATGTGTATTTGTTTGTCTAGTAAGAAGTCTGGAGGAAATTGATTACTGTCATTAACTCAACAATGTCAGAATCAGCATCACTGTGATTTTCATGTCTTTTTCCTCATGGTAACTACAAAATGGTACAATTGCAGCCATTTTAATTATAGTCAAGGTGGGAAGAAAATGCAAGTGGAAGTACCAGCCTTATATTTTCTTTTCACCAAAGAAAAAATGTCATTCTAGAATCCTCCCAGAAGTCTTCCATTCAGGTCTCATTGGCCAGAAAAATGTTACATGATAACACCTAGATATAAGGGAATATGGGGAAATCATCATAGTTTTTCTAGGTACTATACTGGTATTGGCCAAGTGGAAGGATTTTAGGAATCAGTATTGCATCTACTACCAGTTTTGAACACTACAATTGAAAGTATCATAAATATGATAATTGAATTTGTATTTCTGAACGTAAAGAAATGTATACACATTAACTAAAGTCCTTACTTCCTTGTTGGAAAAATATCTTAACCTCTCTGAACTTCGATACGTTCATCAGAAGACAGAAATAGCATATACTAGGCAGCGTAGCTTGTATTAAAAGATCAAATGAGGTAGTGTGTATGAAAATGCTGTGTAAACTATAGAGGACTATAAAATATTATTTATTGGTAGAGCAAGACTGTAATAAGCTAGAGATATGGGTATGAATAACTAAATAACACACAGCATGAATGATTTTACTTCATATCTCTTTCTGTTGGATGATGTGAAAGTAAGAGAGTGAAATGAATGGCCGGCTTGTCTATTTAATCAAATCTAAGGAAACTAACCATGATTGATTTGTTACTTGTAACCACTTCTTTGGCCTACTTCAGTCACACTTTCATTCTCTAAGATTAAGAACAAGATGAAGCAATTTTTAAGCTATGCCTTTCTATAGAAAAATAGAAGCATCAATTTATATTTATCCACAGAAATATTCACTAAAGTCACCTTAATGATATTCAAACTTTTGAAAGCCTACCAGAAATAAAAAAGAGGGCTTGAAGGTTTAAACTTTTCTGTATGGCATTAAATATTTCAGGAAAGAAATAATAGGTAAATGAATTTAATCTCAAATATAAGGAAGAAAACTTAAGATAATCGATGTGGCTGGCCAAATTTTCTAAAGATGGTGGCAACAATTTCTCCCATCCCATATGCTCTTAGGCAACATAAACCTGCCAATCTCCACTCAAGAAATGGAATCTATTTCTCCACCCGACTGAATCTGGGCAGGCCCTATGACTAATGGGAGAACACTAATATATGACAGAAGTTGTGCCTTGTAACTTCTGAGGCTATCTTATAAAATGCCTTGCAGCTTCCTTTGGGTCTCTTGTAATGCTCACTCTCTGGATGCGTCCCCTCAGAACCCAGCTGCCATGTTGTCAGAAGCTCAACCCACACGAAGAGGCCATTTGTTGGCCACGTGGAGAGAAATTCTGTTTCACCATCCCAGCTGAGCTCCTAGCCAACAGCTGGTTTTGACTGCCAGCCATGGATGGAAGTCCCCTTGAACACACAATCCAGGCAAATATTCAGATGCCTCCAGCCCCACCTCCTAACTGATGGAAAATACCTGTAAGAAACCCAAGTGGAATCATACAGCTGTGTTCAATCAATGCACAGAAAAAATGAGAGGCAATTATGTTTGGTTTGTTATGCAGTAAAAGATAGGGAGAATTGTCAAAGATGAATAAACATAGAAAGTGCTATTTTGTAAGCCATAACTTTTTAAATGTTTATGGAACATTTATTATATGGCAGACACTGTTCTGAAGTACTTTATACATAATATGATATTGACTGTTTATATAATCAACCATCTCAGATAGGTGAAATTATTATATCCAATTTACAGACAGAAAAACTGAGACATATAACATTTTTAAATAAAATATTCACATAACATTATAAATTGTTGTTCTAGTTTGCTAGCTGCCAGAATGCAATATATCAGAAACAAAATGACTTTTAAAAAAGGGGAATTTAATAAGTTGCTAGTTTACAGTTCTAGGGCCGACAAAATGTCCCAATTAAAACAAATCTATAGAAATGTCCAATCTAAGGTATCTGGGGAAAGATACCTTGGTTCAAGAAGGCCGATGAAGTTCAGGGTCTTTCAAGTGAGAAGGCACATAGCCAACAGGGTCAGGGTTTCTCTCTCAGCTGGAAGGGCACATGGCAAACATGGAGTCATCTGCTAGCTTTCTCTCCTGACTTCCTTTCATGAAGCTCCCCAGGAGACATTTTCCTTCTTCATCTCCAAAGGTCGCTGATTGGTAGACGCTCTGCTTCTCATGGCTATGTCATTCTCTGCTCTCTCAGAAATCTCTCATTCTCCAAAACATTTCCTTTTTTATAGGACTCCAGTGACTAATCAAGACCACCCAAATGGGAGGAGACACGCCTCCAGCTAATCCAGTTTAACAACCACTCTTGATTAAATCACATCTCCAGGGTGATGATCTAATAACAGTTTCAAAAATTCAATACTGAATAGGGATTAGAAGAAATGGCTGCCTTTACAAAATGGAATTAAGATTAAAACATGGTTTTTCTAGGGTACATACATCTTTTCAAACCAGCACAATAGTAAACTTTTAAATTATATTCTATGTTGTCTCCTTTAAATTGGCTATGGCAAGAACAAGTTAAGAAGTAAAGTTTGCTGTACAAAGAGCAAAGTGTTAGATTCTTGTTGTCACATTTCTAGCACAGGTGATTTTTATACCTGTCATAGATGAAAGGAGGAGGGAGGGACAAAGAAGGGATGGAGAGGGAAGGAGTGGAAAGCAGGTAGGCTGTACATTTTTTATGCTACAATCACCATGCCATGCAGTTCTGCTAAGAGTAGTTTAGAATGGCCATTCATTCATTCATTCATTCATTCATTCATTTATTCAGCAAACTTTTAGTGAAGTTTTAAAAGGCACTGTTTAGACTCAGGAATAACAATAAAAACAATCAAACAATGTAAACAAAAAACTGTCCATGCCTTCAAAGCTCTCATACTCTATGTGTAGTAGATTTCTTATTACAGAATGTGTCCAAAACAGACTAGAAAACCAGCTGGAGGAGCTGTTGAAGCCAGGATGCAAGAATTGGGAAGAGAGATGCAATAGCAAGCTGTTAAGCTTCTTTTTAGCCCCAAGACTTTATGATTTTACTTTGCAGGAGACTCATATCCACTTTTCATGGTCTGATAATCTAGGTCATATAGCTATAGCCCTAGTTTAGTAGGAAAAAATTGTTGCTGGTGTCTTTTAATTTCAGTGAGCTTTCTGAGAGCTGAAATAGAGATATTATGTTGTAGGGTGTTTCACCACCAGTTTGCTCTTTTCTCCATAGACTAGGGTGACCTCAGAACGGAATGACATATTTCTTCTTAGAATCTGCACTGCCACAAAAGTCCCTAATGACACCACAGCTATAGAACAACGAGACTCAAATAATGTCTATTTTTGGATGAAAATCAGGCTTTATCACTTTTTTGAAGGTGACATAGTAAAGTAGGGCAGGACTAATCACAGGTAAGATTGGATTTTAAAAAGAAAAAAGAAAAACCTTTGCATACAACAGAAATATTATAACAATTGAATAAAAGAATTTTAGGTAAGAGTAAAAATCATTACTAATGGAGCCAAATCTTCAATAAAAGCAGTGCAAGATTTCAGCAATGAAATAAGAAATTTTAAAAATATATAGCCTCAAAGTGTTTTATTTCTTTTTACACTAATTCCTAGACCCACCACATCTACTTAATGAATAAAATAGAGTATATTAGCTCATCTGAAGTTCATGAATTGTGTTCCACGGACAAAACATTGTTTGCCATGATCTAAAGTTAATTTCATTTGCAGGGGGTGCCCTAAAAGCTCGGCAACTTCTGTTTTCACAAGCTTCTTTGATTCAAGTCATGGCAGCTTTAGAAAAGCCTAGCTGCAGAAAGGAAATTCTCCAGGAATGCTGCTGACATAGGGCTCAGCGCCCCAAGGAGCCCAGACAATCCCTGTCAACGCTTTAAGGTAAAATTTCTTTTACTTTATCCGTATGGTTTTTATCATTTTTAGTGAACCTGATTCTCATTCCATTCCACTTCCTTTGAGGCATTTTTATTCTGAAAGCTCACACCGACTTCGTTAAGAGGAACTGTGAAGCGCCGCTCCACTTGGTCTGAAAGCTTCTCCTGCCTTCAGAAGCGCGGGGGCACGCTTTAGGCAATTAATGCAGCATCTATAAGCACAATGCCTTGACAGGCCCTACAGACAGAGAAATATTTTTATCTTCCTTGATTTTTCCCCTTAACTTTGTCTGATGAATCTCCTCCAATTAAAAAAAAAAAGACTTTATTATTAGTTACATTTTTTTTTAACTTTTGCCACACGTAGGCAGTATTTCCATGTCATATGTCCTAGGTAAGATTTTTTTTTTCCCCTCTTTTCTTTTTGGTGGATTACCTTGATGAGTGAGTGGGCTGGTGCCTTGTGGATGGGGGAAGTTAAAGTAATAGAAGAGGAAAATCCAAGCTCAGCGCTTGGTCTTTATCCCTTGTTTTAGTTTCCCAGGATAGTTGTAACAGAGTTAACTTTGTGGCTTAAAACAACTGAATTTGTTGTCACACAGGTCTAGAGGCGAGAAGTCCAAAATTAAGGACTTCTGCAGGATCACTCTCCTTCTGAAATCTGCAGGGGAGAATTTGTCTTGGCTTTTGGTGGTCGCCAGCCATCCCAGGCATTCCTTTCAGCAGCTGCACTTCAATCTCCGCCCCCATCGTCACATGATGCCCTCCCTTATATCGATCTGTGTAGCGACAATTCCCTTTTCTTATAAGGAAACCCAGTTATATTGCAACAGTGCCCATTTTCAGTTAAGACTCATCTTAATTAATCATATCTTCAAAAACCTTAATTCCAAATAAGGTCATATTCATGGGACTTGGGATTAGGATGTGAATATATATCTTTTGGGGAGACAAAATTAAACTTATAACACCCTCCAATAATCAGGAGTTTATGTAACAGAAGTTTATGTAACAAAAGTTGCGTAAAGCCATCCTTAATCTTTATATTAGTGCCAGTTTTGAACTAGGAGGATGATGGAGTAACTACTTATGCCTGAAAAAAGCTTAAATGGTTCCTTGTTGGTCCCTTCTTCTCTGGGGAGAGGGAAAATACTTCAAACAGTTCCAAACACCCAGAGACCACACTGAGGACAACTCAAACATGAGCCAATGTAGTCAAATGTCCTATGTATCCGGTTGAAATGGATAAGAATTTACTGTGGTCAGTGCAAGTGTCCCTCCGAGGTCTTTCTGGACAAAGTCCAGACTGAACCTCATTTCCAGACCTACTTGAGACTTTTTCCATTCCTCAAGGAATATTTTAGAAGTAAATTTCCTTGGGGAAGGTTTCAGGGCTTTCCTCTCTCTACTTGGCAACTGGCTAAGACCCAGATTGTTCATTGATACACACAACATGGCAGGGATTTGCTTGTTCTAATGGAAGCATAGTTCAGCGAGAAGAGAGAAGACTTTAGATTCAGTAATTATTGGACTATGAAAGCTGAATAATCACCATCCAGTCTATTAACACCTGAAATTTTGCTAGGTACTTTATGTATATCATATCATTTATCCTAACTTATGATTCAGGCACTCTTAGCTTTATGGTACATACACACACACACAGATGCACAGACACACAAAAGAATCTAAAATGGAGTAAATACTTGCCCAAAGTTTAAACATGTTAATTGTGGGTAGGGCATTAAGGTTTAAATCTACTTGACTTTCAAGTCCTGTCTTGAGATTCTCAGGATTGTGTCCCATTTTTACCATTTACTAAATGTTATAGTTTTAAGACCTAATCTACCCATCCACAAAATAAGGACAAATACCTTCACATTACGGAAGTGCTTTAAAGATTAGATAGAATCAGATGTGTAAAAGTTAGTCTTAGTGAATCTTAGCACATGGTACTTGATAAATACTAGTTTATTTTTCTCTACCTTCTTTCATTAAATAGGTACTACCAAGTGAGATAACTATGCATCTATTAAGAGACTCTTCTAATACTTTTAAAAATTGAAAATTTAAGTCATTCATAGGAAATGCCTACATACATAAGACCTGGATTTGTATTTTCATTATTTCAAAGGTTTGTTGTATTCATTCACTCGGTCCGTTTTGAACTGGACAAGTATTCGTTTACCACATACTCTTGTAGGGATCCTGTAGGTGGATCTGAAGATAGGAATGATGAAAATACAGGCTCTCCCCTCTAAAGCCCTGCTGCCTTCATGTGGGAAATAAACATTTGCAAAGCAATATGGAAACCACTTTGATAGAAGAGGAAACTTAATTGGAAAGAAACTTAAATCAACATTCATGGTCTCTGGAAAGGTTTGGAAGAGAGGAGGCACGTAAGCTTAGGAGTACAAAAATGAGTAGGGGTTAGCTAGGCTAGGCATCAACATGAGCAAAATACAGCAAAATCCCTAAACTTAATTCACTCTCAGTGAGGCTTAGTACTGATCCCTGCAGGAATGCACATTAGTTTAAAATGCAACACATAAAAGCCTCATTTTGCTTTGGGCTGGCATTCTTATCTAAGCGAGTCCACTGGGGGAGGTCAAACAGTGGAAATATTTCAAATTGCATAGAAAGTAGCAATACTTGATAATCAGCCTATTGGAAGAAATAGACTTATACCCCTGAAATGGGTATGTAGTTATGTTACTACTGCAAAGAGATATCAACCTTCACTCGAATGGCAAGGAGGGGTAAGAGACGTAAAAGAATCAAGGATAATAGAACAAAGGGAAAATTACCTTCTCTTCAGGGAATTGAAGTACCAGAGGAAATGCAATGAAGGTCTGATGACAAAGCTAACCTGCAGAAGGTGAATGCAAGCCAGACTCCACCAGACTGACCCCAGTCATCCATAGTGCAAACCCATGACTAGCCACCCAATCATGACCGTGCAGGCTGGCTGCCTTGGGTTAGCGGTTATGTGCCCTTGAAAAGCAAGGGATACAGTATTCCAAAGCAAATAGCTTGGGTTTTAGAATCAGGCTTGGATTCAAATCTCAACTTTGCCAGCTTCTCTGTGAGCCCTTTAGCAAGTCACTACAATTCTCTTTGAGTCTTAGTTTTCCCATCAGTAAAATAAGCTTCAGAGTCTATATCATAGGGATATTAATGGCATATCTATTTCTACCTAAGCATGACAGGTAGCAAAGAAATTTGCAAGTTGATAAGTGCTTGTTTTAGTTTCCTAGCTGCAAAAGCAAATACTATGCAATGGGTTGGCTTAAACAATACAAATTTGTCAGCTCATGCTTTGAGGTTAGAAGAAATTCATATCAAGGTGCCATCAAGGTGATGCTTTCTTCCTGAAGACTGGCATTCTGGGGCTGGTAGCTAGTGATGCTTGGTCCCGGGCTCCTCTGTTACATGGCAGTGCCATAGTGGCCTCTCCTGGCCTCTCCCTTGTCTCCGAGATTCTGTTGACTTTCAGCTTCTGACTGCTTCCTCTGGAGCTTTTTCTCTACATCTGAATTTCATACTACTTATAAAGGACTCCAGTAGGATTAAAACCCATCCTGACTGAGGCAGGCCACACCTTAATTGAGGTAACCTCATCAAAAATTCTGCATACAGTGAATTCACAGCCACAGGAATGGATTAAGTTTAAGTGTATAATTTACAGAGGGATGTAGCTCTAGACGTCCTCAGCGCTGAATCTTAATATGAAAGAAACATTCAGCACTAAGAACACAATATATAGGTGTTACAGCTTGCATTTTCTTAAGAAAAACAGTGGATCTATAAAAATTTTTGAGTATTATAAGACACAGTAATTGACTATGAACTTACAAAATATTTTGGCAACAATGATGGCTCACTTGATTTCTGTATAAGTTCTTTGATTTTGAGCAATAGAGCCAATTCACTTCCAATTTTATTACTGCACTTTAAAGTTAACTCATCTATTTTCTAACTCTAGTTATTTATACTGATTCAGTCTTCAGCAATTGTAGTGCTTTTTATATTCTAAGTTAGCTTTGTTTAATATAACAGGAATGTCTAAGATCAAATCAATATATTCAAAGTAATATCTCCGTGCTGTTTAATAATATTATAAATGACAAGATGAACCTATAGATTCTTAAAAATTGATTTTTAAAGGTTAGATTTGGACCTTCAAATTTTCTTATTATTGGTTAGATGCTTCTGAATGGAAACTAGGAACAATGTTAAAAATCTTTCCAACTTTACATCTTATTTACACAAAACAGTCTAGCCCTAGGCAAATTTGACCGTGGTTAGATGTCTATTTAAATTCCTTTTGGATCTAATCCAAATGCCTTAACATGGTAATCAAAGCCTTTTGTGATCAGGCTCTTTACTATGACCCCAGCTCATCTCCTGCCACTGACCAGCCAACATCCGGAGTCTCCAGCCATTCTAACCTTCTTTGGATTTCTCAGGTGTGCCATGCTCCATTTTTCCTTCCAGAATTTGATTTGGTTGCTCTTTCTCCCATAAATTCATCCTTTTCCTTTATTCATTTCATATTTATCTGGAAAAGACCTGCCATGTGTAAATCTCTGAAATGAAAACATTGACATCAGCCCTCTTAGTCTTTCATTCTCACTCTCCTGCAACTCCAGAATGTTAAATTCCTCTGTTTAATTTCACTCTTAGAAAGACTATCTCTGTAGAGGAGCAGGATAACCACTGCATGCTTTACTGAGGTAACTCTCCTGAGAGCTCCAGCAAAAATCCCAGAGAAAACTCTGATTATCCCATTTTAGATCATATATATATATATATATATATATATATATATATATATGAACCAATCTCTGTGGCCATGGGAAAGGAAAGCGTCCACTCCTGCCCATTTTGAATCATATGCCCATGCCCATGTTGGTGGGTGCTGGGCACCAACAACACCAAAAATGGGAAAGATGGTCCTGGCTCTCCAAAAGAGATTGCTTTTTTGATCCTTTTCACTATACCACCTTACTGGACAAAGTTAGCAACATTTTAAAAAATAGCTTAAGGTATAAAAGTTAGGAATCCAATTATCATTTAAAATTTGAAAGCACTTTAGAATAAACTGTTTCTATAAGTAATAATTTCACAGTTGTAAAGTAAGTGACTCTAGTGTGAAAGTTACAAAATCAGAGTTACAACACACAACCAGACATGGTCATAAATATTTCTAAAATAAAGCTACAATGCTGAAGACGAAAGAGCTGAACAAAAGGGAAAGCAGACAGAAAAGGAAAAAGGAAGAAAACTGGAGGAAAAAGAAGGATGGGAGGAGAAGAAGGAGGAGGAAAAGCAGGACTACTATAGTTAAGAAAAAGGCACTTTCTGAGGACTAGATTTTTTTTTCTCTTGATGACACATACCAAACCTGAAACTTGGCAGTGCAATATTCATGGATGTTTTAAATATCTAAGATACTGTGGTTGTCAGAATCTGTTTCCTGAGGACTGCAAATAAGAAAAATAAATTCTTTCTTATGTGCAAAGATTAATTGCATAGTTTAGCTTGGTTTTCTAAGGCAGCAGGTTTTCATTGACATGCAAATAGAATCTTCCTATTGCATGAATCACCCAGAAAGTACTAATTAGAACTTAAAATTCTTGTTTGTAAATCATATGAATCTTATGAAATATGCTTCTGCCTGTGAGAACTGTTTCCTGAGTACCACCATATGACCAGAGTGAGGAGCAGATGTTCCCCAACAGGCGAAGACAACCTCTTAATGCTCAGAGCAGCCCGCCATCACTGCGGTAGCAAAGCCCTACTGGATTCCTATAAGCAAGCACTAGGGTAGGAAAATGCTTTCTGCTAAGTGGTCCGCCAGGCTTTTAGTTAGGTGAGCATCTGCGTTCATAGACCATGGTCTCTGAAAGTAAATAAGTTAAAATCCCTGATTCAGTTAGGAAGATACAAAAGAGATGTACTCCTAATTTAGAGGAAACAAAGGCCAGGATTTAGATTTGATTGGAACTCAATCTTTATTGATGAGTGTGTAAACTCTACCCTGAGCGTGGTGGGCCAAAAGTATCTGTAATGATCTCTTCAAATAGAGCATGTTGTGCTTAACCCTGGGCAGTGATGCAGCAGCCTTCTAATGGTATAATCACTATGCCAGAGACTTTGACAGCTGAATAGGTTTAGAACACTCTCAGAACACACCTGAGACTAGCACCAGAGCCCTGCAAGCAGATTTCCTTAGCTGACCCTTCTCATTGCCTGATTTTTGAGTACCTTCTTGATTGTTTTCATTTGCAGCAGTGAAGCTTGAGCATCTCCAAGCTCAACAGTGAAAATCCCGGCACACCTTGAAATCTGGGCCATGAGGATATTTTTCAGGTTTGAACACACTCTGACCCTTTCCGGCCTGACATAATGATCCATGAGACAAAATACTCATGTCTACATCAAGGTGAAAGAGAATCAGAACATAAAAGGCAGAAGTGTGTCCTAACTTTTCCATTTACTCTCTTTGACTATGATGGGTTCTTTATCTTCCTAGGTATCTTCCTTTTCTTTGTTTTGTGTTTTATTTTTTTTTCACTCATAACATCAAAATAGCTCTAAGCATGAACACTGCTCCATGTTTTCTCCCTGTTATAGGTTACGAAAAGCATGTGACCATTGACTTTGAAGTCAACCTGTGTTTCTCAATTTGATACGTACTTTGAATAGCAAAAGTCACAGACGCACCCACCTTCCGTGGGTCCCCTTCAGTGCATTACCCCCAACTTGCTTTCTCTTGCTTCTATGACAGTTTCTTGTATACATCAAAAGCTGTGATTTAGCTTAGGTGGTGTCACTCCTTCACTTCCTCATTCCCATCCCTTCCCTTTCAATTTGGGTCTGGTATTACCTGTGCTCAGGGTTCCACATGCCATTATCAGCGCAAAATGAAGCAATGCACTTGTAATGTCAAAGACCCACAGCTGCCAAATTTGCAGTTACCTCATTATGTAACCTGAATTTACCCTCTGTTTCACAAGATGACAGAGAAATCAAAATGTTGCTTATCTTGTCAGGCAGTATATTTCCATCATAACCAAGTGAAAAATGCTGTTATTTAAATAATTCTTCACTTAGCTGTAGGAGAGCAGAAGGAAATACGTAGATGGAAACTAGTAAGTGGGCATGAGGCTAAGATAAGAGTCCTTAGATGGGAAGGGTCACTGGAAATTCCCTGGAAATGGAGACACCAAAGAATATTTTAAGTTCTGGGGTTCAATTTGAAGTTATTTCCATTATAAATGCCCTATCTTCCCACAACTCTCTGATTCTACTATTTTTACAGGTACTATGCATGAGGGGTACTTATGAGGCAGTTGGGCCAGAGTCTGAGTTTCATAGCTGGATGAATGCTGCTGAAATGACTATATGCAGGGAAAAAAAGGATATGAGAGCGGTACCAGGAAAACATGGACATCCACACCCCCCTTAAATTCCAAAAGCCTCAAGGACTTTTCTGGCTTCTGCAGGGTATAAACATATATGCAAGCATGTCTCGAGGTTTTATACTTGATGATCCCATCATCTAGCTTAGAACTGTCTTCCATCTCTAAGAGCTTCTGGAATATAAAACACTAAGGTGTTTTATGAGGGAGTATTTTCCCAACCTGACTGGGAAAAGCATTCTCTGTAACCTTCTGCTTCTACTGCCAGCCATAATGACAATTCTAATGGGGGCTAGATAAGCAACAGTCTGAAAGATACTATGGCATTGTAAACCTGCAAAAGTCAATCCTATCATCCACAATATGCACATAGGCAGCCAAGTCATTTTAGACAATTGAAGAGTGGGATAAGAAAACAGTCAATTATTAAATGGGTAATTTCTGTCACTATTGTCTATGTTAGACTCAGTCTAGATATGCATCATAGAAGATTTTATCAAATACAGAATCAAAGCCTAATTAACAGCACTGAAATATATATTTGAATGTAGCTAAGAAGGGGGAATTTTAGGTTATATCTATGTTATTAGAATACAAATAAAAGAAAAAAAAACAGTAGGACTGTACAACTAAAAACCCTGAATCTTAATGTAAGCCATAGATTATAGTTTGTAGTACAATTATAATAGTATTCTTTCATTAATTGTAACAAATGTAGTACACATTAACACAAAGTGTTAATGATAGAAGGGATTTATGGTAACACTATTTTCTGCCTGATTTTTCTGTAAACCTACAACTTCACTAATAAAAATTAAAAAAACAAAAACATAACAAAGATTTCTTTCTCAAAAATAGAAATATTTTAGTTAATTTTCTTTTAATGAATTAAAAAAAAATAACCATTACAGAATTGTGATCACCAGAATCCGTAGCATAGCACAGGCAGTGTAAAGCTACCCCTTAGGCGATAAATCAAATAAGAAGGTCAGCCACTAGAGATAGTACTGCAAAAAAATTGAGGCAGTTAGAGTACCCAAGCTACAGAAAAGGGAGAAAAAATACCACCCTACTGACACACTTATTCCCTTCTTTTTAATACAGAAAAATTATAAGGCTTCTTAGACAAGGGCTATAAAATACTGGATGTTCCCCAGAGGAGGGAGTAGCTTAGGAACAAGGTTTTATTAATTGCAGGGTTTATTAAGCATGAATCAATTCCCTATGTCCCCTCATATAACTTAGGTTTGCTGTTCACTTATAGGAATTTTTAGGTCCAGAATAATTTTTACAAGGCTTTATCATTTGGGGCAGATGAAGACTGGGACAGAGAATAGCTCTCACTATATATTTTTATTATGAATGAATATTTTAAACCTTATAATGTCTTTTCTGTTATGGTGAATTTCTTTTCTATTTTTGTTTTCATCAGCCTGTTTTAATGCCTTAAGATTCCAAACATTATGAAGTGCGGGGAGGGGGTCATTGGTTTTTTCTGTCTCCATTACTGAGAACTATGTTCTGTTCATGGTTGTATTTCCCAGTTCCCAGCAAGTACATAGCATATAGTAGATGTACAATAAATATTTACTGAGTGTATACCTAAATTATCCGTCTGGGCCCACATGCTGATTATTTTCTGTTCTTCACCCCAGATATAACATCACCTTCTTCCTCTAGCTCTGTGGTTTGGAAGTGAGGCATCAACATGTTCCTTCACCTCCGGCTTCTTCTTCTTTACTTTGGCCAATGGAAGACACCACAGGAAATATGAGGATGGAAGGGTGGTGTCATGTTGGTTAAATGTTGCTGGCATGCAAAACACCACAAATGGGATGGTTTTTTAAAAAAAAGGAATTTATTAAGTTACAAGTTTACAGTTTTAAGGCTATAAAAATGTTCAAGCTAAGGCATCCAGAGAAAGATAACTTGGCTAAAGGAAGGTCAATGTCTGTCACATGGAAGGCATGTAGGTGGAGTCTGCTGGCCCTTATTCCTGGTTCTGTTGCTTCCAGCTTCTAATGCCAGTGGTTTCCTCTCTAAGTGTCTGTGGACTTTCAATGAGCTCCTCTGGGACACGACTCTGGGTTCTGGCTTCTTAGCATCTCATGGGAAGGCCCATGGTGGTGTCTGCTGGGCTCTGTCTGCATCTCCAAACATCTGTGTCTAGGCATCTCTTTCTCTGTCAGCCCTCCAAGCGTCTCCAAATGTCTGTATCTCTATTTGTCCTGAAGTAACTTCTCTCTAAGCATCTGAGCTTCAACCAAAATGTCTCCCCTTTTAAAGAATTCCAGTAAATTAATCAAGACCCATCTTCAATGGGTGTAGTCACATCTAATCAGAAGGTCACACCCACCATTGAGTGGGTCAGTCTCCGTGGAACAACCTAATCAAATGTTTCTACCCTACAATATTGAATCAGGAATAAAGGACATGACTTTTCTGGGGTACACAACACTTTCGACCCAGCACATTCTACCCTCTGGACATGTTCTTTCCATATATAAAAACCCAAAAAGACATGTTCTTTCCATATATAAAAACATATTCATTTCATTACAATATCAGAAAGTCTTAAACCATTTCAGTTACAATATAAAACAGTGCAAAGTCAAAACACTGCAAAATCTCATCAAAGTCAGTTTCAGGCATGATCTGTCCCAAGACAAAAAAAAAATTCTCGTCTGGCTATTGACCTGTAAAATGTATAATGAGTTGCAAAGGAGGAACAGTTATAGAATACATATTTCCACTGCCATAGGAAGAATTCAGAAGGAAAACAAGGGTCCCTGAACCCAAACAATTCCAAAAACCTGCAGGGAAAACTCCATTGGATTTCAAAGTCTGAGAGTCATTTACAAAATAGTATTTCATCCTCTGGTTTCTCAGAGAGCAGGAACACATTGAGGGGACCACATTTCTCTTGGTTTCACCCCCTCTTAGCATCAGGGCAGCACCCAGGCTCGCTGCCATCTCAAGGACACACATTCAACCTCTTCAGTACAATGGAGTGATAACGAGTCTCCCAGGAATCCCTGGTTAATGTGCTTCACCCTCTGCGAAGTCTGGGGCCTCAAAGCTCTTTCTGGCCTTTGAGGCAGAAGGCCTGCCCTCTGCTTCCAGGGCAAACTCACCCTTCCCATATAGATTGGTGGGTCCGCTCTCCTGGCTCAAGATTTCTTGGCTTC
This sequence comes from Tamandua tetradactyla, assembly GCF_023851605.1. Classification (NCBI taxonomy): domain Eukaryota; kingdom Metazoa; phylum Chordata; class Mammalia; order Pilosa; family Myrmecophagidae; genus Tamandua; species Tamandua tetradactyla. Next base: position 80,278,962 of record NC_135335.1, read on the forward strand.
AGACCTTAGCTTCCATGAATCAGCCTTTGAAATAATTTTTCTTTCAATCTGTCTGCTTTAGTCCAGACTGGCAGTGCTTCCATTCATATAGATCATGCTAGAAATTTGTTGGTTTTCCATACACTATACAGGGATCATATCCATCAAACAATAGGACTTGAATTCAGTTCTCAACTTATCTCTTTCCTATCACATTTTACTATAAGCTGCAAGAGGAAGCAGCCGGGCTGCATTTTCCACATTTAGTTTGGAAATCTCTTCAGCTAAGTCTTCTGGCTCACCATTTTAAAATTCTGCCTTCCATCCAACACCAGTAGCCAATTTTACCAAGTTCTCTACCACTTTAAAACAAGGATCACCTTTCTGCCAGTTTGCAATAACATATGCATTATTTCTGTTAAGACCTTATCAGAAGAATCTTTAGAGTCCACATTCCTACGAACAGTTTCTTCAAAGCATTCTATGCCTTCTCTATCAACCTTCTCACAATTCTTCCAGAAACTTCCCCTTATCCATTTAAAAAGCATTTGGTACTTGCAAACAGCAGCACCCAACTTCTCTGGTACCAAGATCTGCATTAGTTTGCTAAATTCTGCCAGAATGCAGTATATTAGAGATGGAACAGCTTTTTAAAAGGATGGAGTGAGAATAAAGTCTAGATATTTATTCTCCAGGCTTCTTCCCTGCCAAACCACCATCAAAGGCCATAGCTCTTTTCAGGGGAGTCTCTCCATGTAGCTATTTTCTCTGCCTTCCGCAACTACTCCCTCCTCATGTCCCTTCAAGCCTCCTGGTGTTTATGTTTCTCCACTGTTGCTGCCAGCTAACCCCAGTGGACTTAACTGAACTTTATAGAATTACTAAATCCTATCCATGACTTTGGAAATATTCCCTTTAGTAAGCCCTCCTCAATTATCCAATTGAAGTTGCCATCTTTTTCCTGCTGAGACCTTGACTAATACAACTTAATGATGTATAAAAGACTATCAAAGTTCAAGTCGTAATTCAATGAAAAATTCAACTTCTGAACATTTAAAAAGTGACAGTTTGTTGATCATCCTCATACTTCAGGCACTTTCACTTTTTTAATTGAAAGCAGAATCCATTTTCATTTCCTTCCTGACTAAATGCATAACCAGTTTTGTTGAGCTAGTTATGATGTGAGAACTTCGTCCTGATGAAGGTGCTCAGAGGTGTTTTGTAGCTAGTAGTGATAATAGCTATGAAAATATCATTCTACTTAAAATGTGTGTTAAGTTATGCTTCTCTGAAGTTTTGGATTAAAGTAGTAATTGACTGGAATTTAAAAGAATAAGAAAAAAAGGGAAAGTATATGTTCTAGTTTGCTACCTGCCAGAATGCAACACACCAGAAATGGATTGGCTTTTAACAAAAGGGGATTTATTTTGTTAGTTCATCAGAGGAAAGGCAGCTAACTTTCAACTGAGGTTCTTTCTTATGTGGAAGGCACAGGGCAGTCTCTGCTGGCCTTCTCTCCAGGCCTCTGGGTTCCAACAACTTTCCCCAGGGTGATTCCTTTCTGCATCTCCAAAGGCCTGGGCTGAGCTGTGAGTGCTGCGATGATGTATGCTGAGCTGCTTAGGCTGTGCTACGTTGAGTCTCTCCTTTAAGCACCAGCCAATTAAATAAACATCATTCATTGCAGCAGGCACATCTCCTAGCTGACTGCAGATGTAATCAGCAACAGATGAGGTTCACAGGCCATTGGCTTATGGCCACAGCAACAGAACTAAGCACCTTCACCTGGCCAAGTTGACACCTGAATCTAACTATCACAGTATGAGAATTAGATTGTTAAGCAAAATTATTTAGATCATTACAGTAAAATTTTACTAAATGTTCATTTATGTTACAAATAAGGAAATTAAAGTACAGAGCTCTGTTTCCTTCAATTTCTATGAACTATATTTTATTACAAAATCAATTATAAATCAATTGTGACAATGTTTATATTGTAGTTTCTATATCATAAAATATGTATGTAAGAAATTAAAGGAATAAAATTAATTTCTAAATCTTTAGTGCCCTGAAATATTTTTAAGTAAATCATTTCTGGTGGAATTTATTTATTTTACAGCTGTCTTCAACACATGATAAGAAACTAAATTAAAATCTATGTTGCATTAATATTAGAGTAAATTAATCATTTTTACCTTTTTTCCATGGTTTGAAATTTCTTTAAGATTTATCAGAACAAGAAAAATGAATCATACAGGTTTTCATTCATCTTTGTAATAGTTTCTCCAATTCAAACATAAGGATAAAGGGGTAATTGTAAAGGAAAAGATATAAGAAAGAAAAACTAAGGAACAAAGCTTCTGAACTATTATTTCCCTTCTTTTCTTATTGGATGTCAACATTTTTACTCTTTATGTCAAAAGGAAGCTTCTAAAATGTACATTTAAAACTGGATTGGATTAAGCTCAAAATGTCTTTCAACATCACACTCTGTTTTGTCTTATGTAAATGAAAAATCAGATCCCCCTGCCTAGATTAACATTTTTCCCACTTGTCAATGTGTTTTGGCATGGTGGGAAGTAGAGGTGGTGAGTATGGTGGTACATAAATCTTAGTCAGTCATAAAGTGGCTTCCGCTCATTTTTTCTTACCGAGCTCTTTTTTTTTTCACTTTACTTACACACTGCTCTTAGAAGTTCTTGCTTCCACTAAACTACTTAGCCTGGATGGAAACATTCATAAGAGGTGACTTGCCAGCACCACTCAGGAAGCAATAACCACAACATTGATATTTTACAATGATGCACACTGTTATTAAACCACTCACAACCTGATTCTCACATTTTTTTAGCAACAAGCATTATTACCTCATAAATGGTGTCCTTATATTCTATTTTTATTCCTTGAAATGTTTTGTATACAATTGCCAAATTGAGTTGCCTATAAGTCCACTTTCATAATTTCAAACACCAAATTGACTGCCTATTGCTTACTGCTCCCAGTCTTGCCAAGTTTTCTTAAAGCTGCTTAATTTGATTACTTCCTTCATGGTGAACCAAATGCCACACTACTTCTCACCCTGTATCTCCTGCTCCAGTTACACCAGACCCAAGACTGCTACTTATCAGTTTCTCTCAACTGAAGCGATACTTCTCTCTGCTTGTGCTGGCCTGTTGTCATTTTTGTTGGCTTGTTTTTGTTTGTTTTGGCTTGGGATTTTTACTGTTTCTTTTATGAGTCTGTAAGGCAGAAGGTACTGGGGATGTGTGGGAAGGATTACAAAGCAAGTGGATGATGTGTTACCAAACAGTGAGTTCTTAAAGCCATTAACTCTTAACATACACAACAGTGGCATGGAGCAGAAAATAGCCACACAAAACCAGACATCCCACAGGGCTTGGAAAAAAAAAAAGATAGAAATCTCTTTAATTTTACTGCATCATGTCCAGAGAAGATTATCTGCATGCTATCAATTCTTTTGGTGTTTTAGCTTCCTAATTGCTAATGGAAATACCATGCAAAAAGTTGACTTAATGGGAATTTACTTGTTCATGGTTTTGAGGCTAAGAAAGTCTAAATCAGAGCATCATCAAGGCAATGCTTTCTTCCTGAAGACTGGCTTCCTGGGGCTGGCTGCTGGTGATCCTTAGTCCTGGTTTTGTTCTGTCACATAGCAATGCAAATGGTGGTCTTTCCTAACCTCTCCTTCTCTTCTGGGTTCCATTGACTTTCAGCTTCTGGAGGTTCCTTCTGTGGCTTTCCCTCTATCTGTCTGAATTTCATCCTGTTTGTGAAGTACCCCAGTAACAGAATTAAGAGCCAACCTGATTCGGGTGGGCCATACCTTAACTAAGGAAACCTCATCAAAGTTCCTACTTACAATGGAATCACACTCACAGGAATGGATTAAGTTTAAGCACATGATTTTCTGGGGCACGTAGTTTTGAATCACTACATTTGATATTTCTTAGGATTTTCTTTGTGGCATGGGCTGGGGTCAAATTTTGTAAATGTTTCACAGATGCCTGCAAACTATGTATTTACTCTGCTTATTAGGCAAAGCAACATACACACATACATGTACATACACAGATGTGATGTACATGTATTATCATGTACATCATTATCTCAATATTATCAGTATTCAGTATTATCTCAATCTTTTTGCTTGCTTGATCTGTCAGCTACTATTAGAATTTATTAAAATGTCTAACAGTAATGGCAGATTTTCATTTCTCCTTTTATATCTATTAGATTTTCATTAAGTATTTTGAGGTTGCATTTAGCATGGGCTATCTTCTTGGTTTGTTATCCTTTTCATCAATGATTCCCTATATCACCAAATGAGAAACTGTGTATAGCACAATGACTGATATTACTGGGTTATAGAATCACAGATACATTGAATTTGAGAAATGTTTGAGAACTATTGGCATGGTTGATATTCAGTAAATGATTGAAGAGGAATATGTATTATTTGATGGTGAATACAATGTCTAATTCATCACATGCTTATTCTCTAGAGCACAGGGTTGTCAATAAATGACTTCTAGGAATAACAGAGCTTTTTTCTCAGAGTATGCTGGCAGTAAAACAAAGTCAGGAAATGTTGCTATGCATTGGCCCAATATATTGTCAATTTTCTGTCATCAACTAAACTCATGGAAGAAAGATTTCTGTGCTGGTTTGAAAGGATTTATGTGCCCCCAAAAAGCAATGTTTTAATCCTAAACAATCTTGCGAGAGCTATGGTTTCTTCTAATCCCTACTCAGTACTATATGTTGGGAACTTTAATTAGATTATCTCCATGGAGATGTGACTCAACCGGGAGTGGGTATTAAACTTGATTAGATGGAGATGTGACTCCACCCATTCAGGTGGGTCTTGATTAGTTTTCTGGAACCCTATAAAAGAGGAAACATTTTGGAGAAAGTGGGAGATTCTGAGAGGACATAGAATGACATAGCCACAAGAAGCAGAGCGTCCACTAGCCAGCGACCCTTGGAACTGAAAAAGGAGAGCACCTCCTAAAGAGCTCTTATGGAGCAGGAGTCCTGGAGAGGGACTTAGCAGATGACGCTGTGTGTGTCATGTGCCTTTTCCAGATGAGAGAGAATCCCTGAACTTCATCGGTCTTCTTGAATCAAAGTATCTTTCCCTGGATGCCTGAGATTAGACATTTTTATAGACTTACTTTAATTGGGACATTTTCACAGCCTTAAAACTGTAAACTTGTAACTTGGTAAATTCTGCTCTTTAGAAGCCGTTCTGTCTCTGGTATCATGCATTTCAGCAGCTAGCAAACCAGACCAGTTTCTTTTTAGTTTTTTAAGATATACCAATCATAGATCAAAGAATTGAGAAGAATATTATGTTTGAATTGTAAGAAAATTAGACAAAGAAGGAAAAATATAAAGAGATAGTCATAAAATATAAGGGGGAAAATAATATCTGATTATTTTGTGTTACATCACCATTATGGTATGTTGTGTTGCTTATCTCAATTGATATCCTTAACAATCTTGTCCTAGATATTATATATCTCCATTTTACAGAGGAATTCAATGACCAGATGTATTGTTTTGGAACTGTGTGTACACAAGAAAATCATGTTTTTAAAGCTAATCCATACCTGTGGGTGTAAATCTGTTTTTCTTTTTTTTTTTTTTTACACAGGCAGGCACCAAGAATCGAACCCGGGTCCTCTGGCATGGCAGGCAAGCATCCTTGCCTGCTGAGCCACCATGGCCCGCCCTGTAAACCTTTTGATGAGATTACTTGATTTAAGTCACCATCCGAGGTAGATCTTAATCCTCTTACTAGAGTCCTTTATAAATGGGATGAATACAAGAAAGAAAAAGAAAAAGCCATGGAAGCAAGAAGCTGAAATCAATGAAACCCAGAAGAGAAAGGGGAGAATAGCAAATGCTGCCACCATGTGTCTTGCCATGTGACAGAAGAAGAATTATTGTTGACACCCAGTCTTCGAGAAGAAAGCACTGCCTTGATGATGCCTGGATTTGAACATTCTCACAGCCTCAACTGTAAGCTAATAAATTCCCACCGTTTAAAGCCGACACATTGCATGGTATCTCCTTTAAGCAGCCTAGCAAACTAAAACACCAGAAGTACCTAAATAATTTCCTCAAGGTCAAATAATTAGTAAGAGACTGATTCAAATTAAAATATGTCAATGTCCTGCATCCAAAGGTAACCAAACACACACGAACAGTTGAATAAGTAGGTTTTGTTACTTGTTGCAAAGAGCACACACCACCGGGAATTATGGGGTGTCCCAGTAAGAGAGGGTTAGAAAGAACTTATTATAGGATTTTGCTTTGGGTTGGGTGATTTGGGAAAGGATCTCAGGAAGTGGGTTTTGTTTTTTGTTTTTGTTTTTTTTTTTGCCTAGATGTAGGCTGTCAGAAAGCAGAAGCAATTCTATGACTCAAATTTCAATAAATCTTATCTATAGCAAGAGGGAGACTAGAATGAAGATAAAGCTGTGACTGGTAAGAAGCAGCAGTCACTCATTTTGGTAGAGTGAGAAGAAATCTGATATTTTATGAGTGGCATGGTGACCTTGGTTTTGTCTGTGCTTGGATAGAGTTATGAAGTGGCATTGCTTTGTCTCATTTTATCATGATTTCAGAGTAATCTTGTCTGAGGTTGATATTCTGTGCAATTGTTTATGTCTAGTAAGAGCATCACATGACCTAACTGTGAGTGCCAACTTCTAAACGTCAGGGACTGCTCAGTCAGAACTAAGAAGACCATGTTTCTTCTAATCATACCATCTAACAGAAATGGGGGAAAAAACTAAGGAATAATTTTTCATGTCCATTTTCCACCACTCTACCAACTATGTAATAGGAGCACATTGAGTAATATCAGAGAATAAAATGTTCTGTGGCTATTTCCCAAAGAGGAAAAATAGACTTTGAGACAAATTTAAGAATTCTATTAGGAGCATCAAAGTCTTTAACCAAAAGGACATATTTTATAAAATACTTTTTCATTGCAAAACACGCCTTTTACCTCAAACAAAAGGAAACTTGTAACACAAGATAGGAGTAACATTTGACAAAAACTGACTACTTAGGTGCTGAACTTTCCCGCCTTCTCTCCTTTTAAAATTCTAGAACACACGCAAAAAGAATAAAAGTTGATTCTGACGGCTGTAAAAGTAAATAGTTGAAAGGGTGAGGGTGAAAAGCAATGATCTATTCCTCATGCGATTGAAAACAGCATTCTTCCTCCATTAATGCACAGACAGCTGTCACTTATCCCTGATGGAAGCCAGAGGACACAATCTTTGAAACAATATATCTAGTTGAATATGGACAGATAAATCTTGAAGGTTCACATTAGTGAGAAATGTGTGGCTACACAAATTGTCACCTGAAATATATACCAATTTATTGGGCAGTTTTTAATAAAATTCTAAGGAATGTGTTCCTTCCTCAAACATTTAACCAATTAAAAGTATTTATAGAAAATTCTTTTGGATGTCTGAGGAAAATAAATGTAATAGTATCAATAGAGAGTGATTCTGAGTTCTATCAAATTCTGGTTCTGCCACCTATTAGCTGTGGGAAATGATCAAATAATTTTTCTGAGCCTCAATTCCTTTTTAGATAATAAAAATAGCAGCCTAGCCATCCCCACTGGTTTTTTGAGAATCAAGAGGAAAAAATGGGTATAGAAGTACTTTGCAAACTGCAGACCATTGTATGTGTACAAATTATCATTATCCAAAATAGGACATACTCAATATCCACAAAAGTAATGTTTATTAATCACTTTTATGTTAGGGTTCTTTTTATACTTTGACATTGTTGTGTGTTTCATTATAATTATATACATTAAATATTAGATTGTCCTTATTGAATATGGGTTCACATCCTAAGTATGTGAACTTTACATATTATTGTGAAAATTTAAACACATCATTTACTTTCTGGCCCAAATGAGCTTACTAAAGGGGGACATCTTAAATTTTCAAAATAGTAAAATTGACAGAAAAATACACCTTATTTAATATTTTCAAATTTTGCATATTTTGGATGATTGAATTAGCTTTTGAAGGTCTAGTGATTGAGTTTGATTTTGAAGGGTCCAGTTTATATCCTCAGAAAAAGATTAAATGATAAAATCACAGGGCAGCTAACTTCCTAAGTAACTGTTACCTTTACAAAATTTTCCCTGGACCCTGAGGATCAGTGGCAAGTCAGTTCTACTGTACTTAAGTGCTAAGAAATATAATTGCATAATAAAATCTTGACTTTTCACATTTTATTATTTCTCATTAAAATTATAATGCTATTGCATTTATTTTAAATTTTACTATTTCTCAATAAGAAGAAAGACCCTCCATGAAAGAAAAATAATTAGATTCCGAGATGTCTGACGATAAATCTATGCAGCCTTTGGAAGTATGAAGACTTCATCTATGGTGCAGCTCTGTTTTGAGCACACTACCTTTGTACAAAAGTGTGAAGCATGGATGGCCTCTGTTATGGTGGAAGTTTTACCAGTAATGTGCTAGGACCGATGAGGCACAGGCTTTCATTTGTTCTTTTTACCAGGCATCAAGTCACAGCCAAATTTAAATTGCATTAGGTAGCTAGAAAATAATTTCTCACAGGAATATTTCTACAAACTTGTCCATAACATGTTCTCTGTACTTACTTAATAAACCTCATAATAAACACTTGACTTTTAATATATAACTACTGTCCTAGTGATAACTTCCCTTGCCCTTAAACTGCTAAGTCTTTTAGTAACAGATTTCCCGTAAGTCATTTTTTACAGGAAACCTTTAAGACAATGTGAAATTAGCACTGTAGTTTTGTTTCTCTTTCTCTACTCTTTAGAGTTATCTAAATAATTGAAGTTAAGTTTACTTAATTAATCTAAATACTACGCTAGTTATCATATCACTCTACTTTAGAACTGAGAAAATATAGCTGAGTCAACCTACAGGTATAAATTTATTCATTTCTTTCTGATTTATGTAATAGCTGCGCCCTTTAGTTCAACTCCACACAAGTTCAAAGGCAAATGTTCTGTACACTTTGCTCTTGCTGGTAGCCATTACCTAATTGGCTGCCTTCTCATCTAGAGCCATCAATTCTCAGGTTCTTCCATGGGTGCTTGTTACTATTAACAGAGAGACTTGGACAAATACTATTGAGGTTGTGATGAAAAGATAAAGAAATATGCACACTGCTTTCTCTGATGTTATTCTTTGGCAGGCTAGAGGACATGGGGACAGCACAAGTGCTTTCAAATGATTTCTGATGTTGGATTTTTGCTGCTGCTGTGTTACTGCTATTGGTGGAAGCAGCAGCAGCAATAGTGGTGACTTTATGCTGCTTACCCAATGTCACATATTAGTAAAGGAAAGATTCTGAAATTTATCTATACAACAACATTAATCAAATACCTTCTGTGGGCCAGGGTCTGCATTGGGAGATCTATTCCCTGTCACATTACTCAAGGGCTACCATTGTACCTCTCAGATCACAACGATCCAAAAACTCAATGACCAAGTGATAGATATTGAATGTGAAACCAACTTCATTCCACTTCTGAAACCCAGCTGCAGATAGAGCAGTAACTAATGAAGGTAAAGTAATATCTGGATTCTGGTAAAGGATAATATCCTTACCATGAATATTATTCTTATCCTGATTACGTGAATTTCTTTGTGGATGAAATTATTTATCTCTGACTTAACTTGATAATTTGATCTCAAATGGCATTTCTAAATAACATAAATAAAACGATGGATGGTGCAATTTTCTAAATAATGAGACCGTCAGTAATTATTGGATGCTGATATACTTGTGGGGATTTGAAAGCAACTGTACTCTGCTTCTGGAATCAAGGCATAAATGTATGAAAATATGAGTGACAATTCACAACAGAATATGATAGGCCCTACATAAGTGTTACAGAAAATGAGAGCTGTAGAAGCTCAGGGGAGGAGGGGAGAGTGTAGAAAAGATGGTCTAAAAAGTCTTCAGAGGTTAGAGAGAATATATATTTGACCTTAAAGAACAAGTAAAATTATAATAATTAAAAGAAGTAATTTGCAACTATAAGTTTTATTTTCAGTTTATTGGTTTAAAAATTCCAAGCCAATACTAGAAGGATCAAGACAGAATACCTGATATTTAGAGTAAATTATATGAAGCAAAATGTGGTGCCTTATATTAAATCTGTGAATCTTAGAATCAGCCAGCTGAGTATCATCATTTAGTAAACAATTCAACCAGTTAATATCTTTCCTAGGAAAATACATGTCTCCATACAAAGACGAAAAAAATATTTATTGAGTATATATTAAAAGTCAAGGAATGTTTAAAACCAGCCATACCATAAGTAAAACACATGATATCTCCAATCATGGGTTTTTTCAATGTAATGGGAAATCATACAATAAAATTAATCAACAATTAAATAATTTTATTAATAAAAACTTAGGTAAATGCTAGGAAAGAAATTAGTTGCTGCAATAAAAATATAATGCCGGGTTGAAATGGGTAACAGAATTTAATAAGATAGACAGGAAGACATTTGTTAGAATGAGATATATACCCAAGACATAATGGTTGAAAAGAAGACAACTGTGAAAATGGAAAGGAGGATTGTGTATACATAATACATAAATGGGGTATTGTAATAATTAATTTCATGTGCCAACTTGGCTAGGTTATGGTGTCCAGTTGTTTGGTCAATCAAGCATTGGCCTGATTATTACTGTGAGGGCATTTTGTAGATAACCTCCTATACAGTCAGTAATTGCATCTATAGTCGATTGCATTTATGGCTGATTTCATCTACAGTCAACAAAGGAGCTGGCCTTCAGCAATGGGAGGAGTCTCTTCATCCACCCACTTATTTGTCTTAAACCAGAACTGAGGATTTCAGCAGTCAGAAAGAAGAATGGCTGTCTCTCCCTCAGTCAGCCTTCTTTTCTTAGGGAAAAGAGTTTCATCTTCATCAGAGTTTCCAGCTTCCAGCCTGCCCTACAAAGTTTGTATAGGCCAGATTTCAGAATCACCTTTCTTGAATTTCCTCAACTTGAAGCCTGCCCTACAGAATTTGGACTGGTGAATCCCCACAGTTGTATGAGCCAATTCTTACAACAGAAATATATCTTGTTGGTTCAGTTTCTTTGGAGAACCCTGACTAATGCAGGGATTATGCAAAGGCCCCGCAGAAGGAATTATTTTTAAGGGGCATTTAAGTCATATAGCCCACGAATTGTTTGTGGAACCGAAGAAAAACCAGAAGGGGGGTAAATCAGCACAACACAAAGATGTTCAGACTAGCAGGATCCTATCAGATCCAATGATTATAGGCCTAAGTGAAATTCTAGGTAGCTTTAAAAAAATAGAAGTGATACTATCAAATATATGTTGTAAAAAGAATACTGTACTTGGAGGGAAGTAACAAATGTAAAAATACTAGTCATAAGCTACCATAGTCATCTTTGCAAGAGAGGATGAGGGCGAGGACTAAGATCAAGGTACAGAACTGAATGGATTCAAGACATATTCTAGAAGTTGAACCAGTAGGACTGGCAGGTGGATTGAATGTACTGTCATGATGAATGAGAAAGAAAGGAACCAAGGATTGAGTATGAGAGAAGAGTCATGCCATTTGTTCATACGAAGAATATTTAGGAAGGATTAGGTGTGGGGGCTGGGGGTGGTATCAAGAGTTAGGTTTTGGCCATGTTAAGCTTGAGATGACTATGAAACAAACAAGTAACGATATCAGTAAGACTTGTCCTGAATATAGAAGAGAAAGCTAGACTAGAGACACATAATTTGGATTTATTAATATAAAGATAGTGTAAGCATTTTTTTTAACTTACTGATATCACCTACTGTGCTGGTTTGAAATGATGTATGGACCCTAGAAAAGCCAGGTTTTAATCCTAATCCCATTTTGTAAAGGCAGCCATTTCTTCTAATCCCTATTCAGTTCTGTATGTTTGAAACTGAAATTAGATCATCTCCCTGGAGATGTTATTTAATCAAGAGTTGTTGTTAAGCTGGATTAGGTGACAACATGTCTCCACCCATTTGGGTGGGTCTTGATAAATTTCTGCAGTCCTATAAAAAAGGAAACATTTTGGAGAATGAAGGAGATTCGGAGAGAGCCGAGAATGCTGCAGTGGCATGAGAAGCAGAGTCCACCAGCCAGTGACCTTTGGAGATGATGAAAGACAATGCCCCCCGGGGAGCTTCATGAAACAGGAAGCCAGGAGGAGAAGCTAGCGGATGATGCCGTGTTCACCATGTGCCTTTCCAGATGAGAGAGAAACTCTGACCGTGTTCGTCGTGCGCCCTTCCACTTGAGAGAGAAACCATGAACTTCATTGGCCTTCATGAACCAAGGTATCTTTACCTGGATGCCTTAGATTGGACATTTCTATAGATTTGCTTTAATTGGTACATTTTTTCAGCCTTAGAACTGTACACTGGCAACCTATTAAATTCCCCTTTTTAGAAGCCGTTCTGTTTCTGGTATACTGCGTTCTGGCAGTTAGCGAACTAGAACACCTATGTATAGAATTTAGATAAAAAATAAGACTTTGAAGAAAGTCCTGAAGAATTTTTGTTTTTAGATGTTTTGTAAATTGAAGTGGTCAGGTAGGTGAGAAGCAAATTAAGATGCTCTTAAAACCACGTGAAGGAAGTGTTTGAGGATGAGGGCGTGATCACAAGTCAAATGTGATGAGGACGAAGAATTGGAGAAGAGGATTTGGCAAGATGGAGTTTCATGATCATCTTGATGTCAAAAGTTTCATAGGAATGATGGGATTAAAGCTGAATTTAAGTAAATTGATGAGTGAAGGAAAGAAACAGATATAATTTGTACAGAGAACTTTGTTTTTCAAAATATATATCTACATATGGGAGCAGAGAACTGAGGCAATAGGGTATCTATATGCCTAACTTTGTAAAATACAGTGAGCTGTAGATATTGTTTTCCAAAATAAATGACCTAGCAGAAATAATGAGATATTGTAGAAGAGAAATTGGATAAGGCGAGTGCCTGAGGTCCATGAGAAGGGGATCTGAACTGTGTGAAGGATTGGTTCTTTATTTGAGAAGAACGGAGCCTGCAGTGTAACAGGTAGAAAGGAGGAAACAGTTGCATAGAGTTAAGCCTGCAGATCTGATGGTAGGAAATAAGAAAGTGCCGTGACAACTTCGATTTTTTTCATCAAATTATTAGCTTGAAGCTTTAAAAAATTACAAGACAGAACTCCAGAGGTTAGGCTGCTCACATTATCTTAGACTTTTCTTCATGGTTACAAGGTGGCTGCTTCAGTCCCGGCTATCATGTTTTTGTTCCAGAACTGAAAAAAAAAAAAAAAGAACACAGAGGAAAAGTTAGTGCTCGTTTTAGCAAAGCAAAACTTGTCTGGAAATACCCAGATTTCCACATGCATGGCAAGAAGAGAGACTGAGAAAGGTAGAAGTTTAACAAAGCATATCGCTGCCTTAAACAAAAGCATGGAGTGAGGAAGGGGTTAATGGATATTGGATAGGAAATTAGCAGTGACTGTCACATGAAGCATGAAATAGCAATCAGGGAGACTAGGAAACAGAGCTTATAGCAAATCTCAGAAGTATTAGCAGAGAGTTACATTGTTTAAAAACTGAGGGACACTGATTAATTTCAAAGGAAGCAAGATGGTCTGGTGAAGGAATTTCCCTCAAGCTGCATTCAGTTGCACAGGTATTGCTAATAAGTAGAATAGTGGAGGTTACATATGCTTGGCACTTTATAGGACTAAGAAAAGGGTAAGGATGTTGAAATTTGTTTCAAAAGAGGGATATAATGACGGACCATGGACCATGGATTCAAGAGTGGAAGTAAAGGCATAAATGTAGTGAGAATATAATGGAAAAGGAATCTAATGATGCATCCTGAAATATAAGCTGTGCTAAAAGAGAAAGAAGAACAGGATCTGACTTTACAATAATGTGAAATTCATAGCATCATTGGATTAGAGGTCAGGGTGTTATTGAGAAATTGTTGTAGTTATATTATTGAGCAAGGAAAGTGGCAAAGAGAAGATTCTGTTCATAGACTGTGAAGTTTGCATCTGAGACTTTAGAGGACATAATGGAATATATGGGATGGGTGGCTATGATGAAATTAAGAATAACAGAAAAAGACTTCATTAACTTTGAAGTCAGGATGTAGGACTGGTGATACTCAGGGATATGAGGACAACACAAATGATGAAAATTGCTGAGTTCAAGTAAAGAAATGCAATCCAGTGCTCATGGACTGTAAGGAATAATAGGGAGTCTCTAAAATGTTGAAAGATGACAGCAATGAATATGGGATAGGATAGCACATTCAGAAGACAAAAGTTCGGTAGCACAGAATTTTTGAAAAAAGGGGAAAAAATGATCTGGACGTAGTTAAGAGGGCATCTCCTGTTTCAGTTTGCTTAAGCTGTCAAAATGGGATATACCAGAAATGGACTGGCATTTAGTGGTGGGAATTTATTAGCTAACAAATTACAACTCTAAGACCATGAAGATGTCCAAATTAAGGCATCACCTGGAGGATACCTTCTCTGAAGAAAGGCTGCAGGCATCTGGGACAACTCTGTCACATGGAAAGGCATATGGTTGGTGTCTGCTTGACCTTCTCTTTTGGGTTTCATTGCTTTCTGCTCCTGGCTTCAGTGGCTTTCTCGGCTTCTGTGGGTGTGTCCTTGTAAACTTCTCCTCTATATTATTCTTGGCTTTTTCTGTCTTTTATCCTCTGATAAGGGACTGCAGTAAAAGGATTAAAATCCACCTCGAATGGACTGAATCACATCTCAATTGAAATAACCTAACCAAAAGGTCCCACCCACAAGAGGTCTGCACCCACAGGCACAGATTAAAAGAACATGGCCTGTTCTGAGGTACATGAAATCTTCAAACTACCACCTCTCCCACTTTGTATCTATGAATAATTGAGATGTGAGACAAAATACAACCTCAATTTGAGAGGGATGATGGAGAAGCTGTATCCTCAGAAGACTGCCCAGTTTCTTTTAAGGACAGAATATAAAGAGAAACTTGAGATAAAACTAAGAATGTAGGTAATTTTGTTGACTCTAGAAAGGAAGACAACCAAATATTATAAATCCCTTAATTAGCCATTATTTCATTAAAAATATATATATAATACATTGATTGAACCCCTGTTAGCACTTGGCACTGAAGGTTAATTGACCATAAAGCCACAGGACTTCAGGAAATGACATTTCTTTAATCATAAATCATCCATCTGCTTTAATTAAGAACTAGATAGTAAATATTTTAGCTAGATTTAAGGTTTCCTTAGCAACTACGCTTTGATTGTAGCAAGAAAGCAGCTACAATATGTAAACAAATAAGTATGGCTTCTGTATTCCAATAAAACTTTATTTACAAACACAGGAGGCCTGTATTTGACTTTGGACTATAGTTTGCTGACCCTTGTTTTAAAGGAAGCTTAGGAGACAAATTCTGAACCCCATTTAATATTATATAATTCAGTTTTTCCTACACTGTGGATGTATACTCTTGGTTGAGTTGGTCTCCGAATTATTTTAAATGTTACACAGACATGATGTATTTATTTACTTTGTAATTCAATTTCAATTTATTGGTTATAACATGAAGAAGGCTCATCAGCAGCTTGCTACCTGATTATCAACCCTTATAATAAATGTTGGAAATTCTTTGGGCTTAAAGATTTCTTCAAGCTGGAAAATGTAGCCATAGTATAATAATATTGGTTGGATTTTATTAAACTTATTTTCCATCTTTTCGTACAAATACTTATCTCCATCAATATGGTGAACCCACTGTAGATTTAAGTAAAAATGTAAATGACTTTTAAAAATTAAGTAAAATATAGTACATGTAGTATTCAAATATGGTAAAAATCTTGGGATTGTCAGCACAGCAAGCTCTGGTGTAACCCTTTCATTCGAAAAGGAGAAAATGTGAGAGATTGGTTGGCTGGCTTGTCCTTTTCCCACAGCTAGCAAATGACAAAATGAAAAGTAGGATTCCCAAATCTCAGCCAAGTGCTTTATCTACATCATGAAACTGGCCTGGTTACCTCATTCTGGAAAGGAGCTGTACAATTATTAATTAGGTGTTTGCCTAGAAAAACTGTTATGTTAACCTCAAACTGCCATTTCATTATTAGGTCACAAACAGAAGAGACAATAAGAAAGAATAATAATTTTTTTTTGTCTCAGATGCATAATACATCCATAGGTAGATGTATCATGAAGCTAAAAAAAGGTGAAGTTTTAGAGCATCTCATTTTCCAAGGCCCTGAATTATGTTTACTTGGTTATATTAAATTGACAAAAATTTACATAATTTAAAATTACAAAAATAAAACACATACTTTTTTTTATATAAAGCTTCAAATATTGTATATGTTTTCAGCTTTACAAAACCCAGGTCTTTCCTTATGTGTGTGCAATCCTATGATAATTTCATTCTAATGACAAAGAATATACAATCTTATCAGACAAATCTTACTGCTCCATCCTTCATCATTGCTTTGGAAAGGATGTAAAAGTGGTGATTTCTAATAGATATGATGTACTTAAGGACAAGGATTTCAGCCCAAGTTATTCAAACTTGACCCTGAAGTAGATTGGATTATTACCCCCTTAATCCATATTCTGGTGGATATGAACACATGTATAAAAAGGACAGTGTGAAGACTTTACTTTTAATTAATGTGTGGCAAAATTGAATCGAGGTGGGCCTTAATTAATCTATATCACTGAAATCCTCTATAAGCAGAAGAAATTTGGACTCAGTAAATCAGAAAAAACCACTGCTGGCCAGAGCCAGGTGTCAAAAGAGACAGAAACAGTCAGGAGGAGAGCGACATTGCCATGTGTGTGACGGGAAGCAGAGATGTATGCCAAAGAACCCGAGGTATTGCAGCAGGTCGGCACCGGTATGAATCATTTGGGGAGAAAGAATGCTCTTGCTAATGCTTTGATTTTCGACTCTAAGCCTGTAAACCAAAAAATGCTGGTTGTTTAAACCAATCCATTGCATGATTAGTTTACATAAAAGCCTAGCAGACCGGGACAGTGCAGAATTTAATCTCCTATATATGCAGATTTCTAGCTGTCTTGCCCCCTCGCTCCATTACAGCCACTGTTCAAATATCAGGCCATGGAGAGGCCTCCCTAAACTCTCTCTACATCCTACAACCCTCCCCACCTACCCTGTGTTATTTTTCTTCATTGATTTGTATTAGGGTTCTCCAGAGAAACAGAACAGAGAGGATATGTAAACACATATTAAGAAGTTTCTTATAGAAACTGGCTCATGTGGCCATGGGGATTGGCAAGTCCGAATTCTGTAGGACAGGTTGTGAATCTATATTTGAACTCTCAATTGGACTCCACTGGGCTAGGTCTGTCCTTGTGCTGATACCATACTGTTTTGACCACTGTTGCTTTGCAATAAGTTTTAAAATCAGGAGGTATGAATCATTCAAAATTTTTCTTCTTTTTTGAGGTGGCTTTTACTATTTGGGCCCCTTAACTTTCCATATTTATTTGACGATTGCCTTTTCCATTTGTTGCTGGAATTTTGATTGGGATTGCATTGGATCAGTAAATTGCTTTGGATTGAATTGCCATTTTGGCAATATTTTATTCTTCTAATACATGAATATGCAATGTCCTTTCATTTACTTAGGTCTTTGACTTCCTTCAGCAACATCTTCTAGTTTGCATGCTTAAGTCCTTTATATCCTTGGTTAAATTTATTCCTAGATATTTGATTCTTTCATTTGGTTTTATATATAGAATTTTTGTCTTAATTTTTTTCTTTAGATTGTTCATTACTGCTGTACAGAAATACTTCTGATTTTTCTCTTTTCTTTTGCTAAATTCATTTATTAGCCCTAGCAGATTTGTTGTAGATTTTTCAAGATTTTCTATATGCAAAATCAGGTCATCTGCAAAAAAGAGAAAGTTTTCCTTTTTCCTTTCCAATTTGGATGCACCTTATTTCTTTTCCTTACCTAATTGCTCCAGCTAGAACATCCAGTACAATGTTAAATAGCAGTGGTGACAATGGATATCCTTGTCTCATTTCTGATCTTAGAAGAAAAGCTTTCAGTCTTTCATGGCTGAGTATGATGTTAAAAATGGATTTTCCATATATGGCCTTTATCATGTCGAGGAAGTGTCCCTCTAATACTAGTTTTTTTAGTGTTTTTATCAAGAATGGATGCTGGATTTTGTCAAATGCCTTTTCTATATCAACTGAGATGCTCATATGCTTTTTTTCCTTCATTCTATAAATGTAGTATAGAACATTATTTGATTTTTTTACATAGAACCACCCTGGTATAGCTGGGATAAATCTCACTGGTCTATAATTCTTTTAAAATTCTGTTGGATTTAGTTTGCTGGTATTTTGTTAAATGTTATTACATCTATATTCAAAAGGGATATGGGTCTATAATTTTTCTTGTGGCATCCTTATCTGGCTTTGGGAAGAGGGTGATATTGGCCTCAGAGAATGAATTAAGCAGTGCTCCTTCCTTTTCAAGCTTTTGGAAGAGTGTGTGCAGTATTGGTGTTATTTCTTGTGTGGAATGTTTGGTAATACTCGCCTGGGAAGCCATCTTGTTCTCAGCATCTCTTTGTTGAGAGGGTTTTTATTATTCTATCGTTTTCTTTTTTGTCAGTCTGCCTAAAGGTGTGCCAATTTTGTTGATGTTTTAAAGAACCAACTTTTGCTAATTTGATTCTCTACTGTTTTTTATTCTCTATTTATCTCTACCTTAATCTTTGTTAATTCCTTTCTTCTGCTTGTTTTGGGTTTAGTTGGTTCCTCTTTTCCTGGATCCTGCAGTTGTGAGGTTAGGTCTCTAGCCTGAGATCTTTCTCCTTTTTTAATGTAAATTTTAAGAGCTTTTACAGTAATTACTTTGAATGTTAATAGACTAAATTCACCAATTAAAAGATAAAGACTGGCAGAATGGATTAAAAACATAATCCATCTATATGCTATTACAAGAAATTATCTTAGACTCAATTACAGTTTAAAATGAAACCAATCTGGTCGGGTCTAAGGTAGATTAGAATACAGGGTAAAAGATGACATTGTGTGTACTCTAGTCCTTTAGTAGCTGTGTGAGATGAAAGGCAGAGAAGTTTATTATGTTTAGAATCTAAATTTTCTGTAACTCATAGTGTGACTCTGCCTCTCTGGATGGCACATTTAGACAGCCCAGACTCCTGGAGTCCAGAATGGGAACAAGGCCTTGTAATTCTCTGTGGCTTGGTGTAGTGACAGGATACATCTCAGACTACGGTGGGATGATAATTTAAAAGTATTGGTAGAATGTCCTGAGAATCTGAAGGGGGAGGAATATATATTTATACATTTATTTATTATTATTTATATATAATAGTTCCATATATATGGGATTATTAAACTCTCGTATCTGGGAAACCCTGGGTACCTTCCCAACCATTGGGGACTCCCAAGAAAATAGGCCAAAGCCTGGATTTTGAGGCTTGCTCTTATGAAATTTATGTCTGTTGGGAAGAAGCAAAAACTATTGATAATAAGGACTAAGAGCTGCTTCCAGGAAGGCTCTTTGTTGCTCAGATGTGGTCTCTCTCTCTCTCTCTCTAAGCCCAACTCTGCAAGAGAAATCATTGCCCTACCATTAGCTTATGGTACAAACCATTCAGGGGTGAAAATCTCCTTGATGATGTGAGGTGTGACTTCTGGGATGAGTCTGGCCTTAGCATCATGGGATCAACAACATCTTCCTGATCAAATGGGGAAAAAGAACTATAATAAAATAAGACATCAGTGGCCAAAAGATCAAATAGTGTCAAGAGGCTGTTCTGAAAGCTGCTCTCATACAAGCTTCAGTTAGATAGTACTAAATGTCATGGTTTGCTAAACCCCAATCAACATCACTCCTTTTGACTCTTAAGAACACCTAGGGCTCAAACTGAGACTCTATAAAGGTTTCATGCACTAGTTTTGCCTTCCTGGAACATATGATCCCAGAGTCCCTAGGTCAGAAGAATCCTGAAACCAGGGACCAGCCTCTCTAGGATTATCAATTAATTACATCCCCCTATCTGTTAATGTGGATACCCCTTCTCAACATGAAAAAGTTAGAACAGCCATTCCTCAATGATCCCTATAGATTAGGAGAAGGATTAAAGGAGGAGGAGGAGGTATAACAGAGAAAATAGGATTTAACAAGCGAGTATGGCAACTAAATCATATTAATATTTGTTTTAGCTTCTAATGTTTTGGAGCAGCTAGAAGGAAAAATTTGAGATGATGAAATGGTACTCTATGACAAACTACGGCATCTGTTCTGTAACTACTTCTTGAAGTGTGCTTTGAAAATTGCTCTTTTCTTTGTGAATATGTTATATTATAGAATTAAAAAAAAAAAAAAAAGATGGCCCTGATAGTCTGAAGCATGAATTGGCCATACAGATATACAAAATATCACCATTTGATTCTCCTAATCATACTCTTATATGAGGCAAGGCTCTGAGTGACAGTTTGTAACACCTTAATAGGGTTTTGTGGAGTTAAAAGGTATAACGATGTTGGCTGGTTTGTTCTTATATACACTGGATACAACTATAAGAGAAAGGTAAAAGTGAAGGCTTCAAATTTGCAACTTAAATGCCATACAGAAGATGTAAAAGTTTCTATGTGTGCCCTGAAAGAAAACTGCATTTCCTGTGATTGCAGGCTTGAGATCTCTGAAAAACAGACCCAGAGTCTCATGGTGTGAGTAGTGGATTTATAATGTAAACTAAAATTTCAACCTTGCAGAGTAACTGCTGTTTAAGTAAAGGCATTGATTGTAAAAGACTGGGATCCTGAAACGTGAGATGGTGCTATATGGTTTGATAATGATGACAATGGAGACATTGAGAAACTGGATTCTGCTGAGTCTTTACTAGATAAAACATAATGGTCTGCCCTGAGGAAACAGTGCTTCCACCTCCAGCCTACCCTAAGGAGACAGCCACCCAATCTACAGCCTGCTCTGAAGAGACGGCTAATTGACCTCCAGTCTGCCCGGAGGAGTCTGCCATTGACCCCCTTCACCTGAAGAGATTAACCAATCAGTGCCTGCTAAACTTGTAACTTTCTACCCTGGAAAATATCCCTCACTCCTCTGTGTGGAGAGAGTAATCCTGTTTCACCAGATGAACCGCAATAGAATGCCCTGAGGTAATTGGCTTAAAGCACACTTCTAAATCTTCCTGTGACCCAACCCCATCACCCGTCTTTTCTTTAAGATTTGTAGCTAGACCAAAGTCACAACGGGCCCCAAAAGGTGAGATACAAAGTGTGACCCATAAGGAAGTAAGCTATACTCCATAAGAGCTGCATGAATTTTCCAATTAATATAGATAGAAATCAGGGAAATACGTGTGGGAATGGATATTAAGGGTGTGGGATAATGGTGGAAAGAAATAAAGTTGAATCAGGCTTAATTTATTGATATGGGCCAACTAAGCAGAGATTCTTCATTCGATGTTGTGGCTTCAAGGGTTAGAAAGAGCATTAACAGTTTGTTTGGGTGATTGGCTGAAACAGGGATCAAAAGGTGGCTGGCATTACCTGAGGTTGAAATGCCAGAACTGTCCGGGTACAATGTAGAGGAAAGGACCAAAGGCTTAGAGAGATTGAAATGTTAGAGTGGATTTATCATGGAAGACCTGCTCACAGACCTCAGGAATGTCCTGAGGACACACCCTTTACCAGGACTATAAGGAATAAATTTGTGAGACTAGCTCCATCATTCCTGAAGAGCTCTGTAGTTGCCCTTCTCTGTAGGTCAGATATTACTGTGGGAATTACTGTCACTGAGCAGGAATCCTTAAAATCAATGGGGATGATCGGATCATGAGTTGGCAGAAGTCAGGTGGCAGCATTTAATAGCCAAAGATAAGGTGGGCATGGTTACCTTAATGACAGCAGACTCAAAGAAGCAGTGACTAATGGTGTTGGCTAGTAGATCATAGGGTAACTAGAAGTAAAATAGATGGGCAGTCTATTAAATTCTTGTTTGATCTGTATAATCAGAAGAGTTCTAGGTCAAGTGAACAAAAGTATAACAAATTACAAAAAGCAGAGTTAATCGATTCCAAGACTTGAGACAATTCAAAGATCCAGAGCTCCTTGAAGAGGGGAATGAAGGTACCCTTTGGGAGGGCACTGTTACACTTCCAAAAATGTATACTGTTAATCATACCCCCAGCCTTCCCCAGCGAGTCATACAGCCTTTTACCTAAGTAACTGTGTATTGGAGAAAAGGAAATGATCATATGTTTCTGGGATTATTAGACACTGGCTCAGAAGTGACATTAATTCCAGGAGACCCAAAACACCACTCTGGCCCACCATTTAGAGTAGGTGTATATAGTGATTGATGAAGTTTTAGCTCAGGACTGCCTCATAGTAGGTCCAGTCTGTCTCCAGACCCATTCTGTGGTTATTTCCCCAGTTCTGGAATGCATAACTGGAATAAATACACTCAGTGACTGGCAGAATTCCATCCTTGGTTGCCTGACTCACAGAGTGTGGGCTATTATGGTAGGAAAGGCCAAGGTGAAGCCACTAGAAGTACTCCTACCTAGAAAAATAGTATATCAGAAGCAATATTAGATTTTTGGAGAGATTGAAGAGATTAGTACCACTCTTAAGGATGTGAAAGATACAAGGGTGGTGATTCCCACCACAACGCCATTCAACTTTGTTATTTGCCTTGTGTAGAAAATGGATGGGTCTTGGAGGATGACAGTGGAATATCACAAGTTTAACCAAGTTGGTGATTCCAATTGCAGCTGCTCTTCCAGTTGTGGTATCATTACTTGAGCAAATCAACACATCCCCTGGTACTTGGAATGCAGCTATTCATCTGGCAAATGATTTTTTCTCAATAGCTGTTAGTAAGGACCACAAGAAACAGTTTGCATTCAGCTGGCAAAGCCAGCAGTATACCTTCCAGTCCTATCCCAGGGCGACAGCAACTCTCCAGCGCTATGTCATAAACTTGTCTGGCAGGACCCTGATCATTTATTCTTCCCTCAAGACATCACACTCGTCCATTATATCGATGATATCAAGTTGATTGGACCTGATGAGCAAGAAGTAGTAACTACTCTACACTTATTGGTAGGGCATTTGCATGACAGAAGATGGGCAGCAAATCCAACAAAAATACAGGGGTCTTCCACCTCAGGTCTTCCACCTGAAATTTCTAGGTCTCCAGTGATGTGATACATGTCAAGATATCCTTCTAAGGTGAACAATAAGCTTTTGCAGCTGGCCCCTCCTGTGATCAAAAAAGAGTCACAATGCCTACTTGACTTCTTTGGATTTTGGAGACAACATATTCCTTATTTGGGTGTGCTAATCTAGCCCATTTACCAAGTGACCAAAAAAAGCTGCTAGTTTTGAGTGGAGAGCAGAACAAGAGGAGGCCTTGTGGTAGGTCCAGCCTGCTCTGCAAGCTGCTCTGCCACTTGGCAGCTGATTCAATGGTGCTGAAAGTGTCAGTGGCAATTAGAGATGCTGTCTGGAGTGATGCACAGGCCCCTCTAGGAGAATCATAGGCCCTTAGGATTTTGGAGCGCCTTGCCATCCTCTGCAGATAACTACTCTACTTACAAAGCATCTTTTGGTGTGCTCCTGAGTCTTAAAACACTTAACTCTTAACCATGAGCCACCAAGTTATCATGAGTCTTAAGTTGTCTATCATGATCTGAGTGTTGTCTGATCCACCATGCACAGCTGCACTCCATCATAAAATGGAAATGGTATATATAAGTTAGGGCTTGAACAGGTCCTGAAGGTATATTTGTGTACTGACTCATGTTACTAATGGTTTAGCTGGATTGTCAGGGACTTGGAAGGAGCATAACTGGAAAATTGGTGATGAAGAGGTATGCATGTAGACCTTTCTGAATGAGCAGAAAACATTTGTGTTTTGTGTCCCAGGTGAGTGATCACCAGAGGGTGACTTCAGCAGAGGAAGGTTATAATAATAAAGTGGATAAGATAACCCAGTTTGTGGATACCAATCATCCTCTTCCCAGCCTCTCCTTTCATGGCCCAATGGGCTCATAAACAAAGTGGGCATGGTGGTGTGGATGGAGTTTATGTGTGGGCTCAGCAACATTGACTTCCACTCACCAAGGCTGAACTGACTACAGCCACTGCTGAGTGCCCAACGTGCCAATTGCAAAAGACCCACATTTAATCCCCAAAATGGAACCGTTCCCTAAGATGATGAACTTGCTATCTGATGGAGGTGGGTTACATTAGACCACATCCATCATGGAAGGGGCAGTGATTTGTTTTAACTGGAACAGACACATACTCCAGATATGGGTTTGCCTTCCCTGCATGCAATGCTTCTGATGCATCTGTGGACTTAACAGAATGCCTTATCCTATCCATTATCATGGTATTCCACATAGCACTGCTTCTGATCAAGGAACCCACTTCCTAGAAAATGAAGGGTGGGAATGGTCACAAGCTCATGGAATTCTCTGGGCTTACCATGTTCCCCATCATACAGAGGCAGCTGGGTTGACAGAACAGTGGAATGGCTTCTTGAAGACTCAATTATGGTGCCAAATAAGTGGCAGTACCATTCTTGACTGGAACTATGTTATCCAGGAAGGTGTGTATGCTCTGAATCTGCATCCACTATCTGGTGCTGTTTCTCCCAAGTAAGGTTTCATGGGTCCAGCAATGAAGGTATATCACCCCTAGTGATCCACTAGGAAAATTTTTCTTCCTGTACTTGCAAGCTTGAGGTCTGTTGGTCTACAGGTTTTAGTTCCAGAAGGGAGAGTGCTTCCACCAGGAGAAACAACGATTCCATTGAATTAGAAATTAAGACTGCCACCTGGCCACTTTGGGCTTCTCGTGACTCTGAATCAACAGGCAAGGAAGGGGATTACTTTACTGGCTGGATGATTGATCCTGATTATCAAGGAGAAATAGAACTGTAACTACACAATGGAGATAAAGAAGAGTTTTCCTGGAATGCATGGGATCCCCTAGGGTATCTCTTAATATTACCATGTCCTGTTGTTAAAGTCAATGGAAAAGTACAACAACCCAATCCAGACAGGACTATCAATGGCCCAGAAACTTCAGGAATGAAGGTTTGAGTCACCCCACCAGGCAAAGAAACATGACCAGCTGAAGTGCTTGCTGAGGGTAAAGGGAACATGGAATGGATAGTAGAAGAAACTGTGATAAATATGAACGATGAACACATGACCAGTTACAGAAATGAAGACTGTGATGTTATGAATATTTAATCCAATCAGTTGAAGGCTTCTGAGGGAGAGATGACATCAACATACACAAAGGAAGAATGTTTCATCTTTAATTCAGCCAGCCAGCCTCTCCTGGGAAATTCATTGAAAACCTTCATTGACATTGCCAGCTTGCAGCCTGCCCAATGGAATTTGAAAGCTTTCATCTCCACAGTTGCATGAGACACTTCTACAAATCCTCATATTCACAGATATCTCCTGTTGGTTCTGTTTTCCTAGAGAATCCTGACTGATACACCAGCTATGGATGTAATCCGTTGTCCAAAGATTTCAATCCATTAAATATCCTCTATAGGAAAAATCAGGCCAACACTTGCTGGACCAAAGAACTAAAAACCATAACGCATTCAAGCTGACACATATACTTTACCACCACAGCATTTATAATCACTGATGCATTCCATAATATTTGGTTTTATGTTTATTTTCTGTCCCCTTCTTCCCTTCAAATGGAAATACCTTGCTGCAGTATCTATGTCCAGAGCAGTGCTTTTTGCAACATAGACAATCAACAGAAAATTGAGGCGTGACTATATAGTTGCTTACCACCACTGTGTGCTAGGACTGTGCTAAGCACTGGGAATGAATAAGACACATAACTCATTATAAAGTTTAGACTCCAGGAAAGATAGTTGTTAATAGACAATTGCCAGTGCAGTGAATATTTTAGACACAGAGTTACAAGTGATCACGGAGTATATAGCAAGAACACTGGCATGGCCCCTGGAGATAGGAAGACCTCTTGAGGCAGTGATTTAATTTAATGACCCCAAAGTCCATCACCAATTACATTCAAGACAAAGAACATTGTGGCATTTAATTTCTCTTTTGACTCATTGCAAGCAGAAACTTTCTTACTGTAACAAAATGCCACCGCACCAAATGAAATGTGTTTCTCTGTATATACTGGATTTTCCATATGAAAGAAATAGTCAAAGTTGTCAGATCAGTTAATTCAACAAATAAAGGGTTACATTAATTAAACTTGCATTTATCCACAAACTCAAAAAGCCTATTATTAATTATACTGTTCTTTTATTGCACAAATATTTATTAGGTCTCTACTAAATGCCAAGCACTGAAAAGCTAAAACTCATAGTATTTTATCTGTGAATAAAAAAGTATACTAAACAGACTCATTTCTTGTTATATTTGAGCTCACAAACAATTGCCAGCTGATCTTCACACACATAACTGCTCAAAACATTCGCCAATTGCCCTGCCCAAAAAAACAATCCAAACTCCTTACCTGGCATAAAAGATTTGCTATTCCTGGCCCTAACCTTATCTCCCAGTACTTAACTACTCTGCCATACTCCCCAATTCTCTATTTCACAGAAGCATATGGGAAGGAATATGAATCCACACTTTTGTTTCTAACTCCTCCTCAGCCTCTGCTTCTACTAGGTCTTTTCAGTTGTACAGAAAAACAGAATCAGTCTGAAAGCCCAGTCCTTCCTAATGTCCAAAGTTAAGAATGAACAATCACCTTATGATGCAGATGTTAGGAGATAATTTGTTCACTTCCAACATCTTAGTGGGAATGAAATTCCTGTTCATGTAAAATGGCCATATATTGTGACTCTCTAAACTTCCTTTGCCCTTTACCATGATGATCCAGTCACAGTGCCTCCATCTCAATATTTTATTTGAGCTCCATTTCCTTGTTAATAAAAAAGCTCTGCTTTAAGCTCTGGCTTTCTTGGCTGAGGCCCTGATCCCCTGCCTACCTCATGTCAGCTTCTATTCAAGGCAGGCTCAGCTTTTCTTTCCCACAGCTGCTAGGTTTGAACTTACCACTATAGGGACCTGAGACAAATCTGTATGGTGGGGACTAAAGGCTAAAACTCAACTGGGCAGTGTTAATACTTGACATAGCTAAATGTGAGCTATGCCACAGATAGAGCCAAGGATAAAGAGAGAAGGGATAATCAATGGGAACAGAAATTGCAAAGAGCATTCAGGCGTATGGGAGTTAATTATATTCCAGGAAATGAGCTGGGAGATAAAGTCATGTGGAAAAAGACAGTGAGAGAGAACAAGAAGCTTTCCATAATGGAGACTGGCATACCCAGTTTGTCTTGCTGCGGATACCAGTTTCATGGCTTACTGGTAATTTAGTAGAGGATACAAGGTAAACAGCTGCCAGAGTTCTTGTTCCAACGTAGACTAATTATCAAGAAACAAAAAGCTGGCATCAGTGATTAAGTGGACATCACAACTGCCTGGAATACTAGTTACTTTTCCCTTAGATCTCAAAATCAAACTCTAACTATATCCATATTCATCATATCGCACCCTTAGCCATTTCAAGTATGATTGTTGGCTATTTCACTCAGAGCTTACCCTTTGCTGGGAAACTTTGAATAGCCTCAATCTCCAAATCCTTCCCTTCCATATGTGTTTACTTCTGAGAACCCTGTGGTGTTGGAAAAAGCATGCACAGCATGTCCCACTTTTCATCTGAAAAGTTCTCCTGCATCTTTTTGCTTCTCTTCTGCCTTCCAGATTCAGCTCAAGTCTCCTCCATGATTCATAGGTCATTGGAACCACCTGTAAGGGATCTCTCCATATACAAAAAAACTATAATCCTATTTAAAAATATTCACAGAGAATTTTATTTCTTCCCCTCTTACATAGCATGTACTATTTTCCAGGCACTAAGTGTGTAACAAATATTAACTCATTTAATCTTCCCGATAGCCCTACAAGGTAAGCATTATTACCATTCCCATTTTTCAGATAAAGAAGTAGAGTCACAGGAAGCTTAAGTATCTGGCCTAAGTGCTCTAAGATACTAAGGGCCTGATCTGAGATTTGAGTGGAGGCAATCTGAACTACCTACCATTCTAGGTTGCTTCTTAGACTATGTTAAGCCTGCTTGGTAGACTAGACTACCTGAAAATACACAAAATGCTAACTCTTAGTTCTGTGGCTTCTTGAGGGCAGGGGCTGTGCATTTAGCTCTTCAACCCCAGGGATTTATATGCATTTATACATATGTCTACCTCCACATATACAGGCCTCTATGCACAGGAATGCATGCCATATATACATTAAAGATCAACACATTTTCATTAGTTATGGTGGTATTGAAAATAATAACAGAAATTAAAGAAAATTTAGATATTAAATTTGATTAATTAGTTCTTATCAGTGTATATAATCAAAGGTAGGACATACTTGAAGAGTTCAGCTAACCTATTTTCCTTGAAATATCCAGATGATTTGCACAAGTTACCTTCTACTTGGACAGACTTCTTATAAATCAATTTACTAACATTTGGGGATGACTTATCCATGAGAAAGGCTATAGAGAATGAGATTCAATCTTTCCCACTTGACAGATAACAAACTTATAAATAAACCATAATCCCTTCTGAAGGACAAAAAGCCTAGCAGTGGTCACCCCATGAAGTATGGGATATATAATTTACCTCTACTGTCAGTGGTCACTCTTGTAGTTTCCAGAAGCTCTTCCATTCTCTCGATAGTACGGCGACTCTAAAGCAAATAGCGAAAAGGGCAAAAGTGTAAAATAACTTGACACAGAGGGATAAAATCCCTGCTAGCAAAGTGCCAAAGAGCACATTAGTGGTTTTTCTTCATGAAAATTGTAAGATGAAATTATAAGCAATAGGCAATTTTCAGGTTGTCAAAAATCCATAATCACTATGATTTCTGAATTTAATACAATGTAACTGTGATTATTTTTGCGTTTCTAGTTACAAACAATATATATTACTACTTTAACATACATTTTCCATTTATAAAAACCCACTAAAAATGATGTAGTCAAATTTCAAAATTAGCTTTTTTTTTTTTACTTTTAATATGTGGGTGCTATTTTCTTCAACAAGGCTATTATGAAGCTATAATAGGGGCTTTTTTTATGTTACCAGTGCTGAAGTGTTTAAACATCTGAATGAAATATGCATATGTTTCCACATAAAAAGAAACAGTGTTCTTTGGAAAACATGAATTACATAAACTATAATTAGAGCTTCAAAATTGAAAATGTTTAAACCAAGATTGCACATTGCTATGTTAAAGAGATACTGAGACATCCAGGGATAAAAGAATTAAATGCCTACTAACTAAATGAATTCTCCCACATCTCAAACTTTTCTGTCTCTTTCGTACCTTTCCACCTCCCATCATTGATTGCCACCTAGACTTTGGTTCTAATCAGTGAACTCAGGTGTTGTTTTTGTCTGTTTCACTTACCCATTCTATTTGGCAGTTTCTACTTGAATGTATATGTTTGTATTAATAATCTTCAACTAAACATGGTCCTTTGGGAAAATTAAACTGATATAGATAAAAATAAAAATTGAATCTTACATTTTCAGACTAAATTGGAAATAACATCATTAATCTTTTTTTAATAAAATAGACTTTGTGTGTTTCTAAGAATGCAAAGTAGATATCCAAAAATTAATTGAATTACATTAACCTAGATTCAAACCACTGTATACATGTAAGTGGGTTGTGGGGGTGGAGGAGTGGAGTGGGACTTGAACTTCCTAGTATAGTTTTCTCTAAATCTAAACAATGTGCATTTAAACAGGAAACCACCAAAGTGTTGCCCGTTTGGGACTGGCTGACTGCGTTCTGTACTTCAACCCAGTACAATTTCACTTCTACTTTAGAGTGAGACTGCAAGTTAATAAAAAATATCCAGAAATGATTTGACATATACATACCCATATTAATTAGCCATATGACTAGAGAGTTAAATAATTTGGTTTGGGACTATAGTACTAGTGACCTTTACTAATTTCTAAGAAATAACCAGACATTGGAGTTGAAAGAACATGGAGGTTTTGTTTAGTTCTGTTACACTATCAAAATGTACTTTTATGGAAAAACATGGCTAAATTTTAAAAATTAAGCTATGTGATAAGGTTTTCCCAAACTGGAACCGATGCATTCTTAGACTTAGTTTACACTTAGGAAGTCAGCAAAAACAGCCATTAGAGATATTTTGAGCACATTGTAAACACAGTCACAACCGCACATCACAGATGGCGTTAACCTATACTTCTAGCCCTACTCAGTACACAAAAATATTATATATTTTTGACCCACTCCTAAAGCAATAGACCTTCAACATGAAAGTCTTTTTATGGTATGCTTTAGCAGGCAGACCTTGATAAGGTGGAGGCATAATAAGGAAATAAGGAAGTATGGAGGAAAGCAAAAGGATTGAAATTCATGTGTGCTACATATTCTTGATTCAGTGTGGCTAGGCATTATTCAGGAGAATAAGCAAATAGCTTTGTGTGTATAGTCTATACTGATAACTTTAAAAATGCTTATATCGCTAGCGTTGAGGCTATTAGATCCTTTGTCCCTGAATGACTAACACACCATGGAACCTGACTGAGTGATGCACTTGAGAGTAACCGCCTGAAATTACCTATCAAAACAGCACAAAGCAAAAAAAGTGAGGGAGCTGGACAAGAACTAATGAGTGCTGAACTAAAGGAGAATAAAGGAAGTCATTCTTATTTTAATAAGTTGTATGAAATTTAAAAGATAGTTCTCAAATTATGCACATAAAGTTAAAAAATGTTTTGATATGCTTGTAATCAGGAGTGATATTTATCCATTACAATTCTAAATGCATAAAGGAGAGGACTCATATCTTACCTTACAGTCTCACTATATAGTATAATGTGTTATAGGTACAATAGATATCCAATAAAAAATGCCCACTGGTTGATATGATATTACTCGCCAAAGGGAGAGGAAGCACTTTCATTTCTAAATTACTTGTCCATGTGTCCTATTAATACCAAGTGAAAAAAAAAAAAATACCAGGTGATAGTGTAAAATACCAGGAACAGAAAGTGAGAGGATAGTAGATTGATAACTATAACTTTATAAAATTTGGATTATACCTGAAGAGATAACATTTATAAAAAAAAAACTGATTAAACCAACAAGTTCTCCAAATGATATGTATGTTAATATAATGCTGCATATACTCTGATGAGCCAACCCCCTGCTGGCTTGTAATGCTAATACTGGCTTGTAATAATAATTGTTTAAACGGTACTCAAACTACAGCATTTTAGCATAGGTTTACAAGGTTCTCCTGCGAAGTAGGAGAATTGAACCGAATTGAACCGAATTGAACCAGTTAAGTAGCCACAGTAAAGACTCAATTTTCCAAATATAAAAAATGTCCAAAATGTTTACTGTCACTCTGAGCTTAACTTCACTATTTGAAAGTGTTAGCAATGGAATTTGGCATATTAAACATTGCCCTAAAATATAATAGGGTTATAAGATGACAGTTTTATGGCAATGAGGTTATTAAATCATATTTATAAAAGGTACACAGAAAGAAAAATGTTATAATGAATACAGGAACAATCTCAATCCATTTGTGTTAATTCTTTTCAAGTAGCATTTCAGTAATCTGGTGAGGAGCACTATTTTAATAGAAAATATCTCAAAAGTCTACATAAAAATATTAGAGTGTCCTTTAATTTATTAAATCAAGAAAACTATTTCTATGAGAAACATAATTTATTTCGGGACAGAGAGGGAGAAAATAGAGAGAGAGATGCTTCTTACTCCATTTCATCATCACTTTGTCTTTTATATTCATTTTAAACCTTAATCTCTATAGGGAAAAATATAGTCAGTGTTCTGTTCTCAATTCCCCTCCAACCCTCAAGAATAGTTCATTCGATTTCCTTCCCCACTCCAGCTAAATAATCATTATACCTATTTTTGTGAGCATCCAGAGTCCCTAAGCCTAGGGTACGTGATTTGGTTAGCCGGCTCACATAGCTATCTTCTTCACCTACTGAACTAACTTTTAAGTTACCAATTTTTTTCATCTTTTTAATGCTCATGCTTTTGTGGCAATGACTTTTTAAATTCATTTCCTCTAGGTCTTAATCTTATCATTTCAAAGAAGAGAGATGAAACTGTCTTTTTCACTGGAGGCTTTCTCAATAGATATTTGAAAATTTATGATTCCATAATCAAGTCATAGAACTCAATTGTACATGGCATCACAATCTAATACTACCTTAAACTTATATTGTGCTTGATAGTTTACAGAGCATTTTTACAAATGTAATTTTATTTGATCATCACAAAAAAAATCTTTGAGGTGGGCAAGGCAGATGTGATCACCATTTTACAAATGGGTAGAATTAAATCTCCATTTTCACATAGCTCAACCATGGCAAAGTTGAAACCAGAAACCTGATCTCAAATCCCTATTTCTCTTTTCACTAACATACATTGCCCCTGTTATGTAGGAGAAATGCGTAAATGTCTCTCATGTCTCATTTTTATATGTTTATACATTCTAGCACAGAGATATAAGATTCTCGGTCTTACTCAAATAAATTGGTAAATAAAGATTTTATGTCTCCTGAAGTTGGTAATATATAAGAAATGAAAGCTAATTCATCTTTTCCCAATATAATTAATGTTTCAAACAGCAAAACTAATAAGATTTATTTTCAAACTATAAATATTTAGTATAAGGTCTTGTTCTCGAAGTTTCAGTTTTGCATTCACTTAAATATCATAAATCAATGTTATAAAAGCTTCACATTACTGAGAAAATATATCCACTGAGTTATTTCAGTGGAGGAAGGTTTGAAAAAACTTATCAGCTTTTGATATTTTAAATATTAAATATCATACACGAAATATATTTTATGTTACTGATCCCTGATAGCTTGTCATGAAAGTTGGACACTAATATAATTAAACAGAGTAAAATTTGAATATAAATACTGTCAGAAATTGTATAGTGAGCACAAATTGGAAATCACTAGCAGAGTCTTATTCAGCTTGTTCATAAAATGAGCCATCAGGAATAATGCGTAAAGTAAGAGTGCAACAGATAGCAGCACCCCAGGAAGAGCATTCCAACCAGAGTTGGACAAGGTTCAGAAAAATCCACCTGGTGAGCAGACCCCAATAGTTTCCCTTTTAGTTCCAGCCATCTTGTAAGTCCAGACAGACTTTAGTTGAAGTCAAGGATTCATATATAAATCTGAGGCCAAAGAGTATACAGTCACCAAATTAAAAAGTCCAATTTAGTTCCCTTTCCTCTAATTCAGTGGGTGCTTATCAGACCAAAGGGATAAAGAGGTGCACAATTATCCAGTAAATTGGTCTTAATCAAGAGAGTCAGTGTGGATAATTGAGGCCTTGTGATCCACTTCCACTTGAATTGTCCTGAGCACATTAGATATAATACGTAACCACGTATCTCTTTGCCTTAACTCCTAATCATGAATTCATTGATGAATATGCATTAGGAATGTGAGATTCAATTAATATAAGGTGATTATAAAGATACTTAAAGTTAACTTCTGAGGCTTTCTTTCACATTCTGAGCTTATGGGTTTCATGCTGTGTCTTATCCGTCTCTATACTAGGGAAAAAACTCAAATGTTAATCAAGGACTTAAAATGGAATTAAACCAGTCTTCTCCCTACCAAATATATCTGGATTGATTTTGCATTGCTTTGATGTGTCTAATTAGTCATGTTTTAAATATAGAAATGAAAAGATATTTTAGTTCAATAGACATCACAGATTCCTCAAAAATTGAGTTTGGAAATGATTTATTGACCTTGTATATATCTGGCCTTTATCACATTTTCTTGGCATGTTCTTAAAATTCTTCCCAAAATAGCTGCAGTGCAAGAGGCATAAAAGTCTAGTCTATTCATTTTAGATGAGTCAGAAGTCAACATCCCACAATAAAGGCCTCTTTATGCTATTTCTCCATGGCAAGGAAGTAAGAAGTGTTCAGAGGATATTCCAATGAAATCTGTCACTGAAAGTTTCATGTAACATTGTAAATTGTATTATATCTCCAGGCTTTCTCTTGCATACACGTATTACACATTTCAAAACTTGGACTTGAGTCATTTAATTAGTAAGGTAAGAAAATATTATTTTATTATTATCACCATCATCAGAATAGACTCTTTGAGGCCATGATAAATCTTTACAATTTTAATTAACTTAATTGAATCAATGACCTGCTTACAATTTATTTTCTTGTTATAATGCAACTTATTTATTGAGCATCTGACATGTATTAGGCCTATGTTTTGAAGATGCTGTGAGAAGGTTCTTTGGTTGATGAGGAGAAACACAGACAGTGAGCCAGTCAAGAGCACATGAAAGGACAGCTTTATTAGATCAAAGGGCTGGAAGAGGGGAGGGGAGGATGAGGGCAGTGGAGGGGACCTGTCTTACCTAACCTAGGCTCCTGCAAGGATCTGTGGAGGAATGGAGGAAGAACCAGTGGGTTCCAGGATTTTCCTGAGGATACTGGGGATTGGGGATTTCAAACCATAGGACTAGAAAAGCAGAAGTGGCAAAGGCCATTTGGAAAAGCTGAGGGCAGCTTCTTATCATCCAAACCATATGCGATCACCTGCCCTGCTAATAAATTATGTGGCACAATAAGGGGCCTTTCAAGAGAAAAAGCTCAGGGTACTTTATTATCCCAAACTATAAAGAGGTCTTGCTAATTGCGGTTATGTCCAGGTCAGGACTAACTGGAGTGGTTGATTGGAGGGGAAATTTATGACTAGGCCAGGCAGGACAAGGGGCACCAAATATAATTTCTTGATACCGTTAAAGGCTGGTAATAGGTATTCGGGATGTGAAGCTAAAAAAGATCTGGTTCCCTATCTCAAAGAATCAATACCCAAAATAAAACATGCATGCACACGCACACGCACACGCACACACACACACACAAAGCTCTTCAAAACAAGATCCCATTGGAGAACAGATGAAGGGCAATAACTCAGTTTTGGGGAAGAGGGGACATGAGGTGAGGCCACAGAGTACAGAAGCCTCCTTAGAGTAGATAAAACCTGAGGCATGTCGTGAAGCACAAGGTCATATTCTCCAACAAATATATAAATTCAAGGTTGGCACATTGACGGATCTGAAAGTCAGTGCCTCTGTAAATTCTGTACCCGGGCACTGCCTTGGCCACCTCCTACTTTGGAAGCTTATAAAGAAGAAAACACTTAACCTAACCATCTTCAGTCCTAGTTTAAAGTAGATGGCATAGGAATTGTAGAAATTGGCTAAATCTTGACTGTAAATTCCTGAATGACTTGAATTGTTTTAGGTGTGATGATAGTGGTCAAACTCACCAGGAAATACAGATACACAATATTGGATTCCTTTCTGCCCATTGGTGGTATTAAATGAATATAAATTCCAGGGATATATGTGGGCCCTCTTTCCCAATCAGGTCTATATAGACAAAATCATTAATCTGATGATTAGAAAAAGGGACTTTAACATACTGGTTATTACTCTCCCAAGTGGAATTCCTAAAATCTCAAATTTGGTAATTCCCAAGGAGACTCTGTAAATCACCATCCTAATCAGAATACCTGTAAGAATGAGAAGAGGCAATATTTATGACTTCATTGCAACATTGGGCATAAATTTAGAGTCTCTCAGATGAATCAGGATTCACAGCTACTCTAATTCTACCACAATTCTCCTACCATATTTTCTACCATAATTCTTATAATATTCAAGAATTTTGAGAAACTCAGCAGCAGCTTTAAAACAAAAGAAGCTTTCTCCTAAAAATCACTACTCTAGAAGACCTGGAACAAAGCAGAGACATTTCTTTTGCCTTGGCCCCAAACTGCATGAGTTCCCCATAGTGTGGTCCATGTTCTATTTTCCCAGGTAAGGGAGTCATAACTATAAACTTAACTGCATTTTCATTTTCCCTCTTTATTCACCTTAGGAATCAGTAAAACAGTAGTCTTGGGGTATTGACCTCATATAAATAGACATATCTCAATAGTTCACATAAGATCATGCTGTGAAAAGCTCCTCAAATCTCTGATCTAGCTTTACATTTTAGGGAAAAGTGGCTGTATTCATTCAGGCTATTGGAGAATATTGACTGTCAGCTACCAGCTTCCTTCAACAAAAATTTTTCTTTCATTTGTCACTGTGACCCATCTCAGTTGGATCTTCTTTTTTTTTTTAAGATGCCCAAGTTAAAAAGGAACTCTTGCCACCTCTATAAGAAAGAAAACAAAGGAAAAAGAAAGAAAGACAAATACTCAAAACTAAAATCGGGTTATTTGAACTATCTCTTCCTTTGGTATTTTGAGATATTTAAAGAGCAAAGTGGGGTCAAAAATGAGGTCAGAGTAAAGCAAAGAAGTAATTTAGATTGTACTTATAGACTACTTCTTGCTGCTCTTCTTTTTGTTACCCGTTGACTACCTCTTCAATACTTGTCTTCAATCTTCAGTCAATCATTTTCTCATGATAACAAAGCACTTCTAGCTGATAGAGAGTTCTAGTATTGAACATGAGACATTTCTTCCCTTTATTTCATAAGAGCATGAGAATAATATACCCAGAGGTTAAGTGATTAGGATTACTCTACTGCTTCCCAAAAGACCCCCTGAGTTGGTTTTACTCCGTGATTGAATTCCACCCTCAAGATGCATATTTCACTTTAATTATTCAACATTAATTCAGAACCTCTTACTTTTCACTTATTGGGGAAATGAGTGAATTAATTATATTTTCTGTCGTTAAGGAATTTCATAAAGTCACTCTAGGGAATACAATGTCAAGAGCAAGGGTTGTTATGTTCTGGACTTTTGCTACTGCAAAGAGGAGAAAGCCATCATCCAATGTGTCAGCTAGGTATGAAATTGGGAATCTTATAGTGCTCACCAGTGCTCTAGGGACACAATCCTCCAAAGATCAGGAGACTTGATTTGGGTGCACAGTCACCATTTTGTGTGGTAAATATCATCAGTTACCATATCATTCCAAGAAAATCATCGATGCTTATGAGTTCTTATGCCATTCATCTCACAGCAACAATGTCTATGCCATTTATCACAATTTATCATTAAAGCATTGTTTGAAAGGTCTCCTTTAAAAAAGATTTTCTCTTCCTCAGAACCTTTGTAACATATAACCCTGGAGCTCCAATCTGCCAATTTAATTTGGTTTGAATAATAAAATTGTATGTTTTTCATTGCTTCTTTTTTTACTTGATATTATATATTCCCTAGCTGTTTTAAAATTAAGTAGTATGTTTGCATCATTCAAAAATGAATAGAATATTACAATATGTGTAAGAAGATACCCTTCTTATTGTTCCCCTGTCCTCTTACGTAGCTTCCATACCTTCAAACACACAGCAAACACTTTTATTAGTTTCTTGTTTATCCTTCTAGCATTGTTTTATGCTTATCTAAGCAATGCAAACATACATTCTTAATCATTCACCTTTTTTAACTTAAAAGGTAGCAGGATATACATACTTTCCTGCTTCAAGGATTTATTAATTAGTCCTATAATTTTTCTCTTTTGAAATTCATTAATTCTTACTTTTTATCTTTTTCTGTTCCTCCCGTTTAAATTTCCTCAGGTTACCTTTCTAGCTGTGTTCTTACGTTTTGAATTGAACATAGTAGCAGAGCCTGTAAAGTGCTAACTAATTCTGTCTCTTTTTTTTTTCTTGGGTATTTTGCTCAACTTTATTTGCCCAACCTCCCTTGGAGTTAGGTATTTCAAGCCAACGGAAAGTGAAGGAAAGTGAAGTGAGCTTTTTATAGGTCAAGCTTTAATGAAGAGTTTGCATCGCTTTAGTCCTTCTCTCTTTGCTGACTGGTGGCAGATGATGAAGTTTTAAGAGATGACAAGCCCACAAGATTGAAGGAATTGCTGCATTTTGGAAAGCCCCCCTTCCCAACTGACTAGCATTGTCTGCATTGATCTATTTACATGAGCAAGAAATAAACTTTTTATATTTTTGCATCCACGTTACTGCAGATAGTGTGCTTAGTTCTTCGGGAGGATATTTAGAAAGCTCAGTATTTTCTCTTGATGGGATACCGTAATAGTTGACTTATAATTTATAAATATCCACAGTGCTCTACTTCTTTAGGTAACTGACAAAATTTTATCTTTCTCCTTCCCCCTTCTCTTCTTTCTCTTCCATTACCTAGCATTCTCTAATGCTATTATTTTCTTCTATTTTCCTTTGGCTAATAAACATGCTTTATATTTTTCTTACCACATTTTATTGAATGGAAGAAGCCCATTTTTTTCATGTATGAATATCTCTAAAATTGAGACGTGTCTTATGATCAAGAATATGTCACAGCTATAATTGAAAGTGTGTTTTATCCTACTGAATAGTAGCTCTTAAAGTAGTTCATTCTACAACTGAGTGCTTTTGATAGGATGAAGGACTATTAAAGTATATGGGATTGTTGATATTCAATTATTTAGGACTGACAAAATTCTATATAGTTCTAAGACACTTTCCAGCTTGAAATAAAATTTTGGCTCTCAGTTATTATAGAATGTATTCATTTCCTAGGGCTGCTGTAACAAATTACCACAAACTTGGTGGCTGTTTCAGACATTTCTTCTCTCACAAGTCTGGAGGCCAAAAGTCTGGATTCAAGGTGTTGGCAGAATTGGTTTCTTCTGGAAGCTCCAAAGAACTAAATCTCCCATGCCTCTCTTCTAACTTCTGGTGGTAGCCAGCAACCCTTGGCATTCCCTGGCTGTAGCTGCATAACTCCAATCTGTGCTCCATCTTCACATGTCTTTCCCTGTGTCTCTCCGTATGCCTTTGTGTTTCAAATATCCCTTTCCTTTAATAAGTACACCAATCGATTTGCTGCTTACCCCAAATCCAAGATGATCTCATTCTGAGATTCTTAACCTTGTAAGAATTACATCTTCAAGCACCTTATTTCAAAATAAGGTCATATTCACTGGTTTTGGAGGTAAGAAATTGGACATGTCTTTTGGGAGGACAGTATTCAATTCACTACAAAAATAAAGCTGTTATCAAATATGCGTCTCTCTTTCACCATTCCCCTCATAATTCTTTTAAACAAATATGTTCTCCTCTGTTATAACAAATAAGACCTATATTCTATACCATCCCTCTAATCCCCATACTTATTTTGTAGTACTAGACTTAGATATACTAGGTGTTCACTTCACCTTTTTGCTGCTATTTCCCGTTTATACTTGTTTGGTCTACCAGTCACCTCCACATCTGTTTCCTCCTCTCCTGCCCAGAGACACACTGCTTTATGCAAGCATTGTGCTTTTCTTTGTAGACCCACCGCCTCTCCTGCTCAGAGACAAACTGAGTACAGAAAGCATCTCCCTCTAGCCCTGTGCACCCCAGTTCCAGCAACATTGTTTAAACAAAGATAAGACTTTGGCAATTCAGGTGTCTTTTCTCCTTCAGAAAGTATATATTTGTTCCATTTTCTGAAATCTATTGTTCCTGGATCCTCTCACCTCTCTCTGTGCTTCCTCTCTTCAATTTCTCCTTCATGACCCCTACCAGATCTCAGATACTCATAGCACCTCCTTACATATATTTCGGAGTATGTGTGTTGGGTCTGTCTCTTGATTTAATTGAAAATGGAATTTGTAGGCTTTTGTTTCTTTGTTTTCCATTCTCCTTGTTGCTTTTTTTTATGATTTACATGAAGAGAAGAGTGAAAATGCTGACTTACACAGCCATGTTCACACTGCAAGTCAACTTTATTTATTTCCAGGCATTTTTCCATCTGCAGATGTGATGATTCAAATGTAAAAGAAGCAGATCATGATTTAGAAGTAAACTGAATTCACTTGAGCAGAGCAAATGTGTTTGGGAACAGCAATTCATTTCTACACAGTTTCAAACCTTCATGTGTTAAGTTAAAACACAATTCTATTAAAATGGATATGTGCAACATTTACAAATAAAAATAGCTGGTTATTTTCTTTGACATTATTTAGTTCTTAAATAAGCAAATCCAAGACACTGTTTCATGAAAAAATGATATTAAGAGAGACATGTATTTTCTCAATTGCTCAATAAGTCTAAATTGAAATGCAATTTTGATCTGGAAAAAGAGAGTGCATACCTGTTTTTGCTATTTTTTTCTTTAATCTAGAAGCACCTGAAGCAATGTCCAGTTGATGCAAAGGATATCGTTCATATATTTGTTTTTATGAATTGCTAATAATAAACAATACATTCTAAGAAAGGATCTACCCATTTTTCTATTAAATATGGATCAATATCTTTCATAGTTAAGAGCACATCAATGTAGAAATAAAATCTTTAAAAATTCATAGAAGTATTAATCTTTCTATCATTTAATGTATTTCTTGGGAAATAACCCATAAATCTTAAAATTAAAATAAAACAAAACACAAACTGTTGAAAGACTTTGGTTGCAACAGTTTATATTATAAAATTTTATTTTTAAAGAAACACTTGGCCTAATAGAATGTAGAAATATTGGGCCCATTTGTCAATTCCATGGTTTAAACTATCAAAATGCCCCTTGTGACAGTTCAAAACTATCGTGTACCCCAGAAAAGCCGTGTTCTGAAATCTTGATTCAATATTGTTCAGGTGGATCCTTTTGACTAAGTTGTTTCCATGGAGATGTGACACACCCAGTTGTGGGTGGGACCTTTTGATTAGGTGGTTTCCATGGAGATGTCTCCACCTATTCAAGGTGGTCTGGAGTCCTTTAAGAGGGAGCTATTTTGGAAAAAGCATCAGAGTCTACACAGAGAGATACATTTGGAGACACAGAAAAAAAGTGCCCCCAGGGAAGCTGTTTGAAATGAGACAGGAAAGAAAGCTAACAGACATCACCATGTGCCTTCCCACCTGACAGAGAAACCCTGAATGTCATTGGTCCTTTCTTGAGTCAAGGTATCTTTCCCTGGATGCCTTAGTCTGGGCATGGTTGTGGATTTAGAACTGTAAGCTTGCAACTTGATAAATTTCCTTTTTAAAAGCCGTTCTGTTTCTGATATATTGCATTCTGGTAGCTTTAGCAAACCAAAACACCCCTTGTTACATTTGCATAATTTTCTGCAATTACTTACATATGTGTGATTTACTTTAGTAATATATTCTAATCTTTAAAAGAAACTCAATATTCTGGGAAGTAGATTAAAATAACAGCGTGTGGGTGTTTCTTCTCAGAGGCTAGTTTTTGTCACTTTGGGCAGAATAATGCAGTTACTTGACCAAAATATAGTCGGTTTCTCATGAGTAAATGCATATTCAGTAGGAGCACATAAGACTAGTGAGTAAAGAAAGTCACTTCATTAATCAGGAGGATTTATTAAATTAATCTATGAATGATAAATGTCACTTTTAAACCAGCAGCATATTCTGTGACTGCTTCTAGCCCATGCATAACAAATAAATAGCTTGCATAATACCAATTCTCCTTTCCATGGCCATTGCAGACAATACAGTTGATCATGGTAGTCTTTATTCTGTGTTTGAATGCAGGCTCAGAACTTTTTCAACAAAATATTGCAGGTAGCCAACTCCAAGAAATCAGACTTAGGAGCACTTGTCATTATTTCCCAGTTCTGTCACTGTACAACCTCTACATTTTTCTCAAACTACCCAAGCCCCATCTTGCTATCTTGCAAAACATACCTTAGAGCCTGGGAAGATGTATTTAGATCCAAAACCTTTAAAAGAGATAATGAACTTTTGGATATGCCAACTGTTGAGCTCTACAGTCTGGGCTCATTTCAGTTCATCAAAACCATAAGTAGGTGCAAGACAGACTATAGGACTTCTT
This sequence comes from Tamandua tetradactyla, assembly GCF_023851605.1. Taxonomy (NCBI): domain Eukaryota; kingdom Metazoa; phylum Chordata; class Mammalia; order Pilosa; family Myrmecophagidae; genus Tamandua; species Tamandua tetradactyla. The sequence continues at coordinate 80,321,038 of NC_135335.1, forward strand.
TGAAATTCTATAGGAGTTTAGAAACTTAGAGGGTAATGAGGTCTCAGAGGGAGCATGCCCATCTAAGGCACATCTCTCAATTTCAGCCCCAATGTGTCTTTGTACTGTTGCAGCCTGGGTTGATACCTGCTGATGTAGCATTGTAACTGGACAAGTAGTTCTGGAGAGACATCATATTCCAAGACTACAGGTGCTTTTTGGAGCTATGAAAAGTAGAAAATGTATATTGATAATAAAATTTAAAAAAAAAGAAAATCAAAAACTTCACTCAACATATTTAGATCCAAACTATTATTCTGCTTCTCACGTGTGAATTTTAATAACTCACTTAACCTTGCTCACTTTGATCCTGCTCATCTATACATGAGTTATAAAATCTTCCTCAGAAGCTTTACATGAGGATTGATTGATAAAACATGTAAAAATTTCTGGCAAATAGCAAGCCCTCAACACAGGTTAGTTTCCTTTGCCTTTCAGTTCAATTGTAAAGAGGAATCACAGCTTCCTGTTATGTTCCCATGCAGGAGTTTTCTCCTCAAAATATTTGAAGTTATGATGTAATGACACAAGATAATAATAATGACAAATAGTAACAACTAGTATCTACTGAACACTTACTATGTGCCAGAAAAAAAATGCATTTAATCTTCACAATGACTCTAAAAGTTGGGTAGAATTATTATCTTCATTTCACACGTGAGATCAATGAGGTACAAAAAGGAGAAATAAATGTTCTATGATCTTTGGACATATAAGTGGTAAAACCTTGATTTCAATGCAGAAAGACTGTCTGCTCAACCTATGCTCTGAATCATTACACACGGCCAATTTTGCTTCTTACTTTCCAGACTAAAATTTCCCTTTCATTTCATTGTTTCTGTAAGTGTCCTGACTTTCTCTGAAGTAAAAGTTAATGAAATGAAAATTACTATTCTTTATAGAAAAAGGAAGTTTTCCAATGATTATTACTATCACTATGACTTACACTGTCAGAAGATGGTCAAGGCCATTACGAAAGTTTGAACCAGTATTTCTCACCAGAGACTAAGATGATTTCTGCCTCAAGAACCAGGGCAGGTATTGTGGAGGCCATTAAATTTTAGTGGAACCCCAGAATTATTCATTTCACTTTATCTCCATGGCTAATAACACACATTTGGAAATGGGAAAAAAAAAAGCGGCAAATCATAAAAATCTACTCTTCTCTATTTGAATCAAAGGTTGGTGTGACTATTTGAACCTGTTATATACCCCAGAAAAGTCATGTGCTTTTTCCTGATCCAATTTTATGGGGAAGCTATGTTTCTTTTCATTGTGACTCAATATTGATGGGTGAAAACCTTTGATTAGATTGTGTCTCTGGACATCCACTTATTCAGTTGTGGGTGTGACCTTTTGATTAGATGGAGCTGTGGCTCCACCCATTTAAAATGGGTCTTGATTGGTTTACTGGGGTCCTTTAAAAGGAGAGACATTTTGGAGAAAGCACAGTGCTTCAGAGCCAACACAAATGCTTAGAATACCAACAAAGAGAGCAGATGCCTAGACACGGATTCTTGACCATGCAGAGCCCAGCAAACTTTATCATGTGGCTTCTCATGAAATGCTAAGCAAGCCAGAACCCAGAGCTGTGTCCTGGAAGAGTCAAGTAAAGGCCCACAGATGCTTAGAGAGGAAACACTAGCATCAGAAGCTGGAAGCAACAGAACCGGGAGCAAAGACCAGCAGATGCCCCCTACGTCCTTCCCTTATGACAGACATCAGTCTTTCTTGAGTCAAGATATCTATCACTGGATGCCATAGTTTGGACATTTTTATGGCCTTAGAACTGTATACCTGTAACGTAATAAATTCTCTTTTTAAAAGCCATTCTGTTTTTGGTATATTGCATTCCAGCAGCATGTAACAAACTAAAACAATTGGTAAAAATCATAATTGCAAAAGATGAAATCTTTGTGATAGTTTACTTGCTTTTAGGTTGCTTCCTCCTGTCTTCACCCCAATTATCGTTATTTTAAGTCAAAGACAACTACCTTTCCTGTGTAAGAGTCACTGAAAATATAACAGTATAATCATGTGAGTCTCTTTTCTGCCCTTCTTTCTCTATAAACCTAACAGAAGTATGGTCCCCACAACACCCAAGGTGTTGGGTTATCCCTGTTTTCCTTATTATTAGTGAATTTTTTTAACATACCAATTATAATCCTTATGGACATTTAAAAACCTCTTCCATGAATCTTGCAAAAGACTTTATGAAATCCTGTACCACACTTCTCTACTTTCAATACCTTCAATTACGTTGGGAATCTTTCACAATCATTTCTTTCCATTTTTCCACTCCTGAAAGAGAGTGTATACTTTATTTATGAATTTTGTTTTAAAGCTACATTTCAGCTTTCATAGAGCACAGCTTTGGAAAAATATAACAGAGGTGTGTCTCACTGTTCCTTTACAAATAATGTGACACAGCTGAGTTCACCACAAACAGTTTCTATTAAATTTAATATTCTTAATGTGAATGTGAGACTTGCAATAGCTAAATATTGTCATTCCTATTTCATGCATTATGTATAACCTACTCAACCTCACATGCACCAAAGATCTTATGGTCTACTGTACATGAGCCCTACTGTTTATTTGTTTTTAGTGTTTCTTTAAAGGCAAAAAAAATTGAAATTTACCATGAATTCAGATGTTGAGATACCTGTTATATTCTGATGCTTTGACATGAACAATCCATGGAAATCATTTTTTTCACTTCACAGGGAATAAATCAGCCTTGTCAGTAAATTATTTTTCTCATTGCTCCAGTCCCTTTATATCAGGCATCTATTCACTTTATGCTGTAGCTAGTTCCTCTTAATAATTCCACTCAGGCTTTCACTGCTGCTTTTGATATCTCTACTGCTGCTGCTCCAGCATTATAAGTACAATCAATAGTTGGATGCACGAGAAATTAAATCATTTAATGGATTTCTGGTTGAGTTCATTTAGGTCACTAGGTTTCCAAGCCTTCTGGCAGCCAACATTGTTTTACATCCCGGTATTGTCATAACAATGCACATTTCTACTTAGCTGCTATCCTATGACATGTCATACCAGGAGGCAGGTTAGCTACATTTTCCAAGACTATGCAAAGTAGCTTGATATTAGCTATGACCAAAGGCACCTGGAGAAATACTGGTGAGAAACACATTGTTTTCTTCCTCCAGAGAAAGTTATTATTAGAAATCACCCTTAACCTACAGGCGTATACATTGTCTCCTTCAATGTAAGCCTCACAGTGTTGAATGTATGTGTCAAAGGTACCGTGAATAATTACAGGCTTCATTTGAATACTATATAACACTTCGTGTTGTACATCAGATGTCTGCTGACACATTCGGTATACAGGACTAGCCAGAATAGAACTATACTAGATAATATTACTAGCCACATATGTAAACATATTTAAACTGAACGTTCATGACTACTTCCTATTTGGTCATTAAATTTTATGATTTCCAAGGAAATATTATGTTCATGAAATAGCAGTTAACTCCCTTATTTTCCAGACTTTCTTTGGAAGTAATTTGACCTAAAGAGAAAGGAGTCAATCAAATGATAACATATAACCCTTAGAATAAATCTGACCTACCTGCTAAGATATCTCACAAGGGTTCCACTGTTATCTTGTGAAAACTTTCTTTCACAAGGCTCCAGAGGCATATGATAGGTATGCATGTGTGACCCAGATGAATTCTGGCCCAGCTATTAGACAATCCACTCACAGCGCCTCAAGAAATACACCCATGTGCACCTGATCTGACCTGCTTCTAGCTAGAGGATGACCAATACACTCTCTCTCTCATACTGGCCAGTCCCCCCCAAATATAGGTGAGACGGGCAGGAAGGACTCAGAGGCGGTCAATATCTGTCAGAAAGGAAATGTTTATTCATTCAACAAATCAGTGGTTCTCAACTCAGGGTGATTTTGCCTTCCCACTGAGAGAACGTTTGTCAATTGGCCTCCAACTCAGAGACATTTTCGGTTGACATGAGTGAAGGAGGGCTGCCATTAGAACAAGTGAGTAGAGGTCAGAGATGCTTCTAAACATCTTACAATACACAAGATAGTCCCTCAGAATGAAAAAAGTTTCCAACTAGAAATGTCAAAAATGGTCAGATTGGTAAAAATCCTAGAATATAAAGGCTTACAAATGCATGTAAGACTTTGTGCCAGGCACTAAAAGGTTCAGGGTTAGCCTTATGAAAAACTGTGAAGCAGTCTCCCACGTATTTCATTTTAGCAGCTTCAGGGTCATTGTAGTAACCTCATCCCTCAGATATCCAGACACCATTATTCTGAGCCTCTTCTTCCATGCCCAAAGAGTAATATATTTTATCTTGTGCTCCATTTTGTAAGAACTCATTTCCCTAGTTCTAAAGAAAACTATCACAACTATTGTAAGTACTTTGTGATGGTGGTTAAGTTCATTTGTCAAATTGACCAGCTTTTGGTATCCAGCTATTTGGTCAAGTAAATGCTGCACTGATTGTTACTGTGAGAACATTTCATGGACTTAAATCATCAGTAAGTTAATTGCATCTATGGCTGATTACATCAACATCAAATGGGAGGATTGCCTTCAACAATGCAGGAAGTCTCATCCAAACATTTGAAGGATTTAAAGGGAGACGTGATGCTTTCAGAAGTCAGAAGAGAGAATTTTTAATCTCTATTTCAACCAGGCAGCTTTTCCTGGGGAATTCATCAAAAACCTCCAGCAGAATTCCTAGCTTGCAGCCTGCTCAACAGAATTTGGACTTGCTCACTCCACAGTGAGGAATTTTAATAAAAACCTCACAATGTTTACAGCTATCTTCCTATCAATCCAGTTTCCCTAGATAACCCTACTAATACACACTTTATTATGTTAAAATATGTATGAAATTATGATATTTTTATGAAGAAAAAGTAAAAACAATGCAATATAGGTATACAGTTGGATGCTTAAATACCCGGTTTAATTCACACACATACACACACGAACAACTTTCTAAAAATTAATTCATAGTTACCCTAATATTTTGATAATGTCAAATTCTGGTTTTAAGAAAAGAAGAACCCATTCTTATTTACTAATGGCTTGGATAAAATGTACTGGCGAAGTTGCATTTTATTCACTTAGTGGAAATTCTAACAACTTTGCTGAGGCCTCTTCCCAACCTAAACAATCTTAATAAATCATCAATGTCCTGGAGTACCATTAAATAATTGCTTTCAAGAAGAAGTATTCTTAATCAGCTGAACCAAAAAGAATTAATTTGGACCAGGAAAGTCCAAGATCATTCTTTCAACACATGTGCTGCAAAATCTCCCTTGACAATTGCTCTTCCACACTTTGCTTCAATTACTACTTAAATTCTACTAACCTCTAAGTGTGTACCTTCTGACCAGACCTTTTTCCTGAGCCCCAGAACCATCTATATATTGTCTATAAACCACACCATGTGGATACCTCAAATTCTACTCAAAATCAACAAACCCAAAACTAAGTCCTTGATCTCTGCATCCTACCCCCATCCATCCAAAAAGAAAAAAAAATCTTTTCCACTTGTCCTGTCATACAGTTTCTTTTTCTTATCTCATTGAATTTTATCCATTTATCCAATTATGTACACCAAAAACCCAGGACTAGTTCCTATGACCACCCTCATCCTCTCTCCCCACATATTGAATTTATCACCAAATCCCATACTTTCGATGTCTTTCACATGTCACCACTTCCGATTGTCTCTCCTAATATCACCCAAATCCAAGGGCAATCATCTCTTGTCTATGTAACTCTCCCAAACCACTCTGGTTTTCCCAAACTTTGAGAGAAAGACCACAATCCTGAAGGATGTGCTTGCTGTCTCTCTCTCCAGCTTTGCCTTGAACCCCACCTTCCTTGCTTCTGTAGGCTTTAGCAGCTCGGGCTGGCTTTACACTTCTATAAACAGCCATATTCTTAGCTACCATGTAGAAATTGTACCTGATGCTCCTGCTTGAATGTTCTCTATTCACCCCCTTGATTAGTAATTTAGATTCATGATTTAGAATTGAACAAAAATATCCTTTCCCTAAGCAAGTCTCCCCTGACTCTTGTTTACCAATTACACTTAATACCTATGCTAATAATAGGCTCTTAGAGCAACTTCTGTTTTCTTCTTCATATCATCTATTATGAAAGATAAATTACTGTGTGATATAAGTTTGGTTTCTCTCACTAGACATCAAACTCAATTTTATATCCTTTTTTTCCAGCTGCATAGGATATATTTGCTATGGATTGAATTGTGTCCTTCCAAAAAATATGTTGGAGTCCTAATTCCCATACCTCATAATTTGACATTTCTGGGAAATAGAGTCATTACAGATGGAATGAAGCAACTTAAAATGAGGTCATACAAGAGTAGGGTGGGCCCTTAATCCAGTATGACAGGTGCATTTATTCATATGAAGAGAAAATGTGGACACGGATAAAGGTAAAAAAAAAAAATACCACTTGACAACTGAGGCCAAGAATGCCACGGATTGTGTGGAAGTCACTGCTAGAAGCCAGAAGGCAGACAGGAAACAGTTATTCCTATAGACATCAATGTAGCATAGTGCTGCTAGCACCTTGATTTTTGGACATCTACCTTCCAAAACTGTGAGATAATACGTTTCTGTTGTTTTAAGCAACTTGGTTTATGGTATTTTGTTATGGAAGCCCTAGGAAACTAATAAAATACTTAATATCTACTTGTTGAAAAAATGAATATATGTGACATATCATAAAGTTAAATATTTTGCTAACAAATGCAAATGCAAGCTCAGAAAATCATTCATTCCATCGATTCATTCTTTTCTCTTTAAAGATTCTATTTTAATTTTCTTATTATTCAGTCAAATAGCATATTTCTTCATAAGATAACTCAGGACTTCAGAATTCAGAATTCCTAGACTATATGGTATCCACAACATATTTAAAATTATATGAAACTGTTTTGTAAGTTCCAAGCTTTCATCAGATTGTCACTTTGATGTGAAAAAGGTTAAGAAAAAAATGTTACTAATGTTTAAAATTTTAATATTCACTCTTAAAATATCACTGACACTAGAGCTATCAAAATGTGGCTCGTGATCTTAATGATTGATGTTGTCTCTTTAAAATATGCACCCAGCATTATTTAAACGATGTAAACACTTGATTTATTCAAAAGTGACACCATAGATAAGTAGAGTAAGAATAGTCTTTTCAATAAATGGTATCAAGTACATTGTATATTCATATACACATATAAAGAATATCTTCCTGACTTGGAAATGGTCAATTATTTTAAGAAATAGGATTTAAAAAGTAAGTATTAATCAAAACAGGAGAGGTTGATAAATAAGAATACGTTGATAAATAAGAATATATTGAATGTAAAATGTCTTTTCATCAAAAAGAGAATTAAGTAGGAGATGGGACAAGATGGCTAGCATAGGAAGGTGGGGGGTTTAGTTTGTGCCCTAGGGAAGCTGATAAATAGCCAGGAGATGTCTGGAACAACTGTTTCAGGGCCTTCCGTGACCAGAAATAGATTGTACACCAGTCTGGAATGGGTTGAAGGGCTGAGGTCACAGGAGAGAACTGTAAGTAAAGCCTCCCAGTCTGTGGAGACTTGTGTCCCTCCTCCGCAGGCACAGGAGATGATCTCAGAGCCTCTCCCCAGTGGGAAACAGAAACCCTCTGTACTAGGAGCAAGGCAAGGTAGCTCAAGCAAGCTCCAATTGCAGAATTAAACTCAAACTGCTGAATACAAGCTGCAGGCACAGATAAACCTTGAGGAAGCACAAAAGGAACCTGAAGTTTTCTCCCTTCAGAGAAGAGGCGGGGCTGACACGCGCACCCACACACACACGCACACACACAGAGAGAACACACAAAAAACAGGTTTTTGTAGTTGACTAAGATCAAAATACTGGAGAAAGGCTCTGCCCAAGAAAAGGGGCACCTAGAGCCAAGTACTAATTTTGGTCCTTGATTGGCAAATCAGGAGTCTGAGATCCAACTCTGAAAAGGATGTTTTTCCTCCGTTTCTCCTTTTTTTTTAATTTTTCAAAAGCCCATTAAATTAAGCTGCAGGCATTCTCAGGTTTTAGCAAAGCCCCAGGCAAGGGCAGAGTTAGAGTATGTCTGAGAGAAAGTAATTCATCAAGTGAAGGAGATAATTCCCTAATGGGCATATCTTCCCCAAGAAAAGAGGGGAGGCAGGGCCCAGCACAATGGTGGCTCTCATTTAGAGAACTCAGACACCAGGGGCTGGAAAACAGAAATAGTTTAGACCCACACTCTGTCTCAGCCTCTGCATCAACCATATCACTGGCAGGGATAGTGTCTGCTGAGAATTAAAGACACCACATCACTTTACACCAGTGGGGAACTGTAGGCTAATAAGTACCATGTACTAAGCTGGATAGGAAAAACTCAGAATCAAGAGGCCTTACAGCATGCTAGGTCTTATACTCAGGTAACTTTGGTTCTTATTACACTCTTCCTGAGCCTGGGCCTGTCTTGTCTGGGAATATCTGATTGAGGACAATCTTATCTGGCAGTGCAAGAACTAGAAAACAAGTGCTGAAAAATTCTGATCAGTTAAACCTGTATGCTAGAGTCTAGAATAAGTTGAATTGAGTATTATTCTAGTTTTCTAGCTGTTGGAATGCAATATAACAGAAACAAAATGACTTTTAAAAAGGGGAATTTAATAAGTTGCTAGTTTACAGTTCTAAGCCTGGGAAAATGTCCCAATTAAAACCAGTCTATAGAAATGTCCAATCAAAGACATTCAGGAAAAGATACCTTGGTTCAAGAAGACCAATGAAGTTCAAGATTTCTCTCTTAAGTGAGAAGGCACATGGTGGACACAGTCACGGTTTCTCTCTCAGCTGGAAGGGCACATGGTGAGCATGGCATCATCTGCTAGCTTTCTCTCCGGGCTTCCTGTTTCATGAAGCTCCCAGGGAGGCGTTTTTCTTCTTCATCTCCAAAGTGTGGGCTGATGGACTCTCTGCTTCTTGTGGCTGTCATTCTTCTCTGCTCTCTCTGAATCTCCCATTCTCCAAAATATTTCCTCTTTTATAGGACTTCAGAAACTAATCAGGACCCACCCAAATGGGTGGAGACATGTCATCACCTAATTCATCATAACAACCACTCTTGATTAAGTCACGTCTCCAGGGAGATTATCTGATTACAGTTTCAAGCAACAGTATTGAATAGGGATTATTCTACCTATATGAAATGGAATTTTGATTAAAGCATGGCTTTACTAGGGGACATACATCCTTTCAAACCAGCACAAGTATCAAACAACAGATGGAGAAAAAGGCAATCAACAAGAAAATCTTAGATAAAAAACAAAATAGCCACCAACATGAACTACTGAAGGAAATAAGATACCTAGACATAAACAAAAAATGACAAGTCATACTAGGAACAATGAAGAAATGGCCCAACATAGGAACAAACTAGATCCAAATGAGATAAATGAATTGAAACAACTAATTAAAGATGTTCAAACAAATCTTCTAAATCAAATAAAAGTCAAACCAATGTGGTGAAGGAAAATATGACAAAATAGATGAAGGATATGAAGAAGTCACTGGATGACAATATAAAAGAACTCAGAAGTTTGAGAAAAACAAATGGCAGAACCTGTGGGAATGAAAGGCACAATAGAAGAGATGAAAAACACAATAGAGACACACAACAGCATAAATGAAGAGATGGAAGAAAGGATTAGTGAACTAGGAGATAGGACATCTCAAGTCATATACACAAAAGAACAGACAGGAAAAAGGATGGCAAAAATATGAACAGGGTTTCAAGAAATTGAATGACAACAGGAAATGCACAAATATATGTATTATGGGTGTATTCAAAGGAGAAGAGAAGGGAAAGGGGGCTGTTTTGGTTTGCTAAAGCTGCCAGAATGCAATGTACCAGAAATGGATTGGCTTTTACAAAGGGGATTTATTAGGTTACAAATATACATTTCTAAGGCCATTAAAATGTTTGAATTAAGGCATCCAAGGAATGATACCTTGACTTTGAAGAAAGGCTGATGGCATCTGGAGTTTCTTTGTCACATGGGAAGGCATATTGTTCTTCTCCCCTGGTTTCAATTGGCTCTCTCAGCTCCTGTGGATTTTTCTGGCTTCCCCTGGAGTGTCCACCTTCTGCATCTATGTCTAGATGTCTGCTATCTGTATTGGCTCTGAACTCTCTCTCCATGAGCTTTTCTAAAGACTCAGTAAATGAAATATGGCCCACCTTGAATTGGCAAAGCCACATCTCCATGGAAAAGTTTATTTAAAAGGTCTACTGACAACTGGGTATGTCATATCTCCATCATAATAAAAAGATCCAAGCCATGATAAATTTGCATTCACAAGATTGAATTAAAAGAGCATGACTTTCTGTGGTACCTAACAGTTTCAAACCAGCACATTCCACCCTCTGGGCCCCCAGAAGACATGTTCTTTCCAAATGCAAAATACATTCATTTCATCACAATATCACAAAAGCCTGAAACCATTTCAGCAGCAATACAAATGCAATACAAAGTAAAAAATAGTGTAAAATCTCATCAAAATCAGTTACAGTTATGGTTTTCCCTAAGGAAAACTTCTCCTCTGGCTGCGGATCAAACTTTAGAATACATTATCTGCTGCCAACATAAAAAGGAAGGACAGTCATAGGATAAACATTCCCATTGACATAGGAAGCATTCCAAGCAAAACAGGAGTCACCAGACCCAAACAGTTCCAAAAGCAAGCAGAGTAAACTCCATTAGATTTTAATATCTGTGAATCATTTAGAGTATAATGCTTCATCCTCTGGGTTTGAGAAAGTGTAGTCCCACCCTGTCCAAGGACTTATGCAGCCACAGCCCTGCTATCTTTAACACTAGGGTGAGCATTCCAACATATTCGAACATTGGGAAGACTACCCTTTCTTGGCCCCACCCTCTACAAGCATTTGAGGGGAACCCAAACTTTTTGCCATCTCCAGGCTCAATATCTTCAGAACAGTGGGATGGTGGCCAGGGAATGTGCTCTACCCTCTATGAAGCCTGTGGGGGAAATAATTTTCCTGAGCAAAAAGCAGAAGGCCTGCCCTCTGTTCCAGGGCAATCTCATTCTCTCCACATGCTATGGGTAGATCTGCTCTCCTGACCCAAGATTTCCTAGATCTATACATTAGCTTTCATGGTTCTGCCTTTGAAGTCATTTTCCACTTAATCTGTCCCTCTTTTGTCCCATTTAGTCCAGCACTGGCAGTGGTTCCATTCATATAGATCTGGCAAAAAAAAAAAAATTGCTGACTTGGCATGGAGCATACATGGGTCAAAACCATCATACAATAGGACTTTCCACACATTTTTTTCTGGATAACTTTATCTACAATCTTGGCGTTTTCTGAAATGGCTGACTGGTTCCATGTTTGGTTAAAGTCCTCATGTGGGACACTATTCGCGAGTATCTCATTTTCCAAAAGCTCAGAATTTTCCAAACTGATCCCTTTCCAGCTCATCCCTTTCCTGTCACATTTTACTGTAAACTTTCAAGAAGAAGCCAGGTTGCATTTTCCACATTTAATATGGAAATTTCTTCAGCAAGAAATCCAAGCTCATTGCCTTCAAATTCTACCTTTCATCCAACAGCAGGACTCAATTTTTCCAAATTCTCTGATGCTTTAAAACAAGGATCACCTTCCTCCCAGTTTACAATGGAACATTCATTATTTCAGCCTAAGTCCTCATCAGAGCACCTTTAGCATCCATATTTCTACCAACAGTCCCTTCAAAGCAATCCAGGCCTTTCCTATTCACCTTCTCTCAATTCTTCCATAATCTTTCCATTATCCTGATGAAAAACTATTCCAACATGGTTGATATTTGAAATCACAGCACCCTACTCTCAGTATCAAGCTGTGTAGTCAGGGATCTCTAAGAAAACAGAACCAACAGGAGATACTTATAAATATGAGATTTTATTAAAATTTCTCATGAAACTGTGGGAATGCATGAGCCTAAATTCCTTAGGGAAAGTTGCAGTGAAGGTTTTGATGAATTCCCCAGGAGAGACTGGCTGGCTGATGTAAAGATGAAAGTCCTCTCTGGCTGAAGTAGAAATGAAAGTTTTCTCTCTTCTAACAGCTCTCCCTTAAAAGTCTTCAATTGGTTGGGTTCAATCCAACTTACTGTGTTCTCTCATTGCACAAGACACCCTTCCCAGTTGGTCATAGACATAATCAGCCATAGATACAATCAACTGACTGATGATTTAGGCCCATGAAATATCCTCACACTAATGGTTTGGCCCATGTTTCCTGACCAGAAAACAGGGCACCATCAACTAACCTAGATGACATACAAACCTAACCACTACAGTGGCAGAAAGAATAACAAAGGAAATAATCACTGAAAATTTCCCAACTCTTTTGAAAGACATAAAATTACAGGTCCAAGAAGTACAGCATACCCTAAACAGAGTATATTCAAATAGACATAAGACTTACTAATCAAATTGTCAAATGCCAAAGACAAAGAGACAATTCTGAAGCAACAAGAGAAAAGTGATCCATACAAGGGAAGCCCAACAAGACTATGTGTGGATTTCTCAGCAGAAACCATGGAGGTGATAAGGCAGTGGCATGATATATTTAAGATACCGAAAGAGAAAAATTGCCAACCAAGAATTCTATATCCAGAAAAACTGTCCTTCAAAAATGAGAGAGAGTTTAAACTATTTTCAGACAAACAGAAAAAAAGAGTGTTTTTGAAAGAGACCTGCTCTATCAGAAACACTAAAAAGCGTGATCAGGCAGATAGGAAAAGACAGGAGAGGGGTTTGGATAAGAGTGTGGAAATGAAAACTATTGTTAAGGACAATAAGAGAAAAAAATGAGATGTGGCATATAAAATCCAAAATTGTAAATCTTAGAAAAAAATAGTGCCAATGTGGTTGATATTTGAAATCACAGCACCCCACTCTCAGTATCAAGTTGTGTTAGTCAGGGTTCTCTAGGAAATAGAATCAACAGGAGATATCTGCAAACATGAGATTTTATTAAAATGTCTCATGCAAAAGTTTACAGTAATAATATTAAATTTTAAAGGTCTAAACTCCCCAATCAACAGATATAGACTGGCAGAATGAATTAAAGAACAGGACTCATTAAATGCTGTCTACAAGGGACTCATTTTAGAACCCAGGACAAAAATAGACTGAAAGTCAAAGGTTGGAAAAAGATATTTCATACAATCAACAGCCATAAAATAGCAGGGGTAGTTATAACAATATCATGTGGGGAGGATATGATTAAAGCATTTGTAAGCTTGCTCTGTGTTTCCATGACTTCAAGCAGTGGAAAGCCTCTGTGCTTGTCTGACTGTTTGTTTGTCTACTTGAACCTGAAACAGCTTAAGATGTTTGTTACATTGTTGTGTCACTTGCATATCTGTCTGCTTTGCTTATCTGTGGCATTTGCTTATCTGGAACATGTCCTCCTACTCATGGGAAGAGTCCTGCTTTGTTCTTAAAATTAAAGATACCTCCTCAACCCAAACAGGAACCTTCCCTGGTATTCAATGGATAGGTTAATTACAAATGGCCCCTTTACCTAGTAAAGAGCTAGCAGAAAATAAACTCAAGGTTCTGGCTCTCTCTTGCGACAGACACCCTTGCTTTCTGGCTTTGTGTCAAAGGTTTTTTCTTCTCTCACTGATTCTTTGCATAACAAAAAATAACTGCCATAGGTGATGTCAACCACAACATAAGACAACTTAGGAAACAGAATTTGAATACTACAATAAAATAACTAGCTTAACAGATGTTTACAGAACATTACACCCCACTACAAAAGGATGCATATTTTCTCAAATACTGATGGGTCATTCTCCAGGATAGAACTCATTTAGGTCAGAAAGCAAGTCTCAATAAATTTTAAAAGATTGAAACTTTTCAAAACACTCTCTTGGATCATAATGGAATGAACGTGGAAATCAGTAATGGACACAAGGTGAGAAAATACATGGAGGGTAAAAGACACAAACAACTGGTGGGTCGAGGAAGAAATTACAAGACATTGACAGACATTTTTCTGAAGAGGAAATACAAATGCCTCAAAGTCATATGAAAAGATACTCAACTTCACTGGATACTAGGGAAATGCAAATCAAAACCACGAGATATAATCTCACACCTACTAGAGTAGTTTTTAAAAAATAAGAAGAAACAGAAAACTAGAAATGCTGGAGACACTGTGAAGAAAGAGAGACACTTATTCACTGTTGGAGGTAATGTAGAGTGGTGTAATCACTCTGGAAGGCACGTAGTGTTTCCTCAGGAAGCTAAGCATAGAATTGGAATACAATCCAGCAAGCCCATTACTAAGTTTATATTTGGAGGAACTGAAGGCAAGGACATGAATGGACATTCGCACACCGATATTATAGTGGCATTATTCATGACTGTTAAGAGATGGAAACAGCCCAAATGTCCACCAACAGATGAACAGATAAACAAGCTGTGGTATATACAAACGATGGAATATTACAAAGCTGTAAAACAGAATAAAGTCACAACACATGCAACTATGTGGGTGAACGTTGAAGGCACTATGTTGAGCAAAATTAGCCAGAAACAAAAGGATAAATACTGTGTGGTCTCACTAATATAATCTAAGAATAACGAGCAAACTAGAGAGTTAAAGTTGAGAACACAGGTTATCAGGAGATAGAAAGAGAGTGCAGATTAGGAATTTGATTCTGAAGGAGTGCAGAATGTTCAACAGGATTGATTGTAAAGATTCAGTAATGGATAGCACAATACTATCTGAAAGTAGTGCAATATTGTAAATATAATGAAAAAAAGCTGAGTGTGAGTATGGTTGAAAGAGGAAGGTTAGAGACACGTATAATACCAAAAGGAAAGATACACGATAAAACTGGGACTGTATTAGCTAAACCTAGAGCAGACAAGATTAAATTATAAATAGAAGAAAATTTTGCCATGAGGGAGAACATAAGAAAGTCAACAGTGCAAAGCATTGAAAATGGAATGGTATATGGAAAAGTATGATGAATTCAATTAAGGTAGCTTAACATTGCAATATGCTTCCATTTACAAAGGCAATATACCAAAGCCAAATATCAATAAGAGGAGGATATAATGGAGGTGTTTGGGATTCTTCCTTTAGTTACTCTTTCTTTTTTTTTTCTTTTCCTCTTCTTTCTTTGTGGAAGAAATGGAAATGTTCTCATATACATAGTGGTGAATGATTTTATAATTATACCAAGAACCACTGATGGCACACTTCAGATAGTAAGGTGTGTGCATAAAACTGTTTCAAAAATAAACAGAAAGATACAAGTGTTGGAGAAAATGTGGAGAGAGACATGTACCTATCCACTGTTGGTAGGGAAGTAGAATGGTGTGGCCTCTCTCAAAGGCAGTGTGTGTTTCCATAGGAGGCTAAGTATAGCGTTGCCACGTGGTTCTGCAACCCTATTATTAGGTATATACTTGGAAGAACTGAAAGCAGTGACATGGATGAACATTTGCACACTGGAGTTTATGGCAGCAGTATTCAAAATTTGCAAGGGTTGGAGGTTGTCTAAGGGTACATTGAAAGAAGGGTGAACTGTTGAGTATGCATACAATGAAATATTAAGTGACTGCAGGAAGGAATGAAGTTGTGAGGCACGCCGATAGCTGAATAAACCTTGAGAACATTATGTTGAATGAAATACACTAAAAATGAAAAGACATATATTGTAAAGCCTCACTAACATGGAATAACTATAATGTGCAAACTCTGAGAATTGAATTTGAGAGCATAGGTTATCAGGGGATAAAATGTGGGCACAGATTGGGCAATAAATGATTAAGGAGTACAGAATGTTCAATAAAGTTTATTGTAAAGTTCTTAGACTGTAAGCTCATACAGAAGTCACATCTATTCCTGAGTTTCAACTGTTATTTCTAAATTCTTAGATGTTGAGATGTTTGTGTACAATCTGGCCATTCCCTGAAACTGTGGGTATCTGTGTGACACTTGAGACTCAGGATTAGAGTTCTTCAGCTATGAAAGTCAGCATTATCCCATACAGCAACTGTTAAAGAAACTGAAAAAGAGATTAGACTTAAATTAGAGGTATGGATGAAGCTGATCTGGTAAATCATAATAAGGCAAATCATAATACAGAATAAAGGATGATATTGACCGTGTTTACAACTTCAACTTCTGTGTGAAACTAAAGGAAGAGATCTTTATTTGCTACAAAACTTTTATTTTCTGTAGCACACTATCTAATTTAACCTGCATGGTCAATTTATTCAAACAACATGATTATATGGAATGAGATCTTCTTATTTTGTACAAGTAAATACAATACCCCAATACATCTCAGAGTAAATTTGGGCAGAAAATAAATAAGTATTTGCAAGTTCCCTTGAGGAACTTGGGGAAAATGGGGCAATATTCGACTTCCCCTCCTGGAGAATCCCTGATATTCTTACAAGCATTATGGACTACCAATTTAAGAAGACATGCCCTCAAACTTGGGGTTTGCCCTTGTGAAAATTATTCCTGTAAAGGAGAAGCTAACCCTACTTGTAATAATGCCTAACAGTCATGCCCAGAGAACCTCTTTTGTTGCTCAGATGTGGCCTCTCTCTCTAAGCCAGCTAAGCAAATAATCTCACTATACTGCCCCCCCACCACCACCATGTAGGATATGACTCCCAGGGATGAGCTGCTTGCCCCTGGCATCATGGGATTGAGAAAACCTTTTGACTGAAAGGGGGAAAGAAGTGAAAAAACAAAGTTTGAGTAGCTAAGAGATTTTAAATGGAGCTGAGAAGTCATTTGGGAGGCTATTTTAATACATTATATAGATATTCCTTTTTAGTTTTGAGCTTATTAGAATAGCTCAAAGGAAATATCTGAAAAATTTTTTGAACTGTTGAACTATAATCCAGTATCCCTGATTCTTGAAGATGATTGTATACAAAGCTATATAGCTCTTATGGTGTGACCATGTGATTGTGAAAACCTTCTGACTGACAATCCCTTTATCCTATATATTGACAGATGAGTAAGAAAATAAGGACAAAAACATAAATAATATGGGGTATGGGATGTTTGGGGTGCTCTTATTTATTTTTAATTATTTATTTATTTTTGGAGTAATAAAAATGTTTTAAAATTGATGGTGGTGATGAATGCCCAACTATATGATGATACTGTGAGCCATTGATTGTATACTGTAGATGATTACATGATATGTGACTATATCTCAATAAAATTGCATTTATAAAAGAGAAATGAGAGACAAAACTGCACTTATAATACATTCAGCTCACAAAGAATTTGTATACAGAATAAATGAAATAAAACTTCTAAAAAGTCAACAAAAAAGACAAATCCCAATAGAAAATGAACAAAATATCTGAAGGTGCACTTCACAGAAGAAAATTTCCAAATGGTCAATAAATGCATGTAAAAGCACTTAACCTCATTAGTCATCAAAGCAATGTTCTTTAAAACCACAAAGATTCCAGCACACTCCCATCATGATGGGTAAAAATAAGAAGCACTGGCAATACTGAGTACTGGTGAAGATATGCAGAAATTTGAACTCTCAACTTCAACACCAATTCATATTTCAACATCGAAGAATTATCTGGCCAATGTCTGGTATATACCCCAAAATATATACCTGTTTTCTCTAAAATACATGAACATGGTGGTTCACAGAAGCATTATTTGTAGTGGCCAAAATTGAAAGATTTTTTCCATCAACAGTGAAATAAATAATTGTATAACTATCTATACCATGCGAGTATATACATCAATTAAAGGCAAAGAACCACTCAACAACATGGATTAATCTCATGAAGAAAAGACTGAACAAAAGAAGTCAGACTCAAGGAAGAACAAAGTGCGTAATTCTGTCTCTGTAAAATTCAAAAGCAAGGAAAAGTTATCATGGTATCAGGAATCAGGATAGTAATTACCTTTGGGGGGGAAGGGTGATGTGACTAGAAAAGGGCAAGAAAGGTGAGGTCAGCACACCTGAGACCTTCTACTAATTAATTTACATGATATTTTCATGGAGGTATACACTTTAGGAAACTTTGCTAACAGGTACATTTAATATTTCTGAATTTTTCTCTATGCATATACACAAATTAATTTTTAAAGAAGTGTACTTTGTTTAAATGAAAAATTTGTATGAATAGAATAGAAAACATTTTATTAATATATTAAATATATGGTATGGTATGTAGCATAGCTACAGTTCTTTGGATCATAAGAAATGGTAAGTCACTATAAATGTGATTGAGTTAGCAAAATCTTTCTTTGTCCTAGGCATTTGGTTCTAAAACTAAAACATCTATTGAAAAAGGGGATATTTAGGAAATGAACTTTCCATGCAAGGAGAGGGAGGGAAGCATAAGTGAGTGTGGACCAACAATATAATAATAAATACTAATAGCTAAATGTTCCTGAGCATTTACAATTTGCTGGGCATTCTGATAAGGTTTTCACATTTAATTCTCAGAGCAAAATTACAATGTTAAAACTATTATTTTCCTTATTTTATATATGGATGAAAAGCTAAATTTAGGCACAGAAAGATTGGGCAGTTGACCCAAAGCTACACAGCTGGCATAATCAGGAAGCAAATTCTAGCTGTAAAGTCCATGTTTAGCTACCACACTATATACTATATCTGGGAAACAGACCATGATGTGAGAAAGAAGTCAGCATAGTTTAAGAAACTCTACAGAACGTTATAAATGGAATAGAGTTAAAACATAATATAAGATTAAATAAATTGAGATCAGAATTTGTATAGCTTAATGGATTGTGTAACAAGTTTGCAACTTTCCTAAGCACACTGGAAAATCATTCAGGGGTTTTAATAGGGAGTGATGTGATAAAGTTTTATAATTTGTGATTTAAGAATTTCACTTAATGCTGTCATGTGGAGAATGAATTTAAAGGTGAAAGAGAAGGAATAGGGCCAGTTGGGGTCAATTGCCATCATCCAGGAGATTGATGAGAGTGGTTCCAACAAGGGTAAAAACAGATGAAAAATGGAAAGATATCTTCAAAGTATACTTTGAAAGTAGAATTTATAGGATTTTTATAAAGTAAAAGAATGGGATGAGAAAAAGAGAAGAGTCCATGATGACTTCTAGGACTCTGGTTTGAACAAGGGGACAGATGCTATTTCCACCAAATGGAGTAGACTGGAAAAGAACATTTTGACTGACAAAAACTGAGACTTGCCATTTGAAACCATTGTGTAGTTGAGATGTCTCTGAGCCATTTAAATAAAGACAGCAAGTAGGTAATTGTGCCCATAAGCACAGAGCTCAGGATAGAGGAGTATTTCTCCTGGAGGCAGAATAATTGTACAAAAATTGAAAATTTAAAAATTGTACCGTGTATTCAGGACAAGAATCAGCTGAAGAAGAGCTGAGAAAATCTGATTTCTCAGATTTCTCACATTTCAAGTTAAACATAGGCTACTCTAAAGATCCAGAGTAAGTTGGACCAAGCATCAAAGAAGAGCCTTAAAAAAGCCAATCAAAAATAAAGCACTAAGGGTGCACGGGCAGTTCAGTGGTTAGAATGCCCGCCTTCCATGTAGGAGACCCGGGTTCGAGTCCTGAACCATGTACCCAAAAAATAAAAAATAAATAAAGCAATAAACAAGAAGGAGAAACTGACATTCAGAGTCAATTCATTGAAATAATCAAATGCCCAGACGTCAGCAAAACATTACAAGCCATATGAAGAAATTAGAAGAAATGGCTCAGTCAAGGGAAAATAAGGGCACTATAAATCAAAGAAAAGATAAATCCATCAAGAAAAAATAACAATTATAAATATTTATGCACCTAACCACAGTGCATATATGAAACAAACACAGAAAAAACTGAAAAGACAATAGATATCCCTACAGCAATAGTTGGAAACTTCAATACAACACTCTCATTAATAAACAGACTATCTAAGCAGAAGAGCATAACGGAAACAGAGAACTTGAACAATATAATAAATTAACTAGAACTAACAGACATTTACAGAACATTACATCCCAAAACAGCAGCAAATATATTTTTTTCAAGTGCACATGGATCATTTCTAGGATAGACCATTCTTTAGGTAACAAACAAGTTCCAATAAATTTAGAAAGATTGACATTATACAACACGTCTTCTCTAACTGTAAAGGAATGAAACTGGAAATTAATAACAAGCAGAGAACTCAAAAATCCTTAAAACATGGAGATTAAATAACATACTTGTAAACAACCAATGGGTAAAGAAGAAATTACAATAGAAATCAATAAACATCTTGAGAAGAAGGAAATTGAGTAAACACATAACAAAACTTATGGGATACAGTGAAGGCAGTGCTGAGAGGGAAATTTATAGCCCTAAACGCTTACCTTAAAATGTAAGAATGAACTAAAATCAAAGAGCTAAATGCATACATGGAGGACCTAGAAAAAGAACTGCAGTTAAACCCATAACAAACAGAAGGAAGGAAATAAAATAGATTAGAACAGAAATAAATGAAATAGAGAATAATAAAGTAGAAAGCATTAACAAAACAAAAATTTGGTTTTTAAAAAGATCAATGAAATTGACAAACTCTTAGCTAGGCTGATAAAGATAAAGAGAGAGAAGATGCATATAAATTTAATCAGAATTGAGAGGAGAAATATTTCTACTGATCCCACAGAAATGAAAGTCTCATCAGAAGATACATATGAACAACTTTATGCCAACAATAGATGACCTAGATGAACTGGACAAATTTCTAAAAGCACAGGAAAAACCCATACTTACCCTAGAAGAAGTAGAAGCCAAGTCCAATTAATTGGAAAAAAAACCATCTCTCCAATAAATGACCCTGTAAAAACTGTATATCCAAATGCAAAAGAATGAAGGAGGACCACCATCTCATGCCATATATAAAAATTAACTGTACTAAGAAATGATGAATATGCAACTATGTGATGATATTAAGAATTACTTATTATATATGTAGAATGGAATGATTTATAAATGTTTTGTTAGTTAATTTTTTTTAATTAATAAAAAAAAATTAACCTAAAATGGATCAAAGACCTAAATATAAGAACCAGTACTATAACATTCTGTTTTGGTTTGGTAAAACTGAAGAAATGCAATATAGCAGGAATAGGTTGGCTTTTACAATGGGGATTATTAACTTACAAATTTACAGTTCTAAGACCATGAAAATGTCCCAGTTAAGGCACCATACAGATAATACCTTCTCTGAAATGAATACTCTGAGCTTGGGCTTCCCTTGCGAGAGAGCAAGACACATGGCCACATCTGCTGGTCCTTCTCTCTCAGGTTTCATTGCTTCAGCTTCTGGCTTCTCCATCTTTGGCTCTTTTTAAAAATTTCTCTGGGTGTTTCCCTGAATTTCATCTCTTAGTCTCTGTATGTGTTTTATCCTCTTATAAAGGACTCCAGTAAATGTCCTTGAAGAGGTGGGTCATACTTCAATTTGAAATAACCTAATCAAAAGGTGCCACCTACAATAGGTCTATAGCCACAAGAATAGATTAAAATAACATGGCCTGGGCGGTGCAACAGTGGCTCAGTGGCAGAATTCTCGCCTGCCGTGCCAGAGACCCGGGTTCAATTCTTGAAGCCTGTCCATGCAAAAAGTAAATAAAAAGCAACATGGCGTTTTCTGGGGTACATAACAACTTCAAACTACCGTCAACTCCTGGAAGTTTAAGGATGTGTCCGCAGTATCTTGTGTTTGGTGAAGTTTTCTTAGACTTTACACCCAAAACATATACAACAAAAGAAAAAAATAGATAAATGGGAAATCATTAAAATTAAAAATTTTTGCACATGAAAGGACATTCACTTTATCATGAAAGTGGAAAGAAAATCTACTCAATAGGAGGACATATTTGGAAACCAAACATCCAATAAAAATTTCATGTCTAGAATATATAAAGAAATCCTACAACTCAACAATAAAAAGACAAACGACACTTAAAAATGAGCAAAATATTTGAATAGATATTTTTCCAAGGAGGATATACAAATGATAAAAAAAAATTACATGAAAAAATGCTTAACACCATTAGCTATTAGAGAAATGCAAATCAAAATCAAATTGAGATGTCATTTCACACACACTAGAATAGCTGCTACTAAAAAATAAACAGAAAATTACAAGTGTTGAAGAGGATATGGAGAAATTGGAGCACACATTCACTGCGGGTGGGAGTGTAAAATGTTGAGCCACTGTGGAAGACAGTTTGGTGGTTCCTCAAAAAGCTAAGTAGAGAATTATATCAAGACACAGCAATCTCTATATTAGGTACATACCTAAAATAATTGAATGCAGGGCCTCAAACAGATATCAGAACGCCAAGATTCACAGGCCCATTCTTCACAATTGCCAAAAGATAGAAGCAATCCAAGTGTCCATCAAGTGATCAATGGATACACAAATGTAGTATCTACATGCAATGGAATATTATTCAGCATTAAAAAGGAATGCAGTTCTTATTCATCATATGGATGAACCTTGAAGACGTCATGTTGAGTGCAATAATCCAGACACAAAAGGACAAATATTGTATGGTCTCACTGATATGAAGTAATTAGAATAAGCAGATCCATAGAGTTATAATATAGAATTTAGGTTCCCAGGGTCTGGGTTAGGGGTAGAGAATGGGGACTTGATGGTTAAATTCTACAGAATTTCTAATAAAAGTTTTGGAAATGGATGGTGGTGGTGGCAGCTCAACATTGTGGATGTAATTAATATCACTGAATTATATATGGAAATGTGGTTAAAAGGGGAAATTTAAGTTGCATATATGTTAAAATTTAAAATTAAAAGATTAAACATAGCACTGTACAATATAGTGAACCCTATTATAAACAGTGGACAATCTGTAGTTTATAGTACAATTATAAAAAAAAATTTTCATGAATTACAACAAATGTATCACACTAATGCAAGGTGATAATAATAGGATGGTATATGGAAAAAAATACATTCGCTAATGTAAACTATGGACTAAAGTTAATAGCACAGGGCCACGGTGGCTCAGCAGGCAGGAATGCTTGCCGGCAATGCCAGAGGACCTGGGTTCGCTTCCCGGTGCCTGCCCATGTGAAAAAAAAAAAAGAATAAAGTTAATAGCACAATTATAATATCCTTTACTCAATTGTAACAAAGGTACCACATCAGTGGAAAGTTACTAACAGTGGGAGGAAGCATATGGGAACATTGTATTTTCTACACGATTTTTCTGTCAACCTACAAGTTCTCTATTTTAAAAACATTTACAAAAAGCAATAAGACTTTCTATGTAGTAAGGACTGAATAAAAATTATTTTTTTAAATAAATTACCCAAATCAGAAGAACATTTGTTTTTAATTCGGGCATCTTGAATGGTATCATATATGATTTATACAGAACAGGACACATGTGAATTAAGCCTGGTCATGGTAGACAAATGTATTAAGTCTTTCTACCAAAGTTCATTTCTTTCTGTGTTCTGGGCATTGGGCTGCACATTAGGATTCAAAGAGAGAACTGTGAAAATAAAATAAGTCCTGCTCACAAGGAACTAACAGTTTAGATGGGAAAAAAAAAAGAAATCATCCATTATGGAAAATGCAATTTCATACCAGAGTTATAATGTAAAATCAGATGCAGTCAAATGACAAGCTAAACAGTATGTTAAGGCTTTGCTTTTAATTTGATATTTAGGCTTATGTCGTGAGACTTTGAAAGCAGCTGTCAATCATCTGAACTAAGACCATTTCTATGGCTATTTTGAACAATGAGGTAAATTATGCTAACACTATGCCCACTGTATTCTAAATAATTGTAGTCTGTTGTACAGAGGTATTGCTCTATATATAATTACAGCATTTTAGAACACATTTTCTTGATAGCTAAAAATATATGCACACAAGTCTGTATCTTTGCATACCCTGATTTACTTAAACTTCTATAGCAAAGAAAGATAAAAATCACATTAATAAGCAAGAAATTTTTAATTCTGTTACATAGAACAGAGGCATTTTATTACACGATATTAAGTATTTTAAATATTATACAAACACTTATTGTTGATAGAAACCACAAGGGCTTATATTTTATCTTTACAATTTGTCCAATTGTATGTATTTAGACTACAAATAAGAATCCTAATGAACTATGTTTCTTTTTGGAAAAGTACAAGTTTTCCAAGATGTTAGCAGTAATAGCCAAACTATTCCTCACTTTCAAACATTTGCTCTTTCCACAACCCACTTAAAATTATCAACGTCTTAAGAACAATGAAGAAACTCCTTTACCTGTCCAGGTGTGAGAATAGTGAGGTAAGAGGCTGTGCATTTCAGTGATGTGAACTTTCATAGAGCAGTTTTTGATATGAGACAAAAACTTAACACAAGTCTAATGTCCATCAAGAGGAAAACAGATTTAAAAAATGGTGTTATAGCCACAAAATAGAATGTTAATCAGGAATAGAAAGGAACAAACTACTGATACAGGCTATTTTTCCACTGTTACTATATGAACCTCAAGAAAGCATTGAGTACATCTTGTTTAATTCCATTTGTATGAAATTCTAAATCAGGTAAAAAGAATCTATAGTGATAAAAACCAGAAAGTGATTTCGCCTGGTGTTTTTAGAAGGGATTAAAGAAATGGTCAGAAGGAAATTTTCTCAGATGATGAAACATCTTTTATCCACATGCAATTAAGTAATTGTCAAAACCCATCAAACTGATCACAAATCTATTTAATCATAGATTTTTTTAAAGTAATAAAACCAGGAAAAAAATTGCAAGCAGATTGTTAGAAGGCAAAGTACACGCCCATACTTATAAAATCTCCTTTAACATGTACAAATAATTATATCTTCTGATATTGGCTTGTTGAATTTGTTATTATTATTCTTTTTAAAATTAGAAAAAAAGCAAGAATTACTGAAGGCCCAATAAATATTACATCAAGTTTCTGTCTTTCTGTTGATGGAGATGTTCGATATTATTTTTCCAGAGATCAATTAAGACTTTGATGTTTCTTTTAGAGATGCAAAATCTCCCTGTTTGGAAAAAAAAAATCCTACATCCACAATTTTGGGAAGAATGAAGGACCCTGTTTCTCATTTTGATTTACTTCATTCTTTTCATGGAACACTTAATTCAGTTAAAGTGTTCATTCTCTATGTTGACATGCCTAAGTTTAATTTTTAATGTCACGCAGTGATTGACCTCTTTTACTCCAGGGTGTTCTTTTATTAATCATGTTTATATGGTGCCTGTAGCTCATGAGTTAGAATGACTGGGGGCCTGTTGATTGACTGATAATTAGTTGATTTTACCCTCAATACAGCAGGGCATGAAATATTGAAGCATCCCCTCAATACAGCAGGGGAATATTGAAACACTAGGATTTAGCATTTTGAAACCCTCATGTGCTGTTCTTATTAAAAATTAAGTAATAATGATCAGCTGTTATTAATTCCCCACCCTTGGTGGATATGGGATTAATACTATAGAAGGGGCAAAGGTTGCTGGCCTCCCCCACCTTACAAGGGTCCTGTCTAAATCCAGAGATAACATTCTTTTCCTTGAAAATGAATCTCAAACTGGTCCTTCTGGTCTCTGTAGCAAAGCCCAAAAGAAGTAAAAGGCCATCAATAAGTCATACCATAATAAAGTTGCAGGTTCAATTTCATTTACAATATTATCAAAGAATTTGCACAAGTTTGATTTAAAAAGAGAGAGAGAGATACAGTGTAGTATATCCAGGTGGGTTATTATAATTTTTTCATCTACAAAGACATTAGCACTCCATGAATGCAGATTGACCTTTTGCCCCATACCAATTTGCTCATCTTCACACCAGGAAAGCAAGTCAATTGCACAAGTCCCCTGATGAGAAGAGCAGACTGGGTATCAGATACGTGCTGTTTAAGTTATAGGTTGAGGAGCTCAGAGAAAAAACTCGAAAACATATAAGAGATAAAAATAAGGATCATTATCACAGCCCAATTGATTTTGTAAATAATCCTGGGATCCCTGGGAGGAATTATTGTTATCACTGAATTTACATTTTAAAAATCTCTGGAATTTGCTTGCTTGTGAAGCTTTACCCTGAAACATAAATCCTACCCAATTATAACATGTGAAAAAAATGGTTGCTAGCTAAACAGTAGATCCCATTACACATGGTACATGGTACTGTTCTGTGTAATTATTATCTGTGTAATTATTATCATTGTTTTCCCTAACTTCATCCAATTTAAAAATTTCTTCATTTTTTTTTTAGACAAAGTCCTAACCTCCGTGATATAGGTACTCGATATGCCTACATAACAATGCCAATATGTGTGAAAAGAAAAAGAAATCCATGGTAGGCAACCAAAGAAAAGAAAAATGTAAACCAATACAATTTTTTCAAATATTATGTTTCTATTTGCTTACTTCAACTGAATTAAAAAGCAATTCAATCTATCACATTTTTCAGTACTGATTTACTTGACTGTTGTCATACCCATGCAATACATTTGTTACAGACGACTGTGCATAAAATGGCAGTCTAATTGTAGAGCAAAATCTCATTTGATGAATTGGGTCAAGATCATGAAGTAGAAAAACAATTTTTCTGAATAGTAGAAGGACTCTCCAAAAATACTACAAGAGCTGAAAAGAAATTAAGGATTCATCAACCCTTTTCCAGGGATGAATTTTAATATGAGAAGAAAATAAATTTACTTTAGAAGAAGAGAAGGAAATCTTAGTAAATTCCTTCCACCCAGAAAAGAATGTGCATTCATTAGAAATCTGTTCTGTTCCAAGGACAGCTTACAAAAATATAAAGACATTTTATCTTTGAGATGCTCCAAAGGTGACTGGAAAGATATAATATGGAGCTTTAAAATTAGAAAAATTTGGAGTAGGATATTTAGAGTGGAAAAACTTGTATGATAAAAGTCATAGTAGCATATCTTTATTAGAAAATTATAGAATGAGGAAAGGACTGGTGTAGATTAATTTTCTTATAGAAAGAATTGCGGGAGCAATTCAAGAAAAGTAGAATTCCAGTTAGGATACCAAAGAAGGTGAAGTACTCCATAGGAAGAAGAGAAAAATGAGAGAAAAGGGAATGGACAGGCATTGCAAAAGAGTAAGTACCAAAAGCTGATGAAATAGTAAAAGTTTAAGATTATAGAACGAGAAATGATAATGGCAAAGCAAAGCAGTTTGAGGTGAGAAGGGCATCTGAGTTGAGAAGCGGTGGTTGATGCTTTTGGATAGGTAATATGAAAGATGAAAGACAGATAAATTTGATTATAGATCTACATAAAGCATTAAGAAGCTGTGTAGATCCTTATGTAGGAAGGAAAATGTAAGCAGTGTTTTATTTATACTCACCTGTTAGCAAGATGGATTGCAGTGAGAATACCTTGGAAGCTGGGAGAGCAGTTATGAGGCTGTTGCAGTAATTTTTGTTTGAGATCATAAAAGCCTACAAGTTCTAGCTCAGTTCAACATTTATTGAGCACCAATTATAGCCTAGACTTTTTGCTAAACCATGGAAGTGGATGGAGGCAGTAACACTTTGCCATTGAGGAATTTACAGAATATTGAACCTAATTCTCCTAATTCAGCAAGTGCAGCGAGCATGTTGTGAATATGTTGCTACGGAAATGAGAAAAGAGGCATTTAATCCAGTCTAAGTGGGAAAAGGAAGGTTTCTTGAGTAGATAAAGCTTGAACTTAGTCTTGAAGGAGAAGTGGGAGTTACTCCTGGCTGTGGTAGAGGTCAGTCTGCATGAACTCATACTATCTAATAAAAAAAGGAAAAACACACCACAAATTTGGACCCAGTAAGGAAAGACTTTACTTGACAGAATTATTGCAGGGTGGTGTTCATGGTGATTACTGTTGCACTAGGTGAAATGTTTTGACCATAAGATCTGCACATATTTTGAGAGTTAGGCAAAGAAGAGTTTTTTTTTTTTTTTTTTTTTTACAGAGAGGAATAAACAAGGTTAGAAAGTGCTGGGTGTGAAGAAGTAGGAAAGTGGGGTGAAAGGGTGTTGTGATCAGATAGTGAATGTTTTACCTTAAGGCCAGACTATTTCCTGAGTAAGCCCTTCAGGAGAGGCCATGTGATAGCTCAGACTGATGGGGGCCAAAGTTCAGGGGCCTGAGGGAAGGAGAGACTCCTAAACAAAGTTTGCTTAACATGCATTTTGTTCTGATTGATCAGTCGGTGCAAAACAGTTCAGCTATTCATTTATGAATTGAAGAATGGCAATTTATTTATTCTGTGTCCAGCTTTGACATAGGTAAAGAAGTGGACACCTGTGAATATTATCTAAGTCATAAGATGAAGGGTGGTTCTTTGCAGTAAGCTATTTCCCAAAACACAAAGAATAGAAGGATTCCTTAAACTGTGCTGTTTTCCAGAATTATAGGGCTCAGGTAGAATCCAACATTGTCAATATGGAGAGCAAAGGCTGCCCTTTAACCATATTATGGGGCTTAGTAAGGATTTTACCATACCAAAAGAATGGTAATTATAATAATGATATGGTCATATTTGAGTTTTAAAAATACCCATTTGAGTGTGGACTAAGACGAAACTGGAAAGAAGGAACCTCATTAAAATATTGCTATAATAATCCCAATGGAAGAAGACTATCACACCTGTGTAGTGATAGCAGTGCTGAAGAAATAAGGAAATATTCTAGAAATATTTGAGATAAAATGGAAAACATTGCTGGTTGGACAGCAGAAGTGAAGAAGAAGGAAACAGGATAGTTGCCAACTTTCTGTCTTTGTCAGTTGGCTCAATGGATGATGTGTCCTTAATTATCACTCAGTGTTCAAGAGAGTACTTCAAGGTGGAAAAGACAATGAATTCTATGTGTATATAAATCTGAACCTCTTGGAGCAGTCAAGACAAGATATATAGGTTTAGGAATTGTTAGCACTTATGGAATTGTAAAATGTTAAGCATGGTTCAGATTTTTAAGTAAAAGAAAACAGCCTGAGAAAAGCAGTGGGCAAAAGTCAAAATCCCGGGAACAATAGCAATTAAGGAGTGAGAGGGGAAGAGGGCTAGTGGAAAGAGAAAGAGAACAAACTGGAAGGTTACAGGACATAAACTGATATAAATAAAAGGATGGAAGCCAAAGGAATAGAACCATTCCAGAAGACTAGCGAAGAGAAGTATGTGTTACACATGACTAAGAGAACATAGTGATGATATGATTCTGGGATGATATTGAAAAATAAAGGTAAATTCCTCCCAAGTCCAGGGAACTGAGACAAACATGCCAACATAAATAGAAAGATCACTAGAAGTCTAGAAGACAGCTTTTTGGGTGTGAATTTCTTGCTGTTCCTCATTTGCTAGCCTCCCAATCCATGTGAATCTACAACATGCTGTATAGTTTGCAACTCATTGCATTAAAACTCAGCTCCATCCCCACATTCAAGGACTATTAGGCTCAATCAGGGAACTCTTAACAGTTGGTAGACTTCACAAATCAGAAGAAATAAGACAATTTCCGCGAGGGTCTGTGATTCTTATAGTTGTTTCCTTTCCTCACTTTATATTGGTATCATTAGTTAGACTTCCAGACACTGTGTAAAGTGAAACCATTCACTCAAGCTGACATTTATGCAGGCTAATCAATGGCTGCAAGGTATCACAAATATCTAATCACAGTACCTGAAAGAAGTTGAGAAGAAACATAACACCCATAGTGTATCCTAAAAAGCCAACAAGTAAGGTTCCACTCAGCATTGAGATAAATTTAGAGAAAGGTGATATGCATGCAATTCAATACCTACTGAAGTACGTGCTGAAAATCTTCCTTTTCCCCTTCAGTGTGTGAGACAAGCAAAGGGAAATAAGTCAGTGACAGGTCCAGCATATGCCCCGCTCTTCCTGTGCTGTTACGTGAGTAAGCCACACTTTCTCACATTTTGCAAAGTGGTGTGGATGGGGATATCTTGAGTCACATGGAAGGGGGATATAGAAGGCAGAAGTTGCAACATCCCTCAAGAACAGCTTTCTTTTCAGCATGTTTCAGACGTAAGAGAAAGACTGATTACATGTGCACTATTGATACGAGAACCTTTTAGAGGCCTTTCATGTCTCATAAATTACTTTGAGGATATCCCTGGGACAACTCCCTTTTTAAAAAATCACAGCTAGAACTTAGAGATCCATCAAACTAAACAGATTCAAGGAAAGTGAAGAAACACTGAATAATACAAAGTGGAATACCCTCAAATTTGGTGTGAAATTTGCTATGTGGCACAATGTTCTTAAAACAAGAGAATTCAACAACTTTATTTTGATCATCTCTATTTCTTTCATGCCTGGCAGTCAGAGAAACAAAACACCAGAAGTGTTAAGTAAACGAAGTAAACCACTTTAGTCTGTAGAGCTCATGAGTTCAAGATGTTCAGTCACTTGAAAATAATACTTGGCACCTCAATAGCATCTTTAGGCCAAGGGTCTCAGAGTATTTACCAACACAAATTGCCCCCTACAAAACTCTGTGCATCTGCCCACAGTTAAGACATGGCAATCTTCAGAGAGATTTAGCAGCAGCATGCCCCGCTGCATTGCAAGTCACTTGTGGAGTCAAAAATAAATCCCAAGACTTTCTGCTAGCTCTGCTCTGCTTAAAAGATGATTTGACATTTCTGTCCTCATTTTGAATCACTGGTTCTTCAAATATTAGATGTGACCTCAAAGACAGGAAATTTGCGAAAGCAAGATTTTGATGCTGAAGACAAAAAATGTTTCAACTATTTAAGGGTACCCAAACTCTGCCCATCCAAAATATGAGTTTCAGCAGATGTCCTCAGATCTGAAATGTGAGCACTTTCTCCTCATTTAGACAGGAAACTCACTTTCTCCCTCTCCCTCTCATTTGCCTCTTCCTCCTCCTTTTTCTTCCCCTCTCCCATTTCTCTCTAACACATTAAAAAAAAAAATCTCACATTAATGACATCCTTCACCCTTGCTCCCTCAGAGATTTCTTTCCCAAGAACACAAAGACAACTGCCAGAAATGACACCTAATGCCAAAATAAATATCAAGAAGATTATGCACCAAATTGTACCCCCTGTCTCTTACTAAAGAATTCTTTGGACCATCAGCACTCAACAGCCTATTTAATTGAAATGTTAGAAACCCTAGTTGTGAAAGTTTTTTTTTAAAGCATATTAGAAGCAACATATTAGAAAGGGGTAGGTGACCAGTGTCAAGTGAATATAAATTATCAGATGATGCTTCCCATGAGCAAATTTTCTGCGTGTATGTGCAAAATACAGAAAAGGACATTTAAAACAGACAAGCCCTTTTCCAGAAGTTTGCATTTGCTAACAATTTTATTTTTGAAAACTGTATTAGTTATGTATTGTTGGGTAAAAAGTCACCCCCAAATTTAGCAGCTTAGAACAGCACACAGTTATTATCTGACAGATAGTTCCTGTGGGCCAGGAATCCAGGGACAGTTTAGCAGGTTCTTAGATTCAAATGGGGTGAGATCTACTTCCTAGCTCACTCAGTGCTTGTCGGAAGGAGTCAATAGCTCTCAGGCTGTTGACAGAAAGCTGACCTAAAAACTCTTGCCATATTATTAAGCAGAGACAGATTAATAATAAAATTTTAGAATACATAAAAATGGAGAGACCATGTGGTCCAGTAGTTACCAGACATTTAGGAAATCAGTGAAATAAGTGGGTGCATACACACACACACACAAAGAAAAATCAAACTAGTGTTTTTAACTAATTTTGCCAAATAAGGACCTGAATATAAATAAACTGTTCTGTCTTCTATGACGTATAGAACAAAGAAAGTGTGACTACCGAAGGCAGATTGAAAGTGACCTCAGAATAAAGGATTGTCATTTAAACTTTCATTTTGTTGTTCTTCTTTATTTTGGTATATTGGTTTTGTTTTAAACCATTGAGAATTTTATCAGGAATGCATTAGGCTGTAGAAGTGACATTTCTGAACCACTGTTCTAATTGGACATAACTCACTTTATATTAGAAGACAAAGGCTAGGAGACATTAACAGATTTATTAGAGATCACAAGGCTAGTTAGAGGCATGGAACCAGGACCTGAACTTGTATATTTTTAATGGAATATATTTTTCCCCATTTTAATCAAGGCTTAGATGGAAAATAACCAAAATAAATATATAAATAGATGGCACTTGGATGCTCTGGAGCTGCTAAAATTGATTAAATTTATTGAGAAACAGAATTTGTAAATTTCTTCTATTTAGTCTTCTAAAATGTGGCACTCTTCTTCATAACTTTGCTAACATATTAACTTTCTATTTGGTCTTCCTACTTCTTTTTCATGGTGAGTCACTACCCTTAACTCCTATGGCATGTTCGCCAGCCCCTCCCCCACCCTGGCCAGGGAGGGGTTATAATAGTGCTCTCTCTCTCTCTCTCTCTCTCTCTCTCTCTCTCTCTCTCTCTCTCTCTCTCTCTCTCTCTCTCTCTCTCTCCCCCTGTGCTGGTATTATAGACCTCTCCATTCACACAGCCCAGTTTTCGGGAAACCAATGTTAGCTCTAGCCTCTTAAAATCACCAGCCTTTTCACACTTCTTGGTTTGTTCTAACAATCCTTGGACCAGAAGATATTCTTCAAAGCATCAACGGTATTCAAAGTGTGTTAACAATTTAATCCCATATCCTTTCTAAAGATGTATCATTTTCACAGTTAAAATTATACTGTTGTAGCTAGAATATTCTTCAGCTCTTTATATTTTAGATTTTAAGTGTTTTTACCTTGAGTCATAAATTACGAAAGTGTCAATAACTGAGAAATCAGAGTCTGCAAGTGCCTGCCCCAGGCTACTCCCTCAAGGTCACTCAGAAAGTTTTCTAAATTAAACATTCCAGGAATATACTCCAGGCCTTCTGAGTAAGAATTTCTGAGGGAGTGGCCAGGGCATCTGAAAATTATAAAAAGTCTCCAAGGATTTTGATGTACTAGAGGTTTTGGGAATTAGTAGTCTACCAAAAGTGACTAAAATATATTAAACAAAAATCT
The DNA here is from genome assembly GCF_023851605.1 of Tamandua tetradactyla. Taxonomy (NCBI): domain Eukaryota; kingdom Metazoa; phylum Chordata; class Mammalia; order Pilosa; family Myrmecophagidae; genus Tamandua; species Tamandua tetradactyla. The sequence goes on from NC_135335.1 coordinate 80,354,265, forward strand.
GAATAAATTGGACACAATGATTAAATTACTTCTCTTGGTCAGAAATAAAATATCTCCCTGCAATTCCTAGTATATACATACAAACGGATTAAATCGGTTAATGAATTTATCTGATACACTACCTTTGCAGAGTTTCTCATTGAGTGATTGATGGTCAAGCAGAAATGAATTAAGTACTGGCTTACACATGCTTCAAAAAATGAGACCCTTAGTTAACTATTTAAAGTCATTATTTTTTAATCTTTCATATGAGTAGAATATTACTAGAAAGTAGATGTGCATAGACAATGTTTATAAACAGTGGAAACGTTTTGCTCCAATGAAATATAGGGACCAACTGATGACATTGGAGAGCCAGCCCAATAGCCCATGAGACTATCAAGACACAATTCCCCCTGAGTCTTCGGCATTTCTGCCTGTCTTCTGAGCAGAGGAACTGGTAGACTTTGTTCCAGGCTCTCTTTACAGGGATGTTCATATAGTGAACAGCTTGGAAGAGAGACAGAGGGTCTCCCTCTGAGCAGAGGGCAGGTTTGTCTCCTGAGTGATTATAAAGATAATGTCTCTCTCTAGGGAAAAGTTTGGGTAAACATGCTTGCAGCATGCTTCTTAAGATGAAGCATTTCCTAAACGCAGGGTCCTCAGCTGTGACACAAAACCATTATGTGTATACACCTGCATCCCCTGACATCTTGCAGGACAGGGGAGCTAGGGGAATTGATGCAAACGTGAAACTTAAACTGCCTGTTATGTCAGGCATAGTAAAGTCCTTTGTTTCTAACCCAGGAGTCTTCTGCCAGCATTCATGAAACAGTGGCAGGCTAACTTTCTGACTTGCAATTAAAGTAAAATCTCAAACCCTTCACATTTCTTGACAGATTCTTTCATTTTTAAGTTCTGATTTATAATTGATATCATATCTCTATGCCCTTCAGGTCAATTTTTATTTCTGTAACTGCTTCCAATGAAGAATTCCTATGCTACTTCCACTTTAACACCAGCACTTTTCTGTACAGTGTGAGAGCAGAAACTTCAAATGAAATGACTGCACCACTGAGCCAGTTTTTGACTGAACATAAGCATGCCCTATGGCGGTGAACTGTGCATCAGTAACTCTTAAGAAAAACCCTAATGCTGTCCTTTACTGCACAGAAGTGAAATGGTTGACTGCTCTGGCTCTTCATCGGACGTTTATGGTTCTCTGCTAGAGGTAAGGAGCCAAAAATGCTTCATAGAGGTTGTATAGAAATTTCTGGGCCTAGATCATGGTCATTTGGGATAGAAGAGCTTTGAACAGCTCTGCACACTGATGCCAGAACCATGGTAGCTTTATACAGTGTAAAGGACATTAGGCAGCTAAGGACTGGACTGAAGTATTTCAAGCTTAAAATTGGTCCACATGGAAGTTACACTTTGCTTCACAAGAACATGTCTGCCAACAAGGTTCCCTTTTTAATCCTCACATCATCTCTATGAAAAGCAAAGGAGAAAATATCATTATTATTATGCTATAGAAACCAACTGACAAAATAGTAAAGTAATATACCTGCTGTTATATTAATCATTGACTAAGCTGAAATTTGCTCCAACTGATTTTCTATTTCTACTAGCTTGAAAGCTAACAACTTAAATTTCTTCTTGATATAAGTAAGTATCCCACTTAGTTCTAGCATAAATTTTAGGCTGAAGAAAAAGCATATTTGTGTATATGATATGTATATGTATATATATATATGTCACATATGTGTGCATGTGGATGTTTGTTTCCAAATTTTTAGCCTAGAAACCAGACTTGCAGAAAGTGACAGGTGGGAGTTTTGCTTGCAAAAAAAAAACCTGTTTTCTCTTCACAATTCTGTAGGGCAAGTTATTGCAGAGCTGCAAGTGGGAAATCCATAAAGCATAGATGGATCAAAAGTTAATTATACTCCCTTGGGGAATCATTTAATTAACAGAACAAATCAGCCATCCAATCAACCAGCAAGTATTTGTAAAGGGTTTGCAATGAACCCAGTACTTTTAGATGCTGGGGAATCAGGACTAAATAAAGCACTTGGTGATAAAATCTGGGAAATATCAGGAAGAGGTGGTGAAGGTTTACTGGGGTATAAGCTAGTCAGGTACATGATGAATATGTAGAGCCTCTTCCAATAGGAGGAAGTAACATTTTTCAAAAATTACAAGCCTGAGAATGCAAATAGAGAATGGTGTTGGTTTTGAAAGTGGTGCAGGTATTCGACGTCAATTAATATGTAGTCTGATAGTGAAATTTTGGTTGTGTATAATGGATATGCAAAAATTTTTTGCATGCAGTTTTTGATGCAGTCACAATGCAGACCTATTGATGGGAATATTTAAAAACATCTTTTTCAAGAAAACCAGAAAAGCTATATTGTGCTGATAATTTTAATTAAAATGTCAACGATATGCATTATATACTGCACATATTTAGTAGGTCTAATGTACATAAAATATAATTTTGACAGACATAATGTTATCTATCTGTATATCTATCTATTTGGTATCTTTGATTCATCAACAAATCCACAAATACTGTAGTTCCAAGAAGGTACCACACAAACTTGCCTCATTATTGATATTAAACATGTGCATTCGAATTTTTAATTGAATGCACTTTTTATTTATGTAGACTACTTTGTGGAAGAAAAACTAGTCTTAAGATGACTTTTCTTTCATTCTAAAATGTTTTGCTCGAACTAGAGAAGAACACCACATTTTGTCCAAGACTCTTTTTCTGTAGATCAATAATTGCTATTGGGAAATACATAAAGCCTTTCTCTCAGATAGCATTTATAGCTATATCCCAACCCTGGGAATAATTGTGCAGAAGGCTGACTTCCCACTTGCCTTTTATCTGCCCATCTCTTTTCTTCTTATACTCTTGCTGCCTCAGAAGCCAAATATTTTTATCACTGTCCTGGGCTCTTCAATTACATGCCCTCCCACCCTACCATCACATGATATCCTAAGTTTGAACATACCCATCCTCAGCCTCTTCACATTTGTTATTCTTAGATATAACTCCCATAGATTCATTAATTGTTAATTTGGGAAAAACAAGACTTACAGAGATAATGTGGCCAAACCAGAGGCAGTATTCAATTTCCACATTAAGAATGGACTGTGGTGTCAGAGTTCAATCAAATGAGTTCAATCAAATGCATAGCCTTGTACTGTGTTACCTGTGCCAAACCTTGTAACTGCTTTGAGGCTCAGTTTTCCTGGCTAGAAAGTGGATACAATAAAAGTAGTTGGTAAGTTTACTGTTAAAAATAAAATGAGTGTAATGTGTCTTATATATCTGGCAAACATTGATGAGGATAATATTTAGCCATTGATATTCAAAACTCATTAAAATACTGTTCTATGATGAAGAACTTTCATTTGAATAGAAGATGCTCATCAGAGTGGAATGTGAAGAACATGTGAGGTGAAGAAATGGAGACAACAAAGAATAGACCTCTTTTGCAAATATCGTAAAGAGCTACTGAAAAGACGCTGAAAGATCCTTTTCCTGAAAGTATTTCCCTTTCAAGATCTGAAATTCCGCTCTTAGACTCTTTTCATTCCTAAATAACAGTTAAAGAACGTTTCCTGAAGGCTACATAACTCATTCTGTCTCATTGACAATCTCAAACCCACTCATTAACAGAGACAGAAAATAAAGCTGACAAAAGTTATGTAATTTACTCAAAGTAAAACGCTGAAGCAATTAGCAACCAAGTAACAGGCTTCTCTTCCTCCCCACCCGCACTCCAGATTGAATTTAGTAAAATCTCATAACTTTGTTGAGTTACAATTTGACTCAACAAGGGAGGACAGCAACAAGTGCGTGTATCGTTTGAATGAACGCCAAACTGTCTGAACTGATTGAAATCACTTTCAATCAAGACCTCTGAATATAGATGATTAGTTTTCCATGCTTTAAAAAATAAACTCTGACGATTTTAACAAAAATAAATCTGAATCATTATAAGCTAGAAACTGGATGTTTTCCAAGGAGTTAGGCGTTGTGTGTCTATTGTTAGCTATAGATGTGTTCCCCCAGTAGAAAACTCAGGTCTACTGGCCTCCAGAGTCATGCTTGGTCTACAACATGACACAGAGGCCTTCCCAAAGCACCACATTTCTTACTGTTTCTCCATGTCAGTAAGACACCTTGTCTGACTGAAGGACAAGTCTCCTTAAGGAGGAGGACTGGGGCGGAAATGACACCCTCAAGACATTAATCAAGCAAGAAAAGCCAAAGCACCAAGAAAAATATGTGGAATGAAAGACTGAGAAGAATGGCAGGGGGGGTGGGCAAAAGCATAGAGGGAAATTAAAGTGGAATTCAAGTCAAGGTATAGTATCAGGAGTTACAGCTGTTTAGGTATGGCTCCCCAGAGGCATGCCCTGAGATGAAAATTCACAGTAGATGTAATTTATGAAGTAAGTGCTCCTAGGACAGGAAAGAGGGTGAAACCAAGCAAAGGTAAGACTGCATGCAAATTCCCAGTCTTAGCCTGATCCCTTGGGGAAGCTGTCTAGTGTAAAGCATCTCACACTTCTTTTTTGTCCTGATATAAGGTAAGAAAGGGCTTCACTCTATGTCACAAGTCAGTCGTTGGCCAAGGGCTGCTTCAGTGGGTATACAAATTCCCAGACACTTCTGCCTCTCTGCTGCAAGCCAGCAACCTGGTTCCAATAGCCCAAAGGTAGTCATCCAAATGAAGTACAGGTACAAGACATAAGAAAGGGACAGAAGCCAAAAAAAAGGTAAGCAAGCACAAAGGAGCATCCAAGGAGGGCGGACACAATGGTGGTGTAATAGCAGAGTTCTCTCCTGCCATGCTGGAGAGCCAAGTTCAGTTCCCAGGGCCTGCCCATGCCAAAAAAAAAAAAAGAGAGAGAGAAAAGCAACACATTCAAGGAGTTCTGGGTAGAATACTGACAGTATCCTCCTACAAGGGTTAAGAAACAATAGCAGCAGCAAGTAGGAAGCAAATGATTGTGTTAGAGCCAGAATACCTGGCTTTGTAGCATGTCCCACTGGGTAGAGGGGAGCAGAGTTGCTACCACATTTATTTTAAAGGAATATAGTGAGGCCTGGTAATGTGCATCCAAACATAATGCAATGGCCTCATAGGTAGCACACAAATTGTAACAGACTCTGGCACAGGCGATAACTGAACAGTCAAGCTTTTCAAGGCTCAGTCATGTCAATACTTATTGCAGTTAAGCTGGTTTTCTTATAGACTGGGAACACTCTTCTTCTTTAATAAGATATGGAAATAGATTGATTCTCATCTGGAGTCAAGATTTTCTATCACAGAGAATACAAAAATGGCCCTGTGTTGGCTATAGCCCATTTCCCCACCACAATCACCTTATAACCTTTATCATCCTACCCTTCTCTCAAAAGCTGACCTATAAGAAATGCACCAGGGTGGGCGACGGTGGCTCAGCAGGCAAGAATGCTTTCCTGCCATGCCTGAGGACCTGAGTTTGATTCCTGGTGCCTGCCCATGTAAAAAAAGAAATGCACCAGCCGGCCCCTTTGACTTTTTTGTTTCTAGCTGTCTTTAGTCAATAGGAGGCAAAGGTGGGCAATTTCAGGGCAGAAAGTATAAAGTCACAGTAAGTATTTTTCCAGCTCTCTTTCTTCCAGACATCTTCGGGTCAGCAGTCCTATAGTGAAAGGCACTGCTCATCTAAAAAGTTCTCTCCATAGAACCACCCCTTGGATTTAGGACTGGAGATGGTAAAGCCATGTTCTTACCCTCTTCAAGAAATGTCAGTCTTTTATTGGTTTCCTTACACTTTGTTGACCCCTTTGCAAATTATCTCAGAATATCAAATGTGTATATATATGCCAAGTGAGTGATAAAGCCCTTGCCAAGACTGAGAGGAAAAAAGTTAATGGATTGGACTTATTTGCAATATATAACTAATAAATAGTTAGTTATATATTGTTTCTTATTTGTTTCTGTGATCCTCTCCAAGTATCCAAAGCAGAAACAAAAAGCAGTTTACTCATTTTGATGAGATTACCCTTATATATGTTAATGACCCTACTAACTAGAGCCACGGCAACATTCCAAAAAAAAATCACTAGAAAAGCATTTTTAGGGATCATCAAACAGTGAGGTCATCACCAAAGAATGGTAATTTCTAAATTTTCCATAATTTATTTTCATTCACAAACTACTCTGGTTTAAATATGCTGCCAAAACTTCAAAATACTTTTGCACTTTTATCTCTTTGATATCATTTCCTTCATAGTCACTGTAAAGTAAAGTGCTGTTGGCCAGGATTGTAATCAGGATCCATGGTCAAATATGTTTTGAAATACAGTATTAAGCAAATTTCTATAATATTTCATACTTTAAGACTTCTCAGAGTCTGCATATATATGTGCAATGTGATTTTCCAAGAGGACTTACTTTTATTGCTAGGCAGGGGCTTCCCAAATATAGATGACTACTGAAATTTTCACAATATGCCTACTGACATCTTTCTAGCAAAATGAGGATTCAGTAGAACTTTTGATAATAGTACAATAGCGAGTAAGGTTCTCAATTGTACATATCTCATCCATCCCACTGGTTTGTCTGCAACTTGAGGGCAGGGACTACATGTGAGCCTTCACTCCACATCCTGCAGTTCCTTCCATCTACAGGAAATCCCCTTGTGATTCCCTATCACAGTCTCCATTCATTCACTCTTAGCACTCATCACTACCCACAATATTACTTGCATCTTGTTCCATGTTCCCTGCTAGAATTAGGGAATTGGCATGCAGGCAGAGACCTTGACTGCCTTCCACACTGCTATCCCCCAGTACCAGAGGGGTGCCACGCATTCTGTAAATATTTGTTGCATGAAAAAATGAATGACATACTATAATGGAGTCAATATTTTGTCACTTAGTACAATTAAACACATGTGTATAGATAATCCCAGATGGAAATGCTCTGGTTAATGTAAGGAGGTCTGCGGATCACACTAATGTATTGATGGAGTTCTGCTTTGGGCCATTGGCTATATATACAAATGTAAATATTTTGATTAATGCATTATCCTATACCTATTGCTCATATTATGCTTTCAGGGAGAACAGCAGAAAGTTGAATGCAATCGCTATTACTGGGTCAGTATGTATCATCTATGTATGCTCCACATATACTGGTGACAAGATTGATTAAAAGATGCTAGATCAAAAGATAAGAAGCTTAGGAGCAAAGAAGAAGTGCATGTTAATATTAGTTTTTCTTTTTAATAGGCCTCTACTGGGTAATTCTTTGTAAAGGCATTCAAATTAACAATTGGTTATGTGGGAAGATGTAACAGAAATGAGGTATGTTAAGTATACTATATAGCATGCACACTGATGTATTTCACAGCAAATGACAGTGCTGGAGGCAATTAGGTACTGAGTCAACTGAGCAATATAGTGGGTCTCATATATTAGCCACCAACTATCTGACAAACCCATACCCACATCATGTACTGTGAGTTTTAAATGTGGCCATGCTACTGAACCAAATACTCTGTTCAAGGCTTTGATTCGGTGTACTCTGTAAATAGAAAAGACTGGCCAATGGATTTCCCATTCAAAGCAGAATACAGATCACAGCTGATCTGATACTTAAGGATACTGTTATACATTACTCATATAATGACACAGTAAAATATATTCTACCTTGAGACTTAGGTATATGAATGACATTTCTATGAGATATTTTTAAATGCTATCAAATCACCTTGTATCTTTCCTCTTCTGTCTCAGATTATCAACTCTTAAAAATGGGAATGCTGTGACATTTAAAGTTTAATTCTATGAAGACTAATGAAAGAAATAACACTTGCAAACTCTATGACACTGTTTCTATACATGCACATTATTGAAAGTTAGCAATGTTATATCAAGCATATCATATAGCTAGTGAAATGCTAAAGGATCAAATGCATCAGTTTACCAGATTAGTACTTATTTTTTTAATAATTTCACTGTTTGGATAGTAGTTCTAGGAAGTTCCCAATGCAACAGATGGCTGCAGGAAGACTCTGAGGCGTGATGGTTTGCCATATGAAATTGACGGTCAAACGAAGGAAACAATCTGGTACCTCGCAGTATCATATGCCTTTCTTAGAGGCTTTGCTATCTTTTCTGTCTTATCAAGCTGACCAGGGAAAGCCTCTGAGCACCTTTAGGTGGCCTGTCCATTTGAAACTGAGGGAGGCCACAATAATCTCAGGATCCCTGGCTGGTCTCCCAGTCATCAGTGCTATTTTAGAAAGGTGAGTCCAAGAAAGTGATGCTGGGGAAGGAACACCTCATTCTGTTGGCCACAAAATGAAACATTACCATAGTGGAGAGACAGTGTGTACAAAAAGAGAAATAAAGTCATCTCTTTTCTTATGGCTTCCACTTGTTTGACTACTTCCACGTTGAAGACCCAAGGTGGGTTTCACATATTTCCTCTGCCTGGAACTACCTGCCTGTGGTCTCAACCCTCTACTCACTTTCCTCTCCAGATTAGCTGATCAGAAATACGTCCATGTAGTGCTAGGTTTATGCCCTCAAAGTTCTATCTCTCCAATACCACTGAAGTAGTCCTTTATTGGGGACTGAATTATGTTCTCCATAAAGGACATGTTTAAATTGCAACTCACATTCCTATGGATGTGAACCCATTTGTAAATAGGACCTTTGAAAATGTTATTACTAGTTAAGTGTGCCTATATTGAATCAAGGTGGGTCTTAATCCATATGACTGGAGGCCTTATGAAGAGAGGAAATTTGGATACAGTCACTCATAGAAGAACGCCAAAGGAGACCAAGCCAGGGAACCCCAAGGATAGAAGGAAAAGCCAGCACCGGGACATTACAGACTCCAGGAGAACAAGCAGCCTGTCAAAACTTTGATTGTGGACTTGTAGCCTCCAAAACATGAGATAGCAACTCCCCGTTTTTTAATCTGAACTATTGTGTGGTGTTTGTTGTAGCAGACCTGGCAGACCAAGACAATGCCAATCTAGTTACACACTTCTTAAACACAAAATCAAGTTCATCAATAAATTTGCACTGTTAAAAAAAGTAGATGACATTAAACATTAGATGTCATTATTCATTTTTAAAACAAATGTCACTGAAAATATGTGTATACATTATAAATAACTCATAATAAGTAATCCTTTGGAAAAATATTTGGCTATCAAGGAACCATTTTGATATCCTAATCAATGGATCAAAAGCCAATTTGAGTTTCATTTTGGCTGGTATAGATTTTATGAATTCTGTTCACCTGAGAAACTCTGGATGTCAGATGCCCTCATGTGTCCCCAGCGCTTTAAAAGACAATTTAATGAAGCTGCCATCCATATATATATATAGTTACAATTTGAATTACCTGTATAAGATTATATACTCTTAATAAAGTTTTGAGTTTTGAAATGGATTTCTTGGTGATTGTGACATTTCAAAATAATTTTAAAATTTTATATCCTGCTTCCTTTTTATATTGCTGAAACAAATGTGCATTATTTTACAAGGAGAGAAAATAAAAGCAGGTCAAGTAGCAACAGGCATCCTGGTACTTATATAATGATTCCAGATGCCCTGCTTTTTTTTTTTTTTTTTTTTTTTTTTTTTTAAAGGAAAGACAGAGAGAAGGAAGGAAGGATAGAAGGAAGGAAGGAAGGAAGAAAGGGAAACATCTTTAAACATTTTCTTGTTTTATTGTATTTTGTTTTTTTGTTTTTGTTACATGGGCTGGGGCCGGGAATCGAACCGAGGTCCTCCGGCATAGCAGGCAAGCACTTTGCCCGCTGAGCCACCGCGGCCCGCCCGATGCCCTGCTTTTTGACAGACTGCGTTTGTTTTCTAGGATTTAGTTATTCTTGTCCTCAAATATTTTCTCTGCAGACACTTATATGCAATGGATTTAAAATTGCATTATTCCAAGCAGAAATTCTCTTCCGAGAACAATATTTTCAAGATCTGTGTATAGCATTATAAACTGCCATATTAACGATTTGACTTATAAGGAATACTGTTATTCACAGACCACTGATACCATGCCATCTTGTTTTTTAAATTATATATGACCTAAACCCTCATAGAAAAAGTCAATGAGAATGTGTTGATTCTCTGCAGAAAAAAAAAAGGAGCAATATAATCCCCTGCTGGAATCAATACAATTTGAGAAAGTATGACTAATTTATTAATTTTATTACAACCCTACTCAAATACATTTTAGCCCTGCATTAATACGAATACTAAATACAGAGATCATGTTTATGCTCTAGATCTACAATTTTTCCAACTCCATCCCCAGGCTACTATGATTTGTTAATACGATGTATATTAAAATTTATAGGCACCAAAAGCCAATATAAATCACTATACATCCTTTCACTCCATAGTAATAACCTGTGTTTATGTACCATTTAGGTATTAATAGAGTAGATTTTACAGTCTTTCAAAACGGGGAGATGTGGGGGAGTTTACTTGTCCCACCAAGTAAAAGAGCCCTCTTGTTTTAATTATATTGTGGTTTTACTGGAAACTTCCAAGAAGCTTCAGGAAACCACATTGCCAACAAATTTTAATGATGCAATGGCTGTTCCTACTCAGCATTGAGAGAGGAAAGAGGGATAGGAAAGGACGTGGCAGAAACATGGCTCCATGACATTTGAAACTCCATTGCTGGCTTCCCCACCACCTTCAGCATGCAGAGTTTTATTCTTACTGCCTTTTGTGTTGGTCCTCTATTTATGCTACAGCAAGAATATATTCTATTCTTTCATCCTTCTTGTCTGTCAACTGTTACTCTGGCTCTAAGGATAGCCTTTAAGATGGAAGAACATGATTCGAAAGATCCTTGATACAAATGTTGGATATAAAACAAGAAGATGCTCAGCCTTGCTTTCAGGAATAATAATAATAGCTAATATTTACTTAAGACTTCCTATAGGTCAGAGTATGCTAAGATTCCCTTTGAAACTTCATACGATTTAAGAGAGAGAAATACATACACGTTATGTATGCATTCAAATGAGTGAAGTCAAGAACTCCCTACTTACCAGTATCATCATGCTAGGTGCTGGGTTTACAGAGCTCATAGAGAACAACAGTTTCGCATATTAAACAACTGAGTTGGGACTTAAATCTTACATGCTTTTAAGCACTAAGACACACTGTTTAACTGCATATCTCAGTGGGGATTATATAAACACTTTCATGTCCCTTTCTTGCTAAATAAGTTGTCACATTTGAGATTTCAAACCAATGCTCCTCATTCAAAGCCCTTCAATGGGCAGGTGTGAATTTTGTTCTTTACTGTAACTTTGGGAAAAGCACTTATTCTCTCAGACACCCAATTTCTCAATTCTAAAATGACCTTGTTTGATTTGATGATTTTCTCCCAGCTGTAGAATTTAATATTTCTTAATGGAAATTGGTTCTAGACAACAGATGGGCCCAGCAAGATTTTTATCTTAAGCAACCTATGAAATATGGCCTGTCCAGGCACAGCTGAGGAGATGGACAAAGCAGAGAAATTTACCAGGGCGGTGGGATCAGTGAAAAAACGGAAGTCATTTGGTGACACAATTTCCTTTTATAATACAACTCTGCCTTTAGTACTGGGCAAGTATATTGCTAACAATTGCCTGCTACCTTCACAGGTGGTCAGAATCCTCTGCTGTGTTGAAGGTTGGGAAAGGGAGACGGAAAATTAGGAGAGAAAAAGGTAGAAGGGGTGAAGAGAACATAGATGAGCCAAGGTCATAATTATTGAAAGATAAAATAGAGAGGAATGTGGAGATACAAAAATAGAGAAAGAAAAGTACAGGATACAAAGAAAGTATTGTGAACAAAAACAAAACAAAACAGCAGGCTCTTCTTTAGTCCTTCACACTTATGCAGGATTTCTAAGCTGGAAGATAAATGTTTTAATGAAAATGAATAAAATCTTGAATTCAGACAAACCCATTTAGGATCAACTCATTTAATTTTGAAGTTGTTTTTTCTTTTTTTATTTAACTGAGACTTCACATTCTTTTCTAGAAAATAGGAAGAACACCAATCTAAAATTTAAATGCACAATATTGTAAAGACGATGATAACTTACATTTACAAATTAGGCTTCCAGATGACTTTCCTTTAGAAAACAGAAAATCGGGGACATTAAATCATATGCCCAAATTTCAGAGCAAGTTAGCTGTAGAGTCAATCCACTGGAGGATAAAAATGAAAAGAAACTTTTCTCCACTGCCCTCTTTCTTTCTTTTCCTCTGCTATTGAGAACCTGCCCCCATTTCAGATGAGCCAGAATTTTAAAAGCAATCGAAACTTTGTACTAATAGGGATCTTCTGAATAATACGCTTATTCAGAACTTCACTATAATTGCTCATCTTACATATTTGCATTACTTTCCCCTTCATCTCTTTTGTGTCCTTTATGAACATATGTAGGATCATATAGCATATAAAGGAACTTAGCACCTGTTGGCCTTGACACTTTTTTGAAGATGATTTATGACATAACTATGGGTCAAATGTTTTAATCTAACACTTTGCCCTTTACAAACTGTTTCCTTCTGTGGATGCCAAGTCTTCTTATATGATCTCCGTTATTCAAAAAGTACATTCCCAAACTCAGTGCTCATGATCCTCAGCCAAACATAATCTTACTATAGGATAGATTGAACTCATGGGATATGTTCATAAGCTTAATGCTAACCAAAAGAGATCTTTCTGGGTATGGACTTATTACAATGGTTTCCCTAGGATACAGTCCAGCTTTCTTCCAAGAACAGACACAGGAGCCCCCAGAAATGAACACCATTGACTTCCAACCCCCAAACTGTCCAACAGACTTGCATCCACCTTTATCTTCTCACAATGAAATTAGTATTGCATCTTGATATAATGTGTATCCTTAACTCATGACCTAGAAGCCGTCACCCTTTGTTGTTTTAAGTAACTGGTTTCTTATTTGTATCATCTCTCTCCTGTATATTCCACTTCTCCCTTTCTGCTGTCTCTTTCCCATTGGACTTCAAACATGCAATAGACTTCTCCCAGCTTACAAAATCTCTCCTTCTTCCCCCAGCCAGCTATCTCCAACTATTGTCTTATCTCTTTGAAATATTCTTTTACATTTTTGTTTCATTTTTCCTACTTCATATTCACTCTTCATTTCTCTCTTTTTATCTCTCCATCTACTACTTTCTAAACCACATGCCTATATCTTCCTTTTGATAAATCTATTAGAAGGTTTTTAGTCCTTATCTTACATTACCTCACAGCAGGATCTGTCAATGATGACAGATAGTCTCCTTTCCATCACTTTCACGTCATTATCATCTATGCAGTTGTTAGTAATAGTATTATTGGTAATCAGAGTAGTATACAATGACTTTAATTTCTCTCTTTCTAGCTCAGATCTTTCTCCTGAACATGAATCTTGGACTTAGTTTCCATATTTGCCTTAAAATAATCTAAACTGGAAGGTGACTCATCCTCTTTCCTCCAACATATCCACATAATAGTATCTTCCTCTTATACTTCTGAACCTATCACAGTCTACACCCTTCACACAAGACACAAACTTGTATCTCTTTTCATCCTTCACCTTCCACATCCTTTTAATCAAATTCTGTTAACTGTATTTTCTATATGAATTTCGATGTCACTTATTTCTCTCCAAGCCCACAATCACTCTTATTGTTCAGTGCAATATCATCTATCCCCTTGACGAATTCAACAATCTCTTACTTGGGCTCTTTGACTTCAGTCTTACCCTTTCTAAAAAATCTGTCATTGTCTTACTGTTTTAGTTTGTGTTTTAGTTTCCTAAAGCTGCTGGAATGCAATATAACAGAAATGGGATGGCTTTTAAAAAGGGAGTTTATTAAGTTGCAAGTTTACAGTTCTATGGCTGTGAAAATGTCCAAATTAAGGCACCAATAAGAGGTTACCATCACTCAAGAAAGGCTGATGTCATCCAGAGCACCCCTGTCACTAGGAAGGCACTGGCTGGCATCTGATCATCCCTTGCTCCTGGGGTCCCATTGCCTTCAACCTCTGTTCCTATGGGGGCTCCTCACTTGGCTTCTCTGGAGCTGGGTTTCACCTCTTGTCTTCCCTTGGCTCTCTCCAGGATCTGGCTTGCTTAGCATCTCATGGGAAGGCACATGGTGATGTCTGCCTGAACTGCATCTCCAAATGCCTGGGTCTTATGTTGGCTCTGTCATTTCTGTGGCTTCTGTCAGCTCTGTCAGCTCAGTCGATTTTCCAAGCATCTGAGCCTCCTCCAAAATGTTTCTGCTTTTAAAGGACTGCAGTAAATTAAACAAGACTCACTTGGAATGAGCAGAGTCACATCTCCATCTAATCAAAAGTTCACACCCACAATTGGGGGGGGGGGTGTCAATCTCCATGGAAATGATCCAAGCAAAGGTTTCCACCCTAAACAATAGGTCTGGCCCCACAAGATTGGATCAGCATTTTAAAAAATGGCTTTTCTGGATACATGATAGTTTCAAACCGGCACAGCTTGCTAAAGCTGCCAAAATGCAATATACCAGAAATGGATCTGATCTTACAAAGGGATTTATTAAATTACAAGATTAAAGTTCTAAGGCTGTGAAAATGTCCAAACTAAGACATCCTGAAAAAGATACCTTCACTCCAAAGAAAGGTCAGATATTATCCAGGTTTCTTCTGTTACATGGGAAAGCACATGGCTGGCATTTTCTCATCTCTGTTCCCATTTCCATTACCTATAGCTCCTGATTCCAGTGGCTTTCTCTTTAGGCATCTGTGGGTCCTGACTTAACTGCTCTGGGACTCTGGGTTTCATCTCTTAGCTTAGCATCTCATGGAGAGGAACATGGTTGCATCTGAGGTCTCTGATTCCTGTCTAGCTTCTGTCAGCTCTCTCAGCTCCTGGTATCTCCTGGCACTTCTGCATTTCCAAATGTCTGCATCTAAGCTTTCTCCATATAAGCTATCCAAGCCTCTGACGACACTCCAAGCAACTTCAAATGTCTGCGTTTGTGTCTTCTCTGAACTGTCCCTCTCTCTCTTTGAGCTCTCTTAAGGACTCCACTCAACTAATTAAGACCCACCTTGAATGGGCAGAGTCACATCTAATCAAAAAGTCACACCCACAGTTAGGTGTGTCACATCTCCACAGAAATAGTCTAGTCCAAAGATCACACCCCACATTATTTAACCAGGATTAGAACAAGTCTTTTCTGGGGTACATAACAGTTTCAAACCAACACACTTACTTAAAATTTTTTAAAAATTTCAAAACTCATAAGAAAGAAGTCCAAAACCCAAATATGTTCATCTCCCCGTAACTTCTTACCTGGCTTTTTCCTTTCATTTTTCAGATCTTAGTTTAGGTCTCTCTTCATAGAGTCTGGGTTACATGCTCTCTTATGTGCATCCATAATATTCTGTTTGTTGTGTGTCTCGGTACATCTCATGTTGTAATTGTGAATGTACTTATCTATAATTCTTCCGAGAAAGTAAGACCCAGAAAGGTGGGAAGCTGTCTGTCTGGATTCTTGCCATAACTTCAGCCTTTATCACAGAAACCAGTGTCCAATAAGCTTCTTCTACTAAAATTTCCTCCTTATATTGCTACTTCTCCCAGGAAATCAATTTTGCCTTTATTGAAACTGCCCAAGCTTATCACCTTAACCACACTTTTGTCTGACTCACTGCTTGTATTGCCAACATCTTACTCCCTTTATATGTGTCTGGGGCCACTTGAACTTACTCTTCTGGAAAAAATGTAGAGACACAATATATAGAACTAAAGCATGAAAGAAACACAAGCATGCTCTCCCCCCTAGGTATTCTTGCCTTTTAGTTCTTCTTTTCTTCCTCCATTTAACATGGGCATTCTGTCAGTCCTTAGAAAAGTTGTCCAGTTTTGTCCAAATGCAGTCACAGTGGATGCTTTCTGGAGACTTCAATGACCATATCTTCAGGAATGACACCCACTACATCTGTATCTTGATTCTTTATATCATCTGCCTATTGAATATGTTTGCTTAGATTTCACCACTGGCTCAAACCCAAAATATCCCAAATAAATTCAAACTTCTCTCCTCCAAGCCAGGACTCTATTCTATACCTTTCCAACTCCCTGCCTTCTGTATATAGATATGATTTCTTAGCTTTTAAGTTTCTGGTCTTTTGTCTTGTTTTCACACCTGAACAATTCTTATTTTCTACTAAAGGGTTTATGTTTGTCATTTGTCATTATTCTTGGCTATCCAGTACTTATGAATATTCTTTCTGATTTGAAGAATCTCCTACATTATGAGTTTTTTTTCTCCCTGCCATCATTAGGGCCAAATTGCCAGGTTTATGTGCATGTGATTTGAGTTCATTGACTACCCAATGACATAATGAAGGATGCTGAAGAATTCAATC
Organism: Tamandua tetradactyla; assembly: GCF_023851605.1. Classification (NCBI taxonomy): domain Eukaryota; kingdom Metazoa; phylum Chordata; class Mammalia; order Pilosa; family Myrmecophagidae; genus Tamandua; species Tamandua tetradactyla. The sequence continues at coordinate 80,370,733 of NC_135335.1, forward strand.
TGAGGAGCACAAGGCAGATACATCAAGTTTTTAGAGGCAGCAGTACTAGGATTTTAGCTCGGTATTTAGTGCCTAGCCAATGGTATCAGTGGCATCTCTACTAGAAAGGGTCTGTGCTAAATCTTGTTTCTGGAGAGGAAGCCTCCATGGTTTATTTTCTGAACCTCTCTGAGAATCTGTGAATTACCTTTTGTTCTTCTGAAATTCTGCTTTAGTTAAATTATCTGTTCTTTGTTTTTGCAATTAAGGACTCTGAAATGATACTGTTAATTTTAAAGTGACATATAATTCTTGAACTGATTGGAGTATTGTTATAAAAAGGATTAATGAGAATTCATCAATTACTAATTTTAACATTACAAAACTATCTCTTTTCTTCCTGCTTTCATTGATTTTTTTATAAAAGGCAACTCAGAACCCACTATAAGCATCCTAAATTGGACTTTATCAAATGTATCTTTCACCTGGCCTTTTTGATAAATTCTCACTCATTACTAATAAATTCTTCATATTAAACCAGGTAAATTTACTTAGAATATATTTTTAAACCATCCCACCATTCCACCTCAAAGCATTCAAAACATACCAATCACCTATAGGATAAAATGTAAATGCACTTGTGTGTCATTTAAGACTTCCACAATCTAACTTAATGGACCCATCTTCCACTGGAGCCCTTTCTTTCTTCCAGAAAAAACAAGGTAAAATGGAATGACAAAAATTTATTTAGTACTCAAAGCACATAGTTTTGAAAAACCTTTCATAAACATTGCTTCTTTTCATACATAAAAATTTTCATATGAGAAATCTGAAACTAAGAAAATTAATTAAAATGCTTAATGTCACACAAATTATAATTGATAGAATTGGGTTTTGAAATCAACTATTCCTAGCCTTTTTTCCTTGAATGAGATTTTTTTTTACTGTTTCCCATCCATCTTCCAGACTCTAAGCCTTGATTATGCTGTGATGTAGCCTGTAATAGTCACCAAATCCCTCCTTTGCTTACCCAAATCTTACTCATTCTTCAGAGAACAACCAAAGACTTTCACTCTCTAGGGGGTTTCTTTGATGTGTTCAGCTTTATCCTTTCTCAAGCTAGTATTGTATTCATCATCCAAGCTATAGTTCTTGATGTTTAAATATATATTACCTGTATTAACTACTTTATACGCATTTGCTTTGCTTCCTGTTTGTGAGAATCAAATCCTCCTGGTATGAGGTTATCTTACCCTTCATATCCACTTGCATTCCCTGTGTGGTGCCGGACACAGAGCGTGATACTGCACACTTCCTAGATTCATATTCCTCATCTGCATCATGAAATCATGTTCTATATTATATTTGATCTTCCAGGTGCCTTGAGTGACCGAGCATCTCCTTGATATTAACTTCTTTTAAAAGAGGGAAGTAATTCTCATACATTTTTATTGTATGCCTTTAATTTGTAGTGGTAAACACATCCTCATATGCACTTGTAGTAATTCCAACAGAGTAAAGCAGAGACCATAATTCTGTTGGTAAGCTGGGTGATTTGGGTTCAAATGGAAAAAAAAAAAAAAGCAGGCTGTGGTCAAGCAGGGGAAGGTAATGTACCACAGTTTATAACAGATCATTTTTTTTTAATTTTTGAAAAGTACGTGGAGTAATCTCATTGCTTTTGCACCATAACCCGTTGAAAGCAATGGACTTGCACAAAGATTTGAGCTGGATTTTTAAAACGTTCTTTCAAGGCAAAATAAATATGGCTCATTAGAAATATTTTATGTTTTTCACTAATCTACAGAACATAACCATATGGAACTAGTCACTCAGCCTCTGTAATTAAACACTACACATCAGAAGACATGAGAAATAAGATGTACAGCACTTCACTGATGCATGGCTACATCAAATTTGCTTTTTTTTTTTCGTTTAAATGACCATATTAAATGTCCAATTACTATCCTCATTTGTATAGTATTCCAAGCTTCATTTTCATCCTTTGTGTGGGTATAAAGAACAGAAAATTACTACTATGACCATAATTGTGTTTTATCCTCAGTAATCTGAGCGCCACTTCCATCAGTGAGATCGTTCTAAATTTTAGTTTCGTAAATACAAGTAAAATTTAAAATTATTTTAAATCTCTGTATAAGACTGGTCAAACTGAAGTGCCTTAAATATTGTAATTGTAAATACAAGTAAAATTAAAAATTATTTTAAATCTCTATATAAAACTGGTCAAGCTGAAGTGCCTTAATTATGATATAAATTGCTTTTATATCAGAGCGTCTTTTAAAGAGAAGGATCAACAGAATTCATTCCATGTGGCCCAGTGGTTGTCTGACTGTTATTAGCTATAATTTATCTTCTTTCCTAGAAATGAGTATTGGGAGTTTTCACAGACTTTCTCCTTTATTCATATGCTGTCTATTCCCACTTAAATATTTGTCTGATGTCTTCTATCTGTGTCTGATGTGAGTAGATTGTCTGTGGGAGACCCAAGTTGGTATTATTCTTCTTCATAAGTAATTGCCTACAGCTAAGCATGCTATGCTATGATACGTTATTGGAAATACTGAATTGGCTCAATTAATTATGTTCCCATTAGGTTATTCTTCCAGATAGAAGTAGTCATTAATAGAAACCTGGAGATTCAGAAACAATCATACAGTAAATATTATAATGATGATCATCTTGTGTATATTTCCTCTGCTTATGACCTATCACAGGACTGGGTTAATGATTTGGTAAAGCTGCAAACATATGTGCGGGATGTAAACATATGTGCAGACTACAGAGTTAGATAATAAGGAAATGTCCCTCAAAGTATGAAGTTTGCTTGAGAGTAAAATTGAATCAAGACTCTAAACATTCTTCATCATTCTTCTTCCCCAATATGAGCACACAAAATCTATGAGATAGCCAGTGTCCAAACACTTAAAGAAAGGGTAAAGGAGAAGTATTTGATGACATGTACAGATGCATAAGGCTTACCCCTGTTGGGGTGTGTTTGAAGGTCTAGAGCTTGCATCTAGCAATTTCACATGTTAAAAAGGCTGTTAGCTCTAATGGCCAGGGACATTGAGCATCTCTTCATGTTCCTCTTGGCCATCCGTATTTCCTCTTCTGGTAGGTGTCTGTTCAAGTCTTTTTCCCATTTTGTAATTGGGTTGGCTGTCTTTTTGTTGTTGAGTTGAACAATCTCTTTATCTAGTTCCTCTAAACCGATGCAAATGTACTAAGAAACGATGATCATGCATCTATGTGATGATGTTAAGAATTACTGAGTGCATATGTAGAACGGTATGATTTCTAAATGTTGTGTTAATTTCTTTTTTCTTTCTTTCTTTCTGTTAATAAAAAAAAAATTAAAAGAAAAAAAGGAATAAATAAAATAGAAAAAAGTGGTAATGAAAAAAAAAAAGGCTATAGCTCTTCCTTTACTCAACAGAAGTCAGTAGAGGGCCACTATTTGGGTACCAGGCACTGCGTTAGGCATTGGGAATTGAAAGCCCAGAAGGCACATGTCTGATAAGGAGACCACAGACCAGCAAAGAAGGCATTCAATAAGCCAATAATTTAATGGCCCACTAATTTACATTGAGTGCTTCAAAGATTAAGCAAAAAATTCTACACGAAATTTTTCTGAGCAGGTACTATTTAAGATGAGGCCTAACATATAATGAAAATTTAGTTTGGTAGGTAAACATATTTGTGTATTTGAGAATAGAAGAGAAGAGGGTGTTTGGCCTAAAGAAAAAAACAACGAATAAGTCACCAAGGGAGTAAAGTAACACTTGCAATGGTTTATAAAATTCTTAATCCTTTTATGTAGAATACGTTTTGCAATCAGTTGCTTTTCCTAATATCTACAAGTTTAGACCTGTCTCTGGTCCTCTCTCATCTGCATGAATGCTAGTTGGCTAATTTTCACATATCAGGGTCGTCTAATGACTATTTTTAGGAGTGTCCTTGCAGCATTTTTTGCTTCTCCTCATTGCCAGCTTTTGCACATAGCTATATCATGTAAATAGCTAATTCAACTAAGAAAAATCAAAAGCCCTCTCCTTGATACCATTGCAAGAAATCACCTTTTAAATACAAAGCTTACGACCTACTTTATTCACAAAATCCACATACTGCAGCTCACATTGGAGTCTGTACTTGTAGATTTCTTCACTACTTCACGCCTTGTTCTGAAATTTTTACATGTTATTGCTGCTGCTGTCTTGATATTAAATGGGGATTATAGGTGAAGTTGATAAAACTGCTCAAGGAAGTAAAAGCAATTTCTGATGTGGGGCTAAGTTTCTGAGATTCACAACCATCTCGAGAAGGTCTATAGGTTGTCTACATGTGATCGAAATCACATTAATGTGCTGTGGATGTACCCTACTCAAGCACAGATGGGATTTATAGATTTGTTTTCATGTTTTATCAGGGCATTGTTTCATATTATATTGCAAAGAAAGCAGAATGGTAATGATTTTCTCTTCATTATAGTTAATGGACAGTTTTTACTGCTTTTAGATTCCTTATATATCTACATTTTCTTCAGACTTTAGTCTGTTTGACTGTTCCTACTCTGAAAAAATGATCTGTAATCTCTTGTGAGTCTTGTGTGGGAACATTTGTAGATGAGTGACCTGGGAACTTTTCAATGGTACCAACAGCTTATTGAGTCATGAGAGCTTCGGCCAGAATTTGAAGTGTAGCAGAACAAAAGCTGTTCTTGTTCTTTGTTGCATCCTCATCTAAACTGAGGAATATATATTTAATAAATCAAACATTATCACACAACTTATTTCATTGGATATTAACTGGAAAAATGGATCAGTTGAATAAAATCAAGTCTAGCACAGCCTGTGATTAATTCAGAAAAATCCCCTTAGAAACTTGGTAATATTCTAATGACAACCAAAGCTACCTCTCCATTCTACTTTATGGTGCAATGCTTTTATGAAACTGATTAATACCACATCATCAGCAACAACAGACATATAACATTAGATAATACTCAAAACTTAGGAATGGTTCTTGTTTCCGTGGTAATTACAGGCTATTTTGCAGAATAAATTCCTTGATACCTTATTTTGCATTTGTTTTTCCAATACAGAAAACACCATACAGATTAGTAAAAGGCTTAATTTTGGGACTGCTAAGAGCATCATCTATTAAGCTCTTTGAATATCAGAGCATGGATGTTTGTAAAGAACACCACAATTAGAGTTCTTGTTTTCCTTTTCAAAAATTACAGTGGTTCTGAAATCTTTTCTCTGCATTGTATGTGTTGAAGATAAGTGCCCACAAGCATCTTGTTAACATCTACATTGCCTTCTTAAAAATCTCAGTGCAAAAAAAAATAATATTTAAAAAGTAAGCACATAAAATAAGACAAAAATCTCAGTGTAAAAGCCTTATATTATTCTTTCATAACTGCTAAAAAAACAAGTGAAGGATTTGCAAAAGAATCCATTGATGTCATTTTTCCAGATTTTACTGGAATTCAAGAATACCCATGACAAAAGGATGCTTTTATAAGGTGAGCTCTGCTGCATCAAAATTTAAATGCATTTATTTTTCCTTAAAGTGTGAAGAAGAGATAAGATCTGTTTTTAACCAAACATGCGCAATAAAGATAGTTGTTGTTAGGATCAACAACCAGGAATGAAGGATTTATATTCTTTGATATTTATATCATGTAAACAGTAGAAAATTCAATGAAGAAAACAAATACTTGTCCTTCGCTAAGAAAGAAATTCAGGTAAGTATATACTAGAATAACATGAGTATGACCTGGTCATCAATAAAAAGCATTTGCTAAGAACTAATATTTAATTGCTATTTACTAAGAACAATTATTTATTTGCTATTTACCTTTATGATAATGCCATTACTTTAGAGAAAATTTGTTTTCTAAAAGCTTAAAGCAGGATGTGAAAAAAATGTCCCAACTGCATGGCCTTTGGATTTCCTCAGTTGGGAATGAACAATATTGTCTCCAAAAATCTTTTGTAGTGGTGGAGTTTGCTGTCCTTGTATCCGTATGCTCCTGTTGATATTTAATCTCCAGTAAGGATGGCAGCATTGAAATGCAGTCCTTAACTCTGTTTCATTAACCTTGAGGAGTGCTGGGCCATGCCATGCTCGGATGGACTGTTTAAAAACTGCTGCTCGACGTGTTGATGATGATGATGATGATAATGATGATGATGATGACACTGACCACTGGTGGGTTAGTTGGGGACCTTCTGCTGTCCCCTAAATATGATTTTCTCCAGTTGGTCAATTATTTGACTTGCCCTACTAATGGTAAACGGCAATTAAATTATGCACTAAAGGTCTTAACAACATCTCAAAATATTAGTCATTACAAAGCTAGCAACAGTAAATTATTACTCAGGTTAGATATATTTATGTGAGTCATTATTTACCGAAAAAGCAACTTTATTTAGAAAAAGACATTTTGTGAAAGAGGTAAATTTTGTCGTAACAGAATATTTTTAAAAATACAAGATAGACAAAGCAAAACAGTAAAATTCCACCTTCATTCTTGCTTAAGACCTCTCCTCAATGCTTTCTCCCCTCCCCAGATGCTTTTGCCATGAATAGAATAATTAATAGTATAACTAACCCAGAGAACATTTTTCTTTACACTTAAATTTTGTGTGGATTCTTGTGTTCCCTCTGGTTTGTAGTCACATCCTTGATTCTGTTTTGAAGGTGAAGACATCTTGAAGCTGTCATGTCCCTCTTGTTTAAAAATGCTATGAGTATCTCTGGGGGTAAATGACAAACTAAAGAGACAGCCTCTCACGCGTTCCTTCTAGTCCCTCATCCTATAAATGGTACCTGATTTATTGCTTAGAACTGAAATTAGGAAATGGAATGAGCCTTCCTGGTTCTCAAAATCTTCTCCTGTCAGTTTGCAATGTATTCATCCATAAATGTCCTTCCTCCCACTAAGCATTCCATCAAGGTGGCCTGACTCTCAGCAAGATGCAACGCCAGCTTACGGGGGACAATTGAGTCATTCATGAGATGCCCAGGCTGCAGCTGAAGGGCCACCTGCTGTTTCACGGCCTCAGGGAGGCCCTATCCCTGCTCACTCGGAAATAATTTAGAGACAAGGACACATTAACACTTGGCTTTTTAGCAAATGGAAATAATTAAAATGACTATTAATGTATTGGGGAAGAATTTCTTTCTCCTTATAAACTTGTGTTTTATTAGTTGAGGGTGGTTCTAAAACATGTGTCTATAAAACTGTCCTTTTTATTTGCTCTTTATTAGAATTTCCATTTCTCTTACCAGGACAAATCAGAAAGATGAGAGTTTCGTTTTCTACATCATTTCTCCAAGGACTTTGCTATTTCATCATCCTATCTAAAAGGAAATTTTGGTTGAACTTCTCCAGTCTATCATCAGACAACTGCAAGGTGCTGAACACTGAATAGATGGCAATAAAGTTCACTTGCCTAAAAACTCCTAACTTTGAGCATCTGCACCTAAAGAAGATTGGTTTTAGCTCCCTTACTACCTAAAGTTTTACCCTCAAGCAGCAAGATCAGTGGTTTGGTATTTGAGTTAAGGTTTACCCACAGATAGTACCAAGAAGATGTAACATACTAATAAACACCACATCATGATATGATGCAGAATTTCTTTCCATTAATATCAGAAAAAAATTTTTTGACAATTTCTGGCAGCTTGGAAATAAGAAGAAAAATTACTTTAAAAAAAAGAGAGAAAAATCCCTTACAGTGCACGGATGATTCAGTGGCAGAATGCTCACTTTCCACATAGGTTTGATTCCTGGACGATGCACCTAAAAAAAACCCACTGAAAACAGTTAAGATTTGATAATGTTTTTTGGGGGAAAAAACAGGTAATGAGGACCAGTTAATAAATACAGAAGATAAAGATTTCAGCTGATAATGAATACAAAGGTGAACAAAGGGTCAAAAAAGAATTTCCTTATTTTACAACCCTATAAAGCACTGATAATATTTTAATAGTCTTATTACCATAAAATCCAAGAAGTACTATTTCTGCATGAGTGATCTGGTCCAATTTGGAAGAATTAATTTTAGGAAAATTGTAAAAAAGTAAATGTTGAGAGAAAAATGATCAAAATATTGATTTATAGTTATTAACTTTATAAAGACAAGTCCATAAAATGAATCATTATTATTAAACTTTATAATTAGGAGGCTAGAAACCTCTAGCTCACATCTGTAGCCCCAGAAAATGAAGGCTAATCTTCTTTATGGTAATATAAGTTTTCCACGTTCACAAACTGATGAAGGACAGGTACTCTGCCAGGGACCAAGGAGACACATGATATAATAAATTCCTTGCCTTTCAAGATTGACAATCTAAAGGGGAAATACTCCCATTGATAAATGATTACAGAAGCCTGTTAGGGGTGAAAATAGAAGCACATGCAGAATAAGTCCTTTGGTCTTTCTAGAAAGATTTTTTTTTAATAACTGGGCATGAAAAAGTTCAATCAAATCTTGAAGACTGAGTTGGAATTTGCCTAGTGGACTAAAGTTAAAGTCAATAAAAGGGAGGCTTCCTCAAAGTGGATGCAACAGGCACAAAGTCATGACATTAAACAATAAAGAAGAAAAAGAAAGAAAGAAAAAACATTGAAAAGCACCTTGAATTTAGGCAACTATGCATGTATCTTAAACACCAGAACTCAGGACTTTAGCCTGGACTTGGAAAGAACAGGGAGATCTTAAGGGCTGTACACGTGATGCCAAGGAAACTGAACTCCTGCTGTATCCAGTGAGGAGCAGGTCAGCGTCTCAGTAAGAATGCGATGGCAAAAGACCTGTGCTTTAGAAGTGAACTCCTTGGTAGATCATGCTGAATTATAAAACTATGAGTGTTTCTAAGAGACTATCTTGCACTTCCTGGCTTAATGTATAAAGCACGATTTATGATAACATTTCTTCCAGGACTTGTTTTAAATGGAGATGAATAATTTACTTATCCTAGTTTCATAGCCTGCTCAAAATGGAAGGGATTTTGGAGATCATTTATACTGTCCCAACTTGTGTTATTAATTTATTTATCCATTAATTTTTCAAATATTTGTTGAGCATGTACTAGACATACACCTTGCTGTAATGGAACATACTGTCTGCCTCAATAAGGAGATAAGCACGAAAATAATTTACATTAATACATGGTAATATGTGTCTGAAAGCAATGCGTAAGATTCTATGAAAATGTTATACAGGGGGTTCATTTAGATGACAAGCTCGGAAAAGGCTTATTTGTGAATGTGGTTATTAGTTGATACCTGAAGAAGATGATTAGATAAAATGTAAAAAAATGTCAATAATATGCAAAGGCACTGAGACAGAAAAGAGGGTGTTCCATTCCAGGAATTAAAGAAGCCAGGCATGTTTGGGGATGGGTAAGGAAGGAAGGTTGTAAGAGAGAACACTGGAAAGTTTGATGGGAACAATTAAGAAAGGGCAGCAGAACGAAGTAGAGCAGCCAAGAAAATGTTTGTCAAGTTCAGAGTCAAACTCAAGTCCCATGATTCCTAGCCAGTGCTCTTTCCTTTAGACCTCAGAAGCAAAGATGTGAATTAAATATATGCATATACTATTTACATATATGTATATACATACGTATGTGTGTGCATTGGATTTTTCTGTAATTCACTATTTTTTCATGTCATCGCTATTGGAAAAAGTTCTTCTTGCTTCTGGTATGCTACCTTAAATTGTTCTTACTTTACTTAAAAAAAAAACGAATAAACAGATTATTCAATTTCGTGTTGAACTATAACAGCAACACCATCTTCTCTGGCTGGCCATGTCATTTTCTACTCCTCCCAAGTAAGAATTCAAATAAGAATTGTTGAAGACCATGATCTAACTATCAGAGGCCCACCAGGCTTATGAACTGAATAGAATAAAAAAAAATTTTAAACCAGGAGATAAGTAGCTAATAAGTTATTCATGAATTCAAACTATCTAGAATAATTAAAATCCCCACTTTCAGCAAATAAGCCATTAACTGCAATTTTGCTATTTTTTAATGACCTGACTCACACTGGTTTAGGAAGTTTCACTTAATGTATGTATATTATTATGTAGATCAATGTTTACATTTTTATATTCTTATAGACATGCACTGAAAATAAAATGCATAAATAAATTGTTCCCTGGTTACCAGAAAATGTTTATATGCATGAGAAATTCATGGGTTGCAAAGACACAGTAAAGGGGCTTGGGGGTTGAAAAGGTCAAGCAATCCCTGTTCCCAGGGCTCTGTTCTGCATTTTGGGGGAGTGGTAGAAATAATACCCCAAATACCCTATCCCTGCTCCTCAGAATGAATCCCTCAAGCTTCTTCTCAAATAAGTACATTGTTGTGAAAAGTTGTAAGTTTCCATCACGTGTAGAGAAATGCGTGATTTTTGTTCAGGCAGCTTTGTGCTCAAGTAACTCAGAGAAGGAATTTGTTTTTCTCTGCTTCAAGCTTGTCATTTATTTAGTCCTCAGTAGGGAATAGTGTCTTTGCTTTGGTGGAACTGAGCAATTTGTAGAAGAAAGGATAAAGTCCCTGTAGCAGGCTCTGAGGCCAATCTTTTATAGATCTCCGGCACATGCAATGATTGATTATTTCCAAAGATAAATATACTTTCTTTGTGATCTTTGTTTCTAAAGGAACTTCATTTTTTATATCTGTCTTTACCTTTCTTTTCTGAAATGATAATGCTAATTCTGTTCTTAAAAAATATAAATTCTGGTGGCAAGCAGTATAGACTATCCAGAATTGAAGGCATGTGTGAATTTCCTCATGTGCTTGTATTTCGGATTTGAGGCATTTAATGTAAAAAATAAAAAGTAAACTAAATTTAGGTGCTTTGATTGTATCATTTTATCTGCGGCCATGAATGTTACATACAACAAATGCCTAAGCATGAAATAGAATATAAATATTCTAACAGTAAGCTTTGAAAATATGTTTTCTAATCAATAAATATTTAGGACCCAAATATTTGCCTAAAATTATTCTGGTTCCCTTATTGGGAGAAGGGGGTGGATGGAGAAAACACACTGAAGAGAAAGAAATAAACTTTATTTTTTAGTGGCTTCATAGGCATAGACAGATAGATAGATGAATAGATTATATCTATATTATATAGAGAGATTTTATGACAGGCTAAACATTATCCTAAGTATGGAGTATCTGTGTCTAACACATGACTTCAAAGACTGGCCCTATCACTTACCAGCTATTTTTCTTAAGGCTATTATTTAGATACTCAAGACCTCTGTTAACCTATTTTGTAGGGTGTGTGGATTAATGAACTGCCGTACATATCAAGGAGATTTCTTGAATTCTGTTCCTTCTCTACTTCCTTTCCCAGGGCATAGAGAAAGAAGATAAAAGGGGATTGAAATAAAACACAAAAAAAGTATAAGCTCTTAAGGAGAATAAAAAAAAAAGTGAACAGACAATAAAAGGAAGAAGCAGGGATTTAAAAGACAAGAAGTGCAAAAGAATTGCACTGTATGGTAAGTAATAGAACACTACCACAATTTTCTTTAGAACAAATTCTCAGAGTCTGTATAGTGACTTGTCTAACCCAGGTACACTTACGGTAAATAAGCATTGATGCATGCGTAGCCTAGAACAGACTAGAGTGATTTCCATCAGAAAGTTGAGTTCATTCACATGGACTCTTCATCAGAGAAACTTGTTTCTAGTTTCTAGTAACGGGGATGTATTTTATTAACTAATGGCCCTTATTAAAAGCAATGACCACTAGAATCCTCAGAGCTTTAGGTAATTTTTTCCCATAAATCCAGACAGTATTTGAAGGTCAGGGGACTATATTAAGTTCAATGATATAAACCCATTTATGGAGAAAGGAAAAGAAATTTTTGGACCTGTACAGCTTTAGACTTTTCAATCAATGTTCTAAAACTTGTCTGTATTTAAGCAATCGATGGGCACACTCATAAAAAGAAAAAGCAAGATGCTACATAGCTCTGTGATGAAAAATTACTCCCCCAATTTTTAATCCTTTGCAATAAAACAATACATCCTATTTTCCTACTAATGAAAATCAGGGTCATTCAATATTTTCCTGTATGGATTAAGTTAATAGATGAAAATTATCTTCTTTAGTCAAAATTCATGATATAAATAGAAGTATTCCAACAATAAGCTTTGGAGATATGTTTTCTGGCCAATAAACATTTAGGACCCAAATTTGTTTAAGAAAGCTTGATTTCAATCTGAACACCACATAGGCAGGATTTAAACATCCATTTTCCTCAAATCAATAGTTATCCAGATAATGATTAGCCAGGTTCCCCTTACTATAACCTTCTTCTACTGTCCTTTACCATCAGACTCAACTGTTCTACCTTTTGTACATTTTAAATTTTCCAGAATCTTGTTAGTAGAATGAACTAATAGTGTTTTAAATGAAATTCAGACTTAATTTAAAAAGGAGTCCCCATTTATAAGGTAGTTATTCTGATGATCTAGAATAGGCATATATTATTATTATTATTAAAATAAAATTCTTCTGGAGAATCCCCAGACATTTGAAAATATTTTTGCACCTTGTTTAAGGATATCCTCTGATACAACTTTAATTTAATGCACTAAAGTTTCCCAGGTGCCTCTGCATTCTAAGGAGAAACTTTTGAAAATCGAAAAAACTTTAAGACTCAAAGAAATTAGTCTCAAAGGCAGAATAACAGACATATGGTAAGGAAGATATTGGAGGTCCATGAGGCTTTCACAGGGCTTTTGAATTCCAACCTGGAGGCAACCGTTGACTGTTTTCTCATAAGACATGTTCTGAGAATAGGCACCTCCATATGTAAGAATTCTTACCATAATAGACAAAATTCCTGAAGCAAAATATAACATATAACCCCATTACCAATACCTCACTAAACCTTAATTGGATATCATTTCCAAGAATATAATCTTTCACACATTTCTGTCCAAAAGCACAAATTTCATTTTCATTTGAAAAGCTACACGGCATCTAGTTTTGAGATGTATGTGGGGATTTACATCTCTGATCACCCCAACAAAAATTCATTTTCATATAAGAGAAACATGATTTTCACCTGAAATTTCCAATGAAGAATCGACCCAGAACGGAGTGAAACACACCAGTGACGTGAGCAAGACTTGCATAAAGAGTTCATTGGCAGGCGGTAAATTGCCAGGAACTTAAGTATGCAGGAGACAACGTTTCAAATGAACAAAAACAGAATGTCAGCACAGAGTACAAACTCTTCCGTACTCAAGGACTTAATCTGCTTTATCAGTGTGTCATGTGGCTATGTTGGAGATGTACGTTCCATGCTAATTGAATAGATGCCATCAACATTCACAAATTATAAATACTTTCTGTTCCACCAGCAAGTGTCTTCTTATCACGTGGCTTCTAAAGGTGCACATCCACAGAATAGAGTTGGCCACAGGCTGTGAATGTCCAGGATCTTGGCCAGTTGACTTCTTATTGTAAATGAATTAAACTGATCATCTGCTTGTATTCACCAATGTCTGTGAATTTGGTTAACATGAATCCAGTAAGAGAAATAGAGTCATTCCCATTATGCCTAAAAAACACAAGGTTCTGAAGCTACAAAACCAAGAGTCAGGTTAAGGAATACAGTGAATTCATCAAGACAGAAGCACCAGAAGATCATCTCTACACAATCAGGCGACCTATTCTGGGGACAGTCTGGTCATGCACACGTCCCATAAAATTCTGATTTATGTGATACAAAGATATGAGAATTGGCAGTGGGTGGTGGTGTGACGCCTAAGCGGTCTGAGGCCAGGAGTGACTTCTGTGGGGGTGAGGGAAATAGGAATAGAAAGATCCTAAAGCAAGCCCACATGTAGTAGAAAGAAAACAGACTTTGAGTGACCTTATCCATTACCCAACTGCTCTAAGCCTGATTCCTCAGTTGCAAAATAGGAATTACACTTAGATGCACAATAAGAATTACACTCAATTCAAGGAGTTTTTTTTCTTTTTTAGGATTAAATGAAATAGTATTTCATTTATTACATCAGGGCTTGATGTAGATGCTTAATACATAATTTACTCTTTCCCTTGTGATGATTATATTTATCATAATGTACCGATAGGTACATTTTCTGCCAAGGTGCCTGTTTTTCCTAATAAGATTTCTCCTCTATCATGTATCAAGGAAAGTAAAATGGATGCATCCATTTATTCTTAAGCATTGGTGCCTTCTATTATTATCAATGAGTATTTCATAGAATCTAAGAACCATTGAAACCTCAACTAATCTGTCACTTAGCTTGACTATCAAACTTAATTCAGTGATAATGTAGTCGGTTCACTATTCCCCAATTTGTTTAAAAATATTCACCTGGAAGAGAGCTCTGTTTCACCCTAGAGGATGAATGACTTCTCTGGAAATCCAAGCATTAAGGAAACCCAGAGACCTTACTCTTAAAGCAAGCTCTACAGACAGCACTCATCCAAAGCGTTCCCACAAGTTCCCAGTAAATACAAAGGCAGCTAGAGGTACTGAACGGTTTTAGCCCTTGTGCAAATCTTTGGTTTCATCAGCCTTCTCCTGGGGGGGGGGGGGGAGTAGGGGGTAGAAAGGGTACTCTAATTTCTTATCACTTACTTTTGGACATGTGTTTTACAATTTTAGCTTTATTTATGATAGACCATGTTATTGATATTACAGCTTGTTTCTATTACACTCTATCAACTCCAGATTTAAGGGAAATGGCATAACACGATGCATCTTATCAAGAAGTAGAGTAAGAGAAAATGTCAAATAGGAGCGGCAAGTGCGTGATGGCTCTACTCTATAGAGCTCAAGTAACTGGAGGAAATCCACTTTTAAAGTTATAATTTAATTTAAGTCACAGTCTAGTGATTTCAGCCAGAGGAAATTTTAAAAACAGGTTGTGGCAATAGTGAATACAAATTCAAAAGAAGACTAGCTCTTACAGTTCCTATAAAGTACTATGAGTCAAGCCTTAAGGGAATTTCTATATTAAGGTGCCAGTTATGAAATCATGTCATGTCCCAACATATCAGGGTTAACTCCCTCTGAGCTGGAGGAAAACCTGCTTCATTTCACTATAATGATTAGCATCTGTTGACCCACGTATTCTGTACTTGACACTTTTCTAAGCTCTTTACAACACTGACTCCTGCCACTACAAAACAGCCCAAGAGGCAGATGCTGTTATTCCCATTTTACCCTCGCAGATATGAAGACACAATGCTATATTAGATTATACTCACCTGAGAAGTAGCAAAACTGAAATTTAAATCCAAGCAATTTGATTCTAGAGCTGCATTCTTCAACCCAGTACGATACTTTAACAGAGCTTCCTATTAAAACCCCATACATGTTTTTCTGAAAAAAAAGCTTTATGCAAAATTACATAGTGAAAATAACATTGGTTCTGGGAAAAAGTGTTGGAGCAGACAACTCAAAGCCTGTGGAACTTTGCACCTAGAGAACTACCAAAAACAATATATCAATCCCAATTAAAATATAAATGCAGTCAAATATGATTGGCACTGGCATCTACTATCACAGTCAACTCTTTGCAACTTAAACCCTAAGGCTTATACATTTTCCTTTGGGAGTACTTCCTGGAGGGCATTTGCATCTGATAGAAACATTTCCATCAAAATCAAAAATTGAATCCAGCTGTAGCCTGTTTCGTTAACTGATTGTTTTAATGAAAGAGGAAATGTGGGCTTACCTCCTTCACGGGAGCTTGTAGTTTCGCTGTAACTTAAGGTCGAAAGTACAGACACAACTCGACTAAAAAAGGGACTTTTATGGTCATTCAAATATTTTCATAAGTATGTTACATGTTGCTAAGGCTTTCCATTAAATGGGAGAGAGTTCACCCTGAACACTTGAAAACCCAATTTTCAAAGATTTTCACTCTCTGAAAAATCGTGTATGAATCTAAATCACTTTTACATTATACAGCGATGTGCTTATTTAACGAGCACATGAGAAGTAATTAGTGTCCAAGAAATAAATAATATAGGACAGAGATTATTGTGACTAATTGTGATTATTTCTATTATTCAACATACTAATATGGCAAAAGTGCTAGAACGTAGCCACACTTACTCAGAGTTGTAACTATCCTGAACATAATGTCCTTCACTTTTTTTCCAACAAATATCCACCTGGGGTAAGGTACTTGTGCTGTGTGCTGGGGAGTTCGTAAGATACAGAATGGGTGTGAACTCTCCTGTCACGGAGATCAGAATCGCTCTCTGAGTTTTCACAAATGCAACACATCCTATTGTGATTCCAGGCTATTACTATTTCATCAGAGAATTGTGGATTCTGGTTTGTTGTTCTAATGGATGAATTAACGTTCATAGTTTTGGGTTTGTTCCAAATCAATCACGACCCTGTAGCTACACACATCTACAAATATCTAAAAACACAGGAACAGATGCGTTCACTCCAAATTTGCATTCATCAACCCACGGATTTGTTTGTAATATTATAGTGACATACCTCATCCATCGGACATAATACGCAGACATGGTGCTCTAAGTGACTTAATTGCCCCAGAAATGGAAACACATCCCAAACGTAGAAATTCCATTTTGAACAGAAAGGAGCCTCCAAAGATGTGATGATAGACTCCTCTGAGATCTTAAATAAAATACAGTACCTAAAATACAGCTCTGCTTAAATCAAATTGAGGAATCTATCACTGTCACCCACACCTTCTTCACTAGCTCACCTTCTGAAACCTGATTTGAGAGACTGCACATGCTGACTATAATGGCAAAAGGCACAACATTCACTTGCAATGATGAGGTACTTACCACCTGAGCCAGTTCAGGTCCTCTGAGACGATGACACCAAGACGGGATTAGATATACATATTTAGTGAGCAAAGCAGTCATACAACAAGGTAAAGAGGGTGGAACGAGTATAGGTGAGAAAAGCTTTCAAATAGGAATGCAGATCTGACACCTGTGAAAAGAGAGACAGAAGGGAGGACTGAGTAGGAAAAGCTGCAGTTCGTAGCACAGTATTAAGAAAATTTCAGCCAGGCTGATGAGGAGTCCCTGCCCATCAGAAGAGCCCAGGACTGGGGAAAAATGACCCCATTCTAGTTATCTGCCATGCTGAGCTATCGGTTGGGAGAAATCTGGGGGAAGTGTGACCTCTGCAAGAAGCCAGCTGTCACCTGTACCTCCCAGGGGGATCCTCTTGAAAGGGGATGTGAGCAGGCAAAAGCTCATGGAATTCATGTACTTAAAATTTTACAAAAGTTAACTGTTCTTTCGTAAGACTTTATGAGAACAAACAGAGAGAGAGTTGGGAAACCTATCACTTGGGAAAGTATGTCTAATTCCACTTTTGGAACGTGGGAAGAGCTAGCATTCGGTTCAGGTTTCAGTAACTCTCTCTATTGACATAAGCGGGTAATCGGCTCTCCTGTGATTCCAAAGGCAGAGAAAGTCACCCTGGCAGATGACACTACCACGAATCCCTA
The DNA here is from genome assembly GCF_023851605.1 of Tamandua tetradactyla. Lineage (NCBI taxonomy): Eukaryota > Metazoa > Chordata > Mammalia > Pilosa > Myrmecophagidae > Tamandua > Tamandua tetradactyla. Next base: position 80,388,277 of record NC_135335.1, read on the forward strand.
CTTGTTCTTCTTGGAATGTGTCACTGCTCTCAGTACCTTGACTACCACCTATACACTCATTTATCAATCAAACAAAAGCTATCTTCAATTGCATTCTTATATTTTTGCCATGAAAAAAGTGAAGAGGTGCTGAGTCAACTTTGAAGAACACTGATATTTAAAAAGATGGGCAGCAGTCATCTCACCTTTTGTCCCTTACTTATGTTCATGAAAGTCCTAAAACGATAGCTGTACCTATTTCTGTGTTCCAAATACCCTCCCCTTCTTCCTAATCTGACAGGTCGTTATTTTATGTGCTGTCAGATTTTAAGTAAAAAAAAAAAAAACTTGTCACCCCCGATCCATCCACGGCCAAACTTGTTGCCACATTACAATTCAAATAATTATTTAATGACAAACCCAGTCTCTCAAGCTAGAAAGTTTTTATTGGACTTCTCTTCTACCTTCAGCCTTCATAATTAATTAATCACCAGGGTCCTTTGAGAAGTCTATAAGACAGTACCTGTGAAAAAGCCTAATACAACGCCTGACACAAAAATAAATACTTGAGATGTCTAGTTGACTCTGAACTAAAGGGATCAGTTTACTCTGAATTAAAGGGATATATATGCCACTTAGCTAATGATCAGTTTGTTTCTAATCCAATTGTTTTCCTAAAAAAATTTCTGATATAATCAATCAGAGGACATACAAACTATACAGTTAGCTACAGTACACTAGAGAAATCCCCCTGAGTTTCACAATTAGACCTTAAGCCAAAATTAACTATAAAATAACATGAGTCTTTTATGTCAATGAAGCAGCAGTGAATCCATGGTACAAAGACTTATAAAATTCCCCTACCCTCCATCAATATATAAATCCCCTATTTCTTTTACAGCATTTAGACTTCTCAGCATATTCTACTTCCACGATGTTGTTAGGTGAAACAAAGTGAGTAGTAATGACAGACCCTTTGGATAATCTAATTATTTATGTATGTTGAGCATCTAAGTTCTGAGTATCCATCTAGATCCAAATAATATGGATTCAGATCTCCATCCATACCCAGTGAAAAGGCTGTCCCACATTTTCTTCAGATTCCCAGGAAACATTAGTTCTCATAGATATCTCTGATTCCAACAGCCTGTTCCTGCTGAATTGTGCCATCCTAAATGTGGAACTCAGTCCCTTCCTTGGTTTATGCATGCGTGCACACACACATACATGCACATATATGCTCACACATGGACACAGCCCAGACATACAATAGGCAACTTCTAAGTTGTACTGCAATAATTCCCAACTTCTGATATTCATGTTTTGTGCTATCACCACCCCCTTCCACCTCGAGCTGAGCCTAGTGATTTGCTTCTAACCAGTAGAATATAGCAAATGTGGTGGAATGTTAGTTCAGTAATTAGGCTACAAAAGATTGTGACTTCCAGTGTTTTGCAGATTCTCTCTATTCCCTTCTTTGCCACAAACTTTTTTTTTATATTTTCAGTTTCATTTTTATTCGGACCCTCAAGCAACCAACTGAGATTGTTTGAGTTCCCAAGACTACATTGGATGCAGAAACATAACATGCTTAGAAATTCTGAATGGTGAAGGAGTAGACAGTGAGGTTCAACAACCTAGCCCATGTACAAGGCATCAGGACAGTTCTTAAAATAGAGATTCAAGAAACCTAAGAAAATGTTCTTATCTATGAGAAGAGAACAAACTACCGGGTCCTTATTCATAGTTTCCACACACAGCCTAAGTTTTTGGGTGTGATCCACATGGTCAGATATCCCAAATATATCCAACTACTCAAACCAGGGCCAAAGGAGAGGATAGATACACAATTTCCACCAAAGAATATAGTCCACTGGTGGACAAGACCCTTTTCCAGATTATAGAGTTCCTGACACAGGACTGTCTTCAGGGCAGTGCACTCTCTCCTGCATCTCACTGCTATCAAATGTGGGATTTAGATAATAGCTCCTATAACATCTTTTGCTGAATGGGCTCATAAGGGTTACATGGAAACAGCTTCTTTCCAGGATAAGGGTCAACAAGGTATTCACATGTGATGGCAGATTCCCAGATCAGCTGGAACTTGCTGTTCTCTAGGAAGGGTATTTGTATAAAGGGCCGCTTTGTATAGTACCAATTGGGCTTGCTTTTCAGATTAATAACGACAACTTCATGCCTTTCCTCAACCTCTTGTTTGTATCCCCAGATATGCTGTCTGTGCAGCTCGGTCCCCAACACCAACTCTTTGCCACATACTTTAATGCAACAAGCAGCCATATTAAGAGGCTCACATAGTAAGGAACTGAGAACTCTTTCTAATAGCCACCAAGAAATTGATGTCTTCAGTCTAACAGCTTGGGAGCAGATCCTTCCCCAGTTTAGCTTTCAGATGAGACACGAGTACTGACCAGCACCATGAGAGACCCTGAGGTAGATGACCCAGCTAAGCCATGCTAAGGTTTCTGAAGCATAGACTATAATATAAACAATGTGCATTTTCTTGATAATTTGTAATGCAGAAATAGATACCTCATGGAGCTTGTAGTTGAGCAGATGGAGATAAACATTAAACAAACAAATGAATATATAAATTATAAATTAAAAATGATAAAAGTGCTTGGAGGGGAGCAAGCAGGTGTTAAGCTTGAAGATGAAAGAGACCTGCTTAGATAGTTGTGTTTATTTTTTAAATACCAGAAAAGTTCTACCTTTTTGAGGTAACATTTAGGTTGAGATTTAAGGATTGAGAGGGAACAAAGGAGCAACACACCTCGTATGAAGGCACTACAGGGGAAAGATTGTTTAAAGAGGCTCTAAGACAGGACAGAATTTAAGGTATTCTAAGAACTAAGGAGAGACCAATTTACTGGAGCTCAGTGGGGAAAGAGAGTCGCTCAAAGGAAGCTGGAGAAGTAAGGAGGAGTCAACATATTCAGGATATTGCAGTTCAGGCTAAAGAGGATTCATATGATTCTACATATGGGAAAGCATGCAAGGATGGGGATGAGAAGCCTCGGGAGGATTTTTAAAGAGGGATAATGGCAGGATTTGATCTGTATTTTTAAAAAAATCTCTCTGGTAGCTGTGTGTACATGGATTAGAAGAGATGTAAAAAGAAGCATAATGGACCAATTAAGGAACAACTGAAATAGTATAACAGAGAGAAATTGGTGTGATAAGAGAGTGAAAATAGAACTGGGAAAGGGTAGACAGATTCAAAGACATTGTTTGGAGATTAGTATCAAGAGATATGGTGAGGGATGCAGAAGAATGAAAGATGACTCCCAGGTTTCTAAATAATACTGAAGGCAGTTGTAATTATATACAACATATTCTTTTTTGTTGTTACATAAAGACACAGAACTCTGTAGAAAGAATAGAAATCAAGATGCCAGTGGCACCCAATATTGCTATTTGGTCCTTCTTCAAACACCGTCATTAAAATACTTGTTTTCAAATTGCATCAAGTACTATGGCAGCATATTGTTGCTGTTCTTTGGGCTTCCTACTTTATATAAAATAGATTGTAAAAATTTCAGCTTTAATTATTTGCATAATATCGTGTTACTCTCTCGAGTGCAGTGAAGCCATATGACATAATTTGTCAAGAAAAGAGACTCACAGAAAGGGTCAAGCACCACAGATGTTCCAAAGAGAGCTTTTGCCCAGCACATCACCATCACTGTTATTTGGCACTTTTAGGTGCTAAACATTGGACTAACAGCACTGCTGAATCCTCAGAAAAACTTTTTATAAGGGAAGTAAATTTGAATCTCTTCCACTTGCATAAGGAAAGAGGTAAAGAGGTTAAATGGCTTACTTCTAAGCAGAAGGCAGAATCGACCTCCAAGCTAAGGGAAGCCCTCAGAGTATATCTTGATCTTAATTACATGATCATTATTTTGGAAGAAATTAAATATCATCATTAATTGATGCCTGTGAAATGGTTGAGATTCAGGGAGAGATTGTGAGAGTGGAAAGGAAGGAGGCTGCAGGAAGAAACCAATCTCTATTTAACTATACGCTAGGTCTTTTGCTATTTAGCCTCGTGTTTATTAAACAACTGTAAGATCTTTTAAGTAAATGTAGAATGGTACTGTACCAGCTTGAGAAATTGATTATTTTCTGCTTATTAATCAAAAGGAAAAGGAAAAATCATTCTACTAACAGAGGGAGTATTAATACCATAGAAGCTTTGTCAGGTAGAGCTATAGATTACACTGCTGCAATGAGAAAACTGGAGTATAAAGGAGCATATGAACTATAAAGGAGCATAATTCATCCACAACTGAAATGCACTACAACTCCTCTCTTTTCCCTTACATGCTGAGTGCCTTGGTATTCTAACTTAGTATGTATCAGTCTTCTCTGAGGTGTTATTAATATGCTTATTCCACAGACCTTTGCCCAGAAATTCTGTTCTGGTAGTTCAGTTCTGGGTCAAGACTTAAGAATCTGGATTTAACAGGCAAACTCCCTGGGGGAATCAGTGCAGGCAGAAGTACTACCTTGATGTCCTCTCTAATGCCTGGCAAACAGCAGAAGCTTGAAGACTCACCCAGCATGAATCTGGACCACTCCTGGAGGTCCAAGCATTGCAGCTGCCTGCCTCGGGGAATGTCCTCCTTGCATCCACCTTGAATGCATCTAGGTAGAAGGTTTCAAGCCTCACAATTAATCATTTACATAGGTCATCCATGTTACCTTCTTGTGAAGCGTTTCCTGAGTTCCCCCAAGCTAAATGAGTTCCTTAGTGCTTCCAAAGCTACTAGTTTAATACTTTTATTATAAAAAGTGTCAAATTATATTATAATTTTCTTCATAGGTCAATCATTTCCCATTTAAAGTGTGAGCAACTTGAGTATTTATTCATTTCATATCTCTGGCACCTAGCAGAGATATGCTTTTTTGGCACAAAGCAGACACTGGAAAAATTGTTTGGGTTTGTTGGTCTTCCTTTTTTTTCCATAAAAGAAGGGAAGTATAAAGGAATCAAGATAGTATTGCAGACCAGGCTTCAGTTGGTGTTTCCTGTCACATGTATACCTAGAGAATTAGCAGCTACGTGGTTTAGCTAGATAAGAGAGTAATAAACCAATTGTCTTAAGCTCTGCCTTCTAGCTCAGACTTGTTTCCTTTAGTACTAAACCACTCAGAGTCCCAGTTTCTACTTCTATAAAAGGAGAGTTATTGTCCCCATCACAGTTACTGCTGGGAAAATATGCATGAAAAGGCTCTGGAAATGGGAAGGCATTATACACAGTATGGTTAATATAAGGCACTATTTAATTAGGCGGCTGCTGCAGCCTGTGAGGAACTCCTAAATTGTTAGCAGCACCACAGAGAAACTCAGCAGGACTGGCAATTGGTAAAGCTTGCATTTTCCCTCTTTGGTAGCTTAGAAATTTTCACCGTGGTGTAATTTTTATTAATTTATTTAAATAATTTGATAAACGTAATTTAATCTGTATAAATAGCTGTCATTAGCTTTGTTTGTAGGCAAACTCTTTAATGAGAATGCTGAGGGAAATTTCCTGCATTGCATTAGCTTTTATCTGTATTTTTTGGCAGTAACAATACGTGATTGGTTCCTTTTAGGGAGGCTTATATTGAATTAAAACTCCATCCATCACTTCAGTGATATGCTGTTTCGGTTTGCTAAAGCTGCTGGAAGGCAATATACCAGAAATGGGTTGGCTTTTACAGAGGGACTTTATTAGTTTACAAATTTACAGTTTTAAGGCCATGAAAATGTCTCAATTAAGGCATCAACAGGACATTACATTCTCTGAAGAAAGGCCACTGCTATCTAAGGTTCCTCTCTGTGAAATACCAAAGCACATGGCCAGTGTCTGCTGGTCCCTTGCTCCCTGGTTTCATTGCTTTCACTGGTTCCAGTGGTCTCCTCTCTGAGCTTCTGTGGGTCCTCTCTTAGCATCTCTGGGGTTCTTCTCTCTCTGTGAGCTCTCTCTCTTAGGTGTTTTCTGTGAGCTCTCTGAGTTTTTTCTGTCTTTTATCTTCATAAAGGGCTTCATAAAGGATTAAGACCCACCTTGAATGGTGCAGGTCATATCTCAGTTGAAGCAACCTAATCAAAAGGTCCTAACTACAATAGTTCTGCACCAACAGGAATGGATTAAAAGAACCTGGCCTTTTCTGGGGTACATAACAGCTTCAAATCAGCACATATGCCATGGACAATAATACTCTTTTTTTTTTCTTTCTGAAATAAAATTTATATTTTACTCTCATCCCTAGCCTTATGCAGCATAGGGAATGTGTTAGTTAGATTCTGTTGTCAACTTGGCCAGGTGACCATACCTAGTCTTGTTGCTGCGGACATAAGCCAACGGTACGTGAACCTCATCTGTTGCCAATTACATCTGCAGTCAGCTAGGAGGCGTGTCTGCTGCAATGAGTGACTTTTGACTTAATAGGCTGGTGCTTAAATGAGAGATCGCAATGTAGCACTGCTAAGCAGCTCGGCATTCCTCATCTCAGCACTTGCAGCTCAGCCCAGGCCTTTGCAGATGCAGAAAGAAGTCACCCCGGGGAAAGTTGTTGGAACCCAGGGGTCTGGAGAGAAGACCAGCAGAGACCATCTTGTGCCTTCCACGTAAGGAAGAACCTCAGTGGAAAGTTAGCTGCCTTTCCTCTGAAGAACCAACAAAAATAAATCCCCTTTTATTAAAAGCCAATCTGTCTCTGGTGTGTTGCATTCCGGCAGCTACCAAATCAGAACAGGGAATGACAAAGAGAATACATATCCTTAGTGGGTGGTCTCTCTGAATTAGTGTATTAGCCAAACAGGCAATTTACCACCCTGGCAAACACTAAGCACACAAGTAGGAAAGGAAGGGACAAGTCATCAAGGAACAATGAAGCAAACTATGATAGCCATCATCTTGGTCGACTGGAAGGGGGCAAGGAAGAAAATGAAGCAAATGCGAGATACTTCCTGTGTGGGCACTCTCACAAAAGTTCAATTATTTATAACTGATGACATGTGGCTGGCTTCTTTCTTCAACAGCCAAGGACTTTTTCTCTTGCTTTTCCATGACTTCTCACATGTAGTGCTTGCCTCCTTATGAGCTTATGACAGCCTTCCCTCCTGACCACTTGCTATTGCAAATTGCATATAAAGAAAGAAAAATGATGCTTTGGGGAAATTTATACACAAGTGTCTCCAATTTTATCATTTTATCCCACTGTATGTCCAGTCTTCTTACCTATAAAATTGTGCATTTACGATATGACTTTCTTTTTGGGGGGGGGTGTGGCGGGGTGCATGGTCCAGGAATCAAACCCAGGTCTCCTGCATGGAAGGCAAGCATTCTACCACTGAACCACCCATGCACCCTATGATATGACATTTTGAACTCAAAGTGGTACAGAGAGAGCCAGTAAGCTGACCGCTCCTCCTCTTACAGAATGCAGATTTGACCACTGACCACAGATCCCTGCCACCAAAAAGTGCCTCATACACAAATGAAAACAAATGCACCCCAAAGATTTTTTACCAACCCTTAACTTACTGTTTTTAATTTTATACAAAATTAGCCCACATTTCATATTTTTGCCTGCTCTCAGACAAGCAGTATGGCAGTGGCAGGGACGGGAAAAGAATGGATCAAAGGCTTTTTCAAAGCAAGATCACAGTTAAAAGTTTAAAGCAAAAGGCTTTTGGGTTCAAGATTGTTAGCTTTTCCCATAACTTTCATATCTACATAAAGCACTGGAAGAAAGCACTGTCCTAATTTGGGAAAATCTGTTCTAAATTCAACCTGCCATTGCTTGTTATTCTATAACTGAGTTTTTAAGAATAATTGAAAACCAGAAAGCAGACAGTATTATTATCATTATTAGAACTACTGCTTTTGAAATAGAATTTCAGAGATTGAGAGATTATGTCTAAGTCTATATCCTTTCTTTTCTATCTCTCTAGATTGCACTCTCATCTCTGTGTCTGACAGTGCATTTATTTTCCAGAATGATTGAGAACCATCTTTAACCTCTGGGGTGCTCCACAAGTTCCTACTTGAATCTCTTCTCATTGTCTTCTTGTCTCTTGATCTTAGAGACAAATAGTCTTGGCTTCATTTATTTTTTTGTTGAGCTAGTGACCTTTGCAATATTGAGATATAGAAAACTGTGTACCTAAGGTTTTAGAATTTAGAACAGGTTTAGTGAAATGCAGGCAGAGAGACAAAGACAAGCAGGGTTTCAATTTCCAAACAAATTTTGACTAATAAGAGGTTCCTCATGCCTCCATAGTGCATCAAGCTGACTCATTAAAGCACAGGAGGGAGCCCCTAAGTCTCCAAGCGCCTTAGATACGGACTGTCCTTGCCCAGGTAGGGTATTAGACTCATGTAAGCTGGTAATGTCCTGACCACCACCTGTACTGCCAAATACGGTGAGAAACATCATGTTTTACTAAACTATTGTTCTTCATTCTTTAAATTACACATTCAGCCAAAGTACAGAAAACATCTAGGTGGCACACATATTATTACATTCTAGAAAAACAAATATCAATGATCTATACTCTAAAAGAATTTTCAGTCTTGTGGGAAAGAAAGATATAAATTGATCTAAGCATTTTAGAGAAAGGTGCATACAAAAGGGCTATTACAAAAGTGCAAACATTCTATTAGAACTCTAACAAATATACATGAGGACTTCTAATTGGGGATAACAAAAGACATATCAGAAGTCACTACTATAATGGGAAAGGGCTTCATTTATTGAGAAAATACTTTTGAACCTGGCATTAGTTTCTTTGCAATTTAACTGTAGGATATTTAGTATTATCTCCTATGTTTCCTAACACAAATGCTCCTGCATCTTTAAACCTATCTTCAAATACTACTCTAGGCAGATATTGTCCACTTATTCAATGACCCATTTCATATGTATTACTTGAGTTTAATGCAGTGCTGGATTCTGGGTGGGAAACATTGAGAATGGAAGTGTGAGTAGGAACTAGCTAGGAAAAGAAAGCATTAGTAATGAAATGGGGATACAATGCAGAGTGAAGACTATATACAGAACCCCCAAACTAACATTTAGCACGTGGCCCATCTGAAGAACTTCAGGGACCCCATTTCAAGGAACAGAGTTTATTAAGTATTAAAAGTTGATTCAGAACAGAAAGGGCCAGATGATAAGGCACGTTGTATGGCATGCTGAAGAGACGAAACCAAAACAGCAGACTGAAGGAACAGGAAATAGTCTACTGCAAAGAACCAAGGAAAAACAGATGAACTAAGTAAGAAATTTGGGGAACTGGGAGAAGTGAAAATATTTGAGGGATATAAAGACATATAAAAATTATTGTGGTGAATAATTTGAAGACAGGGCCAAGCTGTTACGACAAATATTACACAATGGGTTTAAATAACAAGAATCTATTGGCTCAGAGTTTCAGAGGCTACAAGCCAAAAATGAGAGCATTGGAAAAGCAATGTTTTCTCCCAAAAGTCTGTAGCATACTGTCACTGGCTTGCCCCAATCTTGATATTCCTTAACTTGCATCTCTACCTCCTGACACACGGTGATCTCTCTCTCCTGTGTCACTCTTTGGTTTCTGCTGATGTCCAACTTTTTCTGTGGCTTCTTCCTTTTGTCTTCCAGTTTCTTCTGTTCATTAAGCCTCCAGTAAAATGGATTAAGACCCACATTCATTCTGTTAAACCACACGTTCACTAAAAGTAACATCTTAAATGATCCTATCTACAGTGGGTTCACACCCACAGGAAGGCAGACTAAGATTTAAGAACATGTTTTGCTGGGGTTCAAACACCCCATCTACCCCTGGGGGTGAGTTGAAAAAGAAGGGAAAATGAAGGAAGAAGCCCTAGTTTCAGGTCTAGAAAACAGGATGGATGATTATGGTACCATTCTTCGACATACAGAAGAAAAGTTGTTTAGGAGAGGGTTGAATTAGGATTCAGCCTGAGCCATGATGGGTCTTGAAACATCAATAAATCATCAGTGGACTCAACCACTAAAACAACATGGTCTGTGAGCTTCCATGTAAAACTGGAAAGAGAAATCTCCCGATCAGAATTAGGGTAGAAAAAGCACTTAGAGCAAATTTCCTCAAATACTTTATGGACTTTATATTGTTCAATTATTTAAAATCATATTTTCTAGCAATTTATACACCATGATCTGTATAAAATAACTGCGGTCTTTATTGTTCGTTCATTTGTTTAAATTTATTAATCAATAGCTATATGCCAGACACTAGACATGGAGCACTGAATATTATGTAATTCTATTAAGTCTGTGTCCTCAAACTCAGGATTCAAGGAAAGGCCATCGCTCTTCTGACATAGGAACTTGGCTTTCCTACACTCTCATGGGAAATGCAGTAGAGTTTACTATTTAAAACAAAGTCCCTAAAATCCAAATTGATTCAGTTTAAATTACACTTTCACTGCTTACCAGTTGGATAAAGTTGAAAAGTTTCTTAAATTTCCTGTGTCCCCCCCACAATTATTTTTTTGTTTTGTTTATCTGAGAGTCCATAGTATTAAAAGCTCTTTTTTTCATGGAGCTGTTAACAGAATTTTAAATGAAGCCCTTAGAATAGTTCCTGGCACATAGAAAATGCAATAAAAGTGTTAGCCCTTATTATTGCTACCAAAGAACAGTCAAGGACAAATGAGCCAGTGAAATTTGTTCCTGGTGTGTTTGTCAGTTGGTTGTTCTAATCTGTTTTTGACTATGTGAGGATTTTGAGAACAGCTGTGGTTGCAGAAGCATAAAATAAAGATTAACATCAATCAGACAGTATTTGTTGATACCTCTGTATTTACATCTTATGATATCTCACAAAGGCTAACTTTGGAATACAATTGTGGATTCCATTAGAGTTAAAAATAGAAGATACTCAAGAAAACCTGCTAAGTGAATGCGAGAATGAATAAGAGTCTCAGGGAACCAGGTGTGAAGATCAGAATCAACACTGTATCTTCAACTTAGGCAAGAAGAAAAAATAAATTGGAAAGGAAGAAGTAAAACTGTCACTATTTGCACTTCAGTGCTTCAAAGACCTTTTTTCAAAAGGATGAAAGGACAACAGACTCAAAGGGAGAAAAAATTTGTAAACCACATATCTGATAAGGGGTTGATATCTAGAATATAAAGAAATCCAACAAAACAACAATAAAAAGACAAACAACCCAATTTAAAAATGGGCAAAAGACACTGTCATGGTCAGATTCATGTGTTAATTTGGTCAGGTGGTGGTACCTAGTTGTCTGGTCAGGCAAGTGCCGGCCTGTCTACTGCTATGAGGACATTTCATGTACTTAAATCATGACCATGTTGACATATCCACAGCTGATTGCAATAAGTGATGCTTAATCTAGTCACTAGAAGGCTTTTAGGGAGAATTCAGAAGAGACAATCGCTCTTCCAGCTTCAGCCAGCCAGCCTCTCCTAAGAGATCATTGAGGACCTTCATTGGACCTGCCAGCTCACAGCCTTCCCTACAGACCTGGGACCCTTACATTCCCGTGGTTGCCCATCCAGCCTCCCCTGAGAGTTCGTTGAAGACCTTCGTAGGAGTTACCAGCTTGCAGCCTGCCCTACAGACCTTGAACTCTACATTTCCACGGTTACGTGGACACTTTTATAAATTTTACATTTACGGGTATCTCCTGCTCATTCTGTTTCTCTAAAGAATCCTAGGTAATACAGACAGGAATAGACATTTCTTCAAAGAGAAAACACAGATGGTTAAGAGGCACATGAAAAGATGCTCAGCTTCACTAGCTATTAGGGAAATGCAAATCAAAACTACAATATCATTTCACACTTATTAGAATGGCCTTTATAAACAAACAGTAAAGAACACGTGTTGGAGAAGATGTGGAGAAATTAGAATGCTTATTCACTGCTAGTGGGAATGCAAAATGGTACAGTCACAGTGGGGGATGGTTTGGCAGTTTCTCAGGAAACTAAATATAGAGTTGCATTATAACCCAGCAATTCTGCTACTCTGGGTATTCCCAGAAGACCTGAAAGCAGAGAGCACCAACAGGTATTTACACACCAGTGCTCATAGCAACATTATTCACAATTGCCAAAAGATGGAAACAACCCAAATAATATTCATCAACAGATGGATGGACAAACAAAGTGATGGACTATTATGCAGCAGTAATAATGAATGAAGTCCCACCCATGCAACAATATGAATGAACTTTGAGGACATTATCCTAAGTGAAGTAAGTCATACACAAAAGGACAAAAATTTTATCATCTCACTGACATGAATTAACAATAATATGTAAACTCATAGGAATAAAATATAGAATATACGTTACCAGAATGCAGAATGAGGCCAAAGAATAAGGAGTGGTTGCTTAAGATGTGCAGAATGTTTAACTAGCTTGAACTTGAATATTTGGCAATGGACAGGGTGACAGTAGCGCATTTTTGTGAGAATAATTAACAGTGCTGAATGTGGTAGAATGGGGAAATTTAGAGTCACGTATGTCATCAGAAGAAAAGTTGGAGGTTAAACATGGGAATATATAACACAGTGAATCATGTGGTGGTCAATGTTCATGATTAACTGTACAAATATAGAAAGAAGTTCTTTCATGAACTAGAGGAAATTATGACACTATTTCAAGGAATTAATAATTGAGGGTTATATGGGGGAAATGTACCTACTGCAAACTATGGGCTATAGTTAACAATAATATATTTTAAAACTCTTTCATCAACAGTAACCAATGTACCACACAAATACTCTGTACCACACCCATACTGTGGGTCAATAATAGAGGGATAAGGGGTGTGAGAGGATTTGGGTTTTCTTTTTTATTTGTATTTCTTTTCTGGAGTAGTGAAACTGTTGTCAGATTGATCATGGGGAAGTACACACAGCTATGTGATAATGTTGTGAACCAGTGATTGCATACTTTGGATGGTTTGTATGGTGTGTGACTATATCATCTCAAAAAAATTGCATTTAAAAACATAAAAAAAAGAAAAATGAATAAATGGGAAGCTCAGGGAACCAAGTATGAAGACCAGAATCAGCCCAATATCTTCAACTGCTCCAGAATGAGAGATTAAGAACAGTATAGAAATGGGAATTAGAAGTTCCAGAAACTAGAAAATGAAAAGATACGAGGTTAAGGCAAAAAAGCAGATGAGTAGAGAACAGAATTGGAAAGTCCACACACTGAAGAAAAGCAGATTCAAGCCCAAGGCAGGTTCCATCTGCATTTAAGAGACAGGTATAAAGGAGAAAGGGAAAACACACCTCATTAGCTAGAGCACATGAAGAGATAGGCTAGGCAAAACTTCCCACCTAGCATTTGCTGACTTTGTATAATTGCCTGCCAGCAGGTGCCAGGCTAGTAGACTGTAAATCATAACTGAGACTAAAAAAAAAATCAATTATAAAATTTTTGGTTAATTAACATTAATTTCACTGATGCTGCACCATGAAACATGAAACATTAATGAAGATTCCTGATAAGGCAACAAAAAAGCAGAATGAATGCTGTGTAACCACTTGATTGACCCTGGAGTACGCTTTGGTAGCTCTACACTAAACATGGAACCTCTCACTACAGTTTTCAGTAAAAATCGAGGCAGCCTATACTCTATGAATTTCTAATCATGAGACCCACTGTTGAAAAATGTGGACGCTCCTATTGTAAAAGAGAGAACTGCTTTAAATCGTGCTGATCCAAAGAGAGTTGAACAACCTCTTCTCAAGGCACCCTAGACGTATTGACTTATTTCACCACATACCAGAGTTGAACAATTTCCACTGGTGCTGATCCTCTACATTTGCTTATTCTTCTTTCTCTCTTGTAAATAGTGGAGAGGCGTGATTCATTCTATTCCTAAGGACTCCGTCAATCACTGCACAGATACCGAATGTGAGTATGGCATTGGCTTTGGAATGAGTCTGCTGTACTTTAGCATGAGCTAATGCTATCTATATCATTCAAAATGACTGGTTAGCAGTCAAGGATGTGGTGGCTCCAATTAACCTGGTCCATAAATACTTTTTAGTGAAGTCAGGCCAAAGAGATTAATGGATTTCAATTTGGAAATTTTATTTGAAATTGACTGGTCCTGGAATAGATTAGAAATGCTGCAATTGACCACAAGCACAAGTCATGAACTAATTATTAAACTGGCAATGTAATAACTGAGAAAGTATGCCTTGTTTCCATTCTAACATCTAGTGAAAACCACATCAGAAGCTTAATAGTTTTTTTCTGTATTGGAAAGAAAAGAAGATTAACAACATCTTGATATAAATCTTCTTAAAAGATTTATGTACGGCTATAATCCCATAGAGATTCCAATGCAGATTTAACCTGGAAATCATATTTAGATTCCTTTTAGTTATCATGTACTGAAAAATGTAGAGCAGATATGTTGGCTATTCGTTACAGAAATGACACGTTATTCAAGTGTCAAAGTTGAAATTCACAATTTACTACTGTTTTGCCCATATAACCACAGAATAGTTAAATATGATTGATATATCTCATATATCTGCAGGAATCAGTATTTAAAGGACCTAAGCAATTATCATGTCACATACAAGATTTCCTTAATGAACGCTGGTAAATTAAATTGACCAAATATTTCAGTAGATTTAGTCCCAGAGTTCAACATCAAATAAAACCATACTTACTAAAGTCCAGTATCACGTCAACTGATTACTTGGAGCCTTGTAACCAACCAGACTCTCTTCCATGAGCTGTGTTACCCTCAAAAGGAATTCCCTTTGTGATTTTCACTTTTCAGTCACAGTCAAATATAAGATATTTATTCTTATTCGATTTTTACTTGAATTCATATAGTCATTTTTTCCATAACACTCTTAACATAATTTCAGTTTGAATGTTGGATGACTGAGAATTGTTGGGAAGATCTTGGAGTACCTGGGTTTGTCAGTCATCCTAATATTTCCAAGTAATTTGTTTGCTGTTTACTAATTCATAACTAGAAAAAGTACATAGTTCCAATGTCCTAAACCCATAAGCTATGGAGGGCATTTAAAGTGTAAAAGTGTTTCACAGTTCCCCCAATGAGTTGGAAATTCCAATTTAGAAAATGTGAGGATTTCTTAAATTACCAAATGAACATAACAATTAATTCAATCTAAACTGCACATCCTCCCAAATTTATGCCATTTTGAATGTGGTGTACCTATTAATACAAGAAACTGAAAACAATTCAAAAAAATTAGAACACATCTGTTATTTAGATCAATGGAAAAATATAAGTTCAAAATGCAAAGAATAAAAGAACTAACACATGGCACAACTAGTTGCAACAAAGTGGTTATATTAACCATTTCTAGTTTTTAGATTTGCCTAAAGCTGTCATTCTTTTTTGCAATGCTGTTTTCACTCTCTTTGGGTGTATACCTGAAAGTAGGATTGCTGTGTCCTATGGTAATTCTATATTTAACTTTCTGAGGAACCACCATATTACATTTCACAGTGGCTGCACCGTTTTCCATTCCCACCAAAAATGCACTAGAGTTCACATTTCTCTGCATTCTCTCCATTACTTGTTAGTTTCCACTTTTTGGTAATACCCATCCTTGTGGGTGTAAAGTGGTGTCTCTTTGTGGTTTTAATTTGCTTTCTCCCTGCATAGAAATATGTAAAGATGCCATTAACATATTTTAAATGGCATACTTGTTAGATTCTGACTATGGGGCAATTTCATGTAATATCACTTCATAAGAACCTTGCACTATAATACTATGTGTTATCACTGTCTCCAAGCCATTAGCAAAGAAGAAATTTATATCTGTGGGTTCAGAAATCCATCTAAAATATTTCAAATAACAAATAAGAATGTTAAATGCAAAAAGCAAAAGAGAAAAAAACATGCTAATATGACCTCAGTTTCTAAAAATAAATTTTTAGATATAACTTTTAAAATGATCTTTCCACTATAAAGCTAGTATCCTTGGTGTTGCTGATTTCCTATAAAGTTTTGTTTTAGCAGAATTATTTTATACCACTTCTTTATAGCAAAATGGTGGATGTTAAAATAAGAAAAAAAAGGTAAAAATGTCACAACACCTGAAAATCATGTACTATTTATTAATAAAAAATATAATTAATTTTATGTTTGATTACAGTAATAAGATAGTTAAGATATATAAGTCATTGTGATGGTTGATGTGCCAAGTAGATCATGGCATCCAGCTGTTTGGTCAAGCAAGCACGGGCCTAAAGTTTCTTTAGCCAACAATTGAAGGCCTTAAAGGGAGACTCGATTATTTTAGCAGTCAGGAAGAAGGATTTCTATCCTCACTCAGGCAATCAGCTAGTTTTGGGGAACTCAACATCACCTTCGTTGAGTTTCCAACTTGCAACCTGCCCCACAGAAACAGAATTTGGGCTTGCCATTCCCGTGGTCATGTGAGCCAATTCTTGTGATAACTCTCTCTATATAGATAGATGGATAGATAGATAGATAGATAGATAGAGAGATAGATAGATAGATAGATAGATCATATATATATATACACATTAGGTTCTGTTTCTTAGGAGAACCCTGACTAATACAGTCTTCAAACAAAGTTGTCATATTTAAAGCTCAGGTATGACTGAATATAATGTAATGTAATATAATATGATATGATATGATATGATATAATATAATACAATATAATATAATATTGATAAAATGTAGTAAGGATTTTAACCCTGAAAACCTCACAAATTGTCAAAAGAGATTAAAACTTAAGTGACCCATAGGTAAAGGAACTTTTTTTTCCTTTTTTAAAATCACATCATAGATGTACTAAAAACGTAGGAACATCAATCACATATGCAAAAGGTACTGCAGAGGCCTAACAAAACTGCCTCCATAAACTTTATCACTTTTAACAGATCTCTACCAGTAATTTTATAAAGGAAGAGAATTACCCATTCTTTTCTATCAAAATAGATTTTATAAGTCAACATTAACCCTCCTTCTGCTTCCTTGCAATTTTTGTCTTTGTAATAATTTTAAGGATGTTCAAGGAGTCTTCTTGCATGTCAAATGATGAAAACAAAAGCTGGTGTGGGAACTATCACACAAGGATTTAATTCAAGCTATCACAAGTCAAGGTCACGCTTGATCTCAGCTCCCAGAGGTGCTAACAGGCAACTTTCAATGGATTCAAATTATGGGCCAGATCATTAAACGAGCTGACTCACTCATTCAGTCTTGCTATTAATAAAGAACTCATATTGGAGATTTTCCGCACGGCTGTATGGATAACCTGAATTTATGTGGACCTCAGCAGTTCGAAGTCTGAATTCATTTTCTTGAAACAAGCAGAATCTGAATTTTATTAGCATGGAAAAGAGTTCTCTTTTCATTAGATTATTCTGAAGTGCTGTCCATTACATAATATGCCATGCATGTGGAACCTTTAGTATAAAAATTGTGATTGCCACTCAATGGGGGAGTATTTCTAAGATGTGACAGATTTTATAACTGTGAAGAAGGGAATGTCGGCCTGTCTGTGTCTCTTAGATTTCAAACATGCTCTTTAAATTAAAATTATAGCACATAGAAACTACATTACCTGTTTCAGTTGCAGAAAATTGTTTCTTCTCCTTGAATGTGTGTCCTTTTCAGAGTAAGTGTCCTGGACTATACAGGGTTTCATAAGTGGTAAGTGAAACCTTTGCCTTCCTGTTGGATGTCCCAAAGCAATTACCTGTAGAACATTATAAATTACGATCAAGAAGCCTTGACCTATATTTTAAATAAGTTTTAAGTATTTTTTATTTAGATTTTTATTAAACACAAAAAGGGAGTTAAGTGATTTAAAGTTTCTCCCAGCCAAATTTTATTTAAAAGACACAAAAATAATCAGTGGCAATGATTTGGAAATAAATGTAAAAGCTAATTTTAAAAGAAATGACACAAAGATCTGCCTATTGTCCTTAAAACTGGCAAAAAAATTTAAAATGACTTAAGGGTCCATGGTCTATTTTTTCATACACCCATTTGCTCAGTTTTAGTCCATTTATTATTTATTCTTCTGAGTATTAGCCATGTCTCAAACAATGGGGATGCAAAGGTAAATAAAATTCAGTCTCCATCCTCAAATAATTCAATGCTCAATAGTATAAACACTTATAGAAAAATAATTGCAATGCCCTGTGGTAAATGTTGTAAAACAAGTTCAAAAATGCACATAGGTGATATCAAAGAGTGAGTTTCAACACCTCAAAGAGAAGGTTAGAGAAAATTTCAGAATAGAACATACTTATTCTGTGAATTGAATGAGTGGGTTTCAACAAGTGGGCAAAGTAAGGAGGGACGCTTCATTAAAGGTGAAACTTCAATCCCTACAAAATGAAATTTTAAAAAGCTTGATGAGGTTGGAGGACAGGTTATGAGTAGCATTTTGTGGAAAGAGAAAAGAAACACAAAAGGCATAAAATAGATGAAATTTTAGAAGAATACATGCAGGAGAGAGTTGCTCTCCTTTCATAGGCAACATGATGCTATCAAAGTGTTTTATCATTAAATAAATATTGATAAATTAGGATTAATATTTATATTTTCTATAAACTGAATATATTTGAAATGATTTAATAAAAATATTTACATTATTAAAAGATAACTCTGAAGGTCCAAATAGAATTAGCAGACTGAGCACTTCTATATATCCTATTTCTTGCCTAAAAGCCCATAAAATGACCCAAAAAAGATATTTTAGCAAAATATATCCCTAAGATGGAAAAAAAACAATGATAATAACAAAAATAGTGGCACCAGTGAGACAAGAACGTAAGAATTCCTGAAGTCAGGAATTAGGAGGGAAATCATCAGGAAGCTATTTTGTAAAAATGGGGTATGCAGGACTTCCAAGCTCTATGCTAGTGGGTATAGCAAATAAGGGGAGAGATTTTCTGAAGGTATAACACCCTTTACCCCCCTGCAATCAGTTTGCACAGTGAACTACTAAACAGCTGCAAACAAGCTAATGAGGGAGTGTAGGCACTAAATCAAACAGATTATGACGGGAGGGCAGGGGGCTTTCACACCCAAGATGTGTAAAAAGCCCTATGCGTAGAAAGCAAGCTTGTAACACTAAGATAAATAGAATATACATAGCGAAAGACTGAGTTAGTACACAGAGAGATTAAGCCAAGAAACTCTTCCAGAACTCATTACAAACAAACCTAGATATGGAATTATGAAAGGACAACTGAGTAACCACAGAAGTGATACTTAGAAGGTTCAGCATCTAACAGAAATTCTACAAAGAACTGGACAAAACATTACAAGAAAGGTATTGCCAATACAAAAAAAAAATGAGAGAAATGCAAGAAATGAAGGTAAGTAGATATTTCACCTTCAAAGGACCTACTGAGTTCTGACTAGGATGCAGAGAAATGCACCCACAGCTAGATAGAGCGTGGTAGCATTTCAGAATGTTAAGAATAAACACACGTTTCTTAAAATCTTCTAGACACACATTTCTTGAATGCTTCTAGAGAAACAAAACAGAAGGATCAAATGGACATTAAATTTAGGGATGCCAGATAAAATACAGGGTGCCCAGTTACATTTCAATTTTTAATAAATGACAAATAATTTTTTATATTACTATGCCCCAGATTGCATATTGAATGGGGCATACTTACTCTTAAAAATAAATCATTATTTTTCTGAAATTCAAGCTGAACTGAATGCCCTACGCCTTTATTTTCTAAATTTCGCAATCCTAATTAGATTACTCATCCGCAGAAGAACACTGGATTAATATCGTCATTGTTCTAAATATGGAATTTGATACCCAGTCAAATTATCATTCAAAAAAGTTAACCCCACAAAATATCTTAAAAAGAATTACTAATGGATATATGTAACAAAATAAGTGTCTAAATATCAGTAAGTTAAAATAATAACATGGAACTAAAATTCACAGAACAATCAATTTGGGAAGTACATGAAGAGTGTTTGGGCAGAAAATAAAGCACAAAAGAAGCATAATAAATTACTTCTCTATTCACAGGGAGTATATAAGAGATTGATAGAAAAATATTCAAATTTATTTAATAAAAAATCAAATTTGTTCTTAGATTTTAGGTTATAAGTATCACTCTCACACTCATGAGTCATACTTGCCTCCTTATTGTTCCTTGAACATGCCATACAACCTCCCACAAGAGGCCTTTCCCCCTGCTTTTCTGTCATCCTAGAATGCTCTCCCTGGATATCTGCATGATACTGGATTCTGACAGCTCCTTCATGTCTTCCATAATAAATCTCTTCCCAGTGGATCTTTTCTAAGCATCTTAAATAAAATTACAACCCCCATCACCCACTCGCATTACCTATCCTCCCCTTTCCCAAACCTGTATCTTTCTATATTATTTATGACCAATTATCAGAGTATGTAATATATAATCTAAGTTCTATAAAAGCTGCACTTGCAAAATATGTGTTTAATTGAATTACTGAATTGGATCAATATAATTTAATAAGCCACTATATTAGTGCATGTACTTAAAGGGGGAGGGTTGGTAAGAGAAAAGGAAAAGTCAAAGATAATTGGCTAGATAACTAGGTTTTTGAGGAGAATGGAAGTATTTGAAGAATGATAATAAGTTCAATCTCAGGTACCAGATCCAATACGCAGATAGATATATAAGTCTAACACTAATGGGAGAGTACTATGGTGGAAATTTGGACTTGGGCTAAATATAGATGATAGATAAAGACATAGATGGGATAAGATTCCCCAGTGAGACTTTGTAGAATGAAAAAAAGGGCCAAGGATAGAAACCTTGAAGCCAACAGTAAGGTACAAATAATCAATGACTGATCAGAGAGTCAAGGGATAATTGAAGACAGTGGTGGTACAGAAGTTATAAGGGTGAAGTTTCTAGAAGTGAATATTCGCTGTCAAAGGCTGCCACAAAGTTAAAGAAAATGGAAAATGAAATGACAGCTGGGTTTGAATATTAGGTCATAAGTAATTTTAATATGATTGGGGGATTGCCTTCAAAAATGCCCCCGATTCTCTATCCCTTTCTGTACTTATGCACTTTGCAATGTGACCTGCACCTCTTCTGATCAAGATTGGGGATCTGTTTTCTCACCTCTTGAATTCAGTCAATCTTGTAACTTGTGTGGGAAGCAACAGTGCAAGTTCCAACTGTGGACCTCAAGAGGCCTCAAAGCGTCCATTCATTCTCTTGAAACTCTACACCCAACTGACTACAAACATACATCTGAGCATGCTGACCAAATGTTCCATGTATTTGTGGGCAGTAATAAATATTTATTGTTTTAAACCACTGAATTTTTGGGTGTGGTTTGTTGCACAGCTATAACAACACTTTGAGTGGGGCTAGTAGCTGAGACAAGAATGCAATGGGCTAAAGAGATATAGGCCTACAAAAATAGAAATAGCGACTATAAAGTAGTCTTGCAAATGTTCTGGGTGATTAAAAAAAAGGAGAAAAAAGCTAAAGTTAAGAGAGGAGTTTATCTTTAACTGATGAGTAAATCATTGTTTGTTCATAAGCTCTGAGGAAGTACCTGATGCTTGATGGAAAAAAAAAAGATTTCAGATTAAGGAGAGGAATAGAGCGACAACTGATGATAAAATGCCAGGGAGGAGATGAAAAAGAATGAGATCTAGAACACAAGTGAATCAATTAGCCTTGGAAGGTAGAGAAGACTCCCCTTTTTCAGGATAGAGGAATGAGGTTAAGGGTTGTAAGTAGATGGGCTTTAAGTACAAACAAGTTCGTAGATGGATGAGGGGAGTAGAGAAAGTTCTTAAATGAGAGCCTTTATTTTCTGTGAACTAGGAAGAAAGATCATCTGTGAGAAATATCAGAGGTAGAATAGGAGTCTTGAAAATAAGGCTTAAGACAGAGATTCTCAACCTCAGCATTATTGAAATTTGGAGGCAGAGTTCTTCATTGTGAAGGAGTGTCCTGTGCATTGTAGAAAGTTTAGCAGCATCCCTGACCTCTATCCTTTAGATGCCAATAGCAAACACTCCCTTTCCCTCCTCCAAGTGATACACACTAAATGTCTCTAGACATCAACTATCCCCAGTTGAGAACTGCCTTAAGGGAAAGGGAGAGTGAGCTATCAAGGAAAACTGTAAATGTCTGGGAATCACTTTTATTTCCTAACTGATCAACCTATTTAAACAGATTAATATGTTCTGCAGCATTTTCAAATCCACATACCTGGGGTCACTTGAAAAATCTCAAACTTTAGTATCATTTCCATCATCAACAAAAAATGTTCTTGTTAAATTTTATCCTCAGTGTTCAAAAGCTGAACCATGACTTTTTAAAAAGAGAAATCTATACAAATAAATGCTTGGAATAAAATTAAATCTTCTCCAAAAATAAAATGTAATTTCCTCTGCTTAACCTTCTTCATTTTACCTGTCAGTTCCCAATCTCTTTGTTCATTACATTCAATAATGAATCGAGCCTTTGTATCTCAGGATTCTTAAGAGACTTTTTTGTCATCCCCAAAAAAAGTCCCTCCAGAGTTGTACAACAAGTGTGATTTGTAAAAGGTATAACTGTCGCTTCTGGAGCCTTTTCCAACAGCTTGCATGCAAAGTGGCAGGTCTGAATACTAAACAAGAGAAGGGAAGGTGATACCCACACACGTGGCTATACATTGTGCCTTCATTCATGAAACCACTTTGCTTAGCTGTAATTACTCTGCTACCCATTCATGCAAGCAAGGCATCAAGGAAACAAACTTGTTGGGTGAATAAAAGCAAATTAAATGACAGGGACAGAGGTAGGCATATGAAAACTGAGAGTAGGCATTCAGTATGCAAATTCTCAAGTCAGTAGATGCATCAATTTACAGCTCCTGCCTTGGAATAAATTGTAGAGCAATAAAAGCAACGAACTTTCCACTCAGTTTTGGTTTTGAAAGCCTGGGTAGCAGAAGGATGGAAGTTGGTTCCCAGCAGAATTTCAGAGCTCAATAGTATAGCTGTTAAAATCTGCTTCAACGGAAGGCGAGCTCTCTGCATTATCTGAGTTGGAGAATGTCTTCTTTGTTGATAGTGTCTATTCACAGAGTTGGCATTTAACAATATATTAATTAAAGCTCTAATCCTCTAATGTTTGTCACCCAGTTTTGACAAGCTCTATTGTATTTTTATGTTGATATTACTCTTCAGCAGACAACATAGTTCTTCACTCAGTCACATCAAGATGTTGAATCTCAGGATAACAGCTAAGTGAGAAAAAACCAAGGGCTTTTTTCCAACTTTATTTTTGTGTTTGCTTCTAATGGAGAAACCATTAACAAAGTAAGAGTACTCATGTTATCTAAAGCAAGCATACTGAATATCTTTTACTGAAAGAAAAGGAAAGAAAGAGAGAGAGAGAAAGAAGTAGAGAAGAAAGAAAGTCGTAAAAATAAGGGAGGGAGGGAGAGAGGAAGGGAGGGAAGAAGTGAGAAAAGTAAAAAATTAAGAAAAAAAAGAAATGAATAAAATCAAAAAGAGAAGAGAGGAAAATAAGTGCTTGTTTCATTATTGTGGGAGGAAACAATGAAACTCAGACAACTACTTTACAGTTTGCAATAATGCCGTGAATTGCGATTCTAGTCAAGGAGCAATTTTCATTTCTTATGTATATGCATGCATTTTTCATCTAGGGTAAGTCAGGCTCATATAACATGAGATTAAGATAAATTGAGGTCTTTCCCTTTCCCTCTTAATTTACTTCCCTATTCCATATACAAAGAACCTGCTTGAATATGAGATATTGACCTAAATTCCATTTTATCAAGAAGGTTGCCTGAAGTTTACAATGTGAAAATAAAATGGGTGGGAAGGGGGCTTGCATTTGATTTCCCAAAGTTCAGATCTAAGAAATATTAGCATAAGCACTTTGATGATCATGACAGTCAGTCTAGAGAATTAATCTCTAAAGCAATCAGAAGTCAGATCTTCTACAGCTGTAAAGACCAGAATGACCTATTTTAATTAATTATTCCAATACAAAGAGATAGCAGCTTTACATAGAACATTGGAGTTGTTATCTGCTTTCAGGACTGTAGGTTACCTTGCGTAAATTGCTCAAAACTTCCCTTCCTATGTAATTTTTTGAATGATCTTTAAACTGAAAGAAAGACGAGAGACCCTGCTTGGGACAGCATTGCAACGTGGCTCTGAGTTGCACTCCCTGGGTTTGAATCCTGGCTCCATTGCTTATTAGCCCTTTGATATTGGCAAGTCAGTTAACCTCTTTGTGCCTCAGTATTTTCATCATGTAGCAATCATACCACATTTATAAATAATCCATCCAAATCCATTATTACTTATATAGCTATTGTTATTACTGTATAATTATTACTATTTGGAATAGAGCAATAAGGATTTATAGATATATTCCACAAATAAAAACAAGAAGATGTCATATGGCAGAAAATCAACTTGATTTTCATTAGTTAAGCAAATCTGTGTTCCTAAAGCAATTCCTAAAACAGTAATAATCTCTCTCATTCCATATTGTTTACCTGGTTCATTTTAACTCCTTCATTACTATATAAATATAGATATAGATATCACACATACATATAAAGATTAAATGAAATAATGAAAAAAAACTTGTAATAATTAACACTTGCCTATGGAGTGGATGTTATAGTTATTATTTCAATTTTACAGGAAAAAAAAACTGAGGCATAGCTATCTTGCCTACGTCATACAATTAATAGATGGCGGACTAGGAATTCCAGCTTCAGATGTCAGATACCCACAATCACACCGTTAACCACTATCCTAGAGTCCAGTATTCCTAGCTTAAGAAACGTTACCTACTGTTGTTGTTGCTATTATATAACACACATGAATTCTTATCAACTGGTTTGGGCATGTGATACAGCTGGAAATATTTGCGGAGAATTGGAAAAATGAACGATAATCTATAAGAAATGAAGCAAATAAGAAAGTACTTATTGAGTCTTTGGAGGCTGGTTAAAGAGTCATTTTCATCGATATTCTAGCCCTTAGTTTCTGTTGCCCCCACATAGATCTTCAACATAGTTGAAAACGGTGCATTATTTTATGATGGCACCACTCTGCTTATTATTCGACTCCCATTGTTGTTCACTAAAAGCCTCCACTGAAAAAATACTTTTTTCCGAACTTCTACATCAAAAACAGCTTACTTTTCTAAGTCAGTGGTCTAGTATGAAACATGGCTTGCATTTATTACCTTCCTTGGGTCATTTTTTTCAATGTATTAGAGTCTAAAAATATTATCAAGTCACAAAACACAGTAAAGGAAATCTATGAATCTCTAAAGATATTGTTTTATCCAGCAGTTTCAACCATCATTAGCCAAAATGTCTTCATACTTTCTGAAGCCAAACCATGTCTAATGGCATCCTCGCTAATAGCAGAAAGACATCCGAGTAAATTCATTTTTTAAAGGATCATTGAGTGCCTTAGCTAGTTAAACCGGAAGCCCACAGTAATCAGGGAGAGACATTGCTTGCCTTCTCCTATGGTTTCTTCATTAGCAGTGGTAATAATGACAATAGTTAGCTCATAACTAGTACATTGTTAAGGCGATCCCTGGTGTGCCCTTATACACTCTATTTAATTTTGGCTTCCGGTTCGGTCAGTTTATTTAGCAAACCAATTGCCTCCCTGCCATCCCCAGCTCTCCAGAGTTTGCCTAACTTATGAAAATCAAGCTGTTTTCTTTCTCCTTCATGCATCACCGCTAACAACAGCCAAATAGCTGAACATGGAATTCAGTCTTCAGCGCCAGGTTATGGTGAGCATCTGAAAAGACACAACTTTATTTTTAAAGTCAGAATTCAGTCTCTTGGTTTAAAAAAGAGTTAAAAGAACACATCATACCCACCTCTAACCCATACCAGTGTTTTTTTATTTTAATATGTATGTCTTTGTGGCTTTGTTACTAAATTATAGCTCTCATGTCTTTTTGAAAACTTTCTGTCTGTCCTGAATATGGTTGTTGTTCTTCATTACCCAACACATGTCTTGTATGTCCTTTATACCTCCACCCCATCACCCCCAACACCTCGGCTACTGCTTCATACAAAGCACACATCTAATAAATGCTCATTCATTATCAGCAGCAAAACAGCATGGTCTGGGGCTCCTACAGTTTAGCCAGCATGTTGATGCTGGGAAACCCACCCATAACTACATCATTTTTAGTGCTCAAATTTACCACTCCCAAACAATAACAGCAGATAGACCTAGCCACACAATTGTTGAACAATTAGCTCAGGTGTTCATTGCTTTAGTTTCCAGACCAGCCACAGCAGATTAGTGTGCTGCAATTTCTCTAGTAATTCCTTTCTGCGACAATTTTTCATATCTCCCTGAATCTGTGCCCCTACCATGTAATCCCTCTAAGTAGGGTTACTTTGAAAAATGAAATAGAAAGAAAAGGTAAATCTTTTGAAAAGTTACAGAATAAAATGGAGTATTGTTTTTATGCTTGGATGGTCCAAATTAGTTGTATACATTGATTTATTGTATTGATAACCAATATGCACTCTATTTTATTTCTGCCCAGGGAGCAAATACTGGGAAATAAAACAGTCTAATTCTTACATTACTTCAATTGATGTCAAAAATTTTAGAACAAGTCTTCTGCTTAAAATTTTGAATGATTATAGACATTATTCTATAAAGTTAGAAGGAAATAAAAATCACTGGCCAAAGAATCTCATGATTTGCCCATATGCTGCCATTGAAAGCAGTTGTTTTCATAAAGTTTTATATTACTACCCTCCCCCATCATAGAGCATGAAACGACTTCAAACTTTACAAAGGAGGCTATGGAAGCCACAGACTTATTATTTTTGCAATTTAATTTCCTTCATGCCTGATTCTATTAGAGAAACATAAATTATAAGAAGCATTTAATAAAGTGGGCAGTTAAGTCGATTTAATCTATTTTCTTCAGAACAAATAAGATTAACCAGATAAAATGCAGATTTGAAAAATATTTTAACCGATAATATAAATCAGAAATCAATATCATCCTGAAACTTCACAGTCAGATAACTAAAGGCAATAATTTTAAGACGAATATAAAGAGTCAGAAGCAACATAATAGTGATTTCTTTCTTTATAAAATAACTAAATTTTTGAAGGGCTTTCGTCAATACAGTCTTTGTCAGTTAAGAGTCAGAAACATTTCTGAAAAGCAAATAACAGGAAGAAAATCTTGGCCATATTCAATCCCTAAGGAAGTAAAACTATCTCCTAAATTTTTCTTCCTATTTTTGAAAGCTGCATGTTCTTTTTGGGGTTATTGTTCTTTATTTATTGCTCTGCAAATTAATACAAATCATCAAAATGAACCTATAGCCTTCTGAGAATTTACAGCAGTGCCAGCATGTAGCAGCAATAAGAGTTTTCCATTATATTACTTGTTAGAAGTAAAGGATGGAGAGTATGAATTTAAAAAACTTTATGGTTTTTGAGGGGCTTTTCCAAGTCCTTCTTGTATTGACTCTAACAGAGAATAAAACTGACTTGTCTTTGTTGGATCAGCAGATTCTCATATTTTTGAAACAGAGAAAATGTCCAACCAATAGCTGACGAATGAATTAGAATGGAATTTAATAAAGTAGATTAGAATTAAAACTGAACTCTCTAGGTAAAACCTGGCATCGATTAATTATCCCAAAACACACTTTTTTTTCTTATTGAAGAAAAAAATCCCTTTTCATTAACTGATGTGCTAATCATTTTGGTCAGTGAGGTTAAGATTAGCTTGGAATTCAAGTTAGAATATCACTTTTCAGGAAAACACTGAAACAATGTGGGACAGCATACTGTCTATAAATAAATCAATATAATATTGTCATTGATGATTCTTTATCTCTTTTATGGAAAGGAAAGTGCTGAGCCAGCTATTGTTAAAAAGCGTTTGGTGTCAGATTCCTTAATACCTAGATTCTGGTATTACAGGAGTAGAAGGGAAGATGTGGCGACTGTGGATAGTTGCAGTAAGAGGCTTTCAGATACAGCAGTTATGTATAGTTTATCTCAATCAGACCAACAGCAAAAATTCTTGGTAATCAAAAGAGTTGACTTCTACCCCGTCTAAAACTTTGATGTGATTCATTGGGCACCAATTCTGAATCTGGTTATCCTTAAAATTAATAAACTTCAGAATTATGAAACACAAGTAAAATACAGCTGAATGACTCAATTTGTTAATATCAAATATATCATGGGAAAAGAAACAAGGGATTTCTTTAGTGTTAAACATTTAAAATTCCGTGAACTTTCTTTATTCAACTTGAACAAAAAATAATGAAAACATTGTGAAACACAAGTCATCAAGTATGCCATTTTAATTCTAAAGATATTAGGAAACCAATAAACTCATGAATTTACCTAAAATCAAATTGCATGTATGTATCTATTTATTCTTTTATTGTTTGTTAGTACACAAAGTAAAAAAATCTCATTTCTCCTGGGTGAAATTCTCTATTCTCTCATTTCACAATCTCTCCTAACAACTGGCATTAACTTGATAAACTGAAAATTCCTATTTGTTCTATATGCATTCCAAACTATTCTTACAACTAACTCTTTATTTATTTGCATCTGAATGTCCTAAAATATAACGTTTACAATGAACCAAATCAGTAATATAAAAAATATTCAATGATTAGTATGACCTTGAATTTAGCGTCTTACAAAGAATGCAAAATTTTCTCATCTTCTTGTTTTAAATTTTTATTCTAGTAGCACATATACAACCTAAAAATTCCCCCTTTTAACCAAACTCATATGTATAATTCAAGGCTGTTAATTTCATTCACAAGATTGTACTACCATCACCACTATCTATTACCAAAACTTTTCTATCACCTCAAATAGAAATTCTGTGCCATTTAAGTACTAACTCCTATTTTCTATATCCACCCCAGATCCTGGTAACCTATATTCTAGTTTCTGATTCTTTAGAATTTGCTTATTCTGGTTATTTCATGTCAGGGACATCGTGCAGTATTTTTCCTGTTGTATCTGGGTTATTCACTCAGCATGGTATCTTTAAGGCTCATCCATGTTGTGACATGTATCAGAAATTCATTCTTTGTAAGGCTGAACAATATTCCATTTTAGGTGTATACTACATTTTATTTATCCATTCATCTGTTAATGGGTACATAGGTTGCTTCCATCTTCAGCAATTGTGAATAACATGGCTATGAATGTCCATGTGCATATATCTGTTCAGGTCCCTGATTTCAATAGTTTGGTGCATATACTTAGAAATGAAATCGACAAGTTATATGGTAAGCCTGTACCCCACTTTTTCAGGAACTACCAATTTCCACAGCAGCTGCACCATTTTACATTCCCACCAACCGTGAATGAGTGTTCCTATTTCTCCATATTTTCTCCAACACTTGTTATTTTCCATTTTTTTTAATAGTAGCCATTCTAGTGAGTGTGAAGTGCTGTATTAATTGGGGCTTTATTTGCATTTCATTAAAAACGAATGATATTGAGTATCTTTTCGTGTTCATTTTAGTCACTTGTATATCTTCTCTGGGGAAATATCTATTGAAGTCCTTTGCCCATTTTTAGATTAGATCGTATTTTTGTTGTTGAACTGTAGGATTTCTTCTTACATTCTGAATACTAAACCCTTATCAGATTTGTGCATTCCAAATAATTTCTACCGTTATACAGGTTGTCTTTTACTCTCGTGATAAAACAATTTGATGCACAAAAGTTTTTAATTTTGACAGTCTCATTTAATCTTTTTTTTTTTTAATTTTGTTGCTCATCGTTTTGGTGAAAAGTCGAAGACAGTTTAACAGAAGGTCCTGAGGATGTTTCCCTATGTTTTTTTCCAGAAGTTTAATACTTTCGTTTATTATATTTAAGTCTTTGATCCATTTTGACTTTTTTTTTACATAATATGAGCTAGCAGTCAACCTTCATTCCTTTGCACAATGCATATCCAATTTTCTCAACAACACTTGTTGAACAGACTATTCTTTCCCTATTGAGTGGACTTGAAACACTTGTCAAAAGTCAAGTGGCCAAAGAGGTGGGAGTTTATTTTTAAACTCTTAATTCCAATACCTTAATCTATATGTCTGTACTTGTACCAGTATCATGCTGTTTTGATTACTGTGACTTTGTAATTAGTTTAAAAATTGAGATCCATGTGTTCTCCAACTTTACTCCTCTTTTTTGAGATGGCTTTGGCTATTTGGAACCCCTTAGAGTTTCATATCTTTTTTTCTTCAATTTTGGGCACTTCTCACTTGCCTCCGCAATTAATACCCTGGTACAAGCCTCTGTAGATATTTTTTTTGTATGCTGTATGGTGGAGATCACATTTCATTCTTTTCCCATGATTCGCCTGCTATTGCAGTGCCACTTATTGAATTTTTTTTGGTGGGTGCAAGGAAGTGTATGGACCAGAAATCAAACCCAGGTCTCTCACATGGCATGAGAGAATTCTACCACTGAACTATCTGCACCCCCAGTTCCATATAAATTTGATGATTGTCTTTTTCATTTCTGCAAAGAAGGCTATTGTAATTTTGTTGAGGATTTTATTAAATCTGCAAATTGCTTTGGATAGAAAAGATATCTTGACAAATATTAAGTCTTCTAACCTGTGAACAAAGATGTCCGTCCACTTGTTAGGTCTTTGTTGATTTCTTTTATCAATGTTTTGCAGTTTTCTGGCTCAAGTCCTTTATATCCTTCATTAGATTTTTTTCCTACATATTTGATTCTTTTAGTTGTAATTGTAAATTAAATTTTTTTCTTTATCTCTTCTTCAAATTGTTATTTGTGTATAGAAACCCTACTGATTTTTGCACATTGATTTTGTACTCTGCCACTTTGCTGAATTTGTTTGAAGTAGCTTTGTTGTAGCTTGTTCATGGTTTCTGTATATAGTACATGTCAACTGCAAACAGAGAAGTTCTACTTCTTCCCTTCTGTACTTGATGCCTTTTATTTCTTTTTCTTACCTAACTGCTCTGGCTAGAACTCCCATTGAATAATAGTGGTGCCAGTGAGCAATACTGTCTTGCTTCTGATCTTTGAGGTAAAACATTCATTCTTTCACCATTGAGTATGATGGTAACAGTGGGTTTTTAATATATGCTTACTATTAAGTTAAAGAAATGTACTTCTATTCCTAATTTTCTGAGTGTTCTTATCAAGATGGGGTGCTGGATTTTATCTAATATGTTTCCTGCATCAGTTGAGATACTCAGCATGTTTGTTTTCCCTCTGTTCTATTCATGCGGTTCATTACATTCTCATGTCAAGTCACCCTTGAATATCTGGGATAAATCTCTCTTGATCACAATTTATAATTATTTTGAAATGCTATTGGATTAACTTTGCTAGTATTTTGTTGAGTATTTTTGCATCTATCTTTATAAGGGACAATGGTCTGTAATATTTTTTTTGTGGTATCTACCTGTCTTTGGTATAAGGGTGATATTCGCTTCAGAGTATGAGTTGGGGAGCATTCTTGCCTCTTCATGAGTTTGAAACAATTTGAGAAAGATTGGTATTAATTCTTCTTGGAATTTTTGGTAAAATTCACCTGTGAAGCCATCCAATCCTGGGCTTTTCTTTAGTGGAAAGTTTTTTATTGTTGTTTCAATCTCTTTACTAGTTATTAGTTTGTTGAGCTCTTCTTTCTTTAGCCAATGTAGGAAATGTGTGCATTTCTAGAACTTTGTTCATGTCATCCAGGTTACCTAATTTATTGCTATACAGTTGTTTATAGTATCCTCTTACAGTCCTTTTTTTTTTTTCTTTTGAGCCAGTAGCAATGCCCATCTTTGTATTTCTGATTTTACTTGTTTGTATCCTCTCTCTTTTTTTCTTTGTCAGTCTAGCTAAAGTTTTGTCAATTTTATTGATCTTTTTAAAGAACCAATTTTTGGTTTCTTGGATTCTCTCTATTGTTTTTTATTCTTTATTTCGTTTAACTCTGCTCTAGTCTTTAATTCCTTTCTTCTGCTTGCTTTGGATTTAGTTTGCTCTGCTTTTTCTAGATCTTCCAGTTGTGATGTTAGGACTCTGATTTGAGATCTTTCTTCTTTTTTAATGCAAACTTGTAGAGCTATAAATTTTCCTCTCAACAGTGCCTTTGCTGTATCTCTTAAGTCTTGGTATGTTATGTTTTCATTTTCATTTGCCTCAAGATATTTTCTACTTCCCCTTGTGATTTCTTTCTTGGGCCATTGGTTCTTTAAGAGTACAATTAATTTCCACATATTTGTGAATTTTTCAGTTCTCCCCCTCTTCTTGATTTTTAGCTTCAAACCATTGTGATCAGACAAGATACAT
Source organism: Tamandua tetradactyla (assembly GCF_023851605.1). NCBI lineage: Eukaryota > Metazoa > Chordata > Mammalia > Pilosa > Myrmecophagidae > Tamandua > Tamandua tetradactyla. The sequence goes on from NC_135335.1 coordinate 80,420,663, forward strand.
TGTATACCTTCAATATTTTTTAATTTATTGAGATATCTTGTGACGTAACATATGGTCTGCACTGGAGATTGATTCATGTGCACTAGAGAAGAATGTGTATTCTGCTGCTGTTGGGTGAAGTGTTTTATATGTGTCTGTTAGGTCCAATTGATTGAGAGCATCATTCAACTCTTCTATTTCCTTATTGATCTTCCACATAGATGTTCTATCAATTATTGAAAGTGGTGCATTGATGTCTCCAACTATTAATGTAGAAATATCTCTTTTTCTCATCAAATCTGTCAACATTTGCCTCATATATCTAGGACTCAGCCATTAGGTGCATACATGCTTATAATTGTTATGTTTCTTTTTTGAATTGACAGCTTTATTGGAATATAGTTACCTTCTTTGTCCCTCATAACAGTTTTTTTTTAATCTATAATTTAAATTAAGCAGGAATACCCCTGTTTTAATTCCTGATTTACAGAGGACAAAAAGCATTAAACATAGTTTAAAAAAAATTTTTCTCCCCAAATACACATTACTGTTGACTTGAAGCTCCTATCCTTTTATGGTATTTTTTTTCATACTGTGCTATGAAAGTGTCAAAATTGCCTCACAACCCAGGAAGCAGATGTCCAGATTGCAATCTGATGTTCAGAACTATTATTACTTCAACTTGCCCTATCCCTGCAATTAGAGAAAGATCAGTATATGGAATATCTTCTAACACTTGAAAATAATGAAAACCTCTTTTCTATATTGTTTTAAATGCAAGGACAAATTTGAATGCTCTGAACTGTTCCCTTCCCTCCCCCTTGCAGACACCAAACCCCATAGTCACACTGTATGATAATTTTGGCAGATTAAAGTCAACAGGATGTCTTTGACACAAAAGGAGTTCTTTCTCTAATTGTTTTTAATCAAGATCTCCCTAGAGAGTATATATAGTATATGTATATGCACAATGATATATATGATAGATAAAATATACACATGCATATGCACTTACATATATATATATATACATATGTTTTTATATAAAAAAAGAGAGAGAGATCAAGATACGTATATATGTCTATATATCATGCTGAAGAGCAGAACACATGGTATTATTTTAGAGTGGTTCTTGAGAATAGTCTTGTCAGTTGAATCAGATTTTCAGCAAGAGAACAATGCAGACTTGGGATTTGTTTGAATCTTTCTCTGATAGTGGGCAGGCAGGAGGGTTAAAGAGCAAGCAATTTCCTTTTACCACTACCCTTATGTAGGAAAGCAGTGGATGCTGAGACCCATATATTTTCCTTTTGGATGGACATTGATGGTCCTCCTTCTTCCCAAGGCATGCCAGGCTGACACTCACAGTGTTTTATGTGCACAGTTCCCTAGTAGTTCTGCCTAGGGTGTGAATCTGTTAGGTAGCAATGGCTCTCAGATTCAGGACAAAGGCACTGACTTCAAAGACTCCTAAGCAGCAGTTTCTTCCAAAGAAAATCATTTGCATGTTTTTATGTACGAGTAGTTTAATGGCATGCTGCTGAAATTTTGAAGGAATTTCAATTCATGCAAAATGAAGAAAGGGAGGGGAAAATAATCATGATAATGCAACTAATACAGACCCATACTTCAAAAGAACCGCAATGGTTTTGTGTTTGTGGCTGCGCTAGATACTTCGTGAGGTTTTTAAAGGTTTTTAAAAATGAGCTTGGGAGGTTTAAACTGAACTCTATGAAAAGTTATTCAGCAACGGTTTAGAATATATAGACATATTTTTCTAGAGAAGAAGAAAGGAAGAAAATGAAAGGCAATATTTTTTAAATGGTAGCAGGTTTACTAATCCTCTGGAAAGAGATTATTTTTAGAGAATTGTAGGTTCTGACCTTTCATGTTTCAGGACACCTTAGCATAAGGTGAGCCTTCATCTTATCTTTTGCTTCTGTGTATCCCCTGGAGGAAAATCACTCCTATGGAGAATCAGATTAAGGGGAATTTTGGAAAGAAGAGACAGGCAGAAATAAACTGGAACTAAAGCCCTTAATAACCATGAAGTGATTAAAATACAGCCATCCCTAACAGTATCACACTGCTGTTATCAAACAGACATTGAGAACTTCTTTGAACTCAACTCAAGGTTGTAACGGGAGACATAAAAACTTTTAGATGTGGGGTGTCTCCAGGAAATATACTGGAATTTCTCAGCATTCACACATTACCAGGAGCTAGCACAGATCCAGCACTTCACTTGTCCTCTGCCAAATTGAGTCTAAGGCAGCATCCAGGAAAGCAGCATGCTACCAAGGTGTATAGGATACTGGCTAGTTTATCGATTTGTAATGGTTCAAAACATGGTACATCAAAAAACACACTGTGCCACAGAACACACACATTTTAATTCACTGCTATTACTGATCAAAAACACTATTTCACAAACTAGATCATTTCTTTGAATCTGTAGTTTTCAAAAAACTAGGTAAGAGAAGTCATTTTCTTCCATTTTAATTTTTAGCATCTCACTGAAGAAATGCCTGGTGTGAATTTGTTTTTTTCATTGGTGGGGTAGAGGAAGCCACAAGGAGACATCCATGCAAATGAAATTAATACCTCACTAAAAAGAGAAGGAGAAAATGGAAGGGGAAGGGAGAGATGGGAGAAAAAGAGGAGGAGGGGAGGAGAAGAGGGAAAAGAAGTAGCCTCTTATTCTTTTTGTTTTTCTCTTTGCTAAATGAACAATCAGCAATCAGCTGGTTCAAAACAGAACTAATAATTGCAACCAAATATACGAATATATTTACATTTAAAAAGATTTACTCTTAACTATGTTAGCAAGTTTTCTACCTCACTAAACCATCACAAATCTGAGTTAGGTTATTCAACTGTGAAAGTCTCAGTGAAATGCTTGACAGAACGTCATGGGACCATGGAGAAGCCGGTGTGGGTGGCAGCACAAAGGAGGATTTGTGATGCCCTTAGGAGCTCTAGTATGGTAAGTGCTAGAAGACAGTGTGCCATCACTAGGGCCAAATCCAAAATGTACAAGAGCATGTTACTTAATACACTTTGGTATTAACCAATGCACTTACAAATATGTGTATGAGAAAGTTTACTTGCTATCTCCAATGGCATAACCTTTGCATCATGAATGGTCTTTGGCAAATTGGAGGTTGGCAGAGTCTGTGTTATGTGAGACTAGAGAACAGAGAAGTTACCAGTGATACTAACATTATATATCATCGCAAGTGCATGTGAAGGTGGTCCTTTATTACCCCCTCATTTCTGGTGTCCATAATTCCCAGATATCAATAGAGCACCTGAAGTCATAGAGCCTTTCTCCTTGTATGAAAACTACTTAAAAGGTGGACAAAAGTTTTTCAGGGAGTTGGAAGTATTCTCCTTTTTTCATTACCATATCAAGCATGAAATGGGCTGACTTTTAATATTTCATCTATTTACATTTTATGTGTTTTAAAACAAATAAATATAATTTCCATAGGACAATAATTCAACACTATCTACAAAACACCAAGGGAGATTGGTTAAGAATCTGTTTAATATAATTCTAGTACTGAATTAGGGAAGATAATAGGCTGATAAATACTCAGTACATTTTATCTATAATTAATAACTGAATCTGCAGAGCCATTGAAATATGGTAATACATCATATTTTTAAATAAATATACCACTTAATAAAAATAATAATCTACATACTGCACATTTCTGTCTTCTCTTATCCCTATTTTTTCAGCAAAGAAGCCCAGAAACTAAACTTAACATTCTTTGGAACCCTACCAAAATTGGCAAAATAGATGCAAAAAGTCAACAAAATGCTTTTATCATAATCAGAACAGTCATAAAATGGGGTAAGTCTTACAACATACTTATTAGTTACATAAATATATCATTTCATTTCCTCCCTCATTTATATTTCACTATTTTGATTCTGTGAAAGACTGAGCAAACAGAAAACCCAGCTCACTCCCAAACAGGTAAAAAAGCCCTAAGGGAAATCCAGAGGGGATCAATCAAGCTGTGAACATAGCCACCAAAACAACTGGCCCATAGATGCTTCTGGAATATATGTCATCAGCAACTAGTACTGTTCAGAAAGCTTTCTACTTTCCAGTTTTTACTGAAACTTCAAATGGTTAAAACTGCCAGAGAAGCGGTCCCACAATGAGTAAGCTTTAGTGTGTGTTTCTTTTTTAATGTGTGTATTTCTTCAATTGAAATGAGTACTAGGCATAAGTGCTTCTTAAGCTAAGCAGCATTCTTAAAGAAAAAGAACGGAAAAGGTCAGTGCTAACCCAACCTAGTGAAAAGAATTATTTCATAATGAGAGGCTCTGTTGTGACTTCACAAAGCATTAGAGAACTGTATTTGTGATATTAAAACAGTTCAGGCGTCATCCGGTTGAAGAGGTCTGGAAGAGTACAGAGGAGTGCTTCTAAAAATAATAAAGCATTCTGGCATTATGAACTCTGAAGAGAGATTGGGTCAACAAATAATGCTTAGTTTCTCAAAACTCACTTACATAGGTGGAGAACAACTTAATAGAAAATAAATATTCTATCTAAAGGAGAAGTACAGAGAAGCAGTAACAATTGGAGATGCTACTAGTCAGCCACTAAACCAAGCATAATAAACTTAACATCTTTAATAATCAATGTCAGATGAAGCAATAGTTTTCAGGTAATGAAGGCAAGGAAGTAATGCAGCAGTATACCTACTAAGGTCACTCCCTTTCCTCTTCCATAATGATCTGAGAGTTTATCTTGTCCTTCAAGAGCAGTTAAATTCATGTTCATTAGTTGAGAAAAGCAGAGAGAATGATCCTAGGAAACACAATATTTGATGTATATTTAATTCATAAATAGTTAAAAATTGTTCACCCTTTTAAATTAAAATAGTTCACCTGTACTTAAAACTGTCCACTGACTGTTTTGAGACTGAAAGGAAAAAAGAAAAAGGCCCACAAACCTGATCACCAACCTACTATATTTGCTAAATTCTCATCGTACATTCTTCATGAAAACAGCATCAATTAAACATTTTTCAAAAAAATCCTGGCTCTCTTAGGAGTTTGTGACAGACCATGAGGGAATCTGAATTCAGGACCAGAGAAAGTTTAGTTATCTGTACCTAGAAGTTATACGAACAATAGCAGGAACATTTACAATGCCACCGTAAAGACTCCAAAAAGAAGAGGCTATATAAAAAACTACAATTCAATCTGAGCATTTCCCAATATGCATGTTTACCTGTGAATGTCCACGTGGGGAAAGCCACTTAGGGTCTTTCCAAATATTTGGGGTATTTCATGTTACATGAGCGAAGCAGACTAAGTAAATCACAGCTCATAGTGGAGCCACAGCCACCACTGCAAAGCTCCAATTCACATAATTTTAGTGAAAGTTATCATTATGTACCTAGGTCATGCATAGTCTGATGTTTAATGATTTGTTAGCTACCTAGAAATATTCATTATATTCCCCATTCTCAGAAAGCGTCCAACATAAGTGAGGAAGAAGGGGAGAAAAGATGAGTTTAGGAAAAAAAATCTGCTTAAACAATTTAATACAATAAGAAAATTCTCATCATAATGAATAAATGTGCAGTTAAAAGCTTCTGCTTACCCTTAATAATTCAGCTCAAATGTTATCTCTTTCATGAAGCCCTCCTTCAATTTCTCCTCTCTCTTTTAGTTAGGGACAGCCAATATATGCTCTCACTGTCCCCTCTGCTTACTTCTGATGTAGTAGTTATCACACTCTGCTTTAAATTTCTTGTGCACACTTTTGTTTGTTCCTTAAAATTAGAGATTGTTTCATTTTTAGAGACAAATTTCTGACAAAAAATACAAAGACCAAAACACAACTATATAGCTATCAAGTGACAGGTGTTCAATAACTATTCATTGATGTAATAAATGACAGAGAGTATCTGTCCAAGGAATGTTCCTTAATTTTGCTAAATTGGCAAATGCATAAGTAATAAGTATTATGATTTCAGAAAACTAGAACTGTTTAAAATAACTGTAGGGGAAGAAATCATCTGTGTGTTGTAGCCATATTACTTTAATTATTTTTATTTTTTATTTTGAACTCCATATTTTCAACAGACATGACACCAAATGACATTTTAACCTCTCCAATGTCTAATCCATACAAATAGGATCTGAAATGTTTTCACCATTTCGATAGTACAGAGATAGTGTCAAAATGAATATGTTTACAGATTACAACTTTACTAAGAAAAAAATTCATCATTGGATATAGGAGGTCTCTGGTTTCAAACTTCATATGTGTAGCTTATAAAAAACATATGTAGATTTTTTTTTCAGAGAATCACTAATGAAGACCAAAATTTCTAATTAATTTTCTAATGCCTGATTGTGAAGTACTACTAAGAGCTATATCAGCTTCTTGAATTCAACCACTGTAACGCTTGAGAGAGGCAAAGATCAGATAACACGATGCATTTATTTATTCTTGCAATCAGCCAAAATACACATACTGCACACCTACTATGTGCCAAGTACCATTGTGAACACAAATATGTGGGAGAAAAATAAGATATAGCTCAGTTCCCATGAAGATCACAATCTATCTAGTGGAAAGAGATGGATGCTAATCACACAGTTACAAACATGATTGTAAAATTACAGTGTGGTATATATAGCATGTAATTCAAGGGACATATGCTAAGAAAGCAGATTTTTCTCATGACCAGGGAAGATTTTCCTCAGAAACTCACAATGTAACCTAAATCTGAATAATAAGAGCAACAAGTTGGGTCGGGGGAGATGTAGAAGGAATGATATATACAAATGGCCCATTATAGGGGGACCCTGAGAACATCTGGGGCATTGAAAGTCAATAGTGTAGTGGCTCCAATAACAATGTCCTGTAGGAGAGATAGTGAGATAAAAGTGAGCCAGACCATGCCAAGCCTTACAGATCTCAACTATAGTTTTTCCATTTATGCAAAGAACAATGAGAAGTCAATGAACTTTTCTAAGTAGCATGAAATCAGGATATGTACCTTGAGCCAATCACTGCTGCAAAGTAGAGAATGGGTTGGAGTAGGGGTGGAACGTGACTGTGGGAAAAACATTTAGGAAGCTTTTAGGGTGGCTCAGCAAGAAGCTGTGGCACTTTGAAGTATAAGGACTGGAAAGGAAAGAGGAGAAGGACTTTTAGGCAGAAGTTTCTGAAGTACTCAATGATGGATTGAATTTACATATGGTGAATGAATGAGAATAAAGAGTTATGGTTAAGTTTTAGCTTCATCTCACTGCTTGTGCCTTAGAGATTGTTTTAGTTTCCCAAGTGAATACCATGAAGTGGGTCAAGTTAAATAATGGGAATTTATTCGCTCATGGTTTGAGGCTGGGAGCAAGTTCCAATCAAAATGTGGTCAAGGAATACTTTTCTCCCTAGAGACTATGGCATTCTGGGATTGTCTGCATTGATCTTTGTTCTTTAGCTTGTCACATAGCAAGGCTATGACAGCATCTCCTGGTCTTTCCCGTCTCTTCCAGATTCCATTGATGTTTAGATCCTTGCTTCCTGTGGTTTTCTCTATGTCTGAATTTCATTCTGCTTATAAGGGACTCTAACAGTAGAAAAGATCCATCCTGAGTGAGGTGGAGCACACTTCAACTGAGGTAAGCTCATCAAAAGATCCTACTTACAATGGGTTCACACCAACAGAAACTGATTAAATTTAAGAACATGTTTTTCTGGGTACATACGGCTCCAGACCATCACAGAACCAGCGGTTATTTTGTTGTTGTAATGGTTGTCATTTTAGTGGAAAGCATTGTGCTCATTTCTCAGCCATTACTTCCAATGTGAAACCCTCCCTGTTATATCACAGGAAGGTGAGGTGAGGTCTCTCTCTCTCTCTCTTTCTCTCTCTCTCCACCCCCCACCTCTCTCTCTCTCTCTCTCTTTCTCTCTCTCTCCACCCCCCACCTATCTCTCTCTCTCTCTCTCTCTCTCTCTCTCTCTCTCTCTTTCACACACACTTACATACACAATAGACATACATAGGACTAATGGATTCTATTTAATATGAGCCAAAATACATGGTATCTAGTCAAAATAAATCAAAATAAGATATTGAAATAATCAATATGCTTGGAAGATGAATACAAGATCTATCTGACAAAAAAAAACAAAAAAAAACATAATGCCCTTTCCTCACTTTTCCAGCTATGCATAATGTTGCCTGGATCCTGGAGGCCAGAGTTATAGCAGCTTCTCAGAAGCGTGAGATGAGATACACACCAAGGACTAAAAGATATCCTGGGTCACAGGTGTTGTTGTTGAGCCTCTCTGATCCATCTCTGGAGCCATCCCACCTTGAGATCACTTGTTATGTGAAATAATTAAATATCACTTTTCCAGCAATTACTAACGTTCAGCAGACCAGGCACAAGTCATCAGGGGAGGTGGAGTGTAAGGAATATGTGATTTAAATCAAGCAAATGAGAAGAAAAAACCCACATAGGACATAGCTCGTGTTGTATGACATATCCGAAATTCTAGATGTGTTGTGAGTGCTCAGTTACAACTTTTCATAGGTGTATATCATATTTTCATGAAAATAAGCACAGACTAAGATTTTCATAAAGAATCAGCTCTCCTGGAAGTTTTTGGAATGTCTCCGCTAATATTGTAAAGAAAAAATCTTAAAGATACAGGAGTTTTGTGAAACCTTCCTTGACTCTCTTAAGAAGATTTGAGCAGCTTTCTTCTGTTTAGAGATTCTTTGTGTGAACATCTGTTATTGCACTTTGCACTTATGTGTGCTAATTCTATTAAACTGCAAGTTCCTTGAAAGAATGAGTGCTATTCTTTTTCTTTTTCTTTCCTTTCCAGCACTATTAGAAATACTACCAGAAACTATTGATTGAAGGAAAAAAAAAACCAGTATAAATATCATTACATTAGGATTCAGGAGATCTAGATTTTGAATTTGGTTGGCCACAAAGGAAGTCTTGAGCCAACCACTTAGCCTTTCTAGAGCCATGTTTCCTCATCTGAAAGTGAGGGAGCTCGCTAGCAACAGAATCTATTTAAATACCACAAAATCCACCAACATTTCTCTAGTTTAAGCAGAGGTGAGGGGCCCAGAGTTATATTTGCTCAATTTCCTCCTCATTCCTACCATCCTTTCATTACTCACCCCCAAACCTCACCCTCCAAGAAAAAGAAGAAAATCATTGAATGTGACCATCTTTAATGGACCTTCCAGATTTTTAGATGAAAAAAGAAGCAAGGAGGGTAAATACCCTCAATTAGATTCATTTTGAGACTATAGACCCTCAAAAAACAAGGTCACCTAATGATTTCATTATGTCAAATGGAAACTTGGTGTTTATTTGGCCACAGCTTTTCTCTGCCTTTACTCTAGAAAAGTAAAAATATAAGTTACCACAAATGTTTCATGATAAGTCACACAGACCTCTCCGCATTTGGAAAAGTTCCAATCCATGTATGAATTTAGAATAACAGATTTTATAAGCATCAGAGACCTGAACACTAAGAAAAGCACATATAAACAAAATTCTAAATTCTGTGATTTAGATACTCAAATAAACCTAAGTAACCAAATATGCTTCTGAGGTCAAGGGGGAAAGATAGAAAATATTTTTTAATAATTTACAGACATGTGTAATTATCATTTTTGTTTCCAACTCTCCAAATTTGGTCTTAATGTTATTGCTAATTATGATTCTGTTCAAATACAGTAACACTTGAGTGTCAGAGGCCCTGGTGATTTCCATATAGAACATTGCCCCTGAAATGCAACATCCTAAGCAATTGTAATTACTCTGGTTAATCCTCACTTCAGCAAAATTACTTAGTAGTCACTGTTCCATTTACCAGGAAATATTCACCACAGGAATCTAAACCTTTCAGATAGTGTCAGAAAGCCTCAGAGGACTAAACAGTTAAGCATTCCAGCTGTAACACACACAAGAGGAAAAAATGATAAAAAGGGAAGATAAATGTGACGAGTAACTTTTAAAAACTGTACTCCATCTGTAAGTGATATGCTATATTATGCTGCCAAAGATGAATATTTCTTTCAAAGACATTTTTTTTTCCTGTTGAAGAGTCATCAGCAACATTTTTCTCAAGCAAGCAGAATAATTCCAAAACCATTGCTTAGTTACCTGGAATTTGCACACTCCGTTGAACAACTTACACAACCTTTACTGTGGTTTTAAGGCTTAGTTCCCCATTCATTAAGTTGACAAACTTGTCAAAAGCCTCCAGGACTATGTCAGTTATGTCAGAAACACTTACAGGAGTCTTGATATACGTCAGGGCTCAGCCGAGTCCTGTCAACCATTGCCAAAATGACAAGAAACTCTTCTGGGGACAAAGGACTAAGGGAAGGAATCCACCCACTCGTATTCTGTTGACTCTCACCAACTCAGTTACACTCGTAGAGTTCGGGGCGATTCTGTCTTTACTACTTGAAAGTCTTCTTCCTTCTGGATGTATTTTATGATGCATTTTAAGAATTCTAAATTCTTCTGAATGCTTTGACAGTCAAGACGAAAGTTAATCAACCATAGTTTTGATGTAAGAGCCAAGAACTTAAACCAGTATTTTGACACAGGGCAGTTAAAAACAAATTATGTTATGAAAGTCCGGAAACATAAACAAAAACCAAGTCCAAATACATAAACCAAGGAAATGTTCAGATAGAAGAATTAAATTATTTCCACCTCTCCAAGTAGAAATGGAATTTAGGTGGTAAAAATAACATAAAGGTCCACTAAGTATCATCCCTCATCAAAAAATTTATAACTTGAGGACTGTTAAAAGCCATATAAAAAGGCAATAAAATTACCTAAAATACTTCTGGTTAGAAATGTTATTATATAATTCAAAATGTTTTAAAATGAAAATACTTGCATCACATGAAAAGCTGGAAGAACAAAATGGTTCAGTATAATAGAAAGGCTGAGGATAGAATTACAGGGAGTAGAGCATGTTCTTCTATATTCTTCTATGGATTCATGGGAGTAGACATCTAAAAACCACACTTTCCAGAATCCTTTTCCAGCTGTGTTCCAGTTAAGTTCTGCCAATGGGAGTTGCCTGCATGAGTTTAGAAGAAGGGAAAAAGAAAAGTAATAGAATCATCAAGTGAGTGGAAAAGATCTGAGATTTTCATTATAACAATGATTCCAGCAATGCCAGAGATTCACAAGGCTTTGGTAATGCTATTTATCCCTTTTGCCTCTCCAGCCTATCCAACATTTTGGTAACCAAGTCCCCATAATAAATCCCAATAGGATGTTCTATTTGCCTGATTCAAAATGGCTAAGATGTTAAATTTTGACTCATTCATTTACCACCAAATAAAGAATGCGGGGAAATAAACACCATTCTACTACCTCAGAGTGGATTATGATAAAATTTTCTTATGTTCATTGCATCATGTAATTATATTGAATTTCTCAAGCACTCTATTCAGTTTCTTGAGTAGTGAACTATAAGAGGCTGACCATGTTGAAATAGGATTTATTCAATTGGTGAAATAATCTACCCTACCCAAGATATAGAAGGTTGTTGCTATTAGTATTGTCTCACTTAGCAAATTTAAATATACAATTTCTTTGGTGACCTGAAACAGGTCAAATGCGCACAGGACACTCTGGTGTTTGGTTTAAAGACAAGCTCAAAATCAATTAGCAGCAATGCAATACATTTGAAGACACCGGGGAAATAACACAACTGCAGAAACTTGCTGGAGAACTACTATCGAAAATGACTAGATCAGTTTATCCCTAAAGCTAAAAGAAAGCTGAAAATAAATGGAAGCTCAGAATGTCATCAGAAAAGCAAACTTCACATGACATTCATGATGGCACATAATTACTTTTACTTGTCATAATGATCCATTTAGGAGAGTTCACATACGTTTGTTTGTTTACAGTTTATTTTTGTTTTTAGGGCCTGTATTAGTCAGGGTTCTCTAAAGAAACAGAACCAGCAGGAAGTATCTGTAAACATAAGATTTATAAAAGTGTCACACGCAACTATAGGAATGCACAAGTCCCAAATCCATAGGGCAGGTTGTGAAGCTGGCAACTCGGATGAAGGCACAGGAGAGGCTTGCTGTCTTAAGCAGTGTGAAAATCCTCTCTTCTCCCTTAAAAGTCTTCAACTGATTGGATTAAATCTATCTGATTAGATTTTCGTGTTTGCTGCAGACATGCCTTTAGGTGATCATAGATGTAATCAGCCACAGCTGCAATCAACTGTCTGATGATTTAACAAACCAGACTTCTGGTTTACCAACCTGCCACAAAATATTTTTGCCATAAAGTTTAGGCCAGTACTTGCCTGACCAGACAACTGGGCCCCATCACCCGGCCAAGCTGACACCAGAACCTAACCATTCCAGGGTTAGATGATTTCAAAAGGGAATTAAGTTGATGCGCAAAGGATAAATAATGCAACAAAATAGAAATAATTAAGAGGAAAATGAGGGTAGAAAATAAAATGAAGGCAGGACAGAATATACATTATAATATATTTACCAACTAGAGGCCTCGAATTTGACATCAGGCATTCCAGCAGCCAATAAGAATATGCAAATATGATTCATTACATGTTTTAGATTCTCTTTAAAATAGAAAAGCATAATAGCAGATCTACCTATCTCTAATTCTAAAGCAGGAAGTAATAGTAATAGAATCACTTATGAAATGCCTATCTATGCTAAGTGCTGTCCTAGATAGTTTACATTAATTAATGCATTAAATCTTCACCAAAATCTTCAACAATTGGTACTGTCGTTATCTTCATTTTATAGATAAGAAAACTGAATCACGGCAAGATTAAATGCCATGCCAAAAGCAATCAACTAGGAAATGGAGAAGCTGGGATTGGATTCCAAGACATCTGTTTCCAGAACCTATCCTCTTAGCCACTATATTCATAGATGTCCAATAGTGAAAAAAATAATACTAGAGTAAACTTGGAGAATTCTATAGGGCTATTTCCTTTTGTCACAAGGCCTATGGCATCAGGTCAAGGCACAGATCCAGATGTGGCCCAAGTACCCATCTGTTTGTTCTTTTGGCTTAAAGGTAGGCTGTTACCCAGAAGTTGCAAACACCAATCTGCAGGAACTGGACAGCTAATCTACATCACTGAAGTGAGCTAGATGTAAGGTACGAGGTTCAAGAAAGTTATCAAGATAGGGACTAAAAAGAAAACTGTTTATTACTTCCAGGCACTTGTTTGTTGTCATGCAGGGACATGTGCCTAACATTGCCAGAGTCTTTAATTTTTCCAGGGAAATCCATATTTTATGTAAATTTCATGTTCCTCATTTAAATATATATATTCAAACTATATATATGCATGTATGTATGCATATATACATATATACAAACTATATATGCATATATACTTAAATATATATAAACTATATATATGTGTGTGTGTGTGTGTGTGTGTGTGTATACACCCTATATAAATACACACACACATACATATACTAAGCAGAGATAACACATCCAGAAGCTGGATTTGGCCAAGAGGTCCACAAATTTGTCACTCTTGTTTTAGTATCTTAAACAAGTGGTTCTCAAACTTTAGCCACATAAAATTGGAAGGGAGCAGGGGTGGCAGTAACTTGGACCACTAAAAATGGCCCTCACCTTGGGACCCAGGCCCTCCTAGGGAGAACCCTCAGACCTCCCTCTTTCCTTCTTCTTATTTCTCCACTTTGTCACATCCCATTGAGAATCACAGATTCACAGAAGTGAATTTACTGCTTTTCCCTCAGGCAAGTTTCCATACATATTTGTTGTCTCTGCCAAGCTTTTGAAAATTATTGAGAAGTTAGGAGTTTGGAGTTTGGAGTTATACTCCCTGTTAAGAACATAGAATGCAGCTATTTTGGGTTGCCAGGTAAATGTAGAGTCTGTGTGAGTTAAGCAAACCTCTGTTGGTATCTTCTTGTGAGATGTGAATTGCCGAACCAACCTGTCCTTGCTCAGGGGCAAACCAAGGGGTAGCGAACGCATAGGCAAAGTCAAGATTTTCTACAGAATGTTATTCCTGGTCCATTAAAACAGTGATGAAAATATAAAAGGGAGAGAAATGAAAGAGAGACACAGAGAATATGAGATTCTGTGATTTTACGTCAAAAGTCTGAAAATATTTCAGCCTGAAATTCCCTCCTTTCATGTTACTTTTCTCAGCCACTATTTTTTCCTATAAGGACTGTGTGGCCATTACACTCCAGGCAGGAGTAAAATTTAAAACAATGGCAGGAGTTGGGGAGAGGGAGCGCAACTTTTACTAGATTCAGAATATCCCAAGAAATACTGAAGGAACCAGAAAGGTGCCATGATATGAATTTGCTTAATATATGTCTTTCATATATTCTTAATGACTTCAGTTAACAGCACAGTTTCTAATCATAAAAAAGCTGGCTAAGGCTTACGCATTTAGAATTCAAGAGACTATGTCAAGGAAATGTGTAAATATCAGCACAACAGATCTCACTTCGCATTTACTTTATACTGAAGGCCCAACATGGCATGTCTCAAGGAAAACAATCTGGTGAACATAGGAGCACAGTTGTGATATGGTGTATTTAAATAGAAAACTCAGGTCTTCCCTAGGTGAGCTCTGCTACTCCAACCAAGAATTCCAAAAATTAAAATTTTATGTCTAGAATCAGGGTGTGGGTCTATAGGGACAGCGACATCCCCTTCTGGATCCTGGGTTTCACAACACAATACCGCAAATCTGCACTTGCTGTTGTAACAGATAAAAACCCCTACAAGAAATAAGGACACTAATACATATTGGAGCAGAACAGAAAATGCACTCTTCCTCATACCCTAGGGTTTCTTTATGTTATTCTCAATGCAAAAAAGAACAGTGTTCCTCCCAGCCTCACAGCATTCTTTATAATTTTAAAAACCCAGAAACGACAGGTGAACAATAGGACAAGGATGATGCAATACATTGTATTACAGCAAATATTATGCAGCCTTTTAAATAGCATGCTTCCAAAGGGTTTTAAATAATGTGAGGGAAGTGTTTATGCCACAACAGTAGGTGAAAGTGACTGAAGATAAGACTGATAGCCGATGGATCTCAAACACGTCAACCAGGGATGTAGATAAAATGTTAATAGCGATTGCCACGAGATGATGGAGTAAAAGATGTGGTCTTCCTTTCACTTATTCCAAATTCTTTACAGTAAATGCTCAACTATTTTTAAAATTTGAATTTCCAAATTCAAACTTCTTAAAGAGCAATTGGCCTTGAAAACGTGGTTGATGAATGGACTGAGGTCCTTCCTGCCAAGAAGTTCTTTCTTCCACAGTATAAAGGGTAACAAAGTCACACTCCTCGGCCTCTGTCCACACTGGTCTGATTCCGTCACATAAAGTCCTGGGTATAAATGTAAGGTGCAGTCTAACAGCACTAAAATCCCGGGACCCACAAACGTCATGAAGAGGTAGCCTTCATTGTCACTGGTGGCTCTCCTCAATTTACTATCAGACAAAAATACCAGCTGCTCCACTCATGAAAATGATTTTGTCATTAAATGTGCAAAAGCTTAAAGTCATTAACATTTTTGAAGAAATATCATAAATATAAGTCACACATTTTTCTACTCTGAGCCAAATCAAGGTCATGTTTGAAGTGTGACGGGGATAGAATAGGACCTACAAGAGAATTGTGTTTCTTTTGAATCGATGCCATAAAAATGAATTGCAACCCTTTGTCTCTTTTTTCCTATAATATTAAAAAAGAGAAAAATCTAATGCTGCAAAAAAAAAAAACTTAGGTTGGCAATCCACACTTATTAGTCATTGATTTTGTGCAAGCACTGTCTATGCAGAATGCTACTGTGGGGAGAAGATATATTTAAATATCGGGATTGAAGTTGGCTAAGTCTATACTTCTCTGATTAAATAATACATCAATTTCATCCATGTTCTCTAGTCCCTGCAACCAGGAAGCGTTGTTCACTAAAACCATGATGATAGTGAAAATATTCTTTTTAAGTCATCTAAGAGAAAAACAAAAGACCAATTAAAGGTTAAAGCCAGCTTTAACATTAAGTGCTTCCTATAATGAGCTACAGAATAACAGCTGCCAACTTTCTATGTTTAACCCATGTAAACTGGTACAATTAACCCCATTTCACAGAAGAGGAAACTATGGTCCAGAAGCTTAAATAACTTCTTCACGATCACACTGGTATCAAGTGTTGTAAGCCATCGACAGTGTCTACCCTGGACTGTTATCAAAAAAACTTTAGAAAGTGAAAAATTGGACATTCTTTTAATCTTACTCTCCACTTACCTCTTCACAACTCTCCCTATCACTTATCTCTACCGGCCCCGCACCTAAATGTGTAAATTATTTTCCTATATGTGGGGCTCTCACATCTCCAAGTGTCTGCCACATAAAAAATAAATAAATTAATTGAACTCTACCTCTTTAAAAAAAAAAAAATCCAAGTAATGCTTCTGATTGGCTTTCAATAAATGAGATACACTGCCTAGACCAATCAAATGTAGTCATTGGGTGAGATCTTGTAAGAGAATGAAAGCTGCTTTAAAACCCATACCGGTCGAGTGGGGAAAGAACTTATTTTCAAAGGAGGGAAGGTCTTCCAAGTAACAACGCAATTGGTGTCCACTAAAATGAAATACACAATTATAGAAGAGCATAGTAATGTTTGTGGGGTTTTTTTTCAATTCCTTTATCCCTACATTCCCTTTCACATTTAACAGCAGAGGCTTTCTCCTATTATGTGGATAGAAATAATAAAGGAAGAACAAGAGACAATTTTTTGGATTTTTACATAGTAAGTAGATTTTGGCAAAGAGGTAGCAGAATTAACAGTCTTGAAACCATGTCTTTTGATTGCAAGAGCTACAGTAGTGAAGAAGAAAAAATGTTTTTGTGAATTCCAAAGGCTTGGATTTAAATTTCAAGAGCCAAAATTCATGGAAACAGAGCACAAAGATAACGCCATAAGACAAAACACAGAAGAATGGCGACTATCCCCCCGCAGATGTGCGTGCACACAAGGCTAACAGCGGGTGGGAGAAATCTCAGCAGCAATCACTGGGGATTAGATGCTGAGTGGTCACCAGTGCTTACCGCTGAGAGAACAGAATAATAAAACTCCTGATGGAATACTTCAGGAGTAATAACCCCTGAAAAGAAGGAACACTTGCTTGGCTTTCCCAGGTCGAACCCAGGAAACAGCGAACCTTTTAGGGAAAATTGACGTCCAACATAACTGACTTCACCATTACAGCGTGAGCGGCTGTTGGGCGTGTTGAGGTGGATGCTGTTGAAAGCACCAGCTACAGAGTTTCTTCGACCACAATATGGAAGTAGCTGAGCCTATTGAGGTAGATGTAGGCTGGTAAACTAGAAGGGACCTGTGTCCCAAAGAAGAGAGGACAGAAGTTTCATGTAGCTGACAGCTGGAGATTGAGGTATATGTGCCAACCTACATAGCGGATGTGGCCAGGATACAAGGGTTATGACCCAAAGCATGAGAAACCAGTCATACGCTATGCCAGTAAAGACCAAAGGCAATCATGGCGCAGAGATGCCTCTCATGCCCCACCCTCGACACCAAGAATATAGGGAGGCCTCCTCCAGTTCAGCTACTACCAAAGAAAAGAGTATGAGAAAAGGGGTAATGGTGCACTAAATTCTGAATTACCCTGATGTTCTAGTTATCAAGCTGCCAGAATGCGATATACCAGAAATGGAATGGCTTTTAAAAAGGGGGAATTTATTAAGTTGCACATTTATAGTTCTAAGGCTATGAAAATGTCCAAATTAAAACAAGGCTGTAGAAATGTCCAATCCAAGGCATCCAGGGGAAGATATCTCGGTTCAAGAAGGCAGATGACTTTCAGGGTTTCTCCCTCAACTGGAAAGCACATGGTGAGATCTGCTAGCTTTCTCTTCCACAACTTCCCCGAGACTCTGGAAGTTCTCGTGGTTGTGTCAGTTCTGGTAGCTACCGTGGCTCTCACAGCTCTAAAACTTTTTCACAATGGTTCCCACTTAAAGGGTTCCGGTTAGCAACTACACCCTGAATGGGTGAAGACACATCTCCATGGAACCATCTAATCAAAAATTACCACCCACAGTTGGGTGAGTCATATCTCCATGGAAACAATCAAAAAGGTCCTACCCAACAATATTGAATGAGTATTAAATGGCATAGCTTTTCTGGGGTACGTAATAGATTCAAATCGGCATACCTGAAGAGGGTAGTAACTCTGAAATAACTGAGTTTAAAATTGGATATATCTGGATTACCTTTCAATGACTAGAATAAGGCTTCTATGACCAAGCAGAAATGAAATCCCATGAGTTGAGCTTGATTTTAAAGAAATAAGCACACTATATCTTTGCACACCCAGGATTGTGTAAAATTAATAACCGATATAAATGTATAAGTCATTCATATGTTTGCATGCATATATTGTACATGTATTTATGTGCATATGCAAATATTGAATGTGGGGTGTTTGACTTAGAAGCCTAAATTAATATAATTTTAATTATGAAAATACTTGAATAGGTTGAGCTGTTTCTTTCTTAAGCTAAGCATTGCTTATCCATGAATTTTTTATATGGTAATTCGTTAAATAGTCTCCTTTACTTTTCCTAAACAAAGCTGGGACTCAGCATGTTACTGAGGTAATGGATATATGATTATGTACAATACATAGCACAGCAATGGCCAAAGGAAGGAGAAAAGTATTTTACCAAATTAGTGATACCAGTTATTTGTTCTGACCAAATTTTTCACTGCATTTGCTAGTAGTTTTATTACCATCTAAGCAACTCTTTAGCAGGTTCTCTGTGTACTATTTTTCAAGTCATTTACCTTTTTCTCCTCAATTTTTTGGCCCCCCACCCCCTAACCGGCTCATAGCCCTCTTCCTTCAGCTGCCATCACACTTCAAGGAGCTTCCTTGGGGACAGCGGTCCTTGTTCCCTGGATGTAGACGGTACATACATATGATAATATGGAGACGATATTCTGTTTCTTTTACAAGAAAGTTACAGATTTCGGTCTGTAATCTGAAAGTTAATACAGATTCCATAGGGAGGGTTCACACCTAGGCAGTCTGAATCCAGCCTGTACCCTAAACATTGTATCATGTAATCATGGAAATGTGAACCTCTTAACTCTCCTTTTTCAGAGTTGCCGTCTTCTTCCAACCCTGTACTCTTCAAATTGCATTCATGGTTTCCAGAAGAAAACTCAATGAAAGGAGTTATGAATATATATTCTTCCTCATTTTTCCAGAACAACGCATTCTATTTTACTCCAACGTCAGTAATTGCCCCCCCAAAAAAGAGTAAAGTAAGATGAATTCCTATGCAAAAATATATGCTTAATAATTAACCCTTTAGATGACAGTCTGATCCCCACAAGAAAATATTTTTATTGCTGTACAATAACTTTGCAAGTCATGTCTTCATACATTTCAGCGTGTATCGTGGAGTGAAGTATCTCAGAAAGAGCTTATGTATATTTGCACAGCAGAGCAATTCTGATACAGAAATGTCACAAGTACTTACAGCATGTTTTTGTCTAAGCAGAGCTTACATTCATTGCACTGACTTACTTCATTGACAACAGTGTCAATAGCAAGTGCCATAACTCAGAAAGGAACGCTTGAAACTCCGTGTGTTAACTGGACTGGAAATTTTCCTATTCCTTTGAAGTCTAAAAACGTTTCCTTTTTCTGCTATGATGATTCCTTCTGTTTCCTGTCCTCCATGTCACTCATCAGTTGCAGTAAACTGGAGACCTTAGAGGCACTGATTTGTTTGCTTTGAGTAGAAGGAGCACTGTATTTGGAGTCCGAGGTACAGGAATTGGATCCCGACTCTAGCACAGAGTGCCTTTGAGGCCCTGGAACAGTCACTCAGCATTTCTTGGCCAACAAGAACCTCATCTATGAGAAGGCAGAGATGCTAACATCTTCCTCACAGGACTGTTCAGATCATTAAATGAGCTCTTGTATGGAGTAGGGAAATTTAAAGCTAACTTGTTAGAATTTAATAATAATTTTGAAAGTAACTAGAAGGAAAATGACTAATAGCCAAAAATTGAATGCAACTGAAACTTAATACCTCATTACCCAATATGGGAAGCAATAATCATTTGTTGAAAATCAGAATACACAAATAAGCTCTGTGTTTATGATGTGCACTATTTTTTTTTTGTATACTGTATGGCAGGGTCACGTTTCATTACTTTTCCATGTAAATAGCCCATTATTGCAGCATCATTCGTCGGACTTTTGTTTCTTTGTTGTTTGTTTGTTTTGCTTGTTTGCTTGTTCTGGGGGAACACATGGACTGGGAATCGATCTCAGGTCTCCTGCATGGCAGGCGAGAATTGAACCTCTGAACTACCTTTGTAGACTCTATGATATGCAATATTACCAGGGACTATATATGAGCACTATTTTCTTGAAAGAAATCTAAGCAAAGATCTTTGGATATTTCAAAAGATTTAGATGACTAGTTCAAAAAATGTTATAAAAAAGGCTTTTCTTTCGGTCTTTCAAGACTGTTATACCCAAGAAATATCGTAATGGAAAAGTTGTGATTACCAACCCAATTTCTTTAGCTCAGAGATTTAAGGGAGCAAATAAACTGAATACTTCCTGAAAATTCATATTGTTTTAGGTACATTTGAGAATCACATTTATACGATCGAATTGTACTCTTCCTCAATGCAAGGGACGAATTTCATGAACTTCTACAAATCTGAGGGAAAGAAAGAAACTGTCGTATATTTAGGTAATACAGACATGTTGCTTACATGAGCAGGCCAAGCAGTTCTGTTCAAATGAACTTAACTGAAGACCGTCTTACAGAAATGAAAGCCCTTTGATGTGCCTGTTGGAAAGTCTGTTTATAGCACTTCCACATGACAAAGTGTAGCGTCAAAAGAATTTCTCCAGACAAGGGTGCTTTTGGTCATACACAAAATGGAAAAGAAAACAAAATTCTTTCTAATAATCCCTAGCTCCACTTTCTGGGGATTTTGCCCATTTTTAAAGAAATTTCCCCACCCTATCTAGCCAACTACGTTTAACTCTTGCTTCCTGCCCTGTCAGTGAGGATTTATTTCTGATAAATTGGTTTCTAAAAGGGTATAGTGACGACATTTGACACCACCCCCACCCCAGGGTATTTACGTTTAAATAATGAAGGCAGCACTTGTTTCAGAGTGTGATAGTTTTCACATGACACTGTTCTTTTTAACAAATGAAGGTCCCCAGCAATATCTCAAAAGCATATAAAGAACAGAGTCACTGTTAGCTACCCCTTCTTTTCCCATAATAAATGGTTGCCAGGGGGAATATCCAGTTCTTTATCAAATAAATTATTTATTGGGTCCCGATTATAGAAAAATTATTTTTTATTTCACTTAAAAACAGTTTGGTTTGGCATTGAGCCAGAAAATGATTAATAATGAATAGCTAAATTTTCCTGGGTATATGCATGGGCAACCCGCATTAAAGTTTCTAAATACCTGGTTTTTAGCATTGAATGAGACACTATAAAAATTGACATTTTGGGAGGAAAAAATGCTGATTTTATTCCCCCTCATCCTCTGTCTTGCAATTAGATGTTTGTGAATTGCATTCTTCCCAAATGTCACTGAGACATTCTATTAAGGAGTCTTATTGTAAGAAAAGCATCCTCTCCTAGGGAGGGAAGAAAAAAAAAAGCTGAAATGAACCAATTATACCATACAAGAATCTAAAATCTTTCACCTTCTATTGAATTTTACCCAGTAGCTATTTCATCTGCTATTCCTTTTGTCCTCATTTGCTTTATTTTTGTTGTACTGAAAAACATTTAATTTGTTTGATCATTAATGTATGATTAATATATGATTGGATAAATGTAGTTATGTATGTTTTATGTTCACAAACATACATTTTAAAAATAAAGTCCAATATAATCTAACCACCCTCCCCCCCTTATTTTAAAGGAGAATGAATTTCTGTGGAAAGAAGCATGGTAATTTGTAGAAAGCTATCATACAAAAAGGAACATCAATTGCGAAAGCCATGTTAAACAAATGAAATACAGTAAATTAAATGAAACTACTTTCTGAAACACTTTATGCCTCTATCTGTTAATTTTGAAGGAGGCACCATAGTGAGGCTCATTTCAGTACAAAGTCATATTATGCAGATGTACTACATTTATTTATTTTTCTTTATGAAAAAAATATATAAACTTTTATAGCTTGCCCCAGTTCCACATTAGGAATAGCATGAAAAGCTTGCTATGTCTAACTTCTCCAACCCTGTAGATCTCTCTCCACATTTCCTCCCCCTCATACTACTAGTGTTTCAAATCTGTCTCAGAACACTGCAAACAAGGGTCAGGGGAAGAGGTGTCCTTTCTTTTGCTCCCCCGTGCCCTTTTGACCCATCTTCTCCAACATCCTCTAAGATACTATTCCTTCAATTATACCCTCTCCTATATCTTCAGGGCTTCTTCTCCTGAGCCTTTGTACATAAACAAAATGATAAATCTCTTTTCTCTCTTAAAAAAAAAAAAAGGGAACAACTCAAATCTCTTTCTTCTCTGGTTACTGATCTCTGCATCTCCCTCTCTCCACTGATTTCCTCAAAGTGTCACCTCGCTTAAGGTGCCCCGCTCACTACCTCCGCAACCTCCCCTTCCATTTAACTCGCTCCTCATCCTTTGCCCTGAGTTTTCTGCCACTGCCACTCTGGTAACACTGCACAGAAAAAGCTTCTAAAGGCCAGATTCAAGGCTCCTTTCATCCTTGCATAACTTGACCCCTCACAGCCTGATGTATTGCAGACCAAACTATCCTTTCCTTTTCAAAACTCCCTTTCACGAGCTACTGAAACCCATGTTCTTCAGTCTCTCCTAGATTTCTGACCACTGCTTGTCGGTCTCTTGCTACTCTCCTCTCCATGTCCACTCCTGCAAATGTTGCTGTTCCTTAAGATTCTATCTTTGATCTTCTTTTACTTTCTGGAGATTCTTTCCTTACTCAGTCCATTCCATTACCATTGCTATCTCATTCACTGATCCCTCTTCCTAAACCTACCCTAGAAAAATATGTTGCTTCTCAGGATTCCTTCCGTGAACTTCTTTGTTTCCTCATCTATACAATGGGAGTGGTAAAAGCAGCTACCAATAGGTTCTAATACGATTACATGTAGAGCACTTAACATTGGTGCATGGTACAATATCAATAATTATCGGGTATCATTTTCATAATCCTATCATGTCATTTTTCTTTGGTCATTCTGAATAAAAATACATGAAAATACAGGATCAAGTTGAGTTGAAGGTAAAATCCCAATATTAGCTAACTCTTGCTGGTTTTGTTTTTTGTTGTTGTTGTTTGTTTTTGGTTTTAGATGGCTTATTTTCCTGTTCTCACAAATTTGTGAACTGCCAAAGAATAGGTCTAGGTTGCAAAACTGCAATCACTTCTCATCCTTTCACATATGCTTTGGGTATTCATTTACTGGTCTTGATGATATCACATGAAACAACTGTGCTAAATTAGATTCAACTCCTCCAAGGAACTTCGGGAATTGTAATGCACCTGCATAATATGAGGTTGGAAGGGAATTGGGTCATCTCGAGGTACCTTTTTTAAAAGCTACAAACAAGAGGAACAAACTGTTAGGGGAATGTCCTCTCAATTTCCCCTATGTGCATTTAGCAGGTTTCCACAATATGGCTTAATGTTTGTTAACATTTATGCCACTGTCTGTAATCTCATTTATTTCGTTGCTTGCTTTGGATGTGCCTTGCTGAAATACTTGCCTTTATTCCTTTTCTTACTGCTTCTTCAGGAGCTTTGACTGTTCCTTTTGGTTTCTTCAGAGTATTCTAGAAAGATAGATACTAAAAACTTATTTATAGATACAGTTTACGGTAACTCTTTTTAAAAAAAAATATAGGCATGATGCCACTTTTCACTGATCAGGGAAATTTGTAAAAGATCTGTCTATTGAGTATATTGCCTACCTTAAGCTCCCAGTTTTATTTCAAAAGTGAAGAAACAATTGTCAATAGCTACATTTCCTGTTGTTAATTGTTTGTTTCCTGATGAAAAGTGTCCTCTCTGTGTCTAACTATATAATCTTAATGATATGTCAGAAGAATATAAGTTTTAAGTTGATTTACTTTGTTCTATTAAAAATGATAGGTTTGTACAGAAATATCCATACTCTCTTATTTGGTTCCTCCAGAGATTAAATGGAACAAACTTCTAAGTGCTCATGCCTACTGGATATGGGGATGTAATATAAAAGTGTAGCTGTCTTTGAGCAAATTGGGCTGACCTATTTAGGTGTGTAATTAATCTTTTTGGTTTCACCAATTATAATGTTTTAAATAGATGAATTAAGATACCATCTACTGTTGCATAATATTCCATTGTATGTATATACTACATTTTGTTGATCCATTTGGTTTGTTTCCATCTTTTGGTGATTGTGAATAACACTGCTATGAACATCGGGGTGCAATAACATCTGCTTGTGTCATTGCTTTCAGGTCTTCTGAGTATATACCAAGTAGTGCTATTGCTGGGTCATAGGGCAACTTGATATTTAATTTCCTAAGGCACCACCAAAAAGTCTTCCATAGTGGCTGCATCATTGAACATTCCCACCAGCAGTGCATAAGTGTCCCAGTTTCTCCACATCCTTTCCAACATCCATAGTTTCCTGTTTGTTTAATACCAGACATTCTTATAGATGTGAGGTGGTATCTCATTGTAGCCTCGATCTGCATTTCCCTTATAGCCAATTAAAATGAGCATCTCTTCATGTGCTTTTGAGCCATCTGTATTTGCTCTTCTGAAAAATGCCTATTCATATCTTTAGTCCATTTTATAATCAAGTTGTTTGTTTGTTTGTCGTTGAGTTGCACGGTTTCTTTGTATACACAGGAAATCAAACCTTTGTCTGATATAATTTCCAAGTATTTTTTCCCACTAAATTGGCTGCTTCTTCACCTTTTGTACAAAGTCTTTTGAGGAGCAGAAACATTTGGTTTTGCCATTAATCTATATTATCTTTTGTTGCTTGTGCTTTGGGTGTAAAGTTTAGAAAGCTACTTCCTATTACGAGGTCTTA
Source organism: Tamandua tetradactyla (assembly GCF_023851605.1). Classification (NCBI taxonomy): domain Eukaryota; kingdom Metazoa; phylum Chordata; class Mammalia; order Pilosa; family Myrmecophagidae; genus Tamandua; species Tamandua tetradactyla. The sequence continues at coordinate 80,445,872 of NC_135335.1, forward strand.
AAAATGTTTCCCTACATTTTCTTCTAGAAGATTTATGGTGCTAGTTCTTATATTTAGGTGTTTGATCCACTTTGAGTTAGTTTTTGTGTCAGGTGTAATATAGGGGTCCTCTTTCATTCTTTTGGCTATTGATATCCAGTTCTTCCATGCTCAATTATTGAAAAGACTATTTTTTCCCAGTTCAGAGGACTTCGGGACCTTGTCAAAAATCAGTTGACCATAGATTTGGTGGTCTATTTCTGCACTCTTGATTTGATTCCATTGGTCAATGCTTCCGTTTTTGTGCCAGTCAGTACCATGCTGTTTTGACCACTGTGGCTTTATAATAAGTTCTAAAGTTAGGGAGTGTTAATCCTCCCACTTCATTCTCCTTTTCTTAGGATGCTTTTAGCTATTTGGGATCTCTTTTCCTTCCAGATGCATTTTGTAGTTAGCTTTTCCAAATCTTCAAAGTAGGTTGTTGGAATTTTGATTGGTACTGTGTTGAATCTGTAGATCAATTTGGTATATACATAGAATGGAATATTGCACAGCAGTAAGGTGTAATGACATTCTGAAGCACATGACAAGATGGATGAGCCTTGATGACATAATGCTGAGTGAAATAAGCCAGACACAAAAGGATAGATATTGTATAATTCCACTTTTATGATCATCATAAAGGTATAATCAGAGGCTTATAGTACAGAATATAGGGGACTTAGAGATATGTAGAAGCTAGAGATGGGTGAACCATTAGCTAATGAGGTTGAACTCCAATGTAAGGGAATAGATAAAAGTGAAGGTGGTTCTCTAGTGGGTCTACAAGTAATATCACCATATTGAAGGTGAACAAGATTGAAAATGGTTGTGTAGACCTACGTGTCCACAGATTAACACTGGAAATATGAATTAGTTCTTGCAAGAATTACTGCAAAGATATGATTGATGTACAAAGAGTGTTTAAGTCCAGGATACAGGGGAAGATTGCTTTTGCATGCTATGAGCTATGTTCAAAAGGAAACCATCAGCACTATCACAGCAACATCAGAGGTAAATAATGAGGGCAGGACAAGAGTTAAGAGTAGGTTTAGATTTCCTATTTGGTGATGGCGTTTTTATTGGTTTTCTTTCTCTTGGGAACAATGAAATTGTCTAAAATTGAGGATAGTGATGGATTGTGGACTTTGGGCACTATGCATGATAACTGATGAATGCAGGTGGCTGAAGGATGCACTGACTGAGAAGTAGATTGGCGAACGATGGTGCATATTTATGAATGAAGGATGTGCTGCTACAAAAAGGAATGTGTGATATGCAATGATGTGAATGAACATGTGGAACATTTGGTGAGACAAAATAAGCCAGAAAGAAAAGAACAGCAATGGTATGGTCATCTTTAGAAAATGCTTATAAGAAAAAGGGACCTAGATTGTAAGCTTTTAGAGCAGACACATTAAGTCTGGAGTGGTGATTATTATTTCTGGATTTCCAGAGGCTGTTATATATATATCTCCTGACATTTAGTGATAAGAATGAAGCTGAACAGGTTGGGGTAAAAGTAATTCAGAGCACAGGAGTAAGGAAGACAGTGTCTATACTTTAGAACCACACATACTCTTTTAGACCAAAGGAATAAAGGTTATTTGGTCTGGAACTGAAATTTTCTGTAGCACATAATCTAACTCAATCTATCTGAATAGCTCACTTGAACGATTGAAACACAGGGAGCCCAGAATAAGAAAGAGGTCCTTTAATCCCGTATAGATTAATGTAATGCCTGGATACATCCTAGAGAATATTACGCAGGTAATCAAAAAGTATTGGCAAAGTCCCTTGAGGTATGGGAGAAAGAATATAGAACTATTAAACCTTACCATCAGGGATTTCCCTGATACTGTGTTAAACTTTAGGGCCACTCAAATCAATAGGCCATATCCTCGATCATAAGGTTTACTCTTGTGAAGTTTATGTAGGAAACTTATTTAGGTAACTATAGGCATGCCTAAGAGTTACTTCTGGAGGACCTCCTTGGTTGTTCAGATGTGGCCTCACTCTCTCTAAGCCCAGCTCTGCAAGTGAAATCATTGCCCTACTCCCTACATGGGACATGACATCCAGAGGCGGAAGTTTCCTTGGCGACGTGGGAGATGACTCCCAGAGATGAATCCAGCCCTGGCACCATGGGATCACCAATTCTATCCTGACCAAAAGGGGAAAAGAAGTGTAACTAATGAAGTATCAGTGGCTAAGAGAGTTAAAATAAAGTCGAGAGGCTACTCTGGAGTTGCTCTTGCTCAAGCTTCAGGTAGACCTTGCTACCTATCATAATCTGCCAACCCCCAAGCAGGCCATTCCAGCCAATCCTAAAGAACACTTAGGGTAATATATAAGATGGGTTTCATGTACTAGAGCAACTTTCCAGAAACCTACAACCACCAGATGGGTCCTTGGTCCAGATAAGTCCTGAAACCTAGCCCAGCCTCACCAGAATATCAGATAGTTCCATCTCCCTGCCCCATATTAATGACAGATCCTTCTAATATGAAAAATTTAGAATGGCCATAGCCTTAACACCCCTAAAGAGAGGGACAGAAAGATCAAAGGTGGTGGTGGAGTTATATACTAAAGATAGGATTTAACAAATGATGTGATTGCTAAATCATTAAATTGGTATCTCTTTTGTCTCCAGTATCTTAGAGCAGCTAGAAGTAAAAACCTAAAATTATGGAATTATAACCCATGTCAAACTCTGAAATATGTTCTACAACTAATTGTGGTGCCTTGCTTTGAAATCTATAGCTTTTTTTGTGTATATGTTATTTTTCACAAAAAAGAAGGAAAAAAAGTCAATTCTGTGATGATAAAAAAGTATTTAAGCCTTCTAGTCACCTGTATTCTGGAGCAGCTAGAAGGAGAAATCTGAGAGGTTCATATGGTAGCACATGACAAACTCTGGAATCTGTCCAGCAACCACTTGTTGAAGACTACTTTGGAAACTATTGCTTTTTTATTTCTTTGCTTTGTGTATATGTTATACTATACAATAAAAAAGTTAAAAAAAAAAAAGATACCATCTAGTGTATAGACCTCTTAAAACATTTTTATTCTATTTAGATAGTTTGTCCTTCTCTTTTTAACCTGTACACATTGCTTGACACATAGTGAATGCACAATTATTTTGGTTTGAAGAGTAAAGATGAAAAAAAGGAAAGAAGAAAGGAAGGGAGGGAGAAAATAAGGAGCTTAGCTGAAATTGGGGGATAAAGAAGGGAAGAATCTCTTGCTTTCCTTTCAAAGTGTTTCTGGACTATTTCTGGAATAGTAATGCCTCAGGTAATGCCTCAGAAATATCTGCAAATAAAAAATACCCTAATTTTCTTTAAGACTCTCCCACATGATGACACATGAAGAAACTTTGCTATGACCATAGATTCTAGGACCCTATGCCTCCTGATGTTTCCTTCCTGTTAATGGTTGAAATTTTCCATTCCGTCAAAGGAACTCTTCCTGAAGCAGTTGTGATGGGGAGGATTTATTCCCCTATATCATGGTTTCCCAACACCAGACCAAATTCTTCTTTGTTGAGGTGGAGAAGTGGTGAAGACAGCTAGCTGTCCTGTGCATTGTCAGAAGTGGCCTCCACCCACTAGGTGTCAGTAGCACACTACCCACCCACCCCCACCCTCAGTCATGACAGTGGAAAAAGTTTCCAGACATTGCCAGATGTTCTGGTGAGAATAATTGCGTCCAATTAAGAAACAGCCAGAATAGTTCAAAGATGTTCTGGTGGGGTGGGGCACCACTCTTTACGTTTCTCCCTAAGAGTCAAATAAGTGATCTCCTTGGGCTTGCTGAGGAATGAAACTTAAAACAGATTCCCTGATGGACCCAACTCCCCAAATCCCTCTGCATACATAATTCTGGGTTGATTTCTCTTCTTCCAGTGATGCATCTCCTACACAGAAATCTCTAATCAGCCCAACCATACAAAAGAGTTTGGATTTAATTTTGAAAGCTTCGATAAACAGATGATGCACATTTGTCAAGTATTCATTACTTCCCTAATAATAGAGGTATATTCCAGGCCTTATTGCTGATGATTCTGCCTGACTAGGTTCATAGGCTAACTGGCTTTTAACAGGTTATGATGAAGTTCTTCTCACGTGCTGGCAAAACAGTTTATGTTGAGGTTGGGTTTAGGTTCTGAAGTTGAATTCCTCAATTAGAATGCTGGTTTTAATGCTGATCATCTGTCTGTAACTTTGGGCAAATAACTTGTCACCTGTGAAATGGCATAATAGTAGTACCTATTTCTGGGAATTGTTATGAAACTTAAATAAGAGACTCTGTAAAATCGTTTAGAAGAATGTTTAATAGATGTTAACTAATGTTCTTATATCGATGATAATAGCATAGCTTATAGCAATTCCCCCATACATATATACACATGCAACCCAACATGCACACACACACACAAAAGGCAACCCAAAGCTGTCAACATATTTTAGCACGGTTATTGAGTTTATTAAACAGAATGCCATATATCATAGTGTTTCATCTTGTCCTACAACAATAGATGCTTGATTTGCTTTTATTTTCATGTTAATTAATAAAAAAAGTTTATATAACATGCTAATTTGGGTTTCATATCTGTTTTAAAGAAGAAAATATTTAATTCTTTATCTTCAGGACTATGGACTGACTCTAAGCTATATTATCAATGATCATTTCAATGCTACTCAATAGCATCTCCCCTACTGACAATGTAGCTCCTTACATTCATTCAAGGTATTTGATAAGAAAGGTATGTGCATAAAGATAGACATAATTAATGTAAGAGAGGATAAATTAATAATTATGGATGATTTGTAGAACATGCTGGGAAAGACAGAGAGAAAGATGATGGGAAGGATTTCATGATGACCCCTACTTTCCATCCCATTCAAACAGTAGTGTCTCTGAAACAGAAAATTCAAAAGAAGGAACTATTTTTGCAAGAAAGATGGTAAGTTTACCTTAAGCATGTTGACAAGAAGAAACCTAAGACAGAAAAGAGGAGCTGAGTAGGAACCCAGCACTATCTTGACCTTAGCTGAAGGTAAACATTAAGAGCATTCACCTATAACCATTGGAGTAAACTTTGAGGACAATCTGCAAAGGAATCACAGCTTAACGAAAATTTTTGGGAGCCCCAGAAAAATATTAGGATAGCTTTGTTATAGTACAGCAAGTTCCTTTTAACAGTCTGATGGCCTAAGAAAAGGTACACAGTTAATTTATTATAATGCTATTTAAATTTTTAAAACTAAGGCACTGTTGTTTGTGCAAAACTAAAACCAAGTTGTCATCACCCTTTTGGCTATTTTAATTTCTAAATAGCACCATCATATATCTATACAAATCAGTAAGACAAGTGACACTTATGGCTTTCAAAGGCAAAAGAGATATTAGCAGCTTTTCTTTAATAGATGAGGAAACCAAATTTCAGCTCATTTAAATACTGTATTTAAGGAATGGTACCCATAAATGATAAAGCAGGACCTATAAACAAGGGCTTAACAATTCTACTTCAAATTTTCACCTATATTGTTTTTTTCTACGTTCATTTTGGGTAAACAGTTACTAAATATCTGTGTAATAAATAAAGAAATATGCCTCTTTCCCCATTACATGAAAGCAGATATAATCTCAAGGGGCAGCTTGCTATAGTCAAAAAAGTGTTAAATTACTGATTTTATCAAAAGCTTTGTAATAGGATGTTTGACAAACTACACTAGGAATTCTTGTCCATCAAAATCACAAAACACCATTTGGGCAAGTATAGTAGATAATATTGCAAGTAGTCTAACATAAGCTCAAAAGAGAAAATAAAAGGAGGCACATAACTATGCCTCTCATCTTTATGGGCAATAGCTGTTGGAAATTTTCATTATAACCTGGAGATAGGTAGAAAATAGGTGGCATTATTCTTGTCTTATAGAAAAGAAAAAAAGAACAGAAAAAGATGAAGAGATTTGCCTAAAATTATACAGATAGTCCATTAGAGAACAAATAGAACAGAATTGTTCTTGGCTATCTTTTCCAATAGGTTATGCTACCACCTATTATATAAATGTGAGCAGTTAAATTGTAGAGTGGCTCAAAAGCAAATGAAATCTCCTTTAATTTTCTGCTCTAACCATAAAATGAACCTACATTGGAGCTTCACTATAATGTGACTCTCTATAGAGCAGAATTTAATATACTGAGTTCATCCTGACAATTAACTTCAGGAGCTTGTTCAATAGAATTACTGAAGAAGCTCCTCATCATACTGAAACCAACCATGGGCAGGACAAAACCAGTTTGTGGGGATATCCTCTCTTCCTTTTCTTCTGTGCTAATTTCACAGACGGCCTATCTTAACCACAGGTCATATACCCTGATCATGCACAGAAAAACAGAGTCATGTCCTGTACATGACCTTTGAGACACCAGGAACAAAGTTCACTTCCCTCAGAACCACGATTATTAGGACAAGGAGACATCAGAAACAAATCAAATGGGAGAGGTTCTCCAAAAAGAAATAAACACCCTAAAACCCACTCTACCACCTAGGGATAACTCTGTAATTAACCAACTGGACTATGTCAAGTCAAACTTCCCCACTTCTGTCCCCACCATTTACCTTCCATTCCCATAAAATCTCCCTCAACTCTCAGATCAGAGAGAGAAAGAGTGAAGCCTTGCTTCCTGTTTTCTTGCTGATCAATCTTGCAATCAACTCTTCTTTTTCTAAAAATCCCAATGTCATGGTATTGGCCTCTGTGTGCATTGAGCAGCAAGCCCTTGCTTGGTAACAATATGGATTTTTCCTACCATTGAAGATAAGCAAGAAAAGCAACCACTACAGAGAAAATGAACAACTCTTTAAAGAGGCTAGTAATCAACATGTTACTTTTCTACTCTTTTTCTGTCTGTACACAGAACTCAAAATAGGTATACAGAACCATCTAATGATCTTGTCTAGTAACATCTTTAAAATAGAATGACAATCGTTTTCTGCCTTATAAGTTAGTTATAAGAATTAAATGAATTAATATTTTTAAAGCACTTAAAATATATGCATCTTAAATTAAAAGATAGTATAAATAGTTCCTCTTCTTCCATGCTGTGCTTTTAGTGGGTCTAACTACAGAATTTACTTTTAATCTGACCTAGGCTTTATCTAATGATGGAAAATACAGAAAAAGTGTTTTTGACAAAAGCCGCTTAAAGAACTAATCATATGAAAAAGAAGAGCTTTTCTGTACTTCAGTAAGTTTGGGGTTCATTTATTTTTTGGTGGGGGAACAAGATTTGTTTTATTTCTCTAGGCTGCTGAAAGCAGATACCATAAAATGGGTTGGTATAAACGATGAGGATTTATTTGCTTACAGTTTGAGGCTGAGAAAATGTTCAAATCAAGGCATCGTCAAGGCCATGCTTTCTTCCTGAAGACTGGCTACTGGTGATTCTTGGCTCCTCTGTCACATGACAAGGCACATGACGGCATCTGCTGATCTTGCCTGTCTCCTCTGGGTTTTGTTGATTTCAGCTTCTTGCTTCTGTGACTTTCTCTATCTCTGTATTCATTCCATTTAAAGGTCTCCAGTGAGAGTATTAAGACACACCCCAAATGAAGTGGGTCACGTCTTAACTGAAGCAACCTCATTGCAAGATCCAACTTATGACGGGTTCACACCCACAGGAATGAATTAGATTTACGAAAATGTTCCTCTGTGGTACATACAGCTTCAACCTAAAACAAGTATTTTTTTTTTAGACAGGAAGAGAGAAGAAAGGGCTCTCTATAAATTTTGAAAAATATGAAGGGACACAGGAGTAATTAATTGGAATTCCTAATTAAATGTATTCAGAGAAGCAGATACTTCTTTTCCTACTTTATCATCCACTAACATTTTCAAGAAGTGCCATAATTTTACATGAGGACCTAAAATGCAAATTGATAGTAATTCTGATGGCCTTGAATCTTAGAAAAAGAGACACAAAAATGTGAAGTTTCCTTGAATGTCCCTGCAGGTTTAAGGATATAGGATTGAATGTGTATAAATAGTATATGGAGGTTGTTGCATACTATTTTCCTAAATTAGAAATTGGACAAACCCAAGAAGTAGCCCTTGGTGCTAGTTGATATTCAAGATATATGGTGAGGTAAGGAGACATGACTCAGAGCTAAAAAAATTACTAGACATACTAAATGCATTCAGACAAGGAAATAAGAACAAAAAGCAGGCTTTCTTACTTGAAAACTTTGAGACTTCAGTCCAAAGTAAAGCCATATAAAGTGTGGTACTAAGCTTCATTTGGTTACTAAATGGCTGAACCATGCTACATAAAAAGTGTCCTAAATATAAAGGGCTGTTGCCTCACAATTACTCTACTTCATGAACAGGAAAAAGAGTATATAAGGAAAAGAACATAACAATCAAGACTAAGTTACTTGAACTAAAAAGTAAGAAGACATTTCAATGTATAGTTTTGCCTCATTTCTACAATCCACAGTTATATTCATCAAGTTTGGGATCTGAAAAAGCAACTAGAAAGTTACAAATTAAACCCTTCCTAATTCAATTTATATCAAGGTCCTATTGTATCTGTGACACTCAAAGTTTTAATATTAAAAGTCTCAATTAATAGGAGACTGCTAATGATGGAGCTGAAACCCATTGCCTATTGATGTAAGGAACAATTTAAAATACCATCTCCACAGGAGATAGTAAGATATTACCTGACAGATATTAGAATGTTGTGATGTGAAACCATTAAGATTTTGCATTCACACTGAACTGGATTAAAACACTGACTCTCATTTAGTTGTCTGTAACTCTGGGAATATATTTGGAGTTTAGCCACCACTTTCTTACCTGTAAAATGTGTGTAACAATATCAGCCACATAACTTTCCGAAGAATAATCTAGAAAATGTATTTGACCTGAAAAGAGAAAAATCCAGTTTCCAATACTCATATCAGTTTCTTATCACAATATGTAAGAAATAATGAAAGCACTTCACAGTTTCTGTTAAAATTAAATCAAAGTGTTTCTTCTCTTTAATTAAAGAGAGACAACTCAAAGCCCTAGATTAAGGACTCCCACCTCTAAGATGTGTATTTAATACCAGTGAATGTCACTAGCAGGAATTTTTTTCTGTTACCTCTGTAGAATATATTATTACACATCGTTGACTACATCAGATTAAAAGCCCTTTTGAATGGCCTTTTTCTTGCATTTTTATCACATGGTGTTTTCCTTCTTATTTAAGTACAGTTAGCTTTGTTGAAATTCAGAAAACAATAATTTGTCTTTGACCTTTCATCACATGAGCTGTCTAGCTAAACTCAGGTTATCCATCCTTCCAAAAACATCATTAGAGTGGGGGTGGTAGAGGTGAATCTAGGACTTCCCTTTGATTAAAGTACGATATTCTCAGTTTATATTTTCCAAATACTCCCCTGGGGGAAATAACCATACATACCCAATGGCATAGAGACTCAAAGTTCAGTTGGTACAATGAAGCAGCCCCTGTTTTGTTTTGTTTGTGGCAAGTAGGTAGTCTGCAGGTTTTTCTATTAGAAATTGAATTAGAGACATAATTTCTATGTATAATACTGGCTTAATTGGAGCATGGTGCATAACAGTCTGCCATATAGAGTCAAATGAAATAGTTCCTAAAGAACTCTTCACGATTTCAGGTGAATGTTGAAGCTTGAATACACTTTAAGTTGCATATAATTTTGTCTGACCTAACTTTTTTATTGCTATAGTCAAATTCTCCACTTTTTACCTCTCCAAATGTCCATATATGCTAAATATGTATCAAATGGACAGAAAGCTAAACAAGAGGTAACACATTAAAAAGTATTACCCTCTGTATCTCTGAATTTCTTTCTAATTAAGAAAGATGTTAATTGAAATTAGAGTGGTCCAGAACTCTGTGCAGAAATCTCCAGAGTATTGTAATTGGTTTGTGGAGCAGTTGCCTCAGGATCATTCACTGGAGTGACTCCTGTCTGAATTGGAAGTGGTAGAAAATCCTCCCCAAAAAAGTAACCTCCAGTTTATAAAATAGAGTTGTTAGTGTATAAGCAGATATATCCACATCTAAATTAGATTACCTTTAAGCATCTGTGGAGAGGAGTATTTGAAGTTAGAGGCTTATACTAATCAGTTCACCTCAGTGCATCTTTCCCCATGCAATTTTCCTTTACACAGTGTGAGAATTCAGCTTGGATCACTTCTAGACCTTTCCATGGCTTCATAAAGCCTGCCTAACGATGAAGAATATATCAAGAATCTCTGTCCTCAAGCCCCAAACTACCTTTGAACTCATTTCTCTTATTCCTCTTCTTGCATCCCATAATACATTCCAACCAGACTGAATTCCACAAATCCACATGCCCCTGTGCTTTCCCATCCAAACAGGAATATTCACATCCTTGCATTCAGTGCCAGTCTGAAACTGTCCTGTACCTCAGAAAAGCTATGCTCTTTAATCCTCATCCAGTATTGCTGGGTGAGATCTTTTTTATAGTTTCCATGGAGAGGTGACCCATCCAATTGTGGGTGGTAAGTTTTGATTAGATGGTTTCCATTTAGATGTGTCTCTATCCATTCAAGGTGGGGCTGCTCACTGGGACACTTTAAGAGAGAATCATTTTGGAAAAAGCCTACAGAACCAATAGATTCCATAAATAAGTTCAAGCAAAGTAATACACAAATTAGAATATACAGATGCCAACAGGATGTACAGACAAGTTATGAACATTTAAAGTTTGGATGAAAAAGATGCTTTGATGACTTCTGACACTAACTACAATGTAATTCTGAATCTAACAACCTGAATGTAGATGACGCTCCGCAGGCTAAGGGCGTGATCCTCAGCAAGACTGCCCTCACTTCAGACACCAGATATAAGTTCAGTGGTTCCCAGACCACATGCACTTCAGACCAACTGACTTCACATTTGGGGGTTTCCACCACCCAATCAGGTTCAATAATTCATTAGAAAAACACACAGAACTCAGGAAAACACTATACTTTTGATTGTAGTTTTATAACAGCAAAAAAAAGATACTAGTAAGGAGGAGTCAGAAGAGACGCTTAGGATGAGGTCTGGGAGGATCTCAAATGATAAATTTCCGGCTCTTCTGCCTACACAGTCAGGACGTGTCACTCTCCCAGCACACTGACACATACTATCAATCAGGGAAGCTCACCCGAGCTTCAGTGTCCCAAGTTTTATTGGGGTTTCATTACATAGGCATGGATGAGTATGAATTATTGCATGGATGAATATGAATTATTACATTAATTCATAAACAAATTCATAAATGGCCATGAATTTATTACATAAGCATGTAATGTCATGAATCATTCATGATCAGTGCCAATGTGGTTGAACTCAACTTCCAGCTCCCTCCATTTCCCAGATATCAGGCTAATATGATGTGGTGCCAAGCCTCAACCAGTTAATCACAAGGTTGGTCTTTCTGGTGTAGCCAGCCTCCTACCCTAAGACTACAGGTGTGGCCCAGAGCTCCATCCGGAGTCGCCTCTGAGCATAAGGTACCAGGAATGGTGCTGGGCTCAGCACAAATAACAAAGGCATTCAGATAAGGGGAAATATCAGTGATTTAGAGGGTATACCACAGGAGCCACAGCAAAGACCAAATCTCTTTGAAAGGTCAAATTTCTTACTATATAGATGATATCTTTGAAGATTTTATGGAACTTAAAATAGACTTTGGGGAAGGAGATGATAAATCAAGACAAAATATGAGATGAAAAATTCCATGGAGGACAGTACATGAGTGTATTGAAGCAAAACATTTCCCACAATTATTCCCATTTGCCAGAAATATGAGGTGAAAATGGTTTAATAACACCTAACACTGTTAAGCTCTTACCATATGCTTGCTATTGATATATGCTCTTTACATGTCTTAAGTTCATTAAATTTCCATAACAGCCCTCTAAGTTTTGGACTATATTTCAATTTAACAGATGATAGGAATGAGGCATAGAGGGTAGAAATGAGAATGGTAGCTTAAAAGATAGGTTGAAACCATGTTGTAAACTTGATGTAGGAGGTAATGCCTGAAAAACTCTTATAGGAGTATTAAGGCCTTAGCTAGGAGAAGATGAAAACGGTGGAGGAGAAACTTAGGTAGAGGAGACACCACTGGCAAAGATCATACAAGTCAGAAACAACATGATATTTATAGATGAATGATAAAGGTAGAATTAAGAGATAACCAAAAGAAGCTTATTTTTACTGGGTAGTGTGATGTAAATAGTTGGGAAGAGTGACAGATTGTGAAGGGTCTGTACACCAGGATGAGAGACTTTTTTCTATAAAGAGCCTTGAAAGGTTTCAGCTATAGGGTGGCAGACAAATTTCATTTTAAATAGGTCACTGTGATGGTTAGTTTTATGTGTGAACTTGGCTGGGTTATAGGGCCCAGTTGTTTCAAATACTGGCCTAGATATTGCCAAGGAAATTTTTTGTGGATGAGACTAGTATCTACAATCAGTTGAATGTAAGTGGAGATTATCTCAATAATGTGGATGGGTCTCATCTAATCAGCTTGTGATTTAAGAGCAAAGAACCAAGGGTTCCAGAGAAAAGAAGAAATTCCGCTTCAAGACTATACCCTTTACTCTTTTCTGCATTTCCAGCTGACTGATCTCCTTATGTATTTCAGACATAGGACTTCAACATCAACTCTTACTAGAATTTCCAATCTCCAATCTGCCCTACGAAATTCAGACTTAGATCCCACAATCATGATAGCCAGTTTCTTAAAATAAATCTCTTACATACACACACTCACACACACACACATACATTCTGTTGCCTTTGATTCTTTGAAGAACCCTGACTGACACAGCCACTCATATAGCTGTGTTGAGGGTAGATTTGAAGATAATTAGAGTACAGGCGGGGAGACCAGATGTCCCAATGTGACTTTCACACTCTTCCTACCAAGAGGTAAGGTCCATATTTCCTCCCCTTGTAATTACAGCAGAAGTGTCTTTTTGAGGTAAGGTCATAAAAAATAATGTTCCTTCCACCTGGTTTTCTTAGGATACTTACCCATGGAACCCACTTGCCAAACATAAAAACCACATGGAAAGGTCATATTTAAATGTCAACCAATATCCCCACTGAGGTCCCAGCCTACAAACACCATCAACTGCCAGACATGTTAGTGAAGATACTTTTTGATGATTCCGAACTCCATACTTCAAGTCTTCCCACGCTGAGGCCTCAGGCACCATGACACAGAGATAGGCAGTCACTCTTCAGTTTTTCTTGTTTTAAGCCATTAAGTTTTGGAATGGTTTGTTTTTGGAACAGGATGGAATTGAAAAAGATTAGAGGATAAAGTTGAAAAGATTTAACAGTTTTTGAGAAATACAACTTGAATGACCGAAAGCTATTGTTGCTGGTTGAGGCAGGAAGGAAAGGAATTTTAAATTGATGTTTTCAAGTCTCTATAGAGTCAGAGTCTTGATAAAATGGCCCAAAGAGAAAATTGAAGAATTTGGACTCATTTTCAAATTGGAGAAATTGTATTCCAAAATAGTCATATATTTTCTAATAAATTCCATTTTAATCTAAGTAAGTACCTTTCATGTTTAACAGCAGCATTAGGGAAATTATCATTGCAAGCAGGTAAAAGAATTTCCTCCCTGGAAAACATTACAAATATTTGAAAATACTTAGAATTCAATTGGAGACAGTTTGAAGGAAGATTATCTCTTGCTTTGTTTTCCTTATTTTTCACAACTTATGTTTATTATATAGAAATATATGTCATGTTTCCAAATAATTTGTTCTAGCTTTCTGTAGCCAGAATTTTATGATATATGATTCAGTAGCAATATAGCTGGACAAATGGTAGATTTTGAAAATCCATTCCTTAGGATGGAAAATTTAAACAAATGGACCAAAAGGGATAAAACTGTTAAACAAAGAAACATTTTAAAATTATTTCATTAATCTTGATTTATTTGCAATATGTTTGGCTTTTACCCGGGGTGAGATAGAGGGGTTCAGTTCTGTTAGATGATTTCTCTTTTCATCCAAAGATAATATCTAATTGCTTTTCTTTGAGAAAATAAGACAACTAAAAGATTGTTTTCCCCTTGATGACAAATTACCTTCACATGATAGTGAGCACATGACAAGTATCTTACTGAATAACCACTCAGAATGTTCTATGTACAATTAATCTAATTTAAACCAAAAGTAAAAGGAAACATGGAGGGCAGTTTATCATACAAATCCATGATGCATCATTTGTATTACACTTTCTGATTCTTACATGTCTTCTCTTCCTGATTCCTTATGTATAGCTTATGTAGTTGATTGGCAAAGCTTCTGCTAGTAATCAGTAATCTGCCAACAACTACTGAGTGACAAAATGGATACATACTTAGGAAACACAGAAACCATTCCACTTGCCCACTTAGTAAGCCTCCTGAGAATCTGATACTGAACAATAAGAAGGAATCACAGAAAACAAAATGTCTCTTTCTCTGACATCTTAGCGCATCATCTCCAGTCTCTCTGTCTCTCTCCTATACTTCCATCACGCCTGAAACTATCTCTAGACAAATTCACCAAGTGATTTGGGGATTAAGTTGATGAGTTATGGTCAAAGAAATGTATTCATGAAAATTAGCTGGTAGACTCATGTAAAAACAGTAAGGTCAATGAACACCACACAGAAAATAAGCTATCTTAATCACATACATTTCGATATAAGAAGCCGAATATATATTTGTTGTGGGTGCATGTGTATTGCCAAGAACTATCTTCTAATTTTTTTAATATGCTACAAAGGTGTTGGGATATTGTGTTTCTATCTGCGTGTTTATACAAAACCTTCAGCAGCACACATTTTAAAGCAATTGATGGCCAATATCGTATAATGTAACAGGAAGCGATCGTTTGTTGCTAAGCTAAATGGACAATTTAGATCATACATATGCATAAGGCTTTGGAGTTGTTCCAATAAATGCTGCATCTTGCAATAAGAAAAATAGGTTTGCATTAAGTATGTTTTGGTAATTGGTAATGCAACCTTCCAAGTCCCCTGGGTGCGTAACTGTTAAGGTATCAACTTCCAAGCCATGATGATTTCACAAGCTCTGATGCATTGATTTTGCATAATTAATTAAAGTTAATTAAATTAAGTGCTCAAGAATTTCACAAAATAGGTGTTATTACTACAAACAGGATAGCAAAAAAATAAAAATTTTATTTGTGTCATCTATTATTCCTCATATACTTGGATTGAATGTGTACATAAAGCAACCATATATGTACTGAGTTCCACAGAATGTCACCTCTCTATTAAAAGAAACAAAAAGAAATAATGAAGATGAGATGAGAAATGTTGAGGAAAAATAAAATACACCATTGTCCTAAAACACAGTTGTAGCCACAGCTTACTTTGTAGGCTTTTACACATAAATAAATGCAATCAAGTGCTCCATCTTTCCTTCTGGAAGAGAAAAGAATTGGAATGCTACTTTAAATTGTTCTAAATCAACTGGAGATTCAAGTGGTTTAAGTGAACTGGCTTGCCAATTCAATTAAATTATTGTTAAATGAAAAAGGGTTTGAAGAATTTCATACAAAAGGTCTGAGTTAAGACCAGCTTTTTTCATTGCATTCATTCATTCAACACTGGGCTAAGCAATGGTTTACAAAAACAAGGATGAATATGTGCATTATAATAAAATAGTGTTTTGAGAGAATCGAAATAAGTAGAACTTTTATTCCTTCCCTTAAAGAGAGTTCATTGATAAGTTTAAATACAGCTCAATGGTCAGTGGTGTTTTGGTGTTTCCATTGGCCATGGAGTTAGTCAGTGAGTCATCAAGACAAAGAAATGGTGACAAATTTATTACATACTTTTCAAAATAAAGCAAATCAAATGTCATCAAGCATGGGCTCTACTTAGTGATTCCTTCCACAAAAAAAGAGTAAATGAAGAACAGTAACTTTGCAGTGGAAAAAGCTGGCAAATGCAACTTTAACCAAATGATCAAGCTTAGCACCATCTGTGCCAGGTAATGTTGACATCATGTACTCCCTCATGTGCTGTGGAGACAAGGGCATTTCCCTCTGTGGTCTTCTTCCCCAAGAAGATTAAAGAAAACACACATATACCGTGTACATAGTGGATGCTAGCTATTTTTAGTCATTCTTGTAGAAGAGAAAAGGAAGAAAAATTGCATAGTAACACCGAAAAGTTGGTAACAATTTTTTTTAACGTTTCACTTCAATATTGATGGTGCAGAAGCAATGACTGAGTCAAGAGGCAAATCACTGGACACCTCCCTCCAGAGTGACAATAATTGATCCACTAATGACATTTGCAAACGCTTACCCATCTGGCATCCTCCAAGATAAGAGTTTCCTATTTTATCCATAAGATTATCATAAGAACTATTAGATGATGCATTTTTGAAGTAAAGATACAGTGCCTAATATGTTCCAGAAAAAGAGAGAATTATTTTATGTGAACAATAGTATTTCCAATGATTGATGTTACTTTTCACAGTTCCTCACAAAGTATTTCTTCAATGATCTTTTCTAATACTTTTCTTAGGACCGATATCAATAATTGCATAGTCTTGTAGTAGAAGAGTAGAAATTATGTAACCTATTCCTATCATTAATAACTGTATCTCAGATGTATCAAAAACCAAGCCAATTATCCACTTAGTTAATGAAAGGTGAACATTCAATGAATTTGAAGAGTGAGATAGAGAGGCTGGAGAGCTGGAGTGGAGATCATACAGCCATTCTGAAATTGTGTTTTCAAATGTAAAATTGTTGAGATGAGTCCTGTCCTATTTTTCATAGAATTAATCTGGGCATTAAATGACTTGAAGTTCTCACATATGCTTCTATAACCTCGCTTTTCCAAAGGCTTTCACTCTTAACTTCTGTAGGCACTCAGTTGTACCTCATCATTCCTTAAGTATCAGCTCAGGCATTTCATCATCAAGGGTGCCGTCTTAGTTTGCCAGAACTGCTGTGCAAATACCACACAATGGTTGGCTTGAACAACAGGTATTTATTGGCTAAGGATTTTGAGGCTAGAAGTCCAACATTTAGATGGCAGCAAGGCTTGCTTTCTTCCCGAAATCCATAGCATTCTGGTGCTGGCTGCAGGCAGCCCTTGAGGTTCCTTGGTTTTCTGACTGTGTGCAATGTTCTCTCCTTTTCCTTTCTCGCTTCCCCCTTACTTCCTGCTTCACCCTGTAGCCTGCTCCTTATAAAACTTCCAATAATCCAGATTAAGACCCACTCTAGATCAATATGCCACAGTTTAACTAAAAATAAAGCCTACAAAAGGTCCAATTTATGTTCAGTTCACCCACACAGGGATGTGAATTAAGATTAAGAATATTTCTTAATTGGGGAGTATACATCAATCTACCACAGATGCTCAACCAGGCTTTATGCTGCCCAGATGCCGTTTGTCAACTGTGAACTCTTTGCAGATAGAGTCTACTTTATTCACTTTAAAGGCTCAGAGCCTAACATTAGGACATAGTGGGTTATATATGCATCTTGGCCAATCTAAATTCAAATTTTGAGAAGCATTGGTAAAACATCAAGCACTGATTCCTGGTTATTGGGTAATTTTATTCAATTTTACTAATATTTATTTTTACAGTTTATTTTTCCTCGTGTTACCCTTTGCTCTCTCTTCCTTCTTTCAAGTATTATACATAATATTATTGCAAAAGTTGAATATGTGAGATTAACCCCCCTCTAAATTTTAAGTGCATTTTATCTCTGCTTGTTGCTCATCTGTTATGACAAAGTGAATTTAATCAAAATTGTTCTATGTTATTGTTAGTCTCTTCTATCTCCCAATATTATTTCATCTATTTATGGTTAACTTCATTAATTTCAGTCTTCTAATGAAGGTACAATGAAACATCTGTAGTGAAGATGTACAGGCATATTTAGTTTGGGGAAATTCATTCACAGAACACAAAAACCCATGATTTCTTTTATTTATTTTAATGCAATTTTATTTGTATATATTATATATTCACATACCATGTAATCATCCAAAGTTTGCAATCAGTGGTTTACAGTATCATCATATAATTCTGCATTCATCACAACCGACTATTTTTTCTTTTTTGTGAAAAATAACATATTTACAAAAAAGCAAGAAATTTCAAAGCACACTGCAACAATTAGTTGCAGAACAGATTTCAAACTTTGGTATGGGTTACAATTCTACAATTTTAGGTTTTTACTATTAGCTGCTCCAAGACACTGTAGGCTAAAGAAATACCAATATAATGATTCAGCAGTAAATCTTTTATTAAACCCTACTGTGCTGGTTTGAAAGGAAGCATGCCCCCTAGAAAAGCCATGTTTTAATCAAAATATCATTTCATAAAGGTAGAATAATCTCTATTCAATACTATGTGTTTGAAACTGCAATCAGATCATTTCCCTGGATGATGTGATTTAGTCAAGAGTGGTTGTTAAACTGGATTAGGTGGTGACATGTCTCCACCCATTTGGGTGGGTCTTGATTGGTTTATTGGAGTCCTATGAAATGGGGAAATGTTTTGGAGAAAGAGATTCAGAGAGAGCAGAGAATGCTGCAGCATCACGAGGCAGAGAGTCCACCAACCAGGGACTTTTGGTGATGAAGAAGGAAAACGCCTCCCAGGGAGCTTCATGAAACCGGAAGCCAGGAGAGAAAGCTAGCAGATGACGCCGTGTTTGCCATGTGCCCCTCCAGCCAAGAGAGAAGCCCTGACAGTGTTCGCCATGTGCCTTCTCACTTGAGAGAGAAGCGCTGAACATCATCAGCCTTCTTGAACCAAAGTATCTTTCCCTGGATGGATGCCTTAGATTGGACATTTCTATAGACTTGTTTTAATTGGGACATTTTCTCGGCCTTAGAACTATAAACTAGCAACTCATTAAATTCCCCCTTTTAAAAGCCATTCCATTTCTGGTACATTGCATTCTGGCAGCTAGCAAACTAGAACACTACCTTCTCTTTATAACTCCACCATCTCCTTTGATCTTTCTCCCACTCTTTTGGGTTGTTTGGGCTATAGCCATTCTAACTTTTTTATGTTGGAAAGAGCTACTGATAATATGGGATAGGGGGATGGAACAAGATGATGTTCTGGAGAGACAGGCCCCTCTGCGTTTCTGGACTTATCTGGCCTAGGAACCCATCTGGAGGTTGTAGTTTCTGGAAATTAATCTCAGTGCATGGAACTGGAGAAGAATCTCATATAAAGCACTGGGTATTCTTTAGGGTTGGCAGGAATGGTTTTGGTTGGGGTTTAGCAAACGATGATAGATAGCAATGTCTAGCAGAAGCTAGCGTATGAATAACCTCCAGAGTAGCCTCTCAACTCTATTTGAACTCTCTGCCACTGATACCTTACTTGTTATACTTCCTTTACCCCTTTTGGTGAGGATGGCATTGTCAATCCCATGGTGCCAGGGCGAGGCTCATCCCTGGAAGTTATATCCCACGTTGCCAGGGAGACCTTCATCCCTGGATGTTCTGTCTCATGTAGGGGCAAGGATAATGATTTCACTTGCATAAATGCATGATTTCTTGATTGAGAGACTGTCTAAGAAAATATAGGACAGATGGGGAGAGCCAGAGCAGGCTTTTAATGAATCCAGGGAGTCATGGATGTGCTAGCATTCGTGGAATGGCATATTCTTAGTTTGAAAAGGGATGTGAGCTGTGGGTAATTTGCAAATAAAAACATCTGAAAATGAATGAATGCATGAAATGTAATGAAAACACTGTGTCTAAGAGTATACCATATTGCTCATTGCAGCAACTTCCACAGAATTTGTTTCTCCACCATCCAGATCAGTTCTAATTCACTTTTAGACATGAGGCTCTGATAAATACAGGCCACTAAAGAATATTTTATGAAAAAGGGCTGTGTGAGTAATTATTACATTTGTATTACTTCATTAATGTCTTTTTTAATGAAAAAGAAACCTACATCAAAAGCAGCCCTTAAAATTCAGTTTTAAGAGGATTTTTTGCCTCTACCAAGAAGCTTTCACCTGATCTCTCTTTTCTTCTTTGCTATGTATAATGTGTTTGGGATAAGGGAAAGCTAAATTCCCACACTCCCATTTCTGAGGAAAAAAGATTACCTTTTTTTTGAAAAAGGTTATTTTTAAGGGAATAAATGGCTAACTTCTTGATCTAGATTTTACAGCAGATACTTTACAAGCATAAACTAGTAATGCTCCATTGACATTGACATATATTATCCAAAATATATTTTTATCACTCCACCAAATCACTCCCCTCCTTATAACTTTCCAGCTTATGAGCAATATAATTCTACTTGTACTGTGTTAAATAATTTTTTAATTAAGCCTGTCTACTTTGACAATTGTGTGACAAGATTAGCACTTTCAAAGCCAAATAAAATATCTAAGAGAGACAGAACTCAAATCTTAACCATTTTGCACAGTGAGGACCAGCTGGACTATCTAAGCAAATGGGTAGGTGGTGGGGGACACCGTTAGATGCTATCAGGCTTCTCATTTTCAGAACTTCTCATGTTTGTTTGCTACAGAACAACGGATTTTATCTCAACAGTCTCCTGGGCTTCAAATCCTGAATTTATATCTTGGGCCCGCAGGTAAATTTTTGATGACATCTGTGTGCTTCTGTAATTAGATCCTTAGCATCTGCAACATGTACTTTCCCCCTTTGAAATGTGTGTTCAGAAGAATAAATAATATATTGAAGATGAAAGAAAGTGCACAAGCACAAGTTGCCACTGCTTTGATAAAATTCCTCCAGGATTCTGGGAAATGGGCTTAATCAGTTTATCATACTACCTTAAAAAGTCCATGGGAAAAGCTGAATTTCTAGAAAATCTTCAAGTTTTCCATGGGATTTGGAGATTTCTGATCAATGTTCTGAGTATTTCCCAGCATCGTTCCTCCATTCATTCCTCGATGCTGTTAGATGAACAGTATACAGTGTTCAGCCAATACAGAACTGTCAGTGGTTATCAAACTCTAAATAGTGTGATCAGAGAGCACTCCAAGCAGAGAAAACTCTTTTGAAAAATCTATCCCCGAGAGTTCAAGTCCCCTTTCTGAATAACATGTGTTTTCTTTCCTGTTGACAGGTATATTTTCAACAATTTAGTAAATTATTTATAATCTATATCATCAGCTTGGGTACAGGACATTTTTCTAAAATTTTCCCAATTTTCTGAAGTTCAATGGCTTATGCAAGCAATACTAACAAAAATAGTAAAAGCAGGTAAACACCAATCTTTTCCACATTTATCTCAGTAAAGAATTTTCCCTTCAATTTCGGTTCAGAGCAGATCCCATTTGTAAATTTCAACAACTCCGTAAGATTTCTAACTACTTGGAGACAAAACAACCTAACAAAAATGTGATTTATCTTTGCTAAATTGCCAGTGTGACATGGCATTACTTTGTCTAAATTAAGCAATTATGACATAATAACCCAAGAATGTTACAATGAAAAAGTCATCTATTCCCACTATTTTGTAAATACAGGAAACCTTTTAAATGTGCCCGATAAACAATGTTCTAAATCTGTCAGGAAAAACAATTGACAAAGGTATGAATTAATTCAAAAAGAGTTTTATATGCCCTATAAGAGTTAGGAGCTACAGAGGTAAATATATCATTGGACAGTCAGTTGGTTTAGTTCAATTGAACTAACAAAACTAAAAAATGCTTTCACTATTTTTTTCTTAGAAGCAACATCATAATTACTGTATTTTGTACCACATTAATAAAGCGTATCATAAAATAACTAAATGTTCACCATTTATTGGTGAAAGGAATTAAATAACTTTACTTAAGAAATCAGGACTCTTGCTAAAAACTCTGTTATTTTTAAAGCAGAAAATGTGATGAGTTCAGAACAGAGAACAACAGGAAAAAGGTGAAAATCCTCAACATAAATGTGACATTGGTTTCTTATCTATTCTGCCCATGTATCTAATAAAATATGATATGCAAGTGTTAAAGCATTCTTCGGAACCATTAGAAATAATTTTTTAAATGAGTTAAATGCCGGTGTTCAGGTAAAAATGCATAGCTCTTCCTTTAATGTTTAAACGTTCTTTTACTGACTGGTGTGAAGTGAAATGAAATGTTTAGAAGTGAAGCCTTTCTTAGTACATAAGTATGAAAAAGTTAAATTTGCTCCAGATTGTGAAAACTGAAATACAGTGTCTTTGATTTTCTAACAGATGTTGTGTTGACTCATGGGGGGCTGGTGAGCCCCAGGTCACTTTTTGATCACCTTCATGTGGGGATATCTGATAATCCAGGGAAGCTGCTTCTGGATTGCACAGCGGAGACACAGAGATCGATTCCCCATGCGCAGAGCAGATGGCAGTGCCTCCTCCCCTCAGAGATTTTTAAACCAATACTGATACTTGGACTGTTCAATGGCCAAACCAAGACCAAGGGACCCATCTCTACCCATTGGCTCTCAGCCAGGAAGCAAGTCTAGAGTTTGGAGTACATACGCATCCATTGGGTTTTTAACTCCTAAATTAAAAATTGTATTGTCACGTGCACTCCTTTCCTGGGAGTTCATGCTATTTAAAAATGTCTCCTTTTAATGGTTTGAAATATTTTTAGAAATTTACCCCATTCTAATTTTTCACAACTGCTTTGAATTTAGCTTGCACATCCTTTCTCATCTCACTATTTTTTTATTTACTATAAAGTTTTCTATTTTAAGGTAAAGAGAATATTTCATTATTCCAAATATTATCTTATTTTCTCTCTAATTTTATTTGGATGTTACTAACTATTAAGTGTGACAAGCAGAAAATGAGGAGACGGGGGATTCAGCAGCAAGGAAATCTCTGACAGTGCTTCTAAATCAATCTGTGGTGAAAGACCAGGTTTTCCTCCCCCACTCAGTGCATATTCATTTTTTTGTAAAAAAGAAAAAAAAATGAATTTTTGGATAAGTGAAAGGAAAAAATGCAAAGCCTAAACTTTATTATTAGATTTTATGGATAGAAATTTACTCTTTCAAATTGTTTTAAATGGTTCTGAATGTTTACTTTAGGTTTCTTTGCTTATCTTGTCACAGATAAGATAAGTAAAGTACAGTTTGCAAGCCAGTGCAGTTCCTCAAATTTGGCCTATAATTACAAGACATGAACTTGGACGCTTTCTCTCCAGATGCCCTTTCCTCAGTAGTTCCTGTATGTCTCCTTTTCACAAAACAATTGAATAATGAGTAATATGACTAGGTCTTTAATTTGTGACAGCCTTGCATGGAGGCAAGAGGGCTGGTCTTCGCACAGAGGTAAACTGAGGTGGATATATTTTTGAAGCTAATGAAATAGGAGGGCCAGCTCTCGTTTGCTTGCAGATGTCCCTGAGAGTGGTGGAAGTTTCAGAGGGCCTGGGTGAAAAGGAACAGTGCTGCAATCAGGGAGCATTACTATATAAGTCTTTTTGGTAAATTGCCCAAAGAGAGTTTAGAAGAAAGGTGCCTGAGGCTTGAACAATATGTTGTGATGGCATTTATTTTCATTATAAATAAATAATCACTTGGTATCTAATTTTATATTTGTAATTTTCATTCTTTTTCTCAGCATGAGTTCCTCAAACTATTTCAGTTTCAAACCCCATAAGCTCTGGCTCTGTCCCTGTATTAAATGCTTCACCCTCAACAACCAGCCCAGGGCATTGCCTGGGGTAAGTAGTCAGTAAATGTCCACTGACAGGATGGGAAACTAGTAAATTATCAACTGCTTAAAACATCTCGGCAAGATTCCAGTGAGAAGGTACCACAAAAGCCCTAGATTGGTCTCTTAGAAACTCTTTTGGCCCTTGCCTACTTCCAATAAAGGTAATCCTAGTAGAATTTACCTTTATGATACAAGGTTTCAGGAGGAATTTTCAGAGCAAATTTTCTCAAATTGTGGATTCTGAACCCTTAAGAGTTTTCTAAATTAATTTATTGGTCTTTGAATCACAGTTTATATTTTTGCAATGGACTGGAATGGTCTGAAAAATATCCGGTGCTTCACAAGAAGGATGAGTGTTATTTTATAAAATTTTGCTTCAGTGGTGTGTATGTATGTGTGTGCATGTGTGTGTGTGTGTGTGCTATGGAGCTATATAAAAATGTATTCGTAGATATATGTTAGTTTGTTTTAACATGGGCAGGCACCAGGAATCGAACCCGGGTCTTCAGCATGGCAGGCGAGAACTCTGCCTGCTAAGCCACTGTGGCCCACCCGATAAACATATGTATTTAAAACTGTAAATTTAGAGTACAGAACTGCCCGGCAGCCTTCCCAATTAAAATAGATCAGTAGAAACCGTTTAGGATTAACATTTTTACCTAAGAGTTTTGTTTTTTGGTGGTTTGCTTGCTTTGTTTTATGTTTTATATTTTACATATATACTCTGTTGCTGAATCATCCATATAAATATAAATTAGAAAATCTGGTTTTTAAGAGTCCCTGATAAAAGACAATAGACTTATTTCACGAATTTGAGCATAGAGAGTTCTTTAAATGTTCTGAGAAAAGCCCTTGTACCCTATTTCCTCATTTCCTAAAGAATAAAACAATTTGCCACTGTAGCAATTGAGTCCTTTTCTCTGTTTATTCTCTCACTCTATATGCTTTGCCTGTGCTCTTGTCCACAGCCATGGTTTCCTCAACTACCTTTACAATGATGTTTCATCTCTAGCCTTAGCTTCTCTCCTGAGTTCCAAACCCTTTTGACAACTGCCTGCCAGATACATCCATCTGGCCACCAGCATCTCCTAAACAGAAGCTATTACCTCTCCCAAAATAAAACTCATTTATGCTCCTCTTTTCTCTCCACTGGTCAGTGTTTCCACCATGTGCCCTGCAATAAAACCTAGATATCATCCGCTTCACTGCCAGTCAATAATAAAGATCGCCTTTTATCTTTATTCCTTAAGTCCTGAAATCCCTTCCTTTCTCTCCATTCCCATGATTGTTTCTGATTTGGTTCTGGCCTGGAATTTTACATCTTGCTCTTAACTCATCTCCCACACTGGCTCTCACTCCTCTCCCATCTTTTTTCCCCACAGACTTCAGATTGCTCTTTCTCATATACAAACTTTATCATATTACCCTCCTGCAGAAAATTCTCTATCTGATTAAGCAAATTGCCTCCAGAGGGACCAAACTCCAGCAGTAAGTGCGTGACTCTAAAAGGAACCCATCTGGACCACGTTATCTAATAACCTAACGGAAAAAAAAAAAAAAAAAGAATGCTCAAAAAATACCATTACATGCCATGTGATGGAAACTTAAAAAGCACAGGCTCGGTATAACCTGTAGTATAAACTAAGTTCTCTGGTGACCTAAATTGCCCTTAAGTAAACTGGCTTCAATATAGGCAAGAACTTTGAGAATGAGAGTAGTGGAGACATCAGGTTTTAAAGCAGGACATTTCAATTGTCAGCAGTTTAAAGTTTTCTCTATTATTCTATGGTCCCTATCAAATCTGACAGGAATAAAGATATGATAGCTGAGGGATGGTGAAATCCATTGAATGCCCATGATCTCTTTGGAGAGTAAAGTTTGAAATATCTAAATAAAAATCTTATCAGCTTTTACTTTTAATTATTCCATTATGAAATAAGAAGAAAAAAGCATTATTTCAAGAAAGATCTGTTGAACATCTATATATCTGGCACAGCATTAGGCACTAGAAATTTATAAAATTACCGTCACAACTCCTGTCTTCAGAAAGCTCATTTTCTCGTAGTGAAAACATACATGTAAAAGTATAATTAAATAAACTGAATACTTACATAACGTATACTATATGTCAGGCACGTTCCTGAAAGTTTATACTTTTAAACTCCCTTATCCCTCAACACACCTTATGAAATAGATCCTCATATTATACCTATGTTACTAATGAGGGAAATGAGGAACAGAGAGGTTATTAGCTTGCTCAGGGCCAAACAGCTAGTAAATAGCAAATTTAAAATCCAAATCTATGCACGCTGACTCCCCAGTCTCTGCTATTAACAAAATACTGTGTTGTCTGTCAATGATAAGTTTAAAAATAGAAATACGCACATGGCATTATGAAAACACATTGAAGGTACCTTTAGGTGTCAGAGTGATTGGAGAAAGATTAGAGTTCTTTAATAATAATATTAGTATTATTAGGCAAAGCAAACCAGAGAGGGGTCAGTACGCCTTGCTTAGATTTTACCTTTGGGACGATGGCACCATGGGCAAGGAGACGGGGGGAGGGTCTCCGAAGGACTTTTTAAACAAGGACTGACATCACCAAGATTTAATTTTAAGTAGGATCAATTTAGAGGCCATTGAAGTTGTCCAGGAGAGGGATGCAATTTTATAGTAGTAGTAACAACGGTGTTAGACAAACTACGAAACTAGCAAGGACATAAACTGGTCCTTTATGTCCAGTTATGGATGGGCTCTCAGACCATCATCTCTTCTCTTTCTGAAAACTTGTTTGATTATTCAAAAGACCACCACCTGTCTGCAGCCATTATTTCCTTCTTCCTTTCTGTTTCATTAGAGACGCCACTCTAGGGTCTCCTATTTAAAGCTATGTCCTCATTAACTCTTGGCTCTCAAAAACTTTGCACTCTACTACTACTTCTCAGCCCTCCCACTGAAATTATTTTACTCACTTATTTTTAATGAAAAAGCATAACATGATCGAAAGTTCAAACAATAGCTGCCCTTTCCATGTACTGTGTTCTGTGGTTTCCCAATTGTTTCATAGTCATGTATAAAGAACCAAAACTTGAGCTCTTGTTGTGCCCCGAATGTGTATTAGGTGGTTTGTTTTTCATGGATGATAGACCCAACTTTTGTAATCAAGTTTTCATTAAAGTGAGGTACATTGTTCTAATTAAACAGTTAAAATACAATATAAAAACAAAGTAATGAAAAAGATATACATAAACAATTTTAAAAATACCAAAAAAATAAAAATGAAAAGCAACATGTAATAAAAAGATTGGCATGAATTGCTTTGGGTTACAAGTTAACAAAAATTTTCATGGCTTAACCAAAGAGGGAGTTATTTTTACAGCATAGCAAGAAATCAAGAAGGAGGTAGATCAAGGAAGAAATAAAGAACCCAGGCTCCACGTGGTCTCCTGTTTGCCCTCCTGAGCACTGCCTGTCCCCCTGGTGACCACAAGCTGGCCTGCCTACCTCCAGGCCCCAGGGCTGCATGCTGAGCATTCTTGCCAACAAGAAAGGAAAAGGGAAAGGGGTACAAGTCTCTTTCAATCAAGAAAACAATGGCTTTCCAAAAAGCCCCACCCTGTAGACTTTTACTTTCATCTCCTTACCTAGAACTGGTCTCAAAGAAACCTGGAGAAATGGCTGTATTTACCCTGCCCACTAAAATCAGGGTTTTATTGGCGAAGAAGAAAGGAAAAATGTATACTCTGTAAGTTATTATTAGCAGGCTGCCAGCATGAGAAACACTGACGTTGGAGGAACAGAGAGAAGCATTACAAGAAGTACGTGAGGAAGCAGGAGAGTGGGGTTCACAGAAACATCAAAGGCAGTCTTTAATCCCAGTAATAGGATGACAGAAGCACCCTCTGCATTTGGCAATCAGGGTATCATTAGTGATATTTGAACATGAATGGAACTACATTGTTACAGAAAGAATTGAAACTATTTAGTGTATCTAAAACTGTGGGCACTAAAACAAACAGCATTACTAAATCAGGTACAAGGAGGATGTGGTAGTTTGAAGCCATTGAAAACACAGCACACAATAAAAAGGTGACGATTGGCATGAATCACTTTGGGCTACAAGTAAACAACAGTCTTCGTGGCTTAACCAAAGAGGAGTTCATTTTTATGGCATAACAAGAAATCCAGAAGGAGGCAGATCAAGGAAGAAATAAAGAATCCAGGCTCCAGCTGGTTTCCTGTTTTGCCCTCCTAAGCAGGTGACTCTAATACTCTAATTTTCTGTGACCCCCAGAAAGGGTCATGTTCTTTTAATTCAGACCTATTGCAAGTGGGACCTTTTGATTAGGTTATTCCAATTGAGATGTGACCTACCCCACTCAAGATGCGTCTCAATCCCCTTACTGGAGTCCTTTATAAGAGGCCAAAATGCATGCAGAAGCTGGATGAAATTCAGAGAACTCAGAAAAAGACACAGAAGCTGAGGAAGGAAGCCACAGGCAGAGAAGTCAGTAGTTGAAAGCAACAAAATTCAGTAGAGAAGGACGAGTAGACATTGCCATGTTTCCCATACAACTGAGGTGTCCTGGATGTCAGCAGCCTGTCTTCATAGCCCAGGTATCATCCTGTTGATGCCTTGAGGTGGACATTTTCACAGCCTAAGAACTGCAAATTGTAAGTTAATAAATCCCCATTGGAAAATTTACCAAAAAATTGCAAACCATTTTTCTGGTATATTGCATTCCAGGAGATGTAGCAAACCAAAACAGAGGGTAAGGTGATCATCTATTCTATGGGGGATTGGCAAAAGGTGACCATGCAATCCAGCCAGTGAGAGCCCATGCAGTGCTCCCTGGCCTACTCACCTACGTTTATGAAAATAGTCCTTGCTTTAAAAGTCTGATTGGAGGAAATAAAGGGGACTTAGTATCCTTTAAAGTTTCTTGCCCCTTAAGCAGTATTACCATCTACTGCAATGACAGAATGGAAAGAGGGTGTCTGTCTTTCACTTAAATATCCAGGAGCCATATTCCCTTCCTTTTGTCTTTGGAATAAAGAAATATATTAACAGGTGGTCAACA
The DNA here is from genome assembly GCF_023851605.1 of Tamandua tetradactyla. NCBI lineage: Eukaryota > Metazoa > Chordata > Mammalia > Pilosa > Myrmecophagidae > Tamandua > Tamandua tetradactyla. The sequence goes on from NC_135335.1 coordinate 80,474,748, forward strand.
GATCAGATAGGCTGCTTTTACAAAATGCACACTTTGAATTTTTTTATTAGAGAACTTGTAGGTTTACAGAAAATTGGACATAAAATGTTGAGTTCCCATATACTACCCAATTATTAATACCTTGCATGACTGTAGTACATTTGCTACAATTGAAAGAACGTTTTTATAGTTGCACTATTAACTATAGTCCATTCTTTACACTAGGGTTCACTATGTGGTTCAGTCTTATGGATTTTTTGGGGGGGGTTTGTTCTAGTAACATATACACAAATGAAAACTTTCCCCTTTCAATCACATTCAAATATATAATTCATTCCTATTCATTACATCCACAATGATATGCTACCATCACCACCATCCATTACCAAACTTTCCCATCATCCAAAATAGAAACCCTGCACAGTTTAAACAGTAAACACTAACTCCCCATTCCCTAACCCTACTCCAGTCCCTGGTACCTATATTCTAGTTTCTGGTTCTATGAATTTGCTTATTCTAATTATTTCATATCAGGTTTATTTCATTCAACAGATGTCTTCAGAGTTCATCCATGTTGTCATACTTCACACCTTTTTACATCTGAGGGATAATTCACTGATTTTGTATACCACATTTTGTTTACCCATTCATTATTCAATGAACACTTGGGTTGCTTCTATCTTTTGACAATTGCATATAACACTGCTATGAACATCCGTGTGCAAATATCTTTTTAAGCCCCTGATTTCAATTCTTGTGGTTATTACTTGAAAGTGGGTTTGCTGGGTTGTATGATAATTCTATATTTAACCTTTTGAGGAACTACATATTTTTATCCAGAGCAGCTATGCCATTTTACATTCCTACCACCAATGGAAGTGTGTTCTTATTTCTCTCATCGTATTCCATTCTTGTAATTTTCTATTTTTTTCAAAGTACTCTTTTAGTGGTATAAAATGGTATATCATTTTGATTTTGAGTTGCATTTCCAAAATGGCAAATGATGTTGGGTATCTTTTCATGTGCTTTTGGCCACTTGTTTATATTATTTGGAGATCAGTCTAATCAAGTCATGATTAGACTAGAAACCCAGGGCCTGAGCTCCCACTACATATTGAGAGTAAGTTACTTGACATACTAGCCTAACAGAAGTTAAAGGTCCACAGACCTACTCAGAGAGGACAAGAACGTACAGATAGTATTGTAAACCACTTATCTTGTAAAGCATTAAAACTTCTCTCCCTTGGTATGTTGATAACAAATCCCTAAGCCCCTACTGAATTTGTCATAAGATCCTGCTGAAACATTGCTTTCATACTGTATGGAATGTCCCTTGGCTTTTGGTCACAATTATGGAAAGGCTGAGATATAGCCCCCTGGAAAAGCAATTGTGTGTTGCATATAATGCCTTATTGCAAGTGTAGAGACTGACGCAAAGATGCCCAGTCACCTTGAAAATGGCCAGCCCTAGTCAGCGGTGGATAACTGACATGGCTTCTAAACCACACTCTGGTAGTACCCAAATGAGCACACTGACCAAATGGAAAGCCTACCTGCTACAGCATAGTGTTTTCAATACTAGTACTCTGAGTGTAGATATACATGTGATTCTCGGACAAGTGTCTTATACACAGAAGATTCAACAACTGAAGTCACTGCACCTGAAATAGCTGTTGAGATGCCCACTGTAGAAAACATAAGTACCGTTCTTGAATATGCTTGGTATATTGATGAATTTGCTAGCAGGCAACCTCCCACATGGACAGCTAGGTCATTACAAGTCAGTACTGACACTATATAGTGGGAGAATGGTGCTATGCAAAGCAGTCAATGGGCTGAGTTGAGAGCAGTGTGGATGGTAATAGTGCATGAACCAGGAGATGTACCATCTTTACTAACAGCTGGGCTGTTTATAAAGTCCTTATGACCTGGATGGCAAGCTGGAAGTAGGATCAATGGGTGACCATAGGTGCCCCCCTTCTGAGGACAAGAATTTTGGAAAGACATCTAGGAAGCCTGCCAATGATGAAAGGTAATTTTCTATCATGTCCTTGACCACATTCCTAACACTACCTGAGAATGTAGAAGCAGATGCACTCATGTGGGTTCAGAGCAGCACAGTAGAAACCACAAAAGTGGCAGAATGTCTTCATCAGAAAAGTGGACACTAAGGGTATCAAAGCTTGTGGCATCTAACCCAGCAGTTACAGCAGCAAATCATTTGCCAGTAGCTAATGGACATCACTAGAGAAGGCCCTTCATGCCCTCTGCATCAACCATGTAGGCTGCATACCAGATGGGACACCTCAGTCAGTCACAAATCACAGTGACCCAGTGACAAGTGGATTATATCAGTTCCCTTTCAGTCTTAGAGAGGGAAAAATATATTTTACTGCCATGGACATAGCTACAGGACTGTTGTTAGCTTTCCTGGTGGGTAAGGCTAACCAATGGACCACCATACAATGCTTGGAGAAAGTGGTCCAATCCTGGGCCACGGGTCAAGACATCATGGGAACATTCCATCTGCTTTGCAATCCAACAGGTACAGGTCTTTTTGAAATAATGAAAAGTTTGTTAAAGGAACAGATTAAAGATGACAAGAGGTCTTTGCAGCAGTGGACTAAAAGGCTCTATCAGGCTTTAACTCACTTGAATGCAAGGACACAGACCTCTGCACCTGCTCAGACTGAAATGCTATTGGCTGGGCCAGTGCAAGCCAGGAGAATACAAGTCAAAGGACCCGTGGTAATTTGGCTTTGCAGGCAAAAAGGGAAAATGATAATAATATGTTGTTGTCCTTGCCTCAGACCGTATTAAAACCGGGAAAACAAAGTCAACTGGCCTTGGTGCTAGCTTATGCAACCACACTGGTTAGGAAAGTTAAGTCCCTGGGGAATAGGAGTCACCCAAATGTTGTAATAAAACCTCAATTTATACAGGAAATGCCTGTTAAAATCTCTATCACCAGTACTGGGCCTCCTAATCCCACGGGAACCTTATACATGACTATGTGGATTCTTCTTATGCTCAGACGAACAATTGATATAATTGTAGAGGACTCGCAAGGTTTGCAAGGGGAGAATATCTGGTATTTAAAACCTCCCCATAATCTTTCTCTGCCAGGTACCTTGTTGTCAACCAATGGAACTCTAGCATGTATATTGTTAGATCAGCAGGAATTATCCTTTATTGTTCCCCATAAACATCTTTCTTTTCACCCACAGCACCCTAGGAAACACCTTCCCACAGTGGACTTCAGCAGTAACTCATGCCCATAATCCAACCTGAAGTTGGGTTTGCATGGATTTACTATCTTCGGGTGCTACTGGCTTTCTTTGGACTGTGACGCTTGCAAATTGCACTGTGTAGAATACTTTGCTGGCCCGGCAGATTTCTATGCATTGGAAAATCTGGAAAAGAATCTTCTCATTTAAGACTAAAATACAGCTACCATCCTATGAAATTACCAGGGCTTACTTCTTCTTTGTATGAGAACAGGTGAACAAGCCTCAACCTGTTTTGAGGTATGCTGTAATGATGGCTGAAGGCAACTAATGACAGAAGCTATAACAATAGACCATGTCACCTCCATCTATGTGGAACAACTTGATGGAATTCCTGATGCGGGTGACTACCCCCTGAATTGTGTGATTTTACTGTTAAGGTACAAAGCTTATCTCTAAACAATGAGAGACATATTTTTCTCTTGCGGGATGAGTATGGACCTGTGTATAATATGGTTGGATCTATTTACCCTATAACTGGACAGGATGTTGTACATGGGGATAGTCCTATGCCCCCGCTACCTTATACGATTCTTTACCCCATACTCCTAGTAATTGGGAAATGGTTAAAGCTAAATATAGAATAAAACACACTCCCTGGTGATATTATCCTTTAGCCATTTTTGTACCAGGTGAAGCTGCAATAGTTACTAAGAAACATGTGGCAGCTTTAACCAATCACACTGACCAAGCCCTTAATGATTCCAAAATATAAATTTGCATTCCTTAGTAAATGAAGAAATCACACAGCTTATAAAAGTAGTTTTACAATAGAATAGCCTTAGATATCCTCTCTGCAGAACAAGGTGGCACCTGTGCCTTAAGTAACATGTAGTGTTACATATATATTCCTGATCATTTGCCCAATGTTTCACAAGTTTTAAATCATATGCAAGAGCGCATACGTAATATTAATCAATTACCAGTAGAACCCTTATCTAAATGGTTTAATTCCTTTTCTTGATCATGGCAGCATCTCTTTGTAGTGTTGTTATCTCTGTGCGGAAGACTCCTAACTGTCTGTATCTATTATACTGTTGTTATGGAATACTGATGCGACGTCTGTCCTATGGTCAACGCAATCTGCTGTGTGTGGGGTGGATAGTGGAGATCCAGTATCCAGGCTCCTCCTCCATAAAGTTAGTGCACATAGACTTCCATGTAATCTGGACAGAAGTCAAAGGTCCACAGACCTACCCAGGGAAGAAAAGAATGTACAGATGTTATCGTAAAAAACTTATCTTGTAAAGCATTAAAACTCCTCTCCCCTGATATGTTGATAATAAATGTCTAAATCCCTGTGTCATGAGACCCTGATGAAACACTGTTCTCATAACCTATGGAATGCCCTTGTCCTTAACCCTTATTAGTGTTCTTTGAGCACTCCCGCTTTTATGGGCTGCTGATTCCCAAATGGTCACCATTGGGAAAATTCTTCTCCTGTTCGTACTTATAAAACTCATATCTGACTCTGTGCCTAGCACATTCTTTGGTCTTGGGGCTGTGCTGATCCAAACCCTTCAAGAGCTGGGTTGGAACATGCCCATTTTTAATTATATTGCTGGCCCTTTTGTAGTTGAGTTGTGGGATTTCTTTTTATATTCTAGGTATTAAATACTTATCAGATGTGTAGTTTCCATTTTCTTCCACAGTAGTGGTGGAATTACTTTCATGATAAAGTCCTTTGGCGCACAAAAGTTTTGTTTTGTTTTGTTTTGTTTAATATTGATCTGTCCCATTTATCTATTCTTTCCTTTGTTGCTTGTGCTTTGGGTACAGCGTCTAAGAAAACACTGCCTAACACAAGGTTATAAAGATGCTTCTCTATGCTTTCTTCTCGGAGTATCATAGTCTTGGTTCTTATATTTGTCGTTGATACATTTTGAGTTTATTTTTGCCTAGAGTGGAAGTAGGAATCAACTATCATGCTTTTGCCTATGGAAAAGTTCCCAAGCACCATTATTTGAAGACACTATTCTTTCCAATTGAATGGACTTGGCACCCTTGTCAGAAACCAGTTGGCTATAGATGTAAGGGTTTATTTCTGTACTTTTAATTTGATTTCATTATTCTAAATGTCCTTCCTTGTGACAAAGTATTGTAATTACTGTGGCTTTGTAATAAGATTTAAGATTGCAAAGTGTGAGTCTTCCAAATTTGTTATTGTTTTGGTTTTTGTTTTCCAAGATGGCTTTAGCTATTTGGGGCCTTTTATCCAGCCATTTAAATTTGAAGATTGGCTTTCCCATTTCTACAAAGAAGGCAGTTGGAATGTTGATCGGAATTGTGTTTACTCTGTAAATCTCTTTGAGTAGAATTGACATCTTAACAATATGCAGTCTTCCAATCCATTAACACAGAATATCTTACCATTTATGTAGGTCTTCTTTGATGTCTTTTAGCAATGTTTTGCAGTATATTGTGTACAACTCCTTTACATATTTGATTCTTTTAGTTGCTATTTTCAATAGGATTTTTCTTGATTTCTCTTTCAGATTGTTCATTACTAGGGTATAGAAACATTACTGAATTTTGGCTGTTGCTCTTATACCCTGCCACTTTCCTGAATTCATTTATTAGCTCTAGGAGCTTTGTGGTGGATTTTTCATGATTGTTTCTATTTAGGGTCATGATGTCTGCAAAAAGGGAAACTTACTTGTTCCTAATGTTAACTGTAAGTTTTATATGTATATCCTTAATCGTGCTGAGAAAATTTCCTTCTATTCTTAGTTTTCTGAGTGTTTTATCAAGAAATGGGTCTGTATTTTGTCAAATGCCTTTTCTCCATCAAATTAGTTGCTCATGTGTGTTTTTTCCCTTCATTCTTGTTAACGTGGTTGTGCCAGTTTGAAAGGATTGTGTATCCTAGAAAAGCCATGTTTAATCCTGATCCATCTCATGGAGGCACCAGTTGGAAACCTGATTAGATTATCTCCATGGAGATGTGGTTCACCCAATTGTGGGTGTTAACTTTGATTAGTTGGAGGGAGATGTGACTCCACCCATTCTGGGTGGGTTTGATTAGTTTACTGGAATTCTTTACAAGAGGAAAGCATTTTGGAGAGAACCACAGCAGAGTCATGAGAACTACCAGAGACCCCACAGCCAGAGACCTTTGGAGATGAGGAAGGAGTTTGTTCCTGGGAGAGCTTTGTGGAGCAGGAAGCTTGGAGAGAGGGCTAGCAGATATTGCCATGTTCACCATGTGCCTTTCCAGTTGAGAGGGAAACCCTGAATGTCATTGGCTTTCTTGAACCAAGATGTCTTTCCATGGATGCCTTAGATTGAGCATTTCTATAGCCTTGCTTTAATTTGGACATTTTCACACTCTTAGAACTCTAAACTACCAACTTAACAAATTCCCCTTTCTAAAACTATCGCTTTTCTGGTATATTGCATTCCAGCAGCTAGCAAACTAGACAAGTGGTATATTACATTAATTGGTTTTCTAATGTTGACCCACATTTGCAAAACCTGAAATAAATACCACTTGGTCATGCTGTGTAATTGTTAACATACTATTGGAATCAGGCTGCTAATAATTTGTGGAGGATTTTTACATTTATGTTCCTAAGAGATATTGGTCTGCAATTTTCTTTTCTTGTGTTATATTTACCTGTTTTAATATTATAGTGATGTTGGCCAAATAGAATGAGTTAAAAGTGTTCCCTCCTCTTCAATTTTTTTGGAAGAATTTGTACAGGATTGGTGTTGATTCTTCTTGCAATATTTAGTAGCATTCACCAATGAATCCCTCTCATTCTGGGCTTTCTTTTGGGGGAGACATATTATTACTGATCGTCATGGTCAGGTTCATGTGCCAACTTGACCAAGTGGTGGTACCTGTTTGTCTGATTGGGCAAGTGCTGGCCTGTCTGTTGCAGTGAGGACATTTCATAGAATTAAATCATGATCATGTCAGCTGCATTCACAGCTGATTTCATTTATACTCAGCCAAGGGGAGTGTCTTCTGCAATGAGTGATGCTTAATCTAATCACTTGAGGCCTTTTAAGCAGGATTCAGAAGAAAATCCTGCTTCGTTTGAAGCCTTAAGCCTATCCATTTCACTCTTTAATGTATCCAGTGTATCTAACAACAACCAGCCAACATCTCTATACCTCTTATTTCCACAAAACTCCATAAAGGTGTCAAAAACATTATCCCCCAGAGCCTGGCTTCGTACAAGTGAAGCATTAGAAGAATCGAATGCTCCGGCTGGTGAGCCTCTCTTGTGGAGTTCGTCCAGACCCTTCATCGGAATCATTGATTTCACAGCCTGCCCTGCAGATTTTGGACTCTGCGTTCCCATGGTGGAGACACTTTTATAAATTTTATATTTGTGAGTGTTCCCTGTTAATTCTGTTTCTCTAGAGAACCCTAACTAATACAATTTGGTACAAGAAATGGTTCGAAAGAAACAGAATCTTAACAATGGGTTTTTATGAATTTTTTCTACTCTGACTGGATTCAAAGGCACTAAGAACTCTGATTCCCATAATCAGAATGACACTCCCAATCCATGGAGTGAGGTGGCAAAAGAGATAGTCAAAATATCATCATTCAATTCTTCTAATGCTTCATGTGTATGAAGCTGGGCTCTGGGGGATAATGTTTTTGACACCTTTATGGAGTTTTGAAGAAATAAAATGTTAGAGATGTTGGCTGGTTGTTGCTAGATACACTGGATACATTTAAGTGTGAAAGGGATGGGCTAAGGCTTCAAACAAGAAGCTTAAGCACCGTCTGACAGATGTAGAAATTTCTATGGGTATTCTGAAGGTAAATTTTATTTCCTGTACCTATAGACTTGAGATCTCTGAAAATCAAACTCAGAATCTTATTGTTAGAGTAGCAACTTTACAGCATTAACAGAAATCTCAGTGTTGCATTGTGTCTGCCATTAAAGTGAGGGCATTGATTGGAAAGGAGTGGGACCCTGAAAAATGGGATGCTGACATATGGATTGATAATGATGCTGGGGGTTAAGTTGAAACCCTAGGTCATGCTGTGTCTTCTCTGGATAACCCTGTAATAGTCTGCCCTGAGGACATAGCCACCCCACCTCTAGCCTGCCATGAGGAGTTGGCCACCCAACCTTCTCCTGAAGGAATTAGCCCTAGAGTGATTAATCCTGTTTCACCAGCTGAAACTGTAAATGAATGCCCTGAAGCAAATGGCTTGGAAGATATTTTTAATTCTTTTCATGACCCATCCCACTACCCCTCATTTCTTCCAGACCTATAACTAGACTAAAGTCCCAACAGGCCCCTAAAGGTGAGGTACAAAGTATCACATATGAGGAAGTATCTTATACTCTAAAAGAACTTTGTGAGTTTTCCAATTTATATAGACGGAAATCAGGGGAATATGTGTGGCAATGAATTTTAAGGGTGTGGGATAATGGTGGGAGAAATATAAGGCTGGATCAGGCTGAATTTATTGAAATGGGCCCACTAAGGAGAGATTCTGCATTCAGTGTTATAGCTTAAGGGGTTAGAAAAGGTATTAACAGTTTGTTTGGGTGGTTGGTAGAAACAAGGATCAAAAGGTGGCCAACATTACCTGAGGTTGAAATGCCATAACTGTCCTGGCATAATGTAGATGAGGGGATCCAGAGGCTTAGAGAGATTGGAATGTTAGAGTGGATTTATCATGCAAAGGCTGCTCTTACACCCCAGGAATGTCCAGCAGATGCACCTTTTACCAGAACAGTGAGAAATATATTTGTGAGACTAGTGCCATCATCCCTGAAGAACACTGTGGTTGCACTGCTCTGTAGGTCAGATATTACTGTAGGAACTGCTGTCACTGAGCTGGAATCCTTAAACACAACGTGGATGACCAGATCCTGAGATGGCAGAAGCCAGGTGGCAGCACTTAATCACCAAAAACAGGGTAGACATGGCTATTATAATAGACAGCAAACTCAAAGCAGAAGTCAAAATTATATGACTCACAAAGATTTATGGCATTGGCTAGTAAATCGTGGGGTACCTAGAAATATAATAGAAGGGCAGTCCACTAAATTCTTGTTTGAGCTGTATAAACAAAAAAGTTCCAGGTCAGGTGAATAGAAGTCTAACCTGAATTACAAAAACACAGAGTCATGGCCCTTTAATCAATTTCCAGATTTGAGACAGTTTACAGACCCAGAGCCCCTTGAATGAAGGGGAGGCCAGGTCCCTTTGGGGGAGAACCCTGTTACACTGCCACAAATTTATACTGTTAATCTTCCTCCAAGACCTCCTCAAGGAGACCGACAGCCTTTTACCAGGGTAACTGTGCATTGGGGGAAAACAAATGATCAGATATTTTGGGGATTATTAGACACTGGTTCAAAAATGACATTAATTCCAAGAGACCCAAAATGTCACTCTGGCCCACCAGTCAGAGTGGGGGCTTATGGAGGCCAGATGATCAATGGAGTTTAGTTCAGGTCCGTCTCACAGTGGGTCCAGTGGTCCCCCGGACCCATTCTGTAGTTATTTCCCCAAATCCAGAATGTACAAATGGATTAGACATACTGAGCACCTGGCAGAATCCCCACATTGGCTCTCTAACTCATGCAGTGAGGGTTATTATGGTGGGAATGGCCAAGTGGAAGCCACTAGAACTGCCCCTACTTAGCAAAATAGTAAATCAGAGGCAATAACAGATTCCTGGAGGCATTGTAGCGATTACTGCCACTCTTAAAGACTTGAAGGATGCAGGGATGGTAATTCCCACCACATCCCTATTCAACTTTCCCATTTGGCCTGTGCAGAATACAGATAGATCTTGGAGGGTGACAGTGGATTATTGTAAGCTCAACTAGGTCGTAACTACAATTGCAGCTGCTGTTCCAGATGTGGTATCATTGCTTGAGCAAATCCACACATCCCCTGGTACCTGGTATATAGCTATTGATCTGACAAATGCTTTTTTCTCAATAACTATTAGTAAGGACCACCAGAAACAGTTTGCTTTCAGCTGGCAAGGTCAGCAATATACTTTCACTGTCCTACCTCAGGGGTGTATCAATTCTACAGCCCTTTGTCATAATCTTGTCTGCAGGGTTCTTGATCGCTTCTCCCTCCCACAAAACATTACACTGGTCCATTATATTGATGATATCGTGTTGATTGGACCTAGTGAGCAAGAAGTAGCAACTACTCTAGACTTACTGGTAAGGCATTTGTGTGTCAGAGGATGGGAGATAAATCCAACAAAAATACAGGGGCCTTCCACCTCAGTGAAATTTCTAGGTGTCCAGTGGTGTGGGCTATGTTGAGATATCCCTCCTAAGGTGAAGGGAAAGTTGCTGCACCTGACCACTCCTATGATCAAAAAAGAAGCACAATGCCTAGTTGGTCTCTTTGGATTTTGGTGCCAACATATTCCTCATTTGGGTGTGCTACTCTGGCCCATTTATCAGATGACCAGAAAAACTGCTAATTTTGAGTGGGACCTGAACAAGAGGAGGCTCTGCAACAGGTCCAGGTTGCTGTACAAGCTGCACTGCCACTTGGGCTGTATGATCCAGCAGATCCAATGGTGCTGGAAGTGTCAGTGGCAAATAGAGATGCTGTTTGGAAACTTTGGCAATTCTCCCTATAGGAGAATCACAATGCAGACTCATAGGATTTTGGAGCAAAGCCTTACTATCTGCTGCAGATAACTACTATCCTTTTGTGAAACAGCTTTTGGCCTGCTACTGGGCCTTAGTAGAGATTGAACGCTTAACCATGGGCCACCAAGTTACCATGAGACCTGAGTTGCCTATCATGAGCTGGGTGTTGTCTGACCCACCAAGCCATAAATTTGGGCGTATGCAGCAGCACTCTATTGTAAAATGGAAATGGTATATATGAGATAGAGCCAGAGCAGGTCCTGAAGGCACAAGTAAGTTACATGAAGAAGTGGCCCAAATGCCCATGGTCTCCACTTCTGCCACATTACCTTCGCTTTCCCAGACTGGAGCTATGACCTCTTGGAGAGTTCCTTACAGTAAGTTGACTGAGGAAGAGAAAACTCAGGCCTCGTTTACAGATGATTCAGCATGATATGCAGGTATTACCCGAAAGTGGTCAGCTGCAGCACTACAACCCCTTTCTGGGGTGTCCTTGAAGGACAGTCATGTGGGGAAATCCTCCCAGTGGGCAGAACTTCGAGCAGTGCACCTGGTTGTTCATTCTTCTTGGAAGGAGAACTAGCCAGAGGTGCATTTGTATACTGACTCATGGGCTATTACTAATGGTTTGGCTGGATGGTCAGAGACTTGGAAAGACCATAATTGGAAAATTGGCGACAAAGAGGTCTGGGCAAGAAGTATGTGGATAGACCTTCTTGAGTGGGCTAAAAACATGAATATATTTGTGTCCCATGTGAATGTGCACCAGAGAGTGACTTCAGCAGAGGAAGGTTTTAATAATCAAGTGGATAAGATGACCCATTCTGTGGATACCAATCAGTCTCTTTCCCCAGCAACTCCTGTCATTGCCCAATGGACTCATGAACAAAGTGGTCATGGTGGTAGGGATGGAGGTTATGCATGGGCTCAGCAACATGCACTTCCACTCACTGAGGCTGACTAGGCTACAGCCACTGCTGCGTGTCCAATCTGCCAGCAGCAGAGACCCACACTCAGCCCCCAATGTGGCACCATTCCCCAAGGTGACCAGCCAGCTACGTGGTGGCAGGTTGATTACATTGGACCACTCCCGTCATGGAAGGGGCAGTGATTTCTTCTAACTGGAATAGACACATACTCTGGTTATGGGTTTGCTTTTCCTGCATGCAATGCTTCTGCCAAAACTACCATCTGTGGGCTTACAGAATGCCTTATCCATCATCATGGTATTCCACACAGCATTCCTTCTGATCAAGTTACACACTTCACAGAAAATGAAGTGTAGGAATGGGCACATGCTCATGAAATTCTCTGGTCTTACCATGTTCCCCATCATCCAGAAGCAGCTGGATTGATAGAACGGTGGGATGGTCTTTTGAAAACTCAATTATGGTGCCAACTAGATGGCAATACCTTGAAAAGCTGGGGTAATGTTCTCCAGGAAGCTGTATATGCTCTGAATCAGCATCCACTGTATGGTGCTGTTTCTCCCATAGCCAGGATCCATGGGTCCAGGAATCAAGGGGTGGAAATGGGAGTGGTGCCACTCACTATTACCCCTAGTGATCCACTATGAAAACTTTTGCTTCCTGTCCCTGTGACCCTGAGCTCTGCTGGTCTACAGGTTTTAGTTCCAGAAGAGGCAGTGCTTCCACTAGGAGAAACAACAATGATTCCATTGAACTGGAATCTAAGACTACCATCTGGTCACTTTGGGTTACTCATGCCCCTGGATCAACAAGCCAAGAAGGGGATTACATTATTGTCTGGGGTGGTTGACCCTGATTATTGGGGAAAATAGGACTGCAACTACACAATGGAGGTAAAGAAGAGTTTTCTTGGAATATAGGAGATCCCCTAGGATGTCTTTTAGTACTACCATGTTCTGTGATTAAAATCAATGGAAAACTGCAACAACAAAATCCAGGCAGGACTGCCAATGGCTCTGAAACTTCAGGAATGAAGGTTTGGGTCACCCCACCAGGCAGAGAACCACAGCCAGCTGAAGTGCTTGCTGAGGGTAAAGGGAACATGGAATGGGTAGTGGAAGAAGGTGGTGATAAATATGAACTATGACCATGTGATCAGTTACAGAAATGAGGACTGTAATGCTGTTTTGTTCCTGTTATACTATTTATGTTGTAAGATAGCAAGTTTAAGAATGAATATTACCCAAGGACTTGCACCCTATTCTGAAGAGACTTAATGTGTTTCCAGTTATATGCAGGACAGTTGAGTATTGTTGGATGAAAGAAAAAAATGTGTTTTATTGTTTTTTGTTTAGAAATTAGGTATGGTTTAAGGTGATATGTATAGCTGCCAAGTTGACAAAGTGTGGACTGCCATGGTCAGGTTCATGTGTCAACTTGGCCAAGTGGTGGTACCTGTTTGTCTGGCTGGGCAAGTGCTGCCCTGTCTGTTGCAATAAGGACATTTCATAGAATTAAATCATAATCATGTCAGCTGCATCCACAGCTTATTCCATTTGTAATCAGCCAAAGAGAGTATCTTCTGCAATGAGTAATGCTTAATCTAATCACTGGAAGCCTTTTAAGGAGGATTCAGAAGAAACAGGCTTTCTTCCTGCTTCAGCTGGTGAACCTCTCCTGTGAAGTTCATCCAGACCCTCCATCGGAATTATCGCCTTCACAGCCTGCCCTGCAGATTTTGGACTCTTCATTCCCACAGTCACTTGAGAGAGACACTTTTATAAATTTTATATTTGCAAGTGTTTCCTGTTGATTCTGTTTCTCTAGAGAATCCTAATTAATACACTGATTCAATTTCTTTACTTGTTATTGCTCTATTGAGATCTTTTATTTCTTCTTGAGTCAGTGTAGGTAGTTCGTGTGTCTCTAGAAATTTGCCATTTAAGTTGACTAGTTTGTTGATATACAGTTGTTCATAGTATCTCCTTATAGCCCCTTTTCAGCATGTGGGATCTGTAGTAATGCCCCTCTTTCATTTCTGATTTTAGTTATGTCCTCTGTCAGTCTAGGAAAAGATGTGTAATTTTATTGATCTTTTCAAAGAATAAAGTTTTTATTTTATTGATTCTTTTTATTTTTAATTTATTCTCTCTTTCATTTATCTCCACTCTATTCTTTATTATTTCCATTCTTTCTGCTCACTTTGGGTTTAGTTTGGTCTTATTTTTCTAAATTTTCCAGTTTTGAAGTTAGGTCTCTGATGTTAGATCTTTCTCCCTTTTTTAATATAAAAATTTAGAGCTTTAAATTTCCCTCTCAGCATTGTCTTTACTGCACCTCATGAGTATTGGTATATTGTATTTTAATTTCATTAGCTTCAAGATAAATATCTAATAAATTTAGATATTTAGATATTTATAAATATCTAATAAATATCCTAATTTCCCTTATGGTTTTTTCTTTGATCCATTGATTCTTTAAGAGTATGTTGTTTAATTTCTATGCATTTGTAGGTTTTCCATTTCTTCCACTGTTATTGATTTCTAGATTCATGCCCTTGTGGTTGGAGAAGTTACATTGAGTGATTTCAATATTTTGGGATTTTCTGAGACTTGCTTTGTGACCTAACATGTGTTTTACCCTGGAAAATAATTTAGGTGTACTAGAGAAGGATATGTATATTGCTGCTGTTGGGTGAAGTGTTATATAGTTTAGACATAGATATACATATATATACATATATATATATATATGTATGTATATATACCTATATATATATATATAGGTATGTTATTTGTTGGTGGTTTAGAGTATCATTCAAGTGTCTATTTTCTTATTGATCTTCTGTATTCCATTATTGACAGTAGTGTAATGAAAACTTTTGCTATTGTAGAATCCCCTATTTCTCTATTCAAATCTGTCAAGATTTGCTTCATATATTTTGGAGCTCTGCTTTTATTGCATAAATATTTATAATTGTTATGTCTTCTTGTTGAATTCACTCCTTTATCAATATATATTGACCTTCTTTGTCCTTTGTAATAACTTTTAACTTGAAGTCTACATTATCTGATATTGCATTCTTGTTGCAGTTTTCATTTGATTACTACTTGCATGGTATGTTTTTTCCATCCTTTAACTTTTTTCAATCTGCTTATGTCTTTGGAGTTAAGATAAGTCTCTTTTAAATAGCATATACTTGGGTCATACTTTCTTATCCATTCTACCAATCTCTGTTACTTCACAGAAGGGCTTAATCCATTTACATTTAAAGTAACTACTGATAATACAGGACTTTCATCTCCTTTTTTTTGTTATTTTGTTTCTGCAAGTCTATACTTTTTTTTTCCTCAATTCTTCCATTAATGTCCACTTTCAAATTTATTTGATTATTGTATTATACTATACTGAATCACTTCTCATTTTTATCTGGATATATTTTTCATATATTTCCTTTGTGGTCACTATGAGGTTAAAATTTAACATCCTAAATATATAACAATCATATTTGATTTAATACTAACTGCAATTCAATGGCATACACACACACTGTTCCTATATGCCTTTGTCCTCCAACCTTTTTTTGTACTTGTTACAAATTATATCTTTGTTCACTATATGTGAATGATCAAGCCACAGATTTATCATTAATTTGCAGCACTTGTGAGAAGAAGTGAAGTTACATACCCCAAAATTCAATAGTATTGGCATGTATAATTACCCAAATTTATTTTTTAAGGTGCTTTGAGCTGCTGTATACCGCCATTTCCTTTTTTCTTTCAGTCTGAAGAACTCCTGTTAGCCTTCCTTATAGAGCATATCTAAGTGGTAATGAACCTCTCAGGTTTTTTATCTGGAAATGTCTTAATCTTTCCTTCATTTTTTTGAAAGAAAGTGTTACCTGATAACAAAATTCTTGGATAGCAATTTTTTTGCCCCTTTGCCTTCAGGATTTCTGATGAGAAATTAGCACTGTCTTCCTTGTACAAAACCTTTTGCTTTTCTCTTGCACATAACCTTGCAGCTTTTGGAACTCTCTCCTTGTTCTTTGTATTCTATAGTTGAACCTTCATGTGTCTGGGTGTGTTTGCTTTCAAGTTTATCTTGTTGTGTTTTTGGGTGTTTGATGGGCTTCATGGATGTGGATATTCACATCTTTTGCCAAGTTGGGGATGCTTTAAGTCATTATTTCTTTGAATGTTGCTTCTGTTCCTTTCTCTCCTTCTTCTTCCTCTGGTACTCCCATAATGTGTATATTGTTGTGCTTGATGATGTCCCATAGATATCTTAGGCTATTTCACTTTTTCTAATTCTTGTTTACTTTCTGGTCCTCAGCCTTACTCGTTTCAATTGCTTGCCTTCAAGTTCTCTGATTCTTTCTTCTTCCTGCTCTAATCTGCTATTGAAACACTCCTGGGAAATTTTCATTTCAGTTATTGTGGTCTTCGCCTCCAGTTCTGTTTAATTTCTTTGTAACATTTCTATTTCTTCATTGAGCTGCTCATATTTTTCATTAATTCTTTTCCTGGTACCCTTTAATCACTTCTCTGTATTTTCCTTTATCTTCCTAAGTATTCCATTATTGACAGTAGTGTAATGAAAACTTTTGCTATTGTAGAATCCCCTATTTCTCTATTCAAATCTGTCAAGATTTGCTTCATATATTTTGGAGCTCTGCTTTTATTGCATAAATATTTATAATTGTTATGTCTTCTTGTTGAATTCACTCCTTTATCAATATATATTGACCTTCTTTGTCCTTTGTAATAACTTTTAACTTGAAGTCTACATTATCTGATATTGCATTCTTGTTGCAGTTTTCATTTGATTACTACTTGCATGGTATGATCAATTTTCACTCCTTTATCAATATATATTGATGATTGAAAATTGATGATCAATTTTCTTTTTTAATTTTTTTCTGGTATGACCACAATCTGATCTGCTTTGTTGAAGTTTTCTTACCTTTTATTTTCTTTTTTTGATGGACCACCATTTCTATTTCTTTGCCTTGTAGTTTTTTGTTGTACACTGTGTATTTAAATATTTTTAAATGTTATCTCTGGGCTTTATTTCCTGGGATGTCTATTTCTTGAGTTTGTATCCATATAGTGATACTCCAGAGATTTTTCTTGACTAGAAGGAGCTAACAAATCCAAATACCAATGCAAAGATACCTTTCACATTCTTTGCAAACTAGCTTTGCATTGACTGCTGCTCTCCTTCAGCATTCAGCTCTCCTATGAAGGTCAGCCCCTCTGAAATCTGTTCTATACTTACTTGCTACAGTGTATCTTGAAATTTATTGCTTTTTTGTATATATGTTATATTTCTTAATTAAAATGTTTAAAAATAAGGCCAGCTCAAAGCAAATGCAAAACACATTTTCATTTATACTTTCCTGTCTTTTCTGGACCTGTGTCTTCTCCTGGGCTTGTACTTGCTAGTCGCCTTAGGAGTTCCCCTGTTTATAAGAATTAGATTGACCCCTTTACACTCCAGTTTACTCACCAGAAAACAGACCTCCATCAACCTCTACTTGCTTTTGGGTATTTTAATGTATCTTGGAAGAAGATGAGCAAAGAGAAAATCTGTAGAAATATTATATTGATTTTCATGAAGTCATACTGCAAAAATATGTCTTAGCTTCCAAGGCATAGAAATGCGCTACTTTAACAAATTATTCAAATTCTAATTTGTCACTTCAAGTTTACTTTGCACATATAAATCTTTTTTTTACATTTTTTATTGTATACTTTAACATATATACAAAGCAAAGAAATAAAAAGGCAATGGTTTTCAAAGCACTCTTCAAAAAGTGGTTTCTTTTTGAAGATAGAACTCAGAGTTTGTCACGGGCAACATAGATCCCAGGGTTTGTCATGGGCTACCATATAATCCTCTCATATTTTTCCTTCTAGCTGCTCCAGAATGTAGGAGCTGCACATAAAAATCTTAATAAAATTTCATGATAGTGATCACAGTAAACAACTTTTTTTTAGATTTCACTTCCATACAGAGACTCATATTTCTCCCCCAATTTCCAGTCTGTTAAAATGTATCAAATGTAAATCTTTGGTTTCTTTAACCATATATAATGGCTACAGTGGACACTTTCCCAACTTCTTGTCTGAAGGGTACACTCTGATGGCTTTGGGCTATTGAAGTATTTTTCTACCCAGACTGTGTTTTTCCCTTTTACTACATTTAGAAACAAATACCTTGAAATATGTTTTACAAAATCATTCATCTGAATTTAGTAGTGCATTAGATAAAACTAAATTCAATAAGAAGAAAACAAATTACTTTTGAAACCTATTACATTAGAATCTATGGGAGTATATTCAATTCTAGATCTGTACCCGCTCAAGTACACATATTCTTTTGCAGGGATCTAGACACCCTATCACATGAGAAACAGGGAAAAGTTTAAAATAATTGATGATGCTTGGATGGTTGTGGGAACTACTTTTGTCCAAATACCTAGATTACTAAATGGAAGAAGTAGCAAGAGCTAAAAGAGAGGGTGAATTTCAACCCACTGTAGGAAGAATTTACTATCATTAGCAATGTCCAGCCCTAAAGTTAATCAAATAGTAAACTGATTGTCATTTAAAAGGTTCAAACATTGTAACATAAACATAGTGGTTAGATGATCCTCTGTAGGTAAGCTTCCACTTTGCACATCCCAGAAGGTGGCTATTCACATTTTTGTCTTTGTGAATGACATTCTACTGGCCCAGCTCTATAAAATAGTTTTGAAAAATATGCCTTCATTGGGTAAGAATTTTCATGTGAGTCACAGGAATGCAAATTATGGGTTAAACAGGTGAATCAGTTTTAAGAAGAGAGGTGTATTAGTTAGGGCTCTCTGGAGAAACAGAATAAACAGGGAACACTTGCAAATATAAAATTTATAAAAGTGTCTCACGTGACCACAGGAACACAGAGTCCAAAATCCGCTGGGCAGGCTGAGAAGCCAACAATTCTGATGGAGGGTCTGGATGAACTCCACAGGAGAGGCTGGCTAGCCGAAACAGGAAGAGATGGTCTCTTCTGAATCCTCCTTAAAAGGCTTCCAGTGATCAGTTTAAGTGTCACTCATTGCAGAAGACACTCCCCTTTGGCTGATTACAAATGGAATTGGCTGTGGATGTAGCTGACATGGTCATGATTTAATTCTATGAAATGTCCTCACACAACAGATAGGCCAGCACTTGCCCAACCAGACAAACAGGTACCACCACTTGGCCAAGTTGACACATGAACCTGACCATGGCAGGAAGGATTCCAACAAGATCCAAATTCTGAAATAAAAGAGGTTAGCCTAATAGAACACCAAGATTTCACAACTGCCTAACTGTGGGAATAGTGGAACTCTCACAGAGCAGAGATTTGTAGCAAAGAATCAGTTCCTGGGAGAAGGCTATTGGGTGATAGCACAAACTCCTCATGGAAATGTGTGTAAGTTTTATCATTCGTAATAAGACTGCAGCATTATTGAAAGTCCTGACTCTCTCATGCCTTTTATTTTACACCCTGCCAGTGTTGAAAAGAAAAGTTTTCCCAGAGTAGAATTCAAAACACACTTGCCGAATTGAAATAATCGTATTTTGCATGATGCATTGGTGCATTGGTTTCTCTTGACATACAGCTAGCCAGATTCTTGGTGTGCAAATTGTACTATTGGCATGTGAAAAGCACTGAAACACTGCATCAACTTTTGGTAGCCACTAGGATACTATTCACAAAATTATGGCTTCCATAGCTGAAACGAGTTTATAGCCTGCCAAATAGAAAGAAATGTGTTCTCTCCATATTGCCAACAGATCAACCTAAATACTTATGGCAAAAACCACTGAGCCCATTCAGCCAAGATTATATTTGATCAAAATTGCAATCTCATCAAATTATATTGGAAACAAGGTCAGAAGCAAGATTCCTATTAGGTATAATTAGAGGTATGCATAGAATTGAAAATTAGAGAGAAGAAAAATTGTTACAAACTATAACTCTTGAACTGAGTGTGTAATAATAGACACTTCAAATTTTAACAATTGAATTGTTACTATTGTAAATTCTTGATAGATATATTAAATATTAACATTTTAATTATTTAAGTCAAACTTCATTTCTAATATGTACCATAATGCTCAAGAAATGTTTATTGATTTGACAGTATTCATTCATTCATTTGTTCCACAAATACATATTGCAAATCATGAAACTTGCTTTCAACTGAGAGAGAAAGACAAATGAAACACCACAAATACGAATATTTACAAATTATGAAGTGTTACGTGGAAATGTATTGGGAGCCAAGGGAGTATATACCAGATTTCTGCTATAGACTGGAAAGGTAAACAGGGTCCTGTCTTTTAGGATCCCTCTTATATTTCAGCACATAGCACAGTGCCAGGCACATAATATATGGGACTTTTGAGATTTAAAAAGTCAGTCAGAATTTACCTGGTAAAATATAAGGGTGGGAGTGTGACAACTGAAGAGTCTTCAAACAAAGGAACGTGTGAAATATTCCAAAACTGGAGAGAGAGAAGCACATTTGAGGAACAGAGAGAACACCAGGGTAGTTGGAAGAAAGAACAAGAAGAAAAGCCATAGGAAATGAAACAGAGCATGCTTTGACTTATATTCCATGGTAAATATTTTGATCATTATCTTGAGAACAGTGGGGAAGTCTTACATTTTTTAATGAGTAAAAAACATTATCAAATTTGCTTCCATAAAAACACCACTCTAGTTGCAGGATAGAGAAGATTTGTACCATGGGTAACTAAAATGGATGAAACTAGAATGCTATTGCAGGCATGAGATGATAGTAGCTTGGACTGGATGGTAGCCTTGGAGATAGAGAGAAATAAATGAATTTGGGGACTAATAGATAAAATTGATGATTAGTAATGAATTTAGAAGTAGGGGTTGGGAGAAGTGACTCCAAGTTTTCTGGCTTGCAACTATGATTCATTTAATCATTTATCAAGTATCTGTTGAATTACTAGCATGTGGCAGATACTATTTTTGCAGTTATGAATGACACACCAAGAAAAGGCAACTTAGATTCAAGTTGGGAGAAAATAAAGATATAAACAATAGCATCCTAAGATATAAGTATAAGAAAGAATGAGATGGGTAAGCCACTCCTTTAAATTAGGTGATCAGGGGAAAGTTTCTTTGAAGAGGTAATATTTGAGGTGAGAAGTAATAATGAGAAGGAGACAGTCATGGAAAGATTCAGGGGCCAGGCATTTCAGGTAGAAGAAAGAACAAGCACAGCAATCTTCTGGTAGAATTATCTTGGTTTATTCAAAGAATGGCAGGTAGGCCAGTGTGACTGCAGGACAGTGCAGAAGAAGGTTGAATGAGTTGGTAGATAAAGGTGAATTATTCACAGTGATAGAAAATACAGCAGGAAGACCAGGTTTGGGACAGAAGACCAAAAGTGCAGTTTTAGACGCCATAAGTTTAAGGCACCTTTGAAACATCTAAAAGGAATTTTTAAGTAGGCACAGTATGGATAGGCAGGATTAGAGTAAGAGAAGTCAGAGATAAAAATATCAATTTGAGTGTCCTGATCATGCAGATGGTAAGTGAAGACGCAAATGTGAATGAGACAGCCTAGGGAGAACATACAGAAAAGAGGAGAGAACAAAGGATGGAGTCTGTAGGAATTTCGACATTTAATGACAAGGTCCAGGGAAGCGTGCCAGTGAAGGAAAGCTGCAGGAAATCAACATAACTAGTGTTCCAGAAGTCAAAGGAAAAGAGTCTTTCAAGGAAAATGCTCAAAGTGTCAGTTGCTGCTGGGAAACAAAATAAGATAGAAATGGATTTAGAGATAACAATTTCCCAGGTGGTCTAAAAGGATACCGTTTATGTGAAGTAAAGAGGGGAAAAGCCAGATTAGAGAAAAATTGAGGAGCAAGGATTGAGTGGGAAATGGTGAAACTTAGCCACTTGGGTAGACAAGTCTTCTGAGAGTTTTGGATCAGAGGATCGCAGAGAGAAAAAGGTAGAAGCTAGAAGACAAATTGAATTTGGGGAGTTTGTTTTATCTTTTAATTTATCTTTGAAGAGGAAGCGATTTAAACATGTTTAGATATTAGGAAGAGCCTCAGAATATACGGTTAGAGAAATTAAGACAAAGATCTTACCGACATGGAAGTAGATATATGTCCTCAGTCTTCTCATTAATTGATAGTTTTTGCAATTGCTTATACTGACTATATACAAAATCTAAGCAAAACAGTATTTCACATAAGACAAATTCCAATTTTTTTCATCACTATCATAATTTAATTTCTTCATCTTGTTAGAATATTAGAATATTCTAATAAAATAAGTGGGAGGTGTTCATAGTCAATACATATTATGTATATTTGTATACACACATACACACACATATGATCTTATTTGTTATATTTTATTTTTCTTTACTTCCAGATAAATTAATTTCCTCTAGACACTTAACATTGTGAGTTCATTTTATCTGGCGAAAAGTTTATTTAAAAGTACATTTTAAAAAAAAGTACATTCATTTTGACTTTTTCTTTTTCAACATCTAAAAATCATAGGAATAAAAACACAGAAAAAACTTTAAATGTATTTCAGCCAGCACTTTTCACCAAAGAAATCTGAATTAAAAACATCAATTCATAGATATATTGACTTCAAAATGGTTTTATGGTTAATAACTAAAAGTGAATGAATAGGAAATTCAATGAACAGGAAAATCTCATCCAAGAGGGCTCTCAACAATAAATGTTGTAGCCTGAAAAAACATAATGTTCACATACCTAATATATGCTTTTCAAATATCTAACTCATCATTTTAAAAAGATAAACTAACAACAAATAGTTATATGTATATTATTTCTATATAATAAGACATGGCTTAGTATTAGTTTTTATGATTTTTTAAAAATTTTCTCTCTTACAAGGATAGAAAGCAAGATAAGATTGAAAATGTATATTGATGCAAACTGTTTTGAACCTTGACTGACAAGATAAGGAGTTTGAATTTCACAGGGTATGTGAAAAACCTCTAAAATGTTTGATCAGCAAATGGAAAACACATGATAAGGTATGAAGTTGTTTAGCACCACTAAAGATTAATTCGATGTCCATTTGTTCACTTAAGAAATGTTTACTGAGTGTCACCTACATACCAGACAAGGTTTAAAAAGTGAGTCATGGGTCAAATGCCTGAAACACCTCTATTTCAAATCATACCAAGTCAAGTCCATGCTCTGCATCCCAATTTCTCTATCCGGAAAGAAACACTGTAGGTATTTCTTGTAAACATTCTAAAGGCAGAACTAGAAGGGAGTAAATATGGTGTTATGGGTTGAGATGTGTCCCCCCAAAGATATGTGGAAGTCTTAATCCCTTGTGCTTCACAGTGTGATCTAATATGGAAATAGTCATTGCAGATGGAATTAGATAATTAAGATGAGGCTATTGGAGTAGGGCAGGTTGCTAAACCAACATGATTCTTTGTAAGAAGAGAAGAGATAGGCATGAGAGAAAACAGTCATATGATGATGGTGGGCAGAAACTGAAATGCAGCAACTACAAATCAAGGAACAACAATTGCCGACTAGCCACTAGAAATTAGGAAAAAGCAAGGAAGGCTCTTCCCCTAAAGGTTTCAGAAGGCGTATGTCCCTGCCAACAGCTGATTTCAGACTTTTATTCTCCAAAACCATTAGACAATGAATTTCTCTTGTTTAATCCACCCACTGTGTGATACTTTGTTACTAAAGCTCTAAGAAATTAAGACATGGGCTTTATTCAAAAAATAAAGGAATTAGTAAGATCCTGGGGATTCAAGAAGCAAAGGATATATTTGTTAAGGACACTCCATGGTACTCAGTGATCATGTGCAAACACACCCGTTCATATACACACTGTTATTGCTTTGTTCATCACAGGCAAATATAACCACCAAAGAATGTTTTTCATTGTGTGTTCTCTCCACTAATTGGCCAATGCCGACTGCTGCAGGGGCAGTTAGGTAATTAACTAGACACATAATAATGATTGCCAGGAGTCATGACTTGTGTCGCTCACATTCCAGCAACTAACAGGAGGAAGGAATTGTCCTTGCAGAGGACAATTTGTATACAGTCAAGTTGTATAAGTCACAAAAGGGACTAGACACAAGAAAAGTCACAGAAGGGACTAAACCTCAACTTTACCACATTAGAAAGTGACTCAGCAAGTCTGCCTGCTGTGATCACTGTGAGAGTGGTGCCCGGCCTCAAAACTGGAGCAAACCCCAGTTTCATTGCTGGCACCAAAAAATATAGGGAGAATTGATCCCTTTTTGTTTAAGATATTCCCTGAAATGTAACTGGGATCAATTTTAACTTGGAAAAGTACAATTAGGCTTAGAGATGGACTCTAAATAATTTCAACTATGTAAAAATTGCACGGTTACGTGGAAACTCACCCAGGACCTGGAAATACCCACACAAAATATTCAGTTGTTGGTGGGATATACTCTCCCAAGTTTGAACACATATACACACAAATAGAAAGACTATTTGCTATTACATGACACAGTGAAAATTTTAATGGCTTCAAAATATTTTATGAATATTCCTGAAGAATTGAACAACTTACCACAGTGCTGACATGAAGTCATCTGAATATTTTTCCATAGTAGTGAATACTGGCAAAAGTTAAAAAATCAATGAACTGACAGCAGCAATATGTCTCCATATACTTTCTGTTAATCATTACTCACCAATTATATATTTTTTCATGTAACTCACCAGTCAAAAAAATAGATAAAACCTGCTAGCACATCCACAGACCCAGGTGATTAATCATAAGTTTAGCGTGCAGACTAGAGAGTGAATGAGTAACCGCTTCATCATTGCCCCACTGATTTTGAGAACCAAGTCAACATTGAAGATTCACTGCAAAAAAAGAAAAAAGAAAAAAAAATAGACTTACATATTATCAATTGGTTTCAGACACGCTGTGGTCATTCCAATGCTGTGGCCTTGATTATTGATTTTTTTAAAAGGCAGTTGGTCTAATAAGTGACCTCAGAGGGCTCAGTTACCGTGAGCTGCAGTCTAATTCCCAGAGGGATCCAAAACAAGGAACTGTCTAAACTCTGGGTAATCTCCATGGAGAGTATTTGGTTCTAAAGAGTCAACACAAAGTGCTTGACCTCAGACTGTATCTACTACTAAGTAAGGCAGACATGACAGCTTTTGAGGTTGCTGTGTAAGCAAAAAAAGAAAACGGAGCTTATTTAAAATGCTCTAAGATAAAAGGAAAAACAACAAAGGAATTTTACATTTGTAGAATTCTAATAGTCCAATTGCACCCTATAATAAGTTTATCATTTTCCATATCAAATATGCATCTGTCTTTGAAATGATCCCACATATTCATGATACTTTCACGCACACAACATTTTTAATCCCACATATTCTTTTTTCAGTGGATTTCCAATTCATAGCTCTCCGCATTGAACATTAAGAAAAATTTTAAAAATAATTGCTTGAGCCACCAACCCTAGATATTTTTATCACAGGTTAATATTTCCTGAAAACTAAAGTGTTTTAGTTTTACTCTGAGCCCTTACTCTTTGGCTCAGATTCTAATCTAGTCTTTAAAAACACTCTAAATTAAAAAAAAAAAATTAAACACTCAATTTAAAAATAGCTAGTTACTTAGATGATGTTACTAATCTTCTATATGGCCAGACATTTATTTTTCAAATTCCCCTAAATATATGAACCATAATTTTTCATTTTTCTCCCAAGACTATTACATCCACATGTATCTCTTAGTTATTTTATAAAGTTTAAAGCTCTCCATCTTGCAAATATTTCACCCTAACAGTCTGACATCCTCCAAGATTGGGGGATTTTGTAGACAGTTACACAAAATACTTCTGAAATAGTTGGGATTAATGATGATTGCTTCAGACAATGGGCAGAATTAAGAGGTGTAAGGAGTAATTTTATTTATACTTATTTTTCTATATGTACTGTCACCTGAGAGCCTGACAGAAAGGTGTTGTAGAAATATCAGTTATTAATAGGAATTTGTTTACTGTGAGGAAGAGAAAAGAATGGGATCTCGAAAAGCCATAAAATTCCCCGAGAAAGTGGCTTCCTGATGGTGTTAAGTATTTACAAAAATAAAAGCATACCTGTTACAATTGTTTTTATGACCAAGAAACTGCATTGGTAACAAATAGCCAGAGTTGCACAGCTTCTTCAGACTAAATAATATAATTTTCCATGGGACTGTTTCACAGAACAAACTTTCCGTCTTCCCCAATAAATAATTATCCCAGGTCCTTAACTTCCTTCTCTCTTTTTGTTTTTAATTAAAGCAGTTGTAGGTTTACAGAAAAGTCATGCAGAAAGTTCGGGGCTCCCATATAACCCCCTCACACATGCAGTTTTCTTATTATTAACACTTTTCCATAAGTGTGGTAATTTTGTTCCAATTAATGAAACGATATCATTACAATTATGCTGTTAGCTTTAGCCCATCGTTCACCTTTGTATTCCCTCTTTGTGTTGTAAAGGTCATATTATTTGGGGGGGGCATGTGTGATCACCTATACATTTACAATCTAAATGATCACTTTTAACCCTTTTCAAATATATAATTCACTGGTGTTAATTGCATTCGCAAAGTTGTATTCCCCTCAACAATATCTATTGCTAAAACTTTTCCATTATCCCAAACAGAAACTCTGTAATAATTAATTATTAACTCCCAATTACTGTCTCCCACCTGGCTCCTGTTTCCAGTTTCTAACCTTATAATATGCCTATTCTGCTTATTTAATACAAGTGAGATCATACAGTATTTGTCCTTTTGTATCCAGTTTATTTCACTCAATGTGATGTCTTAAAGGTTTATCCTTGTTGTAGCATACATCAAAGATTCCTTCCTTTTTACAGCCAGATAATCCATTGTATGTATATAACACTATTTATCCACTCATCTGTTGATGAACACAGGTTGCTTTGACTTTTGTTGGCAAATCTGAAGTATATGCCTTTATAAACATTGGCATACAAATATCTGTTGGAATCCCTGCTTTCGATACCTAGAAGTGGGATTGCTGGGTTATATGGTAAGTCTGTACTTAACTTTGTGAGAAATCACCAAACTATTTTCCACAGTGACTGCACCATTTTACATTTCCACTACAATGTACAAGTATTCCTATTCATCCTCAACCTCCAACATGTGTTATTTTCCATTTGTTTTGCTTTGTTTTAGGAGTAGTAACTATTTCAGTAGGTGTGAGATGGTATCTCCTTGTGGTTTTGATTTGTACTTTCCTGGTGGCTAATGACATTCAGCATCTTGTCATGTATCTATTGGACATTTGCATATCTTTTTTGGAGGAATGTCTATTCAAGTCTACTCATTTCCTAATTGGTTGTTCATCATTTTGTTGTTGAATTGTGAGTTCTTTACATATTCTGGATATTAAATCCTTATCAGATATATCATTTCCAAATATTTTCTCCCACTCTGTAGGTTGTCTTTTATCTTTGCTTCAGCATTTATGGAGTCTTACTTCAGTCTCTACCACTCTCCATAGCTCCAAGTGAGTTGGATTTGCCCTTTTATTTAGTTGTCTATAAGAGGAAACATGGCTTGATGTTTTACTCTATCACCTGGATGACCTGCAGGTCCTTACCTCTTAAATTCCGTATCGTTCCCCTACTCATACAGTTTCTTTTGGGGGATGTGCTGGTTCAAAAGGATGTATGTCCCCTAGAAAAGCCATGTTTCAATCTAAATTCCATTTGATAAAGGCAGAATAATCCCTACTCAATACTGTATGTTTGAAACTGTAATCAGATCATCTCCCTGGAGATGTGATTTAATCAAGAGTGGTTATTAAGTTGGATTAGGTGACGACATGTCTCCACCCATTTGGGTGGATCTTGATAAGTTTCTGGAGTCCTATAAAGGAGGAAACATTTTGGAAAATGAAAGAAATTCGGAGAGAGTGAAGAATACTGTAGCATCACCAAGCAGAGAGTCCACGAGCCAGCGACCTTTGGAGATGAAGAAGGAAAATGCCTCCTGGGGAGCTTCATGAAACCGGAAGCTAGGAGAGTAAGCTAGCAGATGACACTGTGTTCTCCATGTGCCCTTTCAGCTGAGAGAGAAACTCTGACTGTGTTCACCATGTGCCCTTCCACTTGAGAGAGAAACTCAGAATTTCATCGGCCTTCTTGAACCAAAGTATCTTTCCCTGGATGCCTTTGATTGGACATTTCTATAGACGTGTTTTAATTGGAACACTTTCTTGGCCTTAGAACTGTAAATTAGCAACTTACTAAATCCCCTTTTTAAAAGCCATTCCATTTCTGAAATATTGCATTCCGGCAGCTAGCAAACTAGAACAGGGGAGAAAAGCAATCTGATCTTCTCAGATTACTAGGAGACTAAGAAATAGTAATTTGAACTTGAGTACTCATTTATTTGAATAAGTCATAAAAAAAAACAGGAAATATTTATTTACCTGTATCATAAATGTCAGACCGTTGTTGCTGTAGGGTATCCAGGTAAAAAAGAGTATGAGGAAGCTCTCATTAGTATATAGATGACTGGCAAAAATGTGGAAAATATTTCCTATGAGAAAAATTAAAGAGAATTTTAGTTGTTTTTGTTGAGAGAAGGAAATGTTAACAATTAGTTGAATTTAAGCATAGAAATTCTAACTTCTGGTGGAGGGAAAGAAATACTGTTGACTAATATTTCTTAACGTTTTTGTATTGAATTAGAGCCTTGGCTCTCAAACCTGGCTGCATATCAGATTTCCTAGGGAGCTTAAAATATACCAATGCCTGCAACCCATCCATAAAGTCTCCCACAGAAGGCCTAGAGAAGAGAGAATTGCCCAGACAGATGTAGTTTTGAGACGATCTCCAGAAGCTTCTAATGGGTGGCCAGGGGTGAGAACCTATGAATTAGAGAAAACACACATCGTTGAAACCAGCTCAGATCTTCAAGGAATTCAGGAAGACATTTCAAGCCAGTTATTCTCAAGCCAGGCCCTCTATCAGCATCAGCATCATCTGGAGAGTTAATTAAAAATACACAAGCCAACTTTTTCCTCACTTTTCACCTAAACCAAAGCATTCCATGACATTCTGAGACAATTATAGTGAGTCTTCCTCCTATTATGCCTGTCTTCGTTTTCCTAGGGCAGCCACAACAGAGAACCACAAAAAGTGGCCTAAAACAACCAAAATTCATTGTCTCAGTAGTTGTGGAGGCTAGGAGTCTGAAACCACGATGTCCACAGGGCCATGCTCCCTCCAAAGAATCCTTGATTGTCTCTTCTATTGTCTAATATTTGCCTATGATCCTTGGTGCTCCTCAGCTTGTGGTCACATCACTCCAATCTCTGCCTCTGTCTCCACATGGGTCTCTTTCTTAACTTTTTGGTTCTGTCTTCCCATAGCTTTCTCCTTCTAGGGTCGGTCTGTTTGTCAAAAACAGTGTCTTGTAAAGACACTAGTCATTCTGGGTTAATAGACACGCTGTTTAGGTACCTGAAACTGTTGTGCTGTGTTACGGAAACCTTGATTCTTAAAGACAACAGTATAATGATAGAGCTTTTACAACGTGACTGCATGATTGCAAAAACCTTGGGTCTGATGTTCCTTTTATCCAGGGTATGGATAGATGAGTAAAAAATATAGATAAAAAAAAACATTAGAGGGATAAGGGGTAAAATAAATTAAGTATATTGAAATGTGAGTGGTCAATGAGAGGGAGGGGCAAGAGGTATGGGATGTATGAGTTTTTTTCTTTTTGCTTTTTATATCTTTTTCTGGAGTGATGCTGATGTTCTAAAAATGACCATGGTGATAAATACACAATTATGCAAGGATATTATGAGCCATTGAGTGTAGACCATGTATGGACTGCATATGTGTGAAGAATTCTCAATAAAAATGTTTTAAAAAGAGAGAGAGATACCCTGTTTCAATATGACCTTATTTTAACTTAACTAATTCCATCAGAAATGAACTTATTTCCAAATGAGGTCACATTCTGTGATACTAGGGGTTAAAATTTCAGCAAATATTTTTTTTTCGGGGGGAGTGGTTAAGAGGAATAAAACCCATAACAAACAAAGCCCATCTTGGGTACCATTCCAGCTGATAGAACACTAAAATGTGCTACCACTCAAGTATTGTG
Source organism: Tamandua tetradactyla (assembly GCF_023851605.1). Lineage (NCBI taxonomy): Eukaryota > Metazoa > Chordata > Mammalia > Pilosa > Myrmecophagidae > Tamandua > Tamandua tetradactyla. The sequence continues at coordinate 80,504,790 of NC_135335.1, forward strand.
GACCTCACTGCCATCAGAGTCCAGAGGAATAGAGTAGTAGCAAACTGTATAGAGGGAGAGGATATGTGAGGTTATATGATTTTCCCCTCAAAAGATAAGATGAACTAATGTGGCCCAGTAGTAAATATTGTAAGAAAAACATTTCTTCGGGATAACAGAAAAGCAGAACTGTGAAAAGTATAAAGGGTTTGATTGATGGTTTTGTTAGTATCAAGGTACATATCAAAGAGAGGAAGGATAAAGAAGGCAAGAAAATCGGAAAATAGGGAAAAGAAATCCAAGCCAGCACTTTTAAGGGAATATGGTCTCAGAACGGGAGAGAATTTTTTTTTTTTATTAATTAACGGAAAAAAAGAAATTAACCCAACATTTAGAAATCATACCATTCTACATATGCAATCAGTAATTCTTAACATCATCACATGTTTATAGCAGCGTTATTTACAATTGCAAAGAACGGGAGAGAAATTTAAAGCTCAGTTCCAAACCTTGAATGAGATCTGTGGAGGGCAAGCCAGGTAATAGATTCTTGAATCAGGACCTGCAGGTACTATCAGCTTTAATAAAACTGTATTACCTTACTTTAAATATGAGAATGATTGACCTTGGATTTTAAGATGCTACTAAACTGCAAATGCATTCACCTCTACAGCAGACACTAGCTAGCATTTTGTTCACATATGATGAATTTTTACAATATGTAGAAATGACTTTGTAATGTGTTTTCATGTAAAATTCTTTAAAAATAACATTAAAATATATTAAACATTTAAAGATTTTCAAGAATAAAAGGGAAAATGAGACCTTCTATTCTTAAGAAATTCATGTGCCTGGAAGTAGAAGATTTAACCAGATAACCTTGCAAGGTCTCTTCCATTTCTGAGCCTATCTTTCTTTAGGTCATCAGCAAGTTTATGAAGAATCTATTTTTAGACTTATTTTATAGAAGGGAAACAGAGGAAGTAATGGTTAAAGGACTTCCCAAGGTTTTAGAGAGAATGTCTATCTGAGTTAAAATGATAATTTACGGTCCTTTAATCACCCAACTAATTACTGAGCCTGCTGTTAAAAGCACTAAGTTATACTTTATGAATATAAAGTTTGATGCACATTTCCTCTGATATCAAGAGAATTACGTCAAATAGAAAGCCTGCTCTATTTTTTACGGGTATTGAAAGTTGCATCAATTACATGTGGTTTTGAGAAATATGCTGCCCACAATCTTTGGATAACTTGCACAGGATTAATGGATGCAGTTGTGAATTCTTTGATCTTTGACCTTTCTATGCGGTTCAATTTCCCTTTAGGATGTTTTAAAGATATTACATATACCCTCACCAAGGAAAACCAAGAATTTGGAAAATCAATTCACCTCTTGCTTGGAAAAACCATGTAGTTATAACACACATGATACAGAGAAAGCTACATTTTATTAAACATTTGTTTAACACCAATTTGAAGTTTTAAAAACACTCTAAAGTATACACTCATTTTTATAAATATGAATTGAGTGCTTCCTACGCCTGGCACTGCTGAAGACAATGGTTAGGAATGTGGAAGGAGGTGAGTGTGAGTGGAAGAGTGATCCAATCTGACTTGGATTTAGCAAGAGCCACTCTGGTTGCTGGCTTGTGGCTAGACTGCAGTGGTCAACCAATGAAACCAGAGAAAACATGATACTGTCCAGCTACCTGCTTAATTGCTCTAAAACTAAAATGGAGAGTTTAAACCTCTTCTCACTATTTTCTTTAGTTAAAATTCTCTAAAGCAAAGTGGCTATACCGCAGAGATGCAATGGTTGATATGTTCTAATTATACACAGCAAAGGACTTTGCCATGATTATTTCCTTGCTCCCAACACATTTGGGACATGAGATTAAGGTTTTTTTCTATATGAAAGGAATAAATATTCAATAAATACTTTGAGTTAAGTGCTGAAACCAGTAGAAAAAATTGGGTGGAAAAGAAAAAAAAAATCCCAGGACAAAGAACTGGAAAGAATTTCAAAGAAAAAGTCTAGACATATCGTTTCTGAATAGGTCTATAAGGTATCATTCGTCAAACACTGTACAGTTGTACTTGACTGTTTTAGATTATTATTACTCTCCTCTTCCTACTTCTGAATCTACCCTATATCTAGGGCCACTTATTTCATTAGTTTAAGAAGTCAGTGGGATACTGGGAAAAATGACTATGTTAGCAGTTAACAACATGGCTCACCATTTTCCCTCCATTTGAATTTGACTTAGCTTTTATCCATGGTCTTCCGAATTAGAAATTTAAAAATTGAGGTTGCAAAGAGCAGGATTATGAAAGTAGGTTCTGGAATGCCTCTTCATTTTGAAGGATCAGAAACCCATTTGTGTTTCCCTTCTCGTCATTCACATTGCTTCCAAAGCAACTAAGTAAAGAAGCAAAAAGCAGGGCGGGAAGGGAAGGCATCTCCTACAGAGCTGGTTACATATTGATAAATAAATCCAATACTTTTCACATGCCAGAGTGTGACCACCAGGGAGCTTCCAGGGAAAACATTAACCAAGTCTGTCTTTGCTGAAACAAGGCAATGAATAACGAGGGAGGACTTGAGCTCTAATCTGAAGCCATAAAGCCAAGTGTATGAGGCATGATAATTCAACAGGAAGGGGATGACTGACCCTTTATAGACTGGCAGTTCTTTAAATTAAGTTGGTTCCTAAGAGAAAAGGTGAGGTTCTTTCAGGTCAGGCAGCAGGCTGTATCGCTAAAATTAAAGTTGGGCGTTAGTCCACTGAGCTTATAAGGAAAACGAAGCAAACATAAATAAAGAAGATGAGAAGTCTAAAAGTGGTACAATGGAGAATCAGAAAATCAGCCAAAAATATGTAAAGCTGAGTTCTAGCACTCTTAAATTGTTGGGCTTAGGAAAATTAACATTTTTGAAACTTAGTTTCCTCTTTTATGAGTGGAATAATAACCCACCTCCCAGAGACATTGTGAAGATGAAATAATATAACCTATGTAGAGCATTTAAGATGATGCCTGCACATAGATGATGCAGTACATCTTACAGTTTTATTTCTTCCTTTGGGCCATTAACACTAATCTATTTATAGCATTGTCTGAACCCTCAACTAATATGTATCAAAGAATACAAAAGTTAGGCACTTTTTCAGACTTGTCAGAGTATTCTCCAACTCTGTCTTAGAAGGCCAGAGTGACCTGGCAAAAATTTCTAGTGCTCTTTCATATTTCTGCTTCACCTTCATCATTGTTTCTATCTCTCTATTTGCTACTGCACTTTTCTAGGGTGGTTCGTTTTAATGACTGGTTCAGAAAGTATAGAGGAAAAAATATATTTTAATGATACTATTTGAATTTTAATTTCATATGAAATATGCGTAACAGTCAACAGAACATCAAGATGAAAACAAAATAGGTGAAAATTGTTTGTCGTTTATAAGCAAATATGCATTCCTCTTATAATTCACAAAAATAAAAGCACCCTTTCCAAAAAATTCTAATAGGATTACATTTGTAATTTGCCAACCTGGTAGTGGCCTTATACATGATGGGTACTCAGAAATTATTTCAAGTGAAACCTAAAGGAAGATCAGCAGTAATAAGTTACATTTAAAGCATAAATATAATTCCAAAGTCCAGGAGATCTATAGCTTGATTTTGACAAGAGATATAAAGTAAGATCAAAGAACAAATAATGACATCTAGCAAAATGCCATTTCAGAAATGGAAAAAGGTTTGGGAAAGAATAAATGTTAGTAAGAATATAAAACTCGACCTAGTTTTAGGTTTTGTAAGAGATAAGATTGGATCTTGCCTTTGAATTGGGAATGAGAAAGAAAAGACAGTGAGAATCTGTAGAACAAAATAACGGAACAGGGAAAAAGAGAACAAATGAGCTTAACCTAGAGCAGAAGGGCAAAAATACAAGAAAAAATATCTCAACTGGATTTAGGTAGGAAAGCTTCCACAGTATGATTTGGAATTGGAATTGGTGACAAAGATAAGTGGGAGAGTTTCTGAAGTTTGCAAGAGCACAGACTATTATGAGAGAAGAAAACATGACTGAAAATGAAAAGGAAGCAACAAACTTAGGAAGTGGCTCTGATTGTGCTTGGGGGAGATGAGGGCGCTAACATAGAGATCAGTTAGAATTCCTGACGCTCCATCATCGCCCTGCAGTAAGGAAAAGGATAAATGACCCCAATAAATATAACAGGATAGTACTCCAGGATGTCTTGGCCATTGCTCCCAGGGACAGCCACATAATGTGCAGTACTTACTGCAAAATTAAAATGTGGGGCCTTGGTTAGGGGAAGGGAAGTCAAGCTTTCCTTCCTACCTGCCTACCACTCCAAGGCCGTGAGGACACATTTCCCCCAAGGGATTACAACCACCAAGCCAGGGCATGCTTGGTACCTGAACGGGGGTATGGGAGAGACCCCCAACCAAATTGTTCACAGAATGCACCGTAGTATTGCCCACCCTTGGAGGACATGGCCACATCTTACCCCACCCCAGGATACTGTTGGGTGCTTGTTCAACCCTGAACTTTCCTGTGCCCTGGCCGAGGACCCTACCAGGAACAGAGGGCATCGGCAGAACACGGATAGATATCTCCCACCTGGGACACTCAGAGAGCATCAGCCATCCAGAGGCAGGAAGGGGGAAGCCAAGCAGGACCCAAGACATCGAAAGGTAGAGCACATGAGAAAAAGACCATTCCAAGGAGACCAGGAGGTGGCCAAAGAAAGGTGGGCCCACACCTGAGCCAAGGCTCCAAGCCCCCAGCACATGCTCCATTGTTCCACCGGACTATACTTTCAAAGCACAAATCCAAAGATAAGATGATTAAGAATTTCCAGATTGCAACGATAAAGCATGAAACCCCAAATACAAGGCTTTTCTTAGCATGGAACCTGGTTGCTTGCGGTGAAGCTGGCCCTGCCTGTCATGCTTTCTGTGGTACAGGAGCTGCATAGAATCCCTGGTGCCAACCTATTTTGCTTTGAAATCCCCCTGAGCTAGGATACTTTGTCTCCATCTCTAGCCCACCTTGCCTTCATCCATTCCCAATCCCTGGTAAAAGCCCTTTCTTACCATTTTGCTGTGATGCCTTTCAATTGTTTAATAAAAAAAAAAGAAAAATCATTTTTAAAAGAGCACAAGAACACATAAAATTCTTTTTTTTTAACCCTATGTCAAAGATATGGAAATTTTTATTTTTAAAACTAACTACCATCATTATTATCATTATAAAATTATAGATATACATGGTAAAAATCAAATTCAAGGAGTACAGAAGGATAGAAAAGTAAAATTTCTCAAATTTCCCATCCCCAGGATCACTTCCAATAGTTAATCACTAGTAAGACTTGGTTTTAGTTCTGCTGATGGTTATTTATATAATTTAAATAAAGTACTTATACATTTAATTCTCATTGTAAACAATAACAATAAGAACTATCCCTTTACAATCGTCTCTTGGCTTCCCAAGCCCCCTTTCAATTTCAGGCAACATTCAGCAGTCACTCTGTCTAATATTCCAATTTATCCTCTTTCCTAAGTACTTTCTAAGTACTTACTGGGTAATTTATACACACACACACCCACACACACACACACATATATAATGTTTAGGGAGGGATCCAAAACAAGGTCAAAGAACAAATAATGACATCTAACAATGTATATGCATTTATGTGTGTGTAATGATTCAGGTGTATACGTATTAAAATCTAAAATTTGGGATAATGTTTAGTAGACAGCTTAAATTATAGTAAAGAATTATAAATTAACCATCTTTTTTGCTATATTTTTAAGTCATGGCTTCATTATCTTCTAGCATCCAGAGCTGCTAAGGTTATTATTCTTTTTCCTGTTGTCAGCAAATGATCTCCATGTCTCCAGAACCCTTTAAGAATTTTTCTTTTCCCTTGGAATTTTAAAATTTCAACAGGATATTTCCTCTCTCTCACTCACTCTTTCATTAATTCCTCATAGCATTCAAGGTGTCCTGAGATCTGAATTTTCTACTATTCAAGGAGATTTTCTCTTATGAGTTTTTATAAGTATTTCCTCTATTGTCTATGTTTTCTTCTTATTGCACTTCTCTTCTGATCTGTTAAATTTACTTTTATATTTTTCATCTCTAAACTTTTATTCTACATTATGGGATTTTTTTTGTCAACTTTTATCTTTCATGCAATCTGTTTTTGTCTTCACCCATACCCGTTCCATTATTCATCCTCTTTCTAAATTTTGAACTTTGGCAATCACATTGCTTCATTTCCAAGAGTGTTTCTTAATCTATGTTTGCTCCTTCTTCTTTAGACATTATCTTAGATTCTTAGAGCAACTGTAACAAAGTACCACAAACGAGATGGCTTAAACCATGGAAATACATTGTCTCACAGTTCTGGAGGCTAGAAGTCCAAAAAACAAGGTATCTGCAGGACCACCTCCCTCTGCAACTTCTAAGGGAGAATCCTTCCTTGCTTCTTCTAGCTTCGGGTGTTTGCTTCAATCCTTGGTGCTCCTTGCCTTGTAGCTGCCTAAATCTAATCTCTGCCTCTGTCTTCACCTGGCTTTCCTCTCCTTATATCTTTCTTCTTCCTATAAGGACACCAGTAATAATGGATTAAGTTCCACCCTAATTTAGTATGGCCTCACCTTAACTGCAAAGCCCCTAATACATCTGCAAAGACCCTATTTCCAAATATGATTACATTAAAGGTGAAGGGGTTTAGGACTTCAATATATCTTAAGGGGACTGGACACAATTTAACCTATAACAGAAGTGTTATCTCCTCAAATGGCTTTGATTTTTAACAACTACCATTTTTTTAAGTTCTATGTTCATAATAATCTCTATTCCCTCTAGACCAGTTGCTATTTTTTTTCATCTTTGGGCTTTTCTTTGTTCTCCTTAAATGTCTGGTGATCCTGATGTCTGTGCACTTCTGAATAAAGTTCTAATTAATTAAATTTAATTGTTGGCATGAGTTTCCTCTGCCTTTACGTAAATTGGTGCCTCCCCCACCCCACACCCACCAATAAAAGACAATTTCGTTAAAGTTAGGCTTGGCTATGTGTTTTGTGGAAGTGGGAAGCATGTGTCCCAAAACATATTTGCCTGTGTGAAATGAGGGCAATGGGCAAACAGACAGGTGTAGAATTTCCACAACTCTGAAGGTGACAACGCAATATACTTGCGCGTACTACCTTTCTGTGTGTTTGTGTGTAGAGGTATGTGCTTGTGTGTGTCAGTTGGGATATTCTAAAGTTACCTAGAGCTCTGCTATGCTTCTGTCTCAGGTCGTGGCAGTAGGTGTTCATGCTAGGAAGATTGGGAGATTCCTCCCCTCAAGAAAACAGATCATTCGGAGCTTTCCAAAATCCATGGCTGGAAGCCTCCTTGAACAAGCAAGAAGAACAGCTATTTCAAATGTAGTTGCTAATTGATTTCCCTGATAATTATCCTTGGTCAGTCCTATTTGTAGTTGCCACTCTTTCTTATTGGGGGGCTCTATTCTTAGAGCTTCTCCTGATTCTTCTGGGGGAAATTATCCTTTTCCTTGGTGTATTTGCATGTAATTCCCTTGCTTTTTCCTGATTTTTCCATCAATCCAATTCCTTCTGCTTTATATTTTCACGGAATTCCTGAAAATGAAAAATTTTGTTTACTAAAGCAGTTTTCAATTCATTCTTTAAAAATATATAATTACTATCATTGCAATTAGATATTTGGCAGAAAGGACAATGAGTAGATGTGCTCAATTTATGGTCTTGTACCTCCAATTATTTGATTACTTTCAGTGTTAATTTTATGCAACATCTGTACTAAAATTAGCACATTTAACATTTGAGTATTGTGATTGCTACACAATCCCTAATAAAATCTTCTCGATTTCATTCAGGGAATGGCTGTGATTGAAAATTAAATTTAATTTAGTATGTCTTTAAAAGTTCAAAGGTAAGTATAGACAGATTTAAAGAACAGTTAGGATGTCTCATTTTTAGAAACAGGCAAAGATAAAATGTGCCCAATCAAAGACAATGACTTAAGACAAATTGTCTTGGGGGGGAAGATCAACTCTATCTTTCCTAAGGGTAAAAATATTAGCAAGAAGTTATTATTGCAAGAAGTGGAACATAATTGATTGACACAAGATAGAGAGAGAGGTAGACAGGGAAAATAGATTGAGTAAGTTATGGAGAAATGGTAATTAAAACTCTGTATATGTTAGGGTATTTTAACAAGCAATTTCTATTCAAAATTCCAGACACTGGTATAGAGTAGCTACAATTAGACATAGCCTTATTAATTACCAACTTACATTTTCAGGTGCCTCATTACTATAATTACAATAGGTGAGAAAAAAACAATTTTTCTCACATCTTTCAGTGAATCAGTGTTAGAAACAGAGATTCAAATCCTCAATTCCGGATTTAATGCCTTGAACCATCTTGACTCCATATATAAAATATATTTCCTAAAAAGAAAAAAGCTACTTTAGATATAGAATTTCCATTAATTTTGAACATGGTCCATAGAATCCAGTTTAGTAGCATGGTTTCTAGTGAATAAACTAATACAACAATACATGGGAACAACTGAATAATAGCTAACAGCTTAAAAATTGGCAAAATCCACACTACCTAGTAAATGTTGGTCACTCACTGAAGAACTGCATTTCAATGAAATGGCAAATATCAAACAGTTAACTTCAGAAACTCAATACATTCTATTATGCCATCATGGAAATATGGACAGTCAAGTATCAAATGTCTGTGTATTCAGAAGATTGTTTTATTTATAACTTCTCTGAGTTTATTTTTACTTAGCCATATGCATACCACCCTAGTTTTAAAAGAGTTTTTAATAGAGAGTATTACTTAATAATGAATATAGAATATGGTTGGTGTATGATTACAACAAGAGATAGTATTACTGGTGGAGAATGGATCAAATGGTAATTCCAAGTACTTCCTACCCAAGGGAGTTGGATCTCATTATTTTGTTTGAATGTTTAAAGCCACACTTTCATCTTTCTTTGGTCATGTTCCCAGAGAAGAACTCTGATGTATTTAAAGCAAATAAATAATTTGTATCTGTTGTTTCAAAGGAGTAAGGAAATTATAAAGTTAACCTCTTCTCTGGGTCAACCTGTGTTTTGTGAAAACAGGATAAATATGACCCAAACAAAACTGAGACTGGCCAATGGGGAAAAAAAGTCTACCTTTTGGTATATCTGAGCTCATCAAAGGGGGGAAAAAGAGAAAAACCAAAAAAACAGTGAATAAGAAATTACTTATCCTGTTTTATCAACACCACGAATTCTTCCTTGATGAAAATGATGATCCTTATATCCACAACTGAAATATGGCAGTTTCTAAGAGAGTCAAGACTTTTAGAAAAACCTTCAAATCAAGTACTGAAATGACCCTTGCCTCACCCATAGTCATACATTTTCAATTTTACTGGCATCTCAGAAAGACCTACTAAATAAAATTTGTTATCTCTGGAAAAATTTATAGAACAAATTTAGAATTACACTGGTCTAAACTCCATTGAGAAAATATAATTTAAATTTTCTTTGTATATTTTTTGTTTGTGCCATGCAACAACATATGGTTAAAATGAATATAGCTGTTTTCCTGGTGAGGGCATTTTTTCTTTAATATGGTAAATTAGCAAGCATGCTTTCAAAGATGTACGTCAAATTATTCGAAAGGGTTCTTGGTAGTAATTAGCATTATTTTCTTTGTTCTATCTAGAAACTCTTGTAATCCATTTTAGATGGACTTACTTAGATGTGCTAAAAGAGAGGGAAAATACAAGAGCAGACAATCTAAGTCTTTAGCTTATATCCCCCATTAAGAAAGAAACTTAATGGGGATATATGCTATATATATATTCTATATATGCTATATCTCAGGTTTTAACTTTTTTATTTTACACATGAAGAAACAGAGGACAAGAGAGCTTAAGAAACAGTTTTGCGCAGTTACTTAGCCATAGAGCTGAGACCAAAACTCAGGCCTGAGACTTTTAGTTGGCTATCCTTTTCTACTATATCGTAGTGCATTATCTTAACTTACACACACGGGTAATTACGTTCCTATCTATAATGAATGATAACTAGATGGCTAGTTGAGTGACATATAGAATTGTCTGGTCCTGAAAGTGAGACTTGGTTTCTGTTAGCTGGATGACTGCTCACATTCTACTTTTTGCAGTGTAACCCACTTTCCCAGATCCTCATTACTACCATAAATAGATCAATGAACCTGTCATAATAAATCATTACCAGGTTTTCAGAAAATAAATCACAGAAAGGCTATAGATAGAATTTAGTTCTTAAAGAACTAGACATGAGACCAGAGGGTAAAAGGCAAAATCCCTTCTTTGGGAAAGCTAAAGAGGCATAGCCTTTGGCAGAGCTACTGGTGAGTAGGTAACAACCCATCTGTAAGACAGAGTAAGATTCTGATAGAACATGAGATATAACTGGAGTCCAAATAAGTCCTTCAATTACAATCAGAAAGAAAGAACATCCAGGTATTCCAGGCAAAGGAATGTCTTTGCATACATGTTGACAGAAAGGTAGGTCAAGGAAAGAGAGCTTACAGTGAAGGGGGGGTGAGGATTAGAATAGGGCACACAGCGCCGAGTAGAGCTGCTCTCCTTTCTATTATCTGTTTCGAATTTCACATTAGAGCATCCTGTTTCAGTTATTTACTCTCCAGCATGAGCTTTTTGGAGAACCAGGCTCTAACAAGTAAATAAATAATGCAGTGACTTCTACAGAGACAAAGATCAGTGTGGAGAATAGGAAGTCACAGATTCATTGGAGGAAATGCTAAGAGGGTCAGAGACCCTTTCTAGCTCTGAAAGTCTATTAGTTCAATTTCTAAAGCCAAGAGGAGAATTTATGAAATCCAGCAGAATTTAAACCATGAGGAAAAGGAGAATAATGGCAATAGAAGTATTTTATCTAGTTTATCCTTACTGAAACATCCACAAATAAAAGCACAATAGAAATATGATGGATTTAATTCAGCAATGCTATGTAAGAACGAATATGGTGAATAAGGAGATGGCATCATAAAGAATTAAATCTTGAAACAAGAATTTTTCTCATGTACCTATGACCCAATGAAGGAAGTATAATTTGTAATCATCCCACCCTACCCCCAGCTTTTTCTTTTATTTTTAGCCATAGCTTGTGATATAAATAAATATTGAACTTCAAACAGGAACCTCAAATGAGATCTTTCTTCTTCAGTTCTCATTTGAGCACACAACAGTGATTTGAATCCCCCCAAATATCTTTAATATGTAAGTAAATCAACATAACTAAAATGAAGATTGCTTTAAAGAACCATCTGAACTGTCTGATGCCATGCTTATGCACACAGTGTTTAATCAAAAGGTAAGTGAAGTCAATTTAATAGCACCATTCTCTAAAATACCTTCTCTGAGTCAGCACAGATAGAAAAGTCATAGCAAAATAAAAACTAAAACAAAATACTCCAGAAAATAAAGCAACGTAAGAAAGGTCATTTTTCCCTGAAATAAATTTATTTCACAATATTAAAAAATTAAAAGGAAGCAGTTTCTTCCACACACCCACAAAATGAAAAAATATATTAGATAAGAATATATATATAATAGAGTTCAATAATATACAAATAAAATAAACAATAAATCACTTATGGGAACAATAAAAGCAACTACAAACCTGCAAAAAATTAAATCGATAGCATGAGAAAAGCAAACCAAGAATTATGAAGCTAAAATGAAATGGTCAAAAATAAAGGAGAGATGATAATAGGCAAGGAGAGGAGAAGGAACAGAGAAAAGTCTGAAAATGCATTCTTTCTTGGAAAAGTTAAAGAGTAAATAATTCAGAAGTGAGAGCCAAAGATAGTGTTTATACAGAAACATTCTAGGTCAAAATAAAAGAATACCTGTAGTTTCGGCTACACAACATTAAAGGCAGACATCATCAGCAAGCAATATCCCCTATAATTAAAAACTTAAATTTCAAGAATAAATAAGTAAATCTAAGAAGCATTCTTGGAAGAAAATAGTTTAAATTATGTTAGCCTCAACATTCTCCTCTGGAAAGAAAGTCAGAGAGTAATTACACGTAGAAAACCTCCCATTAAAAAAAAGAACTATTATTTTACTGATACAAACTACCCTTTATATCAAAAAGGAAACTGGAAGATATTATCTGAAGATTCAGAATATATACCACTGTATTATTTTTTCCTGCAGATCAGTATGTCCCATGCAATATTTGGGGTATGCTTATACTAAAAAATTTCATTGTATCTGATATTCAACTTTAACCAGGTGTCCTGTATTTAATGCAGCAATTCTATGTGTAAGTGAATTGGGGTAGGAAAAGAACCAAATCAGTTATTCCAAAAGAGTTTGAATACAGTCAGGAATTGAGGTTACAAAGTAGAAACTACCATACAGAAGCTACATGATGGTAACAAGTAATGATTCCTTGAATGACTTCAACAAGTCAAGATCCCTCTGTACTCTCACTGGACCTTTGAGTACTTAGGGTTTTTCCAACATATCTGGTGGCTGATTAAAATGTATGAGAGAGCCTTACTCTTCTTTACAAGCAGTTATTTGGAGTTATGGTCACTATTTGTTCTACCATCTAGGGGACTCTAAGGCTGTGTCCCTGCCTAACTTCAGACAAAACTCCTGAAAGAATCCATTTCTTTATCTAGTACAGGAATCACCTTTTTATCTTCAAAGTAGAGCCTGTGGTGGGTTGGATTAGGTCCCCACAAAGACAAGTCCAAGTCCTAAACCCCAGTCCTGTGGGGGTGAACTCATTTGTAAATAGGATGCCCTTTGAAGATTCTGTTTGGATAAGGCCACATTTCATCAGTGTGGGTCTTAATCCAATATTATTGAAGTCCTTCTAGGAAGAGGAAATTCAGAGGCAGTCAATCAGTAGAAGCCAGGAGAGCAAACAGAAGACAGCTTGCCATGTGATGGAGGCAGAGATTGATTGACAGCAAGCTATCACTAGAAAATTCCAGACATCAATGAGAGCATAATCCTACCCACACCTTGATTTTGGAGTGCTGGACTCCAAAACTGTGGGAAAGTAAAATTTTGTTGTTTAAGCCAACCAATCTTATGGTATTTGCCATAGCAGGCCTAGCAAACTAAAACAGAGCCTACATCTTCTTTCCCTCTCAAATCAAATAGCCCTGGGATCTTGATGCTTAGCTTACAATTGAACTGGATCTAGATTACCTGGTTATAACTATTTTACGATTCTCAACTCCATCTGCAAGGGACTGAAGTTTTCCCCATTTTTTCCTGTCTTCATGATAACTCTCACTCTCTGAGCTTGAACTCTCTTTTTCCTATTGTGCAGTGCAACATATTATCTCTCCTGGGTGGCACTGCCAGCAAACTGTAGAAATAAATAGAAATACCAATCCACAAATGCAGCAAAATTCAATATATTCATATCACAGCAAAACAGTAACAGGCATAATGACAGCTAAGTGCATTAAACTAAGAAAGTAAGCATAAACTAAACTCCAGGAATATCATTTAATTGATGTAAAATTAGCCTTAGCACTTCAAAGCTCAAACGTTACTTAGTATTTGTACATTTCATTCTAAGGTTGTAATAAAATTGTAATTCACAGTTTTTTGAATGTATAACAATATTTTAACAAGATTCCAAAAAAATTATATACTTCCTGTAATACTGTACAATGCTATTAATCAGATAATGATGATCCAGATTGCCTTTCAAATTTTAAAGTGCTTTTGAATCTTAATTCACTCAGCATGTACTGATCACTGTTTTGTACATGAAACAATGCTACGATGTTTGGCAATATCAAATACATGACACGGCAATACAATCTTTGAATTATAATTTAATTATCAAAAGAAAAATGCATTGTGATATGCATAAAAATGTCAAAATGTGAAATATCTTCAAGACAGTGAACATTTTCTAAATTTTTCCACCAGCTCCAACTCTTAGATCTCCTGCATGTGTGCTTAAAAGAAAAGATATTATATGATAAAAATTAATTAAGGATAGATTAAGAATTCAGCAATGCAGTTGCAGCCTGCTGTGCTTTCTGAGACTAACTGTCCCTAATCCTGCATTTACTTTTCCTCTGACCCCTTTTTTCCTAAGCAAGTTTGTCCAAGCCAAATTACTGCATGGTTTGCCACATGGCTGCTGTCTGTATTGCCATTTTTCCACTTTTTTGCAATATCTCGCACCTTTTTTATAGCTGATGGGTTTGTCTCAAATGTCTGCATTCTAAATTCTGTTCTGTCAGGGTAAATTAACTATTCCTGGTAACAATATTGGATCTCATGACCTAGTTGTTTCTCCATCTCCTTAGTGACTGCCAAATGCAATAAAAACATCATCAGAAAATAACGACTAAAGAAGCTATTTGAGCAGAGGATAAAATAAGAGATAATCTATTACCAAAACAGAGTAAGGAAAGCATCAGCATACAGAGAATGCAATAATCCCTTATTAGAACTCTCTCATCCTTTCCTACAGCTCAGATGCCCTCCTTACAACTCTACAGACCTGCAACATTTTCCCGTTTAAGAAGCTGCTTTGAGTCTTCTTTAAAAACTGGTGATTCTTTTGCCTCTATCATATTGCCTTCCACCCCTGCTATCCTCTCAGATCCCTTTAGAAAAAAAATTTAGTTGCAAAGGTTTTTAAAGAAAAGAAGCCATTATGAACTGAATAATTTAATTCTTTGATTTCTGGAAGTTTCAATTTTCGGACAAATGGAAAGGTGCATATCATGTTTCATATTGCAAAAAAGGGCATTTGTCTTTGCTCTTTAAAAATATATGTTTCATAATGCAAAAAGTACCCAGTGTTTTTTAGTAAACTACTTTCATTGCATTATCTCACTGTGCTTGGATCACTCCTTGGCTGGTCCCTGTATAAAAATCCAGAGTTAGAAGTCCACGTGTCAAAGTTAATATCCCAAATCAATTAAACTGAGGGTAAAACTCAGGCTAAACCTTAGTGCTATGCAGGAAATATATAATAATCTAATGCAATAAAACTTCAGTCTTAGAAATGTAAAGTGCTCTAGTTGCTTAGTTAATGTAAATAATCAAATGTAACTCAAGCCTAAACTCTCTCATTTCACTCAGATAGGATTTTATCTAAGCTGTAACTGTCTGTTACTTATTTTAAATGTTGTCATAGATTTGGCCTTAAAAAGCCACTTTTCATGCTGAGAACATTTCTAAACTTTGTTAACCATATTTCAAAGCAAACAAGAAGTAAAGAAAACATTAGCTCTCTTGAGAATACAAACTTTTCCCACACCACTCAAATATTAAAAGAATCATTTCATTTACAGATACAGTGATGATATGTCAACATGCTGAACTCTGAAGACTGCATATTTTTAAAATTCTTCTTAAAAGAGAACTTGGAGGTTAGGGACAAAGTCCAAAGGCCTTTTGTCTGAGCTTACGTAAAACATCATTTGATGAGGATTTTTATTAAGCATCAATAAAGGCAACAACTTCACCCAGGCTTTTTATGTATGCAGGGAAAACCCAAATTATTTTTAAATTTGGGTATTTTAATTAATTTAATTTTAATTAATTAATTAATTAATTTAATTAAAAGTTTAAAATTTGGGTATTTTAAAACATATTCAGACCATTCAATCAATTAAACATTCTGTTTTGTAAATTTGATCTTTTATTAGGAAAAAAAAAGATGGAATGCTACAAAGTTTCCAATAAGGTGAAAGCAATATTTGAAGACTGGGACCTCTTTGAAATATCTCCCCAGGAGCTGGGCAGTTAGACGCCTGCCAGTAGCGGTGAGTGGCACCATCCTACTGTGATGTTAATAAGCTGAAGGACGATAGCACAAAAAGCCACAGCAATTACAGAGCAAAGTAAATACCTTTTCATATTGCATGGAATGTCCCTCCTGCAGCTCATGCTTTAAGGCTGGAGCTTTTGCTATACTAAATACGCATGTTAATCAAACATTTCTTTAGAATTTTACCCTTCACGGGTCAGAGAAGAGATGATAGGGACAAATCACTGCCAGTTGTATGAGATATTAGAAAAGATCTGACCTCAAACCTTGTAGTTCTTTGCTCAACCTTTGAAGAAAGTTGTTTGCCACCCTTTCTTCAAATATGTTTCACAAATGTCAGTGCCATTTGATTGCCAGCATCAACGTGTAGATTAAACGGGTGATAAACCACTGGATCATTTTATACGCAACCTTGAAGATACCTGGACACAAAATAAGGAATCTGGAAAGAGAGTGTAGCCATGGAATTCCTGTAACATTCACTCAGCTCTTCGCTGAGTCTCTTCTGCAGGAAAATCATGTCAGAAAAGAGACAGAGACAACACTGGCAATTAGCCAAGTGTGAAGTTCTGTGTTGAGTCATCCTAAATTGTCACAATGTTTATGTGATTATTTAGTTTAATATGGTTTCCTTAAAATATAACTGAAAAGGAAATAATTGAATTCCGATTTGCTGAATCCAAGAACGGATAGAATTCTAAAATGAAGATGGACCAGAAGCCTGGCATGAGTATATTTCCCTAATACATAAAGCAAGAAGCATGGAGATTGTCAGGAAGTGGGAAATTTTTGCAAAAGAAGCAAGCATATGTTTAGAGCCCTAGTCAGTTTAAGCAATTGGTGTGGAGTGAAGTAAATTAGCGGCCCTAATGCAGAAAGTTCAAAGCCTGACAATACGGGAGAGTGTAGGTTATGATCTGATGTTCCATAATAATGGCCATGCCTTACACGCACATTCTGGAAAGTTAGAAAAAATAATCATGTGTCCCTGACCTTAAAAAGAAGCACTTCTAGGACATTGTCTCAGTTCTTTGCAAATGTTATTTCTTAACATTTGCCTACTTTCCAGAGCTTAAAATATAGGATTTTTTTCCTTCAATGATAGAGAAAGGTTGGGCCACAGAGATGTGGCAAGGTAATAAATGAAAAGAAGTGTTAAATAAGCCATAGACTCTCTCCCAAAATTCTTCATGAATGTGCTCTGTGATTTATAATTGCAAGATTCAAAGGAAGAAAAGAGAGAAGAAGTCAAAGGAAACTCCATTCTTGTTGCAAGTTTCTTATTTCACAGTTATTCCAGTGAAAGCACACCTAAACTATACAGATTTCTAGAATGTCCTTAGAATACAGAATCTTAGAATTGGAAGGTTACCTAATCCAATTCCTCCCCAGAAGCAGGGAAAAACTTACAGCATCCAGGTTTTATAGTACTGCCACTCGACGTTTCCAGTAATGAAGACCTCTCTGCCTTAGGAAGGCCCATACAATTTTGGACAACTGCGACCCTGAGAAAGCTCTATCTTTAACTGAACCAAAATCTGCCTCCTTGTGGCTCTTTTCCATTGGTTTATTCCCTGAAATTCCATCCAAATTGCAGATGAAAGTAAGAACAGGGTAGTGTCAAGGATAATGCCAGCCTTCAAACCCCCAAAGGACACCTCTAGCTTTGCAGTGATCAGTTGGTCAACAGTCATTATTTATCCACCCAAGGTTTACCTAATCGTGCCATCCTTTTTGGGGAAGCAGCTTGCTTAAATCTATGTGTAGTGTCTGTATGCTATTACCCTCATCTGCAGTATAACAGCTCTATCAAACTAAAAAGATGGATTTGGCAAGACCATTCTGAGTGATTTCACTTTGGCTGCAAGTTGTTAGCACTTTCTTTCCTTAAGTACCAGCATACCATCTTTTCTAGAATTTGGCTGCAGATAAAGGAAGGTTGCCAAAACTGAGTTCATACATTTTTCAGTGTAGTTCAGGGCTTACCCTAGGACTACTTTAAAAAAAAAAAAAGTTCAAATCTCAGCATCTTTATAAAGTTAAAATTATGCCCCAGTTCTAATTTTGAGAGGAAGAATTGACTTAACACTCAGCATTTCCACCCAGAATGAAAATCTCCCATGAGAGCATTTACATTTTTAGTGATGTCTTAGAACATTTTCAAACAACAACAAATAAATACCTTTCTGTATGCTGGAGAACCAACGTTTGTAATATATTGCTTTTGAATATATTATGGCAGAATATACACCAGCCCTCTTTTTTTGCTCTAGCTCCTCCCTCAGTTTCATGATCACTATTCTCATTTTCGTCAACCTTCTCTTGGTTATCACTTTTATTAACTTCTCTTCCTCTGAATGCCCATTATTATAGAGGTTTTCTTCATTTTCTGAACATTATTTCCTTCAGTAATGCCCCCCCAACCCCCGCCATAGCTTCAACAACCACCAAAAGGTCAAAAGCTTCCCGTATCTCTATCTCTATCATAATACCTCTTGGGAGCTCTGGACTCATGAGTCTTAAATCCCCGTTCTTTCTCATCCATGCCAGATCATGCTGGTCTCCTAATTGAAGCTCTTTCTTCCCACCTTTTCTACTGGCACAGCTTAATTCACTCTTCATAGTACACCATAAGGGCTTGTATTAATTCATTAATATTTGTCCCACTGCTTTATAGCTGCTTTAAGTATGTTTTATCATGCTTAAGCCACAAGCTCCTTAAGGACAAGTCATCTTTATATTTCTAGGACTTATAGAAATGCATAAGCTATAGTAGGAGCTAGATAAAATAATCGTTGAATGGAACAGAATATATATTAAGCTTCTCATGAAGCAGCCGAGATGCTGTCACTGAATATATAAAACAAGTGCTTTTTGATATGGGTATTTGGTGTGCATGCTTACAAGACATGCATGGTTTATCCTGTCAATGGCCTGTGTTTAATGCTCCCTTGGCACCCTGAGGCATGATTACTGTAAAAGCACTATACCAAAGGTAAAAGCCTAGCAAGCATGCACAGAAAATGGCATTTGGAGCTAGACATCCATCCACCTTTCTCTTAGAATAACCCAACCAGCACATTCTCACAGCAAAACAGAAATATATATCAAAATTCAAATGATTTCTTAATGAAATACCCTGCAAGATATAAAATGCAACCAGTGCTAAATCAATTGTTACATAACATCCTAAAGTAAAACTGAAAACCTCTCTAAAATGCAAATTAACATAGAAGACCTTATGCCCCATAGTACTTCTGGTCTTTCTAAATTCCCAAGATTAAATGCTCCAAGTATTTGTTTAGAACGCTGTCAATGTCAGGGGCACTATTACAATGAGAACCATGATAGCTTACAGAGGACTTCAGGGTGTTGACAGGGCTACCAAAAAATATGTGATGGAAGGTGGCAGGGACAAGCTTTCTGGGAGGATGCTGAAATGAAGCAGAGTTTACTTGAGAAAGAATGAAAAGGGAAGTTTGTGATAAAAAGCAAAGCATGAAAATGAAGCAAACCCACAGGGTATCATGGGAAAGAATGATCCTCTTAGGAGTATCATATGCAATAATGGAAGACTCATTTAAATAAAAAAAGGATTAAACGGTTTAAGAACCAAGAATGAGTGGGCATTGGACTGGGTACTCTACATACCTGGGCCCACAATGTATATTAGAAGTTGGTCTGAGACATATTCAATCTCCACTGTTTTAACTAAAATATTTATTTCGAGAATGCCAGTCTCCATGCTAATGAAGCTTATATGAATACCATGCTGATGTAGATGGACAAGACAAACTACTGTTTCTCTGTCCCCACCCCCTTCCATATCAGAGATCCTTAAAAGTCATATGCGAATGACACTGTTTTAGTTTCCTAGGCTGCTCAAAGCAGATACCATAAAATGGTTTTGGCTTAAACAACAGAAATTTAGTAGCTCACAAGCTCATAGATTTGAGACTGTGAAAATGTCCAAATCAAGGCATCATCAAGATAATGCTTTCTTTCTGAACACCTGCTGCCTGTGATCTTTGGCTCCTCTTCCACATGGCAAGGCACATGGCAGCATCCGTTGGTGTCTCTCTCCTCTTCTGGGGTCATTTGTGCTCACCTTTTAGTTCCCATGGCTTGCTTTCTCTCTTTCTGGATTTGTCTCTGTGCTGGTTTAAAAATGTTAGGTACGGGGGCCAAGATGGTGGCTTAGTAAGGTACGTGCATCTTAGTTCCTCCTCCTCCAAAGCAACTACTAGGTGAACTGAAACAGTGCAGAACAGCTCCCGGGGCTACGGCAGGGAATGGACACACAGTGTACCCTAGTCTGGACTGGCTAGTCTGACTGTGAGACTCAGCTGTGGTGAGATCCCCGAGCGGCGCGCGATTTCCCGAGCAGCGGCAGCTGCGGGCGGCCGGAGCTACTCCCTCCCTCCTTCCCGGGCTGGCTGAGAGTCTCGGAGAGACAAGTTTCCTAAGCCAAGGCGGCCGGCGTCCCTCTTTTGCGGGCAGCTTCGAGTCTCGGCTTCGAGTCCGTGGCTACGAGTCTCGGATCAGAGGGCTATCCAAGCCGCGGTGGCCCCCCCCCGTGGGCGGCTTCCTGGTCTGGTGGGGAATTCCCCAGGCCGCAGCGGCCGGTGACCGACGCCCCTCCCACGCGGGCGACTTCCTGGTCCGGTGGCGAATTCCCCGGGCCCACTGCGGCCGGAGACCAGCCACAGGGTCCCCTCAAGCTGCGGCGGTTGACGCCCCCACCACCTGCGGCCCCTGAACCAACGGAGAGAATTGGATCGGAAATCCCCAGGCCGCGGAGATTGGTGACCGGGGGGATCCATTCCAAACACATGAGACAAACGTGTGCCACGAGTGCCACCTACTGGGCAGGATAAGAAAAACAGAACCCAGAGATTTCACAGAAAAATCTTACAACCTTGTTGGGTCTGACACCCAGGGAAATCTGACTAAATGCCCAGACGCCAGCAGCAGAAGATAACGGTCCACACTCAGAAGACTGAGAATATGGCCCAGTCAAAGGAACAAACCAATAGTTCAAATGAGATACAAGAGCTGAGACAACTAATGCTGAATATACGAACAGAAATGGAAAACCTCTTCAAAAATGAAATCGATAAATTGAGGGAGGACATGAAGAGGACATGGGTTGAACATAAAGAAGAAATAGAAAAACTGAAAAAACAAATCACAGAACTTATGGAAGTGAAGGATAAAGTAGAAAAGATGGAAAAAACAATGGATACCTACAATGATAGATTTAAAGAGACAGAAGATGGAATTAGTGATTTGCAGAATGGAACATCTGAATTCCAAAAAAAAACAGAAACTATCGGGAAAAGAATGGAAAAATTTGAACAGGGTATTAGGGAACTCAAGGACAATATGAACCGCACAAATATACGTGTTGTGGGTGTCCCAGAAGGAGAAGAGAAGGGAAAAGGAGGAGAAAAACTAATGGAAGAAATTATCACTGAAAATTTCCCAACTCTTATGAAAGACCTAAAATTACAGATCCAAGAAGTGCAGCACACCCCAAAGAGATTAGACCCAAATAGGCGTTCTCCAAGACACTTACTAGTTAGAATGTCAGAGGTCAAAGAGAAAGAGAGGATCCTGAAAGCAGCAAGAGAAAAACAATCCATCACATACAAGGGAAACCCAATAAGACTATGTGTAGATTTCTCAGCAGAAACCATGGAAGCTAGAAGACAGTGGGATGACATATTTAAATTACTAAAAGAGAAAAACTGCCAACCAAGACTCCTATATCCAGCAAAATTATCCTTCAAAAATGAGGGAGAAATTAAAACATTCTCAGACAAAAAGTCACTGAGAGAATTTGTGACCAAGAGACCAGCTCTGCAAGAAATACTAAAGGGAGCACTAGAGTCAGATACGAAAAGACAGAAGAGAGAGGTATGGAAAAGAGTGTAGAAAGAAGGAAAATCAGATATGATATATATAATACAAAAGGCAAAATGTTAGAGGAAAATATTATCCAAACAGTAATAACACTAAATGTCAATGGACTGAATTCCCCAATCAAAAGACATAGATTGGCAGAATGGATTAAAAAACAGGATCCTTCTATATGCTGTCTACAGGAAACACATCTTAGACCCAAAGATAAACATAGGTTGAAAATGGAAGGTTGGGAAAAGATATTTCATGCAAATAACAACCAGAAAAGAGCAGGAGTGGCTATAGACTTCAACAAATTAGACTTCAAATGTAAAACAGTTAAAAGAGACAAAGAAGGACACTATATACTAATAAAAGGAACAATTAAACAAGAAGACATAACAATCATAAATATTTACGCACCGAACCAGAATGCCCCAAAATACGTGAGGAATACACTGCAAACACTGAAAAGGGAAATAAACACGTATACCATAATAGTTGGAGACTTCAATTCACCACTCTCATCAATGGACAGAACATCTAGACAGAGGATCAATAAAGAAATAGAGAATCTGAATATTACTATAAATGAGCTAGATTTAACAGACATGTATAGGACATTACATCCCACAACAGCAGGATACACCTTTTTCTCAAGTGCTCATGGATCATTCTCAAAGATAGACCATATGCTGGGTCACAAAGCAAGTCTTAAAAAATTTAAAAAGATTGAAATCATGCACAACATTTTCTCAGATCATAAAGGAATGAAGTTGGAAATCAATAATAGGCAGAGTACCAGAAAATTCACAAATATGTGGAGGCTCAACAACACACTCCTAAACAATGAGTGGGTCAAAGAAGAAATTGCTAGAGAAATTAGCAAATACCTCGAGGCGAATGAAAATGAAAACACAACATATCAAAACTTATGGGACGCAGCAAAGGCAGTGCTAATAGGGAAATTTATTGCCCTAAATGCCTATATCAGAAAAGAAGAAAAGGCAAAAATGCAGGAATTAACTGTCCACTTGGAAGAACTGGAGAAAGAACAGCAAACTAATCCCAAAGCAAGCAAAAGGAAAGAAATAACAAAGATTAGAGCAGAAATAAATGAAATTGAAAACATGAAAACAATAGAGAAAATCAATAAGGCCAGAAGTTTGTTCTATGAGAAAATCAATAAGATTGATGGGCCCTTAGCAGGACTGACAAAAAGAAGAGAGAGAATGCAAATAAATAAGATCAGAAATGGAAGAGGAGACATAACTACTGACCTCACAGAAATAAAGGAGGTAATAGCAGGATACTATGAACAACTTTACGCTAATAAATACAACAATTTAGAGGAAATGGACGGGTTCCTGGAAAGACATGAACAACCAACTTTGACTCAAGAAGACATAGATGACCTTAACAAACCAATCACAAGTAAAGAAATTGAATCAGTCATTCAAAAGCTTCCTAAAAAGAAAAGTCCAGGACCAGACGGCTTCACATCTGAATTCTATCAAACATTCCAGAAAGAATTAGTACCAACTCTCCTCAAACTCTTCAAAAAAATCGAAGCGGAGGGGGGCGGGCCGCGGTGGCTCAGCGGGCAAGAGTGCTTGCCTGCCATGCCGGAGGACCCCGGTTCGATTCCCGGCCCCAGCCCATGTAAAAAACAAACAAACAAACAAAATATAATAAAACAAGAAAATGTTTAAAGATGTTTCCCTTTCTTCCTCCCTTCCTTCCTTCCATCCTTCCTTCCTTCTCTCTGTCTTTCCTTCCCTTCCTCAAAAAAAAAAAAAAAAAAAAAAAAAAAAAAAAATCGAAGCGGAGGGAAAACTACCTAATTCATTCTATGAAGCCAACATCACCCTCATACCAAAACCAGGCAAAGATATTACAAAAAAAGAAAACTACAGGCCAATCTCTCCAATGAATATAGATGCAAAAATCCTCAATAAAATTCTAGCAAATCATATCGAACAGCACATTAAAAGAATTATACATCATGACCAAGTAGGATTCATCCCAGGTATGCAAGGATGGTTCAACATAAGAAAATCAATTAATGTAATACACCATATCAACAAATCAAAGCAGAAAAATCACATGATCATCTCAATTGATGCAGAGAAGGCATTTGACAAGATTCAACATCCTTTCCTGTTGAAAACACTTCGAAGGATAGGAATACAAGGGAACTTCCTTAAAATGATAGAGGGAATATATGAAAAACCCACAGCTAATATCATCCTCAATGGGGAAAAATTGAAAACTTTCCCCCTAAGATCAGGAACAAGACAAGGATGTCCACTATCACCACTATTATTCAACATTGTGTTGGAGGTTCTAGCCAGAGCAATTAGACAAGAAAAAGAAATACAAGGCATCAAAATTGGAAAGGAAGAAGTAAAACTATCACTGTTTGAAGACGATATGATACTATATGTTGAAAACCCGGAAAAATCCACAACAAAACTACTAGAGCTAATAAATGAGTACAGCAAAGTAGCAGGTTACAAGATCAACATTCAAAAATCTATAGCATTTCTATACACTAGCAATGAACAAGCAGAGGGGGAAATCAAGAAACGAATCCCATTTACAATTGCAACTAAAAGAATAAAATACCTAGGAATAAATTTAACTAAAGAGACAAAAAACCTATATAAAGAAAACTACAAAAAACTGCTAAAAGAAATCACAGAAGACCTAAATAGATGGAAGGGCATACCGTGTTCATGGATTGGAAGACTAAATATAGTTAAGATGTCAATCCTACCTAAATTGATTTACAGATTCAATGCAATACCAATCAAAATCCCTACAACTTATTTTTCAGAAATAGAAAAACCAATAAGCAAATTTATCTGGAAGGGCAGGGTGCCCCGAATTGCTAAAAACATCTTGAGGAAAAAAAACGAAGATGGAGGTCTTGCACTGCCTGACTTTAAGGCATACTATGAAGCCACAGTGGTCAAAACAGCATGGTATTGGCATAAAGATAGATATATCGACCAATGGAATCGAATAGAGTGCTCAGATATAGACCCTCTCATCTATGGACATTTGATCTTTGATAAGGCAGTCAAGCCAACTCACCTGGGACAGAACAGTCTCTTCAATAAATGGTGCCTAGAGAACTGGATATCCATATGCAAAAGAATGAAAGAAGACCCATATCTCACACCCTACACAAAAGTTAACTCAAAATGGATCAAAGATCTAAACATTAAGTCTAAGACCATAAAACAGTTAGAGGAAAATGTAGGGAGATATCTTATGAATTTTACAATTGGAGGCAGTTTTATGGACCTTAAACCTAAAGCAAGAACACTGAAGAAGGAAATAAATAAATGGGAACTCCTCAAAATTAAACACTTTTGTGCATCAAAGAACTTCATCAAGAAAGTAGAAAGACAGCCTGCACAATGGGAATCAATATTCGGAAATGACATATCAGATAAAGGTCTAGTATCCAGAATTTATAATGAGATTGTTCAACTCAACAACAAAGACAGCCAACCCAATTACAAAATGGGAATAAGACTTGAATAGACACCTCTCAGAGGAGGAAATACAAATGGCCAAAAGGTACATGAAGAGATGCTCAATGTCCCTGGCCATTAGAGAAATGCAAATCAAAACCACAATGAGATATCATCTCACACCCACCAGAATGGCCATTATCAACAAAACAGAAAATGACAAGTGCTGGAGAGGATGCGGTGAAAGAGGCACACTTATCCACTGTTGGTGGGAATGTCAAATGGTGCAACCACTGTGGAAGGCAGTTTGGCGGTTCCTCAAAAAGCTGAATATAGAATTGCCATACAACCCAGCAATGCCATTGCTGGGAATCTACTCAAGGGAATTAAGGGCAAAAACTCAAACGGACATTTGCACACCAATGTTTATAGCAGCGTTATTTACAATTGCAAAGAGATGGAAACAGCCAAAATGTCCATCAACAGACGAGTGGGCTAAACAAACTGTGGTATATACATACGATGGAATATTATTCAGCTTTAAGGAAGGATAAACTTATGAAACATGTAATAACATGGATGGACCTAGAGAACATTATGCTGAGTGAGTCTAGCCAAAAACTAAAAGACAAATACTGTATGGTCCCAATGATGTGAATCGACACTCAAGAATAAACTTGGAATATGTCATTTGTAACAGAGTTCAGCAGGAGTTAGAAACAGGGTAAGATAATGGGTAATTGGAGCTGATGGGATACAGACTGTGCAATAGGACTAGATACAAAAACTCAAAAATGGAAAGACAGCACAATAATACCTAATTGTAAAGAAATCATGTTAAAACACTGAATGAAGCTGCATCCAAGCTATAGGTTTTTGTTTTGTTTTGTTTTGTTTTGTTCTTACTATTATTACTTTTATTTTTTTCTCTATATTAACATTCTATATCTTTTTCAGTTTTATTGCTAGTTCTTCTAAACCGATGCAAATATACTAAGAAACGATGATCATGCATCTATGTGATGATGTTAAGAATTACTGATTGCATATGTAGAATGGTATGATTTCTAAAAAAAAAAAAAAATGGACAACACAATACTACCTAATTGTAATGTAATTATGTTAAAACACTGAACGAAACTGCATCTGAGTTATAGTTTTTTTTCTTATATATTTTTGTATTTTTTATTATTATTTTTTCTCTATATTATCATTTTATTTCTTTTTCTGTTGTCTTTCTATTTCTTTTTCTAAATCGATGCATATGTACTAAGAAATGATGATCATACATCTATGTGATGATATTAAGAATTACTGATTGCATATGTAGAATGGAATGATTTCTAAATGTTGTGTTAGTTAATTTTTTTTAATTAATAAAAAAATGTAAAAAAAAAAAAAATGTTAGGTACCCCAGAAAAGCCATGTTCTCTTAATCCTCATTAATATTCTTTAGGGTGGAACCCTTTGATTATGTCGTTTCCATGAGATATAAGCCACCCAATTGTGGGTATGAATTTTTGACTAGATAGAGCTGTGACTCTGCCTATTTAAGGTGTGTCTTGATTAGTTTACTGAAGTTCTTTAAAAGGGAAGAAACCTTTCGGAGAGAGCTCAGTGTCAACAGAGACAACATGAAACCCAATGTTTGGAGATGCATGTCCCAATAGACTTTGCATGTGCCTCCACATGAGATGCCAAACAAGGCAGAACCTGGAGAGCACCAAGGAAAGCCAAAAGATGAAACCCAGCTGTGGAAAAGTCAAGTGAGGAACCCCCACAGGAAACAGAGGCTGAAAGCAATGGTGCCCAGGAGCAAGGGAACTGCAAATGCCAGCCGGGTAACTTCCCAGTTGACAAAGGTGTTCTGGATCGTATCAGCTTTTCCTGAGTGAGAGTAACCTCTTGTAGGTGCCTTAAACTGGACATTTTCATGGCCTTAGAACTTTAAATTTATAACTTAATATATCTATCCTTTTAAAAGCCATTCTGTTTCTGGTATATTGCATTCCAGCAGCTTTAGCAAACTAAAACAGTCCCATCTATAAAGGACTCCAGAAAGAAGATTAAGAACTATCCTGAACGAAGTAGTTCTCACCTTAACTGAAGTAGCCTTGTCAAAACAGCCTAACTGCAGTGGGTCCAAACCCATTCACCAGTTGTCTGGACACTAATCCAGTCCATGGGAATGGATAAATTTAAGAACATGTCTTTCTGGGGAACATGCAACTTCAAACCATCACACATATCATAACTAGTCTTTTTATGAATTATGTATATTTGGAGAATTTGGAGAGTAAATATGCACAGCAGGGCTGAGGATGAATAAGGTTATACAAGGGTGTAAAATACTTCCATTAAGGGAAAAAGTTTATCATACAGCAGCAACAATATTTGGTGGGAGAGTAAAATGAATATGCACATATATAATTAGGTGAATTATTTCCTTCATTTTTCTTCATTGTATGTGGCACTTACATGCACAAGGAATATTCTTGGATGTCAATAAGCACCATCTACCAGATTTAGAGGACATGATGCTGAAAATGATTCAAAAGGAATTCCGTATTCTAAAGTAGAATAAACGTCTTAAAACTTAATAATGAGGACCTTGTGTTAGGCACTGGTTTCTTAGACTTTACACCCAAAGCACAAGCAACAAAAGAAAAAATAGATATATAGGATCTTATCAAAATCAAAGAACTTTATCATGAAAGCCAAATGACAACCAACCACACAACGGGAAAAAATATTTGGAAATCACATATCTCATAAAGGCTTAATGTCTAGAATATATAAAGAAACCCTTTAACTTAACGACAAAAAGACAAAACAAAAAGGAACCTCAACTTTAAAACCGGCAAAAAGCTTGAATAGACATCGCTCTAAAGAAGACATACAGATGGCCAAAAAGCACATGAAAAGATCATTAGTGATCAAGGAAATGCAAATCAAAACCACAATGAAATACCATTTTTACCCTTTGGAATGGCTTCTATTAAAAAAACGGAAAATTACAAGTGTTGGAGAGAATGAGGAGAAATAGGAACACTCTTTCATTGCTGGTGGGAATGTAAAATAGTGCAGCCACTATGGAAGACTGTTTGGCTGTTCCCTAAATAGCTAAGTATAGAACTGCCATATAACACGGCAACCTCACTACTAGTTATATACCCAAAAGAACTGAAAGCAGGGACCCAAAAAGATATTTGCACACCAATATTCATAAGAGCATTATTCACAATTTCTGAAAGATGGAAGCAAACCAAGGGTCCATTGACCAAAGGAATGGATAAGCACAATGTGATACACACACACACACACACACACACACACACACAATGGAATATTATTCAACTGTAAAAAGGAATAAAATCTTGATTTTTGCGAAAACACGAGTTTTCCTTGAAGACATTGTTGTGTGAAATAAGCCAGAAGCAGAAGGACAAAAATTGTTTGATCCCACTGATTTGAAATAATTAGACTAAGCAAATTCCTGCAGTCAGATTCTAGAATAAAGGTTACCAGGGGACAGGTTGGGGATACAGATTAGGAAGACAAGGTTTAAAATATACAGTGTTCTTATTTGGAACAATGGAAATATTTTGGTGATGGATGGTGGTGATCGTAGCACAACACTGCGAATGTAATTAACACGACTGAAATATATATCTGAATGTGTTTAAAGGTGAATTATTAGGTCGTATAAATGGTAATAGAATAATTTTTTAAAATTCGTGGACGTATATTACACAAACATTGAACCCTAAGTTAAACCATGGACTATAGTTAATAGTATAAGTATAAAAATGTACTTTCGATTGTAACAAATGTATCACACCAATGTTAGGTATTAATAATTGGGTGCAATATAGGAATCCTGTATTTTATCCATGGCTGTTCTGTAATTTCTCTGATATTAAAAAAAGAAAATGATGTACAAAAGGTATGCAATAGGTAAAAGTGGCCAAAAAAATAAAATAAACTTATATATGCCATTATATTACTTTGGATTTCTAATAACAATACCTGAAGGTTTTCTCCAAATCTTCAGGTATTATTAAAGCAGTACTTACTGACAATAACAATATTTTCCATTATAGACTTATGAAACAATTAGCAGATAATATTTAAAAGTCTCTGATGGATGCTTCATAGAAAGATAGTTTTTTTAAACAAAAACACTTTAGAGTACAGAATATGCAAGTACATAAACAAAATGTTCCATGCAAGAATACCATATGCCCCAGATGATAAGGATGACTTCTGCTATCAGTTACATGTTCCATATGTCATTAGCTATCCTCTGAAATATGATGCGATTGTATTTTTTAAAACTTTTCCTGCCTGTTTTGAGTGGTAAGAAAGGAAGGAAGTCCATGCTGGGGCACTTCTCGTTAGAACAGCCCCCTTGGAAACCCTGTTCAATCTCTGACATGCATTGGGTGATTAATCTGACTCTGCTCTGCTATGGTCTCCTCCCCCTATACCTTTTCCACTTACTAAAGGGGAGAGTTAGGAACATCTAAAACCAAAGTGAACATGGTAGCCAGTGTCTAGTCAAAATATGCCATAGTTTCTGAGACCCCAGCCGAGCCCACTCTTCCCTCTCAGGGACATTTTCCCTAATCTGCTTGTTTCTGTTGAAGGCACCACTGTCCTCAGCATCTCACATCTTTCCAGCTGAGATGTATACATAGGTTGACAGCATTTCATGGATAGCATGGTACCAAGTTTCGCATGGATTTGCAATAAACATTAAGGGAAAGTATTAGCATGGCTGCCTCATGGTGAGGGGATGCAGATGCTAAATCTCCAGCCCAATGCCATTTCCTTTTATAGCAGTAACTGTGGGGGTGCAAAGTAGTGTATGGAATGCCTGGAAAGGAGCAGATAGGAGTTTAGTGGGAGTTATGGGTCACTGACTTCTGTGAAAGTGTAGGACTCAAATCCTCTGAGTTTTATAAGGTGATGAGTTAGGTTAAGTTAACTTGCAAACCTTGGAGCATAATTTGATTGGTTTTTCCCTACATCAGTGATGGATGCTTGATAATCACTTTCAGCCTATTATATCAATAAATCAACTGCAATTTAATTTTAATCTGTAAATAAAGTTAAATCAAGGCTGTGAGGATATTATAAGCCTGCATTAGCTACTTAGAGGTGTGATTACTGTCTGTGCTTATTGAGCCAAATGTAGTCATTTGAGTTTTTAAACTCTACCTTTAAGGAACCTGAGACAAATCTGCTGAATGTTCTTATAAGAACCACACATGCTGAGCAATTTGTGCCTGCCTGAAATTACAAACATAAATCATATGATATCAATACAAATACGGATTCCTAGCTTCAAGCACAAAGTGATATCTTTGGATTGTTCATAGAATATACAGACACAATATAGAATAAATTAAATGTTCCTCATGGTGAAGGGGAAAAAATGAGCCAATACTCCCATCTTGACCTAAAAATTAAGGCTAGAGAAAATCCAGTGTGTCAAGCTGCCATGGTGTGCTCTGCTCACAGCTTAGCCACATGACAGGGTCAGTATTGTGGCATCCAGAACATTAAGGGTGCTCGATAAATATTCCAGAACAATGTGCATAGGCTGTGCACGTGACAACACATTGCGGACTCTAAATCTCAGACATGATAAGATGTGCTGATAGGAATGTGAAGCCAGTAGGCTGAATGGAAGCATGTGTCAGCCCAGGAGATAGAGGTCGGCCAAACCCCTGAGAACCGGGAAGACGGGAAAGCCGGAAACCACGGAGATGACTGCATTCCACCCTGTTTGTGTGGACAGATTGATTCCTCAGCCTTCTGTGACTAAAGACCACTAAGAAAACACCAAAGCATAATTTTATACAATTCATGTTTGACTCACCACTCTATTGTGTCAAGTGACTGGGAAGTAAACATTCCATAACGGTAAATATCTCCTATTTAAATTGGATTATAGAAAGTCACGCAAGTACATTCCAAATAAGAATAAACATAAGGAAATTAAATCACCTATAATAACTGTTTCCAATCCTGAACTTAGCACGTTTCTGCTCCAAATTAAACTTCAGCAAGATTCCATAAAAACTTCAGGAAAGTCACCAAAACTTGAGAGAGAGAGAAAGAGGAGATCTAGACAAACATAAGATTATAAGATCAATGCAATCTTCCTAAATAACTTGTTTAACTTTTTTGCTGTCATAACCACTTTCCTGTTTGAAGTTAGTTACGTAAGTAATCAAGTCTTAAACATTTCTTTTTAAGATTCATTTGTTGTATTATGAGAAAAGTTGTAAAAAACAGAGCTTAGCACCAAGATACCAGGCACCAATACCAACATACCAAAAGTTTCATTCAACTGTTGAAATAGAAAAGAAAACAAACACTGATTCATGTGTATTAAGTCTACAATGCAGGATACAAAGAGCTAGAGGAAATCAAGATGTAGACTAAAAAGAGATGCCCACTGCCTGAATCCACTCTTTCGGATCATGGGTTAGCCTCAGTGAATGAGTAAAACCTTAGTGTATCTCTTGGAGACAAGTGCTTTCATCTCAAGGTAAGAAAAAAAATAGTGAAAGGAAAGAAAACATAATAATACAGGGACAAGGGGAAGGGACAACACAAACCTCTTGGGTTTAGTGATTAAGCAAATTATAAGATTAGAGTGTCCCAAAGTGTCCCAACCCACAGCCCTCAGGACACATTATCAGAAATTGTCCCATCCTGCTCACCCCACAAATACTAGTAGGGTTTGATGTCACAAAATTCAGGTTCAGATTCAGTTATAAGCATGACCCATTTGAAAATTTAACCCAAATAGCGCAAGCACCAAAGCAGCATTTTGAAGATCAAATTTAAAACAGACCCATAAGAAGGATGCTGACTCTGTGAGTCTTGAATCTTCAAGGTCACATTAAGCTTTGATTCGGCACAGTTTTAGAGTTAGATGTATGCAATTTCACAGACTGGAAGACAATGTTAAAACCCGAAGCTCTACAAACCACTGCCGAGGCGCATGAAACCCTTTAGTTTTCCATGATCGTCGATGGAAAGAAGGTGAATTCCACAGACAATAGAAATCCCACTCACGTCTCCAAAAGCATTCAACAAATATTTATTGTGTAATCATCAGCCAACACCTTCCCTCCACCCACCTGCAGTCTAGACAGCAGCCTGACCCATCCTTCATCATATCCCCTCCTCTCCACAAAGGTGCAGAGTCTTGGGAAAAGGTGCCATTCTTCAAAATAAAGTGAGTCCCTTTTCACATTTCATGATTTTTAGTTCATTTTGCCAGAAAACCCCATAGCCTTGACTAATTTTGGAATGCTGTTATTTAACAAATTGGTTTCTATTTTGCTTATCTAGCGTTCCTTACACTTATGAGCAACCAAAGCTTATATTCAAAATTTTCCATTCCTCTTCCTGGGAAATGTGCCATATAAAAATAATCAATATACAATCTCCTGTAACAGAAAAGAATATGATAATGCCCTCTGTTTCATGACACTAGCCACCAATCTTTGTCAAGTGTGCAATGTTAACAAAAATAGAAACGTCATATTCCATCTACATGAAAAAGCAAACTGAGAAAGTGTTCTAATTTCTCTTTACCATTAGTTAAGTGGTCTCTGTCCTGGTAAAGAGAGTTAATGAGAAAAGGATATTGCAGTCTTACCACTGGGGACCTCTGTGTTGCCCAGATATGTAAGCACTTCTAGAAATAACGATTGCTTGCTTACGGCTAAGCTGCCATACATCACACTCTTGTTTGTTTTTTCTTAAAATAAACAATGGAAGTAATTCTCAGACTGAGTAATAGCACGAAAGCTTAATTTTTACCAGCATTATGGAACTTAAATATTGGAAGGGATTGTAAAGGATGCTTTGTCCACTAAAATATTCCTGATAAGTGATGTTTCAGCTATCTATAGTAGGAAAATAATTCCCAGAGAAGTCAATTATACCATTAGATAGCTTTAGCCATTGGAAATTCTTTTGATCAAAACGTTAACACCCATGAAGAGATAGGGCGGGAGAGAACTGTAAAGAGAACTTTCACTTCTATAGTAACATAATTTTTAATAATGGCAATGTATTAGTCTGCAATTTAAAATAAGTAAACAAGGGATTTAAAATCTGGCTTCATTTACTTTGCAATCAT
Organism: Tamandua tetradactyla; assembly: GCF_023851605.1. Classification (NCBI taxonomy): domain Eukaryota; kingdom Metazoa; phylum Chordata; class Mammalia; order Pilosa; family Myrmecophagidae; genus Tamandua; species Tamandua tetradactyla. The sequence continues at coordinate 80,538,245 of NC_135335.1, forward strand.
TTGCCCTTGTTTAACGCAATAGGACTCCAAGGAACACAGATGAACTCTGGGTTTTATTACTTGAAGACAGAGAATGGATCCTCCTTAATTTTTGCTTCTTTACAGAGTGACATCCTCAGTTTCTCCACAAAACATTTTGTTGAGTACTGATGGGAGATTATTCTCTATGGAGCTTTCACATTCTCGTACATCTTGCAAGCAGAGACACTAATTGCCTTTATTCTGAACAATCTTTTCAATGATATTTGTTTAATAAAAGTCATAGGAAATAGAAACAATGTCTCCCTCCAGAACAAAAGACAGACATTCTTACTGCCCATTATAAAAGATTTGGGCTTCCTAAATTTAGGATTCCTCTCTTGTAAAACAATCTCTTATAGGTGTAAATGCGTGTCACCTGGTCCCTTTTGCATTTCCCTTGCATGAATTGCAGCTGGAGGATCAGGAGCCAAATTATCTGATGCTCTGGTTACTGCCATTACCGTGAGCAATGAAGTCCTTTGTCTCTGTCACAGGAATTTCTTGCCTTCTGCCAGCATCCATGAAATGGCATGAGGCTAATTATTATATTACAAGGAGGGCAAAATCTCAGATCTTTCCAAGTTTTTGAAAGATACTTTACACAGCTGAGTTGAAAATGTGTTCTTGTTCTCTAGGAGAGTAAAATCTAAATACAACAAACATGCAAAGTTTTGAAATAGATATAATTGGAAAGGTTTTAAACTACTATCTTACACTAAAAACAAATAAAGTATAAATAAAAAGCAAAACTCTATTGGTCGGAAAGCCCATTCATCGAAAATAAAAACAGAACCATCAAATATATTAAGGAAAAAAGAAGTGTCCTATGGTTGTGGAAAGTACTTTTTTATTTCAAATATATGAGACACATTTGAAGGACTTTCAAAATAGCAGTGACATTTTATTCCTATAACCTGTAACTCAAAATATGCCAAACATTTTGCCTTTTAAGTTTTTCTATGGAATATTAATGAATCACATTGTAAGTGGCTCTTTCTCATCTGCCTTCCTCCTCTACATTAGAATTAATCCACAGTGAACCCCTGGTCTCCCAAGGTTACTTATATGGCTCCCTCTAGAAACCATTCCATAGAATCAGAATGGTGAAGTGGTAGTAAAATAATAGCTGATTCCAAAGACTTGAAAGACATAAGTTTCAATCCTGCTTTGCCACTGCTGAGTCATTTGCCTTCTTCAGTTAGCCACTTGGAGAGTTTAAATTTCTTAAACTAATCAAACAGTTAGTAAACAGCTATAAATTAATCCTATTGCGATGGTACTCTACTAATTATTTCATCAGCGCCAATCCAATCCCATCTAAATCATCACTTATTTGGAGCCCAATTGCTAAATTTCTTCTTTATTTAAACCATCGATTTAAAATATGCTATGAGTTGTGTATACATACAAAAGAAAATAAGTTTTCTAATTCTTTGGAAATTCAGGTATGTTATAAAGAGCATGTGTGTGTGTCTGTGCGTGTGTGTGTTTTTAGCATTTCTTTCCTGGAGCATATACAACAGTAATTGTAATACTTGGCCACGTGAATAAAGAGAAGTCAGAACAAATTTTCATCCTCCTGGTCCCATGGTAAGCAGACGAGCAGAAGAGCACTTTGCTCTCCTTTTTCCCTCTTTCCTCCAAACATCGTGACTGGAAAACTAGAACATAATAGTCTTCAGAGTTAGTGTGTAGTAACAAGATTGAGGGAAACTGACTTAAGAGGCTTTCAATCTGGGTCAGGATGCCATATTTAAAAATGTCCTCTCTGTTCACCTGTGCGAAGATAAATGTCTGCACACTAGGCTTAAAAGGAAAAAGGAGAGAGACGCGCAGGGATGGGTGGTGAATTGTCAAACTGTGAGAAAGAGCTTTCAGCAGAGTCATGTTTGCTTTGGAAAGAAGCACAATGTAAAGGAGAAATGGAAAAGATAATTAAAATATTCTTCCTTCTCTGGATTGTACCAGGTGGAAAGCAAATTCTTAACAGGTATAGAAGAAGCTCAGCTATTTTAACTCACGAAGAGAAGCCTTCTTGAGCACAAAGATGAGAGGAGTCATCCTCCTGCACCCAGTAACATGGACCAAGGACTTAACTGTGCAATTCATTTGGCGATTCATCAGATACCACCCTGTGCAAAAGCATCTGTAATCATAATATGACATTTAGATCTTTCCTCCACACTTAACCTGATATTTGCTCCCATCTCAATGGCTAAAACATAAGAATCTCAAGAGTAAGGATCTCTCTAGTGCATTTTTGTTTCTGTCCCTACAAGGTCTAACTCGAAATCCTTTCATTAGGACAATCTCAACCAGTATCTGTTTAACTTATTTTTTAGTGGCATTTGAGAGTTTAGATAGTGGTCTAATGGTGATATTTAAGCATGAGAATGTACAGATATTAAGCATGAGAGGATATATCCTGCCATTAAAAGCTTAAAAGCCACTAGTTATCCATTTTGTTTGCCCAAGCAAAATTTTGGAGCCTGATGAGACAGACAACAGCAGGGTGGAGTAAGATGGTAAAAGTGATAAGGCACCAAGATCAATATCTCTTAATTTCCTTGTCACCTGGAACCCATGTTATTCTGATAACATACTGTTTCACTCTACTGCGTTGTATTTATCGGTAAATAAACATGTTAACAATAGTCTTAAGGTATCCTTACCTGTAATAAGCTGATTGCTGCATTGTCAGAGAATGCATGAATATCTTGAATTCTCTCTGAATCCATCGACATTTGGCAGTTCTCTCAGTTCCACTATTTGTTCTCACCTTCAGTAATTTTTTTTTCAAGAGATGCACTCTCAATTGCAGGAGATTCAGTTTAACAGTATTAATATGTATCAAAATGCCCCATACTAATGTGTTACCAATGACATCAGAGAACACAGCATAATCACCTTTTTTCCACAGGATATAAGGTAACTGTACTATATGCTTCATGAAAACAGGCACAGCGTGTGTCCTAATCCTGAGAACCAAGCACCTAGAATAGTACCTGACTTCTATAAAGCATGACAAATATACACATGAACAAACAAATGAATGAGTGAGTGAGTCAAAAATGTGAGACACATACTTGTGATTTTAAAAACCTTGAATTAGTCTATTTTACTAGGTAGTCTTTTGTTATACCTAAATCATCTTGGGAGCATTTCTTTATAAGACATTTCTTTCCTGGAATTCCTCCAATATATGAGTCCTCTGATTCCGACAACTTCAAATAACTTTAATGATTTCTTTAAAGAGCACTAAAACATCACACTACTAAAAAAGAAGATAACTGTATCATCCCTGTTCATGAATGGACGTAGCAAGCATTTAAGTAGCCTTCGCATCAATCTTCCACAGCTAGATTTATAACACTTTCATTTTATGAATCGCTTTGACTTGGATCCTAACGCCCCTAGGCACAGACTTACAAGGAGTTCCTATGACATATACACATTAAACTAAGAAGCAGAAAAGATGATTCTCCTAGCAGCTGGTATTCACCTTCTTTGATTACTCTGCATAGTAAGTCAGGTTAGGTTGGCAGGTCATTTTCTGATGGATACTGCCAACCATAGGAGAAAAACAGTGCAAAGGAGCCATGCAATGAAACTGAAATGCATATATTGAGGTCATTGGAAATATTTTATTAAACTAACGGGAAAAAATAGGTTTAGTACTTTCATCTTTTATTCCAGCCTCTGCACTGAATATTCCTTTGTGCATTTTAGGACATTAATGAAGTTGTGCTTTGTGAAGAAAATAACATGGTAAAATGAGATACTAGACTTTTCATTTTGCCTTTGAGGTTGCCAGAGCAATTTGTTGAGGGCTTCAAGGTTTCCTTGAATAGGTTATGGTTTTTAAGTAATTTTTTAAAAGATCTATCTCTATTGGCCAAATGTGTCCTTGAATGAGTTACCTGTCACAGTTCATCTCTCAACAGTAGACAAATCAAATAGCTTTACTACATCTGTACAACTTTTGAAACACTGTTTGATATATGCTCCTTGACATGCATACTTGGCGAGTCCATCATCACTGCTTCCAAGAACACTTCACAATTAAATGCACTTGTAAATGAAATCAAAAGGTCACAGTGGTTAATAATTGGGAGGTACCTTGTAATCCTCTTACTAATTCTTCCTATCATTGTATTTATCATTGTATAATGTCCCTAACAAATTTGGCTTTAATGTCCACATATTTAGAGAGGTAGTAAGATAGGCTACTTCATTACTAGACAGTAGTAAACATGAAAACTTCTATTGCATTTATGTAGTTTACAAAGAATTTTTATGTATATCATCTTATTTTATCCTCATTAGGACCAAGCGGAAATTATTATTTCCATTTTACAGATAAGAAAATTGAAGCTTAAAAATTCAAAAATAAAAATGTGATAGAATATCCAAATTTACAAATTTCAAGCTATGTAACAAAAGAGATTTCAGATCTGCTAAATATATACCTTTGGGATTTGCCTTCATTCCCTCCAATATGGCTTCCTGCGAACACTGTGTATTTAGAAAATGACCTTCCGCCTGCAGAGGCCAGGGGTATAATTGCCACCACTGGAATAGGCATAGCACCAGAACAACTGATCCTACAGAGAGCAATATGGATTTGGCATATTTATTAATAATCCACAAAGAGCATATTAATGACTTATCATATCTTCACAACCAAGGATTCTACATGTGAAACAGTAAGCTGAGTAATAATAGCCTTTATGAAGACTCTTCCCAATAAGTCATAGAGAGACGGGCAATAAATGATATCTCAAGTGCAATCACTGTTCTAAAGTAAACTTCAAAGGGCATATTTCATATTTTATAGTATTTTCTGTCATCATAGTATTCTTGAATGGGTAAATACTGTTCTACCATTCGGGCAGGAGCTACAAGCTCACTGATTTTCCATCTTAAGAGACAAAAGAAGTCACTTCTTCAATTAGAGTACAATGACACTGATGAATGCACCCTGGTTGTTCCTTTCTTACAAGACTTTCTTATCTGGCAGCTCCAGTGATGTGATGAGAAGGCGATTTGCAAGTCTGATTTGGAAGATTTTGATCACAAGAGGCTAGGGAGTATCAGGTTTCTGCTTACAGTCTTAGGGACATTATGGAAAATTAGCCCTGGAAACATATTGAAATTTTTCAAACAGAAATAGATTCTTAACACTGTGTGTCCTTCCTTCTTTACTTGCACAAGGACTCTGATGTAAATGAAAATTCTTCAAGTTTTGCATTTTTCAGCTCTCTGGTCAGTGGGCAGGAATATTAGATGTTATCAGTATAGGTAAAATAGAGATATTTCCAAGGTTTCAAATATTTGAATTAATCTTCCTGATGCATTTGAATTGACAGTTCTAAGCAAGTTCTAATAGCCAGTTGCGAGATAGTTTTAAGCAAGAAACAATACTAACTGCTTTATGTTATCATTTTGTGCATATACCTAGCACCATCTATCATATTATTCCACCATGTTATCTTGATTTTAAAACACTGATCCTCTTGGAAATGAAATAAACACTCAATCATTAAAAGAAGCATCATTTCTGGTCCACATATATTAGAAGATTAAAAAAAAAACCTGCCTATGTGCTATATTAAGCAAGCTATAGTATTAAAGTATTATTCATGACACCAGACGTAATGAAAAGCAATCTACTGATGATGTTATGGGTAAGTAAATGTGCAAACATTCAGGAAAATATTTCTTTGCTTTATGGTGCAAAAAAAAGAATATGTGCAACTTATTGGTCCCTGAAAGACAGATGCATATTATGTGGACTGTTCCAGTATAGAGCACATTCTATTAGACCACTGGTGAAGCTGAACCTCATCAGTTTTTGAAGGAGCCACCTAAACTCCCTTTCCATCTGGGTGATTGAGAGCTCTGCCAGGTGGAGTTGGCCAGGTGCACCGAAGGAGAGTAAGATGTCAGAAAGGCAAAAGGTAATTTGTTTTCTCCTCTGGGGTAACCTGGATATGGTCTTTTCCTCCGAACTGCTAAGTTTCAAAGAAATATGTCTATGCCAAGTTTTGAATTATTGACAAGCTTCATATCCCTGTGCCAGCTAAAGCCGATGCATTTAGAGGTGTGTGAAGATCAATTTTCTGTTCCTAATTTTTAATTGAGTCTAATGACCAGAAACGACCCAGAAGGCCTTCAGCCTCAGGAGAAAAAGCATTAAACGGATCTGGGGAAGGAGCTATTTCTACGTGCATGAATATTTTTATTTGAGGCTCTGTCCCTGAATCTGCCAACATGACAATGCTCTTCAATAATAAAAAAAGACGTGTTCCAGGCTTTTGCAAAAATGATACTCACTTGATTGACAGTTGATTCCTGCATGTCGGTTCCTCAGCTCTAGTTACACAGCAATCTGTCAGCCACTTAGATGACATACACTCTTTACACCATTGAAGAGTTAACATATATTATTTTTTAAATCCAGTAAAATAAATGTCTGTATAATTCTTGGGACTGCAAAATTGCTCTCCAAAATAAATAACATTATTTAAAGGCTAATTACTTGACTAATGTGCATTATCCTACAGCACTTGCCCTTTATTTACAAGACAGAAGAATCTCCCAGGATATTTTGTTTTAAGTCTCTTTATTTACTTCATTTATTTGATCCAAGAGATAATTTCTGCCTCTGTGTGTGTGTGTGTGTGTGTGTGTGTGTGTGTGTGTGTGTGTGTCCTCCACACAGAAATCAAAACATTACCCTACCTTTGTTGTGGTTGTTTTTAAAAGATTTGCTTTCATTGTTGGCATGCAGAGAACTTCAAGATTGAAAGTAGGTAAGCCAGTTTTCGTTCCCCTCCAGGTAGGTAGAGCTGGGAATTATTTCTCATCATTAAGTATAAACATTTTACTTTTGGCTGGCATGACAATGACATAAGAGTTCTCCTTGGCTCTTTCTAAAGCAGCTGGAAACTGAAAACCTTTTTGCACAAGACACAAGTGTCAATTTTTCACACTCCCATTAGCGTTAGAGGTGGGTGGTCAGGTGCGCAAATACACACACACACACACACACTTTACTCAGAATCAAATTAATAACCAGCATTGTGTTGCTTCTCCAGAGCAAATAGAAAAGCATAAAATAATGCCACAAACCGTAAGTATTAAAAAATGTTTGGAAAGCCTGTTGACATTAAGGGCAAGTACATCATCTATTTTTTTCCATCTAAAGACCTTCCACAAAATCGATGATAGCTCTGTGGATAGACTCAAGACTGACTGTTGTACCGTAGCCAGAAGAATCCTGAAATAAAAGTGGTCTCCTTTTGTCTTCCTCAATCTCCAAAGATTCTGAAACTTGCTGAAGAGCTGGGCAGCACATCTGCTGGGCAAGCTGTCAAGGAGAACTCTCACTTTGTTGGTTACCTGGATTTCCATGAGAAAATACTCTCTATATAAACACATGCAGGATGCACCTGCCAAATAGCTGTTAGATATGAAATGGAATGTGGTAGACTGGGAAGAGGGAAAAAAGACAAAAAGAGAAAAAGGTAGAGGTGAGAGAGAGTAAAGTGAGCACGAGGGTACTGGGTACATTCCCACAGGAAACTGCCCAGTGTGGTTATTCGCGACAGTAATAATTTCTCTGTTGCTAAAATACCTGAAAAACTTTCCCCCTCAATCTAATAAACCCAGTGAGAATCTGTCCTTTTATTTGTGTAAAAGCTTTATCTGGTTGACTTTTTTTTTTCTATTAAATATTAAGTAAAATAGGTATATCTAAATCAATAGTAACAATAAATGAGGACAAAAACACCTATCACACAATTAAGAAGCTAAAGGCTTCCAGAAACATTCATAACTAAATACAGAGGAGATTGTTCAATATATTTACAGGAAGGATATGACCGAGGAAAGTTTTTTCACTCAATGCATCCATTCTCCTGGATCACTATTTTTATAGAAAGAAAAAGACAGAAATAAGACCAAAAGGGAAGACCAACTGCTCATTTTGTATTAGTTTTCTATTGCTGTATAACAGATTACTGAATATTTAGGGGCTTAAAAACAGCACCCACTTATCTCATAATGTCTGTGGGTCAGGAATCTGGGCGTGATTCAGCTGGATCCTCTGCTCAGGAAATCCCAAGGCTGCAATCAAGATGTCACCCAAGCAGTATTCTCCTCTAGATTTCAAGGTTCTATTCCAAGCTTGTATGGTTGCTGGGAAAATTGAGTTCTTTGCAGCAATACAGCTGAGGCCCTCAGCTTTTAGAGGCTGCCTAGATTTCCTTGCCATGTGACCATCTACCTGGGCTTTATATCATGTCAACTTGTGTCTTCAAGGTCATCTAAAGAGTCTCAGAGACGCATAACCTAATTATGTGAGTGGCAGCCCAGCACCTTTGCCAAATTCTATTCATTAGACGCAAGTCACAAGAACCACCCACACTCAAGCCAGGGGGTGACACTTAGCGCATGAACAAGGAGCTAGTCTAAGGTCTATCAATCAGGCCACTAAAAAGAATTCTCTACAAGCTCATACTGCAGAGAGCAATTCTATATTCCCAACAAGCCTTTTCCTGGCAAGCCACCTCTTATTTAAAGGCCTAGGTAGTCACACAAAATACACTTACTTCTGGTTCTGACCACTTACTGGAAGCAAAATGAGAAATCATCTAGTGTTCAATGGAATGCAGTAGATGGTCATCCATGCATAACGTTACCAAACAATGGGGTGAAACTAGTTGATAACTATGTTCCCAAATCACTGATGTTACTCTAAGATATCCTCAAAATTCCTCCCAAAGGTTTCCTTTCTCTAATAGGAATGGCATCATGTGAAGACAGCCTGCAGTGAAATGGCCCTAATGGGATGCTTAATTTGTCTACCCACAGCCAGGATGGTAAAGGCTGGAATTCTGTGGAATGTTTGACTAAGCTGCTAAGGAGATGCACGAACATGTCCGTGTCTCTGGCTTAGAGGTGACACAGACTTCCTTATTAGATGATGCATTTCAAGGAAAAAATATCAATGTCCCTCTTATCCTCCTCTGTTGAAACTAGTAACTGATCAACTGTACAAAAATAAAATTGGTTAAAGCAGGGATTTTTTTAATGATGCATCCTTTCCACAAAATATTTACTTAATACTAAAACATTTGCTCTTCTTTTGATGTAAGGCCAAGGTATTTTTTTACTGTGTATATAAGACTACTGATTGGATTTCCCTGTTGTCTTTCATCAGTAAACTCACCCATAATGCATCATTATAATTTCTAGTTTAGTTTTCTTTAAAGTGGAACAGAAGCCGATATGACAGAATCTTTCTCAATTTTACTATTTATTTGACAATTTGCGTGTGTTTTAATCATATCTATTTGGACAGCAATTTTTAGAACTCACATTTATTGAGTCTTTCAAAAGCACTTGATGTGGTTTTTAAAGAAACCAACTCCCATATGTACTTACATTCTATTAGTGAAATGAAATTAATTTACAAAACCACTCTAGCCAATTCACAATAACCAGCTTAACTGACGTTAACCAGTTTAGAACCAAGCCCGGCAAACTTTTGATAAAGTTCCACTCCAAACTTTATGAGTGAGCAGGGAGACCAGAGGGTAGCCTATTAGTCGTAACACTCAGACTCCTTTGGGTTACAATCAGGTTGCTTTAAGAAGGGATGAAAACTGTTATTAATCCAGTAGGTTGGTTCAGGGAAGGTCATTTAAAAGAACTTTACTATGGCACACATTCAACCAACATTTGTTGAACTCTTACTATGTGCTAAATCGGGATACCCCACAGAAAAGAACAAAATGTGATTGCTAACCTTGAAGATTCCAGGGCAATTATTTTTGAGGTACCACTGCATTTATCTAGTGTGTATAATATATAAGGGGTTGCTATCTTCTTAAACCCTAAAAAACCTTCGATGTTAGCCTAGATTTTGGCAGGTGTTGAGAATGGTGAGAAATTCACTAAGGTTCTAAGGTTATTGTTTGATGATTTATGACTCATCAGTCTTAAGTTGAAAGTGCCCTGTCAAATTCATTTTTTAACACCAACAAATCTGAGGTTGAATTGTAAAATAGGTTCCATTTAATCCAATTTATTTGGTGTAGCTGTGTTCAAGGATGCATGAAGGGGCCTGTTCTATCTGAGAAATTCTTCCAGAGAGTAGCAGAGTTGAAAATTTACCCTAGAAAAATCTCATAGCTATCAACAGCTCTCTTCTCCTACATCCACATATAATCAGACCAAATCATCCCACTCAAAACAGTCCATTTCTCAATATACACACAAAACACACACACGCACACGTTACCAGGTCACTGTTTTAATATATTCCTCATAATCTCTTGAAAAATTCTTTGTCCTTCTTTCTGACCCCAGTTTTCTACTTTCGATCCATATCCACAGTGCTTCCAAAGTTCACAAATCTACTTATATGATCTTCATTTTAGAGTCTGCTATGACTCTCTACTAATGAAATAATTGTGTACCAGGCACTGTACCCGTGTTTGTTGAATGACTGACTAAATGTCAATGTCATTAAATGTAACAATGAAGTCATTTTTAAATTTTAAGTAGGTTTAAAAGCTCTCTCACCATCTTGCACGCTTTTAATGTGACATAACTTTTCTATGTTCATCAAATAAAAATATGTCTCTACTAGTTTAAAAATCTAAATGAATGAATATGGCTTCATGCTATTTCCATGATGAGTTGTAGAGTAAAAATTATAGTGACAAGCCCACCATTTGGCTTTGTACACATATAATATATCACTAGATTAACAAGGATTTTCTATGAATTGAGTATTTCTCTTTTAGCCAATGGTTTTGGAGTCATATTTACCATTCTAAAACTCCTATCCTAGTTAAGATAAAAGAGTACTTCCATTTCCTGATAAAAAATGTAAAACTTTTCATATTTGCTTCAGCATAGAACATGCCTAATTTCCCCACTTCTTAAACACCATGCACTCCTTTAACAATGTGTACTAAATTGATGATATAATTGGCATGTGGTTGGAACACGTCTGTTCATTTTCCCTTTTGGTCAATTGAGGTTTACATCAAAGTTTTTAAAGATAATTGAGGATCATATCTTTCTGTTTACTAAATTTCTGGGAAATCTCATCTACCTTTGACATGTAAACTAACAAGCTTTAATGATAGGTGTTAACTTAGTTATCTATATCTATACCTTACCATGAATGTAGTCAGAAGTTTTAAGCAACCCTTTATCTCTCAAAAAAAAAAAAGTAGAGACGAGAAGGAAGTAAAAAGCCAATATACCTAAATTACGCCATTATAAAAAAAACGAATATTCTGTTACTTCTGGACATTTGAGCAGAGAACTACAGTGAAACATTTAGTTAGGAGCACTAAGATGTTTTATAGACTTAGAAATATGTATTTCCCAAGACTAACCTGCTAAAAATGTACAATTTTTCATAATGTATTGTTTAAATAACAATTTGCTATGTGTTTGGTTTATTTGGTTTATTCAGAAAGATCCTTGAAGATGTAAGGACATTTTGATCATAATGACCTGCTATAGTAATTATTTTTCAGGTACTCTTTTCCAACATCTGAATTAGTGTCACATGGACATTTTGAAAAGAAAGATCATAAAATCTGGGATTTTGTTTGGGAAAATGTAAAAAATTTGGAAATCCAAATAATGTATCATAACAGCTATTTGGAACAAGGGATAGGACAATCTTTCTGAAAGGAACAAATGTCTACCCCTAATTTTATGCTGATAGGAACTATATAGTTATCTAGAAATTGAAATGTATAAAAATTAAGTTTGAATATTAAGAGCCAATGATTTGATTGTGCTATTTGGAAGGAATGGGTGGGGAAATAAGCCTTTGATTGTCCCAGTAGGATAAAGCACACTGATGCAGGAGCATAGGATAGGGAAGAGACTGTACATACTATGGAAAGAAGGAGAGAGGATGGTAGCTTCTACATTTTAGGCAGGAATCTCAGGCCTAGAAGATGAAAGTAATATCATCTAATGATGGTAGCAGAATAGAAAAGGAAAGGATAATAGTAATGGTCCAAATTGGGAAAGTTGCTAGGTTATTGTTTAAAAGAAAACCAATTGGTTTAAAGGATTAGTTGTTATATAAGCAGAAGAGAAAGCTGAGTGTGTCTGGGAAGACCATGCAGATTGCACTGGCTCCAAGGGTACCACGTAGGGATGGTGAGGTAAAGTTGACGCTGAATCCAGAAGGCACTTTGACAGGAGGTGGACAGCCTGTGACAGCAGCCTCCTTCGCCTAGATGCATCTAATGTCTACTCCAACCTGCCCCTTGACAGGCATGCAAATATCTGTTGATAATTTTTTTAAATGACTAATAGAAGGACAACACAAAGGAAAGAGGGACCCAGTGTAGACGCTTGAGCAGAAACTTGGCATGGGAAAAAATCTTGCTTTAGACCATTAATATTCTTCATACTGCCCTGGCTTTGATTTCTTACACCTCAACCTAGTGACGTGTTCCCTGAGTGGCTATCTAAATCAGACCACACCCGAGATTTCTCTTACTTAATCCTATTTAATGAGAGACATCCCTACATGATCTTCCAGGCTCCATCCCTGTCTTATGCATATAAAGGGACAAAGAAAAAAGTAAGGATAACAGAAACCACCGAGATTGAGTTGTTGTTAGGTAGAATGAGACTGTTTGAGAAGCAAACGGAGATGTACAACATCTCAATGATTTTTACGATCTAAGGTCTTTGGCAGTCTTAGGAGGGAAAGTTTGAATAACAAAATATTTTGTCATTTTCAACTCTATTCAGTAACTAGAACCTAGCTTACTGACATGTTTCCTGGTTGTGACTTGGGATAATGCACAAATAACAATTGCTTTGTAATCAAGTTATCCTAGATATTGTTGACCACCAGATAGGTGCCAATCACATTAATTGCATGTAAAAGTATGTTTCCAAATACTTGATGATGTGTTTGTTTTGGTGGCAGATGACAGAAAACCAGTTTGAATTAGCTGAATGAAAAAGGAATCATTGGAAGGACACTCTAGTGGGTTGAACTGTATCCCCAAATCCTATCCCCTTGTACTTAGGAAAGTGACTTTATTTGAAAACAGGGTCTTTGCAGATGTAATTAAATTGAGGATCTCTAGATGAGGTCATCCTAGATTTAGGGTATCTAACTTAAATAGAACAATTGGTATCCTTATAAGAGAAAAGGAGGGAGTTGTGAGACAGGCATGCCAAAGGGAAAGACATATGAAGATGGAAACAGAGATTGGAGTGATGTCTCTACAAGCTAAAGAACCTGAGGATTGCTGGCAGCCAAGAGATACTGGGATAGAGGCATTGAATAGATTCCCTTACACCTTCCAGAAGGAACCAAATCTACCTACATGTGAATGTCAGACTTCTGGGCACCAGAACTGTGTGAGAATAGATTTCTGTTGTTTTATGTTATCCAGTTTGTGGTAATTTGTAATGGCAATCCTAGGAAACTACCATAGATACTAATACAGATACAGAACCCTAGGAAACTAGTAGGACAGCTCTCCAAATCAAAGAAAGAGCTGCCTGTTCCAAGGGCAGCCGTCACCACACTACGCTAGAAGGACTGCTAAGGCCATTGTGAACCAAGAAGATGCCCAAACTGTACCCACTATCCTCCCCTTAATATCCTAATAACCCTGATTCATGTTGCTTTACTAAAGACATTTCCTTTGTTACCTCAAACTTCGGAGAGGCAGCCTGCCCTCCTCTTTATGTGGGGCATGACTCCCAGGGGTACAAATCTTCCTGGCAGCATGGAACCTGACTCCCAGGGATGAGCTGGGAGTCAGTGCAAGGGGTTGAGGAAGATTATCCTGGAGATTATTCTTATGCATTATATAGATATTCCTTCTTAGTTTATGGTGTATTGGAGTGGCTCGAGGGAAGTGTCTGAAGCATTGATTCTTGAAGACAATTGTATAGCAATATACTTTTACAATGTGACTGTGTGATTGTGAAAACCTTCACACAGTCTGATGCTCCTTTTTTCCAGGGTATGGACAGATGAGTTAACAAAAAATGTTAAAAAGTAAATAAATAATAGAGGGAGATAAAGAGTAAAAATTGGATAAATTGAAATACTGTGGGTCAATCAGAAGGAGAGGTAAGGGGTATGGAATATATGAGTTCTTTTTTCTTCTTTTAAATTATTTCTTTTGGAATGATGCAAGTGTTCTAAAAATGGTGGTGAATAACACAGAACTATGTGATGACAATGTGAATCACTGATTGTATAATGTGGTTGGACTGTACGTATGTGGCTATTTCTCCATAAAAATATTTTTTAATAAAAATTGAAAAAAAATTTGGAGAGGCAGAAACTAAAAACATACTTAAGTAGGATAGATAGGGAAAATAAACCTTCCTCCTTATGATCCTTCCCCCACCCTACTAAATATTGTATAAAGATAAATTTCAGCCAAAACGTTGTCTGAATGAGAAATTCTGAGTAAATTAAAGAGAGAATTAAATATGTTCTTTATGCTACATAAATGAACTCTCCATTTCAGTCCCACTAAATATTGTCTCTCGATGGGTTTTAGTTGCCTTCTTTGTTCAAGATATTTATATCTGTATAATATATATAGTACACTTTTACATGAAGCATCTTCCTACTGTTCTCTAACAAAAGGTAAAATAATAGCAGAGACACTATTTTTACTAATTTCTGCTGCATGTTGGAGCCTTGAACCATACTCAGATGTTCAAAGAAAATGTAGATTCTTTATTTCTTATATTTGATCATCCCCACAAGCCGCTGAATAGTAGGGACTGGGAGTAAACTTTAAACTTGCTAGTTTATGATATCACAGACCAACCCCTTTAGGATGAATGCTTAGGCTTTCAGGTTTCTCTCCCGCCTCTCTTCCCTTTCCCTGCTCCTGTTCAAGATGGCATCAAAGCATACAGGAAGAGCGGTGGCCACTGGATGTTCACTGGTCCCTTCTGTAGAATGACCAAAAGGTTTGTTCCCAGAACTGTGATCAGGGAGCTGGCTGGTCCCATGTGGACATGTAGCAAAACAAGAAAACCTACAGCCACTGTCAAAGTCCAAGGTCCTGGCCACTTGCCCCTTTGCAAGTCATTCACATTCTGTGGAATTTTCAGCACTACCCTAGGTCTTATTAGGTACCTGGTCTTTCACGTTCCAGCCCTTACTCCAAAACACCACCCTACTGCCTTTCTGAAATGCTGGACAGCGGTGGCTACCTTTGGAGCCCTGTGGCTGGCTCCATCTGGCCTCTCCAACCCCTCATCACCACCCCAAGACTCTCAGCTTCCCTCATATTTTTGGAAGTTTACAAGCACCCTCCAAAAGTGAAGGAAAATGAGATTATATAAGCTTGACCCTCCACACCTCTAGGTTTTTTTCTTCCCTCAATTCTCAGGTTTGAGAAGGGGAAAGTTTCTCCTTCTTCTTCATTTGTCATTAGTCCTTTCTACACTGTAGAAAAGCTCTGTAATCTGAACACATTATTTAGGGAAGCATATTTTGGATTAATAGATTCGTCTAAATTATACTCATAATCTTCTGGTCCCCAGTGCATGTTCTAAATTCCAGCATCTTTAACCCACATAAAGTTGCCTGTGTCCTCATCTTTCTGCTGATTGCTTCCATCACTTCAAATAAAATTGCTCCACCCTTTGAGTAACTAACTCTTCTTTACCTACTGAGGAACCCCTCAAGAATAACACTTCACTCCCTATAAATTCAGCTTCTTTACCCAGGCCAGAATGCATTCCTCAGCAGCCCCTCCCAAAGCCTGCTGCACACTTCTCTCACCATGCTGGGGCTGCTAAGTATTAGAAATGTAGTGCAAGTCACAAATCTAGGCACATGTAATTACATTTTCTAGTAGCCATATCTACAAAACGTAAAAATGAATAGATGAGATTATTATAATAATATTTTCAAGTTAACCCAAGATATCAAAAATATTTTCTTTTCAATGAGTACTCAAGATAAAAAATATTTAGATGCCTTTTGTTCTAAATCTTCAAAATATAGTATGTATTTACACTTACAACACATGCCTACCAAATTGGGACATCTCACTTTTATGTGGTGAAGACTATATAAACTCACCTAGGCCTGGTACTCAGGAAATGTTTCACTCATGAGAATGACTCATGAAGCCAAGTTTCTTTTAACAAAGTTATGATTCCAGGTCAATATTACACACTGTTGAAAGTTCCAGTTTCGGGAAAAAAACCCAATTCATTGTTAATTAAGCAATTCATGAAAAAAGAGTAAGAGAAACCCAAAAGAAAAATAGTTAAGAAAAAATGAGGCTACTCTGATACCTTCACCACTCAAGAAATTTTGCTGAAAATGTTCAAAACACAGAAGCAGTTGGTCTACTCAAAGGGTTAGCAGGCCCGATTATTTTCTTTCACCTTTCTCCTCTGAGTTGGAAGAGGGAGAAAATTTAGAGGGAGATGATACTGGCAAAAAGATACAGTAAATTAGAAATCTTGCTGGAACTAGCAGAAGACAGTTCTCCAAAAAGCTGTTAGCTCGGGCATGGGGCAAGTTCCTAATTATGGATCCAAAGCTGGAGGGAACAGGAGTCTTTGAGCACGTGAGACTTTTTGAGAGATGCATCTAAAACTTAAAGTTGTTTGAGGCTACATTCTGTCCAAGTTAACACAGTTAAGCTCTTTGTACCTCTGGACTCAGAAGGGAAAGGATTCTGAGTCTGAAATAGATAAGTTTAGTTAAAATTTAGTTAAGCATGAATGGAGCAGCAGGCAGATGTGATGTTGAAGTAGGGAGCTTATTTGTGTCCTGTTTTTTGTTGTTGTTGTTTTCTTCTCATTTTAATTATTTTTCTTTCTATAACACTTACCTGGAAAATATTTTTTTATATCTTTTTATTTATTTATTTATTATAAAGATTTTATATATATAATCTTTGCTGAAAATTTGAAAAATGTGCAAATAGGTTAAAAGCTCCAGGAAACTCTCACTCCATTCTTTTTTGGCATGGGCAGGCACCAGGAATAGAACCCAAGTCTCCGGCATGGCAGGTGAGAACTCTGCCTGCTGAGCCACCGTGGCCCACCCTCTCATTGCATTCTTGCCACCATAAACCTTTCTTTGAGCATTTCCTTCATGCACACTTGTTCATTCAGCAGACCTTTCCTGAGCACCTATTAAAATCAGTTACTTTTTTTATCTTGATTATCATTGCTTTATTATATATATATATTTTTTATTAATTAAAGAAAAAAAAAGAAATTAACCCAACATTTAGAAATCATTCCATTCTACATATGCAATCAGTAATTCTTAACATCATCACATAGATGCATGATCATCATTTCTTAGTACATTCGCATCGATTTAGAAGAAGAACTAGCAAAACAACAGAAAAAGATATAGAATGTTAATATAGAGAAAAAAATAAAAATAGTAATAATAGTACAAAAAAAAAGACAAACAAACAAACAGACAAAAAAAAACCTATAGCTCAGATGCAGCTTCATTCAGTGTTTTAACATGATTACTTTACAATTAGGTATTATTGTGCTGTCCATTTTTGAGTTTTTGTATCTAGTCCTGTTGCACAGTCTGTATCCCTTCAGCTCCAATTACCCATTATCTTACCCTGTTTCTAACTCCTGCTGGACTCTGTTACCAATGACATATTCCAAGTTTATTCTCGAATGTCGGTTCACATCAGTGGGACCATACAGTATTTGTCCTTTACTTTTTGGCTAGACTCACTCAGCATAATGTTCTCTAGGTCCATCCGTGTTATTACATGCTTCATAAGTTTATTCTGTCTTAAAACTGCATAATGTTCCATTGTATGTATATACCACAGTTTGTTTAGCCACTCGTCTGTTGATGGACATTTTGGCTGTTTCCATCTCTTTGCAATTGTAAATAACGCTGCTATAAACATTGGTGTGCAAATGTCCGTTTGTGTCTTTGCCCTTAAGTCCTTTGAGTAGATTCCCAGCAGTGGTATTGCTGGGTAGTATGGCAATTCTATATTCAGCTTTTTGAGGAACCGCCAAACTGCCTTCCACAGTGGTTGCACCATTTGACATTCCCACCAACAGTGGATAAGTGTGCCTCTTTCTCCGCATCCTCTCCAGCACTTGTCATTTTCTGTTTTGTTGATAATGGCCATTCTGTGGAAAATATTTTTAAACACTCATGATATTCAATAAAGTTATACTTTTGTATAGAAAAAGCAAAATTAGAAGGCTTCAGTGGTTTTATTTGGAAGATTGAGTCTTTTATTTGAAATTCTAGGCAAAATAGGAAAAGTGCCTCTACCATTTGAAGCCACTACTTGGCTCTAGCTCTTCGCATGAGTTTTCAGAGAGATCTGAACAAATCCAACCCATTTAGATTATGGATAATACCAAAGAATTTTCTCTAATAAATGCCCTGGTAATTTTAGTAAAAGTATTTGATTTGCTAGGTCCTCAAAATGCAAACATTTGTTCAGTTCCACAAAGGAGAAAACTCAGACCATTGTTTGTTTTATCTTCATAGATAGTTTGATTAGAATACCTTTGCTTCTAAAATGCAACAAGGCCCTAATCTGCTTATTTTAAGCATCCACATTAGTTGTTGAGAAAAATAATGGGCACTGGAAGAGTGCAGCAATCGAAATCTACAATCTAAACCTTCAGCTTAGCAAGATGTTTGCCATTACCTCTAACAAGAAGCAAAAAGAACTGATTTAAATTCCACCGTGTATTTCTCCTGGACTCCATTACCCTTGTTATCGTTGTCCCCATTAGCACAGATAATTGAGAAGTATGCGCACCTCACCGCTGAAGGATGAAATCTCATTCTTTACCTCCCACCCGGCACAAATTGCTCCTCATCCTTCCTAAGTAGCTATTTACAAAAATGATTTACATGCTTATACCCAAAGCTGCATGCTCTATAATATGGTGACATTCTTTTAAAAATGATTTCTAAATCAAGTGATATGGAAAGTGGTCTCAGGACAGATTGCTCCTTAGTTAGAAGGTTAATTGTTTAAGGAAGATACTCTCTTGGAAATGTCTGAAAGATTTTTGTTCCATAAGGTCCAGTTGCATCAGGCATGCAAGTCAATAAGGAACAATATCTGTGTTCAACTAGAGTCAAAGGCAGAGAGGGGTAAGAGAAGGAAGCAGTTAATTAGGAAAGCTCCTCCCTCTGTTTTATTACGTTGTTCATAACTTAGCCCTAAAAACTGGCCACCTTCAGCGGCTTTGTCACTCTGCACCAGACATGAGCTAAGAATGAGATTTTGTTGGAAGGTCAGGGAGAATCCCAAAAGGCCATTCCCAAAGGGCAATGCTAAAAGGCAACCTTTGACTGCGAGAGATGTCACGCCAGAGTGCAATAGCTCATCGGCAGCTGACGATGAGCGTCTGTCCTAAGTGTGTATTAGAAAATCAGTAACAGATGGGGAATTGATTGCTTAAGTTTAGAACGTTTGGAATAATTAATAGACCTAGGATGTTAATATAAAACATAGGGCTGAAGCAGAGGAAATAACTGAAAGAAAGTTTCCAAGAGACCAGCAAGCTCAGCTCCTCATGTGGAGATGGTTTAAGTCTTTCTTGTTTAATAGGACTTTGGATGTGACTATCATGAAAATCGGTCAGATTTTTTTCAATATTTGTACTTGTATATTCTCTCTCCAATAACATCCTCTTGGAGTTGTGAAATTGACATTCTTGCCTTTACCTGAGAAGATGGTTGGTTTGGTGAAATAGGACCAAGCTTTGGAGTCCAAACACCTGGACCCCTACCCAAGCTCTGCTACTTATCTGCCGGACTTGGTCCTCAGGTGTAAAATGTTTACTAATATCTATCTCTTAGATATGCTGGTGGGATAATGCTTATAAATTATCTGGCCCATAGTAAAGGATTTGGAAATTTTTCTTTTCCTCTCTTATCTGGATTATCTCTTTCACAGCCACAGCCTTGTTCTGAATCAGGGTTTTCTACCTATTACAGGTTGAATTGTGTCCCCCAAAAAGCTGTGTTAAAGTTCTAAGCCCTAATACATCTGAATGTGACCTTATTTAAAGAAAGAGTTAATGCAGACAGCATTAGTTAACTGAAAAGATATCATACTGGAGTTGGGTGGGGCCTTAATCCAAAATGACTAGTCCTTATAAGGAGGGGAGGAGACCCTGTGAAGACTGGGAGGGGACAGAGATTGAAGTGATTCATTTACATGCTAAGGAACATCAAGGATTGCTGACAAACACCAGAAGCTAGAAGAGGCAAGGAAGGATGCACTGCTGCACGTTTCAGATGGAGAATGGTCCTGCTAACACCTTGATTTGGACTTCTAACTTCTAGATCTGTGAGACAGGAAGTTCCTGTAGCTTTAAGCCATCCAGTTTGTGGTATTTATTACAGCAGCCCTAGGAGACTAAGACGGTGACTTTTCAACATCTTTCAAAGGCTAGCCCTCTCATCTTTAAAACCGTACTCCCCAAGCTGCACTCTTCCTAACCGAAGGGCTTTGCTCAATTAAGCAGATAACCTAACACCATAAACATCTTCTACCCTGAACAATCCGCAAGCCTCTGAAAACTGAAAATCAAGCTTTGGATCCAGTGGGATGGCAACTCTTTTCCTCTGACTCCTCCCAGCCCAATTAGACCTTTCAAACAAGTGAACCTGGGGAAAAGGTGCTAAAAGCTGCCGAGTCTGGGTAAAGGCCAAGACTTTTATTTTTCCTCCCTCCATCTGCTTCCAGTTGTTGCCAGGAAACACAGGGGGGAAAGAGTTTTTGCAGGTTTTAATCATGAATATGCAGCTTCCTTGGAATCGAATTTAATTTTTTTTTTTCCAGAAGGGTAGATAATTTAGCATTTTAACCCTTTAGGAAGATCTCTCTGCTCCAAGAATTGTTGTCCAGAGCTACCGATTTCTTAATGGGATTTCCTATAAATTAGTTTGTTGAGTTTTTAGAAAAGGCTTCCGTAGGTTCTAAGTGTCACAATTTTCTCATTCAGATGCTTCAACCTGTCAAGTTATAAATATCCAAGTAAGGAGTTCTTCTCTATTTTCAAATGAATTTTTTCTATAAGTTCTCCTAAAAATATAATTAGGATACAAAGCCAATAAACCTAGTTGTGGTTTTCAGATAAGTCTTCTACAGCTGAAGTATTCATTGTGAATCCGAAATAATAGTTAATCAGTATAATTGTTATAACATGGAGGACAATTAATTAGATTCCTAACTTAATTATTCATAACATTGAATACCTGTGTAATAAATACTAATGTATGCTAAGGTTAAATGGCATTGGATTAGGCAAAAGTGAAACACACAAAAAACCCCAATCCTTTGCTCTAAGACACTGTTTCTCAAAATGTGGTCCCCTAACCAGCAGCAGCACCTGGAAACTTGTTAGAAATGCAAATTCTCAGGACTCATCCCAGTGCTCTAGAATCATAAAAAACCTAGGGGTGGGGCTCACTAGAATTTAAGGGCCACAGCTCTAGACTCTTTTTTTTTACAAGTATTTTGCTCCTATTTTAAATAAGTTCATATCTAGATGTTAATTACGCTTGCTTGCTTATCAGAATTTAACTACCTTATCTGGCATTTCCCCCAAGGAGGTTTCTTCAGCCCTCTGTGGAATTCCCCAGCACTCTCACCATGCTTGTATTTCCCACATTTTGGCCATCACTATACCATCTGGTGATATCTCTGTGTGGGTAAAATCATATTTTGAATCTTCAGTGTTTATTCTAGTGCTTAATATGTTATAAGTGATCAATATATATTTAATGAATAAATGAATAAATGATGCAATATATAAGAAGGCAAATTTAGTTATGAGATTTACAATTTAAGTACACCATAAATTATATAAACAGTTTTCAGACACTCTAGGATAAGAGGAAATAAATACTTCATGTGGAGAAAAATTTTATTGTTATTCTTTTTCCTCTATCAATTACCTATTTCTTCACATATTTTGGGGTAAAATATTTGATCCTGAAGAAGTCAGTTTTTCTTGTGGATCTTTGATAATAGTTTGAGCCAGGAAAGAGTTTGAGTCTATCAACCTCAAAAAGACAATTAAGGTGGTAAGTGCAATATCAAAAAAGAGCATGGAATTTAGATCCCAAAATATGGATTTTGATCCTATTTCTGATACTCATAATCATATCTTTGGGAAATCAGTTAACCTCAATTATTTCATCCCCAAGATTGGATTTAATGATATCTGCCCAATTCACACCAAAAGGTTAGTGAGAAAATCAAAGTTGGGAAAAGATGCTCCCAAAAGGCACAATACAAGTACCAGCTGGCTTCAGCCCAGGACTGACATTGAGATGGCACCTCTGTATCATTCACTTGTGTGCAGCACACATTAAGTGCATGATAGAGATTCATTGAATGAATAAATAAATAAATGACTATGGAAATAGAAAGAAAAAACGAATCTAGGTTACGGAAATATTTATAAGTAGAATGAGAAGTATATGGTGACTAGAGATACAAAACTAATTACTAGGAAACTTATGGGACAGATATGTAATCTCGCTAATCCTCAGTTTCCCTATCTATTAAAAGAAATAATATTTCCTTCAATGCAGTACCTGAAATATATTTCCTACACAGGGAAAACAAAAACTAGGATAAGTAAAATAGCTTAACTTTTTGAAGTAACTATGTATAGTTTGTTATAGTTGGAGTATCAGACATGAAAGTAGAGAGAGACAAAGTTGAATAGACATCAGGGTACAGATCTTATAGGAAGTTTCATTTGACATGCTGGGATTTATGGATTACAGACTACAGGTAAGAGAGAATTCTTAATCGATATCAAAGTACAGAATAGCATAATCAAATTTACATGTTTGGATCATTCTTGGTTCCATGCAAATGATGAGATGGAGTAGGAAAACCTGGTCAAATTAGAAACCTACTGTAGTAGCCCAGTCAAGATATAAAACTTTAAGGAACTTATAAAGGGTTTGGAGAAAAGTAGTCAGATTAGAAACACCAAGAAAGTGGAATCAATAGAATTTGGGGATCTGTTAGATATGGAATAAGAAGAGGAAGTAGGGAGGGCCATACTACTTGTTTCCAGTCTGATTAAGCAGATGCAGGAAGCAGGCACCACACAACAAGAAAGGTGAGAAAGGAAAAAGACAAGGTTTGATAAGGGTACCTCCAAATTTACCTTTGAACTTGTTGAACTTGATATTCTCAGAGAAGCAGGTGGCAACTCTAGGATGAGTAGAATTCCGAGCTGAGGTTAAGTTTGAAGTTCCTTTCAACAGCAAGGGTCTTCTTCAGATACTCTCATTTCAGGGTGCTTTTTAAAACCATTCTACAAAAATTTGTATATTGATTATCAAAGATTATTGGAAAGGGTGGGCCACGGTGGTTCAGCAGGCAAGAATGCTTGCCTGCCATGCCAGAGGACCCGGGTTCGATTCCCAGTGTCTGCCCATGTATAAAAAAAAAAAAAAGAAAGAAAAGAAAAGATTATTGGAAAACATATATACCTCAGTTCACCCTAAAATTCCAAGATGAGAGAGAAGTACCCTAGAAATAACTATGTACTTCCTGACGTTAAAGAAAATAGTATTATCTAAATACTCAGAGTCAACTTATAAAGATGAAATTGGGTGAAAAGTCCTAAAAGTCTCTTCACTCTTGTATTCTTCCATTCTAATCCAACCTTTAGAGAAGACTAAAGAAGGCTTCCTCTGTTTGCCTTCTTCACATAAGACCAGAAACAGTTTTAGAGATAATAGTTTCCTGGGTAGCTGTTCAAAACCAGAAAGTGGGGCAGTAGAGATCCAAAAGAATTTTTTTTTAAGTATGCTTATTATAGCCCACCAGGATTGTTATCTGGAATGGCAGCAAAAAATCTTTTGAGAGCAGAGAAATGTTCATTGCTTATTTTATAATTCTCCCTCAAAGTTCCTGAAAGCTAATTCTATTCTCATCCAGAGTTCAAAGTCTGACCACCAGACAGTGTGGTTTGAAGTAGAAAAGTGGGATGGAGCAATTTCTATACTTTGAAGTCCAAAGAAAGGAAGAGAATGTCAGTGGCTTGAAGCACACGCAGCAAACCATCACCACTGCTATCAAAGAGTGAGATTAAATGGAATTTTAAAGTCCTTACAGAAAAACTATCTTGTTGCTTTCATATCTAGATTTGCTTCCTCTCAAATTATAATCCTTTTCCAACATGTAAGGCCCATTTTCATGGCCCTAAAATATATTTGTCATAAAAAATGAGTAGGTGTAAAATATTGTTAGTCCATATATCTGGGATGGCTGAAATATTTTGCTTTGTTTTGTTTCCAAAGGAAAAATTAATATGTATATTCTAAGCTCAAGAGACCTAGAAACTTACAAGTTATGAGTAATTTAACAAAACACCCTGATAATGGTATCACCCCGTAGATAACTTTCCCCCTACATATAATATATTTAATTATGGGCTTTTCACCCACAATATTGTCCTAATATTAAACAGATCTTCCTGTTTCTCTTGCACTTTCCAGCCCATCTTTTCAAAGGCAGCCAGAATTATTTAAATCATACTTCATTAATGGTTACAAATTAACTACCAAACAATTGATGGCATTCTAGGAACTGCAGCCATGCTAAGAGTTCAAAAGAATAACCTAAAATTTATTGGATCAGCCGGCCTGGGGTTTTGATGTAAATTGTATAATAGCAGGAATCTGATTGTAGTTTCTTGTATCCATGATGTCATGAAGCCAAGTGCCTTGCGTATCATTAACACTGTGTCTCTTAAAAGAGATTTGATATCAGCACTCCAAACATGATTGTGAGTTAATCAGTCATTCTGCACCGTCAAGTAGTCTCTGCCCATTATTTCAATGAAAAAGTGGAAGTAATTAAGGGAAGTCACTTCTGCTTTTAAAGCTTTTGTCAGATGCTTTTAAAGTCAGATAATAAGGACTGGTATTAATTGATTTTGATGAGAGAGCTAAGAGAACGGTGAATATAAGAGAGCTGGGAGGTGAATGCTGAGGAAGTCAGGGTCATCTTCCTTGCCCTCCTACCCCTGCCTACTTTTCTACTGTGTATATATTTTTCACTATATTTCCATTCTGCAGCCCCAGGTGGGGAGGGATGGGAGTGGGGGATGATTGGTGTAACCAAAAGGCCTGGCCATACCTTAAACCCAGGGAACAAACAGCCCCAGCTGCTCACCAGGACAGGAACACCCAGTAGCAGGATCCCCTCCCCCAGGTGTGTATAAATATAGACATTCCTCAGAGATTTTGAGGTTCAGTTCCAAACCGCTACAATAAAGCAAGTTACTCAATTTTTTTTTATTTCCCAATGCTTATATAAGTTATCCTCACACTATTCTATAGTCTATTAAGTATGCAGTAGCATTGTCTAAGAAACAATGTGCATATCTTAATTTAAAAATATTTACTGCTAAAAAAGTGCTAATCATCATCTGAGCCTTCAATTTGAGTCATCATTGTTTCACTTTTGGAGGGGCTTGCCTCAATGTTGATAGCTATTGACTGATCAGGGCAGTAGTCGCTGAAGTTGGGGTGGCTATGGCAATTTCTTAAAATAAGACAATGAAGCCTGACACATCAATTGGCATCCATTCATTAAAGATTTGTCTGTAGCATGTAATACTGTTTGATAGCCTTTTACCCACACTAGAACTTCTTCCAAAATTGTCGTCAATCTTCTCAAAGACTGCCTCTGTTTTATCAATTAAGTTTATAGAATACTATAATCCATTAGTCATTTCAACAGTGTTAATAGTATCCTCACCAGGAGTAGATTCCATCTCAAGAAACAACTTTCTTTGCTCATCCATAAGAAGCAAATTCTCATCTGTTCAAGTTTTTTCATGAGATTGCAGCAATTCAGTCCAAACTTCAGGCTCCATTTTTAATTCTGGTTCTCTTGCTATTTCCACCACATCTGCAACTACTTCCTCCATGGAAGTCTTGAAACTCTCAAAATCATCCATAAGGGTAGGAATCAACTTCTTCCTCTGATGACTCATGAATGTTCTTAATGGCATTTAGAAATGGTGAATCCTTTCCAGAAGGTTTTCAATTGACTGTCCACATCCATCAGAGAAATGACTACCTATGACCATTGTAGCCTTAAAAAGTAAATTTCTTATATCATAAGACTTGAAAAGCGAAATGACTTCTTGATCCATGGGCTGCAGAATGAATGCTTTGTCAGCAGGCATGAAAACAACATTAATCTTTTTGTACATCTCCATTAGAGCTTTTTGATGACCAGGTATATTGTCAATGAGCAGTAATATTTTGCAAGGAATCCTTTTTTCTGAATAGTGGTTCTCAACAGTAGGCTTCAAATATTCAGTAAACCATGATGTAAGCAGATATGCTTTCATTTAGGCTTTGTTGTTCCATTACAGAGCACAAGCAGAGTCAATTTAGCATCATTCCTAAGAGTCCTAGAATTTGGGGGGAATGGTAAATGAACATTGGCTTCAACCTAAAGTCATCAGCTGTATGAGCCCGTAACAAGTTTCAGCCTGCCTTTGGACATTTTGGAGCCAGGCATTGACTGCTCTCTAGCTATGAAGGTCTTAGATGGCATCTTTTTGAGTTATAAGATTGTTTTGTCTACATTGAAAACCTGTTGTTTGGTATAGTTATCTTCATCAATGATCTTAGCTAGATCTTCTGAATAACTCACTGCAGCTTCTACACCAGCATTTGCTGTTTCATCTTGAAGTTTTATGTTCTGGACATGTCTTTTTTTCTTAAACCTCATGAACCAGCCTCTGCTACCTTCAAACTTGTTCTGTGCTTCTTCACCTCTCTCAGCTTGCATAGAATTGATGAAAGTTAGGGCCTTGCTCTTAAGTTTTAGCTTAAGAGTCTTGTGCTTCCTTATTATTTGTGTATTCACCACAGTCACTCTTTTACTTTTCTTCAAGAACTTTTCTTTTACATTCACAATTTGACTAACTGGTACAAGAGCCCTAGCTTTCATCCTGTTTTGGCTTTCAGCATACTTTCCCCACTAAGCTTAATCACGTCTAGCTTTTGATTTAAAGTGAGAAATGTGCAATTCTTCATTTCACTTTACACTTGTCGGCCATCATAGGTTATTAATTGGCCTAATTTCACTACTGTTGTGTCTCAAGGAGCAAGGAAGGCCTGAGGAGAGAGAGATAGGAAAAGACCAGTAAATGGAGACATCAGAATGTACACATTTTCCAATTACATTTACTATCTTATATGGACACAGTCCTTGGTGCCATAAAACAATTACAATACTAACATTAAAGATTACTGACCAAAGATCACCCTAGCAGATATAGTAATAGTGAAAAAGTGTGAAATATTGTATGAATTATGAAAATGTGACCCAGAGACATGAAGTGAGCATATGCTGTTGGAAAAATGGTGCCAATAGAATTGCCTGACACAGGGTTGCCACAAACCTTCAATTTGTAAAATTCACAATGTCTGGGGAGTACAATAAAGTGAAGTACAACAAAACAAGATATGCCTATATTTGACACTCAAATAGCACAGGGTGTCTGTTCTCCAGCATGAAGTGGGTAGTATGGAGCTGCAATCCACCAACACTTGCCTAAGCAGCTGGCCTCCCCAAGAGACCAGCCATAATGGGGTCTCTTACCCTTCTCTTCTGAACACTGGGTGCTCTGTAAGTGCTGAAAGTTTCAGTTGTGCCTGAGTCTATGTTCCTGCAACGCACCATATAGCAATTCACTCTACAGTGAAGTTGTGAATGCAAAGGAAACATTCTTGAAGGAAATTTACTAAGAGCAACGGTGCTGAATGCTTGACTTATAAGGAAGCACAAGAGACTTACATCAAAACTTAATCCAGAGGAAGGTCCTAGCACAAAACTTTAACACAAATCTTTAAAAATAAAATGCAACTTTAAAGCATTTAAATTGAACTGTAGGTCTCCTATGATGCATATCTTCAGAAACCCTACTGATCTCAGCATGATTGACATTTATGAGAATGACCTTAAGGTAGGTGTGAGGCTGATTTTTTTTTTTTGTTGCTTGCTTGCTGTTTCCATGACTCAAAGGAAAGTAGTTTGAGGTGTCAGTTGCTGCACTGCTAATCTCCTCAGGCCAGCATGAATTGAGCACTAAACTTGAATTCCTACCCGTCTGACAGATTACTAAAATAGTTGGCTGCCCTCAGATTGCTGGGACTATAGGGTGCAACTTAACTCATTTGCTATGTCCTTCACATTCCTTCCCAGATCTGCCACTTTTCTCATCAGGGCCAGTGCCAAAATGTTAGCATCTGATCTGCTTAATGTCGCCCTCCTGTAAATGGACCACATTAAACATATTGGGCAGTCTACAAGAAACACTGGAGCTGAACAATTTAGACTTAATATCTGTCAGTGAGAGCAGGGACCATCTGGACAAGGCATTTAATGATCAGCATTATAGCAGCATGCATTGCTAGGCTTAACTGTAATCTCTGGGCCTCAGTTTAACAAATGTAGGGGAACTGATAGGGGATTTGAGAAATACAGCAAAAGATCCCTTGAGGTCCTGGAGGAATGAGATGAGATTGAGTCTAACTAATATATCTGCATACTTTCACTCTCAAGTAACAACCACAGCCTACATTTTAGGGCTGACAGATTACTAAATGTAGAAAAGGAGTAAGGTAACTCTCTAGAAATTTAAATGCTCTTCTCCCCCCGCAAAAAAGGAGAGCTTTTGATAGAGTTAGTTAGATACTAGAAAACTGACTACAGAGAACCCATAAATTCTGACAGGACTTGGGTGGAAGGATTAGCAAAAGGAGCCCCTATTCATTTATCTGCCTCAGTCTTTGGATCAGAAAGAAGAATAATGCAGGAGAAAGAGAAGCTTTTATCTAGGAGAGGAAAGACTGAGATTAATTGTAAATATCCCTATAGGTCAAAGTAAAGTGGCCCCAAATCATGAAAATTCATTGCTATAAAATGCATTTAATAGTTTTAAAAGCTAATCCCATGGTGGTGTTTCGTAATAATTCATTTTGTGTATTATGTTAAACAATTTATTATGTTGGAACAATTGAATTGCAAAAGCGTTGCCAATTCATTTTTCAGGCTAAGAACTGAGAAAGTAGAGAAAGTGGGACTATGTATATTTTGAAAACAAAGTTCACCCTGTTACTTGTGTTTAATTTTTTGATGGTTGTGATTGTTTGCATTTTTCTGAAGGATTTTAGTTGTCAGAATCATGACAAATTAGTCAGAATCATTACTACAGAAAAAAAGTCCAACTTCATGTTCACAATCAAAATGCAATTATTTCAAAACTAAACAAGCTTCCTTGGGCTTAAAATGGGATGTTAAGCTTTTGTCTATGTATTTAACATAATGCTCCCCCCAAACCATTCCAGGGATATATTTTCAAATGGAACAGCCACATGTCATCTACATTCATCAAAGATGGAAAGCACATTGCTTGCATGCTGCCACTGCCCCTATGGCATGTACACGACAAACTTCTTTAATTGATCACAGGCTTCTTTCTCAATGAGCTCAGCCAGAGCTTTACAACCCCTCTTAAGGCAGCCATTTTCAGTCATTGCCTTGGAGGTGAGTTAAACCTATTTCATTTCTTATATAGAATTTCATCAGAGATACTGTAAATTTCAGAAGGAAATATTTTGGGTGGTGTATTAGTTTCTTATCACTGCCATAACAAGGTACAACAAATTGGGTACTAAGGATACCAGGAGAGATTAAATTTTTTCTCTATTTCTTATAGGAATTGACATCCTTTTCCTTTGAATATTTCTATAATTTTACCATTTATAAGAAATGAGATTAGCGCATTGATGCACTTCATAGCAAGCCCCTGCAAATCTTTAGCAGCGAATTATTTTTACAGGTGAGAAACTGAGATTCATGGAGGTAAGATAACTGACTCTGTATCATATGTTTAGTGGGATTCAGCTCAAGATTTAAACCCAGATTTGCCAACTCCAAAAACCATGCATTTTTGCTTACTAAATGGTGGTAATTTGACCTCCATGAACTTAGAGAATCTTAATTCTAAGATTCTCTGGACTGATCTCTGCTAATTGTGCTTATTTACATAAGTCCGCTCCAAACCAGTTCAACCAAAGTGTTGGTTTCAATGATTCCACCCCATTGAACCTGAAGCATAACTTCACTATCATAACCACCTTCTGATTCTTCAAATATAAACAAATCACATTTTGTAGCACATCATAATTTAAGGCATATTTAGATACTTTATCCCCGGAGGTTAATAATAGCATCAATTTCCTAATGATTAAGAGGAAATTTGATCTTGCCCAAATCACAGGTAAGGCAAAGCTCAGACTTGAGCCTAAACCTGGGATGACAATTATAATCGATCTTCTATTAAACTCGCTATAGGGTAGAACATGATATATAACAGAAAAGAGAAAAAGATAAAAGGTAATGGGAGTTGAAAGGGCAAAAATCAAGAATGAGTGATTGATGTGCTGATATTTGAACTGTCTGACAGATAGGATTTTAACATGTAGATGTAGGTGGAAATGCATTCCAAGTAAGGTGAGGGAAATCAAAAAGGCTTAGCAAAGACCAATGTATTTCAGGAAGTACTGGCAAGTTCTATATGCCAAAAATATACTGTGTATGATGGTGTTGGGTGGAAAATTAGTCAAATAAAATAGTTTGGAGCCAGATTATGATGAAGGGCATAATCCAATGCCATGAAGTTTGGATATTTTTTTTCGGGCCAAAGATTTTGAAAGGATATATAATTGCTCTTAGTATTGGCTTAGAGATTTGTGTTTTAAGAAAACACTTTATGTAAGGTAAGTATAAAAGATACATTGGAGATAGCAGGAAAAAGCACAGAAAATATCTCAGAGTTAATCAGGCAAGAAATGAGAAAAGTCTGACAGGGACAAGTCTCTGCATGAATGGAAGCCCTCAGGAGGCTGGAAGACAGGAGTAAAGGAGAGGGGATCATGAAATAAGGTTTCCGTTTGAGTATCAGGGTGAATGTGATGTATTGAAGTAGAACATTTAAACCATCCATGTAGGTAGAAGTTTAATTAGTTTGACTTTGGTTTTCATCACAATAGATTGTTGGAAATATGTGGGTCAATTCTGGAGTCTCAGCTGTATAGGTGTTGTATACAATCAACAAGGAGAAATGTATTTGGCTCTAAGAATGGCATAGAAAGGGATGGAGGGTGTTTGGAAAATCTTGAAAATTTTTGAATGTTAAGGGTTTTGAATGTTGACTTGAAAGACCTGGATTTTTATAATAGGGAGCCACTGAATATAGTGTTTGTTCCTTCAGGTTGAAGGCCAAGCCAATAACAATTAGAAAAAGATGATTTGGGGAGTATTTCATGAGCATGCATGATAAAATCAAGTGCAGAAAGTGCCATGGTTACTGGCCTCATGCACAGACTATGAAATCCTTCTCAGTTATAATAACACTCAACCATGTAGCACATCTTCATTCTTGGAAAGAAGTTTATTTCCAAAATTAGGTTATTCTTCCAAAGGTTTGTGATTCCTTTGAGATGATTGGGAGGTCCTGCCTCAACAAAGAATTTGATGCAACCCACTTGGGTTTTGCTTTCAAGGGGTGGTTTTTTGGTGTTTGTCATACTTTCAAGTTGGGAAGATAAAAAATAATTTCCAAAATTTCAGGGTAGGGACCATGACTCATAGAATGTTTTAGTTCTCATAGCCCCCTCAGTCAAAACTGTGAGTAAATTAAAGAAAGACGAGAGTTTGCTAATATCAAAATTATGCCTTAGTAGAAGGTTTATGATGAAGGATAGGAAAGCTGAGATACCAAGGGGCTCTAACAAGAAAACTATCCAGTTAAGGACAAACTCACACAGGTTTTGTTGACACTGCAAAACTTCCAATTGCAGGGATGTATTTTTTTTTCCATCTATTTGAAGCAAACACTAAGTGAAAAGTGACAGAATGCTACGCCTTCTAAGATAAGTCTGTGCCTATTGGAAAAGCTTCTGCTCTTACAGCTGAAACAGCTCTTCACCAGCTGAGGAGGAAAAACAGAGGAAAAGCTGCACCCCTGCCCACCAACCCCCGGGAATGAAGAGTATGTTTCTTTATAGAAGCCCAAAGAAAAGAAAAATACTGCAGTGCCCTGCCTTCAAATTAGAGTATAAATATCCATTTTCAGTAGCACAAATCAGGACTCCTTTCAGTCTTTGGTAAATGATGTGGTCATAATCTGGTAGCATCTCCTGGAGTCTTGGACTCTCTCCTCTATCCCATTAACCTCTTCATGTTCCTAAATCCTCCCCCTACTTCAGAACCTAACTCAACCTTGTCTCACCTGAGAAGGCTTGTTTCCATCTCTGCGTCCAGCCAGTTCTCTCCTCTCACTAGTTTGACTTCCCATGGTTAACTGTGGCAAAAGAGCATGTGTATTTGTGCCTTATGAACTACTCTTTCTATACATTTATTCTTTGTCTCCCCAATAAGGCTTGAAGTTGCTTGAGGGAAATAGCTAACCTCCCATCTTATTTTATACATTACCAACAGCCCAGCAAGTAATGAGCACTCGACTTCTTAATCTCTTTCCTGAGAATACATCAATTTATAAATAATCACATGTAAAGGTTTTAAATTCAGTACCAGTGTCAAGACAAATTATTTATCCTTTGGGCAATAAATTATATAACCACTTTCCAAAGCATATATTTTCTAAAATCAGGTCAGAAAGGGCAACAAATCAACCCCCCATGAGCAGGAGGAAGGCAAACCACATACAAAAACACAGGGTTTACTGGAATCTACATTTTAAACTTTGCCATTGTCAATGTTTTAGGAAAGATATTCCTTTTGGGCTTAATAAAAACTGAGACCAGCTATAAGAAACAGGCACAATAAAACCACAGGAACTGCAGGCTGATTCTTCAAAGAGCACTGGCTATGTACATAGCCACAGTGTGTGGGTTCCAGGGGTCCTACAGGCAAGTGACTGAATGTTTTTCCAGGTTTATTATTAAAAGTCCTAGAAAAAATTCTAGGCCTATTGAAATTTTAAAAGTCCTTTGCCTCTTGGCCCTGGACAAATCCAAAAAATGCTTGATTGCAAAATGGAGTTTAATTCTCCATTTAATGACTAGTGTTCATAAGCCACTTGAATAAAGGAAGGGGCAGAGAAGCTTGTTTTTCCGTTCCTCTCTCCCAACTAATTTGTAACAGGAGATTTTTGTTTCCCTTTTTGTGTTTTGGCCCCTGGCCCCACCTCAGGCCTTGCAGACGAAATGACCCTGGGAAAAAATGGGGACACTTTCTGTGCCTAATTGGCAGGGAACCCACACACCCACTCCTTCTCAACTGTGGTAGCACTAGCTGAACTAGGCCAGCTTCCCACTTCCCTACAGTGTTCCTTAAATTTCATAGAAAGCAAGAAGAAAATAAACGAATTTCAGAACAAACTACAGAAAAGTTGCAGCAAATGGAAAACTTGTCTAAAATCAGTAAAAGTTCTAAGAACTCACCATGACCCAAAGGGAAAAAACAAACAAAAATATATATATATAATCTAATACAAATGTATATTTTATGAAAACATGTGTTCTAGTATTTGAGAAACAGAAGCTGGTTATTTCTCTTGTGGATGCTCATTCTGAAATTCAAGCATGCTTATATTATTTGATAATGCAGGAAAGTAGCTTTATTAGTTTCCTGTTGAAGGAAGGAAAGAAAAAAAGTTTTTAAATACTGATGAAATGTTTCAAACTGTAAAAGTGAAACCTATTCTCTTTTACAAAATTGAATTCTCATATCTTTACAACCTGAGTACTTCTTTTTCCATACACACTATTGTAGTGGAGATATAAACCCAGAAAACACTAAACAAATGCCAGCAGATTAGCACAGGTGATTTAGATATATTATGTTGATTTAGATATCAACGTGCTATAAGAGATTACCTCCGCTGATCACAGTAGCTAAGAAGACTGAGTATTAATCAGCTAATGTTTGCAGCTCTTGGGGAGAAAAGCATAGTAGATAAAAACTAAGAATTATGAAGAGAACAAAAGGAGCATTAGTCAGATAGGTAAGAATAAGTAAACATCATAAATTAGGTTAATAGCAGGACTCTATATCTTCCTTTCCCTCCTATTTTGAAAATCCTTAAACTGAAGCTTAATGCACTTTATGTATATTTGCATGTATTCATTTAATGCATGCTCTATTCAATATTAACTATAATCAGTTTCTACAGTCTTTAAATAAAGTCTAGGAAACCTGTTTAGAATTCTTGGCCTAATCCTTCTGTACTTATTCTGTTGTGTTTTTTTTTTTGTTTGTTTGAAGTCAGTGTATAAAAATGGGAATAAAATGGGAACAGATGGATGCCCGGTCACAGGCCTAGCTTTACTACAAACTGAATAAAGGAATTTATATAATATTTATCTCAATGTGCTTCAGTGTCCTTATGTGTTACCAAAAAATATATATATATATTTACCTTAGTTATAAAATCAATGATTTAGCAAATCAGAATTTGAATATGTAGCCTATTTACTGTATAGTAAATATAATTTCCACACGATTAATGCTAATTTTGCCTCCAGTAGTACAAATCCATTCAGAACATGGTAATAAAAAAAAAATCCACCTTTAAGAATATACACTTGGTTTGTCCCCATAGGAAAATATAAGAAATATTAATATAATTGTACTAGATCTTATAAATATGTTTCCTAAAAACAGGAGTTGGCAAACTAGAGTCTGCAGACTAAATCAACCCCACTGTTTGTTTTTTTTAAATAAAGTCTTATTGGAAAATGCCATACCCATTTGTTTACATATTGTCTGTGGCTAATTTTAGGCTCCAAGAGCAGAATTGAATAGTTGTGACAGAAAGCATATGGCTAATTTAAACTATTTACTCTCTGACCATATGGAAAAGTTTGTTGACTCCTATCTACAAATAAAATAGCACAGAACCAGTGCTTCTATATCACGGACTAAAATCAAATAAAATTTTATGTCACAGTTTGATTAATTTTCTCACTGTAATATTTTTCACATGTTATATAAATAGTGATATATCCCTAACATTTGTGATTATTTCTTTTGGTTGGTTTTCTTTTCTTGGATAGTACCTAATTTGTTTCTGGATGATTTGCTATGACTCTTATTATTGTTATATTATATAAGGGCTGGACACATACACTGTGGTAATAAACAATCCCCACATCTTCATGACTTATAACAACAAGGGCTTATTTGTCATACCTACTGCATGCCCATCCTGGGCCAGCTGGGGGCTTCACATGCCCTCTCTCTGGGACCCAAGCTGATAGAGACTCTACTATCTGGTATGATGCTCATCACTGTAGCAGAGGGAAAGAGCATAAGCAAATGGCAC
Organism: Tamandua tetradactyla; assembly: GCF_023851605.1. Lineage (NCBI taxonomy): Eukaryota > Metazoa > Chordata > Mammalia > Pilosa > Myrmecophagidae > Tamandua > Tamandua tetradactyla. The sequence continues at coordinate 80,573,717 of NC_135335.1, forward strand.
ACTGTCTTTTAATGCATCCCACCCAGAAAAGGCATATCATGTCAAGTCATATTTCATTGGCCAAAGCGAGTCACCTGGTCATGCCTAACTTCAAGAAGGCAGGGCAGTGAAATTCTATCTCTTCCCAAAAAGAAAAACCAAAATACTTGAAACAAGCTCTTAAGACCATTATGCAACTGCCAAAAAATCTGAAAGAGAGATGTTCGGTGCCTCTCACTCACGAGACTCTGCACTAAATATGGCACCACTGTAAGAAGCGCAACACTGTTATTTGCCAAAATCTAGCTTCTTTGGCTCTAAGTTCATAGAGAATTGATAAAAGTAATAAACCATTCTTACAAACTCTATGACAAAGCTATCCCTAGCAGAATGAGAAAGTACTCCTTCAACTAAAATGTTAGTTTTAGTTCCCTGAACTCTTGGTTATTTACAAATTCCCTTTATTCATATTCAAAATAATTCCTTGGTTCTTGACAACATTTAAAAATAGCACTTGAAGTTCAGCAGTGAGTATCTTAATGTCTACAGAAATTCACTTGCCACACTGAATAAAATGTATTTAAAAACTGATTTTTTCCACTATTAAAAAGAGCATTTAAATCATGGTCTATTTTAGTTTCTAAAATTGCCTTCTTGCATTTTTGAAAGAAAGCAAACAATCAAAATAGAATTCATAAATGATGTGCCATATTCTTTTCATTTAATAGAATGAACTTGGCTTTATTTAACATATTACATTTATATATTAGTTACTTACATAACATCACTTTATTGGAATGATCAGACATAATTAAGGAATTTGTGCTGAGATTCACTTTTGAAAGTTGGATCTTTAAATCATATTGAATAATAAAACTTCCAATTCTACATCTCAAAACTATAAACTATTTCCAGATTGCAACAACAAAACTTTTTCTAAGTAAGAAAGATATGGAGCACATAGAAAAATCACTTATATTTAGTCAACACCCAAATTTTTTATATTACACTTAATAGTTACCGTTGAGACATGGAACTATTCTACACCATCAGTATACATTATTTCTATAATAATGGCTTAGGGAAAACAGGATATTTATAAAATATATACTGCTTTCTTGGTCAAATATAAGTTGATTCTATTTAATACAAGATTTTTTTCAGTCTGGGTGCTTTCACTATTGATAAAATAGTCTGTGGATGGGCTCCTCTAGCTAAAGGGAGCATATGCACAAGAAACTGCTTGCAGTGGAGATGACATATGTCACACCATGTGCCAAATACTATCCTGGGTCTGAAAGTGACAATTTTCTCATATATACTGGCATTTGGAACTCTTTAGCTCTTCTCTATAAGAGCTCAGATGATATTACTTGTGTTTCTGAAAGCTTGGTAGTAGATTCTCTGGCAAATATCTATTTTCCATTTTATCTTTTTTATCTGATAACCTTTAATTAACATGCCATGTGAACTATTTTTGCGGTACTTCTCTAATGTTAGGAATTAGCTTCAATCATTTATTCTATAGTCTTCAGGTCTCTAAGGAACATACAACCATATCTTTGTAAGAGCAAAACAGGTACAAACTGTGCTCCATTATCTAGGAAACTAATTTAGAGTTATTTAGGTTCGTTAGAAAATGTGGATAATTCTATACCTCCTCTATATCTTACCATTCTAGTCAATCTACCAAAAATCAATGTGTTGAAGGCCAATTGCCATATTTAATAAATGTATCTATTTATCAAAATATGTGTGTTAAAAAGCAACTGTTTTTAAAGCTTAAAGCACTTCATGTAAGATGGGATGGCTTCTGATCTTCTGAGGATTTTTAGTTGACTTTTTTATTAATTTCAGAAATTTAGGTTTATAGAAATGTAATTCCAAAATCACAGAAGTCCCATACATACCATTTTCCCTATTTGTAACACTTTGCATTGGTGTGGCAACTTGTTACAACTGAGGTAATGATATAGTTATAATTATGCAATAAAATAAAGTATATAGTTTATCTTAGGGTTTGATATTTGGTTGTACGATCCTATGTTTGTTTTTTCTAACTTTTATTCTAGTAACATATATATATATATGCAGTCATCCCCCCCTTTTTTTCATTTCCCCCTTTTAACCACATCCAAATACATAAAGCTGTGCTGTTAATTATAATCATATGTTGTGTTTTCATCACCACCATCTATTACCAAAACTTTTCCATCACTGCAAACAGAAACTCTATACCAATTAAGTATTTACTCATTATTTGCCCCAACCCTGTCCTCTGGTAACCTATATTCTAGTTTCTAATGCCAATAATTTGCTTATGCTAATTATTTTATATCACTGAGATCATGCAATATTTGTCCTTTTGTATCTGGCTTATTTTATTCAACTTGTCTTCAAAGTTCATTCATGTTGTTGCATGTATCAAAACTTCATTATCATGGCTGTATAGTGCCCTTTCCTTTCAGTCAGAAGAACTGCCTTTAACATTGTATGGCGGGTCTAATGTTGATGAACTCCCTCAGCTTTTGTCTCTCCCTCCCTCTTTTTTTTTTTTTTTTTTTTTTTGCATATGCTGTATGATGAGGGCCAAATTTCATCATTTTTGTCCATGTGACTATCCCATTATTACATCACCATTTGTTGAATTCGGGGGGAGGAGGTTGGGAATGCATGGGCCTGGAATTGGGCCTGGGTCTCCCACATGGCAGGCAAGAATTCTAACACTGAACTACCCTTGCACCCACTCTCCCTCATTTTTGAAAAATAGTTTTGGCAGATATAATTGTTTTCTTTTTTTTACTATTTTTTATTTTAATTATAACATATATGCAAAGAAAAGAAAAAAAAAGCATGGTGATTTTCAAAATACACTTCAATAAGTAGTTTAATTGTTTTCTTTAGGCACTTTAAATATTTTGTACCACTGTCTGCTTGCCTCCATAGTTTCTAATGTGCAACTGAAACTTAATCTTATTGAGACTCCTGTTTATATAACATGTTGCTTTTCTGTTGCAGTTTCCAAAACTCTTTCTTTGTCCTTTGCAATACATACTTTGACTACTATGTGCCTGATAAAAATCTCTTCGAATTTATCCTATTTTGTGTATACTGGGCTTCTTTAAAATGCACAGTCATATCTTTCACTTAATTTGAGAAATTTTCTGACATTATTTCTTTACATATTCCTTCTGCCCTTTTCTCTCTTCTCTTTTTGATACTCCAATAATACACATATTGATAGGTTTGATGGTATCCCATTGCTCTCTCAGGCTGTGTTCATTTTTTCCATTCTTTTTTCCTTTCTGCTCCTAAGCCTGAATCATTTCCATTTTTTTTGTCTTCGAGATCACTGATATTTTCTTCTGCCAATTCCAATGGACTATTGAAACCCTCTAGAAAATTTCTCAGTTACTGTGGCTGTTTTAGTTTCCCAACCTGTAAAACAACACCATTAAATAAGTTGGCTTACACAAAGAGAATTTATTGGCTCATAGTTTTGAGGCCAGGATAAATCTAAAACTAAGATGTCAGCAAGGCGATGCTTTCTCCCAGAAGACTGGAGTTCTGGGGTTGGTTGCTGGCAATCCTTGGTCCTTGGCGTTTTTGTCATAACAATGTACAGGGAAGCATCTCTACCTTTCTCTTCCAGATTCCATTTACTTTCAACTTTTGGCTGCTCTGTCTGGCTTCTCTCTCTATTTTTCACTCTACTTTTAAAGGACTCCAGTAGTCCAGACTAAAGTCCAACCTGATTCATTTTGAGCCACATCTTAGCTGATGTAACATCTTGAAGAGGTTTTATTTTTAATAAGTCAATGCCTACCAGACAGCAGATCATGATAAGAAAAGGCTTAAATGGGTCTACGATTCAGTCTGTCACTGTGGTCTTCATTTTCATATTTCTTCTTGGTTCCTTTTAAAATTTCTGTCTTTGTATTGGAATTCTCAAATTATTCATTCATTGTTTTCCTGATATCCTTTAGTCTTTCTCTGTTTTCCTTTATCTCCTTGAACATATTGGGGCTCTTCTTTTTTTTTTTAAGTGTGTGTCCAGCACGTCCAAATCCTGGGCATTTGTGTTAGTGGTTTCTTGTTCCTTTGATGGGCCATCATTTTCTGGTTCTTTCTTTGTTCTGTAATCTTTTGTTGCACACTGCACACACTAATATTTTAAAGTGTTAACTCTGGAATTTAGTTCCTGAGCTGACTTCTTAAGTTTCTGTTTAGCTAGTGATGTATGACAGAGATTTCCTTGAGTGGTGGGAGCTAACTAAACCAAGCCAATGCAAAAACAACTTTCATAGTCTTTGCAAATTGGCTTTTCACTGACTGGTGCTTCCCTGCAGAGTTTAGCCTTCTTATCAGGAAGATCAACCTGATGCAAATGTGAAGCGCAGGCTTCTCTCCCTCTTTTCTGAGCTCTGTGCTTGTGCTTGCTCCTATACTTAAGAATTCCCCTTTTACCAGAATCCAAATGCCCCCTCAACTCTCTATAAAATAAACTTTCTCCCCTGCCAAGTAGTCTATTGTCTAACTTAAAGAAAATAATCCTTTGTCCTGGGCCACTTTAACTTAATAGTTTCTTATACTGTTTTAGCAGTCTGCAAGCTGCTTCTGTCTGCAGGGCAAGTTCTTTGCAGGCAGGCCCCAGATAAGATTCCTAGATCAATCTTTCAGGCGGCCACCACATAGATTGGTACTGATATACAGGTACCCCAATATGTGCAAATGGGTTACTCTTCTCCCTCTGGTACAGGGTCAAGAAACCACAATAGAAGCACAGGATGGCGCCATAAGGCTCCGGGGAAGGAGGTGGTGGTGGGGAAGCTGCAGAAAGGGCATCACAAGTTTCTCCTTATTTTTTTAAAGCTGAATTTTCTTGATTCTGCACTGGCCTAGCTATGGCCAACCTTTTTTTGTCTCATCCATCTTCACCTGTAAGAGTTAGAGTACACAAAAGATTCCTTTTTTTTTTTTTTTTTTGGAGAATTATGATTCTTTTTTATCTAATGGTGCTGTCAGTTGCCTATAGGGAACAAACAAATGATTGGAAATGCCAGAGTTACCCATACTGCAAGCGAATTTTTTTTATTGTGATGAAATGACTTTATTTTACATGTGGAAAGAACGTGTCTTTTGGGGGTCCAGAGGGAGGAGTGTGCTGCTTTGAAGCTGTTATATACTCCAGAAAAGGCCATGTTCTTTTAATTCATTCCTGTGAGACCTATTGTAGATGGGACTTTTTTTTTTTACTTTTTTATGGTATAATATAACATATATACAAAGCAAAGAAATAAAAAAGCAATAGCTTACAAAGCACTCTTCAACAAGTAGTTACAGGACAGATTCCAGAGTTTGTCATGGGCTACCACATGGTCCTCTCATATTTTTCTTTCTAGCTGCCCCATAATATAGGAAGCTAGAGGGTTTAAATATTTTTTTATCACCACAACAACTTTTTTCTTTCTTTTTTGTGAAAAATAACATATATACAAAAAAGGCAATAAATTTCAAAGCTCAGCACTACAATTAGTTGTAGAACATATTTCAGAGTATGATATGGGTTACAATTCCACAATTTGAGGTTTTTTACTTCTAGCTGCTCTAAGATACTGGAGACTAAGAAAGATATCAATTTAATGATTCAGCATTCATATTCATTTGTTAAATCCTATCTTCTCTGCATAACTCCACCATCACCTTTGATCTTTCTATCCCTTTCTTTAGCGGTGTTTGGGCTATGGCCATTCTAACTTTTTCATATTGGAAGGGTCTGTCACTAATATGGGGTAGGGAGGTGGAACTATCTGATGATCTGGAGAGGTTGGGCACTCTAGGTTTCAGAGCTTATCTGGTCTAAGGACTCACCTGGAGGTTGGAGGTTTCTGGAAAGTTACTCAAGTTCATGGAACCCTTGTGGAATCTTATATATTGCCCTACGTGTTCTTCAGGATTGGCTGGAATAGTCCTGGTTGGGGGTTGGCAGGTTATGATAGGTAGCAAGGTCTAACTGAGGCTTGCATAAGAAAAACCTCCAGAGTAGCCTCTAGACTCTATTTGAACTCTCTCTGCCACTGATACTTTATTAATTACATTTCTTTTCCCCCTTTTGGTCAGGATAGAGTTGGTAATCCCATGGTGCCAGGGCCAGATTCATCCCTGGGAGTCATCTCTCATGTCCCCAGGAAGACTTTCACCCCTGGATGTCATGTCCCACATAGTGGGAAAGGCAATGGTTTCACTTCCACAAAGGAAATTTGACAATTAGAAGCAAGTTAATTTTTCTTTCTATAGTAAATTCATACATTGGTGCCAGGTAGAATTATCTCTGCATGCCAATCTATTCCAAAGTAGTAGAATAACCAGAGCTGACCTCAGCTGATGAACGCTCAGATGAAGAGTGTCGCTTACCTGGAGGGAGCAATTTCATCTGTCATTTTCCTAGTTTCAAATGCTATTTTATTGACAGTGGGAAAGCCTGGGACTTGTTCAATGAGGAGAATGATCCAAAGGACTGATCTACTCTGTTCATTTTGGCCCTTATCTTGTTTCCTTCAATGGAACAAATGTGGCTCGGGTTGGACTTACTGGTGCACCATATGATAGAAATAAAAGAGCTCTGGCTACTCAACTACAAAAAAATCTAGGAGCCCCATATGAGGCAGAAGCTGAGAGTTCTATAAGATATCACAAGCATCACATAAGAGGCTGCCTTAAATCAGAGAATGAGTTCATGCACTACACAGCAGTAATGGTACATACAGCCTGACATAGTCACTGCTCTTGGGCTCATCAGAGTTGAAGGAGAGGGGCATGATGTATCCTGGGTTTCCCAATCTGAGCCATCTCTGATTAAAGGACCTGCATCTGCTGTGATGGTTTGAAGCTGTATGGATTTCAGAAGATCATGGTCATAAAGCTAATCCGTTCCTGTGGGTGGAACCTTTTGATTAGGTTATTGTGGTCGAGGCATGCCCCAGATGAGTCTTAATCTTCTTACTGGAGTCCTATATGAGAGAGAAAAAAAGACACAGAAAAAGTAAGAAAAGATGAAAGAGAACAGCCAGAAAAGCTAAGAGAGAAGGGCACTCAGAAGCAGAGAAACCACAGAAACAGAGGGGAAGTCACTGAAGCCAAAAGCTGGACACAAAAAAAAACCTATGAGAGAAGGAAGAGACCACCAAACATTGCCATGTACCTTGAAGAAGAAAGCATTGCCTATTGATGCCTTGATTTGGACATTTTCACATTCTCAGAACTGTAAACTTGTAAGTTAATAATAATAATAATGGTTTGCAAAAGCCAAACCACTTCTCATACATTGTATTCCATCAGCTTTCGCAAAGTAAAACACCTGCCCAGACATAAGAGACTGAATTGAGAAAATGGGAATTATCCCATAAAGCAAAACTGCCATGATTGACCCCAACTCTCACTGACCTCCCTCAAAAAAGTGCAATACTACATCATTTAGAATTTTATGTTTTTTCAGTGGTTACAGTTATTTGATGATGTTTTGCAGAAAAAATTCCCCTATTGTTAGATAGAGAAATGAGTCCAAGGCAAGAGGCGGGACAAGATGCAACCCAATTCTGAGTACAGTTATCAGAAATGTGTAATTTTGATTCAGTTTCATTGGGAGGAAGGGAAGCCCAACATATGGAAAACAGGAATAGTGACCTTAAACATTAAATCTCTGATGGCTCTAAGGAAGTTACAATGTACAGATCTTAAAAACCCAACAGAAAAAAAAATCTCTTATCTTAGAGAAATTCTCCCTGAACTCCTTGTGGAAATAAATTAGAAAGAACATTGGGGATGTGACATATTCAGAAAGTGTCTTCTGCAAAAGCAGTGCAAATTTGCAGTGAAGGGAGCCATGAATCACAGAGTTCACATCACAACTGTTGTTATTTTAACCAGGGAGCTCAGCCCCTTTTAATTGTTCCAGTCAGAACCTTACTATTGACACTCCTAGAGTGCACCAAAATGGAAAGGAAACATGGAGATTTGCCTTGCTGCCTCCTGGTGGGTTAATTTTGGAGGCGCTGGCACAACAACTAACAATGCATTGGGACATAATAGAAACCTGGGCCCTTTTGCATAATCACACGAGTACAGAAATGTTTGATGAAACATTATTGATAATAACTCAAAACTGGTAACAGGCTAAATGTCTAATTCACTGGCCAAATGGATTGTATGAATATGCAATGGAACACAACATAGGACTCAAAATTATTAAATTTGAGTCACATGAGCCATATCCAAAATCACGATATTGAGCAAATAAAGCAATTACAGAATAGTACCTCATAAAATACCACTTGGGTCTCATCATATGCCTTATTTATGGATACATGCACTTACTAATAGTTGAAAACATACCTGGGGATGATACATAATAAATTTAAGATTGTCTTTACTTGGAAAAAGCCAGGAGGTAAATGTGAAGAGACAGCAGCAGGTACATAGGTGATTATTTTTTTTAACTGTTTTGCAGTGATTTATTCCTTCAAAATAACTGAAGCAGGTTTGGAGAAATGTCAAAATTTGATTGAACTTTGTTGGTGAACAGGCATTCACTGATATTTTCTACACCATTCTGCATGTTTGAAATATGCCATAAAAAAGTAATACCAGAAAACAGTGTATGTTAGGAGGAGAGAGAATTGCAACATACTTTAAAAATGGACGAAAAGAAACATAGCAAACTTACTTTTGATAATCAAAAGATGCTGTTTCTGGATTTTGTCACTGGGCCTGGTAAAGAGAACATCACTTTTAGAAGAAGGGACTAGAAGAACTGAAATGTCATAATAAAGAATAGTATGATTCTTTTAGTATTGCATTGTAAGATGCGTCATAAAATGTGAAAAAGAAAATAAGGGCTGAACCACCCGCAAAAAATATTGCTAATGGAATTCATTTTATAGAGCAAGCAACTTTGGAAAGGCGTCTGTAAAAGTTACAAGACTATTTCATAGGTGTATTGATCAGAGAGGAAATTTGGGTTAGAGGAGGAAAATTCATTAGAATTACTAGAAAGAGTGTGTGTGAAGTTAGTGACTTTAGATGAATGAGTTTAGGCCACTGTACCTGTTTGAAAGTATTATGTATCCCAGAAAAGCCACATTTTCATCCTGATTCAATCTTGTGGGGGCAGCCATTTCTTTTCATTCTGATTCAATACTGCAATGTGGAAACTTTGATTAGATTACCACCATAGAGATATGACAATTGGGTGTGACTTTTTGATTAGCTGGAGATGTGACTCCACCCATTCTAGGTGGGCCTTGATTAGTTTGTTGGAGTCCTTTAAAAGAGGAAACATTTTGGAGAGAGAGCTTAGAACAGAGACACTGATGTTTGGAGATGCTTGGAGCCCAGCACATGTCACCGTGAGATGATAAGCAAGCCAGAACCTGGAGAGAGCCAAGGGAAGCCGAGAGATGAAAGCCAGCCCTGGAGAAGCAAAGTGAAGAACCCTCACAGGAACAAAGGCTGAAAGCAGTGGAGCCCAAGAGCAAGGGACTAGCAGATGCCAGCCACATGCCTTCCCAGCTGAAAGAGATATTCCGAACCCATCAGTCTTTCTTGAGCCAAGGTATCTTTCCCTGGAAGTCTTCATTTGGACATTTTTGTATGGTCTTGGAGCTGTAAACTTGTAACTTATTAAATTCCCTTTTTAAAAACATTCTGTTTCTGGTATATTACATTCTGGCAGTTTAATAAACTAATACAGCCTCCAAGACCATTTAGAAAAGACAAAAAACTTCTATATATGGCAAGAAAAAGGAAGCAGAAACATACAAGTTTTGCATTTTTGCAACCAAAAAAAAGATGAGACATGAAAGCTGAACAGGAAAATAGACATTGTTTTGGTTTGCTAAAGCTGCTGGGAATACAAGAAATAGAATGGCTTTAAAAAGGAAATTTATTACATTAGAAGCTTACAGTTCTAAGGCCATAAGAATGTCCAAACTAAGGCATCCAGGGACAGACACCCTGACTCAAGAAAGGCCAATGGGTCCAGATCATTTCTTTCAGCTGAGAAGGCATGTGGCTGACATCTGCTGGTCCTTTGGTTTCTCATTTCAAACAGCTTCCCCTGGGGGCATTTTCTTTTTGCATCTTCAAATATCTGGGTCTCACGTTGGCTCTGCCAGCTCTGCCGGTTCTGTGGGCTGTTTGCAAAATAGCTCCCTCTTAAAAGCCTCCAGTAAGTGACCCCACCTTAAGTGGGAGAAACACATCTCCATAGAAGCCACCTAATTAAAAGGTCCCACCCACAATTGGGCGGGTCACATCTCCATGGAAACAATTCAATCAGAAAGATCCCACCCAGCAATACTGAATGAGGATTAAAGAACACGGTTTTTCTGGAGTGCGCAACAATTTCAAACCGGCACAGATGTTTAGCCAAATAGGTACCATTTTTCCTAAAGGCTGCACTGTGCTTCCCACCTCCTGCTTGCATTGGCTGGGCCTCTCTTCGGGTCAATGGCATTTTTCTAAGAAACCACCTGAAAGGAAGTAACTCCTACTAACTGACTCCACCAAAGAGGAAAGCTGGGGAAACAATTAGTAGGGATTGTGATGTAACAAAAGGTCTTAGGGAACAGAGAGAGGAGGAGTCCTGCTTGTGGCCCCTGGTCACCTGTTCTGCCCATCAGCGTCACTAAACGGAAAGAACCTTGACCTGGCAAACAGCCACAGTTCATCTCCTAGTGTCCTGTATAAAGCAGCTGGTGACCAGAGCAGAACAGAGAGTTGACATTCATCTTTACATGCAAACTCACACATGTACACACTCAGGAATAGCTGTTGTGGTGGTTTGAAGCTATATATACCCCCAAAATACATGTTCTTAGATGTAATCCATTACTGTGGGTGTCTTCCCATTGTAAGGAGGACATTTTGATGAGGTTCCCTCAGTTAAGGTGTGGCCCACCTCAAACAGGATGGGTCTTAATCTATTACTGGAGTCCTTTATAAGCAGAATGAAATCCAGACAGAGAGAGAGAAAGCCACAGACGGAGCAGCCAGAAGCTAAAATCAACCTGGCAGATGGGGGAGAGACCAGGAAACGCTGCCATGTGCCTTGCCTTGGGACAAGCTAAGGACCAAGGGTTGCTGGTGATCAGTCTTCAGGAAGAAAGCATGGCCTTGATGATGCTTGATTTGGACATTTTCCTGGTCTCAAAACCATGAGTGAAGAAATTCCCATTGCTTAACCCCACCCATTTCATGGTATTTTCTTTGAAGAGCCTAGGAAACTAAAACAGTTGCCTAGAGAAAAGTTTAGAAATCCTACTAGTCTCCTAAGGATCCAATTTAAGTTGTCCCTGCCTCCTTTTCAAGCCCCGTGGTTCACATGGCTCTTTTCCGAAGTAGCAGACAGAGTACAGTAGAAATAACCCCTGAGTCAGAGATGGTCAACCCAGCTCTGCCACTCTGTGACCTGAGACCCGGAAAGGCTGAGTGACTTGATCAAAATCCCACAGGCAGTTCACGGTGAGCCTCTTGTCAACATTTCTGTTTATACATCACGACCTCTGGAAAGGACATTGATTTTGTTTCGGGAATAAACTGATAATAACTGATTGTTCTCCTTCTTTTCTTTTTTTTGTTAGTTTAACTAACTAAACAAAATTTTAGTTAGATTTTTAGATTTTTGTTTGTTTGCTTGCTTATCAATCTAAGAAAGCATCTATGGGTATATTTTGCAGTTTTTTGCTCTGATGAAAAAATTCTATAACACACATACCAAAAAAAAAAAAAAACCCTATTCTAGAGCACAAATATCTACTATATTATAAATGAAAGAAAGGCTTTCCTGAAAATAGCCAAAATGTTTTAATTGCATTCAACAGAGTTCATACATAGTATGTTATCACATGGCAAAGGGCAAAAGTAATTGGGGTTGAATAAAACAGTATACTTGCTCTATTCTTTCATCAGAAGTTACATATGTTAAGAGCATTTAAAGGGCTAGAATATTTGAGTCCAATGCTCTGATAACAAAAATCTATCCTCTGGTAGAATTTGTTTACTTGTGTTTCTCAATGCTGATTATACATGGGAAACACCTAGGGAGCTTTTAAAATATTCTCATGCCGGGGTACCACTCCAGGCCAATTAAAGCAGAATCTCAGGTGGCGAGGACTAGGCATCAGCACATTTTAAAAGCTCCCTAGATAATTCTAATATGCAGTCAGGGTTGAGAACCACTGATTTAGACATTGCTATCCCAATTAATATTTAAATAGTCACAGTCTGTTGGCTCCACTAATCCAGTTGCATTACCACTGGCATATAAAAGATTATTTTTTAAAGACCATATGAAAAGGAAGATCAATGGGCTCATGAGACGTGAGTTGCTCTGTAATCCTCCTGTGTGCTGTCCATGCTGGTAGTCCTCTTGTGTTTTAACTCATCACACATGCTTTTGTAGAACTGAAAGTGTTAATCCTTTTCACAGACTCTAGGGCAAACCTTGATACTGAATAATCCACCGAGTTGTGTGTTTAAGATCTTTGCTTTATTAAGTCACCAGATATTCCTGGCAGCAAAAGAGTGGCAAGATGTCAACCTGAGCTTTGCTGAGCCAAACGAATTGGCTTTTACCGTACTTCTAAAGACGAATGTGCTCTTAGAGTATGTCCATTAGTCCCGATACTTTAACGAATGTACAGCTTGACAGACACAATAATTGGCATAGTTCAGAGTGTAAGAGAATCAATTTGATGACTCAGAATAAGGTCAAGTGAAAGAAGAAACAAGGATTTAGGTTGCACGCATTTCTAACCATAGCGATAAGAAAGATTACATTGTAAAAAAAAAAAACAAGATTAGGTAGACTTTGATAATCTATCAATGCAGGGGCCCTCTCCTCTCATTAACACTGATCAATAGAAAAGTGGTTGTGCTATAAAAGCGTCACTCAAGTTCCAGAGGAGTCACTGTGTATCCTAGCAATGTCTTTTCTCTTTAGAAATCTGGGAATCCACTCTATTGTAGCTAATCTCTGGAATTTCTGGCCTTATCTCCTGATTATTACCCAGTGAAATAGTTCACTTAGGCTAGGTTAGGGTTTTATTTTCCCAGGGTTTTGTCATCAAAATATTCCTGAGTCTTGACATTAAATGTATCAGAACTTTCTCTGTTGACTCTGGAAACATTCTTAGGGCTTAGGCATAATTCTTCTGATTGAAATGTGTTTTGCTCTTACTCTTCAGTGAGACAATAAAGGTAGATTGCAGAGAAAGCTCTTTTATTCCTCCTAAAAGACCTGCTGAGAACTACAAAAGACAAATACAAAAGTAAGTCGCTTAAAACTAATATGAGCCCTCTCCCTCATGCTGGGTCACAACTAAAAGAGACTTTCTTCTGGTCCCCCAATAACTAAGGGAAATCTAATTTTTAACCAAGCTTGACATGTGTCTTAGACAAGACTTTAGTCATGCTTGGCTTCACTTCTCAGGAATCTCTTGTTTAATTTAACTAAAGGAGTTTGGATTGTGAAGGAGGAGCTGACCCTAAACCTGATTTAGACAAAGGGAATCTAAACAGAAACCTGAAGCTATTTCTACCTCCTCTGGGTTCTGACCTTACCATAATGAAGAGAAACAAATCAAGCTAGGAGAAGGTGATATCTTTCCCTGACAGAAACACAGGTTTGAGGGTTTAAAAAGTGGAACTGATTGTGATAAGCTATTTGGAGGTTTTGATATTTGATAACTATTTTATGGCCTTTTTTGGGGCAGGGGGAGTGTATGTGCTGGGAATCAAACTCAGGTCTCCCACGTGGCAGGCGAGAATTCTACCACTGAACTACCCTCGCACCCGCTGTGGCCTCTTTTTAATAAATTCAAAGCAAATTTGACCTGAAAAGCACATGCAGATAGAAAGTCAATAAATATGTTACTACAGGAATAGTGGAAAAATGAATGCTGGGCCAGTTAAAACAATGCAACTATATTTGATCTTCTTTACCCATTTCTTTATTTTTTCAATTTTTCAGTTAGCAAAAATATTTTGTGTGTCTGCTATGTTCTCAGTATTTTAAGACACCCAGAAGAGGGATATGGCTTCTTCTACTTCAAGAGGCTAAACCTCTGATTGTGTAAATCAAAACACTATTAAACAATTTATGGATCATTAATTGTTAAAGCATTTGGGGCTGTGTAAAAAGGAATTGCAAATCATGTATTCTGATACCTTATCTTAGTACTTCAGCAGTTTTCTACTTGACAGAGTTCAGTGGCAATTTGACTTTGCCCTTATTTGGGGACTGGTCCTCTTACCCTTGAGAAAATTCTCTCTGTAAATTATTCTTCACTTTATGTTAGACAAACACAATCTAATCCAATCCAATAGTCTTTGGAGGCTTTCATGGATTTTTGACCCTGGTCACAATAAGAAATATATTTTACATCCTGATGCAACACATACTTCAGTCATATAACAGATAAAAAAGTTTGATGAAACTCTTCTAACAAAATGTGATACCCACTGATACTCCTATTTGATTCAATTCTTCTATTTTCCTTTTTTAGAAAAACTGCTGAACATGACCCACTGAATTGATTTTATAACCCACTAATGGTCATCCTGCTTCAGTTTGAAAAATATTACTCCAGAGTCTCCGGATCTTTATTTTGAATGAGCTTAGTGAAATGGGTCATGGATTTAAGGATCCCACACTCCATAAATCATTTTTTAGCCATCTCACAACTCATTTTCCAGTAGAGGCTTTAAAAGCTTGAGTTGACTTCATATGCACCTGTAAGCATGGGTGATAGATATTTGCTGGTTAGCCCCAAGAGCTCAGGGCCCTGTGCTTTCAGTTCACGTGGGTCAGAAATCTGTTTTCCCAAACTTGCCACCCTCTGCACACCACTTCCAATTTCTGACATTAAAACTGCAGCCTCATCAAACAAAATCTGTTTTGATATCTGCCCCCAACCCAGCCCTAGTGTTGGGACTTACTGTCAATATGGACAAAGTGCCCTAGCTCATGAATGATCTCTGCTGGGCATCCTCTACTGTTCAAGGGCAGACCTCTTCCATACATGGCAAAGGAAGTATGACAGTCATGAAAACATCGGGTCTTAGATTACTAAAATTGTGGCTCTCTCAGATTGGGACTAAACTCAGAGAGATGCAAGGGAACAGTCAGACAATGCTTTGATGCTGAAGATTGAATGCAACATTCAAGTTCAATGCAGAAAATTCATAATGAGCAAGATAAATTACTTTCAGTTCAAGGGAAGTAGAAACCCATTTTTTTAAATGACGAATATTATGTGCTATTACAAAAAAGACACATTTTATCTTACTTGTTACATAGGGTACACAATTAACCACCTGAATTGCTGGTAGAACCAGATTTTTCATAATTTGTTTACCTTCTTACATCCCAGGTGGAAAATGTAAAGAAGGATATTATTCATGCAATAAATATTACCGAGCACCTACCTACCATATATCAAACACTATCCTAGGCTCTGAGGAAACAGAAATTAACAAGCCAGTCAAGATCCTCATGTGTAAGGCCTTATATTTCATTGGGTGAAAGCAGTCAAAACACAAGTAAAGGATTTGAAGTTCAGAGGTGGTGAATGTATGCAAAAAATGAAGGGCTGGTGTGATGGTACTGTGTACTTCTGAAAGATTGGTTGGTTAGAATCTCTCTGCAATGCAGACGTATCTGACAGCTGAGTGGCACTGGAAGCAGCTCTGGAATGATTGGCAGAAAAAGCACTGCTCACTGAGTCACTGGCTCACTGGAAGAATAAAAGAAAGCTCATGATCCTGGAGTGTGGCATGCAAGAAGAAGGGTGGCAAGAGATGAGGTCAACCAGGAGGTGGGAACCAAATAATGTTTGAATTTTATTTTAAATAGGATAGAAAGCCTTTAAAATATTTCAGGCAAATCAGACTCATTCTTTTAAAAGACCACTCTGACTGCCATATGGATAATGAATTGCAGGGAAATAAGTAGACCAATTAGAAAGCTACCTTGAGAGCTGGAAGTGAGATGCCATTAGTTTAGTCTAGGGTGACAGTGGTGATAGGGTGACAGTTTGATTACTTGGTGATAAAGGAAATAGCCAGTTTGAGATTGAAGGTAAAAAGATTCTATATAAATAGCATTATGTGCAGCATGTCCTACTTCGTGCAAAAGCATCAAGAATAAAGCCGAAAACAAACATAGAGAGAAAGGAGATTTAACCTCTCATTCCTGTGTACATTTCCAAGTTTCAAACAATTGAAATTCAGGAATTGTCTTCACACTGAAAGTCTCAGAAACTACCACTGTTCTCAGAATCCTTTTTAAAATGGGGTATTGTACATGATGTGACTCAGAAACAATTGCAACATTAGGAGACTTTCATGAAAGAGACAATTCCATAAGAACTCACCCACAAAAAATGGAAAAAGAAGTTAAAATGCTGTGAAGAAAATGGGAAAGCCAAAGAGAGAAACAGGTAAAAACAACCAAAAGTTTCTAGAAAGTCAAGAAAAAAAGGGGGGTAGAGAGTAAAAAAT
Organism: Tamandua tetradactyla; assembly: GCF_023851605.1. Lineage (NCBI taxonomy): Eukaryota > Metazoa > Chordata > Mammalia > Pilosa > Myrmecophagidae > Tamandua > Tamandua tetradactyla. Next base: position 80,590,256 of record NC_135335.1, read on the forward strand.
TTAAAACGCATCCAAATTCTCCTTGAGCAAGTGGGAGACAATAGCTCCCCATGACTTCCACAATTCAGAATGTGGAAGGCACCCTAGATTTAATCTGACCCTTAGAAAGAATTTGTGGAATGAAATTGAATTGAACTGAATTTTATGGAGAAGGAAAGGGTTATTATGGTTATCCAACAATCTTAATGTTTCTCCTCATTAAGAACTTTATTGGCCATTTCAGGTTCATTCTAACCAAAAAATTTGAACCGTAAAAAAAAATCTGATGTCAAAAGTTGCTAGTAATAAATATCTGCCATTCGTTTCTCTATGGATTTATGCTCTGGAAATTTCTTTCTTTGTGAACTTCTTTTGTTAATCTATATTGGGGGAGTCTCTATGCCTCTACTTTTTTGTTATAAATTAAAATTCATAGAGAGTTAAATGTCCACAGCTGGAGAGTTTTGCACCTTAGGATACTTTAGAAACCATTAGTTAGATTACGTTAAAGTTTCATTACTGAGTTAAATAAATCATCCCAATTCCCTCCTCTTCTAGACTCTCGATTTTATAGTCTAAGACTGCTCTTCCTTAAAGCATCTTGCCCCTACCTTGGCTGGCTGCCTTTTACCTTCACAGTAACAGGAATTAATTTTAATCATCATTCTCCTTCTAAGAGTTGCCATAAATATCAACATTGTAGTAATAAAGCTTTTTATTCCAAGAAAGAATATGAAGATTCCTTAGGCCAGGATGTGTATAATCTCCTAAAATATGCTTTTATAAAAGGCAAGATACTCTATGTGTCTTTTGTCAGTACTTGATCAGATTTTATAATAGCTTTCAGATATAATGCCACTGATATAACCATGTATGCCTTAACTTCAACCTACTTTGTCACTCTTTGTTCCTAGGACTAAACTCAAAAGAGGCTAAACCCATAAAAACTAGTAAACTGTTGGAAAAAGCTTCTTGTAATATCAAAAGCCAATTCCTGTTTCTCCTCAATTACACCAAGATGTTCTCAAACAGGATTTAATTAATTGAATACACTAGTTATAGCTCTATCCATCTAATCATCCGTAGAAAATTTTTTCTCCACCCATTCTCTATGATTGGATCTTCAAAAGGTAAAGTTAACTAGGTAAAGGTTCATCTTACATGAGTACTTTAGAATAGAAGGGCTTTGAGACCTAAGGTTCTCCAATTAATTGTTTAATTGTTCGCTTTCAATTGAGAGGGGATAAAAGACAAAGGGGATAAAAGGGGAAATTCCTATAAATAAAACACAATTTGTTGGAAATCCTGACAGAATAGTTCCAAAAATAAATCCAAATTTCTTAACTGCTTCTACATTTTTCCAAGAGGGCAACCCCAAACAAAAACTTTTGAAAAAGATATCCTAGCTACCCCACTGCCACTCACCCCCATTTCATGGCCAATCGGATTTTATTATCTTTTCACAGTTCACCAATGCCAGGCAAAAAATAAAGTAATTGAATGAAATTAATTTAATAAACAAACAAAAATTATTGGGAAAAATCTAAGTCTCTTGTGTGCTACAGTTTCAAAGTTAGAACACATAAATGACCTTTTAACCTTTTTTTATTTTTTAAACTGAACAAGACTCTTTGCTTCTGCCATCTACAGAAGGGTAATAGATTCAGATCATGGGGGAATAACTCACCAGGGCTTCTATCACCTTACAGAGAGTAGATGAGGGGAGACTGGTGAGAACCAGAACAGAAGGTCCATTGTCAAGGGCAAGGTATCAGCAAGTTTGCTGATATGCTGACCAAGATTTCAGAGAGACCTAGATAGTTCCCCTTAATAAATTGGGAGATCTGTATTTCCAGGGGCCAAGAGGAAGGAGAGAGATTGGGTAAGAAACAGGTGGGTAAATGGCAGGCTAGAGACACAGAGAAGAATCATTAAAGTATTGTAGAGAATATATTTATTATCTAACAATCAGTTATAAGGTATTTGTGTTACAATGTCTCTTACATCTTGGTAAACCATCAGCAAAGTCCACTATATACAAATGCCTTGTTAATATGATGGGGAGGCTGGGACATAACAAGAAACCAGATCACACAGGAGACCAAGGCAGAGAGTAGGGCAGCATACTTGGAATGGTGGAACGATCACTTAAAATTCACTGCCAGAGGTGACTAAAGAAACAAAAACCAACCCTCTGGCCCCCAAATCTCCCAGGGCCTGAAAAGAATGCTAGAGTCCCATGACATGTAAAACAGGGGTCATAAAACCAATTCCACCTGAATCTATACAGAGGCAAGGGAGGTAAGCGGGGAGGGAGGGAGGGAAGATTTCCTTACTGACTTCTGGATTACATTTGTCCCTGGAATTTTAGATAAAGCTAGTTCAATTTGTAAAATATTAATTTTCTGGCATGTCCATTTTTCTAATCCTTCACACACCTTCTGTCCAGAGGTTGAGAGGTAAGGTCTTTTTTTTTTTTTTTAATTGACCACACTTTAATAAGGACGATTTAAACAGATAGTATAACTATGATTTGAAATTGTTTTCCATATGCCATTAATGCATATCTATTTCTTTTCATTGAGTCACTGGTTTCATAAATAATCTTGTTCTTGCTAGCTGATGTTTCTCACTCTTCACTAAACACTTTATTGGGCTTTATAAAATACATTAAACACAAAGTCACTTTCTTCATTCAGCTGGTTTATTGCAATAACTTATTTGAAATGACGAAAAAAATAAAATTCAGAAACACTGCTGCAGGATTATTTTAATTTTCAAGCCTAGATATACTATATACAAATGCCTTGTTAATATGATGGGGAGGCTGGGACATAACAAGAAACCAGATCACACAGGAGACCAAATAATGTTTGAATTTTATTTTAAATAGGATAGAAAGCTTTTAAAATATTTCAGGCAAATCAGACTCAATCTTTTAAAAGACCACTCTGACTGCCATATGGATAATGAATTGCAGGGAAATAAGTAGACCAATTAGAAAGCTACCTTGAGAGCTGGAAGTGAGATGCCATTAGTTTAGTCTAGGGTGACAGTGGTGATAGGGTGACAGTTTGATTACTTGGTGATACTTACTCTAATACCTAAAACAATTGAAAGCAGGGACTTGAACAGATATGTGTGTACACCAATGTTCAGATCAGCATTATTCACAATTGCCAGAATATGGAAGCAACCAAGTATCCACCAACCAATGAATGGATAAATAAAATGCTGTATATACACACAATGAAATATTACTTGACCGTAGAAAGGATTAAAGTTCTGATACCTGTGACAACATGGAGGAACTTGAAGACGTGTATTGAATGACACAGGCCAGACCCAAAGGACAAATATTCTATGATCTCACTTATATGAAATAATTAGAATAAGCAAATTCACAGGCACCAGAAGCTAGTTAGGGGATGGGGAGTTAATGGTCAAATTCTACAAACTTTCTATTTGGGACAATGGAAAAGTTTTGGTAAAGGGTGATGGTGATGGTAACATAATATTATGAATGTAATTAACAGCACTGATATATATATTTGAATATGGTTAAAAGGGAAAATTTTAGGTTGTATCTATATGTTACTAGAATAAATTTCTTTTACAAAAAAGTTCATGAAACTGTACAACACAAACAGTGAATGTTAAGGCAAACCATGAATTACAACTAACAGTACAGTTGTAAAATATGTTTTCATCAATTGTAACAAATGTCCACACTAATGCAAGATGTTAATAATAGGATGGTATATGGGAATCCTGTATTTTATGCATGATAAATTCAATTTTAAAAAGAAAGAATGGAACTTGCTCTATATTCTGGCTGGTTTGTTGGATAAATTTGTGGGGTAGGCGTGGGGAGCAAAGACTTGGCATCATTTAGTATGCAGTGTGTGGGGTTTTGTGTTTTCCTGGAGCAGAGGGATTGGCAAACTACAGCCTATGGGCAGAAAAAAAAAAGTTGTATTGGAACTCAGCTACCCTCATTCATTTGCACTACACAGAAAAGTTGTACGGTTCTGACAGAGGCCTATGGCCCACAGAGGCTAAAATATTTATTAGATAGTCCTTTACAGAAAAAGTTTGCCAAGTCACATTGCAGCACATTACTACCAGTCTGTGTAGGTGCTCAAAAACATTTCATAAAATCTCTTAATTATATAAAGGTTTATAATGGTTGAAGTGAGCAGGATATTCTTCCCTCTGCCCCCCAGATCCTCTCTCCTCTCTTCTCCACCCAGCTCTGAGCCCTAGTTGCTGACTTCTATGGATCCAGCAGCAATGGGCTCCTTGGCCTAGGGTTTCCTACTGGGTAGGAGGTAGGATATGCTTTGAGGCATTTTCTCTCCAGGTGCCTTCCTTGCCTGGCAGCTATTGAGAAGGCTATACCCCTCCATGCGCCTGTCTGGGAGACCTCCCTAAAGCAACAGCTACCCTTTCTAGGTTATGGTCCTACTTGCCCCCCTTGCTCCTCAGACCTAGCATGAGGTCTGGCAACTCTTGTTTGCATGAGGGGCTGTACTTCTCCTCATTGATTTTCCTGCCCTCCTATGTAAATATGCCCTTCATTAAGGTGTCATCCATCCTCCCATTTGGAGTGTGCCTCTTCCTGCAGGACCCTAGCTGATTCGTACTCATTATGACCTTGGCAAGTCATTTTACCTGTGGGAGCCTTCCCTGAAAAATGAGGATTAAAACACCAACTTCAAAGAGGTGCTAAAAGAATTTGATGGTATGTTGATAAATATTGTTTAGCACAATGTCTGGCACTTAACAAATCCTTACCAAATGTCAACTAGTCATGTTTTTACTTCTAAGCATATTTCAGATTCACATACCAACAAACAAATGTTTCCAGAATTAAGTAAAGGATGCATAGGAGTGTTAATGCTATTTTAATAACAAGCCAATTCTACCAACATCATTTTCTCCAAGCTTATTGTTTCAAATTGGCACACGGTGTTCTATTAGAGCAGAACCCAGGGCAATTATGCCCCCCAGAAAACATTGGCAATACCAAGACACATTTTTTATTTTACAACATGGCAGAGAGTTAGTGTGCTACCAGCCATCTACTGGGTAGAGACCAGGGATGCTGCTAAACATTGTAGAGTCCCCCTAAACAAAGAGTTTTCCAGTCCAAAACATTGCTGGTGCCAAGATTAAGGAGCCCTGCATTCGAGAATGATTTTAAACTAACATTTTGGAGGACCAAATAATTGAGGGATCTAGCCAGCCATAAGGTTGAATATAAATTCCTGCACACTCTCCAGTTTAGAATAGACATGCATGCTGTGGAGGGGGTGGAAATAAGTCTTTTCCCTACCATCTCAATGCTAACAGGAAAGATTTGCATAGATAGGCAAATCCCTAAAAAACAAGCATCGAAAGAAAAAGCCAGTAAAATCTTTAAGAGTCTCACCTCCCATTAAATATGAAAGAGGACAAATGATACTAACACCTATTTTAACAATGCAAAAGTGGAGGAGAGCAATTAGGCACTTCATAAAAATTCAACACAATACAAATGGCCTTAAGGCTTCATTTTATCTTGTTCCCCATCCTCCCCTCACTCTCAGTGGCCTCCTCTCCTAAATCCTATAACTAAGGTGATGATGCATTTCTGCTGAGCTACCTTACTCCCTACTTTGTCCTGCAACCTCACACACTGCAGATACACAGGCCCTTGTGCGGTCAAAGCAGCAGGGTTTGTTGTTGGTAGGTTTTTTTTTTTCCCCAAAGCAAGCAGATCACCCTCTTCCCACTTTCTGTGTTACATCTGTAAGTAGTAGTACCAAAACAATGCCTTAGAGAATCCCTAGTCAACCAGCTCTTTCAGTTTTATTTAAAGTCCCTCTTGCTCTCACGCTCACCCACTCTCCTTACATACACACTTCACAGAACTCAGAATCCACAGGAAGCAGTCCCCAGGGGTCTAGACTGGAAGACAAATCTGAGCTGTGAACAACAAGACTTCATGCTGAACTCAAAATCCGTGCTTCCGTCTGAAGATTAAGTCTTTGTGGCGGGTCAAGCTTAGCGGCCTCCCTCCTCCTTTCCTCAAAAGGCATTTTCTCCCCCAGGAAACTTTCTCCACTATTCATGCAAAGAGTGGGCAGTGCCTGGCAGGGTTGCAAACAGGACCAGACATATCTGCATGCAAGTGTTTGGCTCAAGCAAGACCCTCACTTGATCACTATTTACAGTACTTTCACCTGACAGGTGATAAAAATCATTCGCTGCGACTCTCCCTGACTTAGGTTAGTAGACCAACTCGTTGCTTATCCAACTCTTTGCTAACTCCAATTCTTAACAAATAATCAGTTGCATACATTTAATTTGATTTAAAAAATTAATAATAAAAGGATAGAAATCTCCGGAGTGGACATTTTCAATAGACACTATGGAAAATATACTCATAGAAACAAGTATTTGGATAAATTTGCAGGTCAGTGTCTTTATGCAAGCTAAAAATGTGTATCCAGCTTCAAGGAAAAATATAATAAAACCCTTATGAGGTGCTTTCCTATACCACCAATCCAATTATATGGTAGGACAAAATCGTATTTTGATATAAATCAAAATATATTTTATTTCTCCTTTAATGATTTAGAAAAAATATTGAGCTATTTTCCTTGCTAAGAGTGATTTGATGGTAATGAATCACACTTGATTACCTTAAAATTAATTCCTGATATATTTCATTATTTTTAAATATGTGAAATAAGTACAAAACCCTATTTTTTTGTACAGAAAAATTCCTATGGCTTATCACTGTGTTAATGTGCAGAGTGAGAGCAGTTCCTGTATTATAAATACATCTTTTTCTCTCTAGATTCATCAGAGGATATGCTAAGCTTTAGAACCTCAAATTAAAAGCCCTTTGAATAGGTTTTGAACTGCTAAAATGGAATGCAAGATTGAATATAAAGGGGTAATACTTAGGCTATTTCTTGGCTTTGTCTCATGGGAATCCCTTCCAATGGTGGCAAGCAATATACTGCACCCAAAAGCAGATAAGGGTCTATGATCATGGAATCTTTGAGAAAGTGTGTTGCCAAGGTTCAAGGAATGCAGAAAGAGGACTGTTTAATGGCTTATATTCTAAGAAAGACCGTTCCACTATATAAGTGTGAATTCAAGAAAAAGTGGTATTTTAGCAATTTTATGAAAATGAAAGGTATTTAATAAATTGAGCCCCTGTTCTTCCCAGGGTCAGTTGTCATTCCAAAAACCATTATTCTCAGTTGAGCATACATGAAGAAGTCATATTTTGTGTAAATGTACACCACAGTATGACTAGAGTTCTCTCAAGGAGATGCCTTATTGAATAACTTTTCCAACTTCACATGTTCACATTCTTGAAAGACGAATGGATCCTTCATTAAAGAGATCACAGCTTTTCACGTGTCATGCTTGAAGACACACAATGAATTGGTCATTAAGGAAGTTCAGCCACGCAGAAAGGACAGGAGAGCCACTGGATGACTCTCGTAATGACTCAGACAATGTTGGCAATGCTGCTTTCGCTTACAGGATGGTTTATAGTTGCAGAACAAGCATTAATTTTCCAGACGTAACAAATTGGTGAAGGAATCAACCACCTTAGGACCGAATGTCCACCTCCTGAAAAAAAAATAGCTTCTAACTAACGTTTTTCATCCAAATATATCTCTTCCCACAATATTGCTATCCCATCATATTTCTTTTGGCTATAAAAAATTATGCATCTTAGATATAAGTCAAGGTAGTTGTACTTAAGCAACTAATCTTTTTCTCATTAGATCATGTCCATTCAAGGGAATACACCTTTAAGATTATATGTTTTGAAATAGAAAAGCAAGTCAGACTATCTCAATTGCTTCATGTGGATTTGTTTACCATAGGCTGAGTCAGTTTTGATTTGCTTACTAGTAATGAAAGACATTTTATTTACCCATTGTGTCCAGCTAATCAGGCTTCACCATGGAACTCGAAGGAATGAATAGATCTAAATCCTTTCATTTGATAGTATCCAAATATTTGAACTCAAGATTTTTCTGTGTCCGGCTGAAATGTGTTCAAGAATTAGGGAGGAAACTCTTGTCTTCAGCAGCAGCCTCCCAATCCCCTCCCTTCCCCTTTGTCGGTGTGACAGGGGAAAAAAATCTGGCATAGGTCGTTCTTTCAAGGATAAACCGTAAATTTGTAAGCCTGTGCAAAAGCACTCTTTAGTAACTTTCTGATTAATTTTGAAACTTTTTCACCTTGTAGTGCTTCAAGGCCAAATGAGCCTTCAAGGAGGTCATAGGAACATGAGAATATAAGAGATGCCATAATAGGTCAAATTAATGAGCCAGTTAGTTTGATACACTTTCTCAGAGAGTGGCAACAAGGCACATTTTGTGCATGCTGTCAACTCAACATGTTTGAGGCCATAAGCAGGCATATATTTCTTGGATCAGCTATCTATTTCAAATGTCCATGATTTCCTGGACATTTTCCTATAATGCAGTTTCACCCATAAATTCATTTATACTGATCTGATGATATTTTAATCAAGTACTACTCTGTAAACCTGGTACCTTTAGCTTGACCTAAACTACATGTTCCACATTTCCAAAGGCATCTCGGTTAAATTAAACTGGGCGTTAGTACAGTGACTGTTTGTGAGCTTGTACACTTCATCCAATTACAATCTCTGTATTCAGAAGAGTAAATGTTATAAGCCTCCCAAACAGGTGGTTACCAATTGTCCATCTATGACTCCCAGCACTTCATGCCAGATTTTCTTATTGCCCCAGGAACAATATGCTCTTTCTAACAGTCCACTTAAATGTTTCCAGTGGTTAGCCTATTTCCTTCTCTTTACCAGAAAAAGCCAATGATCAGAAGTTTACACACAGAGGAATACACACACACACACAAACGTGCAATCTTAAGCATTGTTTGTTAAGGCTTAGCAACAGGAGCTTGACCATTTGGCAAGCAAGTTATGCGATTGACCTGGGCCCATGAACAGCCATGATAGGGATGACATTTTAAATAACCACCACAACAAAAAAATTAGCAATCCCTAAATTCATTTTATGAGTCAAGAAGGGGAACTGTAGTGTGTTATTTTATCCACAACAATAAAATAACTTTGGTACAATATCTGAGGCATGTTACACATAAACGGAAACACAATGGAACAACATGGCATTTTATCAGTTTGAGAGGAAGCAAACGTGTGATATAAAAAAAAAGGTGGGGGAAGGCAGGCCACAGTGGCTCAGAAGGCAGAGTTCTCGCCTGTCATGCCAGAGACCCTGGTTTGATTCCTGGTGCCTGCCCATGCGACAGAAAAAAGAAGGGGAATCTTCCATTTCCTGAGTTGGTCTCTCAGCTCTTGCTTCATTCCTGTAATAATTTTTGGCGGGTTTAGAAGAGAATGGTTCAATCTTAGACTCTGAAAGTTCCTTGTTTTATAGATACAGAAACTGGATCCCAGAGAGTTGGAATGGTATTTCGAAGGTCAGCCAGCTGATTTTTGGCAGAGGTAGATCTCAGAGGCAAGTGTGGTGGCCGCCAGACAGCCGTGATGAGGAGAGCATGGGCGGGGTCTCTTCTCTCTTGGGACCACTTGACGTCACTACCAGGATAATAGCTTCTTTTCAGTAAGACTTTGTTTTCTTCTAAACTCACACAACACAAGCACTTCTTTTGTGAGTAATTAAAAAGAGAAAGGCAAAACAAATACACCCAAATCCTACCCTCATTTCTCAATCTACCAAGTAATCCTATAAATTATTTACTTTAGGATGACTTGGGTTAAACAGCATTCTCTGCATACTGCATGAGGTGTCTTTGATTTTGAGCTTGTTTTAAATAAATAGTTCCATCAAAATAGAATGGCCTTAACTCCCAGCCCTGGGAATAAACAAATCGTCTCAATCAATGATGCTGAGACAATGATTTAACATTTTTCAAGAGGCTAAGAAAAGAAATATTTTCATGCCTGTAGCACTAAGTCAGAAATAGCCTTTGGCACATATTTAGTTTTGGTCTTTTCAAAGGTTGTGGGAAAATAGGGGGAAAAATTATAAACAAAATTAGCTAGGCTACCATGACAACAGCAAGTACTCAGAGGCAGAACTTAAACTCTATGGAAATCTCAGAGGAAAGGAGAGGAGGGACCCTGGGACAGTTCTTCAGAGAAGAGGCATCAACTGTAAAGAGAATGATTGCTAAGTGGACAGACACTGAAACAGATACCTATGGTAATGGATTTCTGGGGTGTGAAATGTTATCAAATGGGCATTGTTACTGGACAGAGATTATTTGCTTGAAATTGTATGTTTTGTGCTATATCGAACTCAAGGTGGAAATATATGTCCTAAATTTTTCCTACTGTTAACTGTCATTTATTTTTGCTTAAGGGATACAAGAAAAGGCTGCAGGTTTGGGAGTAAGCAAAAAATATTTGAGAATTTTCTTTTGCAAATTGAGTTTGCCAGAGTGGTTGAGTCACAACTCAGGAGTAGACATTAAGCCTCCTAGTGCTCTTTCAATCACAGCGTGATATTTTTTTCTATTTAAATTGTAAATCTTCAATATCTAAATTATTTTATCCAATCAGCAAGTAAATTCATTCAATCAGTAATATAAGTAATTACCTGGGTATTGGCCTTCTGTAACAGTTGGGAATACATTGGTGAACCGGAAAGATTATTTGTTTCATTTTAGTTGAGGGGAACAAGTAAAAGGACAATAAACAAACTGATAAATAAACCAGAATGTCTAGACAGTAAGAACAACAAGGAAAAAGGTCTTGAGTCAGTAAAGAGTTTGGCATGAGTCAAGCGCAGGAAGGAGGCAACTATGTCTAGAACATAGTGGACAAAAGGGAATGTAGTTTGAGATGATGTTTGTGGCTGAGGCTGGGAGGTGAGCATGGAAGGAGTGCATGGGAAGCTTCCACTTATGTCCCCAACTGGCTATTTTTCACACATCTCTGAGAGTGATCTAAAAGCATAAATAACCTCCTACCTGGATTGTTATAGTTCAAAGAGTCTCTATTCACATTGAGTATTGAAGGTAAAACTGATATGACACGATGATGGTTTCGATGTGGAATATACAGGAAAGGAAGCACGAGCAAATCCTAGGTTTTTAGCCTGAGGCAGTGAGTGAATGTTGTCATTTACTGAGAAGGGCATGACAAGGGGAGCCGGTTTGAAGGAAAACTGCCTTATGAATATTTTCACTTTGAGGTATCCATTAGCTATCCAAACAGCATTGCCAGATAGAGAATTGCACATATAGTCTAAGCTGCAGGGAGAAGTCTGGGCTGGTAATGTAAACTTGAGTGTCATTAACCTATAGAAGACACAAAGCAATGAACCCAACTGAGGTCACCTGAAGTACAGAGAAAAGACAACGTTCATGGCCTATTCCTGGGTCACATCAATGTAGAGGTCAGGGAGCAGAGAAGGAATCAACAAGGAGCCTGAGAAGGACATATCACCAGGAAAAGAAGCTTGCTGTGTGTCACAGAAACCAAGAAAGAAGTGTATTTCCGAAAGAATGGTGAATCATCTGGCTCATACTGAAAATGTTCAGTAAAAAGAGAAAGAAAAGTTTATGTAAGACATGGTGATGGAGAGGTCCTTGGGGATAATTTAAGACTAGATTCTTGGGTTGGTAAGGGTGATCATAGTTTTGAGGGAGTTGGGCTACGAACGAGAGATGTGAAAGTGAAACAGTGAATCTAAGCAAACATATGTTCTACACAGAAACAGAATTTTGTTCTACAAGGAAACAGAATTTTAAAAAGGTACCTACCAGAAGGAAATATAGAGAAGTGGATAAAATTTGAAATCATTAGTTGACCAAAAAAAATTTAGATGTAATCATGATCAAGTTTATGTTACCTCCCAGTCTTCTTACAAACTCTATTCAGAGATTATGTTCTCTTCTTCTTCTGGATGAAAACATGGGCAACCTCATGAGTTTTCTAATAACTCTTAGTAATTCCAAACTATTACAGTAACCTTAAGTCAAAAACATGATCTCAATTTGGTAATTAGAATGTCCAGTACCATATTAAAAGTCAAAGCTTCCAATTTCATTCTTAGCAAAAGCTTATATAATATATATACATATATATATAAGCATATATATATATGAGGGTTTATGAAAAACTTTTAGACAGATTCTTAATTTTAAACCCAACAATGCCCACAGAAATACCCTGCAGATGCCCTCATCCAAGAGTAGGTGATTTGCTTCCCTCTTTCTTATTCACCATCTCTTCCCTGGCTAGCTGCTTTTTCTCATTCCCTCTGGGACTGGAAGACAGCGGAAGCAAAAAGAAAGAGATAAGGAGAGCAGGAATGTTCTCACCTGAATGACTGTTTTGTTTAGCTGCCTTTTGTGCTCTTTGACTTGGTTGATGTTTAAAGTTGTCTCTTTCGTGGGATTTTTTTTCATAGGTTCCTTGGAGATCCCACAATGCCAGTGGCCTCTTACCTGCAATTCTCTTGACCAAATCATTATGCTCTTCTATATCAGTTTTCTTAATCTCTCTGCCTGCCATCTCCACTTTCTCCTCTGCTGAGGCCTTTTCAATCTCCAAAGATGAGCCTAATCAGGCAAATCAACAGTGACCCCCACAGTAGGACTTTCTGCCTCGTAGCTCTTAACAAATCCACCAGAAACACTCAGGCATGCTCTGCCCAAACAGACATGGGAATATAGCTAGACTTAAGGCAACATCAGTTCTTCTCCACTTTAGTTTTCAGAACCATTCCATCTCTGCCTTTTAAGTTTTTCAGAACAAGGTGAGGCACTTGCATCCATTAACCACCTTCACACTCTCCAAGGGGTCACGTTGCAGGCACTTCCACAAACCTGAGATGAGAGGCAGGCACCAAAAACTCCTCCACCTTGGGGTGGGGGAACAGTCCTCATACATGGGCTGCTCTGTTCAAAGAAATTCCCCCCCAAGTATTGTTTTAAATCTGACATTTTCAAACCCACAGTGTGTGCACAGACTTCGAGGATCATGCAACCATTTGTCTAAAACTCTTTTGGAAATTTTGCATAGAGTTTAGCACCTACTCTGTAATGCAGCATCTATTTTAGGATGATACTCAGCTGAAATTGCAAATTTATATCCTACTGCAGATTTTTTAATGGAATACTCTAGAGTAATCACATAGGTTGCTATGAGTGATCAAGAGGAAAAAATGGACCATCTGAGAAAGAAACGGAGTAATTGGAGAAGGAAAGTTCCTGGAGTAGGAAAGAAAGGATGCAACCCAGAGAACTGGAGGGGAGATGTGATTATGTGTAACTCAAGCATATCAAATGTTCAATATTTCCAGTGAAATTTTTCAAAATTTAAATTTGTAATTTGATCTCATTTTTATAACTCTGAAGCCAGTACAGATGCTTGTGTGATAAACTAGTTATCAGTAATATTTTACTGTCTTTATGTCAATAATACTATGATAGCATGTTTCCACCTATTTTGAAGCTATTGTAATCATTTTGTTAAATATTTTAAAACAATTTTACTATTCTCCATTTTCCTGATAAACATTTAAAAGTTTATCTTCTTCACAAAATCTGCCAAATCATAGTAGAAAAACAACATTAGTACAGATTCCTAATCCCTTATCCAAAATTCCAAAATCCAAAAAAGCTCTGGAAAATTTCAAGGCTTTTCATAAATTTTGGTGACAAATCTGACTTAGAGGATACTCACGGTCTCTACTTGTCCTTCTTATTATCTGTTAGCTGGAAAAAAATGTATTGATCTGTTTGATTGTGGGGTTCTGTCCCAGATCTTGCTGAAAGCATACGACCATATAGAGTAAGTGCACAATATTACTTTTTAAAATCTGGACAGGAGTGGGAGGTGGGAATCTGAATATTCTTAAGCATTTCTGGCCTCTAAGAGTTATGGATGGAAGGTTGCAAAAATTTTTAATAGAATATTTTGTGAATTTAAGACAACTGAAGCATTTGACAAAGCCCAATTTTACAGAATTCAGCAGAAAGTGTAGCTTAGAGAAATCGCAGAAAGAGCTTTTTGTAAACCTGCCTTACCTATATCACCAATAGCTTGCAAGGACTCCAAAGAGCAAATTAAAGCAAGATACAGTACATTGTCTCCAAAGAAAGCTGGCCTTTTCTGCTGGCTTCCTTATTTCACGTGGCTTACAATGTTAAGCATGTTATTAACCAGAGCACTCTTGGAAGTCTTTTGACCAAGCCAGCCTTCAAATCCCCGGAGTTTATGTAGAACTGCACAGTAAATCTATTACAGTAATTTTGAAGGGAGTATTAAATATATTACAAATACAAAGAGAAACTACATTTAATCTAGCTTTTAAAAATCGTACTTTAAAGTCATTGGGTAGGAGGATAAAGTTTATGGTGCATAATCTTATCCTCATGGAATTTTGGCAGACCATCAAAATACCTTCTGATACCACAAAACTGTTTGAAGGTTTAAGAAGTTCTGCATCAGACCAAAGAGCTTTTTGAAAGTGATAGTACTGAAACTTTGTGTGCGGTCAACCATTGTGTTTAGGCCCTACATCACTCACTAAGCTATCACCTAAGAAGAATAAAGCATTCTATCATTTGGGAATCATGACCACGCCAATGTCTGATTTCTCATGTGTTAAAGCTGACTCACAACTAAAAGAGAGTAAACATAGACATGGGTAAATACTAGATAATATTTTTCAACCTGAATTGTGGACAACAAAAAAAATTGAGAAAAACACTATTAATGCCAAATAACATATTAAAAGTGCTGAAAAATGTGTATGTTGCAAGTTAAGGCTGCATTATTCATTCCTTTGGAAGAATGACTGGTAAAAACAGGAAAAAAAATAATGTTCAGTAATTAAGATGGGGATTTAGCTCAGAAATTGATATGTCTTCTAAATTTTATTAGAACCCAGCCAAAGCATCAAACGCCCAGTGGTCAGCCTGCTTTCTGAAATGGTATAAGTACAGAGTTAAAATACAAGTTTAATAGAAGGCTATGATACAGATACTAGTTAGATTTAAAAAAGAAAGGCAGTGTCACAAAAAGAGTTTTCCATGAGAATATTTTGTGACGACTGCTTATCTCTACTGTGTCCAATATTATTTTCTTTAAAGATGATTATTATGTGTTTAGCTTTAGTTCAACTACTTTCTTTTCTGCATGAATTTCTAGTAATGATCATTATGGAGAAGAAAGAGAAAGGGGAAAAGATGGAGCAGAAGAGGCCAGGACGAAGAAAGCCAGCGCTACAAGAGACTCTGACATTTATGAGCACTAATGGACAGATGTCAAGATTAATGACTGCTGTATTCTGAGATGCTGAGGGCTTTTTGTATGATGTTCCCCTCAGCTCCACATTCTGTCTGTCTTGCGTGTGCTGTTGTTTAGTCTGTGCTTTACCTTCATTACAGACCCTCCTCTTATGGAAGGGTAAGAACCGCATCTTGTTTTTTTGCATTTCCAGTATTCAGAATCAATAAAAGTAAACATCCAAAGAGACTCTGCAAATAACTGAAACCAAACATACTTAACAAACATGGAAAAAGAAAACACTGAGTTCACGGAACAAGAGGATGTGTAGTTGGCGTTGAGTTTTTGACTTTCAAATCCCGATTCATAACAAAAAGGTCTAAAATGACCAAAGGCACAACCGTGACACAAAGAAGATAAGCAGAAGCGATTGTTTGGAGGTTTGGTTTTGTTTTTCCGGGAGATGAAATTTGCTTTTTCTAGTTCCCTTCCAACATTTTGACAAAATAATGATGTGATTTAAGAGCATAAACCTTGCAGCTCAATTGTAGCAATTTCTATTTTCATAAACCTGATGTTAGATCATAAGCTGCCCAGGCTTGCGCTGCATATTATAAAGGATAGTGCCTTGGGGTGATAGCTACTTTTACAGTTTCGCTTCCCAAATTTTTAAGTAGGAAATACTTTTTTTCAGCAGAGTTCACTAATTTTGGTTTTCAATATTCTGTACTTCCTTCCTATTTTTTTTTTTAAAGACAGAACCACTGGAAGTAACGAAAACATCTATGCAATGGTCATGTCCCTTAGACTTTGACGTGACTGTACAGAAACTTCAAGTCATTTGGAGGAACTGCACATCCACAATGGGCAAAAGGGTAAGCAACTTCACATATCCTTTCCCCTTTTTCTCTGACTATAACGCATTCCCATTTTATTTAGGAGTGCGTCTAGCTCACTTTTCCAACTCAGCCAGACTAGCACAGAGACGTTTCCTATTTCCCCTCTCCTGTGCACAGAGACACATTCTCTAGAGAGGTCCTTTTGGTGTCAACCATTACCTCCTAGGACTGAGCATGCTCAGAATCAGCCGCATGTGTCAGGGAGAAAATCTGCTCAGCTAGAAACCAGCCTTGAAAGAGCTGTAGTAAACAAGGAAGGTAACATATTCACAAAGGAGGTTAACTCCCACGCCAAGGAAGCCTAGCTTCAAAGCCCCTGAAAAATAAAGGCAGCATTATGAGGCTGTCTTGTTTGAATTTATGGGGTTTTTTTTAGACTTTTTCATGACATTTTGTAAAACAGAAGCTAGCTAAGTGCTTTTGCTTGTTGTTCAAAAATCATTATTGTTGAAATTAAAATAAATTAGAGAACAAGGTCTGTTCCTCTTTAGTAAGAAAATTTAGGCTACATCCCTTCTTGACCTCACTGCTCAATATATTTCCACTGAAGGTATTACTTTCCACTTGACATTTTTGTCACTTTAATGTTAAACTTTGGCTCAAAAAAATACCTATGTTTTATTTTTTAATTCATACTAATGACAATTATTTTATTTTTGTTTCTATTTCCTTAAATAGGTTTTGGAAATAACCTCCCTGATGTGTATTTAGGCCAATAAAACCTGAAAAGAAAATCACCATTTGATTGTCTTAACCCATGCACATCTAAATAAAAGCAAACGTTCACCTGATGTGCACAAAAAATTTGCCCTGCATGCAGTAATTCATGTCTTTCCCTGTGTTTTAATTTTCTGGCCACTAAAGCAAATACCATGCAATGGGTTGGCTTAAACAATGGCAATTTATTAGTTCACTGTTTTGAGGCTAGGAAAAGTCCAAAATCAAGTTAGCATCAAGGCAATGCATCCTCCCAGAAGACTGTGGCACTCTGGGACTGGCGGCTGGCGGTCCCTGGTTCCTGCCTTCGGCAGTGCGCATGGCAGCCTTTCCTGGCGGTCCGGGTTCCACTGGCAGTCAGCTTCTCCCTGCTCCCTCTGACTTTTTCCCTGGGACCTTCCCTATAAATAAACCCTCCAGGATAAGGGTTAAGACCCATCCTGCTGCAGTTGTATCACAACTTAACTGAAGTAATCTCATCAAAAGATCCTTTCATAGGGGGGTTCATATCCCAAGAATGGATTAAGTTCAAAAATATCTTTTTCTGGGGTACCTAGCTCCAAGCCACCACACCCTGCAAACAGAGTTCACATATGTGCACACTGCCTGAAGTACACACACAGGGGAGCCAAAGGGGTCGCTTGCAACAGCTAGCTTCTCTCAACAGTCCCCACCTGTTCCCCCCAATTGAAAACCAGTCCACAAAAGCATAAAATCAAAGAAAAAAAATTGTGTTTGACAAGCATAGCTTAGGGAAACAGCCCCTAACTTACCTTTCTATTTACATTTCCAGTTATCACTCACACGGAGCCCAGCTCTCTCTTCAGATGATGGAAAGGTTGTACTTCCAGCTAATCTGAAGTTTGTTGTGTCGTATGACTTGCTTTGGCTAGTGACATGTGAAACACAGGAAATATTTCACTTCTCGGGAGACCTTTTAAGAACTGCTTTCTCTTTTCCCTGGGAAACTCAGGTGGAGGTGGAGTCTCCATCTGCTTGGATTATGGAGAAAATGAGCAGTGCCTCCCCTCTGCCAATCTACAATGAAAATGTAGCTTGTACAAAAAAATAAACTTTTGTGGTGTCAAACCGCTGATGTGTTTGGATTTTTATTATTATTATCGTTATTATTGCAACCGAATTCAGCCTACCCTAACTAACATACCATCTCATAAGAAGCACGCATTCCCCCACAGGAGACCACAAAAGTTAGCGAACATCATAACAAGTTCATTCAAATCAACACATTCAAATGTTCTTACAAATCTACCAAAAGCCACTTGCTCTTTAATTTTAAAATCCAAGCCTTTTTATTTTAAAATATGCATTGTTTTGTGTTTTAAAAATTGTCCTTTTAACTATCATGATGGTCTCAGCAGCTATAGGAGTTTAAAATAGCATTTAATAGTAATATTAACAACATTTACATTTGCATAGCCCCCGAAAAGAGTTTAAATCCTGTTTTATGTTTATTTCATTATGATTCAGGGAGGTTTGATTAAGGGTTTCTCAGTTTTATCATGTATATTGTTTGGAGAATAATGTAGCAACTCTTATGTCACACTGAAATGTACTTACAGAAATAATAGATTAAATGAAAATATTTAATGTTTATAAGGAAATTAAATACTATTGCTATTGAAAAGAGAATATATTCTAAACACACAAATACATTATCTACATGAGGAAAAGAAAACAGCTCCATGTTTGACTACTTGTCAGTATCCTAAAAATGTCTTCAAGAAATCATTTGGAAGTTAAAGAGCATTAGCGCAAGGTCTCAGTATACACTCTCAAGAGATGACAGGGTTGCAAATCCCTGCTGAATGGTGTGGCTTCATCAGGGCTCACAGGAAAGTAAAATCACAAAGAAAGTCACCAAGCTATCACTTAGGAACTACTAGATATGACAGTGTCATAAAGTGACTGACCGAACATTCCACAAAGCAGGGAGAGCGACACTTCTGATGGTTTCAGGCAAAGCAATTAACAAAGAAATGTATGAAGTTGAGGAAATACTAAGACCCAGGGTCATTCACTACTATTTAAAAACTCAGTAGAGAAAAAGAACATACTTTTTGGCAAATACACACACATACACACATGCACAAATTTTATATATATATAAAATGCTTTAACAAAAATAATAGATTATTCAACAATGATTTTTCAACAACATTGTCTAAAAATTGTGAACTTGGCACCCTGGACAGTACAAAGATATTTGAATAACAACCCCTAGTCATCAAAATTTGCAACCTGGGCCCTACAAATCCAAACAGTCTAAGCCTTGAAGGCTTAGTAACCCAGCCCACACTTGATTATAGTAGAGATTTAAATATTTACTTGAATGAATAAATAATGGTTAAGAGTGGATATCTGTAATTTATTTCTTATACATAAACTTGCTTCTGGAAACTTGCCTTTCTTCATTTGAGGTATTCACAAGGCTCACTGCAAATTAAATTCTCTCTACCCCACAGCATGATGAATTTGTTACAAAAATATGGTAACGCTTTTATAATTTCATGATCCTATAGTTTAAGCATTAATCAATGCTCTATGTAAAACAAAAGTGAATAGTTCTTTTACAAGTAGTCAAGAACTAAGAGTTAAGGAAATAATGATTCTAGGCAAGAATATTGAAATAAAATATTGGATAAGGGAAGGGTTTTAATTTAAGTCATTTTATTCCTAATTTGGATAAATACTTGATAGTATAGTCTTTAACTGGTACAGTCTTTCTATATCTAAAAACATAATCGGGAAAAGTAATGTTTATCGAGGTTCAACCATATAACACATGGTATGTAGAGATATGTGTACATGATTATGTATATATTTTTCTCATTTATGCCTCATACCAACCTTATTAAAAATATAACACACGATCGGGATATTTTAAACTGCAAATAATTCACTAGCAGGCAAAATCTACTCAAACAATTATTAACTCACATATCAAGAAGGCTTGTTTGGTTAATTCCCATGTCCACCAATGTCTTAAAAAACCGAGGTTCTGTTCAAATTTTCTTTAAGCCATACCCAGGCTATCAGCTTTGTCATCATGGTAGCAGAGAGCATCCCTGTTGTCCATCGTCACAGGAACAACTTTGAGCAAAAAAGGAAGGTATTTTTTTACCTGCAAGAAAATCTTTTACACACTCTGCCTCCCCCCACAGGCTAGCCTGGGTCACATCCTTACCCCTAAACCTTTTACTGGCAAAGGGAAAGGTGTATCCATGATTTGGTTAGGTGATTATAAG
The DNA here is from genome assembly GCF_023851605.1 of Tamandua tetradactyla. Classification (NCBI taxonomy): domain Eukaryota; kingdom Metazoa; phylum Chordata; class Mammalia; order Pilosa; family Myrmecophagidae; genus Tamandua; species Tamandua tetradactyla. The sequence goes on from NC_135335.1 coordinate 80,610,409, forward strand.
TTAGCAAGAGCCCAGGTCATCTTCTCTGAGCACACTGCTACACAGAAAACAGTGGACACAGGCTGTTCAAAATTAGAAGTCTTCTGACACAGAAGAAGGTGACATGTAGCATGGGAAACCAAGAGTATCTGCTATGGGCATATTCTGTACATATATAACGAAGCTAAGATGCAACAAGGTCAAACCACACAGCCGTAAATAGCAGACCAGACTAAATCATATTGTCCTTGTCAAGGATTTTGGACTTCAACCTGAGTACAAAGGTAAGACAATGAAAGATTTTAAGTTAGGGGGAAACACGAAAAGATCTGCATTTCTGGAAGATCATTCTGGATGCGATCTGGAGGACGAATCAAAAAGAGGTAAGATTGGTTTCAGGAAAGGCAGATAAGAGGGCTGGTGCTGTAGTCCAGACAAGAAATGGTGACAGAGGGTGACAGTGGAGAAGGAAGCCATAGACAACGTATCATATGTTTCCCTCTGTGACAACAGAAACAGAATCCCTCAAAGATGTAAATACTGGACAGTGAGGGAGGATGAAAGAGGAATATAGAAAAATGGAATGGTGAAGTTTGAGAAGGGAAGGGTGCATTTGAAATGGTGATGGATTCACCTAATTTTTAAACATTGCTGGGTTCCACTCAATCTGGCCCCGTACCTGATTATCATCTGAAAATCTTAGCAAAAACTTAATTCACCACCTCTGTTAATATTAGAACATTAAATTTTCATAAGTGGAAAAAATGAAATTCATAAGCTTTCTCAGTTGGATCCAGTGGGGAGTTGACCAGTCATTTGTGATTTTTACACTTCTCTTGGTTGAAACAGAGTTACAAATACACAGCTGCACATTGGGATATATCATGAAAATGTGTGACTCTCCCTGGAGGACTTTCAGTCCCTAAAGAAATTACTGAATTACAAATTAGTACTCAAATTTTGAGTTATAAATATCATAGCTCTACCTGTGATCAAGATAAAAACTATTCCTGATCACATACTTAAAATAAAAATACATCCCAAATTTATAAAAGCCTGTAGAACTATTGCACTTTTGAATGTAGGTGAGCAAGATGAGAATTATGAGTTGTAATTTTTATTATCATGTAACATTTCAGTTGGAACATTTGGAATTTAGAGTCTTGTCAAGATTGCATGGAATCGTATGACAGAAGTAAAGAGATGGGAGGAGGACTGTGGGAGACAGTAAAGAAGGAAGATACAAGATTCAGTCCTTCCAGCAAAACAACTACTGAACAAGCAGGAACTGTCTTAAACAACTGTTTTGAAACTCCAGAGGCCCAGAAGAATACTGTAAAGCATCCAGGGAAGAGTGGGAGGAAGAGGCCGATACATTATCATAAAGAACAGTAAATTGCTCTCTCTACATGGTAGCTACCAGCACCCATCCTGCACCCTCACAGCAGGTTGCTTGGGGGTCTAGCCCCTGGCTAGCTTGCTGTGACAGAAAAGTGTAAAAATCCTCTTCCTTAAGAACAGGAATGGGCACTGTCAATCATCAATCATAGCTTTTGATTACCAACTTCAGATCACAGGGACCCAGCTCTGAGGGTAGCCATTGCTTCAACCTACCTCAGAAAAAAAGGTGGCGAGAGCCATTTTTTCAACCTGCCCTAGTCAAAGGTGGTGGCAGCCATTATTCCAACCCAACTGAACAAGGGCAGCTGCAGCCATTTTGCAGCCTGCCCCAGATAGGGACAGTAGCAGTAGAGACTTAAAGATGCTGCATTTCCAAAGGACTGCAGGGGACAATTAGCTGAAGGGATTCATTCCCTGGGCAGGCCAAGAAAGCAGGTTCCCCAAAGCTGGGGAACCATACAAGAAGCTCTTGGCGTCTTTCCTAACACCCTTCACAGGGCACTTTGGAGCTGGCCTGTACCCCCTTGTGGTCCTTGGCCCTGTTACAGTTGGAAAAACTGATCTGGGAAGTTCTCTCCCATGTTCCCTCATCCCAAAACTTTGGTCTCCATGCAAAAGAATCTTGAGACAAAGAAAGTAGTGTTAAAACTATAGAGGGGGAAAGTTTGGGGCAAAGGCTTGCCAGCTTCAAACACACAGGACAGAGAGGCGTGTCTCTTGGGAAACAGAGGGGACAACCAAACTCCTGTAAATGGGAACTCCAAAATAACTACCGAGCAAAATCCCAGGACAAGACACAACCCAGAATGACAGGGTTAACCCTTCATTCACCATGGACAGACCTTCCTGGCCTGGAGCTCAAGAAAATCTTTATTACCAGTTGGCTAAAAAATCAGAAAACAGACATCTCAGGGAATAAATCCCAGAGTTATCATCTGAAAATATTAAAATGTACCGTGTGCAACAAAATAGTAAAAAGCAAACAAAGAAACAGGAAATGATAGCCCATACACAGGAAGAAGATAAAAATCCACAAAATACCAATGAAGAAAACCAGAATGTGGTCCAGTAAAAAAATCTTTTAAAAAATTATCTTAAAAATGCCAAAGGGGGGGGGTATTAGGGGAAAAAAATTAATGAGCAATATGAGAATCTTAGTAAAGAGACAGAAATTTTAAAAAGGAACCAAACAAAACCACTGGAGTCAAAGACCATGATAACTGAAATGAAAAATGCCTGGAAGGATTTGAGGAGTATATTAGAGCTGAGAAGAAAGAATCAGTGAACTTGAAACCAAGGCACTCGAAATGAGTCAGGCTGAAGAGCAAAAAAGGAAAAAATTGTAAAAAGTGAAAATAGCCTAAGAAACTTCAAGTGCACCAATATATGCATTATGACAGTTTCATAAGGAGAAGAAAGAGAGAAGGGGGTAGAAAGAATATTCAAAGAAATAATGACAAAAAACTTCCCAAACTTAGCAAAAGATGTAACCTAGAGAACACCAAATAAGATAAACATGAAGAACAACACACCCCTTAATATATTTATCATGTTTTAAATGCAAAGGCCAAGGAGAGAGTTATGAAAGCTATAAGAGAAAATCAACGTGTTACGCAAAGAGAGTTCAAATAAAATGAGTATGGATTTCTAATAAAAAACTGTGGAAGCAAGAAGGCTGTGGTTGAAATATTTAAAGTGCTGACAGAAAACAGTTGCTGCCCAAGAAATATTCCCAGATAAATGAAAATTGAGGGAGTTCATCACCAGGAGAACTGCCCTATTAGCAATGCTACAGGGAATTCTTCAGACTGAAAGGAAAGAACATTACACAGTGGTTTAAAGTAGCATAAATAAATAAAAATCTATAGTAATGGTAACAATTTAGGTAATTATAAATTCTAGTACAAAAAAAAAAAGGCAGGGGAGAGAGGTATAGGGAAAGTATATGTGCATGTCATTGAAGTTGAGTTATCAAACCAAATATGATTATTATACATATGGGATGTTAAATTTTAACACCATTGTAACCACAAGGAAAATAGATGGAAAATATATCCAGAAAGAAAAGAGAAGGCATCCAATAGGGTACAACACACACAAAAATCAAATATAAAATAGACACTAGGGAAGAATTGAGGGACAAAAAGGGTATAACATACATAAAGGTTAAATAGCAAAATGGCAGAAGATAGGCCTCCATTATCAGTAGTGACTTTAAATATAAATGGATAAAATTCTCCAATCAAAAGGCAGAGATTGACAGAACAGATTAAAAAGCATGACCCAACCATATACTGTCTGCATAAGAATCACCTTAAATTCAAAGATATAAGAAGGTTGAAAGTGAAAGGATGGAAAAATATAAGCCATGAAATCGTGACCAAAAGAGAGCAGGGATAGCTATGCTAATATCAGATCAAATAGACCTTATGTTCAAAAGAGTTACAAGGGACAAAGATGGTCATTATATACTGGTAAAGAGGACAATTCAACAAGAAGTTTTAAAATTATAAACATATCTGCATATAACAGCAGAGCCCCAAATATATGAAGCTAATACTGACAGATCTGAAGAAAGAAATACGATTGTTCTACATTATAATAGACTTTAACACAACACTTTCAGTGATGGATAGAACATAAGTCAGAAGATCAATAAGGAAATACAAGACTTGAATGATACTCTAAACCAAATAGACCTTATAGACATACATAGAACACTTTGCCCAACAAAAACAGAATGCACGTTCTTCTTAAATGCACGTGGATCATTTTCCAGGATAGACCATATGTTGAGTCACAAACAAGTCTCAATAAATTCCAAAATATTGAAATCGCACATGTACATTCTTCAGCCACAAGAGAATGAAACCAGAAACCAAAAACAGAGGGAGAAATAGAAAATACACAAATATGTGGAAACTAAACAACATACTCTTAAACAACCAATGGGTTAAAGAAGAAATCAGAAATGAAATTAGGAAATATCTTGAGGCTAAAGAAAATGAAAATATAGCATACCAAAACTTCTGAGATGCAGCGAAGACAATACTAAAAGGGAAATTTATCAATTAAATGTTTACATTAAAAAGAAGAAAGACATCATATCAGAAACCAAACCTTGCTACTAGAAGAAACAGAAATAGAGAAACAAACTACACTCAAAAAGAGAAGGAAGGAAATATCAAAGATTGGACCAAAATTAAATGAAATTTAATTGAAATTTCTGTTGCGCCCACTGAAATAAAAAAAGACTATAAGTATACTATGAAGAACTATATGCCAATAAATTAGATAATCTAGATGAAATGGGCAAATTCTTAGAAACACACAAACTACCAACATTGGTTCAAAAAGAAATAGAAGATCACAATAAGCCAATTACTAGTAAAGGATTGAATCAGTTAGCAAAAGCCACCCAACAGAGAAAAGCTCAGGACCAGCTGCTTCACAGAGGAATTCTATCAAACATTCCAAGAAGACTTCATTGTATTCTGCTCAAACTCTTCTAAAAAAGTTGAAGAGGAGGGAACACTCCCTACTTCATTTTATGAAGTCAAATTACTTTCATATTAAAGCCAGTTAAGTGTACCACAAAAAAAAAGAAAAATGAAGTCCAAGATATTTTATGAATACAGATAAAAAAATAATAAATAAAATACTAGTCAACTAAATCCAACAGCATATTTTAAAAGTTATACACCATGATAAAGTGAGGCTTACTCCCAGCATGTAAGGTTGATTCAACATAAAAAAATAAAGTAATGTTATATATCTCATTAAGACAATGAAGGGGGAAAAATCACATGACCGTCTCCACTGATACAGAAAAAGCATTTGACAAAAACCTGGCACCCCTTAATAAAAGCACTTAAACACTAGGAACAGCAGTAAATTTCCTCAATAGGGACAGAAGGAAATTTCCTCAACATGATAAAAGATATATATGAAAACCCACAGCTAATATCCTACTTAATGGTGAAAGACTAAAAGCTTTACCACTAAGATCAGAAAGAAGAAAAGGATGCCCTCTGTCATCACTTTATTCAGCATTGCTCTAGAAATTCTTGCCAGAGAAATTAGGCATCCAAATTGGAAAGGAAGACATAAAACTTTTCCCTATTTGCATATGACGTTATCCTATATACAGAAAATCCTGAAAAACCTACAACAAAGCTCCTAGAGCTAATAAATGAATCAAACAAAAGTGGCGGGGTGTAAGATCAACATCCCCAAAGCAGTATTGTTTATATAGAAAGATGATAAACAGAAGAGGAAATCAAGAAAAATATACATGCACAATAGCAAATAAAAGAATCAAATATTTAAGAATAAATCTAACCAAGGATGTAAAGTATTTATACAAAGAAAACTACAAAACACCTACCAATAAAAAAATCAAGGAAGACCTAAATAAAAAGAAGAGCATTCCATGTTCACAGATCAGAAGACTAAATATCATTAAGATGTCAATCCTACCCAAAGCAATTTATAGATTCAATGCAATTCTATACAAAATTTAGCAACCTTCTTTGCAGAAGTGGAAAAGTCGGTCATCAAATTTATATGGAAGGATAAAGGATCCTAAATAGTTGAAACCATCTTGGAAATGAAGAAAGAAGTTGGAGGACTCATACTTCCCCATCTTAAAACTTATTACAAAGCCATAGTAATCAAAATAGCATGGTACTGGAACAAGACAATCAGACCAATGGAATTGAAATAAGGGCTCAGAAATAACCCCCGATATTTATGGCCAACTGATTTTTGAGAAGGGGAAAAAGACCATACAATTAGGAAAGAAGAGTCTTTTACACATGGTGCTGGGAAAAAACTGGACCTCCATTTGCAAAAAGAAAAGAAAGAGAATCTTATCCGACCCCTTATACCAAAAGAAAAAAAAAAAAACTCAGAAAGAATCAACAACCTAAATATAAGAGCCCAAACTATTGAACTCCTAGAAGAAAATGTAGGGAAGCTTCTTTAGGACCTTGTGATAAGCAGTGGTTTCTTAGACTTTATACCCAAAGCACAAACAACAAAAGAAAAAATAGATAAATGGGACCTCATCAAAATTAAAATCTTTTGTACCTTCAAGGACTTTATCATGAAAGTAAAATGACCACCTACACAATGAAAAAAAGTATTTTGAAACCACATACCCAATAAAAGTTATCCAGCATATATAAAGAAATCTTTCAACTTAACTACAAAAAGGCAAGCAATCCAATTTAAAAAGAGGCAAATAACTTCAATAAACATCTTTCCAAAGAAGATAAACAAATGGCAGGAAGCACATGAAAAGATGCTCAACATCATTAGCTATCTGGGAAGTGCAAATTAAAACCACAATAAAAAAAAAAAACCCAATGAGATACTATTTCACATCATTAGTATGGTTGCTATTTAAAAAAAAAAAGAAAGGAAAATATGTGTTAGAGGGGGACACTCACTCATTGCTGATGTCAATGTAAAATGGTGTAGCCCCTATGAAAGACGATTTGGCACTTCTCAGAAACCGAACTGTAGAACTACTCTATGACCTGGCGGTCCCACTACTAGGTGTATACCCAAAGAATTGAAAGCAGATACTCAAACAGATATTTGCACACCAATGTTCATAGCAGTATTATACACAATTGCCAAAAGATAGAAGCAACCCAAATGTGCATCAACTGATGAGTGGATAAATAAGATGTGGTATATATATATATTTTTTTTTCCAATGGAATATTATTTGCCCATAAAAAAGAATGAAGTCCTGATATATGTGACCACACAGGTGAACCCTGAAGACATCATGTTGAGTGAAATAAGCCAGACATGAAAGGATAAATATTGTGTGAGCTCACTGATTTGAAATGTTTAAAATAAACAAACTCATAGAGTTAGATACTAGTATAACGGTTACCGAGGCAAGGTGGGGATAGGGTGTGGGAAGTTAAGGCTTAAAATGCACAGGGTTCCAACTTGGAATGATGGAAACATTTTGGTAATGGATGGTGGTGATGGTAGCACCACATCGTGAACACAGTTAACAACCCTGAAATATACATATGAATATCATAAAAATGGGAAATGTTATATTGCATATATGGTAATAGGATAAAACATTTAAAAATCCTTGGAAATGGGTGGTGTGATGGTGGCTCAGTGGCAGAATTCTCTCCTGTCTTGCTGGAGACCCGGGTTCGATTCCCAGTGCCTGCCAAAAAGAAAAAAGGCCTTGGAAGCACACTGCACAGTGACCCTAAGTTAGACCATGAACTATAGTTCTTACTATGATTATAAAAATGTGCTTTCAACAATTGTAACAAATGTTCCATATCAATGCAAGGTGTTGATGATAGGATCGCATATGGGTATTTTGTGCATAATGGTTCTGTAAACCCACAACTTCTCTAATCAAGATTTTTTTAATATTTTAAAAAGCAGTAAAGAGTAAGGAGAGAGAAAAATGCTCCAGCCAAAAAATGGTAAACTTTAGAAGATTGTAGTGTTAAATTTTTTTCTTTATCAAAAGCATTGCTGTTCCTAGTTCTTATAACTTAGGAATAATCATTTTTTTCTCTTTACTTTTTATTTTGAAATAATTTCAAACCTACAGGAGACTTGAAAAAATAGTACAAAAGCCAACAGAGAACTACTGCTTACTCTCATCCCCCACCACAGATACCCAGATCTACCAATTTTAACATTTTGCCACCAGAAGAATTTTAGTTGCTCTTAATTAAGAGCTGTGCAATTTCCAAAACATTAATGCTAATATATGGCCACCAGCAAACCTTTACATGCCATGCATTTGAACGATGTGCTAGATATATTCCATTTATGATAAGTACACTCATGGATAACCCATTGTATAATAATCCTTTGAAGTAAATTGTCCTTTGAAACTCTTACCTTTTCAGACAGCTCATTAAAATCTTTCAAATAATACTATCATAAAGATGATCAGTGAAATCAGAAATAGGGGAATGATTTCAGAGTATTCTCCAAGTGGTGCAATTTAAAAGAGGCACACAGTAAGTATGTGTTCAGTTTGATTCCTCCTACCATTTACAATTCTGCCCATTGTTTGTGTTTTGTCTCATAATTAGAGTATGCTACTATTCATATTTTACTTATCAAAGTAAATGTTAGCTGCTATAGCAGAGAAGCCCCAACTCCTTTGTGGCTCACCACAATAAATGTTAACTTCTCAAATCAGAACTAATTTGGTTCTTGGTTGGGCAGTCTTCTGTATGGTCATTCAGTGCCCAGGCTCTTTCCTCCTTAAGCTCCCCTCTCCTAGGTCCTGGGAGGCCCCTTCATTCAGCTGGTAAATGTGAAAGACATAAGGAAAAAGCCCACCTCTACCTTAATTACCCTAGTCTGAGACTCCCTTCTTTTCATACTTCATTATGAAAACTAGTCATATTGCCCCACCCAACAGGGCGAGGAGTGGTTGGGAAATGCAGTTTCTGGTTGAACAGCTGCTGTCCAACAACCGCTCTATACTGACCAGGCTCAATGTCTGGTCAGTGTCAGCCAGGTGTCTCTGCCACACATGTCATTTCCATCAGTCTCTTCCCTTTAAAGATCTAAAAATAGGTTGCAGAGGGGGTCAAATCATCACATACATTCCATACACAATGAATCTTTTTTGTAGTGGAACAAAGAATATGTTATTCTTCTTCCATAATACAAATGCTAATCTTTATATTAAATGGTGCCACTAATAATAATGTTAATTTTAAATGGGAGTGACAAAATTTACAGCATATGCAGGAAAATATTCTTCCTTCATCATGTTACTCATTCCGCTTGAAAAAAATTTTTCATGACGAGACATATTTCGCTATTTCCAAACAGAAAGCACAGAAATGTTGGTGCTGCTGAAGGAATCATTCATCCATCAAGCCATCAGTTAGTATTTGTGCTGTTTTGAAACTTTTATGTACCCATGAAAAGACATGTTCTTCTTTTGTTAATGTAATTTTGTAGAGATAGATTATATATTCGCACACCATATAGTCATCCAAAGTGTACAGTCAGTGGTTCACAGTATCTGTGCATTTGTCATCACAGTTTTTTTTAACAGTTTCACTACTCCAAAAACAAGAATCCCATTTAAAATGAGACAGAGAATTTATAGAGGCATAACCGAAGAAACACGCTTTTGCACTCAAAAGAAAGTACGTCAAACTTCAATAATGGGATCAGAAAAAAAAAATACAAGAATGTTTATGATCAGATTGCCATGGCTTTAGAAAGGGTGATTAATGGACAAAATAATTATTCTTTTAGAAGTCTGATAATGCTGCATTGGAGTAACAGAATGTTTCTCGTGAGTACTTTTTAAGAGGCAGCTGTAGATGATATCATATATGGGTTCTTCTAGGGCCACTCAAATACAAATAGAAAGAAAACATAAAATGCAAGGAGAATGAAACAAATTATTTTCATCCCAGCATGAATGTTTATCTATAGTTCAAATGTCACCTTGGAAGTTAAATTTGCCAGAAGTTCAAGATCAACCTATTTTGCCTGTTTCACATTATTTCAAATTTATTTATTTAAATAATAATATTATTTAAATATTAAAAATATTTAAAATTATTTCAAACCTTAATTAGAAAATCTGAAAAATAATGTTTATGCAAAATAAAGAGTTCTCCTCTCCAATCTGTTCTTTTCAGTTTGTCCACCCCAAATTTGAGTCTCATGCTGTCCCCAACTATTGTACAACATGCATCGAATAGCGTGCTTTCAGGCTAAAAATGGCCTTTTGTTGACAAGCCTTTCTTTTCAGCTCAATTTAGCATGCATTTGTTTTTACTTTCAAATGAATTTAAATTAATTTTGCCTTAAAAATTTCATGCCCCTTTCTGGAATGACTGGAGTTACCCTGGAGGGTGATGAAACTGGGGTTGGGAACCTCAGTTTTAATCTTCAGAGAGAAAAAACAATTTCCATAATTTTAAAAAGATTTCATTAGTGCATACAATCTGAATTTTCAAATCTAGGGAGCTGACCATATGCTCCCTCTCCTCTGAAATAGTGGCAAATTGCCACCATCCAACCAAGAAAGAGTTAGAGATCTCTAGCAACAAGAAATTATAAAAATGATTATAAGGATACATCATTATGCATATCACTTAATATAAATGTCTGGTCTCTGTATTAATTGTAAAGATTTTTGTTTGTTTGTTTGTTTTCGCTAAAGTTAGAGAGTAATGGAGCCTATGCTAGAGTTGCTAACAGGTCAGCAAAAAGTTGAATACAATTCACGAGGGGATGACTGAGAAAGAAAAATGTGTTGTGAAGTCGGCACTATAATCTATTGGAGAGTTGATCTACCATAAAGTGTCATTACCTGCGATTTCCATTTTGTGGATTGCTAATAGGACATCTGGTTGCAGTGGTACTATTATTCACTGGGGACCATATTCTCTCCCTAGGTTCAAATTAACAGCACAGTCTTGCAGGCTTCTCAAGAAAGATACATAACACTGTCAAAAACACAGCATATTGTTAAATCATGTGTTAAAATAACATCCAGAAGTCACACTAAAAAATTTCAAAAGCTGTGCTATGGAAATATTATTTCTAAAAAGCATGCATTGTTTGCCAAAACAAAATATGCTGCTTAACATTTTTGTATTAAGCCATTTAGAAAGCATCCTTTCTCCAACTTCACCGAATCCAAAGCAACTTCCACACTTGATCTGAAAGTTCACAGCGTCCCTGGGAGTTCAGAAAGGCAAAATTATACTCTTTGTACCATTTTATTTAAAAAAGGAGGCAGTGAGCAGATAAATTGTGTGGGTTACCTGAAACACAAGGCAGAAAAGCAGCAGACCCAGAACCAAATTCTATCGTAGAAAGGGGCAGCCAAGCTTATGTGTGCTCTAGCATGAAGCATTGCCATCCAGCATGTCTAAAACACATTTGGTCCAGCCAAACAGAGCCCAAATTCATTCTTACACTCACAAGGTAAAATGTCTAAAATGAATTGAAAGGCATATCATGCCATGGCCTTGGGAAAAAAAAAAAAAAACATCCTCTCTCGTTGCCATTACAGAGAGAGATGAAATCATATCAAAATAAGTTAGACAGTTAAAAGGGAATAGGAAATAAAAAGCAAGTGGCCAAGCAGTGTTGGTGGCAGCTGTCTGAAAGAGAACATCAGCAGGATCAAATAAAAGAACTTTCTTAGTTGATTCTTAAAAACACAAAATAAGAAAGAAAAAAAAAGAAGTCATGGACACACCATTACACTGAATCTAAATACATAGCTATATGTTCCACATACTCTCAGTTTAGCTTTAGGAAGTATAATGGTGAGCCTCTCATGGGCAGACCAGATTAAGCTCCAAAATCAAATATCTTTGAAGCTGGCATAGCCAGTCCCTGACATAGCCTAGTTTGAGCTGAGCTGAGAGCTCGCATCTCTTCATACCTGGCATGGGGCCTGAAATCTCCTCTAATAAAACCATTTCTGAGGATTCATGCTCAAATGCAAATATGTGACAAGGGAGGGATCAGTTTAATCTAGAGCTAGCCATTATTGCAATAGTTTGTCAGGCTATCTGCAAAAGAATTGTGCATTTTAAAAAGCACAGAGAAGCAAGGGTAAGGAGAGGTCCAAAGGAATTTACTGCACCTAGAAAGGGTAAGCCCTGCTATTAGAAGGCTCAGCAAATGGCTCTATTTGGTTGAAAGCCTTTCAGTTTATGAGTCCAGGAGAGTAGCCTGCTGGGTGGTACAATAATGAATTCTAAAGATCTCAATGGGCTCCAAAGCAGCATGTTAAGTAGTTGGTCTAACCATGTGCAATTGGTAACCTGTTTAAAATCTTTTGGAGATTGTCTTCCTACGCCCATTCCACTTTATCCCGTGAAAATGCCTTGCCATGCCAATTTACAGCTGCACCCTTCCTAGCTGTGTGACTTCATCCCCCATCTCTCTCCTTTGCCCAGTGCTCTTCTCTGATACACATACACTTCACATTGCAGCTGCACTAAATTTTTGAAGGACTGTGAATATACTATGTTGTCTTATCTCTGAAACTTTCACTCATAGCTCCTTCTGCCTGGAATTCACGTGCAATGAAAAGGAAATTGTCAGGTCATAATGCCTGTTCCTGACTCAGTTCACGTCATTTCTCCAGAAAACCATCCCCAGACTCCCAGACTAGCTGAGGTGGCCCTTCTATGTGTTCCAAGTGCATCGTATGCAAACGGATCCCAATTACAGTCTTACTATGCAGAGTACTTCAGAAAATTGGACAAAATCACTGCAGTCCAGTTCTACTCTGAATCATTGCAGCAATTGACTACTATAGCTCAAAATGCACAAAGCCAACCAAAGGAAGATTCACAAATAAATCACCACAGCATCTCATAATTCACATAATCAAAGTAAAAGTGTTCAGCCTTCAAAACAGAGCCAAGGAGCTTTTAAGGATCCATGTACACAAGACCCTTCATTGATTGTTTTTTTTATCTATTTCCAGAACTCTCAATCTTGAGTTGTTAAAATAAAGTATGGTGAAGATAAAGGGGCCTTTTAATACTTCACATACCAGGACCAACGAGATTAGAAAGAACACTGCAAAAATGTACCTTAAAGTTGATAAAAAGAAAGAATTCTTCATTCATTGTGCAAAATTTTTCTTCTCTAGAAGGGCATATTTAGCCCACTAGATCCTCAAAAAGGGATGGGGAAAGGATTATTTTGATTTTTGAAATGAACACAATGGCTTTAAGCTGAGCCTCTAACTTGGAAATAAATAAACCAATGGAGTCAAGAGCAAATAGCAATTCACTTTGAAAATAATTAGTAGAGCAGCTGGACTATCAGAGTGACCCTTTCTGTAATAATAGTACAAATCAGTATAAAATATTGTAAATTGCTTAATTGGGCTTTTGTTCCTCTAAATAATTAATTGCATTTTTGTCTTCCAGTTATGCTGCTTCCATGAGCATTGCTTGATTTTCTATACTTCATAGAGCAACCTATGTACGTAGGGAAAGAAAGTTATTTGGAAATTAGTGAACAGATAATTGTGATTTGTTCATTATAATTGATTCTGATTACAGAGTGTGAGGTAGAGAGGGAAAATGAAGATAAAATGGCCTGACTTTTATTTCTGACTGTGAATTTGACTGTGAACAGTCTTTTGATAAATCTAGAGTTCTTATTAACTTGTTTTTTTGAAATATTGCTTGGATGGATCATGGACTGTAAACAACCATTGAAATAACACTGTCGAGTGTACAAAAACTTCCTGATAGTCACAATATTTGGAACACGAGAGTAAGCATTAGGTTTATCTATTATTGTGTCTATTTTATAAAGTATCAATAGAGCCTTTATTGAAATAAAACATTTTATTTCCTCTTGACTGATCATAAGTAGAACTGCCAACACATAGGAGAAGGAAAGCTTCCCCCAATTTTTTTATGCAGGCCATTGAAAGAGAGTTAAATATTGGATGACTTTCTCCCATTGGGGAATCTGAATATCCCTGCTTCTCAGGTAATATTCTGAAGCTAAAGATACCATCCAAGCTGGGATTAATAGCCTGTACTTAGGCATGATTTAATCAAAATGCCCCTGGTGCTTAGTCCAGCATTTCAATTTAAGAATTGAAATCCACTTTCTGCATTTTAAAAATCAAATTCATTCTCTATGGAAAAAAGTTTTAGAAAACATCTTGGCACCTGCAATGCCCAAAATAGATCCAGCTCTATTTAAGAGAAAGTAACAGCAAATCGGGGATTTGCACAATGGCAGTAAAATGCAGTTAAGTGTGGTAGTGCTGGGTTTTAGTCCAGAGACGGGTGGGTTTTATAGCACATTACAAACTCCTGAAATGGGAGGTTATTAGAGGATCAGTTCCCTAACTGTGTGGTTCTAGCAGGCTCCGCTCTGTTGCACTCTTTATTTTCCCGCTGGGAATTCGTTCTTCTGAGGTACAAAGCACATCCATCAGCCTTTTTCAGCTAAAGTACTTCATTTATTCTAGTGCTCCCTTCATCTCATCCCCTTATCCCTGCCCCGATGGACCTCATAGATCTACAGTTCTCTTTGGCCTCTTAACAGGCATAATAGATTACCAGCTGAACCATCATCACACATGCCTTCTGCTAGGAAATTATTTCTCTCTTGCTTCAGATGTTTTTCCCTTTCTCTTAGTGAATCCATTTGCTTTTGTTCTTGTTCTGTAGTTGCCTATATGCAAAAATATAAAACTTTGGCAGGAATGCTGACTTGCCTTTTTAAGTTGTCTCAAGTCTTGGTCCTTTGATCTTTTCCAACTGACAGAGCTTATATATAGAATCACCAACCTGAAAATGCTTGCTTAAAAATAATGATTGTTATTATTGTAGGGTCTCTATCATTTGGGCCCCAATAGATAATTTTTCAATTATTTTTGGAAAAAACTTCTATTGTCTTATTAATATTAAAGTTTTCACATGTTGAAAGGCACTTTCTTACATATGACATTGTGTTTTAGAGAAAAAGAGCGCTATTAAATTTTTTGAATAATCAGGGGGAAAAAACAGGTACCAAATTCCCAGAACTGAAACCTTAAGACTGTTTTCATCTTGTTTATACTAATGTCTATATCATTCCACACTATTTTCTTTAGCTAATAATTATATGGCTGGTCTAATATCTCGTGGAAGAACTCAGATGTGTGCTGGTGGAGAAACCACTGGGCTGGTGGACAGAAGACCTGGAATCCAGTCTCAGATCCCCATTAATTGATCTAATGGCTTTAGGCAAATCACCTAAATTCTTGGGGTCTCAGTTTCCTCATCTCTGTTAAGAGCCAGTTGGAGGAGATCACTCTGATCCAAATTTGGTAAGCTGAGTGTATATTTAAACTAGCTCTTCCTCTTTTCATCAACTCTGTCCTTTGTTTCCCTATATCCTCTGTTTTCTGTTCTTCTCTATATGTGTTCTTTCCTTTCGCTTTTGTCCTCATTTACTTCTTCCTTTTGAGTCATTGTCTTCCTCCTCTCTATTCACAGCTTATCCATTATTTTAAAGGTCCTCTTTATCAGTTCAGTTTCAGAAGAGCCTTGAGTAGAGATGTCACTTAGTTCCCAGGTAGAGATCTGTTGGCTCCCAGAGGTCCATTTTGGCATCAAATTTAACCTATCATATAGAGTGGCCTCTGTGAATTAAGATCTCAAGTTAGAAGATCCCAAGAATACCTTGAGCCTCCTAAGTTTTGTCCCTATCTGGGATTATATAATGGAAAGAAAGTTTAAAAAGAATAGTTTGCTAACTCCTATTGAAAACATGGGAACAACATAATTAATCTCCAGGAAAGATGGCTCTTTCATTTAGGAAAATACCTTAAGGTCCTTTTTGGATAAGAAGGATGAATTCCCCTCACCCAGTCCACCATTAAATAGAGAACTAAATTGTCTTTGGAAGGGAGTTTTGAGTTTCTGCCCCTGAAAGGAAGGGGTGAAATTCTCAGAAGAGGAGATAAGTTAAGGCAGCTAGAAAAAAGGGAAGATTTCTAAACACCAATTTTAAGAAATATTTAGACATTTTATTGAATGTGTCATAATGATTTACCCACTTTAACCATCTCCATCTCCTGCTGAGATATTTACTGTAACTTTACCCCTAGTAGGCTTGTGTTGGTGATACCTTAGGCAGAAAAAGAGAGATCGTGTCCAGTATGGAGTGAGATAGTAGGAAAAGGGAGGTTCAGGAGCTTCAGATTGCAGCACGTGCCAACAAAGTGTGAGTGTATGACACACAGGCTGGAGTCACTTTAATCAAATACTAAAGAATAGAGTGACCCCTGAAGTCTGAAGATGAAAGGTTTTACCATTTCCTTAACCCTTTCCAACTATCCTTCTACAATGTCTCATTTTATTCTATTTTATCAAGTACTATTCTCCTGATCCACCAAGAGTGAACATGTATCTAAGTAAATCAGTTCAATATCCAAGGATCAAAGAGATGATTAGCCAACATCGGGCTTGTGCACGTCCCTCTTCCTACTTTGTACAAATAAGCAATCTTCAGATGAGGTAGACGGAGGGAATAGCTGACTATAACCCACACCTAAATCCTGTGTGTTACCCAGAGCTGGTCCCAATCTCGTTTACAGCTTTACAGTCATCTGATATATAATATAAGAATATCATTCTCATATGCATTCTTCCCTGGCCCTCTCTCCTACAACAGTGCTGATGCTTGTGAATAGACTACTAGAACAATGACATGAGATTAAACATCTGTTTTCAGAATATTTCCTTTCTATTTGCCTTCTCCCTTTACTCTTCTCCACCCTGCGCTGTCTACCAAAAGGCTGACCTATAGTAGACTACACCAATGAACTCTCTTATCCTTTGGCTTCCAATTGAGTTCAACCAATAGAAAGGCCCAGCATGAGATGCTGTGGAGAAAGGATGGAAAGAAACTATTTATCCCCCAGCTCTCTTTAAAGGATTGCTGTTCACTGGATATCCTGCCAATGAGTTAGAGCTCCTGAAAAGCAGTCCTCTCTCTCTGAGTTGATTTGTCCCTCGGGGTCATGAAAGCATTCTGTTCTTACTAGCCCTGAGGGAACGTGTTAATTTCCCGTACTTTTCCTACACTATGTTTACACTTTTAAAAATTGTCCTATTATTGTATTCTTTCCAGATTCTCTATTTTTACTCTGCTTTCTGTTTCTTTTTGGGATCCCAATATGCAAGTAAAAGCTCCTAGTACAGTGTCTGGATTATCAGAAGGCTCCGGTGTGAATGAGTGAAAACATCAAATGTATTCCTTCCTTCCTCTCCTTTTATGTGGTAATGTAAGAGACATGTGAATGAGGTAAGAGTGAAGCTTTATGTACACCTGCATCTCTCTGGTGTTTTCAAGCAAAGGTCAGTGGAACGCTCTTCCTCCCTAGCCTGAACGCAACCAGTCTAGAAGCATGTCCCTCAAATAGAAAATTGCCCACTTTATCATGCTCAAAGGACACTTAGTGTCAAATCTCTTGAACCATTGCTCATTCCATTCAGACACACGCCAGTCAGAGTACGCACACGTACATACAAATGCCACTGCCGCCACCTTCACCTAGGACCTCCCCTTCTCTGCTCCACCCAACTCTCAAATTCAATAGGTAGCTGTTCTACCAATCAAGATCCACCTCCATTCCACCCACCAGTGCTCAGGTCTGCTTTTGTATGGCTCACAGCACTCTATGTGCAAGTTTTTGCAGACTCTTTGGAGAAGCAAACCATTCCCTTCAACCAGAATTCTGAAGATGCTACTCCTCCGTCCAGTTTTTTCTCTCAATAGATGAGTGTGAAATGCAATTAGCCATTGAAATAAAATTGATAATGAATGCTAATTACTTCATTCTATTGGGGTTTGGGGTAATGTATTCCAAGGCTTTCCTCATTACTTTGAGAAATTGAGAGGTGGCTCTATAGCGATCTATGGAAATTCTGAAAAGTACTTAAAGCCGCAGACATTAGCTGGAGTTCTGTATAATTGGATCTCTTCTGCACCCCTTGCATATAAGTTTTCTTGATGCAGAGCCCTGAATGCATAAAGAAAGGAGAAGATGGAGAGAAGAGCAGCTTCAATCTGCTTTGCTGTCATTTGGGTCTTTTGAATTCTGAATTCTTTTGGCAGCTCTAATACAGCAGAAGAGCTTTTCCTTAGGTGACTATAAAATCCCCATTTGGTATGTTTTTCTCACACATTTATGTGAACAGTGCCAATGGCTGCTTTTCTAAAAATTAATTCTCACCCTTGATAATGATTTACAGGCGTTTACTGAAGTGCTGATATTAGATACCAGGACTATAAAGCAGTTATCTTTGTCACAGAAGGAAAGTGCTTACTCTATGCATTCACGTATTTAAGAATCAAACACAGTTTCATTAGATTCTGAAATAAATTTAGAAAAAATATCATTCCTTAACTTTACCCTGTGTTATCAATGATCACCTTCCATAGTCAGAAAAAAAGTAAAATGAAATCGCTCTATGAGGACAAAAAATCCCTGTCATAAAGAGGACACTGGCTGTTGGGAAAACAAAAACTTCTTAATTTCTATCAGGAATTTTCTACAACTGAAGTAATGATTTAGGCTTTCTACTAACTGACTTAAAAAAAATCACTTGAGGGCAGGCCACGGTGGCTCAGCAGGCAAGAACACTTGCCTGCCATGCCAGAGGACCCGGGTTTGATTCCCGGTGCCTGCCCATGTATTTAAAAAAAAAAACAAAACACTTGACTTCCCTTGATCTTCATTATCTGGAAAATGAGTAAATTCACCGAAGTCATTGCAAAGAGCCCCTTCTGGCACCGTTTTTTGTAATTCCCTAGAAATTATAAATGTCCAGTAATTTCCACCAACAAAGAATCAAACTAGTCAAATTTAACCTATCCCATTCCTTAGTAGTAGTGATTTTTTGAGAATTCACTTTATTTGATGGCTCTTTTCAACTTCTAAGAAACTAATTTTGACTATGTTTAAATGTGAAAGCCCTTGTCAGAAATCAGTTTGCATCAGGCAATACGTGTTTTGCTTTTGTGCCGAGTGTCTGTTTTAGCACAGGTAAGAAAATACTTCTTAACAGATTGCAACTTCCTCCGTGATGTGCAATCTCCAGCAGGGATGGCCTGAAAATAAAGGTCACATTTTCTTAAGTCTTGTTCTGATCACAGGATGTGAAACTCAGGTTCTTGCCTCCTGCCTCAGAGCTGCAACGTTCAGATGGATCCTCCCAGAAGGGCTGCGGCATGATACCAGCATCCTCACCAGTGTCCTGCCTCCCATGACTTTGACTCTGGAGTGCCCCGGGCTGTGGATGAGAGAGTGTAGAGAACATAACATGAGCCCCTTCCACAGCGTGGGGCACCAGCACAACTAGCCACCTGCTCTGGTCTTCAGGATCGCCAGCAGATGAATAGTGCTATGTGGAGTCATAGTCTGCTCTATTCTAGTCCATTTATTTCTGATGAGCTCAGGAGCAAGTGGACTGAATGCATGAAGGTCAGCCAGCACTGTGGCAGGGAGAGCAAGATGAGAGAGCTGAACTACAGGCTCCCAGCCCTAGTGCATGGAGATAATAGACCTAGAAAAGATCAGTAACCTTTTGCAATGAATGGCCCCCCACTACAAACCACAGAAATGCTTCCATTTCATTCATTTTCAACTCCTACTATTGATGGGAGACCTTGAATGGACTCACCAATCTACTGATCTGTCTTTCTTTTTTAAGAACCAAAACATGCATAGGACAAGATTAATTTATCTTCTCTCCCTCTCTTTCCATTCTCTTTCTCTCTCAAAACAGCATCCAACAGGAGCAGTAGTGGAAAGGCAAAGGAAATTTGGTGCAGAATAAGTTGACTGTGCTGAAACATTTGTAATTAAGCATGATAACCAATTATAGAAATACCTGGGATACTTCAGTGATCCGCTGTCCCACATCAGAGGTCTTCTAATCAATTCGAAATAGCCAGACGCCTCTATGGAAAATAAGCAAGATCACAGCATTTGCTAATGAGGCTCAAAAATGGATTTCACTGAATGAAAATGTTCATTGTCAAGAGAAAAGACTGTTTTCAGAATCTTGCCAGTCATTTGCATTTGCACTGGATTGGAGAAAAGTCCTTTGTTCTCTTCTCCCTTCTCACATGCCTTACAACACTGCTGATATTTTTCTGGTGATTTAATATTATTGTATCTGTATGTTGTACCAGCCGTAAAAATACACCAAAATAAAACCATTTGTGCTGAAGTAGCTAGCATTTACTTCAATTATTACTTAATCCCACTGTGTTGAATGGGTTTCCCTGAATTTAAATTTGCAGATATATGACTTTGGGAGAAGTTGCTTGCCAGAAGTTGTAATGGTGGAACTCTGGAAGCAACATGAGAGCCAGATCATGTATCACACACAATACCATTCAAGCATTTCTCCTACGTAAAACCACAGCAACCTACCCTTCACATAGTTGGGATGTAATGAGCAAGAGTTTTGAGAACCACAAATCAAGGAAAATTGATAGAGCTTTAATAATAAGTGACACAAGCCTAATGGGGAGTTGTGATTTTCTGGAAAAGAAGCACAGGGAGAAGAGAGGCATATACCACAACCTGGGGAGAACATGACACTTTCAATTTCTTGAAGATACCTTCAATTAAGACATTGACAGGTTTGCAATGGTCAGTGATAGATCATGTCTGATACTTTCACAACTCTTTTAATAAATTTATGCTTTAATATTTATTCTTTTTGAAATCATATTACAAAGTACTCAGTTTGTTCCTCTTCTCTGCCTCCTTCTCTTCTATCCTATCCATCCTACTGTCATCTTCTCTATTGCCCCCATTTGCTCTCCCTCTATTCTCTGTTCTCATTTCTTCCTTTCCACTTAGCTGTTCTAGTTCTCTGTGTATATCTGCAAAGCCTAGATGACTGAACGTGTTTTATCTCTTCATAGCTCCCTCTGGAACACAACAAGCCAAAGACACGTGCTCCTAGTGTGCTCAGCTTGGAAATTTTCACACTGATCCTAACCATCCCCTTTTTCCTGTCACCTGTTTTAACAGAAAAAAAAAATGCCATGCTCACAAATGGAGGTATGCAAGTGTGCTGCCTTATTTACTCCTCAAAATTCTTAAATTCTAGAGTATAAGAAATTTTTATCCCAAACTAATAGTGCAACCCTTGCTTATTTTTCTAATTTGACAAAGTAATCAAACTTTTCCAGGTGAGTTAAACAACTATTCTTCACTAATAAAAGAAAAATGATCTAATTTCATTCTCATACCTTTCTAAAAATCTTTTGCAAAATTCTTGGGTCTAATCCTTTAAATAGTTTTGGTTTCTATACTTATATGTTCTTCTTTACTTTCTAATGACTTCTCTTTCCACACTTACTACCCACATAATACATACAACCGCAAAGACAACTAATAGAATACTAACGATTACATAGAAAAACGCATTATTCCTTTGGCTTTTCTTATGGCAGCTTTCTTTGTGTCTTTCAGGTGTCAGCTCAAGCGTCTCTTCCACAGAAGCCTGGCCTGAGTCCCTGGGTAAAGTTAACCTCCTCCATGAACCCTGTCACTATCCATTTCCATCACACTGATCTGCTTTATTTTCTTAATACCTCCTGTCAGTATCTAAAATTCTCCTATTTATTTGTGCTTATGTGTATATGTATATACATATATGTGTATATGTATATGTAACTATATATACAAGTGTGTGTATGTAGCATCCTCAAGAAATAATCCCCCAGTTTCCTGTTCAGGGACAAGAAATTTATGGCCAACAAGACCAGATGCCTTTGAACCAGCTGGCACAAGAGTCCTGCAACCACAACAACTTGCTATGCATTCATTTTCCATCTTGAAAGCTTTAGGCTCATATTGCCTTATACTCCACCTTGTAAACTCCTCTAGAGAATTGCAACTCCTGTCTGTGGTCTCACAATGCCCTCTGCACCTGACACTTGCTATTGCTCCTATGTTGCTAAAGTCAGCTCTCTTCCTCCAGTATAATCTATGCTGGTCTTTCCTAGATCCTACAGAAGAAACCCCAGCCCAGTGGACCCCAGCTTCTCTGCTCTACCGCATCACTAGTTCATGCAACTTTTTTTTCTTACTGGATTCCCCACCCCCCCCTCTTGGAAGGAGATTAGATCAGTCAGTGTTTTCCTGGGAAACCCACAGCTTAATTAGGAAATGACGATTGAAAGTTTTTCCCATACAGTTAGCCAAAGTTGTTCTTCCGATAACTTCCAGATACTAATGCTGGCTCAAACTTTTGAGACCATACAGTTCCAGATGAATCTCTTCTTTTCATGGCAGGACTCCCTCTATTTCAAAAACGCCAGTGTATATCCTCTGAGCTTTCACTGATCATAGCAAATTATTCCTCTCACAGAACAGATTCTTTGACTCTCCAATGTAAATACATTCCAATTTGTTGTTGTTCCTCTGAAAATGTAGAACTCAGAACTGTACACAAGATTTCAAACTCTAACCAGTGCCAAGGAAGAGACTCTTATCTCCTTCCTTCTATTCTCTAAATAAGTCTAAGGCTCCACCGGCCAGTGTGGCAGCCTGACCAGGATGACCTATCTTGAGATTTTGTTACATCTAGTAGCTAAGCAAGAATATTGTGGGGGGTGGGGGGTGGAGGGTTTGAGGTAGGACTTTGTGTCTTTACTCTATTTTCATCCTGTTAAATGAAACTTGTTAAAATGTTTTCAGATTCTGATTTTTTCATCTATTTGCTTTCCATTCTAGCCTCGGCTCATTTGCAAATGTGATGGGTATCCATTCCAGGTATTCATGCACATATGATGTATGAATTTAACAAGGCGCAGTCAAAAACATAGCTCAGCAGCCCACGGCTAGAATCACCTTCAGGTTGACATCTTTCTGTTAATCAGCATCCACTGAGTAATGCTACACAAGGCACCATGCTAGACACTGCAACAGAGCGAAGTGATCCAAGCAGTAGGGAGGTTTTGAAGGACTCTGAGCAAAGAAGAGACATAATGGAAGAAACCTTCCTAAAGAGGAACCTGATTATGGAATCTACTAAGAATTGAAGTACCAGGAATATGATTTTAGAAAACTATTGTAATATTACAAATAGGAAAGGAAAGAGCCTGGGATACAATCTTTCTTTAAGAGAAATTATGGTTCATGAAAGAGATAATTGTATACATTTATCTTCCATGTTCCTGTTTAAATTAAGCAATCTTACTAAGTTTTCAGATGAGCTTAGGAACGACTTTCATTCAATTCAACAAGCAATGGATAATAGGTGTCCTCTGTACCAAGTACTAGGCTAAATGAAGGATACACCAAAATACAAACACAACTTTCTTTTTTCCCCCCAAATTGCTCAAAGGCCAGACACATACAGAGCATATTTGCAATCAACCATAATAAGTGTGCAGTTATTCCCAGCAGTCAAAGAATACTTCTAAGAAAATATGATTATTGAATCAGATACTGGAAGGGTAAAATTTGGCTTAATGGAATTAAGATTTTGTGAGGTAGGATATACAAATCAAGCATAATTCAATAATCTCTAACATATGTGGTCTTGCCTACAGTTCCATATAGTAAAAACTTCAAGCAGATAAGCTGAACAAGTTGTTTCCCATTTAGTTTAAGGATTTTTTGCCTTAAATTTGGCCAATGCTCAAAAGCTTTAGGGAAAGAGTCAAAAGCAATTTTGTACTCACACCAAAATAAAACCCTGAATTACTAACATTCTTAGGAAGAATTAAACATGGAAATGACAGCTGCTTGGTTAAAAATAGGAACCTAATGGAAATGAGAGAGTACTCCCTTTTCCTGTATTATATGGTCTTCTTGGAATCTCTTTTTAATGCCTTGCCTTAGGCTAATTTGTCTAGAGCAAAGTTCACTTAGGATATGTACAAAAGAACAAAGGATGTGATCACCAAGCAGGAAGCTTCTGAATACATTCCCTGTGTCCATAAAGTCCAAAAGCTCTGGAATGTCTGTTAAGACATGTTGTAACTTTCACTTCCTGGGGTGTACATTCAGAAGAAATGAGAAGAAAAACAAGGGAAGGTGAGCCTTGCAGCCCAGCATTAAAGCAGTACTCAAGAGTTGAAAATTACCAAGAAAAGCATGCCATTGGGTCACCACGGATTCAGAGACAATCTTGTTATTACTGATGCCATTCATAGATTATTCACTGCTTATTCTCAACAACTCCTCTCTTCTTGTACTGCCTGAACAAAATTTCTCTAAGGTGCATCAGCATTCAAACTAGAGTACCAGAGCCCTTTACCTGCTGTAGTCCAAATTCACCACAAAGTACTTGAGCAAAGCTTTAAGAAACATTAAAAAAAATGAAAATTGTATTTCACTCTTTTGTTTATATTAACAAACTTGTCATTCATCTCAGGCAGGAACTTTGAAATTTATTCTGATTTTTTTTTTTGCTTTAATGAACCTAATTTGATAAGCATAATTAAGACCAAAAAATTAAAACAATCCAATCAAATAATTCTATAGATAGCTGCTAAATGTCAAAATATTGCTAAGTAGTTTATTGCAATGAAGAAGAAAAAAAAGAAACATACATTAAACTTCTAGACATTTATTGAATTTTTTTCTGAAGCCATAAACAATCAGAGCATTTTTGAAGAAACATGCAATATTTATCCCAAAACCTATTGTTTTCTCCACAAATAACTAATAAATAATTTCCTTTTAATCAGATTCTGTTCCTCCTTTTACACAATGAACAGTTAATTTGAGTAGTATTGTCCTTGTCCATTTTTCATCTTTGAGTCCTGGTCAAAAACTATTTTTTGAGAGCTTTCTACAGTTTCAGATACTCCTCTAGACACTAGAAAAACAAAGGCAAAAAGTTAAAATTCCTTCCCTTAAAACCTCATTATTTTATAGGAAAAAGAAACATGTAGAGAGATAGCGGCTATTCAGTATGACTAAAGAAATATAAAACA
Organism: Tamandua tetradactyla; assembly: GCF_023851605.1. NCBI lineage: Eukaryota > Metazoa > Chordata > Mammalia > Pilosa > Myrmecophagidae > Tamandua > Tamandua tetradactyla. Next base: position 80,635,300 of record NC_135335.1, read on the forward strand.
TTGGCATGATACAAAGTAAGGACTAATTAACCCTGGGAACAATCAAGACCAAAGGGTAGGGGAAGTTATGTAAACTTATTTTGAAACTTCAGAATTACTCTGATCATTCCTGAGCATGATGCATCATCCTTTCCCCAACAGTAGGTCCAAGCTCATCTGGTTGGTTCAGTCTCTGGGTACAGCTCGATCAAAAGAAGTCTTAGGGAATTCAAACCCAATTCCAGCTCAGCTGCTTGTGAAATCAACATGGTCTTAAATTGTAAGTTAATAACCACTTGATTGAGTACATTATTCTCCAAGTTCTTCTACAATGGTTCAGTGGACTAAGGTTGGGACATCATGCGTCTCTGTAAATTTTATAATGATATTCTGTCCCCTTTACACCTGACCTTTCTGAATGAAATCAACTTGAATGTTAATAGGGGATGATTGGAAAAAGTTAAAGTTAAAATTATTTGAATAAAAAACACCAATTTTTTGATGGTGGAGGGAGAGCAACAACCCAGGCTTCTGAAAAGGGAATATGTGAGACCCTGAGAGGTTCAGCAAAAGGAGAGGATTCATACCTGGAACCTTCCTCACAGACGAAAATGTCCTGATGCAGCGCTCCCAAAATGTTTCCAGCTCCTTAAATCTAACTGATTACAGAATCTGCCATCCCACCAGTTGGCTCTGGTCACAATTTGAATAACATTCTCCTTAACCTCACTGAAAAGTCTATGAAGCAGGGAATTTTCCCTGCCCTCCCATGCAAAATGGCTGTTAACACCACTGAATGTCTTTCCCAAACTTCCCAGTCTTAGTCATTTGATGGAACAGAAAAAGGGTACTTGTCTGGTGGGTAGACTAAGAGGAAAGACTATGCTGACATTCCACAGTCACTTCTTCCAGAATCAAGGACGACACTCAAATATTGGAACCAAACTGGGATGTCTAAGTTCTACCAGCCCACCAAGAGGTCACATTGGCATCACTGTCAACCTGTGTTCCTGACTGATATAGATCCCTCTTGGGAGGACCAAAACAACTGGAAACAGCACTTTCTTTTCAAAGGCACTATGTACACTCCCAGGATGGTACTCGTAGGAGGCCAACTTGTCTCCCTCCTCAAAACATGTTGACCTGTACCTTAAGGGTAGGTATAAGAGACCTGGAAATAGTAAGAAACACTAGTAGATCATATAGCCCTGACATGATGGCAAAGATCTTTCCAAAATGAGGACACCTTTGGTTACCCAGGGAAAGTTCCTAGAAAATTTGTTATTTATGTGCAGATTGTGGGCAGTTGTTCCTATGATAGGATTCAACCATTAGAAAAGGTTATATGAAATTTGTCCCTGACTTAACTGAAGTGGTCAATGATACTCTATGTCAGCCATGGGAGGCATTCACATCAGCCCCAACTCACTGACCAGGGCTGTCACAAATGGCAGAATTGTCCTAGACATCTTCTGTAAGGGCTATTATGGATTGAATTCAGTCCCCCCAAAAGATGTCAAATCCTAACCCTAAGTCTGTGCATGTGAACTTCTTTTTAAATAGGATCTCTGAAGATATTATTAGTTAAGATGAGTCCAAATTGGGTGAGGGTGGTTCCTAAATCAATATGCAAGGTGTCTTTGTAAAGTGATGAAATTCGGACATATTAAGTAGGTAGGAGACAGAGGAATGATGCAGAGAGAAGGGGTGGGGAGAACCAGAGAGATGGCCATGTTACAGAGGCAGATTTTGAATTATAGATTGCCAGTAAGCCGCCAGAACCTTATAGACTTCAGAGAAAACATGCTTTGCCAACACCATGATTGTAGACAACTAGCCTCCAGAACCATGAGACAATAAATTCCTGCTGTTTAAGCCAAACAAGTCTCTGGTACAATGTTTCAGCAGACCTGCAAACTAACACAAGTGTCAAGATGGAATATGTGCAATCACTAATACATCCTGCTATATCTGGTTTATTAATTCAGGCCCAATGGTAAGTCAATACAGTAACATAAGGAGAAAGTACCTGACTTTTCTAAAATAGACTATGATGTGGGTTCTGAGCCCCAGAAGGGCAGGGGGCATTGTTAAGTCAATACTGCAAGTTGACCTCATCCTGCTATTTAGTTTTGTTGAGAAAAGCCTTAATTAAATGCCATATGAGATGAATTGAACTACTCCCTGTCAGTCATTAATTAATCAGAGAAGCCAATGCAATGGCAGACTTGTGAGAAAATTTGCCAGAAGCCAAGACAGCATAGAACCCAGATGTGGATATTGTTGGGAGAGAATATTCATGGGTTTTGTTATAGGGTACTCCAGAGAAGCATAACTGACATATATTATCTATAAATATTAAGAGATTGAGTAACAACTATTGGGATTAGCAATCCAAATTCTTTAGGCCAGGTCACAGGTTGGAAACTGATGAAGTTAAATTTGAAATCTCTTGGAGAAGCTGGCTGTCTGAGGTAAAGACAGAAATTCTCCTTTCTGACTGCTGAAATCCTCAGTTCTGGCTTTAAGACCTCCAACTGATTTGATGGGGACACTTCCCTCGTTGCTGAAGTCAATCTCATATTTTGGCTGTAGATGCAATCAGCAATAAATGCAATCAACTGACTATAACACAAATTCTTCTATGCTATACCTTCACACTAACAATCAGGCCAGAGCTTGCTTGACTAAACAACTGGACATCATAACTAGCCAAGATGATACTGAATTTAACCATCACAGATCTCTCATGTTTACGCACATTTTGTGAGTAGTGGAGCTAACAGTCTTTTCTTCTCATCTGTCTTTTCAAGAATGTCTATGTAATGAACAGCTTTGGAGAACAGAGATAGTGCTTCCCTCTGGAATAGAAGGCAGGTTTATTTGCTATCCAGTACAAAAAAAAGATAATGTTTACCTCCAAAGCAAAATTCAGACAGCCCACTATAAAAGTTTGTGGTTTCTTAAGCTTAGGGTTCCTCTTCTGTAATGCGATCCACTGTAGTGTGTGTGTGTGTGTGTGTGTGTGTGTGTGTGTGTAAGGTATTATCTGATGTTCATTATGTTGTCTTGGAATTGGGAAACTGGCACAAGAAAATGGTGGCACTCTGGCTATTGCTGTCACTGTAGTAATAAACTGTCCTTTGGATCTGACCCAGGAGTCTCATGCCTTCTGTCAACATCCTTGACTCTGTGGCAGGCTAACTTGTTATTCTGCAAGTAGGGTAAAATCTCAAGTTTTTCACAGTTCTTGACAAAGAACACTCTGGAAGGAATGTGGGAAATAAATTTCAGCAAGATAATTTTGGAGGCAAGAATAGCAATTAGGAAAGTTTCAAGATTCCATGAGTGAGAAGATAAAGACCTAAATTGGAGTAGAGATAGTGGAGAAGTGCAACAAAATGTAATACAAATTTATGAAGTAAATAGACTGGATTTTGTAATTGATTAAATTTGGGAAGAGAGTGAGAGGATGAAACTTTGGTTTCTAACCAAAAGGTTTCTAACCTTGATGCTTGGAACTGGAACTGTGAGAGAGGATTCTTGGTAGAGAATATTTAGCTCTGTTTATGTATGCTGGGTTTGGGAGTCTATGAAAGATCTAGGTGCAGATATACAAAAGTTTGTTGACTTTGAGTGAAAGGGATGGAGTTAGTTTAACATTTCTTGATACCACTCACTCTTCTACTCTACTATTCTCACTTTCTCTGAGAAAGCATTTTCCTCTTTGAATTAGTTTCCATAATTAGCTCCTTTTGTAACCCTTTTACCACTTTTACTTTATTTCTAAACTATTCAAATGTCATTGCACATGCACACCCACACATACGAAAACATACATTCATTTAATACAGTAATTCCTGTCCTTGCTACTCCAAGTGTTGTCCACAGGCCAGCAGCGTTGATATCACCTGGGACTTGGTTAGAAATGCAGAATCTCAGGCCTTACCTGGGACTCTAAATAAAGAATCTAAATAAGAATCTGCATTTTAACAAAATCCCCAGATGATTCACGTGCCCATTAAAGTTTGAAAAGCACTATCCTAGACTGTCTGTTATGATAGGCACCTAGAGTTAGCAAGTGCATATTGAAATAAATACACATTATTTAAGTGCATCTTAACCTAAATATATCCTTTCTGATACTTTTATAAAATATATACTCAATGTAATAACATAAATTAAATTCTCAAACTCAAAGAGAAGGAGACGTTTATGATGCTGTGCACATGGCTAGTGATGAATATATATTTAATAAACAGTAGTTAAGCAGATGATCTGTAAAATCCCTTCCAATTCAAAGAACTCTGTAAGTGATTATGTTACAGTAGAAAGAGCCTCTGAGTTAATGTCAGGAGCTGCGGATTGAAGTCAGGCGTTAGTCTGCTATGTGATCTTGAGAATTTCTGACCCAGTTTCCTTTGTACAGAGAAAAGTCTTCTGTATTTACCCCCATGGTGGTGTTGTCAGAATGAAAAACAATATTACAAAAAAAAATAAATAATACTACACCGCAAGACAGTAGTTGCAAATCATAAAGCGAAAGTGAGGTAGTATTGCTTTACGCTAGCTTCAATATATGTAGCTATGTAGCGACGGGCATTATTGTTCATTCATTTATCAAATACGTATTTTTAAATTCTGTATTTATATATCTAGTGGTGTTAACTGTAGATACTTCACATACTACAAATTGGTTTCAGATGAGTGGAAAATATAACAATATAATGCATTTATTGAATGCTCACTACGGAAATGCCCTAAATGCTTTACATGAATTAGTAGGTTTAATCATCAAATCAAACAGATGAGGCTGGAACTATTGTTTATCAGGCCCAGCTTACAGATAAGGAAACCAAGGAATAGAAAGTTTGTATAGCTTTCACACAGCTAGTGGGTATGGCAGAGCCAGGATTCATCTGGCCATTCTGGTTCCAGATCCCGTGTTCCTAACTCCAGTGCAGCCCTTCCTCAGCCTTCACTCATTCAACCTTAATGAAACACCTCCCATCTGTAGGCACTGTCCAAGGTACTGATGGAGAGAAATGAACAAATATATACTCATGTTATCATGGGGGATAGTCCTGATGGTAGAAGAAGAGAAGAGACAAGTATGCAAATAACTATATAATAACTTAAACCCTGTGAAGTAATCCCATGAATGGGATGTAGTGAGAAAGAAAACAGGATAGGATGGTTCTTAGATTTGGAAAGACTTTGATGAGGCAGCACTTAAGACTCAAATAATTTTTCTAATGATAAAAAAAAGCAAAATCGTATTACAAACATTGTCAAAGCAACCCTAATCAATTTGCTCATTGATAATAGGTATTAGAAGGTTCATGGATTTTAGCCTTTTCATTTTGACACAAAAGTTATGCCAAAAAACTATTATCAAACAAAACTATTATCGAGTACCCAGAAGAATTCAAAGAGGAAATCTCCCCCATCTTTCTTTAATTCTTTATCTGCCACTAAAACATGGAAAAATAATTCATTTACTTACACTGACATTTTACTCCCCATGTCTCTTACCCATCCTATCCTCTCTAAAATAACAGATCTCTGTTGGAAAAATAGGAATATGACCGTCCCTCTCTCAAGAACAAAAAGGATACTTAACATAAAGCCACTTCCTAGCAAAGAATCTTTGCCTCTTTCACAGTCATAAAGATTTTGGTTTTTAGATATGCAAAAGAGAGTCCTCCAAGCTCCTTGATGTGGGCGGTTATGGTGTCTGTGTTCATGTGGATATGGGAGAGTGAATTACGTAACCCAATTTAGCCATGTTCTTGATCTGCATTTCTGCGGAAGCGAACCCATCATAAATAAGACCTGCTGAGGATGTTATTTTTCATTAAAGTGTGGCCCAACTGAATGAGGATGGATCTTAATCCAGATTACTGGAGGCATCAAAAGAAAGAGGAGCAGGAGGAGGTCAAAGGGAACCCAGCAGAAAAAGAAGAGGACACCACCGTGTGACATGAAGCAGAGATGGAAGCCAAAAAAGGAGGACTGCAACAAGCCAGCACCAGAATGCCACAATCTTCAGAGACAAAGCAGCCTCTAGCCTCCAAAACCAGGAGACAATACATTCCTTTTGTTAAACGAACCCACTGTTTGGTAATTGTGATAACAGCTCAGGCAAACTAAAACATGTGAAATTTTAAAACTTTTAAATCAAAGATGGGTGATTGCTTTTGTCCATGGAGGCAATGATGTGTTCTTTTAAATGGTTTTAGCATAGGGATCTTTAAAATACATACACACGCAAAGAAAGACACAGATGCACAAATATCGTATGCATATGTGTGCCTGTGTCTGTGTATACTATACGTATTTATCTTTCTATAATTGTGTACATCCTGAAATAAGACCATGGACACGATGGTGCGATGGAGAAGTTAAACTTATTTCTTGTTTTATTCACTCATTTTAAAAAGCTGTTTCCCCTATATAAATGAACTTGACAGAATATTGTTGTCTCCAAAGGTGGTAAAGCTGTTGTAGCAGGAGATGCTAAGAGGGAAAAATCACCAAACAGACTGTGGGGAAAGGGGTTAGGTGGGTACAGTGGTTAATTTTGAAATCTTATTTTGAAGCAATTAGGTTTATGCATAGACATAAACATAAAATACATATACAATATATACAAAAATATACAATATATACAAAAATATAAAAGCATAAAAATGTATTTATGTACTTATATGTGTGTGTGTGTGTGTGTGTGTGTGTGTGTGTGTGTGTGTGTGATATTTGGAAGGAGCAGGGCTGCTTTCCTTTTCCAGTGGGGTGCTATATGACCAGCATTCATAGTAGCTTTAATGTTGTGAGTTGAAAGTTTCTATTTCAGACCCTCATTTTGAGAGAGAATTTTTAAGTCTCTCTCTCTAACCCTCCTATCTAAGGATCTTAGTTTTCTTGAAAAAAAAAAACACCTAATGGAAAGACCTCTAGAGTAGTGTTGTTGCTCTTATATTTTAAAAATTGGCAAAGAAAAATACCAGGAACTTTTAATAGTGACCTAGCTTTCACAGGTGCAAAAATTTATTTTAATTTTGAACTAATACTGAGAAACAAGAGTATGTTAAGCTTAATTGATTCTATCTGAATTTTATTAGCTTGCCTGAGCAACTTGTATTTCTTTCCTTCTTGGGAAATTTATAGTATGTCCATAAACTGACAAAAAAGTGTGTCATGTGTACATGGGCTCATATGTCAAATATATATGTATGTGTGTGCAGTTATTCTGTTCACTAATGGGAAAGGCATTTCCTTGAACATTCTACCTATTTGTAAAAAATAATGATAAAACATGCTTGAATTATCACACTCAGATTGCCACTTTTAATGAATTAATTAATACTATCGAATTTTGATGTTCAAGTTAACAACCCTACATCACTGGAATTTTGCTTGTAATCTATTAATAATCTCATTCTTTGTTCAAGGAAGTTCAAACTAAGACCTCATTAGTTGATAGCTGCCAATAAGTTAATGTTCTTTTATAAGTCTTCAATTTATTTTTTCTTAGCCCAATAGCAATTGTATTGAAAATACAAGTTCTATACTAAACAGACAGATCATTTTCTGCCCAATAAACATGCAAACAAGACAAGGGAAGCCTAATTACTGAATATGCATAGGAAAGTGGATGGCATGTGCCTTTGCTCCTTGTCCACAGCAGGTACCCAGCCTTCTCTGCTGGGCTTGTCATGGCTGGGGCTCTCCTCCAAACACCTGAGCCACTTGAGCTCACTGCGCAAGCCCTAGACAGCCGGCTTCGGGCTGCCCCTACACATCAGTGTTTGTCACCCCTGGCCCCACCGGGATGAGTAATTTCACTAAGCCTTCATTTGTCACAGGCCACGCCACGTGCACATCCTCTCAGCCTGGATCTAAATGCTTTCCTAAACTTTATTTTATCACCTAAAATAATATAATGTCATTTCATTGTTAACCACAGATAAATCACCTGTCCCAGATCCACGCAGTGGTGTCACTTTAATTCTATCCTGACTTCGTGCTTCTTTCCCCATCTTGCTTTCTAGCCAAATAAAGCAGTACTTCTTCAAAGCTGACATCAAGGACCTTCCCTATACCTGAACCTTGAATTTCCATTACTAAATCTCCTGAACATATCCCCAAAGTGGGTGTTTTAAAATAGCTAATTGTATTCCCATGTATAAAATTCTTATGCAAATATCCACTTATGTGTCTCTTGTCTTTGGAAATCTGCCTTGATTTTGACTTCGCTTTTGGTAGTTTTTATGTCAGTTTTTGTCCCCTCTTTTTGTTATTTTCTTTTCTTTTTTTTTTTTCCTTGTTGTGTCCCCTCTTTTGTAGAGAAAAGATTAAGAATATTATTGATGGTTGCAAAAAGTTTTCCTTGCAACTTTTTCCTGAACAAGAGGTGAGCTCTTTCAAGATCTGCTGTCCTGCCACCACGTAAGTACTACTTTCAACCACTCGCCATCACTTGCAGGTACGAAGGGATAGCTACAGATTGTAGAAAAGGTTAAAAGTGTTTTATTTTATCTTATGAAAGCCGAGAGGTACTAATGATTAAAATATTAAAGAATCTGCAATAACATATTGGCAAGTTGAAAGCAGCATTTTGGGGAAATTGATCTCCATAATTCTCTCTAGATTTTGTTACTAGCTTAGTATTGGGCAAACCCCATAATTACCCATTGCCATTCATTCCTTCAGTTAAGATTTCACTTAAGATAATCCTTTATAATAGCAACAGTGTCTCGAGAAATGACAATAGGAATCTGTGATACATATGTATGTGAAGAAAAGTTCACATGCAGTCTGGCAGTAAGTTCTCTCCCATGAGGGAGACAGATATCACTATGATATCATAACTATAAATTGAAGTACTTGCCACGGTAGAAAAAATTTTATTTAAATACAAAAATAAAAATTGGCTAATTTTGCATGTGCTGCATAAAAGCAAAGAACAAACTCGTTCCAACAGCATCTAACTGAAAAAGTGTTATATCAAAGACAGAAAAAGGAGTAAGAGTGGAAAAGAGAAAGTGATTTTAAAAGCAATCTGGTACTTTAAAAACTAATTCCTTGCTCTAAGAAATCAGAAGACAGATTTCCATACCATGTTATAAAAACACAAGTAGGGAGGACAAGTTTTACATTTTAGTAATTGGAAATTTTGCCACACTCTTTGTTTGAGGGGGCCACAGATTCTTTCCTTGATTCAAATGTCAATTGGATAACATGAACTACTAAGGCTATTTACAGAAGAAACTTGGATCTATAAAAGTACATTAAAAAAATTCACAGTGCTCCCATTTTTAAAACCTTCACGAATTATTAAAAAATTGAATTAAAAACCCAAAAGTTTAAAAAATGTTTTCCAATTGACAGTCACTTCACAAAGTTGATATTTGCTGAGAGCTTTTTTTATGGTAGATACCATATGCAAACAAGGCAAGAAGCCAAAGGCAATTAACTCTGGAATGAAGCATCAGCGACAGGAAGGCAAGCATTCTTCCAACAGACATTGAATGGTCAGCTTGCTTTTACTGAGTGAAGCATGTTGGAACTTTGAACATTCACAGCACCTTCTCAGCCAGATCTGAATTGTTGCTTTAATAAGCAGTTTAAGCCTAATGATCACTCATGCTTTGATCTTTTTGGAAAAATGGGAACAGACAAGGATACGCATGGTGCATGATCATGAGGCAAAAACGTATCTCACTGGGAAGCTCAAAATTTCAAGTCCAAACAATTACCCACATCCCCATCCTTTAAAAGAAATTATTTATAGAGTAAAAGTGCCACCTTGGCTTCTCCAATCACACTCACGCAGGAAACTCCTTTCAACAATTGGGAGCAGATATTTCTAAATATTTTCCTAAGTTTAAATAAAAATATATACAAACACATATACATATGGTAAAGAACTGTCATCACTCTACACATTTTTTCACTCTATAATTTAGCACAATATTTTTCACATTATTGCATATAACCTTATTTTATAATGGTTACATAGAATCCACCCTATAGATGTGATTTAATGTATTTTACCATTTTCTTCTTAATGGGCACTGATGTTTTTGGTGAACACAAGCATATATGTTTTTGAACACAGAGTGGTAGGTTAGATTTCTCAAAATATTTCCAGGTTATAGGGAATGTACATTTAAAATTCTAATAGCTATGGGTAAACTAATCTCCAAAGGTTTTACAAATTCACTTCATCACAGAGTATATGAGAATGGCATTTGCATCATGCCAGAACAGTCTAACATATCACAACAATGAACGTTATCAATTTTCCTTGTATTTTCACAATTTGAGCCATAAACAGGTGTCCTATTTTAACTTTAATCCCTTTAATTAGGAATGAAGATGAACAAAGTTTTATATGTTTATCGACCATTTCTAGTCTTCATCTCTGAATTATCTATTCATGTCCTTTATCCATTTGTCTACTGTGGTAAATATTTTTTCTCATTATTTTTAAACATTGAGAATATTTATTATATATATGTATATATATATATGTAATCTTTTATGTGTGATTCAAACAGTTTCTTATTAGTTACTTGTATCATAATTTTATATTTGCTGTCCTGTACTTTATAGAATTTGGAATTTTAATGTAGCCAAATCTGCCAGTGGTGTTTCATTCATAGGCTCTGGTATCCATGTCTTACATAAGAATGCTACTCAAAACATATAAACATTTTCTTCTAATACTTTTATAGTTTTCATATTTCGATTTTTTTATTCATTTATAATTTATCCTTTGTATATGGTGTGAGGGAGGGATATGATGTTATGTTTACATTTGGATGCACAACTGTCTAAATATCTCACTGACTTGATATGTTATGCTTAGCAAATATTAAGTTCCTATATATGGGCAAGTTGTTTTGGTCACTGTTCAGTTAGGCCTCACTGATATGATTGTTTATTTATCTGCCAGTCCCAGCAGATTTTTTATTTTATTGCAGATGCTCTTTTATCTCTTTCAATATCCCTGTGCATATCTCATTATTATTAATTCTCTTGAAATGTTTATTCATATGGCCTTTAATATCCATTTTCTGGATTCTAATTGGGAGTGAGTTAAGTTTTCACATTAATTTAGTGAAGATACTAATATCACACTACAATTCTTCTCATCCAGGGAAGATTCTTCTGGACGTTATTTTACGTAGGACAAAACGTTTAAAACATTCTAATGGGTCCTGAAGGACACATGTTAATGAGAATAAATTTTAAGTCAACGTTCTAAAAGAAGATATTTAATTTTGAAGAAATTTATTAATCTAATTCCATGATCTTTTCAATCTGGACTTTGCTCTAGTTGAGGAGAAGCATCTGTCATTTGAAAGGAGACTTTTTCCTTTTCTGATATGGCTTTATGCTTTTGTACCCCCAAAGGTGAAAATGTTGCACTAAATTTGGCATGTATAAAGACTTGGTCACGGAGATAATCAAGAGAATTGAAGACATGTCACTTAAGATAGGCTCAGTTTAACTCGGGTTGCAACAATGACTGGTTCCCTCCTTACTGCTTAACCGCTAGGATGACCTGCTGCACTGGGCTCCATAAATGAGCAATGGTGTAAAGACAGAGCATTTCTTCACCCTTCCTTATGACCTCTTTAACCCTATTTCTGAAACTATCAGCCAAGGAGACAATTAGTACCAGTTACATTCTGAGCTTGTGACATGGACAGCTATTCACTAGGAAAGAGACCGATTCATTTCATCCAGGTCGCTGAACAATCACTGGATCATGAAGGCTGTTAGTCACTGCCAAACTGAACTACATTTGAACCATGGGACCTAGTGGTGTGAGTCCATTTATCACTGCCAAGCCAGCTGGTCACCCATATAGACACCGCATTAAAGCTATGTCCAATAGCCTCCAAAATGATGTATAAGTTCTCCTGTAAATAAAAGTCCATGTCATGGATATGGAAAAAATTACACAGAAGGGATGCAGAGATGTTTTTGCACATTTCCTGCCTCCTTGTTCTAGCCTGTCTTGTTGACAGATCATTACTTACTACGTGCAGCTATGAAGCACAAGTCAAAGACAGTCCTTACTTTCCTCACTCTCAATTTCTCTTGGACTTTGCACTGCTAACTTCACATAAATAGGACACAGCGGAAAAAAAAAAAGGATTCAGAGTTAAAAAGCATATCACATCTGTCTTACAAAAGACAGAAGGTTGTAATGTCCAAAGGTCTAAGTTACAAACGCTTTATAACTGCCCCTTTTTCTCTTCTTCAGACCTAGATAAAAGTTCAGTGAAGTGGTTAATTGTCCATCCAGAGTGGACAGTAAAAGATGGAGGGTGTATAAAGTAACAGAAACCCAAGGAGTTTCCCACATCGGGCAGTGTTGGCAAAGAGCACACACACACACATTGGATACTGGCTATGTCGTCTAAATAAGATAGAACACCCGAATGGAATATATTTCTGAGCCATTCTGAGGAATGTCTACCAATGTTTTTCTTTCTGGCTATTGGATATTAGAAAAAAATCTTCTAATTTTCTTTTGTTTGTTTTTTTGGTAGCCAGAGTCAATCTTGAATGGAGAGTAGGTTCTCAATTAGAGAATAAACATTTATCATGTGTCTTCATTATCACATCCTCAGGTGAATTATGTGTTTTAAATCTGAATTTCATTTTCTGGTTAAATAAAAGAGATTACTCCATTTAGTACAAGTTTTAAGTGTAACCAAAATTAGCAGTGCCCTGGGCTCCCCCAGTGGATGCTATAATAGACATGGCCAAAGGGCGTGTATGTCAGATGTCCACGTACCTTCCAAAGCAGCCATACAGATGCACCCCAGAGGTTCTGATTCTGAGTCTCCTACTTAATACACAGAATTGGAACCAGTACAGTCCAGGACACAGAAAAGAAGGCGATCTTCAAGCCTCCACCAGCAAGCAAAACCCTGATGAAATTCAGTATGCAGCCATGCCTCAGGAGAGCTGATAGCATTTTCTGCATTATGGCCCTTGTCTTATAACAAATCACCCATTTAAAAATGTACAATCATGTTTATTATTTTCTCCAGAGCAGTCCTCTGAGATGACTGATATAATGCAATTAATCTTCCAAGAGAAAAAAATCATCTGCTAGGGACAAGAAAGCCCAAATTTGAGATTAGAAAGAATCATGAAAAACTAACTCAAGCATTTGATATTTTTATGTGGTGAAGTTCAAAGAAATAACTGAAAGTTACTTTGTTCAGGTAGAATATTTTTAAAGACGCTACAAATAAACAATGCCATGTATAAACCTGGGATTTTCAAGGCTTTAAAATACTGTTCCATGTTGTGGCTATGAAAGGAGAGAGGCAGGCTAATTGAAAGAAAGCTTTTGGTTTGAGTATCAAGAACATACTACCCGGGGAGTGAAAAATAGTCTCTAGTAACCATTGCTCAGTACAGGGAGCAACACCTACCGAAAAGAGCATAGAATTTATGCTATAAATAGGGTACAAAGCCCCAAATGCAAGGCTATGGGAATAAGAAAATAATTTTACCTGCTTAATGGGAAATATATTCAGGACATTTATTGTTTTTACTCTTGCTTTCTTTCTATAGAATGCATTACTCGAGCCTGTGTTCCTGTCCCAGAAGAAAGCGATGACCCTCCTCTTAGTGTGCTTTACCATTTAGTTCTCATCTTCGATAATATAAGAACAAGTGCATGAAATGGAAATGGACTTGAATATGTCACACTATTGAAAGGAATGATTGGAACTGCATGACAGAAGAAAAAATGTAATAAAACGTGAAATCATCTTTTAATGATCATTGTGGTAGGAACCATATCTAGAAAACCTCAATTTAAACACACACACACACACACAAACACACGGGGTTTTAAAAATTATGCCTAGATGAAAATAAAGCTTAAGCAATAATTCTAGTTACAAAAATGGCATGTAAGGACAGTATAACAGAAAACAAGTGGTTTTCTTTTTTCAGACAAAAACAAGCCAGAGAGTAATTTGACAAACATTTATTAGTAATCTATACCACGCAAGCCCAATCACTGTGTTAGGTGTTGTGGTACGAAGACAGTGAATCAAGGTAATCAAGGAGAGAAGGCAGGGAAAAGTTGCACTATCAGAAAGCATACAAAGAGTGGATTGGGAGACATTTTCTTTAAAAACTGTCCTGTCAATGGCACCCAACAGATTAGTACTTGAAAGCATGCTAATGATTTATTTCTCAACTGGATCATAAGCTCCTTGAAGACTGACACCATGTCTTATAGGGCCATTATTCCCAACATGGTCTTAGAAACATCGCTACTGGAAAGTAGAAGAGACTTGCATACTCGAATAATCCATGCTCACGATATGTTAAATTAAAGAAGATAACCAGGAGGAATTTCAGACATCACACTTTTAGGGTATGATTTCAATGAAATAGGACAATACACCCTGCTGAGGGCTAATTCCATTCATGAGAACACAATCACAGTGTCCTCTTGTCCCAAAGAGAACAAGAAGAGATGAGGTACTTTCCGTATTCTTAGCACTTATCATTAAAGGGAGAATGTTGTTTTAGGGCCAATTGATATTCCCTAATGGACATCTAGACTATCAGTCATAGTTATTCCATTCTACCTGATGACCATTCAACCTTCTTGTCTTCTTTGGCCATGGAGGAAATTCTGAATTCAAGCCATCAATTGAGAATTCATGCTGTCTGCAGAGAAGTGCTGCTGTGGTACCTGCTGTGGTACCTGTCATTCCACATAAATGAATTGCTACTGGTCCTTAGCTAAGTCTTTCCTGGCTCAGCAACATTTTTTTACACTGCACACAGCTATAAGGAGAACATCGTGCCAAAAAAAAACAATATTCAGTGGTGTTTTTATAGAGCTATCATTCACCAAGTGCTCATAATGTGCCAGCAGCTCTTCTAAGTACTTAGCATATATTGATCCATGCAGTCTTCGCGTTAACCCAGTTGGATGGGTCCTGCAATTACCACCCCTTTATGATGAAGAAACTGAGGGAGAGAGTCACACATACATTAGGGGACAATACTAAGAATTGGATCCGTATTGTGATGTTGCAGAGTCCAGGGTCTGAACTGTACTATACTGTATCAACCTTCAGAGGGCCCGGCCATGGCCTCACGTTTGCTAAGGACTGAACTACCCATCCCCTCTTACTTACTAGAATATCTGGCCTACCCACAAACCCCACTGTCTTAGTTTCTCATATGCTAAACAAATACTATTCAACAGGTTGGTTTAAACAATAGAAATTTATTGGCTCACCATTTTGAGGCCAAATATCCAAAATCAAGACATCAGCAAGGAGATGTTTTCTCTCCAAAGATTGTAGACTTCTGGAGCTGGTTGCTGGTGATCTTTGGGTACTTGGGACTGCTGGTACAAAGCTATGCACATGGCAGTGACTTCATTTTTTTCCAAGTCCTGTTGACTTCTACTTTCTTCCCACAGCCTTGTCTCGATGTCTGAATTTCATTCTACTTAGAAAAGACTCTGGTAATCTGATTTAAAACCCAACCTGATGCAGTTGGCCGTACCGGCACTAACAATCACAACTTCAAAAGGTCCAATTTACAATGGGTTCACACTTACAGGAATGGAATCAGATGAAAGACATGTTTTCTAGGGTACATAATTCAACCTACCACACCACTGCAGTACACAGTATTGGGGGTCCTGAGAATGGCATTTTCCCACTCTACTTTCGTATCCTAACTTCTTAAATTCTTCTTCCTTTTCATTTCACCCTGAATCTCAAGTGCCCTCCTAACCCTTGTTATACTTCCACTAGCAGATTGTACTACATACTGTGGATCCCCCTGTTTTATCCTCAAACTTCTCCTCAAGAGCATTTTTGGGGGGGTGGGCTAAAGAAGAGAACATAGAAGAAGGAAGTTTTGGAAACATGCCACAAATGAAAGTTTTGGTCTGATTAGGTGAACACAATACTCAGGAATGACTTAATTCCCTTTGCCAAGAGTACTATATTTGAAGGGATGACAGTAAAAGAATACTAATGCTATATAAGAGAGTGAAATATAAAGTGAGTCAGTAGAGAATTTTAGCACCAGAAACATCATAAAAGTGTTGTGTGGGCGTTGAGATATGGACCTTGATGCTGTTTGTGTTTGTAAGAATATGCCCCTGGTACAATGAATATCACCCCCAAATGCCACTTTGAAAATTCTGAAACTGCTTTCCAGATTCATTCCTACAGAGTGTAAAAAATTTACTCTCTACTGTTGTCTGTATCAATGACCACCAAAGGATGATAAATTCGTTCTAACGACCTCTCCAGCTAGAGATGTGGGGTGGCCTGCTAGGGGAAGATCAAAACTTAGGACAGACATAGCAGGCTGAAAGTTTTGGAATTTTAATATTTCCATGGACAGAATCCTAGGGCTTCACTTTTTCCTCCCCCCTGTTTCTCGCTAATTCACTATTGGACATCAACTCAGAAAGACAGCATTGGTTATTTCTGCATTTATCATCTGAAGTATTAGTCTTTGCCTAGTTATTAACGATTCCACAGTGAACAGAGGTGACGCCATAAAATATAAGGGCAGTAAGGGGGAGAAGGTTGAAGTTGCTGTAAGGTTTGATGTCATTTCTCTACTGGGTAGGAAACTAGCCTTATAACTGTCAGGTGTGTTTTTATTATTTCTCTTCTAAGGAAGTAAGAGGTGGTGAGAAAGGTTATCTGAAAATGATCAGTTCCAAAATGGGCTTCATATTTTCTTTTCTGTTTTACTCAGAATTAAGTAAAGAGACTGTGTAATTATTTATCGTTCATGCCCGAACACTTTTGACAGCCCTATTACTCATTACACCAGGACAACAGGCATACGCTGAGAATATCCCAGGCCAACTAGGCTGGATGATGACCCAAAACTTAAGTAACCCTCCAACAAAATGTGTTTCTACTTAGAACTGAGGTAGGTAAAGTTTACTGCGGGTGCTCTCTACAAATGAGGGGGGCTGCCTGACCAATATTTCACTTGATCTTAATTCTTCTATTGTAATAATTTCTCCTTCACCCATTCTGCAGCCCCTGGCTCTTCTTCTCTCTCATTTTTACTAACCAAAATCATGTAGGTGTGTGTTATCTGGAATTGCATATATTTATGAATTCCCTGGCTAATTTATGCAACATTGCCAATTATCCTGAAGTCTTTCTTTCATAAAACTAAATGTCATTTAATTGCAAAGTTTATTTTTCATTAACCCAGTAAGCCTGTCACATAGTCAAAAAGAGTACCAATCAATTCATAACTGCAGCTAGCACCATGGACTGAGGTTTCAAGTGCATCAAGGTCAAAAGGTTTCTATTCCCTAAAAAGGTGAAAATAAAACATGGGCTACTACTTTATAGAATTGCAATAAGCTACATGAGCTTTGCCTTCAAAATCTTTTGCTTGGTATCAGAAGTATGCAGTTATAGCTCAAGAAGGTGCGTGCTCATCTTGTGTCAAACTTTTACAGTCCCTATATGCCAAAGGAATCAAATAATTTAATATCTATGGATTGCCAAGGTACAGTTATGTGACCTATAGGAATTTAATTTTAACGGGAGGTTTGTGAAAATGAAAATGGCTTCAAGGCCCAAAGGAATAAATCTCCAATTGAAGAATTTAAGATAACGTATTTGACACACCCCACTATTCATTGAATCATTAATACACAGAGAGAGACAGTGTGTTTGATCTGATGTGATCCAATTCAAAGGCAAAGACACCTGGTGATCTGCATCACTGGGGAATGAGCTATTCCACATAAATGAATTGCCCAATAAATGAAGCACACCTATTCTCATGCCAAACTTCACCATCAACTCATTTATCAACATTTTAAAGAAACCATGACTAGTTTTCTAAAGGAGAGTGACAATAATATAACATTTTGAACACTCACAGTCACCATTGTGAAGATTCATCATTGTATTCATGCTGCAACACCCTTCAATGTCTGGTTTTTGTGTTTGTTGTTCTCTTTCCACTCAAGGTCAGCTGTCACTTCTGTTGTCATTAAACTTCCATCTAGCATCAGGCCACCTCCTGTCCGTCTAATTTATTGCTGCAAAACTGCTAAATGGTCAAAACCTAGATGTTGAATATAATTAAGGATGGTATGTTAAGAAACAGTCACTTGGACACTAACTCCCTATTTTTCTTGTTTTCGATTTGGCACCAAATTACCAAGAATTCAAGATGGATTTTCTGAAGTAGAATATCACTGCCGTTCTTCCTTCTAACCCTGTCAGTGAAAAGTTATGATTTTCTTCATCGTTTATTCATTATTCATTTTATATCTTTCTGTCGATTCTATGGCTCTCTTATTAGTTGAGTAAGTCTGCAATATAGCTGGTTTCTCCCCATCTTTCTCATATTATGTCTTAAGAATTTCACCACAATAAGAAAGTCAAAAACCAAAACAGCTGAAAAACCATTTCCAAATGTCTGGGCTATTCAAAAAACCTGCATACAGTGAATCCCATCTGCCAATGCGAGGCTTCCAGAATATTTGAGAGGTGGATGTGAAATGGGTGCCACAGCTGCCAAGCGCTCCATTTTCTCCTCTTGTCCACGTTGTAAAATTCTCGCGATCGAAGCAAGGTCATGCAAGATTCCCTCGCGCCCTAATACAGGCATTCTTGGGCTATCTTCCTTTGTGAGGTATCCTGAAAATAGCATTTACAAAGGTCCAGAACACTGACCAAAATGGGATAATGACTATCACCCCCATGGTTGAATCACACAGGCCACAGGACAGCCATTTCATCGACGTGAACTTGGCTGTAACCACCCTGTGTCCTAACGCGCACCAGCCAGATGCCATCAACAAAACAAAGCAGAGCAGAGAAGTAATTAACTGGCTAATTCAAACAGAAATAAATCTCTCTTGTTTTGGCTACATGGTTGGGGGAATCCAAGCAGAAGCGTCTCTGCTACCTGGATTATCTGAGCAATTACTTCAAAGCCTCCACTTCATTCCGAATCCTGTCAGAGAATATCCACTCTTTGGATTCATAAACAGTAGTATCTCTAAGCAAATTAGTGAGGTAGCATTTAAATCCAGCTGTCGATTCCTCCAAGGTAAAATTCATAGCATTTGATTCTAAGCAGAGAAAGGAAATGACTGAGAGAAATGCTAAAATCCTGAGCACAAATTTGCTATAGAATTAATATCACAATTTGTCATTGATAATGAAAGCATATAAAACAGGTCTTGACAGCATGTTATTTCTGTTGCATATTATTCTTTTTAAAATCCAAACGAGATTTCCCAGTGCAACTGCAGAAATTATTTTATGCCCTAAATTCACAAAGCAGAATAATATTAATACTGTGGTTAGTAGCCATCTGCTTCATGAGAATTCTGTGCAATCATTAGTCTAAACTGATGACATCGTGGCAAGCTGCCATGTCCCAAGAGGCCAGCCTCTAAAACCCATCAACCTCTTTGAATCAGTCTCAAATTCAAGAGGGCAAACCACAAACTGGGAAATGTGCTTTTGGGGAAGATCCAAATCAGTAAGCTCAGTTTTTGGATATTGGACCCCAAAATATTATCCCACCATAGGCTATATTAAAAGCCATGCTTAAAGAAGGGCAATCAAATGGCATCACCATGCAACAAGAAATAAACATGCAGAACATGAATGGAATGCCAAGTCCAGGAGACCAACTAGCAACCTGTGTCTTACTCAACAGCGGTGATTTTCACTACAGTCAGAAAAGGATCAAGCTGTGAAGAGTTCACCTTATCACAAAATCTCACTGTAGTCACCATAACTTTTTAGTTACAAAAAAAAGAAAATACTGCCACAGAGACAGTGACATGCAAGGAGATTCAAAGGAGGTGTGAACTAAGTAATATTTCTCACATGGGTTCCACCATAAAAACTTGCACCGGAAAAAAAAATCAGAATTTAAATGTTGCATTCGATAGGCTATGCACTCTCTTGTCATTTTTAATAGCCTGCTCTAATGATTTTCATTTAGAGATGCAAAAGGGTGCTGTATTTTTAATGTTTAATCAATCTTCAAGAACTCTGTATGTTTGTAATCATGGACCATGTGAATGCTAGCAGAATAAAATATGTGTCCAAAAACGGTTTTGCAAGACACACCATAACTACCTCGCTCTGCTGTCATAATCACATAATCATTTTCTTTTGAGAGTAGAAAAGAGGAGGAAGAACGAATAAGAAATGAAGGCTCAAACTAGAATGTCACAGTTAAATGGAGTCTTGTGATACTTAAGCAGATAAGCCGAACCTCACCAGACATTTTGTCTAATTTAGAATTTTATGGGGAAGCCCGGGTGCAAGAACAGGATGTGGCACTTATAAGGGTGGGGAAAACTGGCCTGACTATCCAAAAGCATAAAACAAGTCACACCTCAAGAATCTACTAGATTTCAGGGCAAAAACAATGTTTTTTTTGAAAAAAACAACATAGATCGAGGTTGCATACATTTGTAAATAAATGCAGAAATAAAAAATAACAAATGAAACTACTATTCTTAATCACACAATATAACTTACATATACTTACCCAAAACCTTCATGGAAAAACTTCATGAAAAACATGATAAAAATATATATCAACAAGGAAAAAAAAACAACACAAAAGCATGTAAAATTGTACTATTTTTTAGTCTAATTTTATATGCGACATCAGTTTTTAAAAATGAAACCTTTTGAAGAAGGTTCATCAATTTACATTTGAACTGCCATACAACCTCATCAGAAGATGTTCTCCCTTTACTAGTGATGTCTCAAAGGAGGTAAAAGGCACTAAGAAAAGGCAGGTTTGGCACTTCCTTCTCCTCCACTATTAAGCAAATAATATATATTAAATATGAACATGTATTAAAATGAACAAAAAGTGAATAAGTTTTGAAAAATTAAGTGCTGGCACTGTGGAAAACAATTTGGCTGTTCCTCAAAAAGTTAAACAGAGAATTACCATACGACCCAGCAATTGCACCTCTAGGTTTATACCTCAAAAAATTGAAAACAGAGAATCAAATGGATACTTGTACACCAATGCTCATAGCAGCATTATTCATAATAACCAAAAGGTAGAAGTAACCCAAGCGGCAGTGGACAGATGAATGGATAAACGATATGTGGTATATAGTGCAGTAGAATATTATCCAACCATAAAAGACATGAAGTTCCGCTACATACTACAACTTGGACAAACCTTAAAGACATGCTAAGTGAAATATGCCAGACAAGTATATTGGATGACTCCACTTACATGAAACATTTAGCATAGACAAATTAATAGAGGCAGAAATTAGATCATAGGTTATCAGGGGATGAAGAGTGAGGGAATTATTGCTTAATGTGTACGGAGTTTCTATTCTGGGTGATAAAAAGTTTTGATAATGGATGGTGATGATGGTAGCACAACATTGTAAATATATTTAATGCCACTGAATTGTACACTTAAAAGGCATAAAATGGCAAATTTTATGTTGTAGAAATGTTGCCACAATTGTTTTAAAACATTTAAAAATAAAGGGCTGAGCTATAAGTATGGGGGTGGGTGGCAAGAAGTTTGCACTACCTGGCACTCGTGGTGGAGTAAACACTACAAAACTAACATTATTTTCACTTCAGCAGTCAGCGTTTGGACTGCAACAGCCCCATCCTCCTCAATTCACTGCTCAGAGCCAGTCGCTCTAGGTCAACTGTCCCAAGTTGTTGGATAGCTGTGCCCTTCTTCTGGATTTAAAAAAAGATCATTTTTTGCGAAAAAACACAACAGACTAGCACAACTTTACCCTCCTCTTCCATCGCACACACTTCTTCAGCTCTTCTTAAAGCCATATTTGTATCTAAGAAGATGAAGCATCGTTTCAGCCATTTCAAACAAACTCAAGATCTGTGTGTTCAGATCTGACCACTTGGTGACTGTGGGACCTTGGCCTTCAGCAAGTTATTTAACTTCCCAGAGGTACATGTCACTCATCTGGAAAATGTGATGAATATTGACCATAGAAAGTTGTCACGGCGATCATATAAGACAACATACAAAGCACTGACTGTGGCTCCTGGCACCTGATAGGCACTCAACAAATAGAGCAACTGTTATTACAATTCACAAATGTGAAGCTCTAAGTTTTCTATGAATTTGGGGGTCTCGATTTTTAAGTTAGAGGCAACTAGATTAAAAGCATAAGCTTTTCAAAAACAAATGCTCAGGAAATATAAATATTCATCCCATCACCAGATTCTGGTTCTTTAAGTTGAAGTTAAAACACTCTTGTTTCTAAAATGCATTTGGTCTAACTTCAAACTGTAGGTCCTTGTTCAGAGCTCTTAGCCTATCTGAGTTTTTCCTGTCCTGCCTAAATTCACAAAGGCTGCTAACAAATGCACCCTCTCCCGAAAAGAACTGTAGTAAACAACCATGAACCTGAAGCATTTTATAAACTGTAAAGTGCTTTGTAAAATAAGCTATTGATGATACGCAGCTAGGCAGTTGGTAGATAAGAGTTTGTGCCACTCTGATAGGTCAGTACCTGGGATCAAAATTGCCACCCGCCAGCAATGTGACCTATCCATAGTACTCAACTCTCTAAATCTCCATTTTCTCATCTGTGAAAGGGGTATGATAAAAGTAATTAGTTCACAGAGAGAATCAAAAGAATATAAATCCTATTTTGCCTGACTTATAAATAGTATGCAAGAAATGTTAGCTACTAAGATTGTTGTTGGGTTTTTTTTGTTTTTTTTTGTATGCTGTATAGCAGAGGTCACATTTCATTCTTTTTCCATGTGAGTATCCCCTTATTACAGCACCATTTGTTGAATTTTTTGTTTGTTTCTTTGCTTTAGGAAGTGCGTGGGCTGGGAATTGAACCTGGGTCTCCTGCACAGCAGGTGAGAATTCTACCACTGAAAACCACCCATGCATCCCCCTAAGATTGTTTTTTAAAGATTATGTTTTGTAGACCTTTTCTTCAGTTAGGAAGCATATTGAGTTCCTTTTCAACTTGCAATTAGAAATTTCTCTTTTATGTCACTTTTGTCTTTTAAAAGATTAAACTTTTTAAACAATAATTTTGATAACCACTATAAAATTTCAAAATATCACATCAATATCTTTATCTTAAACCATCATGGCTTGTAATAATTTTCAAAGAAGCATCACATCCATGATGTTTAATGGATTTCTTGAAATTTCCTACATGGTAACGTTCATGGAGATACGTGATTATATTTGCAAAGTCTTACTGGTCATAGAAATAGTAAGAATCATTCTTCCTCAAATTCTCAAACTTTACAAAGAAGTGCCAGCTCATATCACAGTTTAAGTCCAGTTAACAAACAGGCATCTTAAAATATCCAATGTCTCATTAAGAAAGATTGGCTCTCCCTGGGGTGAGTTGTTTTTGAGGACCATCATTCCAAATCAATCATAGGCAGAAACGGTTTCAATAGAAAGGCCTTTCCTTTCTCCCCCTAGTGGCCACACATAAAATCGCGACACGTAGAGAAATGACTCCCAGGGGATTGCTGGAGTAGAAAACTCTCTCAATGCCTTCGTTTTACGGATAAAGTTACTGAGGTGAAAAATAAAAAATAAAAATAAAAAAATACTAAGGCCAAAAGACAAAGGCTTATCCAAACTGTACTTTCTGGTAAGCCATAAGCATATGAGATTGTGTTTTCTTCTATTCCAGTATGATACGTGGGAAAGTAATCCCAAAATAGATTTAAGTAAGGTCTTTTTAAAAATTTCCTCATCAGTTGGCACTCAGCAACTTTTTCCCCCAGTTTTCTTTTTCCTGCTAAGGGAAATAATAAATACAGTTTCCCAGGGGCAAAGAGAAGACCTCAGCTGTGACCAAGAATTTTGCCTGGGTCCTGTATGAAGGATTCCTTTTAGTGGAAGAGACTGCCCTGAGTGGTGCACAAAGATAGCTCTTCGCAGAAAAGAGGAGCGAGTCAATGCATCTTGGCAGATGGCCAAAGGCCCACAATGAATAAGAAATAGAGGTGAGGGAAAAATCACTTTTTCCTCAACTTTGAGGTACCCCCAGAGAGAGAAAGAAGAAGTAGGCACAAGTTGGATGCACACATGACAGAATTAAATTTCCTTGACTGAAAGGAAAATTATTGGGATTATGAATAAGGCTCCTGCTAGTCCTCTAACTTAACAACAATACTTAAGGTTTATAGTCTGGATTTAAATGCAGTAAAGAATGGAAACCATTATCCTGATATTTTGAGGTGAATAATAAAGAAGGTGGTAATATAAACCCAAAATACCAAAATCTCCACATCAGAAATGTTGGACTGAGGCATGTTTTGATTTTCACATCACTGCACGTGGATTCCTCAGTAAATCCTGTGAATCTGAGAGCTCCTAGCATAATGGTTAAGAGTACAGGAACTCACTTCAAAGTGTGCATTTTAATCTCAGCTCTGAGCCAAACTAAATATGTATCCTTGAACAAATTGCTTTACCTCCCATTCCTGAGTTTCTTCATCTGCAAACATGAATGATAATAATAATAAGCATATAGACTACCTGAAGGATTAAATAAGATAATGCTCATAAATAAACAGTACCCGGCACAAGGTAGGCATGTGATGAATTTTAGCTATTGTTCTTACCAAAATAGTGGATGTATCTATTTTCTCACTTTCATACTTTACACCAGAAGAGAAAACAAGGAGAAACGGTAAAATGAAAGTAACATCAAATTGGGAAATGGGAGACATAAAGATTCCATTCTCTGCTTCTACTGAGATTTATGGCTTTAGACAAAGCACTTTACCTGTGTGGGTCAAAGTTGGATGAAAATTCAAAAACCTAAAGATAGTTGAATATGTAAAGCTCATTCAATCCCACATCTGATGCTTGAGCTCATTTATAACAGGTGTTTGTTTAGTCTGTGTTTGATTGTCTCCAGGGATGGGACTCATCTCTCTCCTGAGGCTGCCGGGCACCTTTCATTTTGAACCTGCTAATAGTTTGAAAATCCTTCCATATGTTGAACTGAATTCTACCATCTGCATGTCACCAGATCTATCATGCCAATTCTAGTACGCTGCACCGTTATTTTACGTGTCACTAAGAAAGAAGAGACTGCCAATTATATCATGACGAAAACGCTTTCTTATCATGTCAACTGTAAGAGGCATCAAGTGTTCTGAGGTGTTATGCATGTCTTAGAATCAAAGAAATGTGATAGCTTCCAGTGCCTTCACCATTGGATCCTAGTTGAAGCTTCTACTCCATTAAAAACCAGCCTTATTTTCCTCTCTAAGACAATTCCTCAAGTATTTGAAGAGCACTCATGACCAAATTTAATCTTCTCTTTTCCAGACTCATCACCTTTAGCTATTAAGCATGAGCTTAAGCTGGGAACTATCTCCAATTTCTGCCTTCCGAATGCATTCTAGTTTATTCACTTATCTATCCATGCAAAGACCAAGCTCTCTTTCAAGCACACAGGATAAAATGATGAGCAAAAGAGACAAATTATCTGCCTTTCATAATTCAATGGTTTTAGAGTCTATTAAAGGAAAAGAACATGCGAACACTGAGGTCTAGT
The DNA here is from genome assembly GCF_023851605.1 of Tamandua tetradactyla. Classification (NCBI taxonomy): domain Eukaryota; kingdom Metazoa; phylum Chordata; class Mammalia; order Pilosa; family Myrmecophagidae; genus Tamandua; species Tamandua tetradactyla. The sequence goes on from NC_135335.1 coordinate 80,660,903, forward strand.
TAAAGTGCCATAAGAATTTTGCAAAGTGCAGTGGAAATACAAGAGATGGGGCAAAAAAGAAAAAGGGCTATTAACTGCGGTGGCCAAAGAGAAACACAATGTTCTTGGTGAGGTCTGGCCTATTCTAAAGAGAATACTTATACCAATTCAGAGGATAATATTAGGGTCTTGGATTGTTGCTGTTTTTTTTTTTTTTTTCTTTTCTATTCTTTTCTTTCTATCTTCATCTTCATCTTCTCCTATGTAGCCATGATTCTCGATGGAATTTTTATGTTTTCACAATCTATAATATCCCAACATTTGGGGTACATATGCTATTATATATTGTCTTCCTCACTCCAGCCTGCCACTAGTCTCATCAAATACTTCTCTAATTAGAAGAGGTGTTGGTGGGAAAAGAGAATTATTTTTCCCTCTGGTTGCAAATGTAGGGTTTTCTGTTTATGCTGGTCCTACCTGCTTGTTAGGAAACCAGGCTGATTTGTCATATACTGTTCTAATGAGACTGTTCCTTCTGTACAGGACATTCCTCTTCTTTGCCATATTACAATCTTGATTCTCAGTCTATTAAATTTCAGTTATACATATGTGATCATAGCAAATTGGTATTCTAGTACAAGGCCATGAATAAAATGTAAAAAGAATCCAGCAAAATTGAAATCGCATCTACCTACCCTGAAATGCCCAGTGTACTGAAATGTCCTGAGTAGGTCAATAAGATTTTGCTGCTGTGCATTTATCTCATTTGGAAATCTCCTGACTATTGCAATCTACCTATAGTGATGAGTCAAATATAATGATCAAGAGGGAAATGTCTTAATGCACCCTGGATCCAACTCACTTTAAATACAGCATTGGAAATTCTCCCAGGATGAGAAAACCTGGATAAGCACATAAAGTTTGTGTGAATTTATTTTAGCTTATATTGAGATGTCTATGGCTCTCACAAACGGGGAATTCCATTGAGGTTTCCTGTCTCCTTTGTTTCAATTCAATAACACCTGGAGCAGTTAACGCTTTTTCCCCCCTTAAACATTGGTGTGTGCGCGTGTGTGTGTGTGAGTGTGTGTGTGCAGGGCAGAGGCAGGTGGGAGTGGGGGCGGGTGGCCATTCATTCCTGAATGATATCTGTTCACTTGAGCACACCATGATGATTACGTAATAAGTATTGGAACATGGTACTTTTTTTCCAGCAGCAACACATTCAGACTGAATTTTAGATGCAGGATTTGAGTTGGTAGAATCAAAACCCCTCATACCAAGATTCTTAATTAGGTACATGGTTTAAAAAGTGATCTTTTTTCTTCCAATCAGGAATGATTGTTGATGATCACAAAAGAATGTTTTTGTCAGATAATTATTGTATGCAGAAGTATATTATTGAAAAGAAAGTCAGGAAACTTGTAATTATTTATTTATATGCATCCACATTTTAAGGATAAGATGGCCTCTTAATCATATGAAGAGAGATTGCGTGGAAGTTGAAAAATCTCTCATCAAAATTAATATCCCCATGAAGGAGGTTGTTTTTGTTTTTGTTTTTTGTAAATGGAAACTAGGATCTTTGAAAGTAGACAAGTACAAGTGATTTTGATTGAGGCATATGAAATCATGGAAATAGCCTAAAAACTGGTGAAATGTTTCAGTCATACAAAACAAATGAAGAAAACAAGAGATCTATGGAATGAGTCACTTTTTGGAATGTCTTCCCAGTTCCCCAGGATGTTCCCTAACTGCTGCCCTTCATTTTGCCTCTGGAGGGAGGCAGGTTGTACTGTGTGCCCGCTGCCAACTCCCTTCCCAGCCCAGCCAGAGCAGATTGGCCCAGCCCAGCTCACCTGACTGGACCAAGGCCAATCAGAGCGGCTTCTCAGGAGCCAAAGGAGAAATTCATTTTCTTTCACCAAATGCTGGAACTGTGGGTGGTATTGCTCTGCCTTTGGGACTGATGAACAGGGGAGCAGGTGTGCGGAGACATAAAACAAAAGTGATAAAACTGTGTGGAGATAAAACTAGCGCTAACGATAGGAGGCTGGAGGTTTCTCAATTCCTGCTTCTCAAACTTTCTAGAAGTCCTGCAGAATTTCCATACTTGAGTTTGTTTTTTGTTTGTTTGTTTGTTGGGTCCATGGTCCGGGAATTGAACCCGGGTGTCCGGCATAGAAGGCGAGCATTCTACCGCTAAACCACCCGTGCGCCCCTCACACTTGAGTTTTATAAGAAGACCTATACCACGTTAATGAAGACTACCCTCATTTAACTGTCTCTGGTTAGCTTCTGTTACCTGCCATCGAAATGCCCTACATTTTGATGTGCCAGTGAATGAACTGGAAACAGTATCTATGTAATAAGAGGTAATCATTTAACCTTAGCAATCTTTAATTCTTGATCTCTGAAAGGAGGGGGAAAAATTCTGGATATATACATCAATTGTTTAATCAAAATTAATGATTGTTATGGTAAATTTTGCTACGGTCTCAAAAGTCATCTGAAAATCTTTATTTGCATTGAAGTGCTACCTTTTATGTAATTTAATGCTGCCACTGGCACTATTCAGAAACAAATTGATTGTTTATCCAGTAATAATAAAAATACATGTGTGAACCACCACTGACATGGCTGAATCGAGTTTGAAGAATAGCATTTTGCAAACAATTAAACATCTCTTTTGTGCCCACTATGAAGAACATCAATTTCATCATCATCCCACTTTTAGCATAGAGATCAATTTGCACATCTGTCTGCTAAATGTAGTCTTAAAAAAACATGACTTATTTGCCAAAAGATGGATGCAACCCAATGTCCATTAACCAATGAATGGATAAGCAAAATGTGGTGCATACATACAATGGAATATTATTCAGCTGTAGAAAGCAATGAAGTCATGATACATGTAACAACATGCATGAACCTTGAAGACATCAGGCTGAGCGAAATAAGCCAGACCAAAAAAAGACCAATACTGCATAATCCCACTCATATGAAATAATGATAAAGAAGCTTGTAGGGTAAGAATTTCGAATATAGGTTACCAGGGGTTGAGGTACTGGTAAGTAATAGAGAATTAAAGCTGAAATGTACAGCATTTCTATTTAGGACAATGAAAAAAATTGGTAATAGATGGTGATGATGGCAGCACAAAATTGTCAACATAATTAACAGCACTGAATTATTTGTATGAATGTGGTTAAAAGTGGAAATTTTAGATTGTATGTATGTTACTAGAATAAAAAGTTTTAAAAATGCATGAACCCACACAAAGCATATAACAAATTGTAAGTTAAACCATGGACTACAACTAATAGCACAATTATAAAAAAATGTGCTTTCATCCATCGTAGTAAATGTATTACACCAATGCAAGACAGTAATAATGAAGTAGCATATAAGAACCTGTATTTTACGGATGATTTTTCTGTAAACTCACAATGTCTCTAAGAAAAAAAAACTATAAAAAAGGGGGAAAATATCACTTATTTTTATTGGCATGCTTATATATTATGTGCATATGCATACATTAATTTACTAGCAGACATATGTGCATATATAAATAATCTGTGGGTATCTATGTCTGCATAAACACCTGCACAGAGTTTTATCAGTAATATTTTTGCCTACTCTGTTTATCAGTCATATTGCTTTGGACATGTTATTTAACCTCTGCTGTCTCTTCAATCTGTTTTCTCTGTCCTAATAGAGGAAAATCGTATCATTCGTTGGAAGAAGAAATAAATAAAATCATCTATGAAAGTAGGCTGCAAGCAGCAAAGTACTATGCAAACATCAGGAGTTAGCATTTCATATTAAAAATATAAGAAATTTATAATCTGGGGAATGTCCTATGGAAGCAGAAACAGCTTTCTTCTCACCCATCCTGTCTCCATAAGAATTTAAACAGCTGCATGAAGAAAAACGTTCAGCCTCTTCTTTTAAGTTGGTGGCAATTCTTCATTAGGGGAAGGTCTTTTTAAGAAAGAAATTGAGCGTTTTTCCATCTTCCATATGTGGAACATCTGTGCTAAAATCATAGCCACATAAACTTCTTTGAAGCACTGACTGCCTACTGGAATTACTTTGATTTTAGCTTTATTTAAATGCCTGAACTTCTATTGGAGGAACAAAAGATTTCCTAGTAAGAGCTCACTCAGAAGACACCAACCTCCAATCAGAGAACGTAACCACTCAGAGGCCAAGTAGCCTGGAATTTTTTAGAGTACCATGTAATGGAAATCTCCTTTGGAACTTGCTGCATACACAAATAGCTGGTTTGGGATGCTATTGACCCTGAGTGCAATCACTGTGGTAATTAGATTTACTTTTCCTAATCCAACGATGTCTGGCTCCATCATGTCTACAACTCCTATATAGAAAATCATAACTCTCATTCAATAATACTTAGACATTTTTAAGATTTTTGCAACTGAATTACTTAATATTAGAAATTAGTTCTTTGTAACTGTAAATACAGACATTCAAATACCTGTGTATACCAGAGAGTTTAATCTGGAGGTTATGCTACTTCAATAACTTTCTTGAAAGATCTTCAAACATTAAGAAGAACTGGAATATCATTCTGCACCCGTGTTCTGCAAGTCTTGTATCCTTGTATCACCTCACTTAGAAAGATGGAATCAGCCATAAGTGGATGGTGAGCTTGAAGAGTTCGGGTTTTGAGTATTTCTGCAAGCCCTGGGAAGCAGGGCTTCATACTACAACATCCTGGGGTTACTGTCAACCAGGAAGAGAGATCACGAGGCCACCTAAAAACCTGTCTTCTTGGAAGGAGAGAAGGAAAGGCGTGTATGACTCTGTGCCTGCTGGCGTCTGGAGAATGCCTGCTTGTGCTGTAAAGAAAAGCCATCGGTATCGTTATCTCAGGAGACTGCATTTGCTTTATATACGTGTATGTAACGCAGATTATAACACGAAACTGGTCAACTGATAGCGCAAAGAGGTAGTGTCTTGGGAATTGTAATTGCTTGCTCGGTGAAAAAAAAAAAAAAAAAAAGGAACATCCGACCGTGGCTGAAAATAGCACAAGGTGCATTTTGATAGCATAAAGAAGGGAACAGACGGGGTCACACAAGTTCTGATTATGTCTAAACTCCCCCCCGCCTCCCCGCACCGGCCCTGAAAAAAAAAAAAAAGGAAGAAGAAGGGAAAGCCTGGGGCTGAGTGAGGGTTACAGAGAGCGAATCGCTCAGGACTTCAAACACAGGGAGTCATTCTGTCTAGAGGAGGGGGCGGGCGGGGGCAGGCACTGGGCCTCTTTAACAAAGTCCTCCTCTCTTTGCTCCCTCCCACTTAATTCACTTGCAAATCAGTGTGTGCCCACAAGAGCCAGCTCTCCCGAGCCCGTAACCTTCCCATCCCGACAGCCGCAGTTCCAGCCGCGGCAGCAGCAACCGCGGAGCCGGCGACCGCAGCGGCAGCAGCAGCCCCGGAGGGTCGCAGGGTCTCCCAGGGCGCAGGAAGACGAGCAGAGGTGGGTTCGGTCTCCGTTGGCAGTGGAGGTGGTTGTGCATGCTTTTTTTTTTTCCTTTCCTTTTCTTTCTTTCTTTCTTTTATTTTTTATTTTTTTTTAATTCTGTACCGTTGATGGAAGCCAATCAGAGCGAGAGAGAGAGCCCTCTCCGCCCGGCGGGTGCCGCGCGCTGGAGTTGGGAGGGATGCTCAGCTGCGAGCCCGGTCGGGGCGGGCGCGCGGGTGGCGCTACTGCCGCTGCCCAGGACGGGCGCCGCTTCCCGGGGAGCCTGCGTGCCGCTCCTCCGCCGGCTGGTAAGAGCGATCTTCCGTGGGGGTTGGTGGGGGCAAATGTAACGGGGCCACAGAAGAACCCTCTGCCTTTCTCCTGGCCGGTGGAGGCTGCCTGCGGGGCACCCTCATTTGCAAAGTTGGCTGGTCAATTACCAAGGGCGCTGGTGCATGGAGGACCCGAGGAGCTGTTTGGGGCATGATTTATTTCCACCTGCCCACATCATAAAGGTCTGTGCAGTGACGGCTCTGAGTTATGTCTCTTGGCGTTTTGAGTAAAGCAGAAAATTCTAGGTAGCTTGGAAACTACTGAATGCTCCCAAGAAGGAAAACTTAAGGTAAAGAGACGGTTTGGCTGAAGGAAGGAGCCAAAGAAAACTGTTAGCTTGCACGCTGGGGGCAAATCCTGCTGGCTCATGTAGGACCGGAATGCTTAGGTTGCAAGGAAAGTCCAACGTTGGACTCCGAAAATGGAGCACGCTGTCCAGGGAAAAGTCATGTGGAAGACGCAACCCGCTGGTGCTCTTCCACGGCTGGGCAGCCACAGATCCGGGGGGAGAACGCCTCCCGCGGTCTGGTTGGAGACCAAACCCAGGGCGCCTGATTTTTAGGTGCCCGGAGCAGGGAAGGTGCGATGATGCCAGGGAGCCCCCAACGCGTTTAATAAAGGGAGACGTTGCAATGTTGTGTACTGCCGCAGTTGCAGAGCTGGGTTTACTTCTTTAGTTAGATATTCTTCACCAAGAGTTACTTTATGAGATGGGAGATGCCAGAGAGGTCAGCAATGTGGTGAGATCTCCTGTGAGAACCTCAGCAGGTGAGGTTGTCCCTGCTGCAATAAAATCCATATTTTATGGGGAGGTAAATCCAGGTCTCTGTTGGTGCAAAGGGCTCTTCACCTGACTTAACTACTGAAAACGGTTCAAGAACCAAAGAGTTTAATTATCTGGAATAGCAACGCATCTCTTTTCCGCTCTCGTTTTTGTTGTTGTGATTGCTGTTTTCCTTTCTTTGTAAGGACATTTTAATTATATGTTCACACTATAGAGGTGTATCACAATGCTAAGGCTAAACCTTGTGTCCTGGCCACTGTCCACTTTTGGTACTTCTCACTGAAGTACTTAATATGGGGTAGAAAAGATTTTTCAGGCAAGAATGTTAAAGTGGCCTGTCTGTACATATATGACGGCTCTGGAAGGATGCACATGGAAAATATGGGCTTTTTGAGGGGGTGCAAAACTCCTCTATGCATTGCAAAAGAGGAAGACAGGAATACACCCTGTCCATGATATGCAACACTTCTAAAGAAGGAATAACAAATATGCTTCTACAAACTATGACCAAAGGTGCTGTTTTCCTTTCTTTTCTTGCTGATGGCTTTATCTGATAAAGAAAACCCATAGGATTCTACTTTGGAAGGAAAAAAGAAAACACTTCCAATTTAGCTTGAACATCATCCTTTGTGTTATAACACTTGCATGACTCTTTGTTTGCTATTTTAGAGTTGTGGGCAACAAGTTGTGTGAAGAAAGGGAATATGAGCAAGCAGACGTCTTCATTCTGTCATAAGTAGGAGGGCAAAGTTTATGCCAAAGGCCAGATTATCAATGCAGAGCTCAGAAACTTAAAAGGAATCCAAAGAGGTGCTCAAAATAAAATCACACAGAATTGTATCTCATCCCCTTTTGCTCTTTGGTGTGTTCTAATTAAGTATTGGGGGGAGGGTGGAATTAAAAGACAGATCAGCTTTTGAAAGTTTTTGGCATACTTTTGAAGCAGAGGAAATAATCAATTTCTTCAGAAAAAAAATGTGAGAGGCAGCAGACATTTCTGAAGGAAAATGGCAATGGTTTAGTTCTACTGTACTTCTCTACAATTATCTTTTGTTGCCATTATAAAGAAGTGACAAGCTGGTGTCTCTATAGGGACTTCTAGTCCCTTTCCTATTTAGCTTTTACACCATTTTATTGCAATTATATCTCTTAATGTTAACTCTGCAAAGACACTATATAGAAACAAAATCATTTTCTACCATGTTGCCTACTATCAAAACCGTGTGCCTTACTTCCTCCACCCACCACTTCGATCAGCTTTGCAAGTAAAAACTTACTCTGAGGCACTCTTCTTTTGTTAAGAAAAAATTTATCTTGCAAAAACAGTGTGTTCCAAGATACTTGAATCAGCTAAAGTTTCTCAAAAGCACAGCTCCAGGTACAGAATATCAAATGATACTTTTTTATTGCAAATATGTCAATAAGTTGGAACAACAAATTTTCAAGACCTAATCAGGGCTAGTTGAGTGATGGTAATACATAGTAATAAAAAAGAGATAAAATGTGACAAATGTTCTGAATAAAAGCACATGTATCTTCCTATGGAATTGAAATGTGTGATCCCCCCTTCTGGTCCCGAGTTGCTTTGCAGCCATGAATGTCAACTTATTAAGGCTGCATCCTTTGAACTATTGAAACTTGTTTTAGTTGGAAGGGACCTCTAGTGGGTTACACCATGCATTTCTTGCTGTAGTTGAGTTACAGCATGGATTTTGTTATTTAGCATAAATGAACATAACAGTTTTTTCTCCAAATATAAGCTAGTGTTCTCTAAGCACTATCTTAATATTTGTGCCAGATGAATGCTTTTTCATTGCTATTATTTGTATAGTTCCTTTTATTTAAGAAATTTGAGTATTTGCAAAGTTTTCTGGTTATGTACACTTTTGATAACTCCTCTATGATTCCAGATGAGAGCGGTGACCAATTAATGAAAAATTCACTGCCATCTGTAAAATTTCTTACTTCTGACCTTGCCGAGACAACTTCCTTATCTCTAATTTACTCAACAGCATGATTATATTGTATTGGCTATATTATTCTATAATATATCATATTATATTGATTACTGATCATCGATATGTTATGTATCAATAGTTTTTTATTATATTGCTAAATAATTATGACTCAAAAGCTTCCACACATTTAAAGAAGCCCCACCACTGAGGAAATATTTGCAGGAAAAGAAATTATCATTTTAGAGCTCCATGGAACTTCAAAAATAGTATTGAACTGGAAACTCAGGCCTAGAAAAGTTCCCTCTCACTTAAGCATACACTAAAAGTCCAAAAGTTGTTTAAAGGTACATGTCACCCTTATTCTGTGAGTTTTGAATTTCTCCCTCTGATGTGTCATGATGCAGTTCAGGTAACCTACTCCTTAAAAAACTCTGCCTGGAACTTGGAGTAAGATAAGTTCTGTGTGGTGAATCAGCCTCTTCTGCTGACAGTTTGCACGTTTCAACTTCCAATTTAAAACTCTGCTGTAAAGTTTGAAACATGTTCCCAATGAGATAACATCCGGCACAAGCCAGTTGCCTTGTGCTGCGTGCTTAGTCATGGCAGCCCATTCTTTGGGTTTGATCAAGAATTAGGGTCTCATAAAATAGCAAGCCATGAGTCAGTCTGAATTGCATTTTTAATAGTGCTTCAGCCTAGCGAATGTCTACTGAGCCTACCTTATTTGCTTCACCAAAAGGTAAAAACATACGTAATCAGTCCTTTTCTGGTTTAACTTTTTTCTGAATAATGATTCTAAATACAAGGACTCAAGTACACTATGCTGTGCTAACAGAGGAATTGCTGAAAGAAGAAAGGTGAAGCATGCCCAATCTCTCTTTCTCTCTCTCTTTCTCTCTCTCCTCTGTCACTCTCTCTCTCTCTCTCTCACACACATACACACACACGCGTGCGCACACACACAAACCCCAAGGGAATATCTCCAGTGGTGGTGTTTATAGCCCTGTTCCAGTAATATTAGAGAAGAAATATAGAAATGCGGGGAAGAACTGTAGAAATGTAGGGCTTGGGTTGGTTTTCTTTTCATTCTTTCCCTTTCTTTTGTCTCTATGTTTGGGAATTTTCTTTTCTTTTGAAGGCAAACTTTGACAAGAGGTTGAAGCACTTTCCTGGACCTGAACAATCGTAATTTTTGGTTGCAACTTCTTCTTGTAAATACTAACAGGCCTGTAGTATTTGAAGTTCTTAATCGTAGGAAAAGCTACCTTTTTTCTGCTGCAGACACAGGAAGAACTTCTGGTTCTCTCTGATTACCTCTGAACCAAATGTACATAGACTGTAACTTTGTCACCCTCAAAGAAGGGAGGCTATGGGAAGAGGAGAAAAGTACAAATAACACTTCAAAATGGTGCTGCACCTTCATTTGCTACCAAAGTAAAATAGAATCAGATTCTTCAGACCAAAATACAGGGTAAGAAGGGGCCAGTTATACTCAGCAGCCATTCAGGAAATTTTCAGCTCTTCCAACAAAGAAAACTTATGGCAGGACAAATGCTCTGAGCACACACACAGATGTAGAGCAGAAGCATCTGCAGAAGTGCTGCGTGCCCCTTCCCCGCAGATTTGGAGATTATCTCACCTTTTCTCATCTGTTTATTATCTGCACACTGACTCTTTTGGGTGCTTATTTCCTGAATTAATCAGATCACCTTGCTGAGATTTATAAGAAGAGTTTAATTAATGCCAGAATGTAACTACTAAATTTGATTTGCAGTATCAATGGGCAGCAGGTATCCATGGCTTTTCCTAATAAATGCAGTGCTATCTTGTGGAAGACAGCAACTTATGAAGAAAATGGGAAACATAAAGCTAGCCACTACAGGGTATGACTTATCTTAACTTCGTCACTTGAAAGAATCCTGTTTTTGTCTTTCCATAATTTCCTAAATTGCCCAAAAGATAGCTGAAAGACCTAATAAGTTATAGGAGTGTAAAAAGCAAAAACAAATTAAATCAAGGAGGTGCCCAAGTGAATAAAATGGACAGAGATGGGGAGGTAAATTTTTACATAAGTAGGAGGCTTTAGAATAGAAAGAAGAATGAAATCACCGTTTTTTAAAGGGTGCATTTCCCTCTTTAATAATGCCACCATTAAATGCAAGTTTTTATAAATATCATTGCACCACTGATATGTTTATAAACACTACTCCTCTTTACCATGGAATGCAAATATGAAATATCATCCTAAAAAAAAATCACCACCTAAAGGAGATGGTTCTGTATCGGTCATAAATTAGCCAGAGGGGCATAATTTTTTTAAATGGTCTGTAATCTCATCAGAATTGAAGGAAGAGTTTTCATAGTGCTTTGAAGGATATCTACACTTTTCCTTCTATCATTTTTATTGTCCCATAAGCTAAACACATACACTAAGTGTCCTTCTGAAGCTTGGAATTCAAAGTATACAACAGTGTTACAAGCCAAACATGCAATCTGTTTGAATCCTGTATGTGATATAACATGAACAAAAAGATTGAAATAGCACCCATGTCTACCCCTACCAACCCCACTGCCATACACATATGCTGAAAATAAATAAGTAAATAGTGTATATACTATATATATTCAACCAAAATAAAAAAAAATCTGACCAGTAGGCTCAGAATTTTCATAAATCCAAATAAAAATTATCACAATTATCATCATAATAATAAACTAACCTTTACTGAACGTCTTTATCTATTATACAATCTTCTTAGTGTTTTACATGTATTTTGAATAGCAATTAATTACACTGTAAGTCAAAAGGAAAATGTTATATGTGTATCCTCTTTTTTTTCAGCCCTTTTTTTTATTGTCTGAATTTCCAGGGAATCTCAGTTTGGATAAAACACTTAATGAATGTACCGTTCACAAATACTTGTGATGTCTTATAAGTAAAAGTGTGAATCTATTTGAAAAATATAGAGCAGCGGAAGGCATCGGAATGATTTGATTGTTTTGATATGTTAAGACTGAGGAAAATGTTTGCAGACTATTCATTTTTGAAAAGCTATTTGTAAGCATGACTTAAAGTTTATAATTGTAATAAAAAAAAGATTGCACAGGTCATTTGTCTCATCATACTGCCAGTGCATTTTACAAGAGAAGAAACTATCTTCTCCTGTCTTCGTGGAGTGCCTCATGTCGGAGGTGGCACTTTAGAAAAGTAGCTTACAAGGACAACTACTTATTTCACTAGCATAGGGGCATCCTGACCTCTCGATACCTTCTGAGGACATCAGTGCATTGGCATATTCAGTCCACTATCTCATTTGTGGAGAGAGCTGAGTGCGATTGTATTGATTTCTTTCTCTAGCTGATAAGTAAAAATAATTATTTCTTCTTTTATGACCACTTTTTTTTACCTCACTAATGTCGCAATTCAGTATTTGTTCTGAATGATTTCTTTACCAAGTAAAATTGAATAACCCCCCCTAAAAAAGAACCCTCCTAACAGTACAGTAATATTATATATGGTTGATATCGAAGAGCCATTTTCATTATACCCTATTTTTTCTATTGTCGCCTCTTAAAAAGTCATGTAGTTCATCTAGTTTTCAAGGGCAGTTTGTTCACTATAAATATAATCAGAGAATGTGAGATGCAAGAAGGAACTTACAGATGGTTTTGTTCAAAAGCACTTCATTTTCAGTTTGAGTGAACTGATAGCTGTTGAGATGAAGTGACTTGTCCATGGACATACTAAACTCATTTTATTCTTTATCCCTGTCTCTGTCTCCCATAGCTTGACTTCTAGTTGTTAATGTCATTGCTTTTCATCATCTCCAGTTAATTGAAGAGAAAATTTGACTACTTAATATTGTCATTTGTAAGTATTTTGTGCAAGGGCAGACACTGAAATTTATGAAGAAAATAAGGATTTAGGCTTCTCTAGGAATTTCATGTGTCCACAGCATTTTTTATTGGTCCTCTTACAAAGGAGAATTAAAATTTTCCTTTGAAATTTTGACAGCTGTTGGGGGGTGCATATGGTAAACTTTGGAGTTTTGTTTTATTTGTAATGCCTTAATGGCAGTTTTGAGTAAACTTTACCTAATCATTGATTCCCCAGACTATCTAAAGTCAAATGCCTTTCTTTGAAAAAAAAAATGTATTACTCAGTGGTTGGACATGAAAAATGAAGGTAATCTATTGGGCTTTTTATAAATCTAAACTTTTTCAACTCAGGAGGCTCAGATAATGACCTTTCTACTTCTGTAGAGTTTAAGTGCTAATTCTTTCATGAAAATGTATGGCTAGATTATATTGGGAGTTTTTTCTTAACAAAATAATTGGTAATCAACCTAATGTCAGCACATCCCCCACCTCTTTTTTTTTTTAATATAAAGGTTCCATGGAATCAAAAAGTCTGGAGACCACTGAGCTAGATAATGAAGAACAACATGTTGTGAAATTATTGAATAAGTTCTCTTCCTTCTTACTTGGATGACCAAAGAGTAAAGAGCAATTATTTTGATGTTTAAAACAGCCCCAACTACAAACTAACCAAAAATCATTCAAACAGAAGATATTCCTCAGCCCTTAATTAAAACATACAAAGAAGTACTAATGTTTAGAATACTAAGACAATTTTAATTATATTATCAAGTCCTCTAAAAAATGCGCTTTGTCAAGCTCTTGGTCAGAAAGTGTCACCAACAATTAATTTGTCCACTTGATTACACAGTCTATTATTCAGTGGAAAATAAAGTTTTAAATTAATATCTAATTGACAAATTAGAGCAAATACAGCTCACCTTCACCATACAAATTACACAAGGGGTGAGATTTATATAATGGCAGACAAACAAGAATTTTCTAAGCTGTTCATCTGTATTTTAACATATGATTTTTACTTCAAAATAACAACTGCCTTCCAGCATAAATCTCAGTTGTGAAATGAGCTTCTCATATTTTAATTGGAAAGTTTAAATTTCCTTTTGCAGGATTCAAAAAGAGTGTTTCATTAATCTACTATCATCCATTTTTGTGAAATGTTTGGAACTGCTCAATTTCACATTCAAGTAAAATATTCTAAGCTCTCCTTAGCAACAGATTCTAACTCCAATCAAAACAGTATGGTCAGACTAAGTAATCACCAATGCAAAATGTTTAAAATCTACCATGGCTATTTTCTGACTGCTGAATCCTAATTTGAACCAAGTCAGACTGCTGTATCTCCCAGCAATTATCCTTATATTGAACTACTTGTTTAAAAGTATCTAGCTGGGATTTTGTCAGTGTTTCATAATGAATTAGTTGTATGAGGGAGGCCTTCTCATTTGTATCAGTACTGCAGTTTCATTCTCTTTCAGACTCACATATATCTTTTTATCAAAAGGATATGTTTCAGACAGTTCTTGTTTAAGGTTGCAGAAGGAAAAGTCTACTTATTGTGTATTTTCCTCGAGAGAAAGTGGTCTCAAAACTCCAGCTACACAAAGCATCAGCTCTGCAATAACTTTTGCATTCCTAGATTGTATATTTACCTGCAGATAAACTGCCTCTGACATAGAAGGCCATCATGTCAAATACTATGAGTCCCATTTTTTTTTTCTTTTTTTTTTTTGCATGAGCAGGCACCGGGAATCGAACCTGGGTTTCCGGCATGGCAGGCGAGAACTCTGCCACTGAGCCACCGTGGCCTGATTTGAGTCCCATTTTTAAAAAATTGTATCACATGATACTTGCTTTTATTCCTCACATTTGCTTTTAAGTCTCAGAAGCCTCATTCTAGAATCTATCTTTCCACATAGCATCATGGTTTGTTTTTCCTAAAGAACTTTCCTCCTTGAATTTAAATGTGTGCATACTTTATGTTCTAAAATATAATAGAAGAGAAAATGCTACATCATAGAAAGCAAAATGCTACAAAATTTCTAGTGATCATGCATATAACCACTTTCTCACCAAATGAAACCCTAAATAGGACAATTATTTAAAATATGAAATTAGAAGCTACATAAGAGTAAAATGCTCTCAAGCAACTGAGTTTAATGTGATGTAGTGAAAGATTTTTATATAGTGGACAGAGAGAGGAGAAATTACTGAAATCCTCAGCTGGATCAATTAGTCACTAAAGGACAAGAAATTTACTTTGTGCCCTGAAAGTTCTGGACATTAATAGAGCTTATGTTTGCTTTCCAGTTTGTCACTAAATTAAAATGGATTTTTTAATTGCTTGTTTTTTTTCTTTTCTCTTTGCGTGACAATCTTTTAATCTTAGTTGGTTAGAGAAACCAATCACAGAAATCAAGATCCAAACTGATGACCATGTTTTGTAATTAAGAAATATGCACTAATATCCATGACATTATGAAGAAAGACTTAAAAGCAGAAGGAAGATTTGAGCTGCATGTAAAGCTCAGCAATCCAACTGCTAGGCAGTAGCTATGGAGGCTCTGGCTGCTAAGGAGAGGCAGTGCTTGTCAAATACTTTCCAATTTAGGTTTACTGGTTTGACAAGTGTTCCTAAGAAGAATATTCAGCCTAGACTTTTGGGAAATTCGTTATTTGATTCTCTGTGCAGCAAAAACCCACCTGACACAAATATAAGGCACCTTATAGAATAGACAAATCTTCGTGGGAGGAGGGGATGGGGGTAGAGAAACTGGTTTTAAAATATCACTTCTCCATCTCAAGATCAGAGTTTTAGGATGAAGGCATCACTAGCAAATGGAAGCCCATGCTAAGGACTCCACAGCGGCTTACTGAATGGAATTCTTTTCATTCAAGCTACAAAAGAGTCTCTTAAATAAATGTTTTCCTGAGTTATTTCCCTTTCAAACCCATTCATGTCAGTAAAACTGTGACTTTTCCATCCCATGCTAATAACTTACTTTTTAATAATTCAGACTCCTATAAAAGGAGCCTATTTCAAAGGAAACCCCATCAGTGGTGTCCTGAGAGCCAGAGGGTCTGAACAGTTGACAGTGTTGCCCAGTTTTTAAAATCTGGTCACCAGCCCTCTCCTTCCTGCAGGCAGACTTTTTTATTAAACCTGGAATTAAACAATGCTGCCTGAAGCCCGATGAACAATTTATGCCTTCGTAAGCAGATTTGCAGAAATCAGTCATTTTGATTTTTTAATTCTTAATTTTTGCCTGGAAAGTGAATATAACACTGAGTGTGCATTTTCAATATATTTATCTTTCGAAATTTAAGCCTAAACCAAACATTGTTCTTTCCAAGATATTTTTTTTCTTTTGCTAAGTGACTTTTTTCCCCCTCATTCAAATAATCCTATAGGTTCTTTAAAAAATATTTTGAATTTTTTCTCCTAAGGAACAAAAAGAAGATTAGGAAAACTATGAGTATAATAATAAAAACTAACACTTTCTAAAGTATTTACAATATCACTATGTGAATTTAATGTTCATAGCAATTTTATGAAATAGTCAAGCATCCCAATTTTAAAGACAAAACTGGAGAACAGAGCAATTAAGCATCTTACTCAAGATTACATAGTTGGTATTTGTCAGAGCTAATGTTAAATTTCTCAGTCTTGAGAGCCCACCGAGTTATTATTGTACTCTGTGTCTCTCTATATACTCGGTATGCAGGTATGTATTTACACATACATATATTCTTTAAATAGAAGATAAATGATAGATAGGGAGAGAGTGAGAAAGATTCAAATATGTGTATCTCAACTACAAAAAAAGTCAAAGTATAGGGACATCATATATATGCAACATCTGTAAAATTTATGTATTTTCTCAAGAGTCAAAAATACACCGTTGAAAAGAAAACACGTCTTCCGTTTTCATCCTTCAATGAATATATCAGTATATTCTCATAACAAGTTAGATCAATTAATTATAGCCCAAAGCAACAGATATTGGCCTCATAAGGGATGTTTAGCTTAAGGCCTGGCTCTTTACTTTTATTTGAGTCAGTCTTGCAATCACTTACAGGTCCCAAGGGGAACGTGGTAAAAGTGTTTGGAAGGTTTTGATTCATCATTAATTAATTTATTCATTCTATAATATTTATTGAGGGACTCCTGTGCCCAGTACTGGGGAGGTGGGTGAAAAGACAGACATACGCTAGCAATTTTGGAAAATAGATTCTTTTTTCATACTCTACATAAGATAATCCCATGCAGATTAAAAATTTATGGGTAAAGAATAAACAATTTAGACAACAATGTAATGAACAATTAGATAAATATATGAATTATCTTGGGATGGTAATGAACTCCCTGGTCATGGAGCCAGAACTTGAAAACAAAGGGAAGGAACAAGACATCATTAGAATACATGTTCTATTAATAACAGGCCAATAATACTAGCTTTGTATATAATGAATAGAACATTCTGAGTTGATTAGATTTTGTGTATTCCCCATGCTTACATGTTACATGAATACAGAAATTAGCCTTTAGTTTCAATTACATTATGATTTGTTGGATCTCTATTCACTTTCGGGTTTTCCTTTTGACCTCCTGCCCCAGCTTAGAAAGAATCCACATCTCTATGCACTATCAAAAACTTGCTGTCGTTTATATTTTGGGTAATATACCTCTGAATATTTACCTCATGTTTATTTTGCTAACCCTTACAATTTCTTAAATAAGTTTGCCATAAAACGCGTTAGTCAATAGAAATACTTTTCATTTTTTATTGAAATACTTTTCCTTTATTTGGCACTTAATATTTAGAAGACAGGATTTCAATTCAGCCCAATATCTATTTAATGAACACTTTTATACAAGGTATTATGTGGGATGCAATGGAAAGCAAAATGCTTTGACCTTAGGTTGGTTACAATATGTATTTAATGTTTAATAAATATGACTTGGACACTACCAGTTTAGAAACTTATTTGAGGAGTAAATAGATATTCTTTCTAGACTTCATCAAGTCTTTTGGTCATGAAATAGATAAGGATCTACCATGCTAAATCTAGAATTTTATGTGCTGACAGCTAGCCCCAGCTATTCAACTGGTATACATTGGTACAGCTGTCCTAGTTGCCTACCTTCAGTGTCCATCCTGATTGATTTGTACCTGGGCCATACCATTTAGTAAATATTTTGAACATCACAATTCCTCTAATCCTTTCCAGTTGGGTCAAAAATATAGGGGTTGCTCTGTCACATATGCTCATGGGTTATGACAATTAAGAGTTGATTCGTAAACCTGTCATCTTAGAAATCTCTTTATAATGAGTTTCCAACCAGAATGAAGAGAAGTGGGAAAGTTGAAGTGGGTTCTTGACATATTAATGTAAACTAATATTGCCTAGTTTGAAAAATCTCAGGGACATTTGGAGTCCTTTGTCAACACCAGAATAAACAGGAAATAAATCCTTGAGGAAGGTATCCAATTCTTATTGTGGAGAGAAGGAAAAAAAAATCAAGATTGGATGCAATTTCAGATTGTGTAACTTCCGTAAGAATGAAGCTTACATATTAATATTAAAGGAAAAGAATTTTTTCTTTGTAAAAAAATTAAAAAGTCTTACCGAGTGGCTTTAATAAGGTCTGATATAGAGAAATTAGGCAAGATAAACTTGAAAGGAAATGGCCTAAATCTGACAGCTTTGTCCTAAAAGATAAAGATTTTGGCAAAAACAGCTAGTCACCTTTTAGTTCAGAAGGGATTTGTAAGCTTCCCTGGAATACACTGGACCATCAAATGGGCCTAGAATCATGAGAAATAAACCTAGGAAAGTTTTAAGAGAACAATTCAAAAGTTTCAAGAGGAATCTGGCAGCCCACATAAGTGTATTAATCTGCAAGCTGCTGCAAAGTGATATACCAGAACTGAAACAGCTTTTTAAAAGGGGGAATTTAGTAAGTTACAAGTTTACAGTTCTAAGCCTATAAAAATGTCCAAACTAAGGCATCCATGGGAATATACCTTAATTCAAGGAAGGTCAATGGGTCAGGAACCCCTCTGTTAGCAGGGTAATCACGTGGCTGGCATCTGCTGGTCCTTTGCTCCTGGGCTCCATTGCTTTCAGGCTGTGTTCCTGTGGGGGGTTGTCACTCTGCTTCTCCAGGGCTGGCTTTCATTTCTTGGTTTCCCTTGGCTCTCTCCAGGTTCTGGCTTGCTTAATATCTCATGGCAACATCTACTGGTCTCCAAGCATCTCCAAACATCCATGTATCTTTTCTCTGACTGTCAGCTCTGCTCTGAAGTTTCTGTCATCTCTATCATTTCTGTCATTTCTCTAATTCTTTCTAGAATATTTCCTCCTTTAAAGGTCTGCAGCAAACTAATCAAGACCCACCTGGAATAGGTGAAGTCACATTTCCATCTAATCAAAGGTCACATCTGCAGTTGGGCATGCCACATCTTTGAGGAGATAATCTAATCAAAAGCTTCCAACCTACAGTATTGAATCAGGATTAAAAGAAATGGCTGTTCTCACAAGATTGGGTCAGGATGAAATCATGGTTTTTCTGGGGTGCATAATACTTTCAAACCAGCATAATAGGAAATTAATCTGGGATAGTGAATAGCGCTTTGCTGAGAGGGCTATGCTGCTATGGGCCCCAGTAGTTCAACTGCATAGATTCTGGACAGGAGGAGGCAGCAGAACAGACCATGGCAGGCAGTGAAACCTATACTAAAATGTCTGCAGAGCCCCACATGGAAACTGACATTTTTCCAGAAACCAACTCTCTCCTCCTTAGGATGCTATGACAACAACACACCTGTTTCATTTTTTCAGGTAAGGCTCCTTTTGTGAGTCATCCCTCCTCTGTCCACCTTTAAAATGTTGGGATCTCCTTCTCTCATTTCTCTTCTCTCAATCTCAGCAGTTCTCCCGGAGTGAACTCATCCATATACAGGGGTTCAGTTACCACGTATATACTGATGACTCCCAAGTCTGAAGCCACAGCCAGCATTTCCACTTTGAGATCCAGACTCAAAGACTTCATTGTCTCCTGACCATCTTAAACTCGTTGTCCCATAGGCATCTCAGCCTCCCAGAGCTGCTCTCCTCTAGTATCCTCTATCTTAGTGAAGGACAACATCTGCTTAGGTTCTGAGCCAATTCTCTCTCCCTGCCCCCAAGTCCTCAACCTCATCTCAGGCTCTTGTCTTCTCTGGCTTGGGTTATCATCAGACTCCTAACTGCCTTTATCCATTTTCAATCCATTCTTACCACTGTTGCAAGCATAATCTTTCTATCATACAAACCGGATCAGATAATCCCCCAACTAAACCTCCCAGAAAAAAAAAGGGGGGTTGCTCACACTTCTCAGCCTGGCCTACAAGGTTTTCCATGATTGTTCTGTGCCTACCATAGTGCCATTTTCCTCCCAATCTGTGCCTCAGTTGAAAAATTCCAAACCACTAATAGTTTCCCAACAGTGCAACCCTCTTTCCCTTTCTAGACATCTTCCCTACTCTTTTTCACCTGGCCAAATATTATTGGATCTTCTGGACAAGGATCAAGACTCTCCTTCTCCAAGAAGTTCCCCCTGACCCTCACCATCTTGCCCCACTCTGGGCTCAGATTCCTTATTGTGTGATCATGTAGCACACTTTTTCAAAAGTCTTTACATAGCTCACACAGTTCTCACCTATCACAACGCAGGGTGTAAAGAACAAGGCCACTGGGTTTCACTTTTACCACTAAGGCCTAGGACAGTTGTGGCAAATGGCAAGGATATATTAGATGTTTCTTGCAAGAACAAACACATTGCTCCTTTCAAAACTAGGGACTACATTTATGTGCTTTAATAGTATTCATATTGGATGTTAGTTTTCTTCTTGTAATCTGGTTTCCTTTGGATACAGAATAAAAGATCGCTAGAACCAAGAAAGTTGGTGTCAGTCCAAAGGGTTACACCCAACTGAAGGGTGATATTCCCAGGACAGCCTTGGTGCCTTTGAAATATCTGAAGCAGGATTAGAAATTCTATAAGTGGTAGGTTTCCTAACAGAATGCCTGAGTTTCTTATTTGGGATTTCTTTTTATCTAAGAGTTGACATTTCTTTGGTTACTCTACCTCAAAGCATAGGATTGTATACAGTTTTTATTTATGTTTGGAAACGCTGACTGTCTATTTTTTCTCTTTGATGTAGGCTGGTATGATAAACCCTGGCTATCTTTTTGGTTTATTATCCACCCATAGCTGTACATCAAGCTGAATCTACAAAACAATCAGTGGCATACTAACAAAATAGCAGTTATTTTGTGTATATATCTTATGTATGTGTTTTATGAACAAAAGCATTTTCTCCTAAATTCCTTCCTTGAAAATGTTTCTTGAGGTCCTGCAGTAAGTCTAAGAACAGATTCGACATACCTTGTTGTAACCTTGAACATAGCTGCATAAAATAAATTGAATTAAAGTGGACTGATTATGCATCCTGCTTCATTCCTTAAGTGGCAGTCAATGCATGGAATAGGATCTTCATGAATATTACTTGGCAGTGAAATATGCAGTTCAGCCCAGCTCTCTCTGAGCATGCCAAATACTTTATAAGGTTGTGAGATGAGTGGGAGGCATTTGGATAATAATGCATATGTCTCCTCTATTTAATATGCTATCCATCAGCCTGAAGTCAAAGGTACATAGAGAATTTTGAACTTACTAATGAATAGAATAGCCATCAGTTTTGTTTTACATAAGTAGATTTCCTACAATAGAGTACATTGTAACTTCCAAGGAAAAGGAGTAGAAACAATTCGTTCAGAAGTTGTTTTTCCAGTCCTTTGATTAACACCTTCTAATCAGTACCTTCTCTCGTTAACTCAAGTAATCTAAACTGCTAGGGGCAGTACTCTCCCATGCTGCACAGCCCCAACTTTAGAACAAGAAGTAAAGAATTAGAGGATTTTCAAGAATGATTAAGCTGGTGGCAGCAAAGGGGATGGCAAGAAATAAGTTGGATAACCGGGGAAAAGGGGGTCAGATAAGTGAACTGCAGTAATGTATGTTCAACATTCTCCAGATCTGATTACTTCTTGCTCTTTCCCACCTAGTGTTTTTAACTAGTGTATTAGACAGGATGCTTTAGACTATAGGCAACAGAAAATCCCATTTCTCAAACTGGATTAAGAAATAAATACAATTATTAGTTCATAGAAGAGACAGACCCAAGGGAAAGCAGGCTCTAAATGATCAGTAGGTCAGTGGTATACTCAAAACTTCAGTGTCTTTCTGTCTCTTCATCTTCCCATCCTCAGAATCAGGCTCATTCAACCAGTGATGACTGCCAGTGGCAATTGGGGCTACATGCTTCTTTACTCTTGTCTAACAAGAGAAAGAGAAAAACCTCTCTGACAACAAGGATTAAGAGTAGTCTTTCCGGGCAGTGCAACGGTGGCTTAGTGGCAAGAATTCTCACCTGCTGAGCCAGGATCCTGGGTTCAATTCCCGAAGATTGCCCATGCAAAAAAAAGAAAGAAATCTTTCCGAATGATTGAACTAACTAAGGTCATGTGACCACCTTCAAAACAAGATTAATTGCTGGGAAATTCCATGCACTAATTGGCTTATTAGACTGATCGAGATGTATTCCTGGGGTCAGCTTCTCTTGAATCACATGTGTGCATGTGCCAGTGCGTGTGTGTGTGTGTGTGTGTGTGTGTGCAGGAGCAAAGATACCTGAACAAAATTGGGGCTCTGTCAGGAAGAAAGAAGAGGATGAGAGAGTGTGGCGTGGGTAGCAACCAACATCCATTACAGCTTAGCCACTTAGAATCAGTATTGCTGAAAGTGAAAATAGAACTATTATGTAAGTGAGGGACCCAACAGGATTCAGTTTAATGAATGATAGCTTTGGAAATGATAGATAACAAGACCAAAATCTTCCTATTCCATTAAGTGAGAGTTATTTGAAAAATGGTAACAAAAGTAATATTTAACCATTTAAATGACCTCTGTTCATATCTTTTATTTTACTCTGTGCATAAAATGGTCCTTTGGTGTATTTGTTTTGGGAACAGACTGACTAGAAATCTATCACTGTCCTAAAAAAGAAAACATTTTTTCTCATCTAGGGATTTGAGGCTTAACTAGTCTGAAAGAAAATGTAATTTCATTTTGTTCTTGTAGTCTCATTTAGAAAATAACCTTAAAAGATTCAAAGGACACCACGTCATGTGAACTCATTCCTTGCTCTCCAAGGGCTTCGCTTGGGCTTCAACTTTTCTAGTATGTTCTGAAGTGTTTTCATAAGCAACATTTTTACATGCAGCTCAGTCTTAACCACTGGAACATTAAGAAACTCTGAAAAGGTGTACTTTAAAAATAGGATCACGAAACAATTTCCTTCTTTTTTCTTTGTTACTACAAATAAACCCATCCTCCTTCAAGAAACTTTTCATTCTTTTTGGTTTTATTTTACAGGCAATTAAGCCACAGTGAAGATATTTGTTTAAATCCAAGTCATACAGTATGAGAAATTATTAGAAAATATAAAATAAAAAAGCCACTGGAGTCCCATCTCTGGCATCTGGGTAATGTGAGTCAAAGTGAGGTTTTGTGGTTGTGTTGTATGTCACAGAAGAGGACATTCCTGAAATGAAATAAAGTTTAACTCATTTATTTTTAATCGTATTTGTATTTCCTTAGAGTATGAGTTCACCTCTCTCTGCAAATTTAACTATGACAAAACGTCTTTTTTTTGTGCCTAGCAGTTTGGGAGCAGAATTAAGGAACCAAAACCATAAAAGTTTCCTACTTAATTAGGAGATGAGTTAAAATATGAAATTTTGAAAAAAAAAAGATCTTTATCATTGATCCCATAAACTGTCATACTTTTGCATGACAAAGAGAGTCCCTGATTGACTGTGTAGGTACAATGACCCTCCAGTCAAACAGATGGCCCCGTTGGGTATTTCTGTAAGTGCAGTTTCTCTTACAAAACAAAGATAACGGTGGGCTCAACCTCATAAGGAGGTTACAGGTAGTAACTTAGGTGATGCTCAAAAGAAATTTAGCCCAGTGCCCAGCACTTAAGAAGCACCTCCCTCCAAAAAAAAAAAAAAAGTTCTATGTTGTTTCTCTTGCTGCTTCTGTGGTTGCTATCATTGTTTATTCCAAAATGTTCGGTGAACTTGGGCATCTTGGATATTTTTAGCATTCTGCAAGCTTTTAAAAAAATTTTCACTAATTGGAACATGCCACCACATTTTTATGTCACAAATGTAATGTGCCACTGGGGGCAACATGCCCATAATTTTACTCACTGAAACGTGTTTTGGCTGGCACTCTGAATGTGCCAAATGTGGCTTAAATTCTGATTTTCCTCAGAGCCTCTTCAGCACTCTTCCCCAAAAAAGCTGCTACCCGAGCTGGGCACCTCTTTTGGACTTGTGAAGGTGTGAACCAGTTGCACAGTTTTTCAGCCAAAATGAAGTAAAAATGTTAGATGTAATGCTGATCAGCACTTCATTATCTTGGCCTAAGGGTATAAATCTAACCCATTTGCCAGCTTGACCTTGCCCCTGTGGTAACGACTTTAGGAAAGTGAGAAATCACAACAGTGGCATCAGAAATCCATGGTATATGTATGCATCACACACACACACACACACACACACACACACACACACACACACACACACAGCTCTGCAACCAAGGACACATCAAACAGAATGGGGGAAATGAGTTACAATTTTAGAAGTCAAGGCTACCAGCTGGTTGAAACTGTTTTTCTAGCCCCAGCTATGCTCCCCATTAGCACTTTCTTTTGCTATTCTGTGCTCCTACTCTTCCAATAGTCATTCATTCATTCATTCATATATTCATTCATTCATTCTTATTTTCAGCAAATATGGATTAATTGGTACTATGTGCTAATTATAACAAATACAGTGATGAGCATAATTTCTGTTTCCTTCATTGAGAAATTTGTTTCCTGGCAAATACTTAGAAAAGGACTGATAGAGGGCATTTTGAATGCATTTTTGTCAAGTATGAAAAAACAGATGCAAGCTACTACACTGTCTGGATAATGAATGAAGGGAAAGGGCAGAAGAACCCAAACAACCAATCAGATACAGACTTAAGGCTACACTATACCCACTAGAAAAATTCCCAAGTAGTACAAGTTGCCTGCATTCAGATATGAGGAAGTACATTTTACTGCAAAGATGAAAGGGTTAAAATTAAAACTATGTTCCAGACTGCACAGAAGGGAAATAACAACCTAGCGGCAGTTGCTCTCTATCCCGCGCTGCTGAGCCCATGGGTGAGAGGTCTCTGGAGGGTGGGTGGTGAGTTCGTGGATAAAGGAAAACAGCAGACTTACGTGAAAGAAGAAGCCCAGTCTGACAAGTAAAATGCTGCTTTAACAGGTTTATGCAGAATGTGATTGTATGTCTTTTTAACAGCCTCTAAAAGTCTTTTTAAAAAGCCTTTTCGGACGCAGCTTCCTCTTCTCCTGTTGTACTGTCAGTTGGTGAATGCCTCTGGGAAAGGGGGATCTGCTCTCTCAAAGGCTCTTAAATAGGGTTGGTTAAAAATTACTTTTGTAGCTATTTGTTACTTATCACAGGGACCTCTTCCTTTCACCATCTCAGCACCTTTCTTTCTCCCCAGCCCCACCTGATTTGTCAGTTTACTTCCTCCAGAAACCTGTCTCTGTGCTCTGACACCTATGCTGACATAAGATCCCATTCCGACAGGCAACTGCCATTTCTCATTGAAAAATTATTGCTAAACATTTCAGCACCAGCTCGAAAGAAGAGCTCCCCGCTCTACCCACTGGCACCAAGAAACCAACATTGTCTTTCACAGTTGGGCAGCCTAAGTCTTCTCTTTTGTAACTCTCTATCGCTGTGGCCTCATGGGTTCTGAAAACAGCACAGAGGGTGGGAGAAGGGCTAGTGTTCAAAGGACCATGGCTTACCAGAGGGTGCCTTGAGGTCCAATCAATTGCTGAGCTTTTTGGGGGAATCTCTACCTTAAAAACACCAGGCAGAAGGCTAGGGAAAAAAAATTTAAAAAGCATACTGGGTAGTGCTGGCGATTTCAGAGAGGGGTCACGGGGGCACATGGAATGGCTAAGCCATTTTTCTATTTAGTGTTCTTTAGGATTAAATTCTGCAGGCCATTTTCATATATCCTAAGGGAAACAAAATACCACACATATGTTTTCAAAAGGCATTAATTAAGTTTAGCTCTGACACCCAAGAGTAACAGTCCCTGACCTGAGACCCAATCTTCAAGTAGGAATTTCAGATGAGGCTAATGGCTGTTGCACAATCAGATCTGTGTCACATATTGAATATAGGTCAAGGGATTATGGCTCCCTGCAGAAAACAAAAATAACCTTTCTAAGACACCATTTCATATTAGCATAGGCCCATATGCTCAGGATCAGAAATAAATTGTGTTGTACCTAAAATAAATCACATTGGGAGAAAATCCCATTCAAAGTTAAGGCATTTGGCAACAGAACTACATTTCTGTAAGCCTTTATTTACTGATTGCAGATAAATCTTGACCTGAAATTAACGAAAAATGTGAGCATCTCCTAGTAAAGTTTTGGGAACTCATATAAACCTTTACCATTGAATGATTTTCAATGAATGAATGAATGTCACTTTCCTCTTTCTACTTTCAAAATGTCCAGCTTCAAAAAGTTTAAACCTTTGGTGTAAGAACATTGCAGTGCATATTAGCTCATTCATGAAATCTAGTAGAAATGGATCAAATCACGCATCTATTAATAATGAATGAGTAGATTTAATTGTTTTTATCTAATGCCAACAATTGAAATTTCAGTCCTACTGAGGAGATCTTTTACTCAATTTGGGATAAGTTGGTAAAAATGGGACCCATAAACACCATTCTGCAATCATCCTCTCTGAATATTCTCTTGAATGATGTCTATCATTAACTTTAATATATTTTAAACTATAATTACAAGAAAAGCCCTTTAGTAAGCACCAATCAACTAGTCAGTGATGCTTTGTATAGCACTTTACTTTTTTTTTTAAAACACTTAATGAATTTTTAAATCCTTTAAATACATCACATACAATGAGATACTACATTTACTGAACCGTAATAAACTACTATGGGAATGAATATTGTTCAACTCATGCTTCAACACAATTCCTACATTGGATCCCTAAAATAATTTAAAACATTTAATTTGAAGTTTTAACTAACCATGACTTTAAGAATGCAGTGATAGTGATAAGTTTCCAAGTATCATGATTAACTTAGGTAATAGAAAGTATAAAACCAATTAGTTTGGAGTCAATTCAATTCTACCATGTAAAATAGCCGCTGATTGGGACAAATCAAAGCTTGGAAGATATAACCTAACAAAATATAACTTTGGAAAATCAAAAAAATTTGAGAATTCTATGTATGGTGTTCCCAAACAGTGATTTTAATATCTCCATGCCTAAACTAAAAAAAAACATTGCCTTGTGTATGCAGACTCAGGGTGGTTGTTAAGTTCAGGAGTCAAAATCTTGTTGGACATTCATTGGCAGCATACAATCTCTTTTTGTTTCAGTGTCTTCCTATCTCTTTAAATTATTGTGAGGATTAAACAAGATGTATTGTAAAGCCTTAGCACAGTGCTTGGCTCATAGAAGATGCTCAATAAATCTTGGCTTAAAAATCTATGGAAATAGGGCGGGCCGCGGTGGCTCAGCGGGCAAAGTGCTTGCCTGCTATGCCGGAGGACCTCGGTTCGATTCCCGGCCCCAGCCCATGTAACAAAAACGGAGAAACAGAATACAATAAAACAAGAAAATGTTTAAAGATGTTTCCCTTTCTTCCTTCCTTCCTTCCTTCTCTCTGTCTTTCCTTTAAAAAAAAAAAAAAAAAAAAAAAAAAAAAAAATCTATGGAAATAAAAGCCTCTCTCTCTCTCTCTCTCTCTCTCTCTCTTGCACACACACATAAGAAAACCAACCAGCTCCATTTGTAAAATCAAACCTGGATCCTCCACATTTTACAGTGGAGAAAAAAATTGCACATATGAACTAGAAGACGAATCACATAAAACCTGTTACTTCCTGACAGTAACTTTGCTGTAAAATATAGTTACCGCTGTAAAGCAGAAGATATTCATATCTTCATATACCCAAAGCAAAAGAATCTTACATTTATCTTACAAATTCTACTGGAGAATTTACTGTGTTATTTAAACCATTAATGTATTGGGTCACTTAATACATTTTTTGTACTTATAGCATACCCAACATTCTATTTCAAAAAAATGAAATACAATTTCTTGCCTTAAGAAGTTTGTTTGTAATCTAGTGCCTTGTTGATCCAATTGCACACAATCATGATAGGAAAACTCTTGGAAACAAATATGTTGTTCTAATATAGGAGTAAGCAATATACTGCCCTCAAGCCAAATCCAAACCACTGCCTGTTTTTGCATGACACACGAGCTAAGAATGGTTGTTGCATTTCTAAATGGTGGGGGGAAAAAAAGCCAAAAGAAGAATAATATTTCATGGAACATATAAAAAGCATATTTCAGTGTCTGTAAATAAAGTTTATTGGAACAATTAATTTGCATATTGTCTATGCCTGCTTTCATGCTACAATGATGGAATTGCTGAGTTGCAACAGACACCTTGTGTGCGTGCAAAGCCTAAAGTATTTATCTGGCCCTTTACAGAAAAAGTGTACTGACATGTGCTCTAAATAGTAAGCCCCTGGTAAGTGCACACACCCCCAAAATTTGTACAATAAGCATCCAACCTGGGAACAGAATTTATAACAAAATTAATTTGCAGGTGAATTGTCCATGGAAACCAAATAATAAATCAGTTTGATTCCTGGACTAGCCTACAAATGCTGATTAACTCACAGTTCAGTTTAACTGCAGCATGAATTATAAGACTTCCTGGCAAATGGGTGGCCATAAACTTTTCCTGATTGAAAGGCTGTAGCTAGATAAATGTGAGCCTCTGGGGCCTTCTCTCTGGATCCTCTGATGTTCTTTGAGCAGAGGGACATTATATTGTGCATTTTTATATTCCCTACAGTACCTTGTCCAGGATATTTAATAAGTGCACAATATATCATTGCTAAATGGGGTAGGATCTGCTTATTTCTGTTTCATGTGCTGAATGGTCAATAGGTTTCAGTTTTCCCATGTAGTCCCAGTCTATCTTTACTATTGTTCTTATTCTTATTAGGGACATTTTTTTATAAACTCTGATCCCTTTTTAAAAATACTGTCTTTTTTACTTTAAAATGAGTGATTTCAAGCTGCTTTGATTGTAAGCTGCAGCAAAAAATATGCTTTGCATCACAACCCAACGCACACATCTATTCATATTTATGATTAAAGCAAAAGATCCCTGCCCCCCAGAATGACCCTTTCATTGTGCAAAGATGCATGTTTTATTACATTTCTTACATTTATTATTTTTCAGTTCTCGTCAGACTTATTACCTTGGTTGCAAGACCCACTAATGGGTCTCTATCCATGGTTTGGAAAATCGGGTCTACCGAGTTCAAAATAAATAGCTGGATACTCACAAATGAATTGATTCAGCCAGTTGCATGTTTAAGACTATTAAATAAGCACCTTAATAAGTGCCTGGCTCAGACCCCAAGCCAGCTCTTGGATGTTGTGGTCAACGAGACACCCTTTAGGCCTCAAAGTGCTGAGTGGTGAGCCAACCAGTACACAGTTCATGATGTGAAAGATGAATCCTGCACAGGGAGGGGTATTCACAGGTCAAGGTATCAAGTCCCCAGCAACAAGCAAAGAAATCTGAGTCCCAGGTCCAGCTTTGTCTCAGTTTAACTAACATTTTAATTAACTTTGGTTTTAAGACATGGTTTCACGTTTCCCCATTTAGGTAACCCAAGTAGTCCCCAAAATGTAAACCAATTTTTGAGACTCGAGATAATTTCAAGATATATTTAACTTAAATACAAATACAAATTGAATGCATCTATAAATGTTTCTGGAGCCAGCTGTTTAGAGGTTTGTTTGCTTAAATAGAGAAGGCATTTGTTTTTTCCATTGTCAATAAATTCATTTAAGTTCATTTTAATATATCTTTACAACCAAATTACAAAATAATGTTATTATTATTATTAAACACTTGAAGTTGCTATGCATTTATAATCATGGAACTAGCTACTTAAAATATACTTGCATTATATTTTTGTAACCATTACTATTTTAAACTTAATTATAATATATTACCCAATGGAGCAATTAGACATTTTATAAGCAGAGAAATTCAGAGAAACAAAAAAAGGACACAATACTCAATTGTTGTTTTTTAAATTAAAACCAAAAAAATTCTGCCTGAAAGAGGTTTACCTCACATGTCTTAAAGATTTATAGTTAATTAGAGTAAAACATGGGTAAGTAATTCCAAATGCTCTGCAATATCATCCATTTAACAAAGAGCCTGTTTTACTGGTATAAACTGTAGATATGAGAAGGCCAGGTTGTTGTTTTTTAAATATATTATGCCCACTTTCATTTATTTCAATAGAAAATCCTTAAACGCATTCCTCCCCACTCTTCCCCATCTTACTCCAAGCTCAGAAGGAAGCACTGGGACCCCCTCTTGTTAGCCCTACATTCAGAGTCGAGGCTCCCTGCTTCCCACGTACACCCCGGATTTGTCTCATTTCCTCTCTCTCCAATGTCATAACTGAAGTCCAGACCACCGTGTCCTCTTGCACAAACTATCCCAGAAGTCTCCAACCTGGTCTCTCTGCTTTCTCTTTTGTTCTTCTGAAATCCAGGCTGAACACACAGAAACAACTATCAGCAAAATTTAAGTCAGACCATGCCACTCGTGCTCCTTCCAAAGCTTCAATGGTTTCACACTGCACCTAAGATAGCATCTTCATCCCTCACCTGATCTCATCTCCTACCACTCCTTCCCTCCCAGGCTGCACTTCAGTCATATTTAACTACTTTTTCTTTCCAAAATATACTGAGCCTTTTCTCACTCTGCAGCCCCCGCTCTTGCTGTTCCATCTCTGGAACCCCCTTTCCAGGCCTCAACATCTCACTGACCTCTTCACGTCATCCACGTCTCAGCTCAAATCAGCTCACCCCAGGTACTCTAGCACACAACCCTGTTTTATTTCCTTCATGGTACTCCTCATCCTGAAATGATCTTGGTGCATTTATTTACTCATGTATTATTTGTTTGCTCCTGACTGAATGGACTCCAAGGTCAATGTTCCCTTTTGTGTCCCCGGCAGGTAGACCAACGCCTGGAACATAGTAAGCATTCAGTAAGTATTTATTGAAGAAGTGAATAAATAAATTAATAAAGAAAACATTTTTTGGAAAGCTCGTGTTACTTCCTAAACGATATTTATCAGGGGTTCATTCTCCATCCAGAATGCATACAATGAAGTGGGAAGTCTGTTAAATATCTCATGAAAAAGTATAATTCCCTTATTAGTTTCCACACATAATTAAGCCTTAAATGGGAAAGCTCAGATAAATGCTAAAACTTTCTTAAATCCATCTCCCTTTTTATGCATAGTTTAGTCTAATGAATCTTTGATCAAATCAGAGAACATTATCCTTCCTTTGTAAACTTCCATAATTAAAAGTTCTTTTAATTTTCCTGTGGCAGATCCTTCCTGTTAGGGAACACTAAAGGGCCTTCTCAGTATATGGACCCGGGTCTACCGGTTGAACTGGTCTCTTTTCTCTTTTTTGAATCACTGAAACAATATTGCTTATATTGTCAAAATCAACATCAAATAATAGTTTTTTAAATGTGAGAATTAGAGAAGTAGGCCCAACTCCAGTGGATATGCTAAATCCAATTAAATTGGAATATTTTAACTTCATAAATACATTCTATTACATCTTGGATCTCATTATTTTCATTATTAATTTTTAGAGTTTAATACAGGTGATTCAAATAGGGGTGGCCAGATTCCATATTCATTCGTTTATTTGCTCATCTGTTCATTTCATTATGAAGCACTGCTATACATCAGATACTAAACCAAGTGAAAAGTTATAACTGGTGAATAAATATTGTCCTTAAGAAGCTTACAGTCTGGTGCAGGTGGCAAAAAGTAATAAGCAAATAAATAAGTCGATAAATAGGTATGCTAATTTTGAAACTATAATATGTGCTGTGAAGGAGATGGTAAGAGAACAACTGAAAAACTGAAAGAACGCATGCTGTTATGGGGAAGTCATAAAAGGCCTTTTTGAAACACTGATATTCTCCAACCTGAAGGATTTAAAGAAGGTGCCAACAGAGACTCTGAGGGTGAAGAGATGGAGATGGGCAGAGAATACTAAGAAGAGAAGGAAGCAGGGTCAAGCCGTGAGCGGAGGAAAAGTGCTTGATACAGTTTAAGAATTGAAGGGATCTTCCATGGGGCATGGTTCTTAAAATCTTCCATTGGATTTTTCCTTTTGGTTGATATTTGGCTCCAATCTTACACTGTCCTGCCCGAGTTCTCAGCCTTTCCTAGACAAGGAGTATGGAGCAGCCAGACATTCAAATGGAAGCCGTGTAGTTTGTCATGCAAATTGAATCTCTTGAGTAGAATTCAATTTAATAGATGTCCTGCTTGTTCATTATGCAAGCGCAGCCTGGCTGCACACTGGCCTACTCTTTTGTCAACTGCAGCAACTCAGTTTGTCCTCTCGCTCACTAGTCAAGCCCTCCAGCTCACTGCCAGACCCTTTAGAAAGTAAACACCTGATTGGAAATATTGAATCAATAACCCTTTTCCTTACATACCGATAGTGGTGATTTTGTAAGGCAAAGTCAGCGACCCTTTATTGGTCTTGCACTCAGCACACACACAAGTGGGTAGCCTGAAGTCAACTTTAATTCTATTCTGAAAGAATTAATTTATAATGTCTCTGGGTCCTAGAACCTTGGCCTTAAGTAGGGAGCAGTCCTCCAGATTTTTAGAAAATTTATCTCATTGAGGAAAATCTCACCTTTTTGAGTATTCTTTTCACTGAACTTTATTAAAGATTTTTGAAACACACCTGAGAGAAGGCTCTCATCCATGATCAATGGCTCATGGAAGGAACTAGAATTGCAAAACCTGCGTTAAAGTCATAATTGACCTTTCTGATGACTGCCTCACACCTTGCATTTGGTTTCTTTTATTCATTGTTCATCTACAAACAGGAGAAATGACATCTTTCTCTTGTGAAAATTATGAATTAACAGATTTAAGCATATTGATCAATGTGGATGCTTTTTGAGGAGATGCAGATTGTTTTAGTTTTCCAGCTACAAAATAAATACCATGCAATGGGTTGACTTAAACAACCGTGGTTGACTCACAGTTTTGGAGACCAGAATGCTCGCTTCCTCTTCCCAGGGTTAGTAGCATCTCACCCACCAGAAATCTTTAGGGTTCCTTGGCTTTTCTGTCCTATGGCAATGCACATTACAGCGTCTTTTCCTTTCTCTTCTGGGTTCTGTTGCCTTCCAGTTTCTGGATGCTCCCTGTGGTCTCTCTTTTTCTCTTTCTGAATTTCATTCTGCTTATAAAGGACTCCAGTAACCCAGATTATATTCCAACCTGATTGAGTTAGGGTTGTCACACCTTAACTGAAGCAACACCTTCAAGAGATCCTATTTATACTGGGTTCACACCCACAGGACTGGGGGTTGGAACCTGGACCTGCTTTTTGTAGGAGACATGATTCAATCCGCCATGAAGAATGTTAAAGAAAGAATGATGTGGGAGAAAAACTCCGGTGATAGGGTACTATACAAGGAACTTTGATACAATTCCAACTTGATCACTGCTAGTTATGAGTGTTTGACACAGAGAGTTCCTCAAGTTCCTTAAACCTGTTTCTTCACCTCTAAAAACAGAGATTAAAACTATTGATCCACAGCTAGATTCGCTGTCGGAGATTATATGAGAAAACATATATGAAACCATAGGGTATACTTTCTCTCCGAGAATAAGATCTCAGTATATTCTAGTCTACTTTTCATTTACTTATTAGCATTTTCAGTAAAACTATGCAATGCCTTGTTCCATTCTACATTTATGGATAGGAAAGACTCTCAACCCAGGTTTTCTATAAAACTCCTTAAAAGAGAAATAAGTCTCTAAGTGAACCAAGTAACTTATCTCTTTAGTGGATAGGAACATTCACTGCTGCTAGAGATGCTTTAATATTCTAAATATATGATTTTAACATATGCTATACAATGACCAAACTCTGACAATCAAGAGAAAAAAATTTAATACCAATTTCTCAATATTGTAAGAAAGTAATACTGGCATCTTGTAAAAGTGATGATACAGATACAAAATTTAGTCCTGTGCATAAATCAAAGAGAGTGAATCACATCTGAATAGATTAAGCCTTTTGTTTTCCTATTTGTCATACATGTGTTCATGCATTTTTATTTTTCCTTGGATAATGGTGAAAAATATTTTTAATTAATTTTTTCAAAAAGAATATATTTAATTGATCATAGCATGAAAGTATACTTTTTTTGATGACTCAGGTAGCAGCACAATCAGAACTGCCTCCTGGATGCCAGGTTCAATGCGAAGATTTGAATACACATTATCTCATTTAATCCTTTCAACATTTGCCAGATAAAAATATATAGGTTGATTCATTCTATAGATGAGAACGTTAAGATTCAGAAAAAGTCAAAAAACATAATAAAGGTGGAAATTATTTAGTGATCGTTTTACAATCTATAAATCTGTCTAATTCCCTTAATTGCACATGGCAAAAATAAAATTAAGCTAATTTAAAATAAAATTTAGTTCATTCTACTGCTTTTATGATTTCATCCATTATTTTGATTAATGCCATAATAACTATATATTTGGGAGACTATATTCTTTTACACAGTCCTCATTTTTTGAGATGATGAACTCTTTTGAATTTCTGCAATTTTCTCTCTCTCTGCTCTCTCTGATGCACAAACACATACCATAGACTTCCCTTTCACTTCCCTTTCACTTTTCACTCCCTCATTTTACCCAATATCTTTCAGCACCTGAAAAAAAAATGCCTCCCATTTTCTCTCCCAGTTGACTTATCTGCAAGTTCACTGTTAACATCTTTATCTTTTGAGTAGTAGAGATTTGTTTAGAAGCCCTTTTGAAAATGAATCAGATTTTAAGGATATGGTTTCACAGTGGGGGATAAAAATTGCTCTTTAAGGCTTGCTCGATGCATTTTCATCTCCCTTCCTTTAGACGCTTTGCTCACATTACTCTAACTTCGTATTTATTTCTCCTTGAAGAATTTGTTGTCACAAAATTAATTGCTTTGCTGCTAATAAAATTAGGATTTCAGAAAAACGGAAGCTTTGTAACGTTTTTTCCATCTTCTGGGAAACATACTTGTGCTCTCTAATGTGGAACTTAGGAGTTTTATAAATCCAGGACTTTGTTTAAACAGTTTAATGAGATTCTTATTTTATTCTTCTTTGTTTTTTTTTTTGTAATTATTCGTGGAATGTGCAACTCTCAGTGATTTAATTCTTTAAAAACTAATTAGTGTGCTATGGAATGATTTGTCTTTCATTAATTTCCATTAACATTGCATTTTGGTTTGGGTGGTGGATGTTGCATCGGGTTCCCTGTAGGCACGCTGGATGGAATGCATATTTAACTGTATCCAATATAAAGATTACTAATGAATGAAGGACTCAAAAAAAAAGGGCAATGGATATTATGATGAGTTTTCATCTAGAAGGCTGAGATTCGCAATTCCATAAAGGAGTTAAAAATGTATTTTCTCAAATTATTATTTTCTTAAAACTATATTGTAGAGAACTATCAGTGATGATGGAAATGATGATGGTGGTGATAGTGGTAGTGGTGTTAAATAGTAACGAAAGTTGCAATATGCTTTCACTGAATGTAACAAAGGCATTATGCCAAAACTAAATGTCATCAGGCAAGGGGAATGTGAACGGGGTATGGATTCTTTGTGGAAGAAAAGGAAATATCTTCAGATAGAGTATGGTGGCAAAGGCATTTCTATATACTTAGGTTGGACTGTATGATGTGTGAATAAAACTGTTTAAAAATGAACAGAGGGTGGGTGATGGTGGCGCAGTGGCAGTTCTTGCCTGCCATGACAGAGACCTGGGTTCAATTCCCAGAACTTGCCCACACCGAAAAAAAAAATGAACAAAGAGAAACAAGTGCCAAAGAAAATGCGGAGAAAGAGATAAACCCATTCAATGTTGGTAGGGAAATGAGAGACCCAGCCCCTTGGAGGGCAGTGTGGTGGTTCCACAGGAGGCTAGGACTGTGCTTGCCATATGATCCTGAAACCCCATTGCTCAGTGTATACCTGGAGGAACCGAGAATGGGGAAATGAATGAACATTTGCACACTGGTGTTGCTGGCAGCAGTGTTCTCAATCCACAAAGGATGGAGGTGGCCTATGGGTACAACTATTGAGGAATGGAAGGGGAAACTATGGTGTATATGTGCAGTGGACTTTGAGCTGCTGCCAGAAGGCATGAAGCTGTAAGGCATGCAACTAGGTGAATGAACTTTAAGGACTGTATGTTGAATGATATGTCAGGAACAAAAAGACAAATATTATCATGCTTCAATCATATGGACTAACTATAATATCCAAACTCAGTGAACCATAGTTGAGAGCATGGGTTATCAGGTTGGGGCTTATTGTAAAGGGTCTAGATTGTAAGCTCTTACAGCAGTCACGTATTCAGGAGGTGTAACTTAACTCTAAATTCTGAGATATTGAGCTGTTTGTATGTAACCTGATCGTTCCCAAAAATGTATGTGACACCTGAGACTCAGAGTTAGAGCTCTAAAGCTATGAAAGTCAACAATACCTCATACAAGAACTGTTTAAAAAGTTGAAAAAGTGATCAGACTTTGAGTAAAGATATGAATGAAACTGATCTGGATTAGACTAAGGTATATCAGAATACAGGGTAAAGGATGATATCGTCCATATATTTTAAAATTTCAACTTCTATATGAGACCAAAGAGAAAGATGTTTATTTGGTGCATAATATTTTGGGGGGATAGTGCATTACCTAATTTAACTTGTATGATCGGTTTAGTTGAACACCATAAGTTCATGGAATCTTGAATAGGGCATGAGATTTTGTTGGTTTGCCCAGGTTAGTGTGATGCCCCAATATATCCCATGGTAATTTGTACAGTGAATAAAGGAGTAGTTGCAAAGTCCCCTTTGGAGACTGAGGAGAAAGAGAAAATATTCAACTTTCCCATTTGAGAATTCCTGATATTCTCACAAGCAGTTGGAACAACCAAAGCAATAAGCAGGGTCCTCAATCTTGGGGATAGTCCCTATGAAATTTGTTCCTGTAAAGGATAGGCTAAGCCTACTTCAAATTATGCCTAAGAGTCACCCCCAGGGAACCTCTTTTGTTGTTCAGATGTGGCCTCTCTCTAAGCCAACTTGGAAGGTGAACTGACTGCTCTCCCCTCTATGTGTGACATGTCTCCCAGGGTTGCAAATCTCCCTGGCAATGAACCTGAGACCCAGCATCATGGGATTGATAAAGCCTACTTGACCAAAAGGGGAAGAAAGAAATGAGACAAAATAAAGTTTCAGTGGCTGAGAGATTTCAAACAGAGTCAAGAGGTTATCCTGGAGGTTAGTTTTATGCATTATATAGATATCCCTTTTAAGTTATGGTGTATTGGAGTAGTTGGAGAAAAGTACCTGAAACTGTTGAGCCGCATTCCAGTAGCCTTGATTCTTGAAGACGATTGTTTAAAGATCTAATGTTTACAATGTGACTGTGTGATTGTGAAAACCTTGTGTCTGATGCTCCTTTTGTTCAGGGTATGGATAGATGAGTGAAAAAATATAGATTTAAAATAAATAAATAATAGGGGGGACAGGGGATAAATAGATTGGGTGGATGGAAGTGCTTGGTGGTCAATGGGAAGGAGGGATGAGATGTACGGTATATATGAGTTTTTCTTTTTGTTTCTTTTTCTGGAGTGATGCAAATGCTCTAGGGAATGATTATGGTGATGAATACACAACTGTGTGATGATATTGTGAGCCATTGATTGTGCAACATGAATGGAATGCATATGTGTGAAGATTCCTCAATAAAAATATATTTTTTAAAATAGTAATGAAAGAATAATTATCAACCTTTATGAAATGCTACCACGGGTCCACAATCACAGCATGATCTAATTTAATCTTCATAATAATCTTCATAATAATCCCGTAAAGCATGTATGATTATCTTCCCCATGTAACAGAAAGTGAAAATTTTCACTTTTGAGAGGTTAAGTAAGCTATTTAACGTTATATGGGTAACTAGAGGCAGAATTAAATTCAGTTCCCAAAGACAAGCTGTTAACCACTCTCACTAGAGATCTTAGTCCTTTATGGAAAAAAAAAAAAAAAGCACTCTCATCATAGTCATATTTCAGTCTAGTTCAATGTATCATTTAGCTCATTACTTTAAAACAATCGTTTGCAACCAGGGGCGATTTTGTCCCCCAGAGATTATTTGGCAATATCTGGAAACATATTTGGCTCTTACAGCTGGGAAATGACACTGGTATCCAGTGTGTAGATGACAGGGATGCTGCTAAACATCTTATAATGCATAGAACAACCCCCTGCAAGAAAAAAATAATCCTGGCTCAAAATGTCAAGAGTGTTGCGCATGCAAAGCCCTGTTTTAAGAGTTGTCCAACGAATGATTTTCTGATAATCATGTCTTGATTGTCTTGATTTCTGTCCTAAATGCTCTGTTTGATGCCTGAATGACACTGGACCTTGTATTTATAAGGGAGACTGCATTAAGCTCAGAGGGCTTACATCATCCTTTAGAGAGAAAAAGAGTATAAGCAATGTATCCTTCAGGCTTGATGAGAATTTTTATCATTGCTGTAGAAACAATGCAGTGTCAGCCCATTCTAGTCATGTGCTACACCAAGTGAGTTGCATATATTAACTCGTGTTCACAACAATGCTGCATGCCAGGTATGAATTTCTCCATATTGTAGAAAAGGAACCTAAATAGTGCAGAGTTTAAATAATATTCCTGAACTTGCAAAGTTAGTAAGTAGATGAACCAGGGTTCACATCCCTAAATAACACTGAAGTACAAATTCTGTTCACCATACCCCAAATATATAACAAGAGAAATGTAGACTCCTAAGTTCTGCCCTGATCCTTTACTTCATTCTAATTAGGTTTTGTCTGAAATAAAGTCAAGCACTTGTCAGTTTAAGTATAATTAGAGTTAGTCCACTGGATGTGAGAGTTTGAGAGGAAATGTTCTCATTCCACAGAACATTATACTCTAGTACCTCATAAAGAGTATTAAAACGTTAGAACGGGCTGTCATGACAATCTCTTCTAATCATCCGCTTCCTCTTATGGAAGAAGAAACCAAGGCACAGAGAGGTGGTGTGAATGACGACGGACACAGCGAGTTAGAGGGGGTCTGTGAGCGGAGCCTGGTTCTGCTGCTGCTGACCCCTTCTGCAGCTGCCCACGGTGGGCCACCTCATCCACCTGCTTCTCGCTGCAAGGGGGAGCAATGGCAGGAAAACGCTCCATTCATCTTCCTCTTGAACTGGCGAAAGGCTTTTACAAATTCATAATCACTTTGTCATTTTCAGAGATTATTTAGGAGAATGAATAATTTCTGAAAAAAATTGTCCTTTGAAAGAAGAAAAGATGAGAATATTGAAATCCCACCATGCTCATTATTAGGCAATCTGTAAAACTAATTAAGGGTATTGGAGTATTTCTCCTCAGAACCAAATGTGAAAAATGCAATCACATGACTTTCATAAGAAAATGGGTGAGTCTCTTCTGACCAAATACTCTCAAAGCTTGAAAATTACTCTCTCGCAAGACCCTGGGTCCTGTTATGTCAGCACAGCGTGTTTCATGCGTCCACTGCCCTGAAAGCCGGGCTCCTCAAACTTCCAGGTTCACTGATTTCTCTACTTGGCTAAGGGCTAACTCAGAGAGAAAAGAGGGCATCCCTCTTCACCCTTTCCCACCTCATCCCCTTTCTTAAACTAAATAAGACAGTGTCTTAGTTTTCCAACTGCTAAAACGAATGCCATGTCATGGGTTGGCTTAGACAGCGGGA
Organism: Tamandua tetradactyla; assembly: GCF_023851605.1. Lineage (NCBI taxonomy): Eukaryota > Metazoa > Chordata > Mammalia > Pilosa > Myrmecophagidae > Tamandua > Tamandua tetradactyla. The sequence goes on from NC_135335.1 coordinate 80,700,510, forward strand.
ATTGATTAGCTCATAGTTTTGAGGCCAGGAGAAGTCCAGAAGCAAGGCAATGCTTTCCCCCTGCAGGCTGGGTGGCGTTCTGGAGCTGCTTGCTGGCGATCCTTGGTTCTTGGCTTTTCTACCACATGGCGGTGTATGCGGGTTGTGTTCTCCTTTCACCTCCCGGTTCCAGGTTCCCTTGACTTCCAGCTTCCTGCCTCTCCCCATGGCTTTCTTTTCATAAAGCTTCCAGAAATAAGATTAAGGCCCAACCTCACTCAGTTGGCCACACCTTAACTCAAAATAAAATCTTTAAAAATTCCTATTTAAAATGGGTTTACACCCACAGGAATAAATTAAGAACCAGTTTTTTTTTTCCTGGGGTGCATTTATTCAACCTACCACAGGCAGAAAATAGGAAAAAGAAAATATGAAGGGGGAGTACCCACCACCTATCAAATCACAGTTTCCTAAATGTCCCTCATTCTTTACATCATCCATGGTGAATGCGGAAAACAATCTATTGAAGGTTAGGAAAATATCTTGACTTCTACATACAATCTATATTTTGCCACATACACTTTCAATTAGTATCATTTGTTCAACACTATATAGTGTATATTAATAAAGAAGTGCATACATATAATAAATAAATATACAAATTTGAGGGTTATATAGTTTAAAAATTTGGCCTAAATGATCTGGAATGGGAACATTTCCTGACTCTTTCCCAGGGTTCTAGAATGTAGAACCTCCCCTCACTGGCAATGCTTCAGAGGCATACTCCCTACTTCGTTTATCTCCAAGGCCAAGGCTTTAGCCATAGCTCCTCCAGAATTTGCCTTTATGGTATCCAGCCTCACCTCTGTTTCTCTAAAAATGTAATTACAGATTCCCAGTCACAAGATGTGCCAGTGCTTCTGAGATTCTCACTGCTAGTCAACTGCCTAGTCTCTGTAATCCATCCCACCTCCTGGGCAAAGGACTCCACTGGAGCCCCCTACACCTAAAGAAGCAAAACCTTATGACCCTGGAAGAGACAAGGATTCACACTAGCTCTTATTGCTGCTATAACATATTACCACCAACTGGTGACTTAAAGCCATACGAAAATACTATTTACAGTCTTGTAGGTCAGAATTCTCACTGAGATAAAGTCAAGGCTTCTGTAGGGCTGCGTTTCTTCTAGAGACCGTAGAAGACAACCCTTTTCCTTGCCTTATCCAGCTTCCAGAGGCTGCCTACATTCCTTGATTCATGGTACCTACCTTCTGTCTTCAAAGCTGGCAGTGTAGCATCTACAAATCTCTCACTCCCTCTGACTTCTACTTGGCCACCTCAACTCTTTCTCTGACCCTCCTGCCTCCCCTTATAAGGGCCCTTTGGATTACATTAGACCCGCCTGGATAATCTTTAATAATCTCCCTGTTTGAAGATCCTTAACTTAATCATATCTGTAAAGTCCCTTTTTGGGGGCTGCTATTCTTCCTTCTCCAGATTCCCCTGTGCCAGGGCTCAGAAAATTTGGGTCAGTTAAAGAAAGAAGATTCACTTTGCTTCCAACCTTTGGAGAATGGAAAAATGTAAAATCCCAGGGTCAGACATACCTGGATTCCCATCCCAGCTTTGTCAATACTAAAGCTGCATGTGTGGTCTTGGGCATGTTATAAGTCTCTCCATGATTTTTTCCTCACCTGTAACATAGAGAAAATAGTACCTTCCTTAAAGGCATAAAGAATGTTAAAGTAATGACCAACCCTCAGTGGTGGTTCAATAAAGGTTAGTTCTTTTCTAAGACATTGCAGCTCTATTATCATGTAAGACTAACTAGCAATAGCATGGCATTTCCAAGGCTACCAACTGCTATAACCACATCCCTTTACTTAATCTACACTACAGTCCATCAACTCTACTCAAGATGACAGAAATGGAGTCTAATCAAGGTTAAGGAACTTACTCAAGTTTAGAAATTAAACATTTGTTCAAAATAGGTTGGTGCCCAGCGATTGAAGCATATTGCCCCTTTTCTTTATGAAGTTTGTAGTGAAGCAAAACAGAAAGAACCACAGGCACAGGAAAATATTTTCTTTCCAGAGCTATTAGGCATTTGTAGCAAGTAGTTAAGGCAGCTTGGCTCTTATGATTGCAAGTCTGGTGCTAATTTGGAAGCTTTTATAGGTCTCTAGTTCCCCTAATATTAATGGCTAAACCAATAAGTGTGGTTAGTCTCTTTATGTAAAAAGATTGTAACTCTGAAAACACTTGTGAGAATTAAAGAAACTTCAGCCTTCCACCGGAAATTTCCTAGTGAAAGAATTAACTATGAGAAAGAGAAATTAAATTGCCTACAATCAATATTTTCCCATTGATGTCATAGAAAATAGAAGGTTTTATTTGTTTCTGTACCTGTTGTTTTTATTTAGGATATCAAGATGTAGTTTAATTGCAGCCTCTACTCTTTGCCCTTGGTGAGACAAGGCAGTCAGTTATTCATTCTCCTGGCTGCCGATTAACAGGCCCTTAACTTGGATCCTGATATGACAACCAAAATTGAGTAGTGTCATCTGTTTCATAATTAGACTCTATCTTCCATATCCTTTGAACATTGTATTGGAGTTTAATTGGCTGATTCTAATACTGTCACCACTGTGACTTGTCACCACACCAAAGTCAAGATAACAGTGATCCCACTCATTGCGGAATACCCCAGTCAAAGAGATTTTGCTTTCTCATTTGCATGAAAAGGGCCCTGGGGTCCTCATTTAGAAGCAGTAGCTAAGAAGAACCCATGCCTGTATATTCCTCCAAGTAGCCACTCTGGAGAATTTTGAGGGTCTACTATTCCAAGTTAAGAGACAACTTAACATACATGAAGAGAGAGTCATCTCTGTCCAATTGCTGTGTTCTCTAAAAGAACAGAGAGAAAGCACTAAGGGAGGATGGGTGTTGTGTCACCAGACTGCATGCAGGCTCGTCTCTATAGTCATCCCAGAGAGAGAAAGTGTCAAAAGAGCGTGACTCATTTCTATTCACTTGCCAGAGAAACAACCTGTGTGAGTATGTATTAAACTTTTTATGCTAAGCACCATTAAAGTATGCATCACTTTATTCATTAAGAGAGAATTCGGAAGCATTAGGCTCCCTCTGCAGACCTATCTTTTTGTTTAGTCTTTAAGAAAGCAACAGAAGGTCTTTAAGACCATGAGGTATTATACTTATGAAAGGTAAGAGAGAACCTTACAGGCAAAGAAAAAAGAAACAAATGCTCCATGAAAAATTAAAATGATAAAAAAAAAAAACACTGATCAAAAAACCATCTGCAGGATGGTCCTGATTCTGATCTCAAGTGGAACAACAAATCCATTCAATTTAGTCAAAATCAGAATAATGTTGAAAGGAATTTTGAGCTGTGTACAAATGTAGCTTAACAATAAAGTAGAACACCCAGGTGGAAATATTATATGACAAATAAACATTTGTGGGGGGTTACATGAAAAGATTAACAAAATGTTAATTTTGCTTTGTGCAAAATGTTTAAAGCCATTTTTAGACAAACTGTTTAAAATATAATATTTAAGTGTATAAAGAATATGCGAGAAGCCTGATAGGCTTTTTAAAATTTTCTCCTCATCGTATGTTTCTGTTACGGTTTTCATTTGTTGAAGGTACATTGTAATGCAGAATTTTCCTTTTTTTCTGGACTGTAGTCTCTATTGTCTTATTTTAGTCTTTAGATGACTCAGCCTATAAAAGTTTAGGAGCCGAATGTCTGAACTCTTTTTAACAATTCACTCATGATGCAATTAAACTAAAATAGTTGCACAACATTGATATTTTACTCAAATCCTTGTTTATCTATGCAGTGGCTTTAGAAATAAGGAGAGCAAGTGTGGTGGCCTAGAGTCCCCAGGATTGTGTGTTTGTTGGACTTTGGGACTTCTTCCCTTTTTTCTCTCCTTTGAGATGACTCAAAGCATCAGTGTGGATGACTGTTCGTTTGGGTCAGAATTCCTGAGAATCCTATTTAAAGCAATTCCAGCTCATTTTGAATATTGTACATAGGCTAGTTTTGTAGTTCAACTACTAACATGGAAAGACAAAAGGACTTTATCATGTCCAGTTTTAGAAGGCTGCCAGAAGGGGACAAATAATCCGTTATGAAAAAGTGGTAGGAAGCCATAATTACATTTCTTTTTAAATGACCCTCATTTGTTTCTCTTGTTCTACAGGGATTCTTTTGTATATCTTCACATTTTTGACCTCTGTGTCAAATGACTGTTTTTCACAACTTCACAACTTAGGCATCACCATTTAGCTTCTACTTCTGGCCTCACACTACTTTTTTCCAACCCTTTAATTAGAAATGGTTAATTTGACTTCTTGTCTTAAGGCAAGGAGAAAATGAGTCTTAAACGGTATTAAGCGCCCATAAATATTTCACTTTATGTTAATGCCTATGCTTCCAGCTGAGCTGTTTGAAGTTCTCAAAAAAAGTGTTTCTGTTCCCCTCAATTAAATACATAACTGGAAAACAGTAAAATAATGATCAGTTTTACTACCTCACATTTTTTTCATTTCCTTCTATAATTTATGTAACCAAAGCCCAATATTGTGGGCAACATATCCTATTGCTGGATAGACAACTCTTGAGGAGGCCAGGGCTTTGGAGGATTCTCGGAGCTCCATCACGTGGATACATGTTCAATGCACCCTTCACCTCTAAGAAACACTTTAGGTGTACCTTCCATCCAGGACAGAAACATTTCATTGTTGCACGTTGGAAGCTGAAATCTCTCTAAGCTTGAAATAGTCCGAGAAGAAATGACAGTTCAAAAAAATTTGCCAAGTAAATTAATATGAGTTGCCAATGGAAAAATTACCAAGTCAGGGTTCTTGGTTATTTATTTATTTGTTTATTTTTGCCTGGAGGAATGCACATTTGGATTAGTAATTATGATATATTCTGCTTATTTGGATATAATGTTATCTGTTAAGGAAATTATAAAAGCAGTACTTATATAGTACTTACTATGTGCCAGGTGCTTTTCTAACAGTTTTACATATATTACTCCTCTAATCCTCATAACATCCCTCCAGAATAAGTGCTTTAGTAATCCCAATTGCACAAGTAAAGAAACTGAGGCACAAAGAGATTTAACCTGCCAGAGATCTAGAAAATGGGAGCACCGAGATGCAGACCCAAGCAGTCCAAAGTACACTGTGCTGTGCCACCTTGAATATATTCACATACACATACATATATACGTATATATACACATGTATACACATAAAAATACACAAATGCAGACACACATGGACATATGTATATATCACATCTATATACATAAATACACATGCACACATACATATGTGCATTTGCATGTGTGTGCAAAACATACATATATACAAATGTATGCAGGTACCTGCATAAAACATGGACATATCAAGATATTTATACAGATAGATGCATATATGCACATGCACACACATAGATTACACACATGCACACACATAGTGTATATGTTATTATAAGGAGTACGTTTTACACAAAAGAACCATCTTTTAATATATAACAGCTAAGAGAGAATAAATATAAGTTTCTTAGAAATCTAAGTATGCAAACCAAACTTTGCTTATCATATTCTCTTATTATTGTTTATTGTTACTCTTTAGTTTTGGTCCCTGTACCTCCTCTTACCCTGCTTCAGTTTCTCTGCCTTTACTCTATTTTGACCACTTAAAGTTTGTTTCCTCCATAGTCACGGCATTTGCTGCTTCTTTTTCTGGAAACTTCCACCAGTTCTTCCCAATGATGGCTCATTATCATGACAGGTTTCCACTCACTCTCTCTTGCTCAGTACCCTTTACTCCATCCGTTTTGTCTACAAAGCCTTTATCCATGATCTGAAAATAGATTACTCAGCTGTGCATTTGCTCGTTTATAAGCTATCTCCTCTACTAATACATAAAGTCCGCAAGCCAGGACTTTGTGCCTGGGGTATATGAGGAACTCAGAAATAAATGTCGTGAATGATTTATTAAATTATCAATTCTGATGGCTTTTAAATGAATGGAAAATCTGCATACTTTAGTAGTGAGAATCAATAGCTCTAATTTATTTTTCACGATGCTATTCTGCTTAAAGAGTTTTCTTAATACATATTTTGACTAAATATCATATTTTAAATTCTGGAAACATATAAACCCCTAGTTTAATGGTATTTGTGATTAAGGGGTTGTAATTTTTGTTCTTTACTAATAGTTCACTCTTGTCCAATTTGTAGCAAGAACTTATGATTACTAGATTTTTAAATGCAAGCAAAAATTATGCTAAAATGGATACCAGAATAAGAATATATGCAAATCTTTACATTTCTATAGATTGTGATAAAATTCAAAATGACTGTTTTTCTGTTTTTGTTAATAGACTCCAGGGTCTTATCACATATATTGAGCATACGCATATCTGTCCATAAAGTCATGTCTTTAGATTTAGCAAATTTGTCACAGTTTACTAGTGGTAAAAAAGTGTTCATGGAGTATTGACATTGAAAGAAAGTTACAAATAGGTGCTCTATTCCTAAGGCCTACCATTCAGAATCCTATGCAACTAAACGGAAAGGAAAAGTGGGTGAGGAGTGACACCCTCATTCCACCAGTTGATTCCTTGTCAACTTGGGTTCTCACTGTAAATCACCAAACTTCAGCATTCTTTTCTGTCCCACTTCTTTGCTTCACTTCATCTGTGACTCCTCCCCACCATATATTTAGTGAGAGTTTATAAAGAAGGCCTGTCTGCTTTTCTAGGCTCCAGGCATTCTCTTCCTACACCTCTGTTATTTATGATGATGTTTAACTCAAATTATAGATGAGTGTATGTATACATACACATACAGGTCTGCTTATATACGTGTACACACACACACATATATTCTATATGATATTAAGCCACTGCTACATATGTATTATTTTCTTCCTTTATGAGACTAAATAACTTAGAGTATCCTGTACCCAGGCATTCCATTTTCCACAGGTGTGTGGTATGAAGCCATTCTCAGCATCGCCGTGAGACGTGAGGAAACTTGCCACACTATCTGAATTATATCACTCATTGATTGCATCAATCTATTTCCAATTTTAAGATACTCAGTATTAGAAAACAACTGATGGAAGGAACCATCAAAGTAGAAGAAACTTTTCCAATCACTCATTCAATCCAAGGTCTTACTAGTTTGTAATCTCTTTCAGGTTTAAAGATATTTTCATAATAACTGTATCCCCTCTTCTTTTTTTTCTTTTTTTACTTAGTGTGTCACCATTTCAAACTCAAAGTTTGAAAAATTCTCCATTTTTTGTTGTTGAATGATATCCGAGCCAACGTCCACAGAAGAATACTTTTATGGTTTGAGTGGCTTCTCTGGACCCACATATTTACACGGAAATAGTGCCCTGTGATTTGAATTCAAAATCAACAGTTTTATTGCTGTCTATCACCATGGCACATTTAGAGTGCTCCTCCATTTGATTTTTACTCTTCATTCATAGTCTTCTGTTTCCAATTTGCTGTAATGACAATGAAAACCAACTACTCGCACAATGTCTCTGCAAGTAGCTACTGGACTAAGTGGGGGAGAAAATATCAAAGTGTATGCATGACTGATTACTTAAACCCCTCACTTTAGAGAAACAAGCCCAAAATGAGTAATTTATTTATAGCAATGAAACCAAATGAAAATGTTCCTGTTTTCAAGGCGCGAATGAAAGACAATACACTTTCCAAACATATTTTCGGTTTTTAACCCGAAATTAAAGGCCAAAAACTGATATGTTACCACACATGGAAGAAGCAAATTTCAGTCACATTCTAGGAAATTGATTTTTTAAATTATGTAATTAAAAATTATAAAATAATGTATTGCAAGATATTACAAAATAACTTGTACAGGTTTTTTATTCCTTTAATCAAGAATAGGGAATTGAGGACATTTTGAATCATTAGTTTACATTATTTGCACTAATTCATGCTTATTGTTTTTACTAACATGATTGTTATTTGCTTTTAATTGCTAAGGATTTATTCTTTTTTTATGGTACCCTTCATCTTTTGAACTATAGAAAACATTTGTCAGGTTTTTGAATGAGAAGCGGTTGTCCAAAAGTATATAACTATTTATTACGCATTACAGATTTTATTACTGGTTTTAGTATAAACAACAATTTTATATTTTGACAAATGATTTTTTGTCTTTCCTCTTTTCTATGTTAAGTTCACCAAAAGTTAAGTAATTTTGTTTAATCACAAGAGTTAATGGAAAAACTTGAAGACATCATTAAATAATGATATCCCTCACACCAATTATCCCTTTTGTACTTTATAGTTTACTAGTAACCGCCTCAATCACGGTGTCTTTCCCCGAAACAAATCATTCAACTTTATTCTCGATACAGTGTATAATTTCCCATTGAACTATCATAATGCAGACCCCTAATTAAGAAGAGATGTGAACACAGTGTGAATGAAGGTGATGTGAAGCAGCAGAAAAAGAGGCAAATTTCTGTCTGATCTATTTGGTTTTCAAAAATACACAGCCCATTCCAGGTGCAGCAATGAACTAGTTCAGCATTCATTGCCACATGTTCCATCCTGCCACAAGCACTACTAAACCCTCTGCTTTTAATCTATTGGAATACTGCAGGGGATAAAAAGGAAGGCTCATCTTGGAAAGGATCCCCCTCTCTCCCATCCCTGTCTCCCAGTGTTATTTCATCCTCTATCTGTACTTGAGTGTGCTGACCCTGAACCTGTTTTGATCAGCAGAATTTGAAAATCCGCCCCTGTGCACTGGGATTTCTGACACCAGTATTTGTGCCCAACATCTGAATGGAGGAGGGAAGGGGCTCCCAATACACTATTCTCTCCCCTGTCTTTCATCACAGTTACTGCCTGATTCGAAGTGATGTCTAATGCTCAGGGAGTACTTTGGAATCATGCTGATAAGATGGTAAAGAGCAAAATTTATCTCATTTTAGAAGAAAATCCACGTAGATTTGTGTGTTTAAGATTGCACTTGCCATTCAGCCAACTTATATTTTTGAACAGGGCGAAAAAATAGCTTTTTGGCTAGATAGTATGTTTAAGAATGAAGGAACCTGGTTTGTTTATTTAAATCCTGCCTTGTCCCAGAGAGGATTTAAGGCAGCTGAACAAAGCAGTAAGCACAAAGAATGTTTAATAAATGGTTAGCAATTGGGAAAAAATGAATCAGGCACAAGCTTTAGGGTCTCTTGCTATCACAAGGCAGAAACAAGCATGTACTCCATCTTGGACCTTACAGGAGGCATTCAAGGATGTTATATGACCTGAGAACACATGCCCCAAAAGGATGGAAGTGTCAGCAGATGGTGATAGCCACATGATTTCCCACATGCAATCAGCATCCCAGGTTATATGGCATATGCTTTGAACCACGTTCTCTGCTAGCTATTCATTTCTTGTCCTGAGAGGTCACATTTCACACTGCTCACCTCAGGGTCAAGGGAAGGTTGGAGGCAGAGAGATTCCAGTCTCTGTCTGATATAAGGATGTGAGTCCTTAAAAAAGTAATAAAGCTGGGCCTCTCTCAATATTCAATCTCCAGCCCTGAGCTCAGCATTTTTGATAGGCTGGTGCCAGGTCACCCTTACCTGCATAATTAAAAATTGACTTTTCATTCCCGAAAGAGAAATGAAAGAATAGATTTGCGCCTTTCTCCCAATATTCCTTTGAGTATGAAATGTGGTTCTCATCCTCAATTCTTTTCTGCTACACTATGTTCTTTTTATTTTTTCTGGGGCACAAAGCAGGGGGAAGCAGCAAGGTTGAATAAGCTTCTGTGTCAGACGAAACCAAATCCATTTCTGATCCTTATATTGCTCACTGTGCAAACTTGGGCAGGTTACTCAACTTATTGGAATCCCCTGAGTCCTAGCTTTCTTATCAGACAATTGAGATCAGAGTGTCTACTTTACAGCATTGTTATAATAAATAAGTACGCCAAAGATTTCCAGTTGCCTTGCACAATGCCTGATACATAGCAAATGCTACGTAAAATAGATGTTAATTCCCTTCTCTTCTTTAGGATTTCCCCCTCAACAGGAACTGGAAGGGAGAAAAAAAGAAATATATTGTAAAATTAGGACCACTTATACCTTTCTTTATGCAGATGTTATTGCATTTGGTTTTTCCATAGGTTATCATTTAAAATTGATATTTTAAATTATCTTAAACTTCACGTTTAATGATTTTTCTGTCTGTATTATAACTGTCAGATGGTGGCAGCTAGTGATAATGTTTTCAAGTTTTATTATGCCTTTTAAGCATTCTGAAAAATAATCAAATGGGAAAACTGTATATTTATTGTAGAATCCAGAAGTTCTGCAGCCTAAGAAAAAATGCCCTGTGCCCTCAGGCTGAGAACTGAAGTGTACCCATTGCAAAGCATGATTTCTGTGGAATAAAGGTCACACACAGGACTGGGTGTCGCTCTCACTGTCTCCCCACACCAACCCACACCAGAGCAGCTCCACTTTACCACAACGCCAAACCAGACTCTCTTAGTTCGGCTGCTAAACTGAGAGTGACAGAAAGAACTGACTTCCTAAATTCTCTTATCTCCCTTTTGTTTTTCCATCTGTAGTTCAAAACAATTACTATAACCTTGGCAATAAGTAAAAAGATAACCATAGGGTCACATATATCTTAAAGAGAAAGAAAACCCTATGTTGTGAAGTGAAATTAAACCCAAAATTTTCAATCTTTTTAAATGCTCCATAGTCCTCTGAAAAACCACGTCAAATGTTCCCATCTATGGGACCTCCTCAAAATTAAAAACTTTCGCATTTCAAGACATTGTCAAGAAAGTGAAAAGGCAACCTACTCAATGGAAAAAACAATTTGAAAACCACGTATCTGATAAAGGTTTAGTATCTGAATATATAAAGAAATCCTACAGGTCAATAATGAAAAGACAAGCAATCCAATTAAAAAGGAGCCAAAGATAGAGTCCTTGAAGGACTGGAGAAAAAATATGGAACTATTAAACTTGCCTACCAAGGAAACCCTTAATACTGTCTCAAACATTAGGAACTCCCAAGTTAATAAGCCAAGACCTTGATCTTGAAGCTTGCTCTTACGAAATTTATTTCCGTAGTGGAGAAGCTAAAGCCTACACATAATTATGCTTAAGAGTGACTTCCTGGAAACCTCTTTTGTTACTCAAATGTGGCCTCTCTCTCCAAGCCCAACTCTGCAAGGAAAATGATTAATCTCTTCCCTATGTAGGACATGACATCCAGGGGTGAAAGTCTCCCGGGTAATGTGTGACGGCGTCCAGGGACGAGCCATGGAGATAATCTAATCAAAATTTTTCAACCTATAGTGTTGGATTAGCATTAAAAGAAATGTCTGTCCCCACAAGATTGAATCAGGATTAAAACATGGCTTTTCTGGGGTACATAATACTTTCAAACCAGCACACCAACCCACATCATTCTGTTAAAACTAAAGAACACCTAAGGTTCTATCTGAGTTTTTACAAAAGTTTCACTCACTAAGCTTACTTTCTAGAAACCTATAACCCCCAGATGGTTTCTAGTCCAGATAAGTCCTAAAACCCAGAGGGGTCAGCATCTCCAAGAACATCAACTAGCTCCATCCCCCTCTCCTATATTATTGACACCCCCTTTTCAACATGAATAAGTTAGAATGAGCATAGCCCAAATACCCCTAAAGATTGGGAGAAGGATCACAGGTGAGGGAGGAGTTAACAGAGGAGATAGGATTTAACGTATGCATATGACTGCTGCATCATTATATTGGTCTTTTATTCTTCAGTGTCTTGGTGCAGCTAGAAGGAAAAACTTGAAATTATAACCTATACCAAACTCTGTTCTGTAACTACTTGTTAAAATGTACTTGGAAATTTATTCCTTTTTAAATATATGTTATATTTCGCAATAAAAAACGTTTAAAATGAGTTAAAGACTTGAATAGACATTTTCAAATGGCTAAAAAAAACATGAAAAGATGCTCAACATCATTAACTATTACAGAACTGCAAATCAAAACCAAAATGAAATATCACTCCACACCTACTAGAATGGCCAATGAAATTATTATTTCATTTATATTAAAACAAACAAACAAAAATTAAAAAAAAAAAAACAGAAAATGCCAAGTGTTGGAGAAGATGTGGAGAAATAAGAATACTCTATTTATTGCTGATGGGATAGTAAAATGGCGCAGCTACTGTGGAAAACAATTTGGCAGTTCCTCTGGAAGCTGAATATAGAATTGCCATATAATCCACTACTAGGTATATACCCAGAAGAACCAAAAGCTGGGAAATTTGTACACTGATGTTCATAGCAGCTTTATTCACAATTGCCAAAAGATGGAAGCAATCCAAGTATCCACCAACCCATGAATGGATAAACAAAGTGTGGTATATACATATAATGTAAGATTATCAGTTGTAAGAAGGAATGAAGCCCTGATGCATACCACAATATGGACGAAGCTTGAGGACATTATGTTCAGCAAAATAGCCAGACATGAAAGAACAAATATATGATCTTTCTGATATGAAACAAAGCAAATTTATGGCATTAGAATCTAGACTATAGGTTGCCAGGGGATAAAATGAGGGTAGAGAATGGGGAGCTGATGCTTGGGTAGAATTTAGACTGCTTGTGTTTGGAAAGGGATATTGGTGACGGTAGCACATTATTGGAAGTGTTTAAAAGCACTGAGTTATGTTTGTAAATGTGATTGAAAGACGCAGTTTTGGGTCATACATGTTGCTAGAAGGAAAGTTTGAAGATGACACATGAACTATATAACCCTATGGACACTGTGGTAGACGATGATTGGTTAATACAGCAATATAAAAATGTTCTTTCATGAATTATAGCAAATGTACATCACTGTTATAAGGTGTTAATAATAAAGTGGTAAATGGGGAAAAAATACCTGTTGTAAGCTATGGACTAGAGTTAACAGTAATATTTTAATATTCTTTCATCACTGTAACAAAGATGCCACACCAATGGAAAATGACAATAGGGAGATATATGGAAACCTGTTTTTTACATGACTTATGTAAACCTAAAACTTCTCTAACTTAAAAAAGCAATTTTTAAAGTTATGCTAAGTGAAAGAAACCAGACACAAAGTACTATATATTACAGGATTCCATTTACATAAAATATGAATCTGTAGAGACAGAATTAGTTGAGTGGTTCCTTAGTGCTGGGGAAGGCTAGAGGGTTAGAGAGGTGGCTCTAAGGGGCAGGGGGTTTTCTTTTAGAATAATGAAAATGTTCTAAAATCGATTGTGGTAATGAATGCACAACCCTGTAATTATACTAAAAGCCACTGATTGTACAGTTTGGATGGATTGTCTGATATCTGAATATATCTCAATAAAACTGCTTTAAAAATTTTCCCATCTAAGGGGGTGCGAGTGTAATTCAGTGGTAGAATTCTCTCCTGCCATGTGGAGACCTGGGTTCGATTCCTAGCCCATGCACTTTCAAAAAAAAAGCAAAAAAAAAAAAATCAACAAATGGTGCTGCAATAACAGGATACTCCCATGAAAAAATAATGAAATGTGACCCCACCAAACAGCATACCAAAAAAAAAATTTCCATCTACTTGTATTTCTCCTTTGGTCAAATATAATTCAAGCATAAATAATCGAAACAGCAAAAAAATTCGTTTCTATTTTACTTGGTTACATTGCTATCACTTAAACAGTATTGTTTATAATGTTTTCATTACTAATATACAATATTTTTATTACATTAAAGGTTAAATAGACTGTAGCTGGGAATTAACCACTCATAATATAGTTTCAGTTTAAAAACAAATTCTAACTGAGAGAGAAATAACATAAAATTTAGAACACTACCTACTTAAAAGTTAGGAACTACTTATACTACTTATATCAATTAATGCTTCAATAAGGATAAATTGTAATTGTAAAGTATCTTTATATTCATCAGCATGACGGTGCTGTCTGGTAAAAATATAATAAACATGTATAGTTTAACCATTTCTAGTAGCCACATTTAAAAGTAAAAAGAAACAAGTAGGGTTAAATTTAATAATATATTGTATTTAAAGAAACATATCCAAAATATCATCATTTCAACATGCAATCAATATTTTTCAAATTGTTATAAGATATTTTACTTTTTTAGTTTAGTAAGACTTCAAAATCTGCTGTGTATTTTATGCTTACCGCATATCTCAGTTCAGGCCAGCCGCACCGCCAGGGCGCAATAGCCACATATAACCAGTGTCTACTCTTTTAGACGGCAAAGCCCTAGGATTTTTCTCTTTTTCTCTATGCTAAGTATATATCAGCTCTTTCCTAACTCATTCTACGTTGTGCTGTAGGACATTAAGAAGTTAAAAGCTAGTCTGAATTTTAAACCCTACATTTATTTCTCCATATACATTTAAGAATAATGTAAGTAGCCATACACCCAAACACAATTTTGATTGTGGAATGATCTGGAAGAATGATACCTAGTTCATCCTTTATAAAAATAATAGGATATGATATTGCCTGTTAGATCATCTATGTCAACATACCATGGATATACGGTTCTAAAAATCATAAATGTTCTTCTACAGGGCATCACAATGACAAATTCATATTGAAATCTGTTAAATGTAGAAATTAAAAAAAAAAATAGTGTAAGAATCATAGAATTTTATAGCTTGAGACGTCCCTAGGAAATTCTGTCTCCAGGCCTCTTATTTTACGGTTGAAGAAACTGAGGCCCAGAGAAGTTAATAAATTTGTCAATGGCTACAGAACTTATTAGGAACGCAGAAGTCAGAACTAGATTGCTGGACTCCAAGGTCAGGTTTATTTACTTTTATAAATAATAAGAAGTAATTTAGCTATTGCCCAGATATACTGGATGATTACCAAATTCATTTATTTCTAATCCAGCGGATTACTATTTCAGTGGAATATTACTTCTCTATTTATGTTCAGAATTCTTAAAAGAATTAAATGGAGCTCATTAGAAAGGCTTGACATAAAAATGTGAAAGGTTACATAAAGAAGCATCCTTAGGTGTAGATGGAAATACATATTTATAAATCATCCTTAAAAACGAGGCGAATTTAGGGTGTGCCCTGATTATAACAAAATGTGCAACTTGCAAGCACTGCTTCTCTTATACAAAGAGACCATTTAAAGGAGGTACATGTGATGGAAGTGAAGAATCTGACAAGGCAAAGGCATACTATTCATTTTAAAGCTCGCTTGTGCAAAGGTTATATATTAGAAGAGTCACAGAGGAATCCATAGCTCTTTGGCGTTAAGATGAAACATGAATTCCAGTTTCACTGGCCTTCAGTTTATCAAGGGATGGTGTGCCCTCTCTCTAGTTCAGGAAAAAAGCACATAATTTTAACACAGACAATTCTTCAAATGGACTTTTAGATAAATGAATAGGCTCTTACTGTCTTTCTCTCTTTATTCACATCAATTCATTACTTGTGAATTTTTCTGCAAAAGGGAAAATGAATTGGAGCAGCAGGCCTCAAAGTCTGGGCTGATGAACACTCAATCCTCCAAGGCAATCTGGGGTGAAAAGGGGGTCCATGAACTTTGAAGTCTGTGAAATCCTACTCTCTGTATTTTTGTCATGAGATTCAGCGCACGTTTTAGTGTATTAAAAGCTGTGAGAAGTTCTACAATAAAGGAAGAACTATTCCCCTTTGTTTAATCCAGATTTACCCAGCTTATTTGACCATAGAGGTTTTTTTTTTCCTATATAGCATCTATGACCAACCCATGGAGCTAGAGTCCTGGGGAACACTCTAGGAAATGCTAACTTTGTATAATTCTTTTTCAGTAGTGGGGTGGGGGTGGGGGACAGTGAGGAAGCAACTGCTCTGTGCCAGACAAAAACATTGGCTTAGTGAGGGAGCTGAAGGGATATTACCATCAACATTAGCACTCTGAAGCCACTTATCCTACACTTAGAGACAAAGTGGGGCAGGAGACAACCTGATCATTTAAGTCACGCTTGCAGCAGAAAATATGATGCTGAATAAATTGCATTGCTATCTAATACCCCAGGAGCAGCAACTCCATCAGAGAAAGCCTTCCTCCCTGAGGGAAAACTCACTCTTCCCAGACATCCCACCAACTGCAGAGAAGAAATACAGCTTATAAAAAAAATGTAATATGAATTCGTTTTTCCCAGAATTAAATATTATAATTCATTTTGATGATTCTCCCAGCTGATCTGGCAACACAGAGTGGGAAGTAGATAAAATGAGTGTGGAACGATAGTGTCACTGTAAGTTGTGTTTAACAGAGTTGAACAGTATGAAATGGCTTTATTTTTCTTCAATTACTACATTCCTTCATGCTGTCTCACATCTCTCTTTCCCACCCTATAATGACATCTTGGGCAAATTCCATAGCTTTCTGGTTGTCTTATTTTTATCATCCAGTCTACTCCTGCCCAATTGGAAGTTCCAATTTCATGCCCAATCGAAAGCTTTTCCATCCCTCTGGCCTTAGCTGGCTTGCAGCCCCAGCTACTTGGATTGGAGAGAATGCTGTTTCCTCCTCCTCCTCCTCCTCCTCCTCCTCCTCCTCCCTGCTCTTCTAGAACTAGCTCCTCATGCTTAGTGCAAAAGGAAGGGAATGAAACAAAGCAAATATCTCTTGTTTACTGGTCATGGTATTTCTCAACCTACTCTCACTGGCCATCAGTGCTAGTTGTGTGGGAGACATTCAAGTGCCAGGACCACATGCAACTCACCTGGTGACTTTTTTAGGCATGCAACAGGGTCTCTCAACTGCAATTTCCTAAGGTGAGAGATCCAGTGCAGCTCAACCTCTCGTAAACCTTGATTCAGATCTCCTTGTGGTCTCTTGCTGTGTAGATCCCTTCACCCAGAAAGTATCTGGATGGAGTACAGAGATAAATGCCTATGGCCAAACTCTCTACTGAAGTATGCCATTGACCCATGGGAAAATCATGTTTTAAGGGTTTTTTACTAGCTGCTATGAAAGATAAATTCCAATTTCTCAGGGTTTTAACTCAGGAAAAGTTTATTTCTCTTTAGTAAAGTTCAAAGATAGTGTCATTGTCCATGTGATGATGCCCTTTAGCTACCCCAGGTTCTGTCTTACTCTGCCCTCCTCCTCCAGGGCTTTGGAGTTCTCACCATTCAGCCTCTCTGGGAAGAGAGAGTAGAGGATTACATGGGAGATGTTTATGGCTCATGCCTGAAAGTAGCCTTAAATGCTTCCCTCGCCTTCCATTGGCAGGCCTCAGTCATGTGGCCTCTCTTAGCTGGAATTATAATCAATCCATGTGCCCAGTAAGGAAAAGGAAATGTGTTTTTGGTGTGGTCTCTGCCAAAGAGTTGTTCCACTCTTCCGTTAGCTTCTACCACCTTACATGGCAGTTCTAGCTGTTATTCCAGAGGATTTTTTGGCTCATTTCGGCTCCTATTATAATGCACCAACCTTATTTCTTTTTGATAATTAGCTTTTTTCACCCAGCAGTACAGTGATATCCTGTTGGTTCAGTGATATGAAAAGCCCAATAGCCAAGTTGCAGTTTCAACATCCAACTGAATTGTCCCATTGCTCTAGCCTCTATTGGAAGCATTTTTCCTTGAAATGTAAGCAATGCCCAAATTGAGAAATACAATGTTTACAAGTGATATTTAGATGTAATAATGAGAGCTGCCATTCTACTCCACTGATGCCTGTTGTTAGAGAAACTGCACCATATGCTATTCACTAAATCAGAGCTTATAATATACCTCCTGTAGGGCAACAGTGCTCAGACCTCTCAAAGTTGTCTCAGCTGATGCTGTAACTGAGTTTTCAATAGACGAGTTCACTCTTCTTTAAGGCCAGCTGCTTCAGGGTGATGGAGTACATGGTAAAATCAGAGACTCCCATGGACATCTAGTCGCTGCTTTGCTTCTGTAAAGAAAGTTTCTTATTCAGAAGCAATGCTGAGTGGCTCACTATGACAGTGAATAATTGCAATAGGAAGTGAGTCAACAGACAGTGATAATGGTGAATCATGGTGAGCAGGGAAAACAAATCTATATCCAGGATAAGTGTTTATTCCAAAGAAGGCAAATCACTGCCTCCTCCAGGAAGAAGGAGTTCTGATAAACTTGACCTACAACCAGGTTGCTGCCTATCTCATCCCAAGACAATTCTTCGGGTTTTGGGTGCAATATATACCATATTTGGACACCATCCTCCGTTTCATTCTCTGAAGGTTTTGAAGAGATCCCAGACAAGCAAAGGCTACCTAATCACTCCAGCCTGCAGGGCAAATAGCTCTGCCTCTTGGTATCTATGAACAGGCTCAGCAGTTCCACTTAGAAAAGTCAGGTACATGGGTCCTTTAGGCCCAGTGAGAAATGGACATGGTCCAAAATTCCATTTGAACCCCATTCTGACCAGTATATCACAGTGGTACCTAAGCTACAAAATTACCCTCAGCTCAGAGTCAGTCTCCTAATCTCCCCACCCCTCAACTCAGTGATTGAGTATATGGTTAGAATAGGGTAAATCCAGGCACTGTTGGAATCTCTACTTTGGTTCCCTTAGCCAAGGAGTAAGGCCATTGTGATAGGAAGGGCCAAGTAGGAGTCAATGGAGAACACTCCGTCTAAAAAATTAAACCAAAAACAATACCACATCACCAGAGGAGTTACAGAGATAAACCACCAGGAAAAACATGAAAGATTCGGATTCTCTCCTTCCCCATAATAATAATAATTCTGGTAAATGGATGCAGGTCCCTTGCGAAGGCTGTGTCTGACCTTAAAGATACTAAACTGCTTCTTCACTCAAAGTGAAAATGATAATTTTCACAATGCTTGCCAAATTAGAGATTTTTAGCTCTACAGTCAAGGAGGACCTTAGTAGACAATCTCTCCACTTCAGTCCTAGAATCCCCATGGTCTATTAGCCACCACCGTATTTCTGTGAATCATGCCTCTCTGGTCTTCACCCTGATGCTTCTCATGATGCCACACCCACTTTGCCTCTAGAGGTTGTGCTGTACCTTGGCCACCCTGGCCACGTATAGTCACTATTACCACTAGGAAACTCACATCAGGGGTGGGATCTCCATATTCATCCCCAGCCTACAGAGAACAACTTTCTAACACTTTACAAGGATGGTGGTTTCATTTTCTCAATACATCGATGGAGGGAATATTCTCTGGGGCCTCTGGAGTAAGGGAGGGGCCTAGTGGAGAAGGCTGAACAGTCATAAAAGATAAATCCACTTCAACTCCTTATCTCATTGGTTCATTCATACCAATGAGTCTCTGGCCTCTCAACTTCATTCAACACAGGTCACTGCTGAAGCTAGTTTTGAGTCATCCAACCAAACAAACAAAACCAAAAATATCTAGTAAAGTGCATGCTACCTTATGCAAAATTGTGTTCCTTAATATCTGATATAACATCTTTAGAATCCATTCCCACACATAAACTTGCAGTTCTTTTGGCATGAAAGCCTTCTTCTCCTGGGTCTAATTTTGTAATTGACCCATGGGTCATGCTAACGTCTACTGCTAGATGCAGTCTAGAGGCAATGAGAGTTAGTAGGGTGGAGGGGTCACAAGGAGGCATACCTTGGCATCTTCTTGCAGGGTAACTATCCCTACTGGGGACACTATACCAACTTCAAGCAAGACCACAGCAGTCTTCACCAGAGAGGAGGTGAAGTTGTTTGTCCCAACAAGGGAGGCACTGGGTGTGATGGCATCTTCTTGCAGGGTAACTATCCCTACTGGGGACACTATACCAACTTCAAGCAAGACCACAGCAGTCTTCACCAGAGAGGAGGTGAAGTTGTTTGTCCCAACAAGCGAGGCACTGGGTGTGATGGAATTTAGGGGTATTCAGGTCATCTGAATCTTCAGTGTTTCAGAAGATTTTAGTGAAAATAGCTCTTTCAGTTTCTACTTTCAGTCCTGTCTTTCCCTAGGACTCAGACCTCAGTTTCTGCAGGGATAAATGTAAATGGGGCACCAAGCTGTGCTCAGAATTGTCTTTCCCACATGATGGCTGAGACTTCCTTATGGTTTCAAGCTTGTCTGCTTGACATTTTCCCTCCCTGTGGGCAGTTTATCTCCTGGGAGGCATCATGGTGTCAGGTTCAGAGACTCTAGGCAGGCTAACCCCACGAGTCTGCCACATACATCCAGACCCTGCAGAATACCAGAGGGAAACCTCAGCTCATGCTCAGTCTAGGACCCTGTTGCATTTCTTGAAAGCAAACCAGTATTTTATCCACTCTCTGTCTGTCATAATCAAAGACATAGCAAGAAAATGTGCAAAGGAAATATTTGCTTCAGATTTCACTTACGGATTTAGCACCAAAGCCTATAAATACGAATTTTAAAGGAAAAGTTCATGATGTGAATTTGATACCCTTTTAAAGTTCATTTCTTTTTATGACAATTTCAGACCAATTTTGTGCAGGCTTGTTTTTACGGTCAAATCAGACTTTAAGTGCTGGATTACCTGCCTAAGAGAAGTTAAGCGCCTTGCAGTCATTAAGTCTGAAGGTATGTTTATATTTTTTCCATTTTATTTCTTATGGAGAAGTTTGCTTATTTTTTCTAAATGGATTAAGCCATATTTGTATTTTAAAGGATGCAGAATCTTCCTAACTCATTTTCAATTGAGTTACCAATGTGTGCATAGGGGTGTGCACAACTCCCGTCACGTGTGGAATTTATAAATGGAATGAAAGACAACTTGTTCTGTGACTTTTGAATTCTACACCAGATTAAGAGCATGTGGATTTGGAGCCAAGATTAGTGAAGAAATTTTTATACAGACTCTAATGTTATTGAGCCCCCACCTTTCTTTGTAAGACAACCTGCTGCCTTCCAATCCTACATTTAGTTGCGAGTCACTCATGATTAAGGAGATGTCAATGGGAAGACCCAAAGAGCTTTGAAATGTGTTCCCTGAAGTTGGGAGATACGGGGGATAAGTGCTTCCTGACTCACACCGCAGAGCAGGAAAGCAGGTTGGGGACTGGGGTCTGACTTGCAATGGGGAAATCCAGAGAATGAGAGGTATTGACTGATGGTTTGGTTGGCAGAGTCAAGAGGTGGACTGGAGTCAGTGAGATTGGTCTGGAGTTTGTGAGGATACGATGCATGAGTGTTTTCCGTGGACCACATGTGGGTCACCAAGAAAGAACTGGCAAGGGGTTATCTTGGGTGCTAGGCAATAAGGCTGCTTGGAGAAGCAATGTGATCACAATATAAGAATCTCAAAATCCCTAAGTCCCGGGGAAGGAGCTCCCTGAATAGAACCATCTATGCCAGGGACAAGGAAACTATAGAAGGGGGACCAAAAACCAGAAAGAACTGTCCCATTGCCTCCCCTTTTCCCCCTATTACCAACCTCATCACTGAGAGGTAGAAGGAAAAGAAGCTAATGAATTGGGGTATGGGTAGGGACTAGGGCTGGGGGTGGGAAAGGAGAGAGAGCACGAGAACATATCCCTTGCCCCACTGCCAACTTCCAGAAGGAAGCAAGTCTGAGCTGTGGAGGGAAGATTTACATGGAGCTGGGTTTAGAGTTTTAAGAACCGCATGCAGTCTAATTTCGGAGTTGAGATGGTAGCCCCACCTATAAACTGAGAAGACAAAAAAAGTCGTAAGCTCCAGGAGCAAGTAAATTTTACATCCACTGAATAAAATTTCAACAGCTAGTGGGAGATAAATAAGCTTGCATTTTTATTTCAGTCCTTACTATTATAGACTACCACAGAATTTGTCTCTTTCTCTCTCTTTCTCCCTCTTCCCCTCCCACTCTTTCCTATTCACTTAATTAGCCTTTGTCCAGGATGAAATGTTCACAAATACCATCCTTCCTCTGTAATTTCCTCAACCTGTGTGTCACAGCTCACAGGGTTAGAAGAGTTGATGGTTAGCAGGAAAAGCTATGGGGCTTTTACTTCTAAGCTGAATATTTGTTTATTTAACCCATCAGAGTGACAGAACGTCGAGGGCTTATTCAACCAATGATTGTTCTTTCTCGTGAATTTTTACTTAAAAGAAATTTATTCCAACCAAGTGAAAAAAAAAAAATCAGCTCTCAGGGCATGTTTTTGTCTTCCTTCTCAATATGCAAAGCTACCCACAACTTTCCCAAGACACCTAGGACAAGATTCGCCTCTACTGAACATATACTATTATTTCTAGAGTAACTCTCCTGTTATTAGGGATATCTTTTTATCTTCTTAATTGGCACCAGAATAGGGATGTAGAGGGACAACTCAGAGTGGCAGAGGAGTTATAATTTAATATCTTCCTTACTTGTTTTCACTGAGGAGTAGAGATTTGTTTTTTCTGTCACCAACATCCCATTTCACGCCATTCTTCAACCAAATCAGGTAAAATTTTAAGTAAAAACAGTAAAGGTAACCTCTAAATGAGAGTCTATCCTGGCTGTTTCCTTTCAAAATGAGGTGGTATGGTTAGAAAGAAGAGGTCCGCCCATTACCTGTACAATGTTACCAGAAAGCAGGACTCACATGAAGGTTGAAAATTTGGTCTTTCTCCAGCAAGCCTCAGGCAGTGTTCTCATTCTCAGCTTACGCCAGAGGCAGGCAAAGCCACTGGGTAAAGCAGCACAGGAGTAGTAGACTTGCAAGAAGATTCAAGGGGCAAAAAGCGACGTTGATAACAAAAAAATTAGGTCTATTATTGAGCAGTTTGCAAAATATGCATAAGTGGTTAAGACAAAGTTGAAGACTTAATAAATTTCACATTTTGAGCTCTGCCCTCATGTTTCCCAGGACCTTTTCTTCAGACATCTTTAGGGGAAAGTTTGAGGGTCACTGGTTACCATATCTAAAACGCTGTGATAAAAAAGAAAAGAAAATGGCTTCAAAAGTTATCGATTCAACATACCTTCACACACAAAAAGGATCTAATCATAGCTATTATGTGCCTACTCACTCTTTACATCCCTGGCTGTCATTGCATCTCAATATTAATACCCTGGGAACTGTTGTTATCATCATCATTTTTAAGGTGAAAAGCTAAAACTTTTTAAAATTAAGTAAAACATCCGTAATCACGTAACTGAATCCAAAAGTTTCAACATGTATCTGGCTAACTCCAAAGTCTATTCTCTTAACTAGAATGCTTCCTCTGCCTCTATCTGGTGATATGTTAGTGTGCTGTCCCCACATCAATCAGACAGGACTGCCAGGGACCCAGAAACCATCAAGGGTGCTGAGGCAGGTAACTTGGTATCTCATAGGATTAATTGCAATGATAATCTCTCATCAAACAGGTCAAGTGCCAAAGTCATTTCTTTTTATTTCTTTCATTTGGGGGATAAATGTGGTAAGTGTTGTTGCAGACAGTAAGTAAACTTTTGAGCAATAAAAAGTGGTGATTCACTTTATTTCTTAAAAATTGTTCACTTCAATTTTCATGAAAACAATTATTTTTCAGTTTTGGCAGGAGCATTTCAAGACAGAAAATTTCAAAAAACTTGTCTTAATCAAATTTATGACTATCTTGTTAGTTTTTCAAGTTTATGTAAAGTATGCCTTACTCTAACAATAGTAACAAAATAAGGGATTCCTATAAAATTAGCCTGCAGCCTAAACAGATATAACTAGAGAAGACTCAATAACAAAGAGCTAATTTGGGGTTATTTATTTACTAAAGTCTTATTCTGGAGACTTTTCCATATGGCTTGATGTGGTTTCATTTTAAAAACTAAAAGTTCATCTTACGTAAACAAAGGTGCATAGCCAACACAATGAAATTTTTTTAAAGGCTTTTATTAAATATGTGCTCTATATATTTCTTTTTTTTTTTTTTAAAGAAATTACACTATTCACTCTGGCCAGGGGGATTTTCTTCCTAATGATATTAAAACAAGAAAAAAAGATTAATTGGCATGAATATGATATTTAACTGTTCAAATTAAAAAGCAGACCTCAAAGCAATCTTTCAAAGCAAGTATTTGAAATAATGTTTCTGTGAACTGAAGTTGGTAATGACTTGGAAAAAAATAACCACCTCTCTCTCTTTTTCCACTTATATCCAGCTACTTTAGACCAAGGTATTCACTGCTAATCATATATATTTTATTTTCTTCCAACTTGTTAGGCATCTTAATTTTTTTTTTTAATCCCATAGTAAAGTACTTACTCAACATGATGAAAGTTCCCTTGCTTGTGCGATCTCTATTTCATGACAGCCTTCCCTTTAGATCGTTCTTTTCATCTCTTTACTTTAAGGGCTTGTTATAGGCTATAATTATTTTTGAGGCTCTGAGTTAACACAACCATTAAATCTTGTACAGGTGGATGCTAAATTGGAGGCCAACAAGTTGTTCTGATCTTTTTCTCAAAGTTCTTCATGTTTGAACTCAGCCACCATAAAGCAACATGAAGAAATACCTATATTCTAACAATCTCCTAAAACACACACACACACACACACACACACACACACACACACACACAATTTTACATATACGATTATATGGCCAATAAATATTTTGAGTTGTCTCTTGAAAATAATTTTTGTTAATGACTTGGCAGGCAGCTTGAGAGGAATATTTTCCTTGAGTTCCACAGCACATAAATTTCATATCTAAATAAGATATGTCATAGTTTTCAAATTTCACGTTTTATGACTTTAACCCTTTCAAAGAGATGCCCTTCTTCCGTCTTTCCCCTCTCAGTGGGGACTCATTGATTGAGTGTTCCTTTAAAATAAAGATAACATGGAATACAAAAATATTTTTTGTTCTGAAAATAAAAATCCGAAGTGAGATTATTCATTTTCCTCTTCAAAAAGGATACTTTGGAACTTATTTAAAGTTCCAGGGCAAAAAAAAAAGTCAGGACATGCAAGATATTGTACCCAAATCTCTCTTTTCCTGTATCACTGAAGCTGCATTTTCTAGATATTTCTATCCATGCCCATCAAAAAAAAAAAATTCTGGAGCAAAAGTCTGCTATTGAGGCCTTCATGCTGATCTTTTACATCTTAATTAGGGCTTCTCCGTGACCTGGAACACCAAGTATTGCAGTTCCGGCATTATTTATAGTTGGCTGCAATTCAATTAATTGCATTTTTTTTTTTTTGCTGTGGCTAAAGAAAATGTGAAATGGTGTATTTATAGCCATGGATACCTGATTTTTATTTACAGTCACCTGAAAGAAATTCTACACAAGCGACAGAGCCACATCTTCTAAAGTCAGGATTGACTTTAGAAATGTTTGACCCCCAAAAACACCCTTAAGATGTTTGAAAAGTCGGTAGATATATAAATAGATTGACAGAGACAGATGGATAAAGATAGATAAATGATAGATAGTTAGAATATATATGTACAATATATATGGATATGTGTGGATATATATGTCTCTATATTATACACACATATATTATTTATCAGGAAAAAAAGCTCATTTTACAAAAGCTTTCTTCTATGTTGTGGAAATAAACTAGTTGCATCGAAGTCCATTAAACAGTCTTTAATCAAGTTAACAGTCCTGGTGCTCCAATGGAGCTTTAGCTGAGTTTGATATTAGTTCACAGGACTAAATTATATTTTGGCTTAGTTTTCATATTCAAGGAAACTCATTTTATAATTGGTAGGTGTGCAAATTTGCTGGCACTTCAGGTTCTTATTTTATTAGGGAAAATACATTAAGAAATTGTGTTTCCCCTGCCACTTGAATTTAAAGAGCAAGTCAATTGCATGCTTAATTATCAAAGCATGCCTTTTTCTAGGTATAAAGTTTTCTTTTTTAAAGGAAAAAATAGGTAGCAGTAAACGGTTTTGGGGGGAGAAGGGGCGGTTAAGTAAGCTGCCTTTTCTGATACTTTGCTTTATTGTTCTTTACTCATCTTAAGTGGCCCAAAGAGTGCACATTATTATATGTGCTATTTTCACCTGGCATACGATCAGCTCTTGGAAGTTAATGATAACAATAACAATGCTTGTTAATATTTGTTGTCTGCTTATGTGGCAATGTGCTAAGTTGTTTTACATGCTACTTTATCATATTTAATTTTTATAACAAACCAGGTGAGGCCTAAGAAAAACCTAACTCAATCATCTCAACTGGCCTGGCCTGACCCATCAGTGCATTTTCAATAGGATGCCTAAAGGATATCTGCTCCTAAATCAATGCCATTTGCAAGACCTGTACATATTGAGGCTCTTTGGATAGTTTAAGAAATGGGGCAACCAGTTTCAGCAATAATGGAACAAATTGTAACTGTACTGATGTCCGTTGTTAATCATTGAAATAGTTTGCAAAAAATATATATATATATCATGGAATATCTTAGCAAATAGATCTTTAAAAATAATCTGATTTTCTTTAAAAGGAAGGTAAATTCCTATTACACTGTTTAGGAGAATGATTTTCTTAATAATGGTAGTGGTCATTAATGGGGTTTGTATATATTCTTTTTCCAAAAGATTTCAAATTTATTTTGGATCATTTTACTTCTGATTTTTTCATTGAGCTACTGAGCTAACAAGGGCATATCCCAGAAAGATTGATTTAATTTTGTTTTTTAGTAGATTATCAACTATTTTCCAAAATCAATCTTTACTAACACAAATCATCATGGTTTACTTTAATAGATGGGGGAAATGAGGGATCTAAAAAAAGTACGTGTTTCAGTTTGCTAATGCTGCCAGAATCCAATATACCAAAAATACATTGGCTTTTATAAAGGGGATTTATTGAGTTACAAGTTACAATTCTAATGCCGTGAAAATGTCAAAATCAAGGCACCAACAAGAGGACATTGTTTCACAAGAAAGGCTGATCACATCTGGGGTTTTTCTATCACA
Organism: Tamandua tetradactyla; assembly: GCF_023851605.1. Lineage (NCBI taxonomy): Eukaryota > Metazoa > Chordata > Mammalia > Pilosa > Myrmecophagidae > Tamandua > Tamandua tetradactyla. The sequence goes on from NC_135335.1 coordinate 80,727,428, forward strand.
TGGGAAGTGACATAGCGACATCTATGTCCTTCTCTCCGGACTTCTGGGTCCAACCAGTTCTCTCAGCGATGTCCTCATCTCCAGACGTCTGTGTCTTGGTTTCACATGTCCACTTTGTGTTGGCTCTGAATGCTTTCTATGTTTTCTGTTTTTCATTCTCTTCGTAGAGAATGCCAGTGAAAGGCACTCTTGAATGGGCAGGGTCACAGTCTAATCAAAATTTCTCTGGAAACAGTCTAATCAAAAGGTCCCCACCCAAAAATAAGTCTGCCCCCACATGATTGGATTATAAGAGCATGGTTTTTCTGGGGTCTATAAAAGTTTTAAACCAGCACTGAACATGAAGTTCAACAGTTGGTTATTAGAACTGAAAACTCATCAAAAATTTTCACTTTCTACACATCATGCTCTTTCTATTGAAACGTATTTTTCTGTAGCTTTTCATAATTAGAAGGCCATATTTCTAATCTATTTAAAAAGTAGCATCTAAACCTTCTGGTATTCTATCACAGAATAAATGAATAGATGGACTAAATTGAAAACTGCTTGATTTAATCAACAGTTCTGATGTGCCTGCAGAACATCAGGCAACAATGCACAATTATTTTGAACAACTTCCAATGGGAACGAGCTTTCCACTGGCCCTCCTTGTGTGCCATTGTTCATAATTACACGTATGCTGTGACAGTGTACTTGTTAAATTAGAAATCAAACTTCTTTGACAACTGCAGTGAAACTTGACAAAAAATGAATGTGATTTTTCTGTTGTTTCCCTTCTTTTTCTTTCACTTATTTAAACACGTATTAATTAACTTGTTCTGGCAAGTGTTTAGTAAACACTGAACAAGGGCATTTCTTTAGTGGTATAATTAAAATCCTCTTTTAAAATGTTTTGCATGATATTTTATGCGCAATTTGACTCAAGTAAACAGAGGTTCTAATTAAAGTTTTTAAATGAAGGCAATCAAAATTGATAAAACATCAAGCAACCCATTCAAGCACATTTCCTTTCTGCCAAGCAGGAGTTCAATTTGATGGTCAGTTAACATTAACTCTAACCCCCTCTTCTTTAGTTAGTCTCCGGGAACAAAACTTTGAATGTTGCAGTACCCCTTTAGGCTTGCTATTTGGAAAGTTGTTATATGGTATTTGTTAAATTTAATTTCTTCTAGGCTATTAAACCACCATATTGTGAGAAGCATATAATTTAGGTTATGAATCTTCTGCAGATAAATTGTTACATAAAATGCATTGAGTGAACAAAGCTCTCCAAACAGCAAATGGGGCTTTGGTTATTTTTTTTTTCCATTTATAACTTGATAGAAAGGGTTAGTTCTCTGTAAAAAGTAAGAATAGCTATGGTAGCTTTCCAGTGCTAAGAGGCAAGTGTTTGAAGCACATAAAAAATCTGGATCATTATCCTTCTTTGCTGTATCATCATGTGTGTGTGCATGCGCGTGTGTGTGCGATGGGAAAGGTGAGGAGGAATGGAAAAGAATTAATTTTGCCCGTGATGCATGCATTGATTTGAGGGAAAACATATTTTAAAGGAAAGCTTAAGCTCCCATCTTCATATGAGTCATCATGCTTTTTCTTTTCTTTTAGTGATGCAGTACACAACTCCAAAAGGAAGAGCTTTAAACACAGAATTGTCAGCAATTTTAATAAGTGAAATACCAGCTCTCAGGATCATTTATGTCTCTAATGATCTTTTTAACCACTGAGGATTAAAACAGATTCCTCCATAACATTTTCTTCAGACTCTTAAGTTCTGTACCTGAGCCAGCCAGAGGGGGAGCAGGAAATTCTGTGGAATTGGACCCTGCTAGCCAGAGCTAGAAACCATCTCTGCTTTTGTTTAAAGAAAAAAAAAGAGTAAAATAAAATGTAACCCCAGCTCCATGGGGGTTCTACCCTAATTACTTATCAACCCTCTTAGCACTTATACTAAGCTACATTTTCAACCAGGCTTTTTTTTAGTAATAAAAGTGATATTCTGTGCTCCATCTAGCACTCCTTTGTTTATGCCTTAATTTCTTTAGAACTCAGGAGCGAAACATGGAGTGCCTCTTCAGAGACCCCAAAGCTTTATTATTCCCAATTTAAAGGTGAGGAAGTTAAGATGTATCATGTCAAGTCACTTGCCAACCTCTTAAGGCTAAACTGTATGGATGCCAGAATGCAAACTGGTAAACTCGCTCACAAGTGCACTTCTCACCCTCCTGCTGTTCTGTCCATGGGCATTAGCAAGCTTCAGAGAGTCACCAGGTTGCAAATGCAGCAACTGAATATCCATAACGATGGCCTGGAATCATTAAGAAAAGGTCCAAATTCTCCTGAGGGTTTGATTTGAGCACAAACAGCTATGCATAGTAAATATCAGCAAAATTACTGCCAAAAGTTGTTAGAGTGGTATTTAGACCAGGAATTTAAGTCTCACTTCAATGTTACCTTAGCTTGAGGTGAAAGTTTAACCATCAGTAACAGTGAGAAAGTCCACAAGTCCACTCTCACTTTGCACACCAGTGGCAGTTTGACAGGATCCCAAACCATCCTGAGGTTCGATAATTCACTGGAAGGACTCACTGAACTTACAAGAGCATTTACACTCATTTTCCCCTCTCATGGCTTTAAATACAGATTAAAATCATCCAATAGAAGAGATGCTCAAGGCAGAGTTCACATGGGTCCAAATGCAAAACCTCCAGTTCATCCTGTCCCCACAAAGCCATGGACACTGTTACCACCTCCTGGCCGTGATGTAACACTATGCACAGAGTGTTGGCAACCAGGGAAGACTACCGAAGTCCAGTGTTCAGAGGCTCAATCACATACTCTCTGCATGGCTGACCTTAGTCTCTAGCCCCTCTAGAGGTAAAATAGGATGGCCCAAAGTCCCCATCATGGATCACTTTGTGAGACTTCCTGGGCCAAAGTTCCCAGGCAAGCAAAGACACTCCTATCAGAAGGATCACTTTGGGTAAGGGTAATCTTCACTCTGCTCTTTCCCAAGTAACATGGCAGGAAGAGAGATAGTGAGACCTAAATCTCTGGTCTACTAAATACTGCTACAACAATGCCTAATTTTGTTGATATTTATAATACATGTCCATACGTTCTCAAGCCAAACATTCGAGAGAACCTGGACCTTTACTTAACGATTCTAGGCCCTCAGTATGAATATTCGTGTGTTGTATTTGCAACATGGGGATTCTCCCAGGGCAGTCACGTATTCCTATGTCCATTCTTATAGTCATTATTCATACAGTCATGAATTCATGCATTTAGTCATTCTTATGTTTGGTCATTCGTGCATTCATCCATCCATTCATTTATTTTACAAATGTTAATCTGCTCTTGCGCTATGCCAGGCAAGGTTCTCGACCCAGCAATGAGCAGGCATTTCCATTGTCCCAAGGACCAGTCCCTCATCCCTTCTGTCTTCAGTTTTTCCATCTGCCCTTTGTAGCCACTCTCTCCAGGTGGTCCATGCCTAGTCTTTCATCTGCCCCTTCCCAGTCCTGCCTTCAGCACTTCTTGCCCGCCCCCCCTCCTTTCAATTTGCTGGGGGCATTTCAAAACCTGGTCTTAGGTTTGTTCAACTTTTATCAGAAATGAGAGTGAATAAAACCTAGAAGCTGTTTTCATGAGCAAAGTACAAAGGAGATAGCTGGTGGCATGAAGAAGGAGCTTCCAGAGCACTGCAACTTGAGCTGTGGAGGCTGTGTCACCCCTCCCAACATGGCTTCTGGAACCACCCCTTCGGGACACCTGACTTCTGGAGAACCGCCCCTTCGGGACACCTGACTTCCGGAGAACCACCCCTTCCAGAAGTCACCTGACCCCCTTGCTTAAAAACCGCCCACACCATCACCCAGGTGCTGACTCACCTCCCTCCATCTTGGATTTGGTGATCTCAGCCCGAGAGCACAGAAACACACCTGCCCACTTTAAATTTTCCGGTCTACCATCCTTCTTTCTCACCCTTTCGCCTCCTAAACCTTTCAGAAATAAACCTTCCTAAGTTCCACCACCAAAAAAAAAAAAAAGGAGCTTCCACATGGGCTACCTCTTATCCAAATTCTGCCACACGCTAGCTGAGTGCCCTGGGACACAGCATTCAGTCTCCTTAAGCCTGTGTTTCTCATCTTTTAAATAGGGCATAACAATGAGGTCCCCATCGCAAAGGATTGTTGTTAGACTTACATGTTCGTAGACTATTTATCCCATTACCTGGCACAAAGAGAACGTCTGTTTGCTCTTCTGATTTAGCTTATAAAGCTTTGGGACCACTATTCCTACCTCTTGGTAAAAATTGGAGTTATTTCGCCGGGAAAGTCCTGAAGGCTCAGTTTTAAGGTCACAGTTACATGGAGTGCTTATCATGGGCAGCGGTCTGGCCTGATCTGTAGGACAGGAAGACTCAGAGTAAGGATTCCTGAGTTTGAAGTCCTGGAGGATTCTGGCTTCCCCAGGTTCCCATTGCATGATGTTGGGCAAGTTATTCAACCTCCCTAAATTTCAGTTTCTCATCTGCGCGTGGTGAAAGAATGTCATCCACCTCCCAGGGTTGCCATGAAAATTAAATGAAAACGTGGCTGAAACATGCTTAGCATAGTGCCTAGCACACAAAGTTCAGTGTCTGCAACATAGCAAACATTAAGTCATGTTAATTTGTGAATTAGCCCTTGTTTAGTTGATAAAAGGTTTAGATATTATATTGGTAAAAATAAAAGTCTCCACTCCTTGTATCACTTTGCATAAGTCTGCACCTTTAAAAATTGCCTGTGATGGACCAAGCTCACAATTAGTAAATGGTTAAGCCAACCATGTGAATCCTTTTGCAATTTAATAAAGTCAAATCTTCCCCCACTAAGGTGCCCTTCTCTCCTGCCTGCTCATGTCTCCCAGCTAATATTCTCAAGCAGCCCTTTCATTGAGCCATTAGAAGAGGAGCAAATTCATTGAAATCATTCACACTAACATTTAAATGAGTTTTGACATCTTCCAGTCTTGTTCAAGCCTCATTGTCTTAAAAGGCTGAGTCGGAAAAAAATCACTGTAGCTGCCTGAGAATCTATCAGATCAGGCGAGTGATAGGAAATCAAGTTTCATATATTTCTGCAACCTAAAAAGTCTGTTACAAAAATTATTAAAATTCATACTAATTTTAGTTGAAAGTATAAAGTGCTTCCTGTCTCTTCTTTGTTCCCATGTGTAAATCTTTGGAAAAAAGGCAGGGTCCATGAGCTCAAAAGCCCTCAGGAACCAGGCAGAATGCACAAAGGAATGAAGCAAACCGGTCTAAGTAAAACTCAGTGAAAGTGAGGGGTTTAAGTAGAAGTGAAAGTGAGATGGCAAATGGCAATTGAACCCAAGGCCCCAGCGTGGAGATGGGTAAGGAGTAGTGGGGATAAATACAAGTCAGTGAGTGCCTGTGCTGCTTCCAAGCAGGACCTCCTCTAACCACTCCCTGAGTGTAAGTCAGCAGAACCCCTAAGGTTTCAAGATAATCCACAGTCATGGACCTGTTGACTTGTAAAGATGAGCAGTTCAGGGGTTTTCTGTTGTTGTTTTACAAGGCACTGGAAGCCAAATACAGCCAATGTTTTACCTCTGTTGGGACGCTCTTTGCCAGTTTACTGTGCAGTAGCCATCCTAATAGATGATATATTACATAGATGAATTCGTTTAATCCTCCCGCCACCCTGTGGGGTGGGGAGGGCTCTGTTTGCCATCCCACTTAACAGAAACAGAAACTGAAATACAAATGAGTACCCCGAAATTGCCCAACCAAAGCTGGGCAGTGGTGAGATTCTAACTCAGACATGTGGTGTGCCTGGGCCTGCCCCAGGACTGCTCCCCATGTTAAAACCATTTGCACTCCTCTCCATGTTTGAGGAACTTCATTTTTGTCTTGCTATTCAAGTTTGAGGTTTCTGTTGTTTTTCCAGGTGAGTATTTCAATTCAGCAAACATTTCTTAAGCCTCGACTATCTATAAAACACCATTTTATGCATTTGATTTTATCTTCATTAATGCAATGCATGGAATAAGATTTCAGAATGAGGGTAATACTGTTGAAATAGCTTCATCCGGAAATACATCAGTTTGCAAACAGACTCTCATATTATCCACAAATATAAACATTTACCAAAAAAAATCAGACATCATTTGATGGTTGTTGCCATAATGATTCACTGGCACAAGAAAAGTGCTACGTGGGGAGAAGTGCCAAAGCTATCTGACACATTTCAATGGAGATCATTACACATGCCAAATTGCACCAATTTTACCCAACAGTGACTTTGACATTTACAGAAACATGGAATGGAGGTTTAAAAAATGAAGACTTCATGCAACATCCTGACCCAAGATTTTAAATGGTTCTATCCTTATCCCGAACCACAGCCTATACTATTTGTATTCACAGCAGGTGGCCACCTATATAAAACAAAGGTTCTCAGGTGATCAGAAAATTGATCTTGGGCAAACTTAATTGGCTGTAAAATTCTTCTCTTGGAATAAATAACATGTATTTTTAAAGATTTATTTGTAGGAAGACATATTTCCCTTCGACTTCACTCTGTTAATTCATCCTGATATCACAATTCTGTCTCTAATTGGCTAGGTTTTAATGGAGTAAATACATCTCTACTCCTACTTCACCTCAAGATAATGTAATGCTAGAGAGATTTCAGTTGCATAGTTAGAGTGCAAGAAGGTCGAGGGGGATATCGAACAGTCATAAATAACTAGCTATTGTCCATTTCATTGACGATAAAATGTAAAGAAATGAAAGGAAAATGAATGAGGGATTTATGAGGTATGTGCTAAAAAGAGTACCATGCTAATGAGTTATGCCAATGAGTTAGGACAACTTAAGTCTAGACGATATTTACAGAAATGTTTTCTGTGAGTAACATCATGCAAAGAATTATTCTATATGCAGTAGCATTTATTTGAAGAAACAATTTCATAATTGATTTTGAAACATTCTTTTACTATGGTAAATGGTTAAAATATATTAATAATGTTGCTTGACTAAATGCTTACTGTACTTTCAATGCCAAAAGGCAAGCTCTGTATACCAAAGAATGAATGTGCTTGGCTTAATCTGCAAGTCTAGATAACATTATAGTAATAGTGCACTGATTAAATTAATCAAGAACACCGGAAAAGTTATGCCGAGTTTGAATCCTAAAACTTTAAAGCAATTATATTGCTTTCAAATCTATTATTTACCTATTTGTTTATCTGTAAACATTGTAATAGAATCAGTACCTCAAAACCAGCGGGTATAGTTGAGTCATTCAAACTGTCATCAAACATAAGCCACTGGAGAAGCAATTCAATCAATAGAGAAATTTTCTAATTAACATATTAATTATTTGTAAATAAAAAATGATTGGAAAATACTTGAGGGAACTCGAAGATACTGGTTTGTCTTCTCATTCTATATATCCCTATGAAATAGTTTTACACTATTAATTTCCAATAATCTCAGGGGGAAAGTTTTTACTAATCAAAGGAAACTTCAACCCAGATTCTGCATTAATTATCATAGATTATAAATTTGTAGAATGTGAATTAATGAGACCCCATCTTCTCCTAAAAGGCATGCATTAAATAAAAGCCAGACTTGACTATGTATTTCTATACATATTTTAAATCTCCTCTAAAGATTGAAGTAACTGCTTACTGGCTACCAGGCAAATAATTTTTCAAAGTATTTCATTTTCAGTGTTGTGTGGACCTTGGCCAGCTATTCATAAACCTCTTAATTACCTTCTACACATCATTGAAATAAGGCTTCTGTAAAGAGTCAAACTATTTTTCTGGATCAACCAGTTTTGCATATCAAATTCCAGAGCCTACGAATGATTATCTATAGGAAACACAAACTTCCCATACAAATGCAGATCTCAACAAATAGAAAAGAAAAAGGAAAGACGTAGTGTATTAAATCATCTTTTAAATCCATTGCAAAACTGTAATCAAGCTGTAATTAAGCAGTCCGATTTTTACTTTTATTGAGTTTTTTTATGTTTCTGACTAATTTGCTCCTAGGCTCCCTTGATGGGAGGGGAGAAAAGATTTATTTTGTTTTGTTTTCTTTCCCTTCCCGCTAGCCTTCTGGGTTGTTTTTTTTTTTTCTCTGACTGAATGCCCTTGGTGTGCTATTTTAAAATTCACTATCTACATTTTGCCCTTGCTTTTTTGTCCTGTTGGATTTACTTCCTGACATCTACAAAATGAGCCACCACATCTGATTACAACTTGCCTCGTGGTTCTCTTGTACTGTGACTGATCAGAATTCAACAGCCTTCCCACATTTCTTGAAGACGTGCAGTTCCTGAACCCTTTCCTTTCTTTGCTTCAACTCATAGCCATTCGGCATCTTAAGAATTCTGCTTTCTGCCTTTAATACCATGCTTGGAGGGTCTGATTTTTTCACATTTCATGTCTTTACATCAAGGGATATCTAAAATGTGTGTATCAGTCATTTCAAGCACATAAAATTTGCATCCAATAGAACATTAGAAAACTGTCAGTGCGTTAATTATAAAAGACATGTGTTGGTCCAGTATAATTTCTCCAAAGACAAAATTACTAAGTTTAAGCTAGTTCTGTTTTTTTTCTTATCTCAATAAAGTAAAGATTGTTAAACCATAACACACAAAAAATGCTATGGGAAAAAAATCCACATCTTCTATAAATGAGTCCGTTTATCCTCCAGGGACATTCTTTTCACCGATTTCATCTTCTTCATAAAAGCAGTAATGATAAAGCATAAGGTATCAGCTGCTTTCTCTTTTCTACTCTATTGCTATTAAATGCTGAAGTCCACACAAAGGAAAATAATTAATTCTGACTTTTAAATGTTTACATTTAAGAGAAAAAAAATGTGTTTACATTTAAAAGAACGTTGACTTCCTTGGAAATGCTTCTTGAAATGTTAGGGGAAGAAAGTATTTGAGTCTAATAGGGTACTGTTTTCAGGCTGCTGAAACAAAAACCACACCATGGGTTGCTTAAGCAATGGGAATTTGTTGGCTCACGATTTTAACGCTAGGTGAAGTCCCAAATCAAACCATCAGCAAGACCATGCTTTCTCCTGGAAAAACCATAACATCCTGAGGCTGGCTGCTGGCACTCCTTAATCCTTGGCTTTTCTGTCACATGGCAGTGCACTTGGACACGTATTCTTTCTCTTCTGGGTTCTGCTGACTTCTGGCTTCTGGCTGCTCTCTATGGCTTCTCTTTCTGTGTCTAATTTCCTTGGTTTTTAAGGACTTCAGCCACATTGGCTTAAGGACTGCTCTCTTTCAGTTAGGGCGTACCTTAACCAATAGCATCTTCCAAGTTCTATTTACAAATGGGTTCACACCCACAGGACCAGGGGTGGAGACTTGAACATGCTTTTGTAGAGGACATGATTCAATTCCCAGAGGAACTCTGCAGCGTTTGCGGTATTCTCTAGATGGATTCTATACATGCAACACAAACAAAACAGTGATAATAATAGCTAGCATGCATTAAGCCTTCACTGAGGGTCAAGCACTGTTCTAACTGCTTTACATGTAATAACTCATTTAGTCCTCACATCCTCTGATGTAGACGCTGTAATTATCCCGATGTAGACACTACAATTATCTTCATTTACAGAAGAATAAACTAAGGTACGGTCAGATTAAACAACTTGCCCAAGGTCAGAGCAACTAAGTGGCAGAGCCTGAATGGAAACCCAAGTAGTCTGGCTCCAATGTTGATGGCCTTAATCACAAAAAAATCCCACCTATTAAATCATTAAATGAAAATTGATAAGATATATATTCAACAGTGTAAAGTTTTTTGGGGTTTTTTTTTTAACTACAAAATTTCACAGAGAAATCTATCCCTCTAAAAAGCTAATAGCAAATATAAGTGGATCATAGGAATTCAATTTTGCATATTGAGTTTTTAACAAGGACACACCCTGCCAAGTTGACACACAAAGTGCTGGATTATAGCAAAACTTGATGTTATAGCACACTTGGAGATATTGCTTGAATTTGCATCACTTTAAAAGCTCATTACCAACTAAACGAAAAAAAAAAAGAATTATGAACTACTTGACATTTTGGTATCTGTGATATTTAAGGGAACTAATATTTAATATTCAAGTGACAACAGCTTGTAGAGTTTGCACACAACACCCAGAGGGATCGATTTTTCTTTACAATGGCCTTTAGGAGTCTGCCTTTTAAAGAGCTGACACCTCCATTCCCTGCATGCCTCTTTCCTGCCACCACCATGGGGCACACACAGAGCACAGCAGCAGACGTGTAATTCTTCACTGCAGGATTTGTCTGTGCAAATAATGGAGAATGTGGGAAATCAAGAAAAATGTAATTTCCACTGAATAAGCCTCACTGTAATCTTTACTACTGAAAATGATTAGCTGTCTTTTGAGGGTTTTGCTCCATATGTTCTCTCAGTTCCCTTTATATCCCATCCAGGAAGAGAGAGAAGCATTGTCCTTACCTAACTGATCATCAGTCACCCCACACCTGTACCAACGCCACGAAATGACGCGTCTACTTGTTCCTGGCATTTTCCCAGCACGACTAATTGTCACAGTACTAATTTACTCACCTGTGGAATTTTCAACTTTCCCAGCCTGCTGTCAAGAAGATACATAATAATGAAATAAAGGTTTAAACCTGCTGAACACTATGAAATATGTCACATTTTCCAACCGAACCCTTTCGCTAAGCCACGTGTTAGGTGGCTATAATTACTCATGGCTAGAAAATTTTTTAAAAAACAGTCACATGTACTTTTCCCTGGTGGAATAATAGAAGCCAAGTGAACAGACCTTTTCTGACCTAGAGAAAAATATTAAACTGATCATATTGCCTCAAATGTATTTCTTTGTTTGCATTGTTTAAAGTAAGTATAATTGGTCGGTTACTATTGTGTTCATCATTAGAAAGCACTTGATTCTTTTTTTAATTAGTATCATTTAAGAAAATATTTCCTTATAGCAAATAATAAGATACAGAAGCAAATAATTTGTTGATTTGTTTTTTAGAAATGTGGGAAAGTTTAGGAAGGGGATAGAAACATATATTACTTAAATTGCATAAACTAGTAAACCAATTTGGCACCACTTTGCCAAGCATTCTGGCCCTAGGATTTTTTTTCAATGCTAGGTTGTGTTCTTGAAAATAAAGATTTTCATGCCAAATTATTACCTACAAGTAATATAGCTAGCTTTTTTGATGTTCCTGCAGCCCATTTTCCTGACTGTCATTACTGATATGTTTGACGGGCTTGGGAAAATAACATAGAACCTGTTTGACCAATTTTAATATGTATACTTGAATGCTTGTGCCACAAGTCAATTTTAGAGGTAAAAGTTGAGTATTTTCCCTACGGAAGTTGAATGGAATTGTCCATTTAATTCTTGCATCTTGTTGAATGTGAATTCTACAGGTTGTTCATTAATCCATCCTTTAGTGTTTTTTCAGTTGAATAAGCAAAAGAAAGTTTGGGAAATGCTGGGTTAATATAGGCTTCTCCTCCTCCTCTTATTCCTCCTCTTTTTCCACATCATCATCATCATCATCATGGCAAAATGGTGCGGAGACTTCAATATGCTAATACGCATTCTGAAGAGAAGGCATGTGGTCTTTTCCCACCTTATTTGATGCCATATCATTCCCTCATAGCACATTTTAGAGACCAAAACTGCACAGAATAGGCTCGCTGCCTTGATTCCGATCTGACACATCACACGTACTCAATGCGTTCTAGTGAAATTGCAACATTATCCACTTTCAGTGGAACTGAAGTTGTGATATTCTTTGCCTTAGACTTGCTCGTGAAAATCCATATGCAAATGGAATCAGACGAGCATCCTCGTTTCTTCTAATCACATCTCAGCCCCCATATTCAGAAGTAAAGCCTTAGTGGAAGGGGCTCCCTGGCACGATGACCCCACAGTACCGCTATTACTTAAAATAGGAATTTTAAGTGCTAAGAAAGAAAGGAAACAGCAGCTTCCTACTCAGCACGCACCACATCCAAAAGACCGTTCTCCTCATCTCAAAATTGATAGCCAACTTTTTTTTTTTTTTGCTGTTCAAATTTCTGTCCTCTTCTGCCAGCTTATTTGCTCTAACACTGAATTTTAAGCGTCTCTAAAAATGCTTGATATGTTATTATTCTTTCCAGATATCCTCTGAGAGCCAAGCAAAGAACACTAAGGAAGAAAAGGGGAATGAGCCTGGATATAAAGCCGTGATAAAAGGCACTTCAAGGAGAGGGGGGACGTGTTCTGGAGAGTGTCAACTGTGTCATCAGAATGAGAACTTACCGGTACTTCTTGCTGCTCTTTTGGGTTGGTCAGCCCTACCCAACCTTCTCAACTCCATTATCTCAGAGGACTAGTGGTTTCCCAGCAAAGAGAAGGGCCCCGGAGCTCTCTGGAAGCAGCAAAAATGAGCTGAGCCGTTCGAAAAGGAGCTGGATGTGGAATCAGTTCTTTCTCCTGGAGGAATACACAGGATCCGATTATCAGTACGTGGGCAAGGTAGGAGTCCTTTGGGTGACCTGACATTCTGGTTTTAAAAGCCTGAAGAAGTTACTTCTAATAAATAGATGGGGAGTATGTGAACTATTCCCCCTCACAGTAAGAATTGTTGCTTATCTGTAAGACTTTCTTTTTTTTTTTTTTTTTTTTGCTTGAGTAGTTTCGGTAAGAAGACTGTAGGAAAAAAGCTGAGAAATGTTAGCACTGCAACAAAGCATGAGAAAATGCTTTCAGTTGAAAATGAAACGCCCACAACCATTGCATAGGATTATCATAAATCCTTTAATTTTTACTTTAGCTTGAAAAACGTGGTCCCGCTATTTTATAAAGTGGAGTGTATAAAAAAAAATGGGAGTAGAGTGATTAGACTTAAAAGTAAGTGCCTTTTTCTCGTTCTGAAAACCGATGTGTGAGCTTTTAGTGCCTTGGCCAAGTTCAAATGAACTATTTCATGACTCTGCTCCTACCGTCCCATTCATTCTCTAACAGGTGGGGCTCTTTGTTCCCTCAGCCCACCACTGCCTTAGATTCGGTGGTTGGTGCTGCCACCACCGCTGCTGATTGCTGTTTTGTTGTCTCAGATAGTTGGAAAGATCCAGGCAGATTTCAAAATTTCATGATGTAATTGCAGCAGAGCTTGCACAAGAGATCACTGGTTATGTAAAGGTCCCATTTCCAAATCTCATCTGACCATTTTATTGACTGCAGAAGGTAAAGTGAGGAAGCTTGGCTTTTGACAGCTGATTACTGGAGTTGAATCAGGGAAACAGAGCTTGGTTATACTGTCATCGTGAGTTTCACTGAAATTTTATCATCAGCTACCTTCTTGTTATCATCTGCATGCAGCAGAGATATAAAAGAAAAAGCAGGCATATGGGTTTGTAGGTTTTAGGTTCTGTTTCGTAATACGATATCGATAGGAAAAACAATTGTCACACGTTCTTGACATAAACAAAGCCGGAATGAAGTAATGAGATAGACGGTTAATTGCTTAGGATGACAGCTATGATTTTAAAACAGCTATATTAGGATATCCTGTGAATAACATAAATTTCGCAAATTCCAGGGGCTGCGTGTTCACACTTCAATGTGCAATCAAATATCCCTGAATAATCAAGTGCCATTATTCTCTTTAAGTAAGGAAGGAAAGCCACCTCATCCGTGGCTTAGTCCGAGGTAACCAGGCATTGTTCCAATGAAGTGAATTATTAATGCGGAATGAAGTAGGGAAGGAAGTAGTCAGTGAAGGGGTGAGCATCAGAATACATCCCCAAAGACCTGGCCATGTATTCGCTGTGAAATTCACGTGGTGGGATGACTGAAGAAAGACACTTCTCTTGTACTCCACTCTAATTTCTTTGTGAAATCTGATTAACGCTAACTTAATAGGGTGATGATTGTAAAAAAAAAAAAAAAGTAATCTCGTAATCTTTAAAGCACTTCTTACAACACAAATAGCATTATCGTTATAGAAGATTAAGTTTTAAAAAGTGCAATGTCTAAATGATTACCACCACCACCTCTTTTTTCTTTTTCTGTTCCTCTTCTCAAAGAGTGATGCCATTTGACATCAAAAATACCATATATTTCTAAAGGGCCTGAATACAGAATATCATGAGCAGCAATGGATAAAACCACCAAAGCATCAGTTTTCCGATTATAATTGTGGGTGGTAATATCGCCAGCAGGAGAAGTTGTGAGCTATGGGCTCAAGCATATCTGAGACTGCGTCGCAGTGCTGCCAGTTGCTGGTTCTATGGCCCAGGGAAAGTTATTAACCTTTCAGGCTTTAGATTCTTTGTCTAGAAAATGCACATGCAATGCCTACCTCATGCAATTGCAAGTGTGGGCTGAGACAGGCACCAGTGGCTGGCGCATAATAGCATGAAGAAGTTATTATTATTGATCAAAAATCCACTGTATACATTCTTTGAAATCTACTGACAATGCTTTAAATTGGAATATTGATTTTCATATCAATGCAAAAGTAAAATGGCATAATTAACGAATCTCTCAGTAAGTGGAAAATGTAGAAAACAGCAGCCAAATTCCTTCAGAATCACAGCCTTCGACTTGATTAGTTGGATTTGAATATCTTATTGGCAACTGGCTAAATTTCCCTCCCTGCTGTCTTCCTCCATGCTTTGAAATCTAACACATAAGAGACTACCGACTAGAGAAAAATGTCCAGGGCAATCACTGAAGATGTGATAGTCGTCATGGAGATATCAGACATAGAGAAAATGTCTTCTTGCTCTGCTGATACAGCATTTTTCCAAGCCAGTCTTTAGAGTTATATGTCATCAGTGGACAAAAAGATTAGCCCATAAACAGAGGTTCTAAAACTTTCTGGGCTCACGATTAGTGCTCAGCAATTTTTTCACAGAGCCTTTAGACCAAAAGAAATACCTAACAGTTCCATGTATGAAGTAGTTAGGTCCAAGCAATAAGTATTTATGTTCTAACAACTTCACAGCCATTTGAAAAAATAATGCATAAGTTGACAGGGAAAGAGAATACTTTTACTTCATTCTTACATAACTACAATTACTAATAGGTGTGCGTGCCTATGGGGCACTTCACAACTTTGCAGACTAGACATCATTCCCCTCAATTTCGTTTTCCAAATTGATGCTTGTGCTGTACTTGCCTTGTATCACAGCGACTGTGAAATAGCCAGATCAAAACATAGGAGGGAAATGAATGTGGCGCCACCTACTGTTGCAGCTGTGAACTACCCCGGGCTAGTAGTTCATGTGGTGTTGGACAGATGTGGTGCTGCACTTCCCTGGAAATTTAAAATTATTTCATGGTTGAAAAATAACAACAGCGTCTCCGCTTTTAGACAGTGCCCGTGCTCACTTTCCTTTGAGCATGTACATTCACTATGCGTTAAAGTTTTGAGCTGTAAAAAATAACAGCATAGGACTGTACAACACAAACAGGGAACCCTAATGTAAACTATGGACTATAGTTAATAGTGTAATTACAATAATATTGTTTTCATTCATTGTAACAAATTTTCCATAAAACTATATATATATATATATATATATATTCATAATGCTCCTCTGGGTTGCCTGCTGCATGACACGGTGTCCGTGCCCAGACTGGGATCCACGGGATTGGAGTCAGGTTGACATATAAAGATGTGCAAGGCTAATGAAACTTTTAATCATGCTATCGGCCCTATTAAATAATAATTATTTACAGCCTATCCTTGGGCTCTGAGACTAGAAAGATTGATCCAGTACCTCTAATGGATAAAACATTAATTGAAGAAAAAGAATGCGCAGATTTAAAAAAAAAAACATTGCTGTTGAGCAAATACCACTTGAAGTAGAAGGAAGAGTTTTCTGTGATTTGAACTACTATGCATATTTGTATTTATGTAGATTTGTTCTAACTATTTTAGAGGAAGCCAATGGGGATGGCAGTGTTAGTGGAGGAGCAAGGAAAATGTGCAAATGCGTATGTGGAGCAAAGAACTATCGGTTGTAGGAATAAGAAAAATAGAGGGTTACATGTATCCAAGAATCAGCAGAAGATGGAGTCTGGAGGCTAGAATGGCAGTGAAGTGAATAGAAAGGCTCATTGTTTAAAACAGAAGCATAAACGATGGCAGCAAAACTTGACTCTCTTCCCGTTGTAGAGCTCCTGGGCATTCGACTGTGTTCTATTGCCTGAAAGACCGTCCCAGCTCCCCCCACGCTCCAGTCCTACTTCCCAACACCCTCAGGTCTAGTCCTAAAACTGCACTTTTGAGAATACGGCTTTTATTCACAGACTGCAGCCTCTGCTGTCTCATTTTAGAAGAAATTATTATTTTATGTGATCATTTAAAAAGTCATGGTTTGTTGAGAAGTGTGAATCTAGCAGCAGAAATGGAGGGGAGAAAGATGTGGATGAAGTTAGACACGACGTCAAACATTTTATGAAGGTCTAATATCAAACAGAAATGAAACAATAGAGCGTAATGCATCGTGCTGCCACCATCTGTAACTCCACTACTGAATAGAAACTCTACCTTTAAAAGCAGAAATATGAACAAGTCAGGGTTGGGAAGAGAATAAAAATAGTGAAGGCCTGTTGGAGCTGAAATATTGACAAACCAAATTGCAATTTATGACAAAATTTTAACACCTCTATTCCCCTAAAATGGTGAGGTAGTAGGGTGGGGTGAGAAGAAGTAGTCATGTGTTTGTAAAGAGTTTGTGAGCTTAAGCTATAGATTTAGGTGTACACGTGCATCTACATAAACTTACACATGAAGATATAGATATGATTTTTTTTTCTAAAAACATGACAATTTGGAGGCAACTTTTAGCTGCTTTAGCATAACCAGCATCTGCCTCACCTGGGAGCTCATTAAACTATGCAAAATCTTGAATCTAACCTCAGATCTAGAAAATCAGAACCTGCATTTTAACAAGACCCCCAGGTGAATTGTACACACATTAACACCTGAGAAGCACTTCTTTTTAAAAATACCTGGCCTAGGTCTCCTCTCCCCAAAGATTCTGATTTGATTGGTTTTTAATTGAGTGTTTATGAGTCTAATAGGTAGCAAAGTTTGACAACCACTGCCTGAGGAGAATATAACTATCAGTGGTTATTAACAAAACATGGCCAGTTCCAGGATAAAATGGGCATCCACAAAGTGTTAATGGAAATTCTAAGAACCTCCAACTGGGCTTGGAGGTTCAGCAAAGCTTCCCAGAAGAGGTGATGTAATATTTGAACCACATCTTAAAGGAAGAGAAGGTATCTCAGATGGCAGAGGCAGAACTGTCCAGGACTTGCCAATTAATTGTATACAGAGGCCAAAGGAGAGCAAGGGGGAAGTTCAGAATAAGAGATTTAAAAACTGAAAACAAGGAGAGTGGAAATGTCAGTAGGGCAGACACACGAAAGAGGAAGAAGGTATGTTTTCTTATCAAGGACTAAAGGACAGAGTATTTGATTTGGCACAGAATCCACTTAGGTTATGTTTAGCTTCCGTAAACTTAGTAGAAAAATAAGAGAAAAGCATTGTCGCTCCACATTTTCAGATATCCCCATGCCCCTCCTGCAGCTTTATATAAGGTAGCAATTCCTTGATGGTGATTGGTATATAGTCTAAGAGTGCTCAGGAAGAAAAGAACATAGTTTCTGAAGACGCAGGCATTAATATTAATGGAACGATGTCTAGACATAAAATCTCAAGCCTAACCTTTGGCGAAAGACTCACCCTTTATCTTTAAACAGCCCACAGCAACTCTTCACTGCCTTGTGTTCTCCACTTTATTTTTCACATCCTTATCCCCTCCTTCCACACAATGTACACATAAAACTCATCTCCTTTAGAAGCATTAGAGATTTTTATTGGTACATCGAGAGATCTATTTTTATGGAATTTGATAAGCTATAGTTTCATAGATATTTCTGGTCTTAGCTTTTCAGAAGTCGCCAATGGTTTTTTTTTTTTTTTTTTTTTTTTGCAGGTGCTCCCCAAAATTGATATGCTGTGTCTTTTAAAATATCATGAAAATTTGGGTTATATTTGAGGCTCTACTACACACATCTTCTAAATATGCCTTTTTCTTGAGTCTTTGAAATAAGTGTCTACCCAATTCAACAGAGCCACTATTCTCAAGATAATTAAACATAAGGGTTTTAAAGGCCCATAAAAATTAAAATATTTGACCATATACACCTTTAAAATTATGGATGAGCAATTATTTGTTCCTATAATTACATGATTCAAATTCAGGAAACTTAAAGCAATATTTTATTCGTTCTGAAAGATCATTTAAATGCTGCTATTGTTAAAATACTGCTTTTTTTTTTACTCCTATTATTATTGCTTTTCTGATAATGACATAGGCTAAAGAGTAGAAACATTCCAGCACTAATTTGATGAGTGATTCATTAATCATTTCATCTTTGAGCCCCCACTGTGTGTCAGGCATGGAGCTTCAAAGAGACACTTAACCACTCATTTGCTTCAAATTGCAGCATCAGTTTAAAACGTCACCACAGCTAACATTTACTGATCATTACTTTGGCCCAGAGTGTGAAGTACTCCAAGTGTGTTAACTCATTAGATCCTCACAAAAACCCTAATGTACAGATACTGTTTATAGCCCTGTTTTACAGAGGAAAAAAATGAAGCTCAGAGTAGTTGAACATTTAGCTCAAGTTCACACACTGCTGGGACCCTGGCAGTCTGACTCCACTATTTGACCACCCATTTTAGTTTCCTGGCATCTAAAACAAAAAACATACCATGGGTTCATTTAAATGGCAGAAATTTATTGGCCCACAGCTCTGAGGCGAGGGAAAGTCCAAAACTGAGGCTATGCTTTCTCCCTAAAGGCTGTGGCATTCGAGGGCCAGCTTTCACTGGTCCTTGACTTTTGCATCATGCTGCAATGCACTTAGTGGCCTCTTCTTTCTCTTCCTGGTACTGTTAAATTCCAGACTCTGGCTGTTACCTGTATCTCCTCTCTCTGCAGCCTTCTCCATAAGTCCTCCAATAGCAGGATTAAAACCCAGTCTGAGTCAGAAGGGCCACACCTTCCCTGAAGTAACCTCTTCAAAAGGTCCTGTTTACAATGGGTTCGCGCCCACAGGAATGGACTAAGAACATTTTTTTCTGGAGTCCTTAACTCCAAGCCACCTCACCACCTAACTACTCAATTACAACCTTTCCAATGCATATCCCACACCTTGCAGAGCCATTATGGGGCACAAATAAATAACAGTAGCAGAACATGCTTTGCACATTTAACAATCGTATTCTACCCAAACACACAAATATCTATTGAGAGCCCATATTTGAAATCCTAGGGAAAAAACATTTGTAAGCACTGCTTTTAAAGCGCTATAAAATATCTTTGCATTATTATTATTCACGTTCCTTTGACTTTCTTCTTGATTTTCATTTCCATAATACATCAGATGTTCAAAATAGTTATCTATGAGCATTTTAGAATTAGATATGCAATTAGGGATCTTTTTGGTCATCATGATGAAAAAAAAGTGCCTTTTCTTTTCATTTCCCTTGATAACGTCTTCTAAACTATTCTGGTTGACTGACCTGCAATAGTCTTTTCTCCCTGAGTCAGGACAAGTGCCTTGGGCACATTTTTCTTCTTCATCATTTAAATTTAATGCTTAGCCGTTTAACATTTTTATCTTTCTGCTGGGTAGAGTATTGTAGAAAGCCTGCATGCACTTGCTCATTGAATGTGTTCTAAAAAAAATGTTTTGAGAAGCAACTTCCCAACTGCTATTGCTGGCAGTAATCTTCATTTTGTTTCCACTATCGACCAACTGATTTCACTTTCTTAATGAGAAAAACTTCAATTTGCCATTTGATGCTAAGAAAATGTCCTGTGTAACAGCGGTTCACTTTCTGACTCTTAGATTTCCCTCTATGCACAGTGGCATATGTGGAGAACAGGAAAGCTAGCATGTCTGTCCTTGGTCATAAACCCAAAGGCAGCTCTTCTGCTGGCCACATCACACCAAGAGAGTAAAATATAGAAAGCCAAACAGTGATCCAGCCTTGAATCTTCCAACTTCCATCTCATTATGCCTGTGAAATACTATATCCTTCTGCTTGAAATGCAATCTGTTGAACAAAATAGAAGGGCTGAGGTGAATTAAAAAAAGAGTTAAGGGTTCAGATCCTTTTGGTTCCCATTGTAGCTATTTACTTTCCAGCTCCACAATAAGTTAGACAGAACTGGAGATTGTCAGAAGGTTATAGAGGAGCCGCCTGCTCAATTGTAAGCACATCCCTTCGAATCTATTCTGTAGACTTGGTCAATTGTTGATTGATTGATTCCCTTTACTCATTTGTACTAAACCAGGAAACTGGTAACAAATGGATTTGTGCCAAAGCTCTTCATCTTTTGCCAGGTTATGGATGCTGAGTGTACTGAGTACATAAATATGTATAAGGCAAACATCCCAGCTTATGTTTCTTCTGAAATCAAAATCTCTATCATTTTAGCTGGATTTTATTTCAAAAACCAGAAAATAAATCCTTGACATATTGGTAATCATTGGTCAAAAGATACTTAAACCACTGAATTTTTTCATGTCCATTGATATGACCAATAAAACTAGTATATTACTTTAAATGTGAGAAGTCAAGAATATATTATAATCAGAATTAAAGTTTAATGTTTGGAACCCTTTCCTCTCCAATCAAAATCAAGATGTTTGGGGGAGATGTCCTTTCTTTGATAGCCTTCATGAAATCTGGATTGTTTTTAGATTCCAATGTGCTATCAGAACCTCAAGGAAGCAAGTCTTTTTGTGTGGCTGCAGACTGCTAGTAGCAAACTCCACCTTCCTACAAGTCTTATGTCGTCAGTTATTAAAATTACAACGAAATGGTATCCTCATCAGCATGTTAAATGTATCAATATTCTTTGCAAACCTATATTTCCATCTGGAATTGAGCAAGAGATTGAAAGAAAGTACAGAATTCCCCATAAGAGAAATAAGAAAGAGATTTTTTTTGTTGCTGTTATTGATAAATAAGTAAGCATAACAGGTATTTCCAAAAGCTGATGTAAAGAATCAGAGTTGAAATTATGATACCTGGAATAAGAAGAAAAGCAGCATGCCAAAATATTTCACAGTGAAAATATTACTAGTTTCTTCCAGTTTTCAGTTCACGAAAAAGAGAGGCATTTTTAAAGATTAAAATGTAGCCGCATGTGAAATATATGAATATGTATTTCAGGTGGATTTGTGTGTTTCAGAGGATTTGAGGGTAGTAATGGAGCCATAAGAAAAAGCTTGAAATATCACTCTGGATGTGAAATTTAATGGTGACTAGAGGAAATGGGGATTGGAGTTAAGAAAGCAATTCAAAAAGTTATCTGGGCTACACATTTCTTAATAGACTTGGGGAGAAAATGCTTTTCATTCATGCAACAATTAGTCACTAGAGAGCATGAAGTCAATAGCACAGTAGATTGCCTGTGGGTGGTGCCCACTCCCTGCATAATACTGGGAAAGTTATTTAACCTCTCTCCACCTCTCATTACCTCAATCGGTAAAATGAAGGGAATAATAATATTATTGAGGGGAAGGTTAAATAGATGAATAAATAGAAAGGGGTTAGAAAAGGATCCTGGACAAAGTATTTGTTATGGAAGACCCCAATTTAAAGCACAGGATCTAGTGCTGCCTTGACATCTAATGAAACCAGGAGGGCCTCCAATGTCCTAACCCCAGGCTCCCCTCCCCACCCTGCTCCCATAGACCAGGTCCCATAGCCAAACACCCTCCTTATCAAATGGACCAGGCCCAGGACCCTCTTATCCCGAAGTGGCAGGAGTCAGTTTCCCGCCACTTTACAGAGTTACTCAAACAAAACAATAGCATCCTCCTATGGGAATCAAGGGCCACCCCTCCCTCTTGTTACTACAGAGCCCACTTCCCTCAGCTCCTGGTGGCTCATTCTGTTCCCAAGTGCAATCCCCTGTGTCCCTGCAGGCTGTGTGCTGTCCTCCCCTGGGCTGGGAATAGATATATATGACTAATAAATTGCTGTTGAGCTCATCTGTCCAGTGTTGGCTGCCATATGTATGGACATCCCCATAAAGCAAAAAGGCAAACAGGTGATTAAAACAGTGCTTATATAGTGTTTGCAAGGAACTGAGCCAGTAAGGTATGAAAGGAAGACCAGGATAAGAAGGGAAAGTGCCCTGTTATGAAGTGTTGCCTTCAAGGAACAGAAGAGTGAAGAGGAAGAAAAATCAAAGGTGCCCAGGTAATAATGCCTCATATTTTTCTGTGAAGTCAACTATCATGGGTCAGAAGATAATACCAAGGTAGCTAAGGTGACTGCAAATATGACTCCTCAACAGCAATTCCAACTGTGAAGATTATGTAAAAATATAAGGTTTTCTTTATTATCCTAACAAAAATTAAAATAAAATGAACACTACACTTAGACATTGTTTGATGATTCTGGTAACTTTCATAAACCTTCTGCCATTGTTTCAATTTAAAACATCACCACTTTGCACCACAATTTGGTGTTTCTGTTATTTAAATTGCCTTGAAATTTTATAGTCTGGTTATCTCTTGTTTCTTTTCAATAAAAAAAGTTCAATTCATTTAACCATTTTTAAAAATTACTCTTCCATTTGGGGTATAATTATGTTTTAAATTGGAATTGCAGGGGCTTTTTTTTTTTTAATTTCATACTCCTTTCTTAACTGAACCAAAGCTTTATCGTAAGAGAATTACTTGTGACTTAATTGTTTAATTAACCTGACTTTTTCAACCTCTTATGAGAAAAATAACTTCTTTGTTTAAGGTTGAACTTTAACCTTCAATATATTGAATATTGTTTTATATTGAGTCCCAAGACTTCTTTCAATTAGTATTTTAGATAATTAATTTTAACCTTTAAAAACTTATAGTCCTGCAAGATCCTAAACTACATGTCTTACTTATCTTTGTATTCCCAGAGGTGTCTAGCACAGAATTTGCCCAAGGAAACAGGCAAATATTATTTGAATTAAGACGCATAATCAAAAAAGACTTTTTTAAAAACTGCCTTTCAATTTATTGATGCATATGATTTCATACGGATATCACTGATGGTGTTTTATGTCTTTGTGTTGACAACTGAAAATTTGAAGTCTTTAAAGTTCAAGAATGTATTAGAGAATAAGCTAATACACTAAATTTGTCCCAAATGTCTTTCCACGACATCCACCTTTGAAAACTTCACATCAAAATGACACAATTACTTTACAATAATATAGAAGAAAACTCAAGCTTCCTTAATGCAAGCCAGAGAAACTAAAGAAACAGATTTCTGCAGGCATAAAGCTAACAAGAAAATTAAAAAGAGAATATATAAAAATAATAATATCATATTCATAAAAGTTGATTCCTTTAAGACTTTTGACAATGAAAATCAGGCATTATTTAGAGTCTCAGTATAAAAAAGAAACGAAATGGGAAAAAGTCAAGGAGAGTTGGAAGAAAGAAAGCAAATTCTTTTTTAAAAAAATTCTTAAGAAGCCATGTTAGGCAGATAATTCAGTGTTCAGTAAAGGAAATCTTTCAAAAACTGAAAATGTTGATTGCAATGATTTAAAAAAACTATAAGAAGAATGTGATAATACAGGAAGAGAAAAAAACCTGTATAATGACCTTTTCTTTTTACCTACCACATCTTATATCAAGATATTTGGAGTTCTTGTAGGAAAAATAATCATATCTTGAAAATAATGTCACCTTAGCTACTTCCACTATTTATGCTATGAGTGCAATTCAGAAGAGAAATATGAATGGAGAAATGCAAATGCTTTAAAATACAGCTAGCAAAACTTTAGCATGTTTTGTTTACTTGTCATACATTGTGAGGCATAAGGTTCTAGCTTATTTCCTTGTTTGTCCTATAATGCTGGGCTTTTTTTTTTTTTTTTTTTTCTTTTTCCAAAGAAGGGAAATACCTGCCCAGAAGCCAACTACTCTTTAGGGATCCGGTACAGCAAAGTGGATTATAAACAATTGCTTTCTTAGCACATTTATACTCCCAACCACATGTATTGTATAAAAAGAATAGAAGGGAGATGATATGTATTAAAGTATGACCTTGGTGATTTGCAATCCACTTTCCTCTTTAAAGGAAATATAGTTTTCAAGTCAAATCAGGAAAATTAAGTGACTTGGGCAAACTCAAGTGGCAATACTTCATTGGGTTTTATTTCCCTTTGAACACTCTAGACTTCACTTGTTTGAGTTCTAAAAGGAAAATGTGACCGTCAGAATTGTTCCTGCCATACAAATCACCAGTAACATCTAAAGGCGAGGACAGTGCAGGATGGCAAGAGATAGAACAAAAGAGCAATCATCCCCTGGCAGGACTAAAAGGCATCACAGATGATTTTTTAATGTATTTTCATTGCAGAAAATTCATAACGAGATAAGGAGCAATGAAAATATTTCCTCACATTTGATAAGGCTTCACTCATGCTTTATAAAGGGCTCTCACACGCATCGCGGGACCCACAGAACCACTCTTAAGATTGAGCTCAATTGTATCCTTTTGTACGTGAAGAAAGAGAGTCTCAAAAGGATTTTAAGATCGTGGCCCCACTGCTAGGAGAATACCAAACTTGGGGCTGGAGTCCTGTTTTTTGACTTGATTCAGTTTAGCACTTTTCCCTTCTACCACATTAAGATATTTAAAGTGACGGTGGATTTCTGATATGGTGGGCAAGATGGGACAGTGACGGGAATGCTTAGGAGCACCTGGTGCTCAAAGAGATACTCAAGTTCAAGGGACTAACATCACAGACAGGAGACTTTCCCTCGCAGGCCATCCGGAAATTATGCACATCTTCACTGAGCGTCTCATGGTTGTTTCTCTTCGAGACAAAAAAATAGGAGCTTTTCAAATAAGTTAAGAATTTATAAATTGGTTCCCAAACCAGAAAAACTAATAAACGGGCCCATACTTTTTTTTCCTAGAATCACTCACCTTTATTTCTTTGAATGTAAGAGTAGGTTACTGAATTCAATTTACTCAGTATTTATTTAGCACATGTAGGAAGTTTGAGGGTTAAGAATAAGATTGTTCTCTCCCTCCAGCAATCTGCTTGGTTTTAAAGGGTATTATTTTCTTTGCAGATCCTAAGTAAGGGTCAAAATAAGAATATTGGATCCAATATATTTTAACCTTTGGAGAAAAACAAAATTTGGAAGAGGTCCATTAGTTGTTGGGGAACACATGCAAAAAAAAAAAAAAATATATATATATATATATATATATATATATATGTCATTCGAATCATGTCTCAAATGTCTGCATTTATCTGTTGAAATCGTTTTCCAAGATGTGTATGTTAGAGAAAAAGAGAGAAAGGGAGAGAGTGGAGAGAGAGAGACAGAGAAGAGAGAGAGAGAGAGGAAAAAAAGTGTATTTGTGTGTGTACGTGTGTGTGCTGGGATTTGGCAGTTGCTGACGAGATTACACTGTAAGGCAATAAAGCAGGATTATATCTGGTGAGTTACAGCGCCTTACTAAATCAATTCTTGACTGAGTATCTGGCTCTCAGCTTGATTTACCACTGGCTTTTTGAAAATGAAAATGTTAGACTAAGCAGGAACCGAGACGAAAGTTGCAGTCTGCCAAGGCAAGAAGGACCTTGCGTTTCAAAAGCCAAACAAAAGGCAGTAAATAATCCCTTTTTGGGGATATAACTTCACGCAGTTAATAAACTAAAATGCATTTGTTTAATTGATAAATTCCAAATGAATAACGTACGTCTATTACATTTTGTATAACTTATGTCAGTAGAAATCATAAATAACTTTGCCTGGGGTCTAATGTGATAACCACAATTAATCCAGAAACAGTTAAAAATCAGTGTGGAAATGTTGGTTTGGCAATATGCTCTGATGTGAAAGTGTGCAGTTTCAGTGCACCTTGAATTCCAGAGAAAAGGAACTACTTTAACTGCCTTAATTTCCTATTGCTGCTGTTACAGTTTAGTATTTCATAATGGCATAAAGCAACATTATTTTGCAGTTTGTAGATGAGAAGATCAAAGTAGGTTTTATGAGGTGAGGTGTCTGCAGGGCTCTGGAAGCTTTAAGGGAGAATTTGCTTCTTTGCCTTTTCCAGCTTCTAGAGGGGGCCTGCATGCTTAGCCCGCGGCCTCCTCCTCCATCTTCAAACCCAGCAGTACAGCCTCTTCAAATCTCTTTCCCACTTACCTCTGCTTGCGACTCTACATATCCTCTGGCTCTGATTCCCTGCCCTCCCTTCTCCCTTATAAGGACCTTGTGATCATGCTAGGCTCGTCTGTACAATCTGGGATAGCATTGCAATCCCAAGATTTTTATTTTAAACATGTCTGCAGAATCCTATTTGCCACATAAAGTGACATAGTCACAGGTTTCAGGGATTAGGATATGGACAGCTTGGGTTCAGGGAGGACATTAGTCTACCCACCTCGACTACTACAGCACTAAAGCTTTGCTCATTTAATAGTAATTCCGGTACTTTTGACATTAAAATCAAGGTATCGAGTGTAAATGATAAATGTCAAGGTAACTAAAGAATTTCTCCTGTATTTAGATTTTAAATTCTTTAGCTTTTAGCACTTCATCAGAAAATTCCCTTCTATGTTACACAAGGTTTCTTTCATGGTTATGAAATCTAAGCAACAAAGATAAAAGATTTAAGTGTGGTTGTTTGGAAAGTCTACAAATACAAAACCATTTATGGTATTATTTGAATGCATTTTAGAAGCTTCAAGATACACATTGAGGATAAAGTTGGAAAGATGGAAAAAACAGATGTATGGATGGATGGATGGATGAGAGATGAAGGAAGGAAGGAAGGAAGGAAGGAAGGAAGGGAGGGAGGGAGGGAGGGAGGGAGGGAGGGAGGAAGGAAGGAAGGAAGGAAGGAAGGAAGGAAGGAAGGAAGGAAGGAAGGAAGGAAAGAAGGAAGGAAGGAAGAAAAGAAAAAATATCATTCAGTGGCTCTCAACTAGGGGCAATTTTGCCCCTCAGGGACAATGTCTGGAGACATTCTTACTTGTCACCACTTGAGCAGGTGCGACTGGCATCTAGGGGGGCAGGGACTCAGGGATGCTGCCAAATATCCTGTAATGCATGGGACGGTCCTTCCATCCATCAACAAAGAATTGTCCAGAACAATATGTTAATAGTGCCAAGATAGAGAAACCCTGAATTATATCGATTTTTGTACCTCAGCATGTAAAACACTGTACAGAATAGGCCTTTAGTGAATGTCCACTGAACTGAATATAGACATTCTGGAGAAAGAAAATGTATTTTGGTTAATAGAATAGACTGTGGTGAGACTGCCTGGTCAGGCTGCCTGGACCCAAATCCTACTCCTGTTAATTGTGTGCTGCTGAGCAGTTACTTAACTCCTATCATGCCTCAGTTGCCTTTTCTGTTCAGGGGGTACAGGAATAGAGTCACGAGGAATATTAAATTATATAATCTATGTTCAGCACACTTCCTAACCCATGGTATGGGCTTAATAAATGTGTGCTGTAATTATTGTTAAAATCCCCACCAAATTGTCAAATGGCAAATCATAGAGAAGAATGCTTTAAAGATAATATTTCCACTATTATAAAAATTAATTTATTTATATTGAATATAAATATGTATTTTTAGCTCATTATAAGAGGCAGAATGGTGTAACAGAAAAAAGAATATGAAATGAAAGCATCCCAAACTCAGGTTTTTGTCAGAGAAAAAAAAGATTTTTCTAGATTCTTTTAGAACCCATTCAGTGTACCAAGAAATGGATCTGGCCAACTAGAATGAAGTTTGCTAAACCCATTTCTACACATCGTCATGAGATATTATTTGGGCTAGGCTATGGGCTGCAGGCCATGTTTCCATCTCACCCCAGCCTCCTCCATTGCCTTCTCGGGTCTTACAATGGAAATCAGCAATTCCTTCCAACAAAACTCGGGTGGTGTGGTGTTCCTGAAACCAGGGAAGGATTTCTCAGTCCTGGCTGTCAAGTACTCAAACACTCATGCTCCTTTCTACTGCCCCGAGACACGTACTTCTGGCATCTCAGAAGGGAGCATTGGAAGGTGTGGGTAAAGGGGGAAGCAGAGCAGCTTTTTGCCAATTTCCCCTCAGGGCAATCACATGTGAGTTGGGTTTCTCACAATTAACTCCCAGGGGGCCTTCTTGGGCTTCTCCAATAAAAGAAGAGGAAGGAGAAGATGCCACAAATGCTTCCTACCAAGGACAAAGTAACCCCATGGTAAGGATGACACGGACCTGGGACAATAGGGGCATCACAGCCAGATTCAGGGGAAAGTGGTGCCAGCTGGGGAGAGAGGATGATGCCAGTGACCTTGGGCCCTGGAGTGCTGACATCATGATATCACCTGCAAAACCACAGATGCCCTAAGACCAGAAGAGCCAGAGAGCAGAACGAGGGCTGTCCTTGGCTCTAAGAACACCGAGTTCCCCTTTTGCCACAGGCCATGTGGGTCTTCCTCCTTCATGCACCCAGGTGTCATTTTGGACTGTGTCAGGGGCAGCGGGAGAATACAGATGGCAGAAAGGCAGGTATTCTTCTCAAAGGGTTATCTAAAAAGATTGTATTATTGACTTAGGCAGACTTTATCGATTGGACTAAATTATTTACTCGCTATTCAACCTAAAATCAAGTTCCTAATACTCAATGGGATTAGGGCTTGAAGGATAAGCTATCAATAATAATGAAAATAATAAGGAAGTAGCATCTCCCCTTGCACATGAGAGCGCAGTGTGAGGGAACGGTGACCCTGCAGTTCTAGGGGAGAAGTGTTTCTATTCCAGCTGATTTTATTGCTCTTATTACCCCAGGTACATATTCAAGGCCTCCTCAGATTTGCTCTCATTTTGAACCCTGAAACCATGTCATGGCAGATACTACTTCCTAAATTGTTTTTCTCCCATCAGTAATCTCAGCTTCTCTAAGAAGTCTTCCTAAACCATCAAAGATCTTACAAATTCCCTGGTTCCACCTTGTCCAATGTATCATTTCCTTCTCTGCTGAATCCAACTTTTCACTTACCCTGTTATTCCTAACCAATACTTCATAATAATATTTGATTGTTTATTTTTCCTTTTATTTTGTATCAAATGATATATATGTGTGTGTGTGTGTGTGTGTGTGTGTGTGTGTGTGTCAGTATTTTCAAGCCTGAATTGCAAACTTGTAGAAGGCAAGTATTAGATGTTTGTTATTCATTGCTTTATGCAACTCTACAGACCAATAAATATTTCCAAATGTTCTTGGTTGGTAAAGTTAAAGTATTGCATTGTGCAACAGTGTTTTATTGAAATGTAGGATTTTTCTGTTAGTTCCTGTAATGAGGATGACACATGAGATATGATTCAGTGAAATCTTGCAACTCGTTCGCCCTTGACAAGTGACTTCTGACCCAGCACTCAATGTGCCTATAATTTCACTGGTCTCATCTTTTCAAGAAATACAAAACAAGCTGATTTTATTCATTAAGGCCTAATTAGTCATTAAGGAAAGTTTCTCGGATCTGAAGCAATAACTTGAATTCCCCCCTCAGATTGTTGTTGCTCCCAAGTTCAACCACAAGCCTGGTGTTTGTTGTAATTGCTAAATTATTTGACAACTTTAGGAATATATATTCCTGACATACAGGGTTATCATAAAATCAAGCAGAAAGAGGATAGAAGACAATGCATTATATTGATTGCCTGTGCGCTTGAAACCTTAACTGATTATTGATACTTACGTAATTGAACCCTTAAGCATTCACTCCATTCATTCATTTTTTGCAATCATTAATTATTAAGTACTTACAATATGCCAGCATATTGGGTCCTGAGGGCTTCTTAAAACGCAGGTTGCTGGGCCACATCCCCTGAGTTTCTGATTCTGCAGATGGGTGGAACCCAAGAATTTGTACTCCTAACTAGTTTCCAAATGCTGCCAACGCTACTGAGCCAGGGACCGCAGAGAGCCACTGAATGAAAGAAAAGGCAGAACGACTTTAACAAAAAAAAAGCTCAAAAAATTATGGCTGAAGTAAGATATAATTTATTCCCTATCACATTAAAGACTGGTCATGGGCAGATGACAGTGGCTCAGTGGCAGAGTTCTCACCTGCCATGCCAGAGACCCAGGTTCGATTCCTGGTGCCTGCCCATGCGAAATAAAAAAGACTGGTCAGAGGTGAGGTTACCCTGGAACCTCGATCCCTTCCATTTTGTGGCTTTGCCATTCACTAGGTCACTGACTTGTCAGCCTGGTGGAAGTCATGCCACTGCCTCAATTTTCATTGCAGCCTGTGGGAACAGAAAAGAGAGAAGCCCAAAGCAAGCCAATTCCTTCTAAGCAAGTGACATTGGAGCTGCACCTTTCACATTCAAACGTGTTAGACTGAATAGCCATGTGCTCCGCTAAATCACTATCATGAAAGAACGGGTTTGGGGTGAAAAATTAGCAGCTTGCCACAAATAATGTGCTGCATTCAACTTTTCTAGTTGTAAAATAGAAAATCAGGTACAAATTAGTTAACTCATAATAAACCATCAACAGGCAGATACAGTATATTATAATATGTATAGAGGAATTTTATTTGAAAATGTTTTTATTTGCCCACTCCTATAAATGCTCAAACAGAGGCTATTTCTTATCCCTGCTAAGTAATTCAAGGACGGTTCTATTTCTTCCTGACATAAACTCTACCCAACAAGCTCTTTACAGTCTTCACAAAATTAAATATATTTATTAGCTTTGTGTATACATGCATTATATAGAGATATAGATGTGTGCATATAATATACATATATACATACATATGCATATATATTACAGTTAAGGTTTAATTTAGCATGACTTGATTATAAATTATTTTCCTAATTTAAAATAATATTCACTGTATTAAGCATGGTATTCTCTCTCGGCTGTCACTGCCATTTTTCCACTTCAATCCCAACAGACTTTTCACCACAACTGTGCTCTGATTGTCCTATGACATCTCAGATTAGAAATCATTACATTTCTTTAAAAGATATATTATATTTGCACTACGTTGTACATTATATTTATCCTTGGGTGTAAAACACTATACAAGCGTTTCAGCCATAATGCAATTTTTCACTTCGAATAAAAAGAAAACGCCCCCATTTTCTTCTCTAGGCGCCTTTCAGGCTGTCATAGCGTGTCTCTCCTGGGTGTGCCATGAAGGTAAGTTTTTGTTTAGACCCTGTTTTCTATCTTAGCAATTCACATACTTAAAGATGCAGTTTGGGTATCGACACAGATAGCGTCAGCGACACATAGGTAAGGAATGGAATAGGGTAGCATTAATTAGTTTCATAAACCATTAAAAATCTGCACAGTTAGTGTCGTACCTGAATCTGACTCAAAATCATGTTGGTAGTCAGCACATGTGGAAGGTAAAAGATACCATGTCCCCAGTGGCACCCAGCACCCAGCAGGAAAATATGCTGGCACTACGTTGGTGATACCTTCCATGGGGCCAGATCCACAGCTGCAAATTCCTGTTTTTATCTGCCAAGGTGCATAAAAAAAAAAAAAATAGAGAAACAATCAAAGAGTTCCTGCTGAAATGAAATGCTTGCAGGTACAGTATAAAAAGTCCTGCCAGCCACAGATGAGATGTGACTTTCTGAGGGAAGTGGATAATTTTTACTTGATGGGGAACCATTAAAAGTGAACCAGATGATTAAACTTAATGGAACAGCCACATTAAACCGAAATTAGTAAAAACATGCCTCGGGCAGCCTCCAACCTTTTATTTGTTGTTGTTTAACTTCTGTCTTTTACAGTGGCCATGATGAATGACATCACAAAAGAAAAAATCCAATTAAAATCTAAGTGCTCAATAAACTCCTAATGTCTGGTTGTCACCACAGCTTTCCCTGGCACTGATGGCTTATCATTTTCTCTTTTCCCCAAGAACAGAGAAAAGAACTGGCCCCAGGAGAGTTCAGCAGAAGTGGGGGAGGTGAGGGGAAGAAAACACACTGACTTCTGGAAAACCCAGATATTGCGCTTTTGGGGGATGAGGTTAAATTGTTTTATTATCAGACAAAGTCTGAGTGAAGAGATGCATTCTCCCACTTGTTTCCAAATATTGATAAATGAGAAATGGGATCTGCAGAGCAACCCCTGTTCACACTGTTATTTGGCATCTCTTCTGCCCTTTTATATTGTCTCGGGTGTTTGTTCTATAAGTCATTGAAATGGTCTCTCCTGACAGCTGAAAATAAGTTTCTGATTACTTTCACCTGAATAAATCTTTTGGCCAGATGTGGTATTCACCTACTAAGTGTGCAACAATTACATATTGAAAGTGATGAAAGAAGTGGCCAAGGAGAATCTATAATCTAGTGGAATGCAGAATATAATAAATTACATGTAAAGACAGCAATTGCCACCCAGTAGAAAAAAACTGGCTTTGGATAACAGATTTTACCTAAGAGATATCGGGAGTTTGTAAAATTGCATTTTCAGAGTCCTCAAAACAGTTCTCAAAGTCAAAATAAGAGCACAAAAATATCATTATTATGAACTAAGAGCTAATAATAATATCTTAAATTTGGAAAGGGCTTTCTAACTGATAAAATGCCTACTGTGCTTTTATTGCATCTTTATGTAACGATTAATACACTATTTGTATAGTCTTTTAATTAGGTGTTTACGACAGCCTTGTCACGTAGCTGTTATTATCCTTGTTTTACTGATAAGTATCCTGGCACAGAGGTTAATTGACTCTGTTTCAGTCTTTCGTTTGGTAAAGTGAAAGAATGCAAACAATTATGCTTATGACTCTGGGTGCTGCCTCCTGCCAAGCTGCTGACCACGGGCTGTTCTGGAAGAAGTCATTGACTGGTGGTGATGTTTGGTTGTTCGCGTTACTCATAAGTTAATGAAACAGGTTTTTAAGAGTGCTCCTCAGTCATTAGAATTTGACCATAGAGAGTTCAACTTTCCCCGGTGGCTCTTTCTGTGTAATCATGGTTTCAGCGTTTCCTTAGCGTATCACATTGCACAAATTATGCCATGCTCTTGTTTTACATTTCTTACTGAGTTTGTATCACTTCTAAGCGATTTCTTCCCCATTCACATCTATCTTCCAATATTTCAGGCAGATTGCTTTCAAGACTATGACTACTAATTGTAAGACTAATATTCTTTGCACTGAACTCTGCTATTAACTAGATTTTGTTGGGTGGCATCAGACACAGTTTCCCTAGCTCTAAAAACAAAACCTCTTTAGTTGCTTAAATTCTAATCTTCTGATTATTTCACACAATCTGTGTGACTGGAAGCACTATATAAACTGGAGCCCCTTGGTTTTCTTGACTCTAATGATGGATTAAATTAGCTCATGTTTCCCATGGTGTGTTTCTTATAAAACTAATTGAGGGGGATCTCAATATGGATCACATCCAAAAAGGATTCATTAGATAAAAGGGCTGGGGAAACCTAGATTAAACAAAGTCAAGTATGGTTTCTAACTCGTCTTCCAAAGTCTTTGATATGTTAATGGACTCTCCGTGATGCCAAATGTGGGCAGTACAGGAAATATTTCCCAAACCTATTGGACCATAGAAGACTTTTCCCTTCGTATTCTGTGTATGTGACATTTCATGGAATACAAGTTTTGAATGGCTGGGTTATATTATTTTAAGAGTGTCTTTTTGCCCTGCTATTGTATTTTCAAATCTGCAGACTCATCTCTGAGTATTGCCTACAGAATAAATCAAGAACGTGCAGGTTTGGTTTATCTTTTTCTGTTGTTGTCATAACATAGCCCATTCTCTGGAGCTGAAATAAGGTAGAGAGCAGCAGCCTTCTAACTACAATGCCCTTATCTGGTGGTAGCTGATGTTTACGACTGTCGGAGTTTATATATAGGTTTCCTTAATGAAAAGCACTTTCTGAAAATGTGTGGATAGAGTCCAGTTATGTGAAGAAGCTATGAGAGACTGTTTAAAACTTTTGCTGGGCAGAGAAAAGGGGGAGAAAGGAAACAATAAGAACTCAACACTGTGGAAATACTCTTTAGGACAGGCAACACAGGGTATTAATTCAAGTTAGGGATCATCGTCTCCCATTGCAGAGATGGCTTAGCATTCATTTAATTCAACCCTGGACCCAGAAACGTTTCACTGTCAATTAGCCATCAGAGCTCTGTTTAATTACCTTCAGGAGCAGGGAACACACTACCTAGTAAGGGAGGCTTCAATTGTAGGCCTAGCTCTAATATAAGAAGGTTCTTTTCCTACATTAAACTAAAATTAAACTACTTTAAGTGTTATTGCTCCAGGTGACCCTGTAAATTATCTAGTCAGGTAGTATTCAAGGTGTTTTCCATGGCATCACTTCAGATGTTTCTCAAAAATAC
Source organism: Tamandua tetradactyla (assembly GCF_023851605.1). Classification (NCBI taxonomy): domain Eukaryota; kingdom Metazoa; phylum Chordata; class Mammalia; order Pilosa; family Myrmecophagidae; genus Tamandua; species Tamandua tetradactyla. The sequence goes on from NC_135335.1 coordinate 80,761,955, forward strand.
TGATTTGAATTTCATAAATAAATAAATATCATGTCTTCCCAGAAAAGGAATTATAATCTCCATCATATTAGACTCAAGGAGATTAACTAGCTTCCCTCTATTCCCCAAGATATTAAGTATAGAAGCAGAACATGCCCAGGTCTTTCTCCCAGAAAAGTTCTTTTCTCAATAGTTTATTAGTTTCTCAAATATGTCTAGACATAAAAATGAGGAGCAGAGTGTAATAGTAAAATCTGAAGCCATTCAACTAAGAAAATGTCATGGTGTAGTAAAAATAGGAGTTTCATTCCAGCCAGGCTAATATGTCCTTGGGGATCTTGCTATTAAGTTGGCCCTTAGTTTGCCCTTCTTCGAAGTAAGGATTGCTAAATTATCCTCAAGCTCTGTTCCTGTTCTGAAAAATTCTATGATTATAAGGAAGCATGTTCGTTAATGAATGGCATGCACCATTAAGGATTTACGTCAATAGTAAAAAGGAAATGACCTGCATCATTTCTATAGGATTGAATGAAAGTTAACACAGCATGCATCATAAAGACAAAAACAATTTAGGATCACCTGCTTGACTTTTATTTTCTTTAATTTTTGTTTTTCTACACTAGTTACATTCAGACCAGGATAGAGGAGATGGATCACTTAAATATATCCTTTCAGGAGATGGAGCAGGAGATATCTTCATTATCAATGAAAACACAGGTGACATCCAGGCCACCAAGAGACTAGACAGGGAAGAAAAACACTTTTACATCCTTCGCGCTCAAGCTATAAACAGAAGGACAGGGAGACCCGTGGAGCCTGAGTCAGAATTCATCATCAAGATCCATGACATCAATGACAACGAACCAATATTCACCAAGGAGGTTTACACAGCCACTGTCCCCGAGATGTCCGATGTCGGTGAGTGAGATGCAAATCTTCAGCCAAAAACAATTTCTCCGCTAGCACATCAACTGCGTAAAGACTCCTATGAGTGAAAGGTATTGAGTTTTAATGAATTTCATTGCTCAATTCTAAGAGTGCCATCTTTTAAACAATGCAATTGTATGCTTTTGTAAGTACTCCCCTGCTTCCAAATATTACTGTAGTCTTGTCTTATTATTTTTAAGAAAGCAGCATTTCTTCTAATGATGTGGAGTTATGAAAAGTGGTAGGGTGACAGTGAAAGATAAAAAGGGAGATCTTCTCATCTACGTCTCCCACTTTCAACTCCCAAAACACAGACTTTGCCCTCTTACTTTTGACCGCTTTATTTCTCGGCTGAAACACAGCAGCCTTCTCCATTCCTCTTGGCCTATATTGGTGTTAGGCTCCAGATAAAATAGAAGACTGAATGTATAGTCAGGACAGTTGCTTTAAGTGATTGCATATTTAGCAAACAAACTCAAAGAGAACTTTTTTTTAAGATCCATAAACAATATGCAGATGGTGTCTAGAGGACATATCCTTTACTAATTGGTGGAAATTAAGAGACTTCCATGACAGGTAAAATCGTGAATTAATATTTTATGCATAATTCTACTACCAATTTAAAATTTAATATATGTGGATTTACTTTGTTTAATTTGGGAGATGGTAAACAAGATTTAAATTGAGAAAAAAAATCCTACTGACTTCATGCTTAGCCACATTTAAATACTTTCTGGGACATAGTGATGGATTCTAAACCACTTGTGTTAAAAATTTATTTTTATTTTCACTCCGTGTCAAATTCAAAAGGCTTCAATTACATAATAAGAACTTTCCTGTCATTCTGTGAGTCAGATATCAGAGATGTTCTGGTTCACATTTTCATAGCTGGAAAATATCCAGTCCACAATATAGTTGTAAAACATCTAGATTTTTCTTACGTGGAAATTGCTCAAGTCATTACTTGAAATCATTTTGTTTTGTTAGAAAAATTACAAACTGTTATCAAAACACAAAGGAGGACTAAAATTCCCTTAAGAGGAAGATTTGTTAGGGAAAAAATAATTTTCCTTTAGCTGGATGAATTAATCAAGGGTAGGTTGGCCCTCAGCATCACCCTAGGCTGCTATGACCAGATATGCAAGTCATGAACTGCACAAGCCTAGGAGATGCCTTTCATTTCTGAAATCATTACAGAACGGAATATTTATTGTAAAAGTATGGGGTTGGCTAGTCTTAATGTGTCCTGAAGAAGGGAAGTTTTATTTCAAATTTGCTTCCAGGCACAGTTATGTCTACATTTATCATGATCAAAAATTTTAAAATGGCATTATTGTGATAAATAAAGGCATCTTTAAAAATTACACAAAGATAGTGGGAAAACAGCAGAGTGGTATAAATGAACTTTGGTGTCAAACAGACCTAAATTTGAAACATATCTCTAGTAATAACCAGCAGATGGCCTTGGGCAAGTTACTTCATTTCTCTAATCCTCCCATTCCTTATCTATGAAAAATAGATCATAAATGACAACTCATAAGAGTTATCATGAGGATTAAAAGGGAAAACAGGTATAGAGTCCCTAGTAAAATATCAGCATTGGGAGCTCAAAACATCCAGATAATCATATCTTAAAAGCAATCAAATTTTGTATTCATGTAAGTGAGGACATGGTTATTTGTTGATTTCTACTAGTTCTCACTATAAAATCATATGATCTCTCATTCTCTCCACCTCCCTTGTAAATGATAAGAGTTGGTGTTCTGTCTCATACATCAACATGATGCATTCAGAACATACAACACCTATCATCGTACAAACTATTGATTCAATAAATGAAATGATGATTAGATATTGCAAAAGGAATGTAAAAAGTCTAGTATTCCTTAAATGTAACTTCCCTGCCCCTTTTATGGACAGGAGAACTTTAATATATACTTAAGGCTTATTTGATATGAATAGCAAAAGTCGGCCATAAAATGACCTTAATCAATCATGCCTATTTTGGAAGTCACAGACCCTTATGAGAATCAGATAAAATCTATGGACTTTCTCTTCAGTGAAATATGCATAGAAACATACACATAAAAGTTTGCATGGAAATTTCAGAGGGTTATAGTTACTTTGAAGTCTATTAGCTGACGGCAGTACCTAGAAGAAAAACAATGATCTAAAATGCTTCCTTTGTATATTTAATTTATAATCGCCTTTTAGAATTAAAGGCTCCAGATGTTTATGTTCTGCTGTTCAATTAATTCTTTTTTATTAGAGAAGTTGTAGATTTACAGAACAATCGTGCATAAAATACAGGATTCCCATATACCACCCTATTGTGAGCACCTTGTGGTACATTTGTTACAATTGATAAAAGTACACTTTTGGAATTGTACTTTAACCATAGTCTATGATTTAACTTAGGATTCACTGTTTATGTTGTGCAGTACCATGGATTTTTTTAAATTTTCATTCTAGTACTGTATTAGTCAGGGTTCTCCAGGGAACCACAACCATTAGGATATATATATACATGTATATATATGTATATATATGATGAAATTTTTATAAGAATTGTCTCACACGACTGTGAGTATGGGCAAGTCCAAATTCTGTAGGACAGGTTGCAAGCTGAGAACTCTGATGAAGGCTTTTGATGAATTCCCCAGGAAAAGCTGGCTGGCTGAAGTACAGATGGAAATTCTCTCTTCTGTCTTCTGACTGCTGAAATCATCATTTCTCCTTTTAAAGCCTTCAACTGATTGGATGAGACATTTCTCATTGTTGAAGGCAATCTTCTCAATTGATTGTAGATGTAATCAGCCATAGATGTAATCAACTTATTGATGATTTAAGCCCATGAAATATCTTCCTAGTAACAAACAGGCCAGTGTTTGAAACAACTGGACTTCATAATCTGGGCCAAGTTGACACATGAACTTATCCATCACAATCTACCCCCTGTCAACTTGGCACCCATGTGCATCTCCTTAAACCATATTTAATCTCTAAATAAAAACAATAAAAGTCATATTTTCACCTAACAATACTCAACTGTCCTGCATAGAATCAGAAACACACTAACTCTTCCAAGAATTGGGTGCACTCTTAAAGTGATATCTTGATATAAAGCTAAACAACTAAGGGAATAAAACTGGAAATAAAACAAAGATATTTGTTGTATGTATATATAAAAACATACAACAAAACAAGGAAGAAATTCTCATAACCATTACAGTCCTCACGTGGTCGTAGCTTGTATTCATCACTACCTTGTTCTACTACCCATTTCATATTTCTTTTACCCTCAGCAAGCACCTCAACTAGTTATGGTTCTTTTGCTTGATGAGGTGACCCAAACCATCATTCCTGAAGTTTCTGGGCCATTCATAGTCCTGCCTGGATTGGGTTGTTGCAGTTTTCCATTCACTTTAATCACAGGGCATGGTAGTACCAAGAGATGCCTTGGGGGATCTCCTGTATACCAAGAAAACTCCACTGTGTAATTGCAGTCCTATTTCTCCTTGATAGTCAGGATCAATCACCCCAGCCAGCATAGTAATCCCTTCTTTGACTGTTGATTCAAAGGCATGAGTTGTCCCAAATGACCAGCTGGCAGCCTTAACTTCCAGTTCAATGAAATCATTACTGTATCTCACAGTGGAAGCACTTCTGCTTTTGTAACTAAGACCTAAAGATCATCAGAACCAAAGGTTGAAGGGACAAGAAGAAGAATTTTCCAAGTGGTTCACTAGGATTAATAGTGAGTAATGCCACTCCCATTTCCACCCCTTGATTCCTGGACATGTGAATCCTGATTATAAGCGAAATAGCACCATAGAGGAGCTGCTGCTTTAAAGCATATATAGTATCTTGTAAAAAACACTAGCCTCATCCCTGAATTGTATTGCCACCCAGTTGATGCCATAATTGATTTTTCAAAAGGGCATCCCACCATTCTATCAATCCAACTACTTCCTGATGATGGGGAATATGATAAACCCAGTGAATTCCATGAGCATGTTCCCATTCTTGTACTTCATTTGCCATGAGGTGGATTCCTTAATCAGATGCAATACCGTGATGGTGGATAAGGTTTTCTGCAAGTCTAGAGATGGCTGTTTTGGCAAAAGCATTGTATGCAGGGAAGGCAAAACTATATCCAGAGTATACTCTATTCCACTTAGGACAAATATTGCCCTCTCCATGAAAGAAGTGGTCCAATGTAATCAACCTGCCACCAGATTGCACACTGGGGAATGGTGCCATATCAGAAATTGAGTATTGATCTCTCCTGCTAGCAGATTGAGCACAGCAGTGGCTATCACCAGGTTGGCCTTGCTGAGTGGAAGTGCACATTGCTGAGCCCATACATAACCTCCATCCCTAACACCATAGGCACTTTGCTCATCAGCCCTTTGGGCAATGACAGAAGTGACTGGGGAAAGAGGCCAGCTGGTATCCAGAGAACAGGTCATCTTATCCACTTGACTGTTAAAATCTTCCTCCGTTGAAGTCACCCTTTGGTGATCATTCATGTGGGACATAAATATCTTCATGTTTACCCACTCAGAAAGAACTATGCACATACCTCTTCCCCAGACCTCTTTGTTACCAGTTTTCTAATCGTGTTCCTTCCAAGTTCCTGACCATTCAGCCAAACCATTGATGGAAAATTCATGTATCAGGATACAAATACATCACCAGCCATTTCTTTCTCCAAGCAAAATGAACAACCAGTTGTACTTCTCAACGTTTTTACCACTGGGAAGATTTCCCTTCACCACTCTCTTCAGGGATGTTTCAGAAAAGAACTATAGTGCTGCAGCTCTCCACTTTCAGGTGGTACCTGCAAACTAGACCCAAGTTTTTTCTTCCTCAGTCAACTGATTGTAAGTAACTCCCCAAGAGGCCATAGCTGTGGGCTGGGAAAGAGAATACAATGTGGCAAGAGTAAGGGCCATGGGCATTTGGGGCACTTCCTCATGTGACTTACTTTTGCCTTCGGGAATTACTTGAGCCCTGTCTCATATATACCACTTTCATTTCATACAGAGTGCTGTTGTGCATGCCCAACTTTATAGTTTGGCAGGTCAGATAACACCTAGCTCATGATAGGTCCTCTCATCTCATAGTAACTTAGCAGCCTATGATTAAGTGCTTAGTCTCTACTAAGACCCAGTAGCAGGACAAAAGCTGTTTCTCAAATGGAGAGTAGTTATTTCCAGAGGATGGAAAGGTTTTGTTCCCAAATCCTAAGGGTCTGCTTTGTAATTCTGTAATAGGGTCTTGCCAAAGGCTCTAGACATCATCTCTTATTCACTACTTACACTTCCATAATCACAGGATCTGCTGTATCATATGGTTCAAGTGGCAGAGCAACTTGCACAGCAGCCTGGACCTGTCACAAAGCCTCCTCTTGTTCCAGTGCTCAGTCAAAAATAGCAACTTTCCAAGTTGCTCAGAACCTGAATAGCAAACCCAAATGAGGAATATGTTGTTGTCAAAATCCAAAGAGGCCAACTAGGCATCGTGCATCTTTTTTGGTCCTAGGAGAGGGCAGATGTTTATCCTTCACCTTAGTTGGAATATCTTGATGTGTCCCACACCCCTGGACCCTTAGAAATTTCATTGAGGTAGAAGGCCCCTGAATTTTTGTTGGATTTATCTCTCATCCTCTGATATGCAAATGCCTTACCAATAAGTCTACTTAGTAGTAGTTGCTACTACTACCTAGTAGTAGTTGCTACTACTACTACAAAAGTAGCAGTTGCTACTTTTACTACTAATAACAATTAAGAAAAAAACATTTGCCAGATCAATAGCTGCATACCAGGTACCAGGGGATATGTTGATTTCCTCAAGGAATTCAGATACCACATCTGGAGCAGAGCTGCAATTGGGGTCACCACCAGGTTAAGTTTATAATAATCCACTATCATCCTCCAAGGTGAATGGAGATGTGATTGGAATCCTCATTCCTGCATCCTTCAAGTCCTTGATGGTGGCACTAATCCCTACAGTCCCTCTAAGAATTTGATATTGTTTCTGATTTACTATTTTGCTAAGTAGGGGCAGTTCTTGTGGCTCCCACTTGGCCTTCCCTACCATCAAAGCCTTCAATCCATAAGTCAGGGAATCACTGTGGTGATTCTGCCAGTTGCTGGAATGCCAATTATGCATTCCAGACTGGAGAAATAACCACCGAATGGGTCCAGGGACCAACTAGACCCACTATGAGATGGACCTGAGATAAAACGCCACTGATCACCTGATGTCCATATGCCCGAACTCTAACTGGTAGATTCACAGTGACGTTCTGGGTCTCCTGGAATTAGTCACTTCTGCACCAAAGTTTAATAATCCCTGAAATGTCTGGTCATTTCCCTTTCCCCATTCTGCTTTTTCAAGATGGCTTGAAAGTTAGAGGAATCACAATTTCTGAGCTTAAAAACTTACTACAAAGCTGCAGTAATTAAAACAGCATGGCACAAGTACAGACATGGACCAATGGAATTGAACTGAGAGCTCAGAAATCAACCCTCGTATTTATGGCCAACTGATTTTTGATGAGGGGGCAAAGATCACTCAATTGGGAAATAATAGTCTCTTCAACAAATGGTGCTGGGAAAATTGGACCTCCATTTACAAAAGAATATAGACCCTTTCCTCAAATCATATGCAAAATAAGCTCAAAATAGATCAGAGGCCTAAATATAAAAGCCAAACTAAAAAACTCCTAGAACAAAATGTAGGAAAGCATCTTTGGAACCTAATGCTAGGTAATGGTATATTAGATTTTACACTGAAAGGACAAGCCATAAAAGTAAAAATACAAAAAATAGGATCCATCAAAATTAAAACCTTTTGTGTCTCAAAGGATTTTATCATGAAAGCAAAAAGACAACCTACTAAGGGGAGAAAATATTTGGACACCACATATCTGATAAGGGTTTAATATCCAGAATATATAAAGAAATACTTAAACTCAACAATTAGAAGATAAACAATTCAATTAAAAAATGAGCAAAAGACTCTCATAGACATTTCTCCAAAGAAGATATAGAAATGGCCAAAATGCACATAAAAAAGAAATGTTTAACATTACTAGCCATCAAGCAAATGTGAATCAAAGCCACAATATTGCTGTGGAAATAGCAAAGCTCCTGGAGCTAATACATGAATTTAGCAAGATGATGGGGTACAAGATCAACATCCCAAATTCAGTTGTGTTTCTAAACACTAGCAATGAACAATTGGAAGGAAAAACATCAAGAAAAAATTCCATTTACAATAGCAACTATTTGTTTTCATTTTTTTTTCCCCCAGAGGGGGTGCACCATTCCTGGAAGTACTGCGATACCAGGTCGATGCGTGGAGTGGACGGAGCAAGCTCCTATTCCATCTCCCTGCTCCAAAAATCCATTTAATATATTGTCCTCAGATAGCCAAAAGGCTGAGAAGTGATACAATAGCAACTATTGATGTAAAAGAATCAAATATCTAGGAATATATCTAACAAAGGATGTAAATGACTTGTACACAGAAAACTCTATAACATTGCTGAAGGAAATAAAAGAGAAGGTAAAAAAAAAAATGGAAGGGCACAATGTTCATGGATCTGAGAACTAAGTATTGGTAAGATGTCAATTCTACCCAAATGATGCAAGATTTGATACAATACCAATACAGGATTTTCTGTATGTAGGATCATGCCGTCTGCAAATAGAGGACATTTTACTTCTTCCTCTCAAATTTGAATGTCTTTTGTTTCTTTTTCTTGCCTCATTCTTCTGGCTAGAGCTTATAGCACAGTGTTGAAAAACAGTAGTCATAGTGGGCATCCTTATCTCATTCCTGATTTTAGAGTGAAAGCTTTCAGTCTTTTACCATTAAATAGGGTGCTTACCTATGGTTTTTTCCATATACACTGTTTATCGTGTTGAAGAAGTTTCCTTCTACTACTAGTTATCAAAATGCTTTTGTCAAGAAGGGGATCTGGATAATGTCAAATATCTTTTTGTGTCAATTAAGTTGTCCATATGGCTTTGTCTTTCATCCTGTTAACATACCATATTACGTTAACTGGTTTTCTCAGGTTGAACCAACCTGGCATACCAGGGATAAATCCCACAAATTATCATGGTGTGTTAATTATTTTAATGTGATGTTGAAAACGGTTTCCTAGTACTATGTTGAAGATTTCTGCATTTTTGATTCATAAGGGATATTGTCCTGTAATTTCCTTTTCCTGTGGTATCATTATCTGGCTTTGATAGGAGATTGATGTTGACTTTGTAGAATGAGTTGGTGAGTGTTCCCTCCTCTTCAACTTTTTTGAGAGAGTTTGAGCTGGATTGGTGTTAATTCTTCTTGGAATATTTGGTAAAATTCTCCTGTGAAGCCATCTGGTCATGGACCATTAAATTCTTTAATCCAAAACTACCTTTATTTAAGACTTTATCACTTAAAATCTAACTTTCAAGTCAGAGAAAACCCAATCCAAACTAGTTTAAAAATAGAGTATGTTTTGGTCATATTACTTAAGTCCAAAAATAAAGTGAGCTTTAGATATGGTTTAATCTGGGTTCTAGCTGTTTCTCTGTAATTTCCTGTCTTTTTCATTGGGTCAGCTTTGTCCTCAGGCTGACATTTCCAAAATCACAAAATAACTGCTACATTTTACAGACATCACAGTACAGAAGAAGGGAATCTGTGAAATAGAATTTCTAGCAAAATCATGAGTATCCCCATGATTTGGACAACCCCTGAACTAATACTTGTGAACAAAGAAATAGAAGCTGCTGATTGACCTTGGTCTGTATAACTTTAAAGATTAACTGTTGCAAGAGTCCAACCAAATTCCCTTTTAGAGATGTGCTGGAATCATTCTTGCTCAAAGTCATGATCATTCTCATGCTAATCTTTAACTTAATCCTTAAGATATTTATAAATGTTGATCATATTCCTTCTTAGTACAGAACCCAAGATGTTTAATCTAGCATTCTAGTGAAGTACTATACTCCCTTGCCACAGTAGTTTTGTGTAAATTAAGATTATGTTTCTCTTTGTGTGCATGTATCAAGGATCACTAATGGACCCTTAATTTAGTTTAAATTTATGTTTCTCTCCTTCCAGGTACATTTGTTGTCCAAGTCACTGCAACTGATGCTGATGATCCAACATATGGCAACAGTGCTAAAGTTGTCTATAGTATTCTACAAGGACAGCCCTACTTTTCAGTTGAATCAGAAACAGGTTGGAATTTTTTTTTGATCTTTTATTTTAATGCAATTTCACTGAGATATATTTACATACCATATAATTATCCAAAGTGTACAATCAGTAGTTCACAGGAACATCATATAGTCCTGCATTCATCACCACAATCAATTTTTGAACTTTCATTACTCAAAAATATATAAGAATAAAAACAAAAATGAAAAAGAACACCCAAACATCCCTACCCTTTATTCCCCCTATTATTTACTTAATAATAGGATTTTTTCAATCCCATGATACCAGGACCAGGCTCATCCAAGAGAGTCATGTCCCATGTTGCCAAGGAGATTTACACCCATGGAAGTCATGTTCCACATCAGGAGGTGTTCTAGTTTGCTAGCTGCCAGAATGCAATATACCAGAAACGGAATGGCTTTTTAAAGTGGAGAATTTAATGAGTTGCTAGTTTACAGTTCTAAGGCCAAGAAAACGTCCCAATCAAAACAAGTCTATAGAAATGTCCAATTTAAGGCATCCAGGGAAAGATACCTTGACTCAAGAAGGCCAATGATGTTCAGGGTTTCTCTCTCAAGTGAGAAGGCACATGGCCAACACAGTCAGGGTTTCTCTCTCAGCTGGAAGGGCACATGGCGAATACAGCGTCATCTGCTAGCGTCTTTTCCTGGCTTCCTGTTTCATGAAGCTCCCCGGGAGGCATTTTCCTTCTTCATCTCCAAAGGTTGCTGGCTCGTGGACTCTCTGCATCTCATGGCTACATCGTTCTGCTCTCTCTGAGTCTCTCATTCTCAAAAAATATTTCCTCTTTTATAAGACTCCAATAAACCAATCAAGGCCCACCCAAATGGGTGGAGACATGTTGTCCCTTAATCCAGTTTAACAACCACTCTTGACTAAATCAGATCAACCAGGGAGATGATCTCATTACAGTTTCAAACATACAGTATTGAATAGAGATTATTCTACCTTTATGAAATGGGATTTATATTAAAACATGGCTTTTCTTAGGGGGCATACTTCCTTTCAAACCAGCACAAGAGGAGAGCTGAGTTTGCCTACAGAGGTGATTTAGAGAGAGAGGTCACATCTGAGCAACAAAAGAGGTTCTCTGGGGGTGACTCTTAGGCATCATTATAAGTAAGTTTAGCAAGAATAAATTTCATAAGGGCAAGGTCTCAGCCTACTAAATTGGTAGCCCCCAATGCTTGCAAGAATGTCAGGAATTCCCCCAATGGGGAAATTTAATGTTTCCACATTTTCCCCAGCCCCTCAAGGGCATTTTACAAATACTTTTTTATTCTCTGCCCAAATTATTCTGGGATATATTGAGGCATCACACTAACTTGTATAAACCAACAAGATCTCACTCCTTATTCAAGGTTCCATGTAATTACAGTGTCAAGTAAACTAACCATACAAGTTAAATTAGAGAGTGTGCTATAGAAAATATAAAATTTGCACCAAATAAACATGTCTTCTTTTTGTATCACACAAAAGTTGAAGTTTAAAACACAGTCAATATCATTTTTATCTGTAATTTTGATTGACATGCTCAGTTGAGCTAGCAGACTTTTAATAAAAACCATCAGTGTGATTGCACTTCCATTAAGTTTATCTGCCAAACACCAACGATGCATTTTTAAACATGACATTCAGATCATTTTAATCAAGACATGTGACAATGAATCTTCCATCCACCATGTTTATGAAAGGTCGATTCAGAAAAATTATATTTGGCTTTATTTTTCCTTTCAGTTTTGGGTGAAGTTAAGAGGCCAACCACTTCTGATTGCCATTAAGGCTGTTGACAGATAATCTTATTCTTTTCTGGTTACTCGGTAGGATTGCAACTCCCCATCCTGCTACAAACCAGGATGTAGCTGGATGATTTACTGAGGCCAATAAAATGAGAATGACAGTGACCTGAGTTACTTCCAGGCAGACATTTTGGAGCTGGTGCACAATCCTTTCTGTTTACTGCAATGATCATGGAAACTTATGTTGAGGTGGGATCTGAAGCCTGACTGCTGAATCATGATAAGCAAAGCTTCCTGCTGGCCCCACTGTCAGCATGAGCAAGAAATAAACTTTAGTCGTGTTCAACCACTGAGATTCTGCATTGTTTATCACATCATTGTCTAGTCTACGCTGTTACAGCCCTAATCAGACAACATGGATTGCCTTAATGGAATTCTTTTGCCAACATATCACTTTTCTGTACTTTCTCCACAAAGTAGTACACTATCTTATAGCGATTTGTGTTCTAATCAATAGTGTTTGCATTGCATAGCAAATTTGACACATATTTTTATTATAACAATAGGAGCCGAGATTCTTTTATACATTTTTCAAATATCTATTTTTGTCAGTAGAAATAAAAACCTGTCCAGGTAACTACACCCAGTTGGAAATCGATGTGTTAAGAGGTGCAATGAACTTGGAAAGAATCCCAAGGAGAAAGAAAATGTTGAGTTGAAAAACAATGAGGAGGAGAAATTAGAATTATTCAACTTAAAGGACAAAAGGCTAAGGAGATTTCTTGTATTTAAATAGAAAAGTACTATTATTTGGAGAACAGAAAGCAGCTGCACTTTCACTGAAGCCAGGAATACAGGAATAAAATCGAACTGTTGTCTGAGGCATTCTTGTTAAAAATAAAAAAAGATATTTTCAGCTTCATTAGTTGTTAAGCACTGGACTGTGGTACCAGAGAAGGTTATAAAGCCTTCTCCAATGATTTTCAAAGAATGTTGTTAATGTAAGCAAAAACCATGTATAGTGAATAGGCAAACTTTTAGACGTTCTTTCAACTAATTACGTGATAACTACTAAGAATAGAGGTAAATTTACCTAACTTAAAAATGTTCATGGCTGGGACCAGTTGAACTAGGATTCACTTTTTCCTAAAGCTTTAGGAAAACCTGAGTTCTCAATTACCATAGAAGGCGATAATTATGAGAGAAGTGATGCTGTGCTCTCTTAAGACCATCATTTTGTAATTTAGAAAATCCTCAGAACATTCATTATGGAAGATATATGTGAGGTACAATTAGCCAATTCAGTTGTAAACTCAAGAATCAGTTCAAGTATATAGCCTTCTTAACCATTTCCTCATAATATACCTAAATGTCTTTTACCAAGCAGCAACTGTCATATACCATTATACCACATGCCAACTCAGTTATATTTTGCTGTCACCTTATAACACTTAATATTCATACTACTTGCAGTCTATATTAATGCAGGATTTGACTTGTAATTATTTTCAATCTCCTTGTAGTATAATCCTGTTTTGTTTTAATATACCTATCTCCCCCACATGGCTGTAATTTCCTTCAATAAAAGGACTTTGTATAATCAACTTCATGTCGACCATGACATTTCCACAGTGCCTTGCATATGGTGGGTGGCAATCCTTGTTTGTTTGCATAAGTAGATGATTCCATAATGAATTTTAATCAATCCCTTCCCACTCCTGAATTCCACATCCATAGGTATCATCAAGACGGCTTTGCTCAACATGGATCGAGAAAACAGGGAGCAGTACCAAGTAGTGATTCAAGCCAAGGACATGGGCGGCCAGATGGGGGGACTATCAGGGACCACCACAGTGAACATCACGCTGACCGACGTCAACGACAATCCGCCTCGATTTCCCCAGAGTAGGAACACTTGGTTGAATGCATTTTTCTGGTGCAGTTTTATAAACTTCTAACTTTAAGAATGGCATTGGCTGTCCATTGTTGTTATTGTCAAAGCTAATGAACTTAGTAAGAACCAGCACTTTTTTTAAAAAAATGAGATTAAGACAATGCCTATGCTCAGTAAATGTGAACATTAATGTTCTCGTATTGGTAATTTAGCTGAGCTCTCTCTGGTGTGGTGGTTGTTCTGCAGGCAACACCATTGCTTTCTTTTTCCTTATTAAAAAAACTACTACAGACATAAATGTGCAGAACATATGTATGCAAGCCTGCTGCTATTTGTTAGGAAAATCTGACTTACTGTTTTGTGAATTTAATCAGGCATGTAATCTCTTTTAAATCTTCACAAAGCTTTATAAATAGATGGTTTATCATGTTACTATTTCCAAAAATACAAGTGCAGAAATGGCAATGTACTTAGCTCATTAGTAATCATAAATGATTTTCTGTATTATGGTTAATTGATATACAAAAGTCATTTCTAAAAATATTAACTTTCACGGTTAGATAGGAAGGAATTAAAAAGGGGGAAAGCTTTCATGAATGGCCATTTTGAATTAAGCACTACACTGGGCCATTTCACGTGGAAAAGCCAAAGTTGGAAATGGTTTTAGTATGATTTTTCTTCTAGGAATAAAATCTCTTTCCTGACCATGATCTCCTGAGAAAGTTACCTCGATTGTGTCTTCCAAGAAAGATGAGCTGGCCATAATTAAATAGAAGACCCTCCCAGTGATGATATTTTTAAGAGATAGTCAGCCAAGGGTGGTGTGACAGTGGCTCAGCAGGCAGAGTTCTCGCCTGCCATGTCAGAGACCAGGGTTCGATTCCCAGCACCTGCCCATGAAAAAAAAAAAAAAAATAGTCAGCTAAAATGGGCCTTTTTTAGAATGGATATGCATGTGATCAGTAGGAAATAGTTTTATTTTAAGGTTGGAAAATAACGTTTTTTTCCAAAATTATTTACATCAATGTTTGGCAAAATGTAATGGATGAGAGTAGAAGAAATTGTATTTTCCCTGTTTCAGTTTTTGGTTCAAGGTACACATTGGCCAAGCCAATCTAAATTGAAACCCACATGGAATCTCCTTAAACTAATTTTGCAACATGAGGACATAAGAAATATATATATATATTCAATATACGTCTGCGTTTGTGATGTTGATACAAATACAGGAGAAACCTACGCATAGAAAAATTTTGTAATAAAATTTGACAGAAAGAATCAGCCAAAAGAAACCAAAATGAGGAGCTTTATCACTCAATGCATTTATTTATGTCCCTAACTCTACAATTAGATCCAGCTCTGCGAATGGGTAAAAGAATGCCTGCTTGGGTGCCTTCTCCAAACTGCAGTAACTTATTTCTGCTTTCACTTGTTATTAGCAGGGAAAGAAAGAACTCCTTTAAAGAATACCTAATAATTGGCTTATAGTCACGGTGGAGGTTAAATGCTTTTCTTCCTTCTGTTAGGAAGGTTTGAAACTTAACAGGAAGGTTTGAAGCTTCCTTTGCCTTCCTCTAGCCATTCAGTCATGCCCACAATCACACCGTACGCTTTGAAGCTTCTTTACAGGACAGGAAAAGCATGCAGAGAGACGGGTCATGAGATGGAAAAAATATTCCTAACACTCATGAAAGCAAAGATGTTAGGAGAATGGGGTACCAGTCATTATTTTGAGACAAGCATGTTTCTGCCTGCACACCTAGTAATATCTGAAAAAACTGTAGGAAAAAATGCTTTTGTTATGTTGGAATATGAGTAGTCTATCATTGGATTGTATCTGTGCTGATAAATAGGTACATACCAGTTTAAAACCCCTGAATCTTCTCCACCGGCTACACCAATTGGGAGAATCAAAGCCAGCGACGCTGATGTGGGAGAAAACGCGGAAATTGAATACAGCATCACAGATGGAGAGGGATTGGACATGTTTGATGTCATCACCGACCAACAAACCCAGGAAGGGATCATAACTGTCAAAAAGGTGATGCTGCTTCTTACATACCATACAAATGAGTGCATTTATTTTTCTCTGATTCCCAAGCTACCAAAGGCAATTACATCTAACAGGAACATTCCATTATATTCTTATCTTTCTAGTTATTAAAGGAAAACATTGATTCTAATTACATAGAGATCTCTTTGGTTGGCTTTTCTAGGTCCAAAATAATTGTATAGGTTAGTTAATTCCATATTTTCAATAAATGTGTGTTAAGAACCCCCTAAGGAAATAAATAATATAAACAAATGATATACATACAGATATCTAAAGTAAATACTAAAAATGAATGATAAATAAGTAAGCAGTACCAGACAGTATACTCCGTGCTGGGAGTGCAACGGCTCATATATGAGGATGGTTTCAGCCTTCATGGAAACTCTAATCTAGTGGAGAAAAGAGAGAAAGAAACAAGTAAATACGAAAATAAATGTATAGCTACATTGTGTGATACATGCAATAATCAAAATGAACTGAAGTAGAGAAAGAGGACATGTAAAGACTGAATTTATCAATACTCACAAAAATAAAGTAACACAAATTTCTAACAACCTCTATAACTATTTTTGGGACACACAGTAATGATAAATTTATTGTGTTCTGAATTCCTATTTTTCCCCTTCTGTACTTATTCATTGTTTACTATATCCCTCTCAAATTGACTAGAGTCTCAGAGCACTATACAAAACATGGCAAAAATTTAAAAGCAATAATTATTGTCCATCCAGGCCAAACATGATATTCATGTTGGTTAAATTTTTTAATGATTTTCCTTTCATCATGTAATATTTTCCCTCTCCTTTCACACACTATTTTGTCTGTTGGTAAATATGAGCAAGTCTGGATGTCAATATCAATAATTTTCTTCTCTTAGGCTTTGGGTTACATGTCTTAATATCTGGAAATACAATAAAACATGTTTAAGTGACACTGAGGCCAGTGTTTTATACTATAATATAATTAGGAAGCCCATTAGTGTACATTAACCTTTTTAATTTTCCCAGTGTCTGATCAGATTCAAGCTGAAATTTTGCCTAGCAGACAAAATCACATTCACTAACATCCTGATTAATTGTGTTTCTAGTGAGTCTTGTCATATTATCATCTAAAACTAAAAGTCAGCAATAAGCATTTGCATTTGCTGTGTCTCCAGAAGCAGAGATACTTTTTCTAAAGACCTTTGACAGAAATGATCATTACTTTCTTTGGCAAATAATTAGCCCAATGCCCTTATCAGGATAACATTTGGGATACTTTCTCTTCTCATGCAAAAAAAAAAAAACATCTTTTTTTCTATTATATTTGAATGAAGGAAAGGAAATGATGATGCAAACCTATGGTTCTCAGTTCTGGCTACACATTAGGATGACTGGGGGCGGGGGGAGGGAAAAGTAAAGGCTCACATCCCACCCTAGATATTCCGGTTTCATGGTTTAGAAACCAGGGACTGGTTTAGAAATCAGGACTGACATTGGCAAGTTTTGAACACTTCTTACGTGGTTCCTGTCCAGGTTGAATGGGAGAACATCTGACATCATGTAATAATGTACTGCACATTTGCTGCATTGCTCTGGCACAACCCCCATCATCAAATACAAGGCTTTAAAAACAACCAAAAAAAAAAAAGGTCTGTAACAGGCTTCCCTCTCCTGCTCTGTCCAGTGCCCTGCCTGAGCCCTTGCTTCAAGTCAAAAGGGGCCATAGAGCCATTCGCATCAGGGCCATGTGCCAACTGAACTCCTTTGCAGACTCCATCTAAGCTCCCTTATTGTTAAGGTGTGGAAAGAAATGGTTACCTTATCTTTTATACCTGTCCCCAATTTCACCCTAATTTCTCTGAGCAAAATGATCGCATTCACTAATCAGTGATTTGCACTAAAAAAAAAGTTCATGTCTTGACTAACGTCTTCCTGCTGTCTTGGCTGCTTTAAATATATCCCTTTTCCCTATAAGCTTTTGGATTTTGAAAAGAAGAAAGTGTACACCCTCAAAGTGGAAGCTTCCAATCCTCACGTCGAACCCCGTTTTCTCTACCTGGGCCCATTCAAAGACGCAGCCACGGTTAGAATTACGGTGGAGGATGTGGACGAGCCTCCTGTCTTCAGCAAACTGGCCTACGTCCTACAAATAAGAGAAGATGCTCAGATAAACACGACAATAGGCTCTGTCACAGCCCAAGATCCAGACGCCGCCAGGAATCCTGTCAAGTAAGAACATATCTGTGACATGGCTTATTTATAGGCTTCAGTCGATTTATATTCAAAGATCACTCTGCAAGTTTGAAATGCTGAATCTCTTTTTTTCCAATTAGTTCTGTTTTCCTGAAAAATATGCTAAAAAGCACCTAAATTGTCCTTGCTCACTACATGAATATTATTTCAGAAGGAACACAATCCTAAAAAAGCACAAAATGCAAATTAAAATAAAAATGAGCTGTAAGGAGTTTACTGCTTACATAGAAATAGCATAAGGTAAAACAGATGAATGGCCTGGGATTTTTTTTAATTTGTCAAAGAGTGGTGTGGAGGAAATGTCAAGGTTTTTAACAAGCAAGGCACTAGGCATGAAAGTCTGTATTTCAAGGTGGAGGAACTTTCATGTAACATTTAGAGGCAGAATTATGTTCCATTTGGGTACATAATTTTTTTGTATTGCAGTCTTGGATAAAAACAAGAGTTGTCTCACCATATATGTCTATGAAATCCTGGGGAAATTAATAGAACTACATCAAAATTTATACTCTGAAAGGAAACTCTATTTTCCTTATGCTGTCTTTGCACCTTAGTTGTAAATCATATTGCAATAAGCCTCATGACTCTTTAGGACCAATGATACTTCAGTATTCTAGAATCTTATCATAAAAACACCAGAGTCACCCAACCTCCAGCCTTCAGCCAGGGGTTTGATTTGCTAAATGAGAAAAATGCTAAGCCAGAATATCATTATGTAAATTATTCCCTATAAATAAAGTAAACAGCTTGAGAAACTTCCAGAACTCTTGTCAGGCCATCGACACATATATTCTGGGCATCTTGCATGTGCAATGAATGTTCTAGGCACTAGGGTTATTGCAGAGAATAATACGAAGTCTTGAATTCAAGGGCCTTATATTATAAACAGGGCAGACAGATAATAAACATACAAATATATATATAATATAATATGTCAAGTGTCAATAAATTCTAAGCATAAAAATAAAACAAAGTATGGGAACAAAGAATATTAAGATGCTATTTCAGATGCTATGGTCATACATGGCTGGCTTATCCTCAGTGGTGGGGAGTCAAGCAGAGATTTGAATGAAATGAGGCAGTAAACTGAGCCTGGTATCACTGCACCCTATATCTGGGAAGAACATTCCAAGAAGAGGGAAAAGCAAGAGTAATGTCCAAAAGCAGAGCATGCTTGGCATTCTCAGGGAGCAGCAGGGAAGCTGGTGAAGCTCCAGAAAGTAAGTGAGGGAGAGTGGTAAATTATGAGACAAGTAGGTTTGGTGTGGATTTTGAGATGGCAGCTCATACTGAGTTTTGTTGGGCTTAGTAAAGACTGGATTCTATTCTGATTGAGATGAGAAGACTTTGGGGAGCCTCGAGTGGAAGAGCTATATAATCCAAAGCTATATTTAAAAGGATCACACTGGCTGCTGCATGGAGAATATTATTGCAGATAAAAGAATTTGGCACTGTAAAGCAGTCATTTTCTAACCTTTTCACCATTGAGCTCTATGTTCAACTGAAACCTTATGACAAGCCCCACATATAAAATGCAAAAATGCCTGACTTACTTACAGGGAATAATTTTTAGTCATTGGAAAAATGGAGGCTGTTATTTTACCATTCTACTGAAATATCTATCCATGGATACCTTCAACTGGACTTTGGTAAACCCAAGGTAGCAACATGTGAGCGCCACAGATTAAGTGCCCTTCCATGTACACTTAGTATCATTAATAAGAAAAATGAATGATGGCTTTCACTTATATGGCACAAATAGCTCTCAGTACTTTCACAACTCTTCTCTGATACGGAGTTTGTTCTAACTGCACAAAGAAACTATCTCAACAAGTCAGTGTCATGTCTAACTCATAAGCATTAATACTAGAAATTTACAAATATGAACATTTGAATCCTTTTTGGATAGTTCAACACATTTTTTCATAAAAGAAGTAATGTTTTCTGGGAATTTAGGCTCTATTTCTACATTTATATTAATTTTCAATAAAGAATACCATTTTTACCATCGACATTATTGTTACTTTTAATAAAGGGAAGCAGTTTTCTGATCAGCCCGGGTTGGCTGTCCACTAATTTTGAAGTTATTTCTGCAAGCCTTCCCTTCACCCATCTTGATTTGCTATATAAATACAGATTTAGGGATAGAAATAGACATAGATATATTGATGTATAAATGTACATTTCAGTAATACGTTTTATAGGATAATATTGATTCTTACCTTAGAAAAGTATATCCATACCCAGTTTTTGTTTATTCAAGGCATAATTATTGAGCAACTTAAGTGCCTAACAGTATGCTAGATGCACAATTAAACCTAGAGAATTCTTACCCCAAACACTGATGTAGTATCATGCAGGCACAAATCTAATTTTTTAATCACATAAAATAATTTTCTTACAATAACTTTAGCACAAATGCTTGATTTCCATGAAGAGTTTCATAAAATGCTGCTATCAACACACATTATGAAACATTCACCTCCAAATACCCTCCTTTCCTAACTCACAAATCTTCCTCATTTGAACATACATTAGAAGACAGATTATTAAATCACAGAATACATAAAAGTCCTGGGGAAAAAAAAGACAGTTACCTAGCAGAATGATCTGCTAATCATCACGAGATTGATCATCTTCCTTCTCAGTGATGTCTTCTACAATTAAGGTAACTGGAAGGTAGGTAGCCATGAAATAAATTGAAATTACTTTGGAGAGATCAAAAACAAAAACAATAAGGTTTAGGGTACAAGCATCTTTCCTGAGCAACATAGCCCTTTTAGGGTTTCTACTAATTTTTAAATCTCCCAATTAAAGGGAAAAAATACAGTTTCATATTTCCTAGATAGTCGCTTTTTCTTTAAAATAAAAAACTGCCTTCAACTAAAATTCCTTACTCTTTGCCTATATTTTGATGCTTGATGAGAATATATGATTACTTGTAAAACTTAAAACTATGGCAGGAGGAAAAGAGCCAAAGAACAAGAAAAGTTTACTGTCATATATAATTGTAACAGATTAAAAAAGCAATAAGCAGCATGTCTTAAGCTTGACATTTTTCATGAGGAAAAAATGTGTTTGTAGATAATTATTGAATTTCTTATAAAGTCTCTGAATCTTGAGAATTTCCTTTTGGTAATTAATTTTATGCTTTAAATATTTATCATTGTCAAATTAAAAATAAAGGATGATGGTCAAGTAAGTTCAAAGTTGTTGCCCAAATTCTTAATAAATGTGGATTTATGACACAAATGGAGTAACAATAACTATTTCATTTATTTCAACCATTTTGATAATAAAAATATCAGGTTTATATAAGCTGAAACTAAAAATCAAACCTTACTTTATATACATATATATGTATATAACTCTCAGTACTTTTATATATATATATATCCTTTGCAAATGTCATTAATTCTCTTTAAAGTCAGTTTTAAATAACCTGAAATAATTGACTGACTATGTTATTTTGGGCCCCACTAAATGACAAAAAATAATTCTATGAAGATAAAATATACTGTTCATTATAATTCACTAATTATATTTTAAATCACCATAATTAATTGAAATAGAATCTTGGGCATGATACACTATTGCAAGTTAGCAACAAGGGTTTACTTTTCTTAGAGCATCCAACTACAATATAAATTTTGAGAATCAGCTTGCCATGGGTAATTTTTTGTTCCTAATGGCAAAAATTCCTCTGAATTTTCTTTTAATGCATCACGCCCCCAAAACAGTGTGCATATATACACATACTGCTTCCCCTATGCAACTATTCCAATAACTAGCAATAAATTTATAAATAAGATAACATTTCCCCAAATATAGTAATCTTCCATCAATTTTAGTGTTGAAGTCTCTCCTTTGATTTCTGCAATGCACTCTGGGTGTTCTTTGACTTTCTCCAAATGTCCTTTCCTATACGTTTACTGAATTTCTATTCTATACTAAGTACTATTTTAGAAATTAGAATTTCTATTCTTTCATTATTCCTTAGTGTTTTTCTCCCTTCCTAGGCAGTTAAGTGGGAAATCTTGGTTTCAAGTCCACATCATTATCTTGAGCTTCAAATTGAAGCTTCAGACTTCCTCCTGGACTTAACTCCTAGTCACCTCAGCCTTAACATGTCAAAAATGGAATTTATGATTTTCCTCAATCTTGAGTACAAATCCTGTTGTCAATCCTCCACTGTCAGTTGGTGATAGCATTGTCCAACCCTTTTTCTCCATGCAACTTCAGTGATCTTTGGTAAACATGATTTACATTGGGACACTCCCTGATTAAAACCCTTCAATAGATTTATACTGCACTTCGAATAAATCCCAACTCCTTACCATGGGCAGCCCATCCTTCTACAGTCTGGACTATGGATGCTTCCCCAATCTCATCTCCTATCTGCCTCTCCTATCACTCTATCCTCAAACCACGTTAGCCATCTTTAATATCCTTTAGCATAGCTATTTTTAAAATAAAATGGATGGTAGAAAAATGACACACATATTAAAGTTCTGAGGTTCTAAAAACTTGAGTTAAAATGCAACACTTACTATACACATATATCCAAATTCGCTATAAAAAAGAAACTTTAGTGGTGATTCTCAAAATCATGTACCTGTCTGGTGGGCCCACAATTACGACCTAATTGTAAAGAACCAATTTCTCAGAATATTTTGTCTAATGTTGTTATAGTTATACAAATATGCACTATAGGTAGAAAAAAATCATGTAAGAGGTATTCTGTGAATAGTTTTGGGATATGAGAATAACAGATAAAAATCTTTTCTAAATTCTATTCTGCAATTTCAGGTATTCTGTCGATCGACACACAGATATGGACAGAATATTCAATATCGATTCTGGAAATGGTTCAATTTTTACATCAAAACTTCTTGACCGAGAAACGCTGCTGTGGCACAACATTACGGTGATAGCAACAGAGATCAGTAAGTCCTACCTGATTCCACTGCTGTCCCTGATTGATGAAGTCAGAGTCCCAGCAAGGCCTGATGAAGCACAACTGAAACTCATCACCACGCGGTTATGATGCCACTCCACACACACACTGAGGGAGAGAGCCCTGTAACGATTTGCGATAATGTTTCTTCCAGATATGTGTTGGCTCATTCATAAATGAAGAGGCAACTGCAGAAGTTCTTCAGTTTGGAAATAATAAAATGGGAATGCATCTCTCAAATGAGATTGAATGGGTACTTGTAGGATTTTATTCCAAAACTCGTATAAATAAGAACATCACAGAAGCAGCCAAAAGAAAAGGGACTCACAATCGTGTTAGAAATTGTGTGTGTGTGTTGGGGGAAATCAAGAATATTTTAAAATGTAGAATTGTTTAGAAATTTTTTTGGATATTCATCCTTCAGATTTCTTTAGAATTTCTGTTTTGAAATCTTTAGGATTGAAAGATACAAATTTCCACTTTTTTTTGTGGTAAAGGAAAGTAAGCAATACAAACCACCAAGTGATCAATAAACTGACTTACTATAGCAGTTTTGTTGAAATATAAGGCAGAACAAACTAGTGCCAAAAGAGTACTTAACTTAAAATTACTACACGTAATGAAAATTGTGAAGTGTTCACAAAGTGTAGACTGAAGTACATAAAGAAGATGATCTTTAAAATAATATCTAAAAGTTAAAAGCAATCTTCTAGATTATATCTCATTTTGAGTTCATGTTTTTCATTTTAAAAGTCCTAAACATTTTTAGCTCAGTTTGGATATCTTACAGATGGTATGTTTCAGCTGCATTCTTTGCCAACATAACTCATGAGATATGAAATAGCCAAAGGATATTGGGTGGAATAATAAATAACTAATATGGGCAAAGTGAAGCATTAATTTTTAATAGTGATAAGATACCTTATTATAAATTTGTTAGGTAAGAATTTGCCCTTCAAAATTTATGTGAAGTAACAGATGTGGATGCCAATGACACAGACACTTAAGGTTTTAAAATTATAAAATAATTTCCCACTGAAAAAGTACATTTTTTATAACACGATGAAATTTATTTAATTTTTTTGTGAAGGATCTCATTCCAATTTATGTTTACTGAAGTAGTTAATCCATAATATTTTAACTTTTTCTGATCACCTTAGTGTTTAGTGTCCTGTGGTACAGTAGCATTAGGGAATTTGTGCATGAATGAGAATGAAAAAGCATAATCTAAAGGTGATTGGTGCTCAAAATATGAATGCAGGGTTCTCTCTCTTTGGCATGTTGCAGATAATCCAAAGCAAAGCAGCCGAGTACCTCTATATATAAAAGTTCTAGATGTCAATGACAATGCCCCAGAATTTGCTGAATTCTATGAAACCTTTGTTTGTGAAAAAGTGAAAGCAGAGCAGGTGAGTTTCTTAAGAAAATACATTCAAATTTAGAATGTCAGATAAATTTAGATCTTCTAATAATTAAGTTGATACACAGAGCTGAGGGCTAGTGTTGAATTATCTATGAAGTGAATGCTAAGGAAATTAATACTATAAACAAGAACCAGGGTGAACGTTTAACTTGTAAAAGAGAACAAACAGTTTTTAAGAACTTGGAAGTTCATTCCCTAAAAGACTGACACTGACTGCAAATCAGTCTTAGGTTTTCTTTGAAATAGATTAGTCACAGCTTTATTGGGGAAAGATAGTTTTAATTACCATGTATACTTGAAAGTCATAACTAGTATATATTTTACAATAACTATAATCCATATTTACTTGTTTATATTGTGAATAATATGAATACTATGTGAATAATATAAATCCATAAAGGTTTTTTGCTGTTTTTCACATTTGTCCCCATTGGAAATAGGTCTTTGCTGCCAGTGATACAAAAATTATGTGACAGTTTGTCATAATGGAAGTATCTCGTTAAAGTACATGTTAAAGTGGGTAGCTAAAGTTGCTGCTTTTTTTTTTTTTTTTACATGGGCAGGCACCCGGAATCGAACCCGGGTCCTCTGGCATGGCAGGTGAGCATTCTTGCTTGCTGAGCCACAGTGGCCCGCCCAAGTTACTGCATTTTATATACTCATTTTCTTAACATTTTTCAAAGTAAATAGCTTACACATACGCCAAGACTGCATTTCTTAACAGGCTGTCCAAAGTGTGCTTCCATTTTAAGTTGTACTGTTGTCACAGACCATTGATATGTACAGTTTTGTATCATTCCTAGGGCAGTGCTTCTCATCCATGGGTAATTTTGTCCTTCGGAGGGCATTTGGCCATGTCTGAACACACTTTCAATTGTCACAACTGGGAGAGAGCTACTGGTATCTAGAGGGTAGAGGCCAAGGGCGCTGCTAACAATCCCACAATGCATGGGCCAGCCCTCCCAACAAAGAATTATCCCCTACTCTAAGGGGTCTAACACCAGATCTCTGAATAGGTTGGATTCGTTGAAATTTTTTAAAGGCTGTCTTGTCTTTTTTTTATTAGTAGTATTTAAAATTAAAAAATCATTTAGTCGAGAACTGTACTGCAAAAATGTAAGAAACACTTTTGAGGTAGCAAAATGTTAGAGCCTTTATGTTTTGTTTTGTTTTGTTTTTAATTTTAGTTGATACAGACCCTCCGTGCCATTGACAAAGACGATCCTTACAGCGGGCACCAATTCTCATTCTCTTTGGCCCCCGAAGCAGCCAGTGGCTCAAACTTTACCATTCAAGACAACAGAGGTAAATGAGCCCAAGTTACCTTCTGTGTCTATAGCTCCGCATCCGTCTTTTCCCTTTTCCCCTTCCCATCCGTTACCACCGGCGTGTTCACATCCATTCACCGCTTTGCTTTCCGCTTCCAGACAACACCGCAGGAATCTTAACACGGAAAAATGGCTACAACAGGCACGAGATGAGCACCTACCTCCTGCCTGTGGTTATTTCGGACAACGACTACCCAGTCCAAAGTAGCACTGGGACAGTGACCGTCCGGGTCTGTGCATGTGACCCCCACGGGAACATGCAGTCCTGCAACGCCGAGGCCCTCATCCACCCCACGGGACTGAGCACGGGGGCTCTGATCGCCATTCTTCTGTGCATCGTGACCCTACTAGGTAAACTGGTTCTCCCTGCGTCCTATCTCCCCACGGTGAGGGGCTCACACTGTCACTGTGACACTGTAGATTTATCCGCCTCCCCGGGTAAGGCATACAGCCTGATCTAGGTGAGTAGAGACCGTATCTGCTGAGATTCCGTGTTGTCCGACCAGGAACTACTTTCTGCTTGAATGACTTCAGCGACTGAGCAGATGTGAAACTTGCCCCTGTCTAATGATTCCTACCCAGGGAATCATTTTCTTTTGTCGATCAGACCCGGAATGAATCTCGGGGGCATGTGAGGGTGATATGTGTGCCCTTTTTTGTTTCATCTGTTGTTTAATATTTAACCTGGCAAACCTTGTTAAATTTTAAAGAGATGAATGCTATCTAGCATGGAGTAGGTGACCAGAGCTCTTTCTACAGAGGTGAAGTCTAAAGATCAGTGGAAAAAGCAGTATGATGACCTTTTCTCCCTCTTTCACACAGCAAAATAAATGCTAAGAAATTTTCTTTTACCAGCAAATTTATTGTGATCTACCTATTTAAATGACTGCCTTATTAACATTAACCTGTGGTTGCCACATACCTAATGTCTATTATTTCACAGGTTCTCTGTAATATCTAACATCTGTGACAAAAGAAATAAATCTGGGACCCGCAAGAAATAAATGTAATAATAGAGGAAATCAATAATGATTCAAGTGAAATTTTTATTCTAATTTAAGCACACGAGTAGAGCTCAAATTTCTGAAAAGTTCTGTCCATGATTCTTCATGAACTAAGGAATCAAATGTTAACTATTACAGCCCTTACAAAAGTAAAAGCAAGATTTGAAAAACTTACCTACATAATGAAAGGTAAATATATATATATATATAAGAAAAGTAAGGAGCCAGAGTTAACCCGGATTACATGGGGCCGGGGTGGGGATAACATATAATGGCTTTGAGGAGAGCAAAGATCCTACATCTCTCCAGGAACAGAATACCTAGGGATCCCTGCTGAAGACCTTCCAAATCAAGTCTGCTAATTATAACAGAAGCTTCGAAAGTGAACTACAGAACTGTGATTCTCTTTGTCAACTAAGATTTGGAGAAAGTATTTTAAGCTATGAGGATAAATAAAAACTGACAGTGTGCAAAGACAAATCAGTGTTTCTAATGGTGTGAGTCTGTAAAAATTATTTTGGAAGAAAGGGATATGAAAATTCCTTTTGATCAAAAAAGTTAATTTTAGAAGCTCTGGGTTGGCAGAGCTGGTCTCAGGTAGTATTCCAAGGGTTTTCATGGCATTCTACTTCTTTTCTTCCCTCATCATCTACTCAGTCCTCCTCCTCCTTTCCTTCCTTCCAACTCTCTTACTTCATCTGCCCTTTTTGTTTCCCTTCTCCAGTGAATTTGCTGTCTCCTCAGCACTCCTAATTTGCCTTGCTGCCTCCCACATTTTGTCTCATCTCTTTGGAGTTCTGTACCTAATAAAGAAGAAAAAATGGTATTTAACCTTTACTAGGCTCACACTGTGAGCTAGACACCATGCAAAGTGCTTAACAGATGTTTTTCTTGCCCCTCAAAATCATCTGGTATATATTTACCTGCATCTTAAGTGTGAAAACTGAGGCCCCACCATGTTTAATCATATACCCAATATATTACAAACATGGTAAGCTTAAAGTTCCAAACCCATGTCTTCACTCCCAAGAAGCTTGGCGCTTCCACACCCTACCTTACCTCCTTTATGAGCTTGTAGAATGTTGGGCAATTCCCAGGCTGAAAGAGAACCCAAGCTCAAGAGACAATCAAAGAAAGTTGGGGCAAAACTGAGAGCTTTTTTTTTCAAAAGGAAAGCCACATTGATAAAGGAGAAAATCTGGAATCAAGATAGTGGATCATATAATACCTGGTATTTTACAAAATAAAGCAACACTAAAAGCAACTGCTACATCTCTTCTCTCTATGGTGCTGTTTTAGTTTTGTAGCTGCTAAAACAAATATCATACAATTGGGTTGCCCTAACACAGGCATTTATTTGTTCATAAGTTTCAGTGACAAGAAGGCTTGGTTCCTCTAGGGGTTGGTATCTGGTATCTTCTGGCTGGCTACCAACTTTGGGGTTCCTTGGCTTTTCCATCACATGACAATGCACATGGTGGTGTCTTCTCTTTTTCTCTTCTATGTCCCACTGACCTCCAGCTTCTGGCTGCCTCCCATGGTTTTTCCCTCTACATGTCCAATTTTCTTTGCTTATAAAGACCTCAGCCATATTGGATTAAGGCCCATCTCCATTCAGTTTGGGCACACCTTAATTAATAAGGTCCTGTTTGCAAATGGGTTCATGCCCACAGAACCAGGGGTTAGAACCTAAACATGCTGTTTTAGTTTGCTAATGCTGCCGGAAATGCAATATGCCAGAAATGGTTGACTTTTATAAAGGGAATTTATTAAGTTACAAGTTCACAGTTCTAAGGCCATAAAAGTGTCCAAAGTAAGGCATCCAGAGAAAGATACCTTGACTCAAGAAAGGGTCGATGACCTCCAGAGTTTCTCTGTCAGCTGGGAAGGTACTTCGCGGACATCTGTTAGCTTTCTCTCCTGATTTCTCAAATGACTTCCTTGTAGATATTTTCTTTCTGCATCTCTAAACATTTCTCTCTGTATCGAATCTGAAACTTTTCCAAAAATGGTTCCCTCTTAAAGAACTCTGGTAAGTGGATTAAGACCCATCTTAAATGGGTGGAGAAACATCTCCATGGAAACCACCTAATCAAAAGGCCTCACCCACAATTGGGTCAGCCGCATCTCCATGGAAACAACTTAATCAAAAAGATCCTGCCCAAACAATAAATCTGCCCCTGCAAGATTGGCCTGGGAAGAAGAACATGGCTTTTCTGATGTGCACAATAGCCTCAAACAAGCACTCACGCCTTTTGTGGGTGCATGATTCAGTTTCCAATAGGCGCCTTAGCATTTACAAAGCTTTCACATTTATTAACTCATTCCTGAAAACACTAGGCACTAAATGGTTAGTTCTCTTTACAGATAAGGAAACAGATTTACAAGGGTCAAATCACTTAAATTAACCTAAGTTTTCTCATTTCAATGCCCTGTTACCTTCTAGACTTACGATGACATTTGCACACCAATTTGTCCAAGTTTTTTCTCTCCCTTCCCTGCTCTAGTCCAAAAAAAAAAAAAAAGGAGCAAACCCTCTACTGCCCTTTAAGGGTAGAGGAAAAAGAGGAGGCTCTATTACTGGTAAGAGCATCTCATCAGAGGTTTACTTTCTCAGAATGGTTTTCCTCCATGTAATCATGTTTTCAGTTTATAGAAGTTAGCATTGAGAAAGATCCCCTTTTCAGACAATTGTATTCTCAAGACATTCTGTTCAGATATTCCTGGAGCTAAATAAAAGGAAAAGATAAAGGCAGTTTTAACTGTGGAAGAATTAAGACATGAATAAATGTCTCCAAATTACTGTGAACTCTCTTTTCTAGACAAATGTACTTTCAAGAAATCTCTTCAGATGTTCAGAGGACAAATATAATAGATATAAGTAATTTAAGCTGTGGAAGAATTAGGATGTGACAAATGCCTGCTATCTTGCCTTAAATTACTGAATGAACCCATGTTCATCAGAATTTAATCCCTTGAGAGTTGACTCGAATCTGTTAGGTAATCCGAAAGGCTGCCCTTAGTTACGGCCATGTGTTTTGTGAAACCACATCCGCGGTCACGCTGGAAACAGCAGGAAGGGTAGATCATGGGTAGCCCTCTGCCCTCACCCTGCTCACTTAGGGAAAAGGTGAAAAGCTTAGGGAAACCTTCAAGGTTCTGAAGAATTGCTATGCCTCTTTTCCTCTGGTCTGGCCGCAGGGTCCACCTGGCTATTCCTCAAACACTCAAGGCACACTCCACCCAAGGGCCTTTCCTCTAGCTCTGTCCTCTGCTGTGAACACACTTTGCCAGACAGCACCTTGGATACTTCCTCATGTCTTTGCTCAAATGTCAATCCTCGATGATGCAAACCAACCCCCTACAAAACATGCACAGTCCCCTAAACATACACAGAGGCACTTCCCATCCTCCTTACTCTGCCCTACTTTTTCCTATCTATATAGCATTTATCAGCTTCTGAGAATCATCTTATTATACTCATTGTTTATTTTCTGTGTCCATTTCTCCTGACTCTATTAGTACAGAACTCCTTTTTTTTTTCATTGATAAATCTCAAGCACAGAGAAGGCACTCAAGTATTTATTGAATGAATGAGTAGCCCAAATGAACATGACAACCGAGGCATCAAAATACTCTCTGGCAGCAAAAGAGAGTGTGTAAAATTATACAACAATGCACTTGAAAATGGCAAATTGCACTTCCTTTAGAAATATTCTATAATAGCAACCCTGCTTCAGAGCATGGTAACTAAGAGTTTGGGTTTTTTAGTCTGATGAACCCAGACTTGAATTCTTATCCTTGTGGTATCGCTAAACCTCACTTCTCTCTTACATAAAATAGGATTGTAATAACGGTGTCTACTTTGTAGAGTTATTAACATAACTAAATAAGATTCAGTATGTAAAGTGCTTAGCACAGTGTCTGGCACACAGAAAGTTCTCATGAGATATAATAAATTATTATTACGAATACTGTTAATGCCTGAAATTTTAATATACAGACTCATGGACGTGTGCATATCCATTATTACTAAAGTAGATATACAAACCCAATGAAAAGCCATTATTCTTCTAACTCTTCGAATTCAATTTTCACAGCTCATAAAAACTGAACCATGCTCTGGATGAGAGAGTAAAGAGATATAATTGGTACTGCTTGTACAAACCCACTGAAGCCCCACATTTAGTTGCCTGGATGCTTGCTTTCTCTCTGAAATGTCCCTGTCTTTATTTTTCTACCCATATGTCCATTCGTAAATATCTTTCCCTACAGGTAGCCAGCTGTGTCCTACCTAAGCATCAAGAAACAAGATAAGCCATTTAAATACTATTCTTTCTTTGTCCCTAATATGAATCAGAAGGGAAAAATCAAAAGAATGCACATTCTGGGTACCGAATTTAGAGATCATGAACCTTTGAAAAATAACAGAAATTCTCACTTCAATGTGTTTTTCCTCTTTTACTCAAAACAGAAACAATTTGGTACATGTATAATAACCTGCCCCCTTCAAATTAGCTCATCTTGAGGTCCCAAGTGGTTTTTAAAAATTTTATCTAGGTGTCTCCAGGTATTATCTGTAATAATACTCATTTCTTTATAGAAAAATATGCACACATTCAAATGTCTCCTTTGGGTTTGAAACTAATTTTGCACTTTTCTTGGCAGGGGCTGGGGGGGTGGTTAGGAAGAAGGCATAGTGCAAAAGTTATTTTAGATGTGTAGTTATGCAAACCTTTCAACACATCCGCAAAGGTGCCAGCCTTGTCCTTATACCCAGTTTCAGAGCATTTTAGGTGTTCGGCATAATTTGCACTCTTGCTGCAGTACTTTCACTGAAGTTGAGCTTAAAAAAAAAAAAAAAATGTTTTCCTTACCCTGAAACTAGTTCGCCATTTCAAAGCAAAAAGGAACTACTGACAAAAATCTGATGGTGTTTTATCCTCAACTTAAATAGTAACCCTCTTTCAAATATTTACTCCGTCTGGGGGGTTCTGGTTTGAGCGTGTATAGAGGCAAGTATACCCCCTTAAGGAGATAAAATTTCAAGTCTGCAGTTTCCTGGACAAACTTTTAAAACTTCATATTGGAGCGCTGTATCTCTTCCCGGCGTTCCCTGGGAGGCAAATTAACTTTCCCTTCCCTTTCTGTTTTGTCTCTGCTTCCAGTGACAGTGGTGCTGTTTGCAGCTCTGAGGCGGCAGCGGAAAAAAGAGCCTTTGATCATTTCCAAAGAGGACATCCGAGATAACATCGTCAGTTACAACGATGAGGGTGGCGGAGAGGAGGACACGCAGGCCTTTGATATCGGCACCCTCAGAAATCCTGAAGCCATAGAGGACAGCAAATTACGGAGGGACATTGTGCCCGAAGCCCTTTTCCTACCCCGGCGGACTCCACCAGCTCGCGACAACACTGACGTCAGAGATTTCATTAACCAAAGGTTAAAGGAAAATGACACGGACCCCACTGCCCCGCCGTATGACTCCTTGGCCACCTACGCTTACGAAGGCACTGGCTCGGTCGCAGATTCCTTGAGCTCGCTGGAGTCAGTGACCACGGAAGGAGACCAAAACTATGATTACCTTAGCGAATGGGGCCCTCGATTCAAAAAGCTGGCAGATATGTACGGAGGGGAGGACAGTGATAAAGACTCCTAATCCGCTGCCTTTCTGATTTTCCGATGCCACGCTGAAAGATCTGTGAAGCGGCGATTTCTTTATATCCACTGCTCCGTGAAGGGTCCTTCTGCCCGGCCCATTCTAAGAGTCAATGGCTGCGGTTGTGTGGGTCAAATGTTAGAGACTTTTTTCTAGGACACTTTTATGAGCTTCCAAGGGGCAAAGTTTTATTTTCTAGTGCATCCAGTTTAACCAAGTCAGTCCAACAGGTACCGTGCTAAAGGAGAGGATAAGGAGCAGAATTTTCACCTGTTCTCTTAGGGCAAGTGTGGGAAAACGCTCCTTTCCACTGGCCTGGTCTCTTTACCATGGTTCACTGAGTCAGGCCAGATGGCTGCCCCAACTGTACATTTCACATGCTAATGGGGTAAGAAATTGTGCTTTAATGGTAAAATATATATAATTTTAGTAAAAGAGACGAGGGAGCAATAACCGTGAGACCGTTGTTCCCAGCATATCAGCTCACAAGGAGATAATAAAACTAAATATGGGTGTGTATTTCTGTCACAAGGAATTTCAAATGACATTTACCCATTCTGTTTGGTCTTCAAGAATTTTTCTAGCACCAACCACTATTCAAAACATGGAATCTACCAGTGGATTCTCTTCCTCTTAAGGAATGGAAGCAAATTATATTACAGCATTCAAAAACCACAACAGTTTAGTGAGACTTCATTCCTTGACACCTGTTCAAAATGTATTATACATAAGACGTGCATCACATAAGGGGAGAGGGGAAATGGCTAATAATGTTAAGGAAGGAACTATTTAGCATATTTAAAGTTGTGGTCACCAATTGTATCACAGATCACTTGAAATTATTTCAGCCATCAGTAGGCTAATCGCAAATAAGTCTAATTGTTGGAAAAGTTCCAGAATGAGCTTTTCTAAAACAAATTTTACCTCCTTGCTTGTAGTTTTCACCAGTATTATTCTTATATACTTGAAAGTAGAAATTTGAACTACAATAATTCATATTCTTCAGATACTTTACACAAGATTATTATAAATAAGTTAGATTAAATAAAGCTCAAATCCTGCTCTCAAAGTTTGATGGAGAGGTAAAAGCCAGCCTCATTTAAATCTAATATCCCACCCTTCATGTCTGGGAACATCTATACATTTATGTAACATGAAAGATATAGATGGATGACATTGTGATTGCAGTAAAAATCTACATATTACATGTTTGGAAGATGCTTACAAAAGGAAAACGTGGATCCCTTCAACAAAAGTGGTTAAGATCAAAATTAAAATGATAGATGACTTTCAGAAGCATTCATATGTTTTCATTGTTTTTAACTTTGTTTCCATGACAACTCTGCCATCTTTGTCATTGAACTAGTGATAAAGTAATGGTCTCAAACTACAACAGAAAAGGAACGTAGAATCCATCCAGTCTGTTATTTCTCTAATTATGCAATTAGCATCCTAGTCAGTTATTATCCAGAGGACCCAACAGAACTGAACCAATCCTTTTGGCAGGTTCAAACCCTTCCTTTTATCAGGCTTTTCTAATGATCATTGTCATTAGAGTCTTACACTGTTCAGTGATCAGAAATTTCCAAAGTTACTGTAATGAAAGCAACCTTTTTGTTTTTTGAAAACTTTAAAAGCAGACTGTGTATATAGAATATGTATTTAAAATATGCTGCCTTCATTTGTTAGTCCTAAGGATTTATTTTCAATTAATGTTAATTTTCTACAGATAACCTTAGTGCATTGCCATTTGAGGATAATGTCACATCAGCCATGTTTCCTATTTGGAAACACACTGTTGTTTAGTTAAATTTCAAAATAGGCATATTAGCTAGGAAGTAAAGACAGGACCTTTAAAACAAAAGAAATGCAGTATTTTTAGCTACCTATATTATTCCTTGTGTTGTCCTGAATGATTTTCTATTTTGTAATAGACTGCCCTGTATACTAAGAAGGTTTTTGTGCTTGGGCTATTTCCTGCTTATAAGATTTTCTTTTTCTAGTCCTACACACACACACACACACACACACACACAGGAATGCAAACTAAATGCCACATGAGGGCTTCACTGTAATGAATTGATATGTATCATAGTCACTGGTAAGTTTTGAAAAAAAAAAAGATAACTTAGTAGAGTTAAGTAATAAGAATTAGTTATTTATAGCAATAGAACAGCATCTTAACCACATGATTAATTGTAAAATTAGTGTTCTCTATCCTTATGTGGCATGTCGTTGTAACAAATTGAACTAAGAAAGATAGCCCTGGTTTTTGTTTTTGTTTTTGTTTTGTTTTGTTTCCAAAGGCATCCTCAAAAGGCTTCCTTTTGAACCTTTGGCATTAATTGGAATTTCTGACGGTTGGCTATGGCTGCTTCCAGTATTTAAGGATGTTTTCTTTTTCCTTATGAATGAAAGTAAGTCATACTAGAAAAGAATATTTGAGTTGTGAATAGCAGGGTATTCTATCCTACCCTGGAAATGCCACATTGTATTCAGAACAAGTTACTATGACTACAGAAATAACTGTTTATTATCTTACCGCAAAAGCTGATGATAAGGTTATTTTCCAAGAACTTGGATACTTTTTGAGACTCAGGGTGAATATTTAGCACTAAGGTCCTTCAAATTATCAAATTTGACTCTGATGTCTTCAAAACAATAAGAGCCACCCACAAGGTCTCACTTCCTTCCCACCAATGTATCAACTCAAACACCATTCCTTGTGCATACTTGTCCTTTTATTTTTTTTACATGCTAGAACCCAGACCAAGATTGCTGAAAGAGTGTTGGAGAAAACTAGTTTTCATCTCAGCTGTCACACTGTCTCTTTCTTGATATTAGCTGTTGGTGATGAGAATGATGAAAAGAGAGGGGCGCAAAGTAACATATTACTATTCGCCTGAAGTGCTGAAAAACAAAAATTTGTGGAATACAAGCAGATCGTTTTGTGGGTTGTTTCAAGGATGCGGAGACCTTTCTGAAAATTTTTGTTGCACTCTATTCAAGAAGGAAAATTTTCTTCAAACGACAAAGATGTGTTCAACAATAAGCTGAAAGTCAAAAAACTTTTAGTCATTGGCCATAAAAGATTAAAGCGGGCAGGCCATGGTGGCTCAGCAGGCAAGAATGCTTGCCTGCCATGCCAGAGGACCTGGGTTCAATTCCGGGTGCCTGTCCATGTAAGAAAAAAAAAAAGGGATTAAAGCACCTTGGCCTCATGTCCACTTTCTGTTAAAAGGCCTGGAAACATTCATACTCTAGTAAGTAAAAAAATCAAATGAAAGGGAAAGATAGTTCCACAGAATTATAAGAAAAGGAATCTGGGCATGGCAAATATATATCTGCTTTGTTTTGTCTTTCCTGAAATTTTCTAGCTTTATTGTACGGGTGCATAAAGGGAGGTTCAAATTCAAACTGACTGCATTTTCAGATGGAACAAAACCTGGTAATTCAATTTTAACTCCATATTTCCAAAAGTGTGGCTCACTTTTCATTTTCAGCTCCCAAACAGTGATGCAAAAAGTTTAAAAAAAAAAATAAATCCCCATCTTAGAGGCATCCAAATTTTATGGATCCAAGTTAA
The DNA here is from genome assembly GCF_023851605.1 of Tamandua tetradactyla. Taxonomy (NCBI): domain Eukaryota; kingdom Metazoa; phylum Chordata; class Mammalia; order Pilosa; family Myrmecophagidae; genus Tamandua; species Tamandua tetradactyla. The sequence continues at coordinate 80,797,990 of NC_135335.1, forward strand.
CTGTAGAATGTTTCCATTACTTACATACTATTGAAGTACGTAAAATTTAGGTGCCCTGATTTGCTGAGCTTTGCCTTTAAAATGACCATTTCAGTGAGATTATTGATATAAAAACTTTGAGTTGGGCACTCCTGGATTCTGTATACTTGAGGTCCATAAAATCCTATGCAGTTGAAAGGAGAGAAAAGAATTGATTCCTGAGAACAAACTAAATGTTTAAATTAGGTGCTCTGTCAGCTAAATTCATTTTCCCCAGGACCAGAACCATCAAATAAGTTCTTTTATCCCTAGTCAGTATATTTGAAGTGATGGAATTACTTTGGAAGAACTCTTTAGAAAGTCATGATTCCCACTATTTTGAAAGGTACTCTCTGTAAAGGATCGTTTTAGTGTAATTTTATTTTTTATATTTTTATCTAGATGACATCTTTTTTGGGTGTGATATTGTGGCAGGGGATTCAAAAATCCAAGCTGCCCATTGTGTTTAAATTAACACTACAACTTGACCTTCTTTATCAGATTATAAGAGTAAAAAGCTTTATCACTTAGTAAATTGGTCTCAGGAAGATGAACTATTTCCTAAGCTCTGACAAGCAGCTTTTTTTTCCGAAGAATATAGAATTCGAGTCTGGTCTCCTTAAAAAATTCAATGACTATTATGGTTGCAGCGTTTTTAATCTCCCTTTGGCATCTTTATGGAATAATTTTCTAAGGGGATAATGCTCTGCTAAATATAAAATACCAGACCTCAACCACGTTTAACATGGAGGCCAATACCCTCTTAGAAAGCAAATACATGGACTCACACACTTACTCAAAGTTAATAAAGAAATAGCTCATTTTTAAAGCCAGAAGTTTATGGTCTCTGCATCGTCAATTTAATTTAAGCATTGCTGAGACAATCTTTAATCTACTCCCCATTTTGTAATACCTGACTTATGAAGCATTTTCATTTTTAAATTGGGGGTGGGGGGAACGTTAGCTCAACAGAGCCAGTAGGAAGATGAAAGTGCCGAAAGGAGGTCAAATGGAAACAAAGGCTATTACCCGCTGTATTTCAGACTGGACTGAGGCACTTAGCCGGAGAGCCACTGGGTTATTAGATTAATTTCAAAAGAGCTTTTACAAGTTGCTTAATTTCATTTTTTTTTTTAAAAACCCACGGACCACGAACTCAAATTTCACCTCAAATGGGGTTAATTTGACAAATGAGGCCTGGACCCAGCCTTGCAGAAAAAGCATTCCACATTTATAATGAGCTCTTGGCCTTCCTTGTGAGACTACATACACTATTTATGTAAATACGTCTGGAGGCACTTCCTGTACGCCTTTAGTTTTCTATGATCTATTCATTTAGTGTTTATTAAAGAATCCCATGTATAGAATTAGTAGGCATTCCGGGGGCATGTTGTGTGGCAAACGTAAAGTCCATCTGCTCGCAAGGGACGTTTCAAACTCACTGTTTTGTTCCGTTGCGATTCTTCTCATTGCTTTGGAAGTAAACAGCGTTATAATAGGCCTTATTAAAAAATGCTATGTGCGTCTTCGGTAGTAGCAGGCTAAGACAATTTGGCATTCTCCTGCTGTGATTTGTGATTTTTAAAGCCAGAAAATAAAAGTTTTGGTATTGTTTGTTTTTAATTAAAAGTACTCGCAGGTATAAATTCAAGCTGCTGCCACCCTTGAAGTTTCACTGGCTGAAGTACTCAGTTCATGTCATTTTCCTCAGTCACATTCGTGTCTCCAGCAACAAGAACGCCTGCTGGAAACAATCACTGCTCAGCATTCATCAACATACCTTGTTAGGGAGATTCTCATAACCTCACAGTTTACATCAGACGGTCTTCTCTGTATTAAAGAACAGGATTGAGACAGTTACCTTTAGCTCAGTGTTGGCCGGGCTTTTTGTTGTAGTCAGATGGCAAATACACACCCCTGGAAATGGTTTCTTTTCTTTTGTTTTGTTTTCTTAGACTTATGAATTTGAAAAGAATGCAATTTAAAAAGTGACTTCTCACAAAGAGTAAATATGCCTTTTGCAAACCAATTTTTGTAACGTTATTTATACGATATTACTTAATAAACTGTTTTTTTCTAACTTGTTTTTATTTTTTTCAATTCTCTCAAACTATTGTTTGTAATTACAGAGACAGACAAATACACCTGCTGAGGCACACGTTATCTTTCTGGATCTGCTGTTTTAATCGCTCAGATAGTTAACTAAAGCCACTTGCTATATAATAATTAGCATGTAAACAATAGCTTCTCCCAGCCAGCAGTATATAATGTTGGCACTGCCCTGCAGGCTTCTTACTGCTGGGACATCAAGAATTATATTGTTATTTATGGAATTGCTGTGTTAAGAAGAAAGCTGTCTAGCCTCATGGTAATTGCTTTGGATAAAACGGGCAGTTCTATATTTTTGCCCATCCCAAATCACCATCCATTATTTCTCTCCCATAAAAAAAACTGTCTATGGATTTCTGATTTAAGAAAGAAAAAACAAGAGCCAGACCAGAGGGAATTAAGAATAAAATCCTTCTAGCATTCTGATTCTATGAGTAAATAAAGAGTTCTTAGTGTATCCAGACCTATAATATTTCACATGCTTGTTCTTTTTTAAGCTGCCTCTTATTTCTACAGAGGGCATTTCATAATTTTTTAACTGGGAGAATTCATAGCTTTGCAAATGAGATTTTCATTTATTCACTCATTTGTTCAAAATATATTAGACACTCCACTGCATTCAATAGTAAGCTAGCTTGTTATATTTTCTCTTCTCCCCAGAAGCTCATGGTCCAGAAGATGGCATGCAAATGTCTTAAGAAATGAAGATAGAAGTGTTCTCAGAGTTTATAGGAAGGAAAACCTGTGTGGGAGGCTTAGGAATTAGTGGGATTGAGATAAAAGAAATTAAAAAAAAAAAAAAAGGCATTCCAGAAAGGATAGCATGGAAAACAGAAAAGAGACAGTTATCTAAGCAATACAATGGATCTGAGCTGAAGTCCCTAGAAGTACCCGGTTTGGAAAAGTCAGGTGACACCAAAACATGGAAGAACACAAATGCCAGATCAGTTGTTTTTATTGTTGTTGTTGTTTAGCTTTTGTTCTTTGCCATTCAGTCTAAAGTTAACTTGGTAGGAAACAGAAACCCATGGAAGGGAATGCTGCAATTAGACATGTACTTTTTGAAGGATATGCACACTGTATAGTATTGTACACAATTGTTCTAGTTTGCTAGCTGCCAGAATGCAATATACCAAAAGCAGAATGGCTTTCAAAAAGCAAAATTTAATAAGTTGCTAGTTTACAGTTCTAAGGCTGAGAAAATGTCCCAATTAAAGCAAGTCTGTAGAAATGGCATCTGGAGAAAGATACCTTGGTTCAAGAAGGCCAACGACGTTCAACATTTCTTTCTCAGCTGGAAGTGCACATGGCAAACATGGCGGCATTTGCGGGCTTTCTCGTGGCTCTACCAAAAAGGGACTCTCTCCAAAATGTTTCCTCTTTTAAAGGATTCCAGTAAGCAACTCCACCTTCAGTGGGTGGAGACACACCTGCATGGAAATCATCTAATCAAAAGTTACCACCCACAATTGGGTGGGTCACATCTTCATGGAAACAATCAAAATGCTCCCACTCAGCAATACTGAATGAGGATCAAAGCGCATGGCTTTTCTGAGGTCCACCACAGATTCAGACCAGCACATTCCACCCTTTGGACCCCAAAAAGACATGTTCTTTCCAAATGCAAATTACATTCATTCCATAACAATATCAGAAAACCTTAAACCTTTCAGTAGCAATACAAATGAAGTACCAAATTAGAGACAGTATAAAATCTCATCGAGTCAGTTACAGGCATGGTCTGTCCTAAGGCAAAATTCTCTCCATTTGCTCTGGACCTTTGAAAACACATAACAAGTTATTTGTTGCCAACATACAAAGGAGGAACATTCATAGGATACATATACACATTTCCATAGGGAGGAAGGAACACAGGGGTCACCGGACACATACAGTTTCGAAAACCTGCAAGGCAAAGTCCATTAGATTTCAAAGTCTGAGAGTCATTTATCCTCAGGGCTTCTGAAAGTGGCAGTCCCACCCTTTCCAAGGGCCTACACAGAGGCTTCCCTCTCTCCGAATACAATCTTGGAGGACACTGGGGAGACCACCTTTTTCTCGGCTCCATCCTCTCCTTGCATTGGGGCTGTACCCGGGCTCGCTGTCATCTCTGGGGCACACACTCAACCCCTCCATGTGGTGGCAGCCAGGCTCTCTCTAAACCCCAAGGAAGGTGCTTCACCCTCTCCAAGGCCTGAGGTGGCATGACTCTTCCACTGCAATGAGGTAGATGGCCCATCCTCTGCCTTCGGGGCAAACTCACCCTCTCCACAGGCTTGGGTAGGTCCACTCTCCTGGCCCCAGGCTTCTTGACTTCAGACCTCAGCCTCCACGATTTTGCCTCTGAAGTTATTTTTCCTCCAATGTGTCCCTTCTCTGAACCCCTCCATCCAGACTAGCAGCAGCTCTATTTATACAGGTCCCACAGCACTCTAGTTGGCTTTCTATGGAGTAGCCTTGGATCATGTCCATCAGACATAAGGCTTTTCCACAAATCCTTCCTGGAAAACTCCATTTCCAATCCTGGCTCTCTCTGGTTGAGATGAGATGGTTGACTGGTTCCACATCTGGTCAAACCCTCACATGGAGCACTGTTCTCCGGGGTCTGCCTTTCTGGAGGCCCATAATTTTCCAAGACATCAATTTCTGGTTTCCTTGTAAGTTCAGTTTCCAGCTTTTCGCTCTCCTGTCACATTTCACTATAAGCTGCAAGGAGAAACCAAGCTGCATTTTCGACATTTAATGTGGAGATCTCCTCTGCTAAATATCTAAGTTCATGGCTTTTAATATCTGCCTTCCAGCTAAAGCCAATAGTCAATTTTGCCAGATTATCTACCACTTTAAAACAAGGGTCACCTTCCTTCCAGTTTGCGAAAACACGTGCTTCGTTTCTGTCTAAGGCCTCATCAGAGGTATCTTCAGAGTCTACATTTCAACCAACAGTCTCTTCAAAACATTTTAGGTCTTCTCCATTAAGCTTCTCACAACCCTTCCAGAATCTTCCCCTCATTCATTTAAAAAGCATGCCAACATGTTTGGCAAACAGCAGCAGCACCCCACTCTCAGTACCAAAATCTGTTCTAGTTTGCTAGCTGCCAGAATGCAATATACCAAAAACAGAATGGCTTTTAAAAAGTGAAATTTAATAAGTTGCTAGTTTAAAGTTCTAAGGCTGAGAAAATGTCCCAATTAAAGCAAGTCTATAGAAATGTCCATTCAAACGCATCTGGAGAAAGATACCTTGGTTCAAGAAGGCCAACGACGTTCAATGTTTCTCTCTCAGCTGGAAGGGCACATGGCAAACATGGCGGCATCTGCTGGCTTTCTCGTGGCTCTACCAAAAAGGGACTCTCTCCAAAATGTTTCCCCTTTCAAAGGATTCCAGTAAGCAACTCCACCTTCAGTGGGTGGAGACACACCTCCATGGAAATCATCTAATCAAAGTTACCACCCACAATTGGGTGGGTCACATCTTCATGGAAACAATCAAAATGCTCCCACCCAGCAATATTGAATGAGGATCAATGGGCATGGCTTTTCTGGGGTCCACCATAAATTCAGACCAGCACAACAATGAAATATGTCCCTAGAGCCATATACCACCTCCCTGCCCCCCCCCGACTCAGCACACACACACACACACACACACCTGCCAGGGCTGTGGCATGCCTGAGGTGAAGACAGAATAAGCAGAGTCTGCAGAATGCTAGAAAACTTTCCTGACCCTTTGGGAACATAGGCAGTGGGCAATGCAATGTCTAAGGACCTAGTTCAGAGAAGTGGTCTTCTGCAAACATCTAGACAGGTTAAACTGCCCTTTCCCATCGCCATAATAAACAACCTCCCATAATGATTATTGGGATTTGAGTAATTAACCTTAGCTGCTGCAATAGACAGTCTGTCTTGCAAAGTCCAAGGTGGTTTCTGGGTCTTTCTTCCTCTTGTGACTCGGGCGTTTGGAATACACTGCCTCAAAGGTTATTGTCACAGGAAAGAAGAAGGAGCCAAATTCCCACAAGCAATGTGTATGTGCAGTAGTTAGGTTCAGGTCCCAAACTGGCCAGGTGATGGTGCCAAGTTAAGTCATCAGCACGTGAATTTCATCCATGGCTGATTATATCTGCAGTCACCTAAAAGGACTGCCTTCCACAATGAGTGAGGTTTAAAAAGAAAGCTCAGCAGAGCTGGGCACAACCCAGCACACATCAGCTCAGCACTTGGAGCCAACTCAGACCCAGATGTTTGGAAATGCAGAAAGGAAATTTCCTGGGAAAAGCCATTTGAACCCAGAAGCAGGGAGAGAAGCCCAGGAGGCATTACTATGTGCCTTATCAAATCAGTAAATTTGTAGCTAAGTAAATCCCTTTCTAAAAGCCAGCCCATTTCTGGTGTATTGCATTCCAAGAGCCTAAACAGATTAAAACAGTTTTGGTACCAAAGAAGTGGGGTCCTGCTGCGTTTGTAAATACCAAACATGTTGAAATGGCTTTTTAAAAGGATAAGGGGAGAATTCTGGAAGAATTCTGAGCAGCTTGACAGAGAAAACCTAGATTGCTTTGAAAAGACTGTTGGTGGAAATATGGACTCTAAAGATACTACCATTGTAGATTGGAAGGAGGGTGAACCATTATTTTGAAGTAGCAGGAAGTTTGGCAAAATGGAATCCTGGTGCTAGATGGAAGGGAGAATTTAAATGTGGTGATCTGGGATACCAGGGGGGAGAAATTTCCAAGCTAAATGTGAAGGAAGTAGCCTGATTTCTCCTTGTAGCTTATAGTAGAATGCAACAAGAAAGGGATAGGATGAGGACTGACCTTTTGGGTGCAAAAAAAAGCAGAAATTGGTGGTTTTCTTTCATTCCAAGTGTAGTTGAGTGTTCACCACTGAGATTTGGGAACAGCATTCTGGTCTTGGGATTGTCAAAAGTTAAGAATAATTAAGGAAAACATCTCAGTCTGCCAATATAATTAACTTACATCTTAGTTATCAATCTGAATCAGCAAGCATATACGTCTTTGAAAATTTCAGGTATTAATATCAGCTTGGCTGAATGATCTCCTCTCAGTGATAATTCTGAACCTTTACATTCATTCTGCAAATACTGTTTGAGAAGCCAGGCATGGATCAAGATGATGGGGATACAGAGGTAATCAGCCTGATCTGTGTGTAAACTTCCATCAAGGCCTGCCAAAATTTAACCTCCCATTATTAATATAAGTGAACTAAATATTTTGTATTGAATGACACCTTGATTCTTTACATCACTTTCCTAGGAAAAAAACTCAATACTTTCCCAAATATACCATGAATAGATATGACTTTTTTAAAGAAGTAGATTGTCTCCCACCTCTCTATATAGTATACTTATTCCTTTTGTAAAATGTCTCCCTTGACACATTAGATCATCTTTATTGCTTCCTGAGCAATTTAGTCTCAAAAATTTAACTTTTAAAGGCAAGTATGTCTTGTTTGTACATTGGTAAGAAAATGTCTCCTTATAGTTGTAAAGGATAGGTTTTATTAAAGCTTTTAACTTTGCTTAGCTGCCTGATAATAATGCCTTACTTTATACAGCACTTAAGAAATAATTATCATATGTATTACTTAATTCTCACAATGGCCCTGCATAATCAGCTGGGTCCTGCCCATTTCACAAACAAGGAAAGTGGAGTTATTTGCTTATTAACCAAATTATTATTTTCTCAAGTGATTCCTATTATAAAGTTATTTTTTTAAAAAAACAGTATTTCCAAGTAAAAAATATCCTCAAGAAACATAAAATTTGTGCTCGCTTCGGCAGCACTTATACTAAAATTGGAACTATACAGAGAAGATTAGCATGGCCCTTGCACAAGGATGATACGCAAATTCGTGAAGCATTCCATATTTAAAAAAAAAAGAAACAAAATTCCACCCAAGACTGCAAAAGCTCTAAGTGATTATATAAAAATAATCTTAACAATATTGATACTTCAAACATCAAATTTTGGTAAGCCATCTGGAAGGTGGCAAAGCCTTATAAGAAGAGGAGAAGAGAATTAGGACTTCCTATTACTCTGTAGGAGATTCAGATTCCCTGACTGAAGGAGAAAGAAGACTTACCCTGGCTGTAAGCACCATCAAATCCAGTTCTCCACCCTCACAGTCTGGTATACCTGGTGCCCCAGTGAAACCCGCTGCCCAGTTAGGCGGAAGCCTACGTGACAGAGCACAACCACGCACCTTTGGTTACATGCTAAAAGGAATAGATCTTTCCTTGTGTCTCTCTAACAGAACTTAATTTCTGGTTTTGAACCCTGATTCCTGTAGGCAACAGAAACTCAACTTTGGTCATGGTATGATTTCTTTCCACAACCTTTTGCTAATATCACAGCTTAAGTTCTCGGGGGGCCAAAATAGTGTCAAGATTTGGGGTTGGAGGAAGACAAGGCAGAGTCAGAACTTAAAGCTGACCTGTTGAAGGAACTGGGAGGAGTAGAAAAACGGGCCACCTTATATTCCAGAAAATACAGTCATTCTCTGTCTTAAGAGATTTCCACCCATCACAAAATGGGAAGACTGATGTTTATTGATCGGAAATATTTTTTATATTATTGTAATTATTTCCCATTCACAGAAACTCAAGATCAAAAGCTTAAGAAAGAAATCTAATTCTTCCTTAGCTTATGGTTTTGGCAGAGATTCAAAAAGAGCCGAAAGTTACCTCTGAATGTCAATATTTCAAATTTAATGCTGATTTATTAGTTTTCCTATGTTTTACTATCTCTGAGCATTATAAAAATGTATTCATTTATAGTATTAAATAATATATTAAGATTGAGCCTGTCTGCAACTATTACTGAACAGCTAGCTCTTAAGTGAAGACTACTTTACTACCTACTTTATATGTAAAATACAATTTTTCTTTATCATAAATCAAGAAGATTATGGCAAAATATTTTCTGATTTGTGAACACGTGTATAAGAAAAAGCCTGTAAGGTTCTAGAAATTAAGTCACAATTGAATATATATTTCACAAACAGTTTGTACTGAAAACAATAAATATGTTAGATAAAGATTTCCACCTCCCTTTGGATCCAAAGAAATAAATCTACCTTAAAAGAACTTGGCAAAATAATACCAAGAATTGAATACAAAGCAAGTGAGAAAAGGCTGAAGAGCAGATTTATCGTGACATTAGGACTTAAGCTGGACCTCCGAAGAAGTGCTAGAACCTACTGCAAAAGTCACTGAATGCCTCTCTAAAATGCGAATGTCTTGGTACTACTCCAGAAAGCATCAGGGCTATTTTATGTACTTTACAGGCATCACGCTTTCCTAATGTTAAAGGCCCAGCCACATCAAATCAAATATGTTAAAATACACCCACACTTTCCCTAGAATACATGAATTAAGTTGCAGTTTGCTAATTTACATAATATTTTTGCACACACCATTAAACTTTCATTAATTTTATTTTTGCAATTTTCTTTTCGTAGTTTGAAGTCATTTTTTTTTAATTTATGTGTTGTTAGGATGCAAATCATCTGAAAGTGACTTCATACTACATGGATTGTGCCTAACATTTTAAAAGACATCATGGAAAAAGTGAGGATGGAATTTGGGATATCTGCATTTATTAATAAATTAAATCTGCCGTGATTCTTATGCACACCAGGATTGAAATGGAGGCCAAGCTGTTGAGGTAGGAAAGCCAAAGGCATGCTCATAAAACTGTGGGTAGTTCAGTCTGATTAGCAAAGGTTTTCAAAGGGATAAGGGAGGGAAGTTCTAATATTTTTGCACATCCCTTTCAACTTTCATGTACCTATTGGATGCAAAGCATGTACTTGTCCAGCTAATGATAAAGGGATTAAAACAGGTGCTTTCTCTTGAAAAGGTTGCAAGTTTCCAATTAAAATTCCAAGAGTAGTTCATACGCATTTATTTAAAAACCTCAGGTGAGGCTCCCTCCAACCCCCACCTTTTTTTTTCCGGACCTTTTCTGGCTACTTTCCCTGTATGTGTCAGTCAATAAGAAAATAATTGAAATCCCTCTAGAGTTGATTCACTAGTCTTCTTAAGCATTTGCTTCTATTTCTCTCTTTTAAAAAACAGCTCTTATTCTATGAGCCTCAGCTGGGGAACTCCTCCTCTCCCAGGGCCCAATCAACGTTCCACTTCCAATTAGCTTAATTGGAAGAAGACAACCAAATTTCCAATTAAAGTTCTAAACAAGCTATTAGAGCAGACTATTCTTTTTTTTTTTTTTTGCCTTTTCAGTAAGAGCTCTCCTAATAGTCATTTTTTAAAAGGTAAAGATCCTTAAAGGAGAAAAGGTGAGCACAATCAGATCAATTACAGCTGCAAATCATTCCTCCTAATAAAGCTAGGTCTTTAACTTATGTGTTAGGAAGCAAGCCATATAATCATTCTTTTTTATTTTTATTTTTATTTTTACTAAATTAATATGTATATTGTTTAGAATGTCAAAGAGCACGTCAAAGCGTAGACAAAGATGGCAATTCCCATTCCATCCCCATTTCCTTTCCCCGAAGGCAATTCCTTTAAGCTCCTCTAGATATTTCTTCTAATATTTACTTCCATATTTATAAGTAACATGCTTCTATTTGGTTGAATCGTAAGAGATGGCCAATATGTGGGTGAAAAGCAATCGACAAAAAAGTTAGAATGGGTATAGCCCAAAATACCCCTAAAGAGTGGGGGGAAAGATCAAAGATGATGGTGGAGTTATACAGAGAAGGTAGGGTTAATAAATGAGTATGAGTGCTAAATCATTATACTGATATTTCTTTTAGTCTCCAGTATATTAAAGTAGCTAAAGGTAAAAACCCAAAATTGTGGAATTGTAACCCATACCAAACTTTGAAATCTATTCTACAATTAATTGTTGCAAAATCATTTTAAATTTATTGCTTTTTTGTATATATGTTTATGCTGGTTTGAAAGTATTATGTACCTTAGAAAAGCCATGTTTTAATACTGACCCAATCTTGTCAGAGCAACTGTTTCTTTTATTCCTGATTCAATACTGTAGAATGGAAAGTTTCGATCAGATTATCTCCATGGAGATGTGACACGCCCAACTGTGGGTGTAATATTTTGATTAGGTAGAGATATGACTCCACCCATTCTACATGAGTCTTGATTAAATTACTAGAGTCTTTAAAAGGGGAAACATTTTGCAGAAATGACAGAGATGGCAGAAGTCTCAAAACTGACAGAAACTTTACAGCAGAGCTGACATAGAAGTGGATATGTGGAGAACAGAGACACAGATGTTTGGAGATGCTTGGATCCCGGCAGATGTTGTATGAGATGTTAGACAAGCCAGAACCTAGAGAGAGCCAAAAGAAGCCAAGAGATGAAAACCAATTCCAGAGAAGCAAAATGAGGAACCCCGACAGGAACAGAGGCTGACGTTAACAGAGCCCAGGAGCAAGGCACCAGCAGATGCCAGCCACGTGACTACCCAGATGACAGAGGGGTTCCACACCCATCAGCCTTCCTTGAATTAAGGTATCTTTCCCTGGATGCCTTAGTTGAACATTTTTATAGGCTTAGAACTGTGAACTTGCAACGTTATTACATTCCCCCTTTTAAAAGCCATTCCAGTTCTGGTATATCACATTCTGGCAGCTTCCAAACTAAAACAATATTAATTTTCACAAAAAAGAAAAAAAAAGTCAATTGTGATGATACATGCACAGCTACATGATGATATTGTGAGCCATTGATTGTACACTTTGGATGATTACATGGTATGTGAATATATAATATATATCAATAAAAAATTATTACTGATACATGACAAAAAAAGCAGTCAACATCAGCAATTTCAGATGGTTCAGCCTAACACTACTATTTCTTTGGTTTATGTTTTTGAATATTTTCTGTGAACGTCCCACTATGGAAAGTAAAGATTTAGATTTATCACAATATGCCATACACACGTGCATGCTTCTTCTTTTCCCTGATTCTTCCCATATAGTTACAGCACCATTTTTGGCTTCATATTCAGAGTTTAGATTATTATCCCTGTGTAGATATTGTCCATAACTGAGCCTTATAGTGTACTATAATTTCACTTCTTTTCTTGTACAACTTCATTTTTTGCCACTTCTTTAAAATTGCTTAGTTTTCTATATACTTTGCATAATTCAATTCCAAACTTCCTAGCTTCCCAATCATGTAAAATAATCTATCAGTTTCTCTTTTGCTTGCAATAGCACTCAGAAACTCCCCACTTCTTTGATGTCATGAATAATTTTATTTACATTTTCTTCTGTTGCCTGCTGCTTGTATCTATTTTTTCTGAGTTTCTTTTCTAGGTTTGTTTTTTCTTGCACATTAGAAATCTTCCTTAAATGTTTGGTGATCCTTAGCTGTCTATTCATATTCAATAATGAGGTACTGAAAAGTTAATTAGGTGACTGAAGGACACTGGTGGTGTTATTGGGGCAAACAAAATGTCAGCCTTTGCAAATCTTTTGTCATGAGTTAGTCACCTTTCACTGAAAGGATTCCTCCAATCTCCTTCCTGAGGATATAATCCTGACTACCGACATTTAGCACAGGGAAGGAGGAGGGATCTTTTTTTTTTTATTAATTAAAAAAAAATTAACTAACACAACATTTAGAAATCATTCCATTCTACATATGCAATCAGTAATTCTTAATATCATCACATAGATGTACGATCATCATTTCTTAGTACATTTGCATCGATTTAGAAAAAGAAATAAAATGATAATATAGAGAAAAAAATAAAAAATACAAAAAATATATATAAAAAAACTATAGCTCAGATGCAGCTTCATTCAGTATTTTAACATAATTACATTACAATTAGGTAGTATTGTGCTGTCCATTTTTGAGTTTTTGTATCTAGTCCTGTTGCACAGTCTGTATCCCTTCAGCTCCAATTACCCATTGAGGAGGGATCTTAATGTTCCAAAATTGATTTTCACTTACTCTATACTCTGTGCTCATCTGCACCTGTTTTTCCTGAAACCTGTCTGATTCAGCTTTGCCAGAGTAAACCTCCTGCCTTATGCTAGGGAAAAAGTAACCTGACTATGAAGGGTCAGGGTAGGGAAGAGAACTTGGGTTCTAACTGCTCCTGAAACAGATTTAGGGCCAATTTTAGCCATACCCCACACCCTGGTGATCAGACGTACCTGACACCTCTAATTCTTCACCTTGTCTGAATTTTACATTATTAAACAGCTTGTTTCTTATTGAAGTTCCACCCCTTTGATGGAAATTAAATTTCAGTTTCTGTTCTGCTATGTAGGTTGCCATTCATTTATCCCACTTTGGCTTTATGGACTTTTATTGAAGTCACTCAACTGGAATTCATCTCCTTATCCATTCTCATTGTTCTGTGGACTTTTAGTAGAGTTTCAGGAGGGAGGATGTGAAGGCATGCATTCCATCCAACATGTTATCCAGAATTTATATGTTCCTATATTCATTCAGTTAATGGTTATCAATAAATATTAATTGTGGTAGATACATGGAACAGTTGGCCCTGGCCTTATCTGGCCAGGAGTCCTGGTCTTTGACTTGCCAAGACAAAGAATTGAAGCTAGAGTTAAAGTTGGGAGAGCAAGGTGATTTGTTAAAAGCAGCAGAATGTTGAAAATAGGTGGTCATTCATATTTTAAAACTTCTAACTTCTGTGTGAGACTAAAGCAAGAAATGTTTATTTTGTGCAAAATTTATATTTTGACTAGTAAGTACATCTCCTAGTTTAACTTATATGGACAATTTAATTGAATACCATAAGTACATGGAAGCTTGAATAAGGCATGAGATTTTGTGGGTTTGTCCAGGTTAGTATGATGCTGCGATAAGTCCCATTGTGATTTGAACACTGAATAAAGAAGTATTTGCAAAGTTCCTGAGGGGGAATGGGGAGAAAGGGGGAAAAATTCAACTTACCCATTTGGAGAATTCCTGATATTCTCCCAACCAGTGAGGACAACCAAATCAATAGGCTGAGCCCTCACTCTTGGAGTTTGCCCTCTCAAACTTATCCTGCAAAGGATAGGCTAAGCCTACTTCAAATTAGGCCTAAGAGTCTAATTTGAAAGCCTCTTTTGTTGCTCAGATGTGGACTCCCTCTCTCTCAGCCAACATGACAAGTGAACTCACTGCCCTCCCGGCTCTACGTGGGACATGACTCCCAGGAGTGTAAACCTCCCTGGCAACATGGGACAGAAATCCTAGGATAAGCTGGGACTCGGCATCAAGGGATTGAGAAAATCTTCTTGACCGAAAGGAGGAAGAGAGAAATAAGAAAAAATAAAGTGTCAGTGGCTGAGAGATTTCAAACAGTGGACAGGTTGTCCCGTAAGTTATTCTTACACATTATACAGATATTCCCTTTTTAGTTTATAGTGTATTAGAGTGACTAGAGGGAAGTACCTGAAACTGTAGAGCTGTGTTCCAGTAGTCATGTTTCTTGAAGATGACTATATAATGATAGAGCTTTTGCAATGTGACTGCGTGATTGTGAAACCTTGTGTCTGATGCTCCTTTTATCTATGGTATGGACAGATGAGTAAAAAATATGGATAAGAAATAAATAATAGGGGGAACAAAAGTTAAAATAAATTGAGTGGATTGAAATACTAGTGGTCCATAAGATGGAGGGATAAGGGGTATGGCATGTATGAGTTTTTTCTTTTTACCTTTTTATTTCTTTTGCTGGAGAGATGCACATGTTCAAACAAATGATTGTGGTGATGAATACACAACCATGTAATGATATTGTGAACCTTTGATTGTAACCATGTCAAGAATGTTGTTGTTTACAATAAAAATTAAAAAAAAAAAAAAAAAGCAGCAAGTAAAGACAGTAAGAAATACATCCAGAAGAAGGACAGGCTCAGTTGGTGAAGAACCAGGCTGGCCCCAGTTACAGTTTAGCTCAGGGTTTTATGGGACCAGCTCATGGTAGTATTGCACACATGTTTACTAGGAGCCTTTCTTGGGGTTTTTCCTTTGTGGTTTTGCTTCTTTCTTTAACAGCGTGTTCTGACACACTTAGCTTAATTTAACCATTTAACCATCCGTTAAAGGTGGAATGTTCTGACTGCAGTTTGCTCAAGTTAACCATCCATTAAAGGTGGTTTTATCCAGATGGGTCCCTGGTCCAGATAAGTCCTGGAACCTGGCCCAACCTCTCCAGAACATCAGACAGTTCCACCCGCCACTCCATATTAGTGACAGACCCTTCCAATATGAAAAATTTAGAATCGCCATAGCCCAGACACCCCTAAAGAGAGGGATGGAAAGATCAAAGGTCATGGTAGAGTTATATAGTGAAGATAGGATTTAACAAATGAGTTTGAATGCTGAATCATTAAACTGATATCTCTTTTAGACTCCAGTATTTTAGAACAACTAGAAGTAAAAACCTAAAATTGTGAGATTGTAACCCAGGTCAAATTCTGAAATATGTTCTACTACTAATTGTGGTGCTGTGCTTTGAAATTTATAGCTTTCTTGTGTATACATTATTGTCCACAAAAAAAAAAAAGGAAGGAAAAAAGTCGACTGTGATGATAAAAAAAAAAAGTATTTAAGCCCTCTGGTTCCCTATATTCTAGAGCAGCTAGAAGGGAAAATATGAGAAGATCGTATGGTAACCCATGACAAACTCTGGGATCTGTCCTGTAACTACTTGTTGAAGAGTACTTTGAAAACTATTGTTTTTTTACTTCCTTGCTTTGTATATATGTTATACTATACAAGAAAAATGTTAAAAAGTAAAAAAAAAAGGTGGTTTTAGCCTCCTGGGGGTGGCTCTGAGGTGGTCCCCTTTTTCCCATGTGATGGACTCATAACTTTCTAACTACCTAACAGGACTACAACTTTGAACAAGATAGACGACATGGGATTCACAGCCTAGCAGGAAAAACAGATAATTAGATAAGGAGCTATAATTAAGTGCGATGATAGAAGTATGGGGGGTATGAACACATATCAAGGCTTCTGAGCAGAATAGTGGTTATGCTAAAATGCGAAAAAGCATCAGCAGGAGGTGAGGGAAGGAACATCAAACAAAATGCACAGTCTGTGAAAAGACCCAAAATTAATTGAGACCGTGGTACATTTAGAGAATTATAAAATATAATATATAAGAGCATACCAGATAGTGGAAGGAAGCAGAAATGAGAATGCAGAGGAAAGTACACGAAAGGTCACGAAGAGCAATATAAGACATTTTAAGAGCCTGGACTTTATTCTAAGATGGAAACCATTGTAAAATGAAGAAGAGGAGTGGCATTCTAAGATTTTCTTTTGAAAGATAACTCCCTTCCAAATTATAAGCAGAGGGACATGTTAAGAGCTTGTACAATAATTCAGAAAGGAAATGGGAACAGTTGAGACTAGGGCAGCCATAACGAAGGGTATTTTTGTGTCTATAGATTCATGAGAGATTTAGAATTATTTTGGAAATTGACTGGATTGGGGACAATTCTTACAGGTTTCTGGACTGAGCATTTGTGTGGTTTGTGGTACTATCATAGAGAGGATCCAGGAAGAGAGAAAGATTCGAAGGAAAGAATGGGTTCAATCTGAGCATGCTAATTTTGAAGTATTTGTGTCACATTAAAGAGAAGACAACAGCAGTTGAATGTATAGATCTAAAGTTCAAGATAAGCAATTTGGTCTATAGATTTAAGCTTTGTGAGTCAGCAATGTATAGATAATTTTAGACATAAGAATGGATGAGATCATATAGGAAGAGTTTGTAGAGTGTGAAGGAAAGACGGACAAAACAAACTCTATCAGAATACTAGTATATAAGTAATAAAGAGAAGGAAAAAAAATCTGCTATATAGACTTAGAAAGATTTTCTCCAGAGCTAGGATGAAAGCTGGGAACATCAGTATCACCAACACTAGGGAGAAGTTGTAATAAGGAAAGAGAGAACAACTGTATGAAATGTGACCCACAGTCAACTAAGATAGGTACTGAAAAGTTTTCAAAGGATGAAGAGACAGGAGGTGTTCTGGTTTGAAAGGATTTATGTACCCTAGAAAAGCCCCCAAAAAAGGAAAAAAATATCTTTTAAATCCTATTCCGGACTGTAGTTTGGAAAATTGATTAGATTATGTCCCCAGAGATGTGGCTCCATCCACTCCAGGTGGGTCTTGATTACTTTACTGGAATCCCTTAAAACAGAAAGCATTTTAGAGAGAGTCCATTTTTAGAGCCACAAGAGAGCCACAAGAACCATGGGGGCCCATGCAGCCAGACGCATTTGGAGCAGAAGAAGGAAAATGTCCCTGGGGGAGCTTCATGAAACGAGAAGCCTGGAGAGAAAGCTAGCAGATGTCGCCATGTTCGCCATGTGCTTTCACAGTTGAGAGACAAACCCTAGACTTCATCTTTCTTGAGTAAAAGTAACCTCTTGTTGGTGCCTTAATTTGGACATTTTTATAGACTTGCTTTAATTGGGACAGTTTCACCGCCTTAGAACTGCAAACTAGCAACTTAATAAATTCCCCCTTTAAAAGTTGTCTCATTCTGGTATATTGCATTCCAGCAGCTAGAACAGAAGGCAACTGGTAACCTTGGCTACAGGATTTTCATAGGGAGACGGGGCATAAGCCAGGTTGTAAAGGGTAAGATTTTCCCAGTGGCATTAATGTAATGCAGCATAAAGTGATTTATCTTTCCATCAAATTTATAAGCCATGTAGAGAATTTAGGAAAGTCATATATTATAAGGAACAATTCAGTAATATATTCATTACTGCTAAAAATTCAGTCTTCTTGAAATTCAATTCACAGTTTAGAAGATCTTGTTTGTTCATAGAAAAAAAAAGGCTTGAAATACACCTTTTTAAAGAACCTATTTGATTATTCTCATCCCTAAGTTTCAAAGGCTGTTCAGTAGGTTCTTAGAGAGTGAGCAGTTTCCTATACTGTGCAAAATCCCCCCTTCTAATCATGAGACCCAAAAGTTCCACTGACACATTTTGCTTGAAAGCTGCATAATTATCTACAAAACTGATGACCTGTAATCAAGTCAGGCTTACTCATTTCACAGTTCTAACTGTGGGTAGTCAGGTTTTCTATCCTCAATCAAATTTAGTCTAGGTTTAGTTCTTGCATAAAAGCAAGTCTCATTAAAATTCTCTAGGGTTATCTCTGAGTAATTTGTAATGTATCTGTTGGAGGATAAAGTTGTTAAAGGGATGCCTGCTACGTTACTACTCTACACAGAACTAATTTTCATCACTACTTACTATAGAGAATGGGACGCTTTACTTCTGCAATGTTGCTAATGCCCTCTAGGAAATGATACATTCTGTATGTCAATAAGGTACTTTGTACATCTTTGTTATTTGTAACTACCGTGTTATATACACAGTGGATTCCCAATGAATATTTATTGCATGAATGCATTTTTCTATTTTTAAAAAGTAGTTATTCTTTAATATCTGTTCTTCTGGAATATCAAGCTATGTCTAAAATAATCGAGTATGACAATTGTAATATTTCTAAGCTTCTATACCTTAAATTTTACAGGAGTTCACATTCACTTTCAGAGACTGAGTACATCAGGCATCTTATTCAGTTTTGCACATATGACAGATTTCCAGTGCCTGGCAATCACACACACTGACCCGAACTCACTGGGTTCAATATTGGAAGTGTGACTCAGGAACAGACATGAGTTGCTGTTGTTTTTTAAGTGTTGAATATTGCCGGAGGGCTTCTTAATCAGGAAAAAGAGGTTGACTACCCAGGGGAAAAGTGTTATACACACATTAAAAGGCAACGTTCATCTCTTCTGAACACATGATAATGGCATGATGCCGAGCAAGCAGAGCGCTCGTGGCATTAGAGTGGACCATGGCAAAATGCTGCACAATCAAAACTGATGGCAAAATACTCATCCAGCAACTTTGAAAATATGAAAAAAAAAATTTCCAAAATCTGTGTTGGTTTGGAAACTGCCAGCATGTGATATATCAGAACTGGAACAGCTTTTACAAAGGGAGAATTTAATACTTTACAAGTTTACAGCTCTAAGGAAATGAGTGTCAAAATTAAGGCATCCTACAAAAAGGAACAATGTCGTGAGGCATGCAATGATGTGAATGAACATGTGGGACATTTGGGGAGACAAAATAAGCCAGAAAAAAAAAGAACAGCAATGGTACGGTCACCTTTAGAAAATACTTACAAGAAAACAGGAGCCTAGATTGTAAACTTTTAGAGCAGACACATTAAATTTGGAGTGTGATTATTATTTCTGGATTTTGAGAGGCTATTTTATATATGTAGTCTGATATTTAGAGATGAGAATGAAACCGAACAGTTGGGGTTAAAGTAATTCAGAACATATGGGTAAGGAAGACAGTGTCTATATTTTAGAACCACACATACTCTTTGAGACCAATGAAAGAAAGGTTTATTTGGTCTGGAACTGAAATTTTATGTAGTGAATAATCTAACTCAACCTATTGTATAGCTCAATTGAACAACTGAAACACAGGGAGCACAGAATAAGAAAGAGGTCCTTTAATCTTGTATAGATTATTGTAATGCCTGGAAACATCCTAGAGTATATTAACCAGATAATCAAAAAGTATTGGCAAAGTCCCCTGAGGGAGGGGAGAAAGAATATGGAACTATTAAACCTTACCATCAGGGAATCCCCTGATACTGTGTCAAAATTTAGGGATATCCAAAAATAAGCCATGCCCTCGATCATGAGGCTTACTCTTGTGACGCTTATGGAGGTAGCAGAGAAGCTTAGACTACCTATAGGCATGCCTAAGAGTTACTTCTGGAGGACCTCTTTTGTTGCTCAGATGTGGCCCCAGTCTCTGTAAGCCCAACTCTGCAAGGGAAATCATTGCCCTCCACCTACGTGGGACATGACATCCAGGGGTGAAAGTCTCCCTGATGACGTGGGAGATGATTCCCAGGGATTAATCCAGACCTGGCATCATGGGATCAACAATTCCATCCTGACCAAAAGGGGGAAAAGAAGTATAATTAATAAAGTATCAGTGGCAGAGAGAGTTCAAATAGAGTCGAAAGGCTACTCTGGAGGTCGCTCTTATGCAAGCTGCAGGTAGACCTTGCTACCTATCATAACCCGCCAACCCCAACCAGGACCATTTCAACCAATCCTAAAGAACACCGAGGGCAATATATAAGATTCCACAAGGCTTCCAGGCACTAGAGTACCCTTACAGAAACCTGCAACCTCCCTGGTCCAGATAAATCCTGAAACTTAGCCCAGCCTCTCCAGAACATCAGACAGTTCCATATCCCTAACCATTATTAGTGACAGACCCTTCCAATATCAAAAATTTAGAATTGCCATAGCCCAAACAACCCTAAAGAGAGGTATGGAAAGATCAAAGGTGATAGTGGAATTATACACAGAAGATAGGACTTAACAAATAAACATAACTGCTGAATCAATAAACTGATGTCTCTTTTAGTCTCCATTATTTTAGAGCAGCTGGAAGTAAAACCCTAAAATTGTGAAATTGTGATCATGTCAAAGTCTGAAATATGTTCTACAACTAATTGTGGTGCTGTGCTTGGAAATTTATAGCTTTTTTTGTATATACGTTATTTTTCACAAGAGAAGAAGGACAAAAGTCGACTGTGGTGATAAAATAAAAAGTGTTTAAGCCCTCTAGCCTCCTATATTCTGTAGCAGCTCAAAGGAAAAGTATGAGAGGATCGTATGGTAGCCCATGACAAACTCTGGGATCTGTCCTGTAACCACTTCTTGAAGAGTGCTTTGAAAACTATTTCTTTTTTATTTCTTTGCTTTGTATATATGTTATACTATACAATAAAAATAGTTTAAAAAAATTAAGACACCAATAAAGGTTACCTACACTCAAAAAAGTGAACCAGGGACCCCTCTATCAGCTGGCAAATTACGGGGTGGCATCTGCTGGTTCCCTGCTCCTGGGCTCTGTTGCTTTCAGCCTCTGTTCTTGCAGGGATTCCTCATTTTGATTCTCCAGGGCTGGCTTTCACATCTTGGCTTCCCTTGGCTCTCTCCAGGTTCTGGCTCACTTAACTTCTCATGGCAATGTCTGTTGGGCTCCGAGCATCTCCAAACATCTGTATCTCTGTTCTCCATGTGTTTGCATCTGTGTCAACTCTGCTGAGAAGTTTCTGTCAGCTCTGAGGCTTCTCTCATTTCTGTCAGCCCTAAAGTCTCTCTCCAAAATGTTTCCTCTTTTAAAGGATTCCAGTAAACTAATCAAAACCCACCTGGAATGGGTGGAGTCACATCTCCACGTAATCAAAAGATCACACCCACAATTGAGCATGTCACATTCCCATGGAGATAATCTAATCAAAGTTTTCAATTTACAGTATTGAATCAAGACTAAAAGTAAGGGATGCTCCCACAAGATTGGATCAGGATTAAAATATGGCTTTTCTGCTGTATGTAATACTTTCAAACTGGCATATATGGCATTTTTTTAAAAAAGATTTGGGATTAAGATTACTTTCCAAATTTTTTCCCTCTTTGTAAAAAGGAAAACAGATGACCTGTCAAGGAGAAAAGGTTGAAGTACAGCACTAGAAAGTTCCAGCCAGAAAGAAAAAAATGTAAAACACTGGTTTAGATGGAAATAAGGATTTTCCAAATGACGGTTAATGAACTGTATAACTTTTTACATGTAAAACTATTTTGTTTTAAAGGTACTCTCAACTTCCCAAACACCCAAGGCATTTAATGTAAGCTTCACCTTCACACTCTGACACTAACTTCTTTGTTTCCATGTCCATTTATTCAATTGTTTTTAAAAACATTTGTTGTGAACCTGCTTCTTTATAAAGCTATGTCAGGGATAGGAAGAAAAGAGAATTCTTGCTTGTCATGCTGGGAATGGCTCAGCATTAATCAGAGAAAAAATATTTAAAAATTCAACATTTCAGTATTTGTATGGTTGTAAAAAGTAGTATTTGATGCAGCTAAATATGTAAACTCATTTGAGATGTGCTTTTTTGATTGTTAACTTCTTGTTTCTATATTTTCTTTGGGTAGAATTCTATTTTTAGCTCATTTTAAAATTTGGAGAAAACAGTATACCTTATATGTATGTGTTGCTAGAACAGTGATTTTTTAAATGACTTTTTACAGTATTCATTTGATTATGTGATGAACAAGTGTGCATCAAATGTTTTTCTCAAGTATCAAAATAACTTGCAATTAAGCAGCATACTTAATTATCAGAGTTCATTGTAATTTGAAAACGCAGATTATGTCTATAAAACCAAGTCTGATTAATAACATAAATGCTCAACAATTATTGAATTGCTTATCATGAGTGAGGTCCTTATTACAAACAGAAAAATGAGCAGGCGTCAAAGTGTTTATAAGCTGTTTGGAGAACCGAGTAGGTGAACCTATAAATACAATACATTGTCATCGTAGGCAGCTCTTACCCGGTGTGTTTTGGCTAGACAAATGCTTTCGGTCGCTCAAGTTTTTGTTCCTTTTACTTATACCCAAACAAAACTTTGCTAAGAAAACCCATGACAAGTGACAAGTGTGACACCAACAACGGGCAGTAGTCAGGTCCCAGAGCACTGCTCCATCACCCGTATGCTAGCAGTAGAAAGAAGTCCATTCCATCCTCCCGCCTCCCGCAAGGAGAGGCTCTCCCTGACCACCACAAACAGACTGTGGCAAATCGTGTCCAAAGTACCACGGGAGGAGTGAAGTTCCCATACTACTGGCCTCCAATGGAATATCGCTGCTTCTCATGACTCGCAGTAGTTATGTTGCAGAAAGTTGCCGTGAACACTGAATTAGCAAATACCGAACCGTTTCTCGGGGAGAAATACAAAGTTGGGTTCCCATGAGCCTCTGGTCATCACATTTCTGATCAATACATAACCTTGTTTCACGTGTGTTTTTGTTTAAAGACACTTTGTTTAGTATGTATGGTTGCTCGTGACCATTGAACTCATGGCCAACGGCACTTTAACTCATGCCTGAATGACTAACACACACGTTTTCTTGTAAGGCACATCACAGGGTTGTTGAGCTTAGGAATCCCAGTCAGCACCTCAGCACTATGCTCGGGGCCATTTTAAAGAGTGAAATTCCCAACGAAAAGCACAAAAATGTGAAAAACGTAGCACTAAAATATAGCACAACAAGGATACTTATTTACAAAATGAGACTCCAAACAAGAAAAGTATTGCTTTGTTTGACCTCAGCTGGGAGAGTGTGTGGGGTAATTCAAATTCCCACCCCACCCCCACACTCTGTGCGCATTCCCAGAAGGCTTTAAAGTACTGCGAGTAGTGGAGGTTGCAAATAAATTTTAGCAAGCAGATGAATTCGCAAATACAGGCTCTGTGAATAATAAGGATCGACTAGCAGTTCCACGAGGGGTATGCCACTCCCCAGTTTTCCCTCAGTAAGGGGCAAACCAGCCTGGGCTCATGGGTCAAATCCTTTCTTTCCCTTACTCAGCCATTTTATCAGTGGAAGACTATACTGCTTGAGGTACAGCCAGGTAGAGTTCTGGTGTCCTTCATCTCACAGGCTGTAGATGGCACATAGTGGCTGGGAGTGAAAAATAAATGCTTCAGGCAGAAGGACCATCCCAGGAGTAAAAATGTAAAGGGTAGCTAAGCTCCCTCACACAGTCTTGTATTGCCAAGTCCATTATCCCATGGTGCTTGTGAGGATGTGCTTCAAGGAAAGGTGTCCATTGCATCACAAGGGTCATGCTCTACTAAGCCTGACTTACCAGACCTTTCACATCTCACACAGCCACTTCCTATAATAAGAGTAGACCCAAGATGAACCTGTTCAAGCCCATGTTGGTATCCATCACCTAACAGACCCAGAATCACCATCCCACGGGGCTAGTCTTCTACATCTTTCTCTGGATTTATACAAACGTCTTGTGAAAGATCTCATTACCCTTCTCTGTCATTACACTTTCATCAGGTCAAACCTGTAAACCCTAGAGTCTCTACAAACTCAAATTTCAATGGAAAGAATTAGAAGAATAACTAGCCCAGCCTTCCAGACAACTCAGTTTCTTATACAAATTGCCTCAACTCCACACCAAACTCATCAGACTATAAGACAACCAGAAAGATTCACTTCTACTTCTGCACCTGACTGGACCCTGCCTGAGACACATCTGCATGAGCAAAGGCAGCTCTGAATCCAGGGTGAATTTCTCTGCCTATTGCAAAATGGGTGCCAGTTTCTTTCAGTAATGGAGGTTTTAAAAAAAAAGAAAGAAAGAAAGAAAGCCTCTATTAAGGCACCCACATATCTAAAAATAAAGAGGACTGTTGGAGAGAAGTGTCAGTATGTAACTCATAGAACGCTTTCTGAAAGGGTTGCTATTCAAATTGAGTATTAAAGATGAATCGGAACTTTCTAGTCAGATTTGCAGAGTAGTCTTTCAAGCATAGAATGGTGAAAAATATGCTTTGTTCTAGTAAAGGCAAGTAAATTTAATGTGAATAAAGCCAAAGATAAGTGTGAAAGAACTTGAAGCTGGAAATATTAAGCTAAGGAATTTGAATTATCTTCTGAAGGCTCTAGGATGCCCTTGAAGGAGTTAAAGTGGGAAAGAGATGTAACCAAATAAAGGATTCAGAACATTTAAAACAAGAGCAATATAGAAAACTGAGTAAAGTCCTGAGTTATTATGGTATTTAATTATATTTAAAGCATGGTAATTCAGTCTAAAAACAATGAAAGTTTCTAAATAACAACAGTAAGTGAGAATCAAAAAAAGGAGAGATATTTCAGAACTTGTTGACTGAGTAAGTAGAAGAGGGAGAAAGGGAGGCTAGGGTGACCAGCAGCTTTATGGTCTGGTAACTGAGGTTGGTGGGCAGGCATGAAAAAAAGAGTTAATGTTATATTTTGGTTTAGCCACTTCGCACAAATCTGTTGCAATATTCTCTGCCCTCTTTCCATCCAGAATTGAGTTTTCTCTGGAACTTATTAAACTAGTGAGCAATGTCTTCTGTATTAACTTCCCATTGCTGTGTAATAAATTACCACAAATTGAGTTGTTTTAAACAACACCCACTTATTAGCTCACAGTTCTATAGGTTGGAAGTATGGGATGATATGACTGGGTTTTCCATTTATGGTATTATAAAGGTGAAATCAATGTATCAGCCAGTTTGGGATCTTATCTAGAAACTCTGAGGAAGGACCCAATTCCAAGTTCATTCAGGTTGTTGGCAGAACCCAGTTCCTTGCAGCTATAGGACTGAAGTTTCTGTGTCCTTCCTGGCTGTTGGCTTCTAGTAGGCATCTACAATCCTTGCATGTGGTCCCCTCCATCTTCAGAGTCAGCCACAGCACATGGAAGTTCAAATAGTTCAGACTTCCTCTGCCACCAACCAGAGAAAACTCTGTTTTTAAAGGGTGTGTGTGATTAGATTAGATTAGACTGTGGTAAATTGGATTATTACCCTAACAAAAGACATGTTCTTAAATCTTAATTCATGTTGCTGAGGATGTAAACTCATTTGTAAATAAGACACTTTAAAATGTTATCTTTTCAAAGCACTCTTCAACAAGCAGTTACAGGACAGAGCCCAGGGTGCTTTGAAAACTATTGTTTTTTTAGTTCTTTGCTTTGTATATATGTTCTACTATACAATAAAAAAGTTAAAAACAAAATGATGGTTATATTGCTAGTTCTTCTAAACCGATGCAAATGTACTAAGAAACGATGATCATGCATCTATGTGATGATGTTAAGAATTACTGATTGCATATGTAGAATGGTATGATTTCTAAAAAAAAAAAAATGGACAGCACAATAAAAAAAAAAAAAAAAAAAAATGAAACTCCCACCAAAAATGTTGGATTTAATTAAAGTGTGGCCAACTAAATCAAGGTGAACCTTAACCCCTATTGCTGGAGTATACTATAAGCAGAAGAAATTCAATTGCTGTTTGTCAAAGAAGGCTACACAGGAAGAAACCAAGAGTCAGTGGAAATCAGAAGAGCAGATGCAAAGGAAAATCATTATTGGACTGGAAGCAGAGATGCAAGCCTAGAAACCCCAAAGATTGGGGCAAGTCAGCACAAGAATGTTATAGCATTTGGATAGAAAGTGTCATCTTGATGGCACCTTGATTTTGTACTTCTAACCTCAGAAACCATGAGTCAATAAACTCCTGTTGTTAGGCCAAACCACTATGTGGTGTGTGTCATAGAAGCCCAGCAAACAAAGACAAGCCCACTCAGATGCTCTCCCTTTTGCAGTATAACTCAGCAAAATCATGGGAGTCAAGGGGACAAAGGTCATGGGGGCCAACATAAAATTCTGCATATCATGCCTTACAAGGATAGAGCTAAATGAAGTGAATTTCCTCCAAGTCATGGTAGGGTGAGGAGAAACATTAGGATCAGAATAGAGAGTTAAATAAAAAGCCAGAACCAGAGAGCTGAATACGAAGTCCTTGGGTCTCCAAAGAGAAGATACAAAAGCAGAAACTGAAAACAGGACATAGACCCACAATAACAAAAGCCAGGAGTATAAAAGCATAATTAGTTTTTTAAAAAAAAGAGAGAGAGAAGGAGCTTTAGGTAAAATGGTGGCATATGAGTAAAAGTTTCAAACTTCTCTCCCAGACCATTATTAGAGTGACAAAACGATTATGAAAAAGTCCTATCAACACTTAAACTAAGGAACTTTCCTCCACATATAACTTCGAAGAGATGCAGTAGAGATGAAACCAGATTAAAGTAAGTGGAGGAGGTCTTGTAAAAAAATGCCAGCAACATCCTCCAATTTTAAAGATTAGGAATTGAAGGAAAGGATGGACCATGGAGCAAGCAGGAAATATGTCACAAGGGAACAATGAACTTCCGAACAAGAGCTGGATGGCAGCTGGGTGGGATGGCACCACGGCTGGAAGAAAGAAGGAAGGCACAGCCACAGCTTGTGCCTGAAACAGAAGCTGAGTTACGCCAAAAACTAAATAGAGATATTTGACCACTGCAAGACAAGTAGCAGAGACACAACATATAAATAAATGGAATTTCTGCAAGAGAGACCAGAGCAAATGGGAAGAGGCAAAGTGGAGATGAATAATAGAACAGCTAACATTTATTGAGAATATACTGTGTCCCAGGCACTATGCTAAGCACTGAACATGTATCATGTCTACCTGTGTGCTTCTCTTTTTCTTGGGGAAAATCAGAACCTTTTTGGTGACTAACCCAACATCCTGCCTTCTGATTTCTTAATGTAGTCCCTTCTCTGAGCACCAGTTGCTTTACCTAACATCTCCACTTCTATTGCTCATTACCATCTCAAACACAGCATATCCAAACATTAAACCTCCCCACCACAGACACTCTAACCCTAACCCTCGTGTCCTTCTGGAGACCTCAAAGAAGGCATCCACCATCCTTTCTGTCTGTGAAAACTTGAAACCCAGGTGTCATCTGCAAGACATCCTTTTCTCTCAATGCCATAGCCAAGGCATCACCCAAGTTCTAGTACGTTGATCTAGTACATTGATTGGCAAATATCTTCATAAGCCATGTACTTCTCTCCATATTCCTCTGCACATCCGGATCCAGCTATCACTGCCCCTCTCTTGGAGTGCCTACCCGACAGGTCTCCCTAAAGTTGCTCTGGTCCATTCGCTAAACTGCAACCAAATAAAAAATCTTTCAAATCGTAAATCTGATCATTTCGCTACCTCCGCCTAAAGCTATTCAATGTTTTCCCATTATTCTTAGGGTGAAGTGAAAGTTCCCTAACATTGGCTACAAAGCTCTGCCTAGCCTGGTCTCTGCCCTGCAGCCTGCCCACTCCCACTGCACTGGCCTTTTTCAGTCCCTCCCCTCCAAAGGTCTCTGTGCATGCTGCTCGCATTCTTGGAAAATCTCCTGCCCCATCCCTATCCTGCCTTATCTTATGGTAGTGAGATGTTTATTTCTAGGCTGTTGCAGTTTATAGCCTAACATTCTCTTCTAATACCGCTCATTCTTCAGGTCTTAGCTCAGGAATGATACCAACTTGGTTTGACCCAGTCCCTTTCTTTAACTCATGCCTTTCCTTTATGCATCATGTTGCAATTATATACTTTCATGCTGACTTAATTTCTGACCCCAATAGATTATAAGCTTCTTGGGGTAGGGGCATTATATATTTTTGCCCACATTTTATCCCCATCATCTAACATAGTATGTGGCAGTGCTCAGTAAATATTGTGCTAGTTCAATGAGTGAATGACTTACTAAATCAATGTATACTTTCTCTATCTAGCAACCTTGGAAGCAGGCTAGTGTTGACTCCACCACACTTGAGTTTTATTATATTCTTCTTACATTTCATACAGTTCTTGCTTTGGGAGTTTTGATCTTATCATATTTAGCATTTAACAATCAATAACAGATTATCAATGTGGATTGTAAACTTTAGCATTGCAAAGCACCTTTCTTATTTTCACTTAATTGGTTTGACTCTCATTTCAATTTTGGGTAATATTAGCAATGCAACCCCTGCCTCCTTTTTATTTGATTTGCCTTGCTTGTTTGGGTTTTTTCAAAAGATTTTCAACCTTTCTGAATCATGTCATTTGAGATGTCTCTTTAATGTTTTGTTGTGGAGTTTTGTTTTAAAACAGGTGAAGTATGAGAAGTTTTATTTTCTTTCTCTCAATAGATAACTTTCTCCATTTACGTTTATTAATCTGATAATATCTTTGGTCTTAGTATTATGATTTACGTTATGGTCTACATTTTTAGTACTTCCATTTTTCTATATTTTGCTATATGATCTGGGTTTCTCTATTTTTGTTTCCATGTGATTTACTGTTTATAATAAAATTTAGGTTTTAAATTTTTTACTTTTGAATAATATATTTAAATAACTTTTGAAATTTATTCATCAATCTTAAACAGCATCTATAAGCTCCTGCCAGAAAGATGAGGAAATTACCATATATGTATATCCTCCCAAATTTACACACTCCTCCACAGATTGATTTGGTTGGTTATACTTCTATTTTAAGTTAATCTAGTGTTATCTTTATGCATTAAAATAATACACTTAAACTTTCATAATAATGATGAATTATCAGCATTAATTTGAATTTCTCAAACTCCATAGTTAAATAAGAGGATGTGGGAAATTGATACTTCCTCCGGACTACCCCATTATTGTGCTGAGATGTTTATTTCTAGGCTGTTAAAATTTATAGCCTAAACATTCTCTTCTAATGCCATAATTCCCAGTTATTTAGGTTCGGTGCTATATCTAAAGAATTTCAGCACTCACATTTTTCTATTCCTGAGCTCTCTATTTTCATTTATCTCTTGTCTCCCTTGGTTGGCTGGATTTCATAATCAAGGATAATTTTTTTTAGCCAGAAAAAGCTAACAAATACCATATTCCCTGAGTTTTTCCATGTGTCATAATAATGTTTGCTTTCTATATATTTGAATGACATTTAACTGGGTAAAAAATCTCAGCGCATACTTTATTTCCTTGGAGACTTTGTGGTGATTGCCTCACCATTTTCTAACATTGCAAGTATGATGTTTAATGCCAGTGTGATTGACCCTTCATTTAGGTGAATTACTTTATTTGGAGGAACTTGATTTTACTTGTTTATTCTACCAGTATTAATTAAATGTCTTCTATTTAATAGGTTCTATTGTAGCTGGTAGATCCATATCAGGTTCTTTATTCTTGACAGCCAGTAACTACCATTATCAATTGTCCTAGGATGTGACAACAGATGTGCCCTTCCAATCCACAGGGTCAAGTTTTCATTTATGGCAGAATTTTTAATTCTTTTTACCATTATATAACCACTTGAGGGTTCCATTTACTCTACACTTTTCTTCTTTGTGTAAAAGTATTTGTTTGAAATGATATCCACTTTATGATTTACTTCATCTCTTGCGATGTGTTAACCATTTGTCTTTTTGTTTCCATTCAGCCCTCCTGCATTTTTTCTTTTTGCTTTTCTCTCTTCTTTTTTTAATTTGTGCATTAGTCCATACTATTTCTTTTCTAATTGTTACTCATTTTTAAATGAAGGCAGTTCGATCTTGTCTCGCTTTTTGCTCAAGAGTTGTATAAGGAAGGAGAGTGGGAGAGCTAAGGGAACAGCAGCCTCCTTGACTTTCCTATCAATTCTGCTGTGTCTGTGCTCCAAGGGTCTGTCTTCTTACAGTGATCCACATTCCCTTTTTTGGAGGGAGCAGAAGATTTTTGAGGCACACAAAAATTCACAGTGAAGCCCCACAACACTCAAGTTGCGTGGTGACTTGACCCTCAATTTCATTCTCCTCAACCGACTTTGGTGCGTTCATGACTGATGCAGTGATCGGGGCACGCCATAGGAAGGCGGGAGGGCACAGGGGTTAAGAGCACAGGTTCTGCGTTTGAATCCAGGCTCTATCACTGACTAAGTATATGAAGTTGAGCAAATGGTCTAAGCGCTTTGTGTCTGAGTTTCCCCATCTGTAAAACTGAGAGAGTAACAGTACCCTCTTCAGAGGGTTACTATGAGGTTTCCATGAATCAGGATATGGAAATCATTTAAAGCAGTGCCCCGCCATGCTAAGCACACAGATATTGGCTATTGCAATTGTCAATATTGTTGTTGTTATTCCCATCTCATGCCGCCTACTTATTTCCTGCACTTAATGCTTTTTTTCTCCTTCCAATCCCATCTCGCCTGCAGTTCCTCACTGTGAGATGTGGAGATAACGGCTCCCTGGTGAAGGACAACCAATGAAACCCTTCAGAGCTATGCCTTCTACCACTAGAGAACTCTGCCAGTGTGTGTGTGGACTGTAGAGTATGAATCTGCTTTTAGCAGCCTCCTGAAATTGGGGCCAAATGTCCCTATATTTAGAAGCAATTATTCCAGTTTGGGATTGTGTCTACCTCCTGGTTTCAGTAAGGATGGACTCTTCTCTTTTGTTAGAATTTCTGTTGCTTTCTGTTGGTATTAAAGAGTGGAGGTTAGTAGAATTATGTTCATGCTGCCATCTTCAAACAGCAGAACAGCAGCTCTTAATATTTTTAAATCCAGGAATATTTTTAAATAATTGAGAGCATGGTGAGTGCCTCTTTTTCTCTACTGAAGTTTAAGAAGAAAGATTTTATAAGAAGGATTTAAGAGTTAATACAGTGTTCATAAAAGGGCAGCTTAAACCTTAAAATCAGTTCCTAGGGGAGATTATTAAATCTTATTCCAATTTTGTACTTGTGACTAAATTTTTTTTATTTAAAAGATGGTTTTGCAACAAAAATGGAATATAGTTGTACTATAAAATCTTGGTAAATACAGTGAAATTTCAACTGAGTATAAAAAAGCATTTTATATTTCTATATAAGCTTATATCTCTATATAAGTATATATGTGTGTGTGATCGTTATTCAAATGATCTATACCTCAAATAACTATCTGATTTCAACCTATCTTGCCTAAGGGAGAGTTTTAATTTTTTGGATTCTCCTTTCCCTTGGAGTCCATGTCTTACTTATTTATATTAAGGGAGGTAATATAATTAAGTCAGTTAATGGTTATTTGTTTATTGTTGTTGTGGTGTTGGTGATGATGATGATATGATGATGATAATAATGGCTCATATTTATACTGAGCCAGCCACTATGTACATAAATTATTTCATTTCTCTTTCAAAATAACAGCATGAGGTATGAACAATGCTTATTTTATGCCTACTTCATAGATAAAGAAACTGAGTACACCAAGGGGCAGATTTACAAGCCTGACTGACTTAAGCCCATGGTCACAAATAATGTACAAAAATACCACCCCCATCCTCCAGTATTGCTTGTCCAGTGATATGGACAGCATGATACTCATTTACAGGGGAAGAAAGCAAATTTTCAGTTCAATAATTAGCTCAAGCTTACCCAATTCAAAAGAGAATACATTTTAACATATGCCAGTTCTCTTTTCATTGCAGCTTTTAAAAATTAGAAAGGCAAAGTATGTGCCCTAAAGTATAGAGCAAGTGAGAAACTTTTAACCAATATTTTAAAATTCATCTATAATTCTTTTAAGACCCATTTTCCCTGTCCTAAGGCAGTGGGACAGTGGGGAATGCTCAAGAATGCTCTTTTCCATCAATGGTCAAATCTTCCAAAGCATGAAAGAATCTCCAAAACAAGGAACCACTTGGCTATTGTAGGTAACGGAAAAGAAATTTCTCTGAACAATTGTACATATAAACTGAATTTTTAGTATAATAAATATGATTCCCCTTGAAGGTGATTTTTAAAAAATTCTGGTTGCTGAAGTCAAAAGAGACAAATATATCTCTTTGCCTCTATATGTGGAGATGAATCATAAAATGCATCTTTGTTTTAAAATCCCATGAATGTCGGAATAGGAACCATCTAGTGTCAGTTCATAAATGGACCATTCTGTTTGAAACTTTGACAAATGGCTCCCTGGCTTTTCTTCTCCCTGTTAAGGGAAGTAGTGGCCTTCTGGGGCAGTTCCTTAAAGATATTTCTACAAGATTTATGTGGCACAAAGCGCTCTCAAAGACAAATCAATATATCCAAGTAAAGCATTCTAATATAATCACACTGATCAAGAAAAGTGCTTCATTGCCTCAGATCTGTCACTTCTTCCTTTCATTGTGTGGTGCCAACTAAAGCTTTTATGTCCCTGAAACAAAGGTCTGAATGACAATCTTCAATCGTGTAGGACATTAACAGAATTCCATAAAATCAGTCACCACTCTGGGTGCATAATTTCCCTTAGGAAAACCACTCAAGCTCAAACTTGGGGGGAAAACATCAGAGAACAAAACTACTGAAGAAACACGGATCTGAATTATTGTCTTAGAGCTATTTCTGAACCTCAACTTACACACAAAGTCGAACTTGGATATTTGGCAAATTGTAAAATACAAACCTCAAAGTAGCGTGCAAGAATATATTTAAGAAGGAAGATAGGGGAGGGCTATCATAGGCATTTCAGACTGTCAGTAAATACCATCCTGTCTCCTCCAAAGTTCTGAACCAACTGATACATAAGACACAGCATACAAAAAAAAAAAACAACAACCAAATAAATACACTCCTAAGTGTCAGCTTTACTATTGATAAAATTGACTTGAGGATGTGCCTTTAGATCAGCAGTCAATAGTGCTTAAACTGAATTTACCCCCTCCAAACAAAATGCTTGCTTTCATGAAGCCAAGGAAGCACTAGCTGGGTGTGGCAGATATATGTGAATGAAAGAGGATTAGAAAGAAAGAGAGCTTCCCGGGAAGAATGAGTGAGCGGGTTGAGAGAGGCTGAGGAGTTTCTCCTGTATTTTCCCCCCACTGGATTGTGCAGTGGAAATCCTTTCCCTGTAGAAAAGTGTAGGGTAGGAAATCAGTGCCTCCCTGTCCCCATCCCCATAAAGAGAGGAAGTCATCTCCTGGCATCTACACTTGGAAGTGCTGTATGCAACCAAAATGGTACAATTTCACTTTTCGCCCTCCAACGTGTTCATCTTTCTCTACTTCTTACCTGGGAAGAACAGGTCATTGACCCCCATGAGCCCAAGGCAGTCATCTGGAGTCATCCTAGCTTTTCCTTGCACTCTGTACACATTGAACCAGTTACCTGTAGTCTTGTGGATTCTTCCTCTTAAATATCTCAAAAATCCATCTGCCCTTCTCCAGCCCCACGTCACCTTCCCCCTGAATACCAGCACAGTGCTCCCAATTGGCCACTACAGCATCTGCCATTCTGCACACAATCACCAGAGGGAGCCATCGAAGACCCAATCTGATCAAAATATCCCATAATTAGAATCTTTCAAGACCCAGTAACCACTAGGAAAGCTTCCTGATCTGGCTTCCTCTGCCTGTTTTTCTAACCAGATCATGGGAGAGCCAAAGTCTAGGAGACCACCACAAATCAAAGACTCCAGGCTTTGGTAAAGAATAAAGTGAAGACAAGGTCTTCATGAAGTCTTGTGGAGTACCCATTTTTCAGTGAGAAATATTTGTCTCCCATACCATTTGGAGAAATATCCATGAGAAGAAAAACCCAGGCCTCTTTCTGCCCTACTCACCCGCTCTTCCCCAAGGGAGAGGAAGTAGCTATAAGTAAAGAAGAAAGTAGGCCAGTATCCCTCTCTTCCCTCAGAGACCTGCCTGCCCAAAGAGAAGGTGCTATTCTCTTAGGTGTGATGTAAATTTTGGGAATGGCTCTGTCCTTGCAGGAGGATGCCTGCATTCCAAGCACTGACTCTAAATCAGTGAGTGATTTTAATTCTTAGGGACAACTGAAGGAAGGCCATTTGACCCTCATACTAAGCCTCCTTCTTCTACAGTTTTATAAGCTATAAAGATAATATTTTTATCTCCATGTGCCTGACTTGCTTAGAGGAAAATGGATATCATTCTAACCCACTCAAGCCTCAACACATTTGAAGGCCCAAGATTATGCCCTTGGGTTATGGTTCTGTGATGTTAAGAATTTATTTAGAAAAGGTCATAGTTTAAATAGTTTTGCTTATAAAAGAGGTAAGCTATAGCAGAGGGATTCCCTTCACTTTTCAGGCAATTAAAGATCAGCTGCCACAGGGGCAAGGTAGTTTTTAATGCTCCCTACACTAGTTTCTCTGTATTTCCATAAATGATATCACCTTTTTAATTACCCAGATATCAAAGCTCTGTATCCTTCTCTTTTAACCCTTTAATAACTAACTGATTAGCAAGCCATACAGATTCTACCACCTCAAATCTCTCATACTCTCCACATCCTCCCACTTCCTTAGTTGCCACCTATGTCATTACTTTTCATCTCTATACTATAATAGCCTCCTAATTGGTCTCCCTGAATTTTATCTGTGATGCAATTCATTCAATTCGCTGCAGGCAGATTAACATTTTCAAAAGGCATCTTTGACTATGTCTTACCCCTATTAAAAAAACTGTCAATGGCTGCCCACTGGCTTCAAAGAATGCTCTTCACAATAGGTTTCCACTTGTCTTTTCAGTTCTGTTCCCCAACATTTTGTATTAGAGTTATGCTAAATCAATTAGTGTCACCATAATAACAGCCTTATCCATTTATGCTTTCTTGCTTTTGTCGATACGTTCCTACTTCTCAGAATGTCTTTTTTTCCTTCTTAGACAGACCTTGAAGGATAAGTAGGAATTAATAGGTAACCACAACTATTTCATGAAATCTTTTCTTATCTATCCTTACTATTTTAGTTTCCCAGGCTGTACAAGCAAACACTATGAGATGGTTCTACATATACTATGGGAATTTATTCCCTCACAGTTTTGAGGCCAGGAAAATGTCTACGTCAATACATCACTGACTTCCGGGAAGATGGCCAACTAGAGTATATCAAGATTAGCCCTGCTCCGTGGAAAAGTTAGAGAAGGGTCAGGAGGGTGACTGATGTGGCAATTTGGGAGTGTGGCTGACCTAGGAGAGCCTTCTGCACAACATGAAGTAGCCCTGGTTGCAGAGGAACTGAGAGGCAGAAAGTTGGAGCCTGGCATGGAGGTATGGAGGCATGGAGCCACAGGAGTGCATGGATGGGAACACGGGACAAGGAAGTAAGCCAGGCCACACTCCTTGGGCACACTACCCTCACCAGTGCAGCCCTGTGACCAGTAACTTACCCCATACACCATGCACCTGAACCCCATCACCCACTCCTTACTCCCTGCCCTCCAGGTGTCCCCACCCCACCAGCCCCCAGTGCACATACCTGCCCTACACCCCCATCCCAAGTGCAACCCAACCCACCTCTCTTGCACCCATCCTGAGCACTACCTCCTCCTCCCTGATCTCTGCAGACTGTTGCCAGCACATAAAAGTTGCGGGCACTAACTTCCATACCTAGGCTACCCCCGCCCTCCCTCCCCCACCCCTACCCACCCTTCCCCTCAACCCCTATTCACTCCCCACTTCCCCACCCCCACCCAGCCCCACCAATACTGTCACACAGCCTCACCTCAACCCCTCCCTGAGCTTGGCACATCTGTTTACGGCACTCCCAGACCCAGGCATGCACACAGGCCCCCAGTCAAATCATTCAGCTCTGGGAACCACACTTTACAGCCATCCTAGAACTGCGCATGCTCACAGACATTAGCCTCACTTCCCAGCTCTGAGAAAGTGCTGACATGCACAGCCGGTCACAGCTGCCGCCAGTCCAGAAAGCATAACACTGACCAGTTGCCACAGCTCTACACATGTGCACAAAGGGCCCTGTGCCTTAGACCAATGCATAGAAGGGTTATGCCCTCCAGACTTGTGCACCCTCAAAGCTACATCTTTCCTGGCCACTGGGTGCCCACATTCACAAGCATCAGTGTAATATCCTAAACCTGTGCCCATACCTGACCTGAAACAAATCACCATACTGAGTGCTCCAACCCATGTACTGATACCTGGAGTACAACCACCCTGCAAATACACGGCCTTAGACTACTGAAAGAAATCAACTCCCAAAGTTAATCAATCAAGATGTTTATATGCCATGAAGACAGCAGAAGATCACTAAGCATTTCAAAAGACACACAGATATAGCCCTACCTAATGATCAAATTAAAATACCAGAGGAGACACAGATGCTGGAACAACTAATCAAAGATGTTCATACAATTCTACTTAATAAAATAAGTGGGATAGCAAATGATGTAAAGAAGCTCAAGAAGACAATAGAAGAGCACAAAGAGGAATTTGAAAGAATAAATAGAAAAATATTGGTAATCACTGAGATTAAAGACTCTGTTGACCAAATTAAAAACATATTAGAGGCACACAACACCAGATTTGAAGAGACAGAAGAAAGAAGAAATGATATAGAAGACAGGATAATTGACATCGAAGACTCAAAAGAGCAAATGGCAAAAAAAAAAAAAAAAAAAAAAGATGGAAAAAAATGAATGGGAACTCAGGGAAATGATAGACAAAACAAAGCACACAAATATGAGAATCATTGGTGTCCCAGAAGGAGAAGAGAGAAGTAAAGGGCTGGGAAGAGTAGTTGAGGATATAATGGGGGGGAAATACCCAACCCTCATAAAAGACATAAATATATAAGTCAAAGAAGCCCAAAGAACTCCAAGTAGAATAAATCCAAATAGGCCTTCCTCAAGGCACATTCTAATCAGTCTGTCAAATGCTGAAGAGAAGCAGAAAATCCTGAAAGCAGCAAGAGAAAAACAATTTACTACACAACAGAAATCAAATAAGACTGAGGTCAGACTACTCAACTAGCACCCTAGAGAAGGCCGAGTAAGATATATTCAAGATCCTGAAAGAGAAATATTTCCAGCCAAGAATTCTGTACCTAGCCAAACTGTCCTTCAAAATTGAGGGAAAGATTGAAGTTTTCACAGGCAAAGAAGTTCTGAAAGAATTTGTCAACAAGAGACCAGCCTTACAAGAAATACTAAAAAGGTTCTGCTGGCTTAAATAAAAAAGACAGGAGAAGGAGGTCTGAAAGAGGGCACAGAACTAAAGAGTACCATTAAAGGTAATTTAAAGAATACAAAGAGAAAGAGGGAAAAGAATATATGGATCTGACAAATAAATTAGAAAAGATAAGATGGTGGAATCAAGAAACATCTTTTCAGTAATAACTTTGAATGTTAATGGACTAAACTTACCAATTAAAAGATACAGATTGGCAGAATAGATTAAGAAACATAATCCAGTCATATGCTGCTTACATGAGGCTCATCTTATACACAAGGATATAGATAGCTTGAAAGTGAAAAGATGGAAAAAGATTTTCCATGCAAGTTGTAGCCAAAAGAAAGCAGGAGTAGCTGTATTAATATCAGAAAAAAATAGACTTTAAATGTAAAGTCATCATAAGAGACAAAGAAATACACTATCTACTAATTAAAGTGTCAATTCACCAAGAAGATAAAACAATCATTTTAGTTTATGCTCCCAATCAAGGAGCTCCCAAGTACATGAGACAGACATTGGCAAAACTGAAGTGAGTGATAGATGTTTCAACAATAATAGTAGTAGACTTCAGTACACCACTCTCCTCTATAACTAGAACAACAAGAAAGAAGATCAACAAGGAAATAGAGAAGTTAAATACTTGATAAATGAATTAGATCTAACAGACATATATAAGTCATTGCACCCCAAAGTCCAAGGTTATACATTCTTCTGTAGTGCTCATGGAACATTCTCCAGGATAAATCATATGCTGGGGCACAAAACAAGTCCTTATAAATTTAAAAATATTGAAATTATTCAAAGCATTTTCTCCGACCACAATGGATGAAGATGGATCTCAATAACCAACAAAGAATGAGAACATTCACAAATATATGGAGATTAAATAAAACACTTTTAAACAACCAGTGGGTCAAAGAAGAAATTGCTAGAGAAATCAGTAGCTATCTGGAGATGATAGAAAATGAGAATACAACTTAACAGAACTTATGGAATGTGGCAAAGGCAGTGCTGAGAGGGAAATTTTTTGCCCTAAATGCTTATATTAAAAAACAAGGAAGATCCAAGATGGCGTCTTAGTAAGGTACATGCGTCTTAGTTCCTCCGACTCCAGGTCAGCTAGTAGGTGAACAGAGACAGTACAGGACAACTCCCGGGGCTACAGCAGGGAATGGACACACAGCGTAACCAAGTCTGGGCTGGCTGGTCTGACTGCGAAACTCAGCTGCGGTGAGTGAGATCCCCGAGCGGCGGGCGATTTC
This sequence comes from Tamandua tetradactyla, assembly GCF_023851605.1. NCBI lineage: Eukaryota > Metazoa > Chordata > Mammalia > Pilosa > Myrmecophagidae > Tamandua > Tamandua tetradactyla. Next base: position 80,836,862 of record NC_135335.1, read on the forward strand.
CCGAGCAGCCGCAGCTGCGGCGGTCCGAGCTAGTCCCTCCCTCCTTCCGGGGCTGGCTGAGAGACTCGGAGAGACGGGCTTCCCAGCCAGGGCGGCCGGCGCCACACTTTTGCGGGCGGCTTCGAGTCCGCGACTGCAGGTCTCGGATCAGAGGGCTATCCAAAGTCTGGGCTGGCAAGTCTGATTCCGAGTCTTGGCTGCGGCGAGACCCCCGAGCGGCCGCAGCTGCGGCGGTCCGAGCTAACCCCTCCCTCCTTCCGGGGCTGGCTGAGAGACTCGGAGAGACAAGCTTCCCAGCCAAGGCGGCCGGCACCACACTTTTGCGGGCGGCTTCGAGTCCGCGACTACAAGTCTCGGATCAGAGGGCTATCCAAAGTCTGGGCTGGCAAGTCTGATTCCGAGTCATGGCTGCGGCGAGACCCCCGAGCGGCCGCAGCTGCGGCGGTCCGAGCTAATCCCTCCCTCCTTCCGGGGCTGGCTGAGAGACTCGGAGAGACAAGCTTCCCAGCCAAGGCGGCCGGCGCCACACTTTTGCGGGCGGCTTCGAGTCCGCGACTACAAGTCTCGGATCAGAGGGCTATCCAAAGTCTGGGCTGGCAAGTCTGATTGCGAGACTTGGCTGCGGCGAGACCCCCGAGCGGCCGCAGCTGCGGCGGTCCGAGCTAATCCCTCCCTCCTTCCCGGGCCGGCTGAGAGTATCGGAGAAGTAAGTTCCCCAAGCCGAGGCAGGCGGCGCCCTTCTTTTGCGGGCGGCTTCGAGTCTCGGCTTTAAGTTCGCGGCTACGAGTCCCGGATCAGAGGGCTATCCAAAGTCTGGGCTGGCTAGACTGACTGCGAGACTCGGCTGCAGTGAGACCCCCGAGCGGCGTGCGATCTCCCGATCAGCGGCAGCTGCGGTGGTCCGAGCTACTCCCTCCCCCCTTTCTGGGCCAGCTGAGAGTATTGGAGAAGCAAGTTTCCCAAGCCGAGGCAGGTGGCACCCCTCTTTTGCGGGCGGCTTCGAGTCTCTGCTTTGAGTCCACGGATACGAGTCTCAGATAGGAGGGCTATCCAAGCCGTGGAAGCCACCCCCCCATGGGAGGCTTCCTGGTCCAGTGGGGAATCCCCCAGGCCCGCTGCAGCCCGCAACCAGCCACAGGGTCCCTTCAAGCCGCGGCAGCTGACGCCCCCACCACGCGCGGCCCCTGAACCAACGGAGAGATTTGGATCCGAAAGCCCCAGGCCACGGAGATCGGTGACTGGGGGAGACCCATTCCAAACACTTGAGACAAACGTGTGCCACGTGTGCCACGTACTGGGCAAGATAAGAAAAACAGATCCCAGAGATTTCACAGAAAAATCTTACAACCTTGCTGGGTCCAACACCCAGAGAAATCTGAATAAATGCCCAGACGCCAGCAGCAGAAGATAACTGTCCACGCTCAAAAGATTGAGAATATGGCCCAGTCAAAGGAACAAACCAATAGCTCAAATGAGACACAAGAGCTGAGACAACTAATCCTGAATATACGAACAGAAATGGAAAACCTCTTCAAAAATGAAATCGATAAATTGAGGGAGGACATGAAGAGGACATGGGCTGAACATAAAGAAGAAATAGAAAAACTGAAAAAACAAATCGCAGAACTTATGGAAGTGAAGGATAAAGTAGCAAACATAGAAAAAATAATGGATAGTTACAATGATAGATTTAAAGAGACAGAAGATAGAATTAGTGATTTGGAGGATGGAGCATCTGAATTCCAAAAAGAAACAGAAACTATCGGGAAAAGAATGGAGAAATTTGAACAGGGTATCAGGGAACTCAAGGACAATATGAACCGCACAAATATACGTGTTGTGGGTGTCCCAGAAGGAGAACAGAAGGGAAAAGGAGGAGAAAAACTAATGGAAGAAATTATCACTGAAAATTTCCCAACTCTTATGAAAGACCTAAAATTACAGATCCAAGAAGTGCAGCGCACCCCAAAGAGATTAGACCCAAATAGGCATTCTCCAAGACACTTACTAGTTACAATGTCAGAGGTCAAAGAGAAAGAGAAGATCTTGAAAGCAGCAAGAGAAAAACAATCCATCACATACAAGGGAAACCCAATAAGATTATGTGTAGATTTCTCAGCTGAAACCATGGAAGCTAGAAGACAGTGGGATGATATATTTAAATTACTAAAAGAGAAAAACTGCCAACCAAGACTCCTATATCCAGCAAAATTATCCTTCAAAAATGAGGGAGAAATTAAAACATTCTCAGACAAAAAGTCACTGAAAGAATTCGTGACCAAGAGACCAGTTCTGCAAGAAATACTAAAGGGAGCATTAGAGTCAGATACAAAAAGACAGAAGAGAGAGATATGGAAAAGAGTGTAGAAAGAAGGAAAATCAGATATGATATATATAATACAAAAGGCAAAATGTTAGAGGAAAATATTATCCAAACAGTAATAACACTAAATGTCAATGGACTGAATTCCCCAATCAAAAGACATAGATTGGCAGAATGGATTAAAAAACAGGATCCTTCTATATGCTGTCTACAGGAAACACATCTTAGACCCAAAGATAAACATAGGTTGAAAGTGAAAGGTTGGGAAAAGATATTTCATGCAAATAACAACCAGAAAAGAGCAGGAGTGGCTATACTAATATCCAACAAATTAGACTTCAAATGTAAAGCAGTTAAAAGAGACAAAGAAGGACACTATATACTAATAAAAGGAACAATTAAACATGAAGACATAACAATCATAAATATTTATGCACCGAACCAGATGCCCCAAAATACGTGAGGAATACACTGCAAACACTGAAAAGGGAAATAGACTCATATACTATAATAGTTGGAGACTTCAACTCACCACTCTCATCAAGGGACAGAACATCTAGACAGAAGATCAACAAAGAAATAAAGAATCTGAATATTACTATAAATGAACTAGACTTAATAGACATTTATAGGACATTACATCCCACAACAGCAGGATACACCTTTTTCTCAAGTGCTCATGGATCATTCTCAAAAATAGACCATATGCTGGGTCACAAAGCAAGTCTTAACAAATTTAAAAAGATTGAAATCTTACACAACACTTTCTCGGACCATAAAGGAATAATGTTGGAAATCAATAATAGGCAGAGTGCCAGAAAATTCACAAATACGTGGAGGCTCAACAACACACTCCTAAACAACGACTGGGTCAAAGAAGAAATTGCTAGAGAAATTAGCAAATACCTCGAGGCGAATGAAAATGAAAACACAACATATCAAAACTTATGGGACGCAGCAAAGGCAGTGCTAAGAGGGAAATTTATTGCTCTAAATGCCTATATCAGAAAAGAAGAAAAGGCAAAAATTCAGGAATTAACTATCCATTTGGAAGAACTGGAGAAAGAACAGCAAGCTAACCCCAAAGCAAGCAAAAGGAAAGAAATAACAAAGATTAGAGCACAAATAAATGAAATTGAAAACATGAAAACAATAGAGAAAATCAATAAGGCCAGAAGTTGGTTCTATGAGAAAATCAATAAGATTGATGGGCCCTTAGCAAGATTGACAAAAAGAAGAAGAGAGAGGATGCAAATAAATAAGATCAGAAATGGAAGAGGAGACATAACTACTGACCTCACAGAAATAAAGGAGGTAATAACAGGATACTATGAACAACTTTACGCTAATAAATACAACAATTTAGAGGAAATGGATGGGTTCCTGGAAAGACATGAACAACCAACTTTGACTCAAGAAGAGATAGATGATCTCAACAAACCAATCACAAGTAAAGAAATCGAAGCAGTCATTCAAAAGCTTCCTAAAAAGAAAAGTCCAGGACCAGACTGCTTCACATGTGAATTCTATCAAACATTCCAGAAAGAATTAGTACCAACTCTCCTCAAACTCTTCAAAAAAATCGAAGTGGAGGGAAAACTACCTAACTCATTCTATGAAGCCAACATTACCCTCATACCAAAACCAGGCAAAGATATTACAAGAAAAGAAAACTACAGGCCGATCTCTCTAATGAATATTGATGCAAAAATCCTCAATAAAATTCTAGCAAATCGTATCCAACAACACATTAAAAGAATTATTCATCATGACCAAGTAGGATCCATCCCAGGTATGCAAGGATGGTTCAACATAAGAAAATCAATTAATGTAATACACCATATCAACAAATCAAAGCAGAAAAATCACATGATCATCTCAATTGATGCAGAGAAGGCATTTGACAAGATTCAACATCCTTTCCTGTTGAAAACACTTCAAAGGATAGGAATACAAGGGAACGTCCTTAAAATGATAGAGGGAATATATGAAAAACCCACAGCTAATATCATCCTTAATGGGGAAAAATTGAAAACGTTCCCCCTAAGATCAGGAACAAGACAAGGATGTCCACTATCACCACTATTATTCAACATTGTGTTGGAGGTTCTAGCCAGAGCAATTAGACAAGAAAAAGAAATACAAGGCATCAAAATTGGAAAGGAAGAAGTAAAACTATCACTGTTTGCAGACGATATGATACTATACGTCGAAAACCCGGAAAAATCCACAACAAAACTACTAGAACTAATAAATGAGTACAGCAAAGTAGCAGGTTACAAGATCAACATTCAAAAATCTGTAGCATTTCTATACACTAGCAATGAACAAGTGGAGGGGGAAATCAAGAAACGAATCCCATTTACAATTGCAACTAAAAGAATAAAATACCTAGGAATAAATTTAACTAAAGAGACAAAAGACCTATACAAAGAAAACTACAAAAAACTGCTAAAAGAAATCACAGAAGACCTAAACAGATGGAAGGGCATACCGTGTTCATGGATTGGAAGACTAAATATAGTTAAGATGTCAAGCCTACCTAAATTGATTTACAGATTCAATGCAATACCAATCAAAATCCCAACAACTTATTTTTCAGAAATAGAAAAACCAATAAGCAAATTTATCTGGAAGGGCAGGGTGCCCTGAATTGCTAAAAACATCTTGAGGAAAAAAAACGAAGCTGGAGGTCTTGCGCTGCCAGACTTTAAGGCATATTATGAAGCCACAGTGGTCAAAACAGCATGGTATTGGCATAAAGATAGATATATCGACCAATGGAATCGAATAGAGTGCTCAGATATAGACCCTCTCATCTATGGTCATTTGATCTTTGATAAGGGAGTCAAGCCAACTCACCTGGGACAGAACAGTCTCTTCAATAAATGGTGCCTAGAGAACTGGATATCCTTATGCAAAAGAATGAAAGAAGACCCATATCTCACACCCTATACAAAAGTTAACTCAAAATGGATCAAAGATCTAAACATTAGGTCTAAGACCATAGAACAGTTAGAGGAAAATGTAGGGAGATATCTTATGAATCTTACAATTGGAGGCGGTTTTATGGACCTTACACCTAAAGCAAGAGCACTGAAGAAGGAAATAAATAAATGGGAACTCCTCAAAATTAAACACTTTTGTGCATCAAAGAACTTCATCAAGAAAGTAGAAAGACAGCCTACACAATGGGAATCAATATTTGGAAACGACATATCAGATAAAGGTCTAGTATCCAGAATTTATAATGAGATTGTTCAACTCAACAACAAAAAGATAGCCAACCCAATTACAAAATGGGAAAAAGACTTGAATAAACACCTCTCAGAGGAGGAAATACAAATGGCCAAAAGACACATGAAGAGATGCTCAATGTCCCTGGCCATTAGAGAAATGCAAATCAAAACCACAATGAGATATCATCTCACACCCACCAGAATGGCCATTATCAACAAAACAGAAAATGACAAGTGCTGGAGAGGATGCGGAGAAAGAGGCACACTTATCCACTGTTGGTGGGAATGTCAAATGGTGCAACCACTGTGGAAAGCAGTTTGGCGGTTCCTCAAAAAGCTGAATATAGAATTGCCATACGATCCAGCAATACCATTGCTGGGAATCTACTTAAAGGAATTAAGGGCAAAAACTCAAACAGACATTTGCACACCAATGTTTATAGCAGCGTTATTTACAATTGCAAAGAGATGGAAACAGCCAAAATGTCCATCAACAGACGAGTGACTAAACAAACTGTGGTATATACGTACGATGGAATATTATGCAGCGTTAAGACAGGATAAACTTATGAAGCATGTAATAACATGGATGGACCTAGAAAACATTATGCTGAGTGAGTCTAGCCAAAAGTTAAAAGACAAATACTGTATGGTCCCAATGATGTGAATCGACACTCGAGAATAAACTTGGACTATGTCATTGGTAACAGAGTTCAGCAGGAGTTAGAAACAGGGTAAGATAATGGGTAATCGGAGCTGATGGAATACAGACGGTGCAATATGACTAGATACAAAAACTCAAAAATGGACAGTACAATAATACCTAATTGTAAAGTAATCATGTTAAAATACTGAACGAAGCTGCATCCGAGCTATAGGTTTTTGTTTTGTTTTGTTTTGTTTGTTTTGTTCTTATTATTATTACTTTTATTTTTTTTCTCTATATTAACATTCTACATCTTTTTCTGTTATAATGCTAGTTCTTCTAAACCGATGCAAATGTACTAAGAAACGATGATCATGCATCTATGTGATGATGTTAAGAATTTTGATTGCATATGTAGAATGGTATGACGTCTAAAAAAAAAAATGGTCAGCACAATACTGCCTAATTGTAATGTAATTATCTTGGAACGCTGAATGAAGCTGCATCTGATCTATAGTTTTTTTTTTTGTTTGTTTTGTTTTTTTTTCTCTTATATATTTTTGTACTTTTTATTTTTATTTGTGTTTTCTCTCTGTGTTATCACTTTATTTCTTTTTCTGTTGTAGTGCTATTTCTTTCTCTATTCGATGCATATGTACTGAGAAATGATGACCATACACCTATGTGATGATATTAAGAATTACTGATTGCATATGTAGAATGGATTGATTTCTATTGTTGTGTTGGTTAATTTTTTTAATTAATAAAAAAAAAAAAAAACAAGGAAGAGCAAAAATTGAGGACTTAACAGCAAACCTGGAGGAACTTGAGAAAGTACAGCAAACTAACCCCAAATAAAATAGGAGAAGAGAAATAACAAAGATTGAAGCAGAGATAAATGAATGGAAGAACAAAAGAATAATAGAGTCAATAAAACCAAAAGTTGGTTCTTTAAGAAAATCAATAAAATTAATGGGCCACTAGCAAGACTGACAAAGAAAAAAAGAGAGAGGATGCAAATAAACCAAATCAGAAATGAGAAGGGGTACGTTACCACAGAGTCTGAAGAAATCATAAGAGGCAATGAACAACTTTACACCAACAAACTAGACAACTCAGATGAAATGAAAAAATTCTTGGAGACACACCAACAAGCTGCACTGATTCAGGAAGAAATAGAAGATCTTAACAAACCAATCACAAATAAAGAGACTCAATCAGTCATCAAACATCTTCCTACAATGTAAAGCCCAGGGTCAGATGGCTTCACAGCAGAACTTTATCAAACATTCCAGAAAAAACTAACACCAATCCTGCTCAAACTTTTCCAAAAATTTGAGGGAAAAGGAACTCTACCTAACTCATTTTATGAAACTAATATAATTTTAATACCCAAACTAGATAAAGATGCTATAAGAAAGAAAAACTACAGACCAATCTCTCCAATGAACATAGATACAAAAATTCTCAATTAAGTATTAGCGAATCGAATCCAAAAGCACATTAAAAGAATTATACACCATGACCAAGTAGTGTTTATACCAGGAATGCAAGGATGGTTCAACACAAGAAAATCAATTAATGTAATACAGCACATTAACAAATCAAAAGGGAAAAACCACATGATCACCTCAATTGATGCCAAAAAAGCATTCTATAAAATTTAGCCTCCTTTTCTGATAAAAACATGCCAAAAGATAGGAATTAAAGGTAACTACCTCATGCGCGGCCCCCCGGACCAACTGAGAGAATTGGATTGGAAATCCCCAGGCTGTGGAGAACGGTGACGGGGGAGGGGCCCCTTTCAAACCTGTGACTCCCCGGGAACGTGCACTCTCCTGGGCGGGCCGCTGCGGCTGGCGCCCTCCCGCCACGCTTGGTGCCCCGGGCCGACTAGGAAATTCGGACGGGCGCTTTTCCGGGCTGCGGCGGCCAGCGACCTTCCCCGCGTTCGGACCCCGGGCCGGCTGGCACTCTTCCAAGCCGCTTCGGCTAGCGAACCTCCCGGACGGCGAGAGTTTTCCAAAGTTAAAGGACCCACAGCACCTTTTACTGGTGGGACCTGCAGACAAACGTGTACCATGAGCGCAACCTACTGGGCAGGATAAGAAAAACAGAACCCAGAGATTTCACAGAAAAATCTTACAACCTTGTTGGGTCCGACACCCAGGGAAATCTGACTAAATGCCCAGATGCCAGCAGCAGAAGATAACTGTCCACGCTTAGAAGATTGAAAATATGGCCCAGTCAAAGGAACAAACCAATAGTTCAAATGAGATACAAGAGCTGAGACAACTAATGCTGAATATACGAACAGAAATGGAAAACCTCTTCAAAAATGAAATCGATAAATTGAGGGAGGACATGAAGAGGACATGGGCTGAACATAAAGAAGAAATAGAAAAATTGAAAAAACAAATCATAGAACTTATGGAAGTGAAGGATAAAGTAGAAAAGATGGAAAAAACAATGGATACGTACAATGATAGATTTAAAGAGATAGAAGATAGAATTAGTGATTTGGAGGATGGAACATCTGAATTCCAAAAAGAAACAGAAACTATCGGGAAAAGAATGGAAAAATTTGAACAGGGTATCAGGGAACTCAAGGACAATATGAACCGCACAAATGTACATGTTGTGGGTGTCCCAGAAGGAGAAGAGAAGGGAAAAGGAGGAGAAAAACTAATGGAAGAAATTATCACTGAAAATTTCCCAACTCTTATGAAAGACCTAAAATTACAGATCCAAGGAGTGCAGCGCACCCCAAAGAGATTAGACCCAAATAGGCGTTCTCCAAGACACTTACTAGTTACAATGTCAAAGGTCAAAGAGAAAGAGAGGATCTTGAAAGCAGCAAGAGAAAAACAATCCATCACATACAAGGGAAACCCAATAAGATTATGTGTAGATTTCTCAGCAGAAACCATAGAAGCTAGAAGACAGTGGGATGATATATTTAAATTACTAAAAGAGAAAAACTGCCAACCAAAACTCCTATATCCAGCAAAATTGTCCTTCAAAAATGAGGGAGAAATTAAAACATTCTCAGACAAAAAGTCACTGAGAGAATTTGTGACCAAGAGACCATCTCTGCAAGAAATACTAAAGGGAGCACTAGAGTCACATACAAAGAGACAGAAGAGAGAGGTATGGAAAAGAGTGTAGAAAGAAGGAAAATCAGATATGATATATATAATACAAAAGGCAAAATGTTGGAGGAAAATATTATCCAAACAGTAATAACACTAAATGTCAATGGACTGAATTCCCCAATCAAAAGACATAGATTGGCAGAATGGATTAAAAAACAGGATCCTTCGATATGCTGTCTACAGGAAACACATCTTAGACCCAAAGATAAACATAGGTTGAAAGTGAAAGGTTGGGAAAAGATATTTCATGCAAATAACAACCAGAAAAGAGCAGGAGTGGCTACACTAAAGGTAACTACCTCAATATGATAAAGGGAACATATGAAAAAATGATAGCCTGAATTATACTCAATGGAGAGAGACTGAAAGCCTTCCCCCTAAAATCAAATACAAGACAAGGATGCCCACTGTCATCACTATTATTCAACATTGTACTGGAAGTTCTAGCAAGAGCAATCAGGCAGGACAAAGAATAAAGCATCCAAATTGGAAAGGAAGAAGTAAAACTCTCATTATTTGCAGACAATATGATACTATACTTGGAAGATCCTGAGAAATCTACAGCAAAGTTACTTGAGCTAATAAACAAATTCAGCAAGGTGGTGGGATATACAATTAATGTGCAAAAATCAGTAACATTTCTATATATAAGCAGTGACCTAGGTCAGTTAAGGAAAAAATCCATTCAAAATAGCAACTAAAAGAGTCAAATACTTGGCAAGGAACTTAACTAGGGACATGAAGGATTTGTACACAGAAAACTACATAACATTGCTAAAAGAAATAAAAGGAAATCTAAATATGTGGAAAGACATTCCCTGCTCATGGATAGGAAGGCTAAATATAGTTTAAGATGTCAGTTCTCCCCAAATTGATTTACAGATTCAGCACAGTACCAATCAAAATTCCAACAACCTACTTTGAAGATTTGGAAAAACTAACTATCAAATTCATCTGGAAGGGAAAGAGACCCTGAATAGCTAAAGGCATCTGAAAAAAAAAAAAAAAGAAGAGAGAACCGGGAGGATTAACACTCCCTGAATTTAAAACCTATTATAAAGCCTCAGTGGTCAAAACATCATGGTACTGACACAAAGACAGAAGCATTGAACAATGGGACTGAATCAAGAAGGCAGAAATATACCACCATATCTATGGTCAACTGATTTTTGACAAGGCCCCCAAATCCTCTAACTGGGACAAAATAGTCTTTTCAATCATTGGACCTGGAAGAATGGAATATCAATAACCAAGAAAATAAAAGAGGATGCCTATCTTACATCCTACACAAAAATTAACTCAAAGTGGATCTAAATATAAGAACTAGCACCATAAAGCTTCTAGAAGAAAATGTAAGGAAATATCTCCAAAATCTAGCAATAGGAGGTAGCTTTCTAAACTTTACAGCCAAAGCACAAGCAACAAAACAAAAAATAGATAAATGGGAACACCTCAAAATCAAATGCTTCTGTGCCTCTAAAAACTTTGTCAAAAAAGGGGAAAAGGCAGCCAACTCAATGGGAGAAAATATTTGGAAATCACATATCAGACAAAGGTTTGATTTCCTGTATATAGAAAAAAATCATACAACTCAACAACAAAAGAATGAACAACCCAATTATAAAATGGACTAAAGATATGAATAGGCATTTTTCTGAAGAGCAAATACAGATGGCTCAAAAGCACATGAAAAGATGCTCCTTTTCACTGGCTATAAGGGAATGCAGATCAAGACTACAATGAGATACCACCTCACACCTATAAGAATGGCTGCTATTAAACAAACAAGAATCTATAAATGTTGGAGAGGATGTGGAGAAACTGGGACACTAATGCACTGTTGATGGGAATGTATAATGGTGCAGTTACTGTGGAAGGCTGTTTGGCGGTTCCTTAGGAAACTAAATATCGAGTTGCCCTATGACCCAGCAATAGCACTACTTGGTATATACACAGAAGAGCTGAAAGCAATGACACAAATGGACATTTGCACATCGATATTCATAGAAGCATTATTCACAATTGCCAAAAGATGGAAACAAACCAAATGCCCATCAACAGAAGAATGGATCAACAAAATGCGATATATACATATGATGGAATATCATACAGCAGTAAGACAAAATGACATCCTGAAGCACATGACAAAATGGATGAGCCTTGAGAACATAATGCTGAGTGAAATTAGCCAGACACAAAAATATAGATACTGTATGATTCCACTTTTATGACGTGCATAAAGGTATAATAAAGGCTTATAAAACAGAATATAGGGAACATAGAAGCTAGAAATGGTTGAACCATTAGCTAATGAGGTTGATTTCTAATGACAGGGAATAGATAGGGGTGAAGATGATTCTCTAGTGGTTCTAGAAGTAATATTACCATATTGAAGATGAATAAGATTGAAAGGGGTTATATAGACCTATGTGTCCCACTGATTCACACTAGAAATATGAATGAGTTCTTGTAAGGATTACTTCAAAGATATGATTCTTGTATAAAGAGTGTTTAAGTCCAGGGTACAGGGGAAAAACTGCTATTGCATGCTATGAGCTATGCTCAAAAGGAAACCATCAGCACTACCACAGCAAAGCAGAGGTAAATAATGGGATGAGGGATAAGAGTTAAGGGGAGGTTTAGATTTCCTATTTGGCAAGGGTGTGCTCATTGGTTTTCTGTCTCTTGGGAATAATGAAGTTAACTAAAATTGAGAATGTTGATGGACTGTGGACTTTGAACCTTCTACATGATGCCCGATGAATGCAGGTGGCTGAAGGATGCACTGACAGAGAAGTAGATTGGCAAATGATGGTTTATATTTATAAATGAAGGTTGTGCTGCTACAAAAGGAACACAGTCATGAGGTACACAATGATGTGAATGAACACATGGGATGTTTGGGGAGAAAAAATAAGCCAGAAACAAAAGAACAACAATGGTATAGTCACCTTTAGAAAATGCTTATAAGAAAGCAGGGGCCAAGATTGTAAGCTTTTAGAACAGACACATTAAGTCTGGATTTTGAGAGGCTGTTTTATATATGTAACCTGATATTTAGAAATAAAAACGAAGCCACACAGGTTGGGGTATAAGTAATTCAGAATTTAGGGTTAAGGAAGACAATGTCTATATTTTAGAATCACACATACTCTTTGACACCAATGGAAGAAAGGTTTATTTGATCTGGAACTGAAATTTTCTGCAGTGAATAATTTAATTCAACCTATCTGTATAGCTCATTTGAACAATTAAAACACAGGTAGCACAGAATAAGAAAGAGGTCCTTTAATCCTGTGTAGATTATTGTAATGCCTGGAAACATCCTAGAGTATATTAAGCAGATAATAAAAAAATATTGGCAAAGTCCCCTGAGGGAGGGGAGAAAAAATATGGAGCTATTAAACCTTATCATTAGGGAATCCCCTTTAAGGATAACCAAATCAATAGGCCATACCCTTTGTCATGAGGCTTACTCTTGTGAAGTTTACGGAGGTAGCAGAGAAGCTTAGGCTATCTATAGGCATGCCTAAGAATTACTTCTGTAAGACTTCTGTTGTAGCTCAGATGTGGCCTCAGTCTCTCTAAACCCAGTTCTGCAAGTGAAATCATTACCCTCCGCCCTACATGGGACATGACAGGGTGAAAGTCCCCCTGGTGACATGGGAGGTGACTCCCAGGGATGAATCCAGATCTAGCACCATGGGATCAACAATTCTATCCTGACCAAAAGGGGGGGAAAGAAGTGTAATTAATAAAGTATCAGTGGCAGAGAGAGTTCATATAGAGTCAAGAGTCTACTCTGGAGGATGCTTTTATGCAAGCTTCAGATAGACCTTGCTACCTATCATAACCTACCAAGCCCCAACCATTCCAGCCAATCCTAAAGAACATCTAGGGTGATATATAAGATTCCACAAAGGTTTCAGGCACTAGAGTAACTTTACAGAAACCTACAACCTCCCTGGTCCAGGTAAGTCCTGAAACCTAGCCCAGCTTCTCCAGAACCCCATGTTAGTGATAGACCCTTCCAATATAAAAAATTTAGAATTGCCATAGCCCAAACAACCCCAAAGAGAGGTATGGAAAGATCAAAGGTGATGGTGGCATTATACGTAGAAGATAGGACCTAACAGGTGAATATGACTGCTGAATCATTAAATTGATATCTTTCAGTCTCCAGTATTTTAGAGCAGCTAGAAGTAGAAGCCTAAAATTGTGAAATTTTAACCCATGTCAAAGTTTGAAATATGTTCTACAACTAATTGTGGTACTGCACTTTAAAATTTATAGCTTTTATGCATATATGTTATTTTTCACAAAAAAAAGAAGGAAAAAAAGTCAATTGTGATTATAAAAAAGTATTTAAGCCCTCTAGCCTCCTATATTCTGGGGCAACTAGAAGGAAAAATATGAGAGGATCGTATGGTAGCCCATGGCAAACTCTCAGTTCTGTCCTATAGCCACTTGTTGAAAAGTGCTTTGAAAACTATTGCTTTTTTATTTATTTGCTTTGTATATATGTTATACTACAGAATTAAAAAAAATTTTTTTAAATAAATGACATCATCAAGGCAGCGCTTTCTCACTGAAGATGGTGGCATTCTGGAACCGGTTGCTAGTGATTCTTGGTTCCTCTGTCACATGACAAGGTACCTGATGGATCTCCTGGTCTCTTCCTTCTCTTCTGTATTCCATTTCAGCTTCTTGCTTCCTGTGGCTTTCCCTTCTTTTTCTGAATTTCATTATCTTCTAAAGAGCTCTGCTAACAGAATTAAGACTCTTTCCGATAGATGTGGGCTATACCTTAACTGAAGAAACCTCAACAGAATTCTTGCTGACAATAGATTCACACCCACAGAAATGGATTAACTTTAAGGATATGTTTTTCTGGGGTTCATATTGATTCAAATCACCACATTCACCCTGACAAGTTTCAGTATTTCTTTTTTAATGCTACAGTATTATAGTACTTTGAGTTTTTTTTTTTCTACAACAATTATTTTATTCTACTATTGGAGATACATATTGACTCTCCTTTCGCATCCAACAGCAATTAAATATTTCCTTAGACAACTGCTCCTTTCCTATTCTCAGTCTCAGATTTGAGTGGAATTTATTCCTCCTTTGTTTTCAAGTGGAACACATAAACCAATGAATTCCTCTCAAACCTCAGCCATAGGATTTTGTTTAGGGAAGACAATATGAAGGTGCATGAATCCTAAGGGATGCTTTTTGGGGCTTGGAGAATAGAAGCTTCCTTTGTCTTCCAAAGAAATTCCAAAAAAAGCATATTCTCTCTTACTTGGGATGATGTGGTGAGGGTGTAAGTTTTAGAATTGCAGAAGGCATTTTACCAGCTCAAGGTGACCCAGGCTAAAGATAAATCAGGCACAAAGAGGAGGGAACCAGCTAAAAGAATAATGGAAAAGTGTTATTTTGAGCCTGTGAAACAAACAGTACTTCGAGTCAGTCCTAATTTTGAACTTTTCAGTTACTTAAATCAATACATTTCTAATTTTATTTAAGACAATCTGAGTAAGGTTTTCTGACTCCAGCAACAGTTTTCTCTGCTCAAGGTATCACAGGCTGAAAGCAAGGTGTTATCTGGGCTAAGTTCTTGTCTAGAGGCATTGCCCTGGAGAAAAATCCATGTCCAAGCCACTCAGTTGGCAGAACTCAGTTCCTTGTGGTTGTAGACCTGAGATCACTCTTTCTTAGGTGGCTAACATCCAGGGACTTCTTTCAGCATCTCAAGTTCATCCACACTGCTTAGCATGTGGCCCCCTCCATCTTCCAGCTAGCAATAGTGGGTCAAATCCTTCTTGCGCTTCAACTTCTGGCTTTCTCTGCCTCTGATCCAGATTTAAAGGACTCATATGATTGGGTCAAGCCCACCCAAATAATCTCCCTGTCTATCTAAGGTCAATTGATGTAGGACTTTAATTACATCTGCAAAATCCCTTCACACCCAGAGTACCCCTTATGTTGCTTAGATGTGGCCTCTCTCTCTAAGTCAGCTTGGTAGGTGAACTCACTGCCCTCCCCTCTATGTGGGACATGACTGCCAGGGGTGTAAATCTCCCTGGCAACGTGGGACAGGACTCCTGGGGATGAGCCAGGACCCAGCATCATGAGACTGAGAAAGCCTACTTAATCAAAAGAGGGAAGAGAGAAATGAGATAAAATAAAGTCTTCAGTGGCAGAGAGATTTTAAAAAGTGTCAAGAGGTTATCCTGAAGGTTATTCTTATGCATTATATAGATATCTCTTTTTAGTTTATGGTGTATTGGAGAGACTAGAGAGAAGTACCTGGAACTGATGAATTATGTTCCAGTAGCCTTGGTTCTTGAAGAAGACGTTTGACTATAAAGCTTTTACAATGTGATTGTGTGATTGTGAAAATCTTGTTCTGATGCTCCTTTATCCAGGATATGGACAGACAAGAATAAAAATAAATAAATAATAGGGGGAGATAAAGGGTAAAAATGGGGTATATTAAAATACTTGGGGTCAATGGGGGGGGCAGGGGGTATGAGATGTATGAGTTATTTTTTTCTCTTTTTATTTCTTTTTCTGGACTGATACCCATGTTCTAAAAATGATCATGGTGATGAATATACAACTATGTGATGATGTTGTGAGTCATTGATTGTACAATATGTTTATTTCTTAATAAAAATATATTTTTAAAAAATCCCTTCACATCAGCACCTAGTGTTTGATCGAACAGAAGATGTGTTTCCATCAGGAGCTGGGAATTCTGACGTGTTAGAACTCTGCCTACTACATCTGTAGGAATAAACACCAGCTCCTCCCCTCAAGAGTCCCCTTGGAATGTTTAAGGAACTAACAACTCCTCTGAATCTTGGATCTTCCCGCTCAATTCTGATTGGTCTAGGTTACTTTTACTTTCCTCCCATCATGGTGATTAGAAATCAAGCCCTGCACTTCTTCCATTCATTTCCTCTAAATAGCAAAGAAGCAACAACAACGAAAACTCCTCCCATCACCACAGGGACGATTGACACTTTAGGAACAGTGCCATCTCAGTTCATACAGAGGGAAAAAATATTTCTTTCCATCAGCCCACCCCACAGTGTTGCCCACAAACAGCAATGGCCAAGTTTCAGGTGACACATTTCTATTTAAGCTGTAATCAAAAGTGTATGCTATTACATCATTGTGTGAATAATTAACACTACTGAATGACATGTGAATGTGGTGGAAAGGAGAAATTTAGAGTCATGTATGTCATCAGAAGGAAAGTAGGAGGTTAAAACACAGGAATTATAACACAGTGAATCTTGTGGTGGACAATGACTGTGATTAACTATACAAAAATCAAAAGTTCTTTTATGAACTAGAACAAATGTATGACACTATTACAGGAGCTAATAATAGAGGGGTGTATGGGAAAAATATACCTATGGAAAACCATGGACTATAATTAACAGTAATATCTTAATATTGTTCCATCAATAATAATACTAAGGGTCAGTAATAAGGGGGTACACAGGGTATAGGATGATTTGGGTTTTCTTTTTTATTTTTATTTCTTTTCTGGATTAATGAAAGTGTTCTAAAATTGATCATGGGGACGTAAGAACAACTATGTGATGATGCTGTGGGCCAATAATTGTATTCTTTGGGTAGTTTGTATGGTGTGTGATTGACTATATCGCAATAAAATTGCATTTTTTTAATGTATGCTGCTAAAACAGACGTTTAGATCCTCAGTCTCTAACATTTGCATTCAGGTTAATATTGACTTCACCCTGGTCATCTAGAACAAAGGGCAGCTACAGAGTTACATCTCATAGAGACTGTCAAGTCAACATGTCTGCCATTATGGCTCTTGAAAATGACACTGCTTTTCAAAGAATGATTCCTGTATTAGTTATCTGTTGCTGGTGTAACAAATTACCACAAATTTCATGATTTAAAACAATACAAATTGGGTGCACAGGTGGGTGGTTCAGTGGTAGAATGCTGGCCTTATATGCGGGAGACCCGGGTTCGATTTCCAGATCAAGAACCCCCCCAAAAACAAAACAAAACAAAAAACACAAATTTATAATCGTAGCATTCTGGGGGTGAGAAGTCTGAATTGGGTCAGGAGGACTGCATCCCTTCTAGAGGCTCTTGGAGAGAGTTCACTTCCTTGCCTCTGCCAGCTTCTGGAGGCCACCCATATTTCTTTGTTCATGGCCCCTTCTTCCCGTTACTCTGACCTCTGCTACTGTCATCACATCTCCCTCCTAGTACTCCTACCACTGCCTCTGCCTCAGATGGAGGTTTGTGATTACATTGAGGTCATCTGGTAAACCAGGACGGTCTTCCCCACCTCAAGATCCTTAACTTAATTACATCTGCAAAGTCTCTTTTGCTTTGAAAGATAACATATTCATAAGCTTGGGGTATTAGGATGTGGACATCTTTGGGAAGTGGGGGAAATTTTCAGCCTACCGCCCTCCTTATTTTCAATATAATGATTTTTTCACCCAAAAACATACCAAATAAATGAGCTATAAAAAGTGATATTCTGAAATTATGCTTTCAGAGGAAGATACATTCACTCACCAATTTACTCAGACCTGCATTTTCTACTCAGAGAATATTATCTGGAACAAATTTGAATTGCACAGGCTAGGATGTCTTGCTTGTGTACCTATGCAAAGTTGGAGAAATGAATAAGTTGCCTCTTCTACTAATCTTCAGCCTCTCATAACCCTGCACTGTTTCCATGTTTTTCAAAATTCTCTGTGTTAAATTATTTTTAGGTACAGTTTATGTACAAGATAATGATGAGCCCCAAAATGGTTGAAAAATTGGTGAAGAAACCAGTGGAGAAGAAAAATAGTACAATTAAACTCCATTACATTGCATTGTATGTGCAAATCCTATACTTTTCCATTGTTATTAACTGTTTAAACTTGTTTTCATCATCTAGTTGATATATTTCTCTCTCTGAGAAAATGGTTTGATTACTTTGGGTGAGGTCAGAATTCACTGCAATTAATGAAAAGAGTTTTCATGTAACAGCTTTTTACTTCAAGGCAGGGTTTCCGGAAAAGAATTTAAATTATTAGAAGAAGGAGAAGTATTCCTGCTCCTAGACCCTTTCAGGTGGTTCACCCAGAACAAAGGAACCATGTTCTTCAAAAAGAAGTCTGACACCACTAATGACTTAGACAATTGCAAGCAGTTTTAAATGACAGGTTTCCCAACTCCTACACATCAAGCCCTCAAAAATCCTAGGGCTGAATTTCCACCAGAGCAGCCTGTTGAAGGTAAAAAATATGTGCATGGAGCTTGACGCGTACGAGCTTGATTTTGATTAAACCTCTTTCTGTCTTGTCTGCTGCGAATAAGCTCTCTCCTAGGGCCAGATGAATGGCCTGAAAGCAAAGGCCAGTTTTCAGGTATTGCATTCCAGCGAAAGCAGTCTACCCCCAAGGCTTCCAGGATGCTGTTACTGGGAAAGTAAAATTGCACTATTAGAGGTCAGAAGGACCTATTTATCTCTCTGTAGCTACTTGGTTGAAATCAAATTTAAAAAATAAATCTGCCTATTCTATGTTTTTCAAGAGTTTTGCGAATACTGTCAAAAATTAGCCTGAAAAATGTAAATATTCCCATTCATTGTTTCTACCAATCCTAAACCAGTTAGAACTGATTGGAGATGCAGAATATGGATTTCCCTTACTTGCCTCTTCAGAGTTTTCTGAAAATGCGTTTGGTAGAACACTGAAAGTGCTACTTAGCATATATAGGCTGAAGCACCAATTAAGGTTGCCATTCATATCACTAATTCACATGTCCCAGAATGCATCTCTGCTCTTGTTGCTTCATCAGCCCGCAAAGATAATGAAGGCTGTTGGCTGGAGGTGCTGGTACAAAGGCCATTCAGAGCAAAATAAGGGGCAGGGGGTTTCAGTGATATTGCGTGGGGGTCATGTGCTCAACAATGCTTCAAGGACTTGCTGAGATTTTTCCTAGACTCAAATGAAGCCACAGTTCTTTGTTGCAGGTACCATATGTTTAGGCATGAGTCAATTGACCTCTGATTTCAGTAATAACCACCAACCCTCTCTGTCACCTCCCTGCCTATGAGGGAACATGGGTGAGGTCAGGTGGTAGAGACTGTCACAGACTTATTTCTGGAACCTTTAATGTACTCCTAACATCCAAGTTTACATAAGAAAAAGATAATGAATTAGTGGGTTAGAGCTCAAGCCAAACCAAATGTGTGTGTGTGTGCATGTATTTACGTATGTTCAAGCCTTAAGAACCACTTCCAGTCCATTTTATAAAAGACAATTCAAATTTCATATATATCATCCCAGACTCCAGCTGCTATGATAAAATCCCATCCACAATAACCGAAAAGACCTTCTATTTAAGCTTTGCAAGTTTTTTAATCCTTTCCTGCCTCTTCTCTCATTTGCTATTGGTCTGGAGATTGCCATAATCTCCCAGAGTCTGGGAAATCTTGCAGTGGTTTGCAAAGTCATCTCACCTTGTGGTGCCCAGTATTCCATATTCTCAGAACACTGAGGTATACTTCTACCTTTAGTATACATATTTTGTCTGCATATACCACTACAGCATATAGCACAAATAGAAACACACAGGTTCATGATTATTTTTGCTGGCTCAATTTATATCAAAGTAACACAGGTAAATTATAAAAAAATCAAGTCATAAAGAATAATTTATGATGGAAATAAACCCCCAGTCCATCTTCCAAAGTACAAACTCTTAACTTATTTCTGCTTTTTAATTCTGATGGTGTTACCCTCAAAATGCTAAATAACATGCATATGAAATTTCTGAATGTATCAGATTTATATTTAGCTATTGTCTCCAAAAAATGAAAGATGAGGATTTAATTAAATTATGTATCCACTATTTTCTCTCCTACCTCGCCCCTCTTATAATGTTTGATGTTATCATTTTATTTCTTTGCTTGTTTACCTTTAATCACTTTGAATAAAACACTCATGCTTCAATTTCTTATGCAGCAGGTTCAATTTTCTCATGCCATGTTCTTGGACATAAAAAGAATTAACTTTATCTTCTATAAGTAAAAGACCCCATTCCATAACCTGATAGAAATCTTAATCTTGCCAATTCCAAGCTAACTCAGTCATTTTCCATTTAAATGCTATAAATTTTGACTTAATTCCTCTTATTCCATTTTCTTTTGATAGGAGGGCAGGTCATTTCTGGGAGGTTTATAGGGTCCCAAAGCAGTGGGTGTAGGTAGGCTTCTATTCTATGGTTGACCTGATCCTACTTGAGCATTTCCTGAGGTGTAACTCATACCCTCCAATTTTCCAGCTTCAGCATCTCTGTTGATATCCTCTGAGCTGTTCAGTCCACATGGCTCATAACGTTCATGTTCTTACCTGAGATCCCCTACAGGTCACGAGTCAGTCATCTTATTCCTTCTGTGATCCTTCTCAAGGGCCTTGTATTGGTCTTGGTTCTCCAAAGAAACAGAGCCAATGTGATATATGTGTACATATAAAGAGATTTCTTTTAAGGAATTGGCTCATGCAGTCGTAGGGTCTGAATTTCATAGGGCAGGTTGGCAGGCTGGAAATTCTGGTAAGAGTTGATATTGAAGTGTGAAGGCAGAGTCTTGGAACCATCAATTCTCGCCCTTAGACCTCCAAACAATAGGAAGACACCCATCCTTTACATGACGTCGGCTGGTCATAAATGCTAATCCTACCTATGAAATACTTTGACAGAAACAATTAGGCCAGTGTTTTACCAAACCATTGAACATTATAACCTGGCCAAGCGGACACACAAAATTAACCATCACAAGCATGAAAATTATTTTTGGTTTCTTCTATGAGTATGGCCCCCAGGAGACTCAGTAGGGCTGTCTCAGGGTCCCTGTGCCTTGGCCTGTCCCACTACAATTCCCATTTTGTGGAAATTTAAAAATTCTTTTAGGAGATGGAGATACTTCTGTGAGGCTTGCTGTTTTACCTCCTAGTGATTTACATGTGGAGAGCTGTACACTGCTTCTTTCTGCCCTTGTATTTTCAAACTTATGCCCTCCTACCCCAAAATTGGGGGTTGGGAATGAGGGCAGAGCACAGGTACCCTCCCAAGTACTTTCTTTCCCTCTAATAAGCTAAACCTCTAACCTCCTTCCTTTTAGCTTCCTCTAATAAGCTAAAAAGAACTTATCTTTTTGCTCAGGGATTTTTCTTTGGCTCTTCAAAACAAAGTTTATGAAATTCAATGATATATTCTGTTTCAAATAGTCTAGCTCTTGGTAATCAAAAACCTTTGAATCTCAAGAGGATAATGAATTTCATTATCTTGATTGATGCATGTGGCTCTGCCAACCCCCTGTAGGTAATAAGCCCAGAATGCCTCAGCCTAATACACTATATTTAATGGATGGAAGGTTTCTAGATTCAAAACTAAACAAAGGTGGTGGGAAGGAGAATTACCAAATGTTACCCCACTATTTGTTCCATAGATCAAAGTCAATATCTCAATTCTCTTCTATAGAAAGTGAGGCTAATAGCACCCCTAATCTTTACTCCACCCTTTCTCCTCTACTGCACCTACTGATAGCCCTATCATTTCTTTTTTGTTGCTGTTAGTCAGTTGCTTTTCAGTTTCAAGTGAGAGATTACCTAACTTAGAATGCCCCAAACAAATATGAATTTAATTTACTCAAGTAATAATAAGTTCAGAGATAGTCAATTCAGAGCTGGTACAGCAGATAAAGGTCTTATGGGATAAAGGTCTTATGGAAGACCCAAGCTCTATTTTTCCACTCAGCATCATTGACATATTGGCTTGTAGCCCAATGGTCGCAAGATGACTGTAGGGTTACACCTCTGATGGGAAGTAGACAAGGGAATAGAGGGTTGGAGCACATTGTACCTTTTCCTTCATCAATATAGCAAATGTTTTCCTAGGATAGTCCCCTCTATAAACTTCTATTCATATCTTACTAGGTGGAACTATGTCCTTTGCTAACCCCTATGGGTGGTATGGGTTACTGTCTAAGTATTTACCTGGATGATAGCTAAATGTTTCCATGAAGGAGGTTAGAAATGGGTGTTGAATAATCCGGTTTAGGATGTCTGCCAAACTCCAACCTTTGACTGCTCAATATACATATATTCTTAATGTGAAATACACTAACTCCTTCACCAAGGAGGACAGCTCCAGAGTCTCATTCAGTTACTGCATCAAGCGAGAAGCCCTCTCTTCCAGGTGCAAATGGTTCTCCGCGGGGGTCAGATGATCTATGTTTAAGAAACAATACACCTGATGTACAATAGAGGAAAAGAAATAGAATAATTGAAGAGCAAAGTAAAACAGAACATCTATTTGGCAAATGGCAGAATGGGAAATTCACAGAGATCACTGTTCAATTGTATACATCAAATCCCACGTTAGCAAAGTAAATGTTTGGCTCTGTTCTCTGTATGAAGCTTCCTTGTTCTTTCCCCTGTCTTTGGTTCTGCCCTCTAGAAGAATCATTCTTAACCATTGTTTTTCATGACCCACTTGATATTGATCATTCGAGAGGATATCCCCCCGGAATGATGTATGGCTTTGCAGTTCATTTCCTATTGGTGAAAAATTAGGGAGCTGGGAGTTGCCGTAGGGTGATGGATTCTAATAAGAGCAATTTTCTTCTCAGAGGACATTTGGAAATACTTGGGGACATTTTTGGTTATTGCAACTGGATTGGAGAGATGCTACTAGCCTGTAGAGGGGAAGATGGCCCCACACAATAAAGAATTATCTGGTCCAAATGTCAATAGTGCCAAGGTTGAGAAATCCTGGTCTACGTAAATCACAATCGTCTCATTCCCATTTCCTGTGTTCTATAGGCAAAGACCTGAGACCCAATTCTGGTCAAAGTGGCTCTGAGAAAAATCTCCTGGGACACTTATGAGAAAAATACTCTCACCAATATGAGACATGTGACATGAAAGAAAAAATAGCACTTTCTTCATGTAACACCTGCTGTCATCATGTAGCTAAGAAGAAGTAAATCCCTTACATGCTGAGAATAGTAGAACAGAAAGATGAAAAGCTCCAAGTCCTCGATAACATTGCTAAGCTGTTCAGTTTAGTAACTCTCTTATCTCCAGATTTTTCTTTATATGAGATAATAAATATTCTCCTTGCTGAAGTCTATTTTAGTTGGGTTTTCTATTACTTAAAGTTGAATGTATCTTAGCTGATGGAGGTTATCTTGGTCTCTCTTTTTCCATGTAGCTGAGTTTCAGCCTATGGCTGATAATTCTTCATATTTTGTCCAATGAATGATGATGTTCATTTATATTTATAAGTAAAAATTTGGATGGCTGGTATGATTTTGCTCTGTAATTGCATAAGTAGATCTGGATCCCAAAAAGTCTTCTGCTAAAGTGAAATTTGGACTCGGAAGCCTTCCAACACGGATGAGGCACTTTACAGGCAGTTCTGCCTTAGAATGAGTGGGGGTGAAACTCTATCAGGCTGCAGGTGCATAAGGGCTGAATGAAGAGTGATTTACTCTGTGCACCAAAACACAGCTGGGAACTTAATTTTTTCTCAGAGTTCTTTCTTTATAATTTTAAGGAAACATACCTCTGATTTTGAGTCTCTGTTAATTAGCTGGTTATTAGTTAGTAGGGTGTTTGGCTCATTGCTTGACTTACAGAGAAGTCCTAGGGTTCTTGCTTTTCTACATCTAGAGCTGCAGGACCCACCTGTGCATTTGTTCCTTAAACATATCTTCAATGAGTGCCTTTTCCCAAGGTTTAATATAGAATCAGGAACCTGTTCAAGGTTCTTAGCTTCCATTTCTACTGCTACCCACCATAGCATACTCTGGGCTTCTGTCCTTCAATACAATCCCATTTTCTTTTCATCTTTCAGAAATTCATTGAATTCTCTGATCTATTGGGACCCACCTCTCCTTGCTGCTAAGCCTCATCTTCTCATTGTAGATTAATTCCTTTTTTCTATTTCTGTTTATCTCCCTTTGGTTTGGGGGAAGAATCAAAAGTCAAATGTGGACTTGATGAGCCATCTTAACACTGAAGCAGATAACTTACAGGCTATACCCCATTACATCTGCACATTATATCCCATTACCCACCTGCACATCACTCCTGAAAGAATGCATCACGCACTAAGTAGTAACCTCAAACCGAGGCTAGCATCAAGGTCAAAATCTAGGGCTGGAATTTGATTTACCAAACTCCAGAATTTTGAACATATTTGTTTTCTGAGTTGGACTGTTTTAGTTTCCTATCTGCTAAAACAAATACCATAAAATGGGTTGCCTTAAACAACTGAATTTATCGGCTTGAAGTTTTAAGGCTAAGAGAAGTCCAAAACTGAGGGATCAGTAAGATGGTGCTTACTCTCCAAAGACTGTCTGTGATTTCTGGGGTTCGCTGCTAGTGATCCTTTGTCCTTGGTTTTTGCATCACATGACAATGCACATAGCAATATCTTCTCCTTTCTCTAATGGGTCCCGTTCATTTTCAGCTTCTGACTGTTCCCGTGGTTTCTCTCTCTCTGGGGCCTTCTCTATAAGGTTTCCAGTAGCATGACTGACACTCATCGTGATTCAGTTTAACCATGCTTTAACCGAAATAACCTTATCAATAGGTTATTTAGAATGAGTTCACAGCCACATGAATGGATTAAGATTAAAAATGTATTTTCCTCAGGTACATAACTCCAAGCCACAGAGAGAGTCGGAATATATTTGTCCTATATCATGGCATTCACAATATTGTAAAAAGTTTTGCTACTAAAGCTTGTGTGAATTTAGGAAAGATACCACTGGCTATATACAAGAATGACCATGATCTCTTTAATTTGTTTCAAATAGCTAGCCTATCAACCACAGTATTTTCATTATTTTTTAGTACAGTTACTTCCTCTGATGCCTGCCTGTAGAATAACACATAAATCAGTAAAGGTAGTGCTGGTGACTGAATCATGCCCCCCACAAAATATATGTTCAGGTCCCAAACCCTGACCCACCAGTGTGTGAAGCCCTTTATATATAAGACTTTGAAAATGTTATTAGTTAAGATGTGCTCAAACTGAAGGAGGGTAGGTCTTACTCCCATAGTGCAGAAGTCCTTTTAATCAAAGGAAAGTGGACTAGGAGCGAGAGAAGCCATGGGTAGCAGTCAGAATCTAGAAGTCGGTGCAACTCAGAAGAGAAAGGAGAAGATATGACCATGTGCATTGCCAAGTGACAGAAAAGCCAAGGGACCTCCAAGATTGTCTGCCAGCTAACAGACACCAAGCCTAGAAGGAAGGAAATTTTTTAACTTCTGAAACCATGAGCCCATAAATACCTGTTATTAAGCCAATTCATTGCCTGGTGGTTATTCAAGCAGCCAAGAAACTAATCCAGTTTTTGGTATCAGAGAGTAGGGTTCTACTATGACAAATACGTAAAATAGTAAAATGACTTTAGAATGGGGTTGCGAACAAGGGCTGGAAGAATTGTGAGGCTCTTGATAGAAAAAGCCTAAATTGCTTTGAAGAGACTGTTGGTAGAAATATGGATGTTAAAGGTACTTTCTATGAGGTTTTAGAAGGAAATGATGAATATGTTATTTGAAATTGGAAGAAAAGGAATCTTTGTTATAAAGTGGCAGAAAATGGCAAAAATGTGTTCTGATCTTGGATTGAACATGGAATTTGTAAGCAATGAACTTGGCTATTTAGAGGAGGAGACTTCCAAGCTAGATTTGGAAGGTGCAATTTGGCTTCTCCTTGCAGATTTTAGTAAAATGCAAGAGGAAAGGAATAAGCTGAGAATTAAACTCTTAAACACAAAGAAACCAGCAATTGATGATTTTGAAGACCCTCATCCTTTCTAGATAGTGTATTCTGAGACTAAGGCTAATGCAGTTCTATCCAGAACCACATATTGGTCCCCATAACCATTTTTTTTTTCAATTTAAAAACATTTATTGCATTTCTATCACACACAAAACCCTATAGTAGATTTTATGGGAATAAAAGATCTATGCCCTTAAAGAATTCACAATCAAGTGAAGACATTAATTATAGTCATGAATTTGTGATTCTAGTTATCAGCTAAGTGTCCCTTTTCCAACAAAGTGACTGCTTTCTGGCTTTTTGTGATGCTTTTATCAATAGTATGTTGGTTACAATGTTTTGGTATTAACCCAGATCATCGGTTAACGTCTCCATGTTGCAGGAATGCATGAAAAGCAAAATGGAAAGGGTGGGGGGATGTGAGAGAGGATCTACATTGCTTGATTCCTACCTATGCTGGCCACTATACTATCTAATAAATTCACAAAAGAATCCAGCAAGTAGTTATCCTATTCCTCTATTTTTAACAGATGACAAAAATAATGCTTAAAAATGCTAAAACATTTCCTTAAATCCAGACATAAAATGGCAGCACTGGGATTTAAGCCAGGTCTGTTTGACTCCAAAGCCCAGGCCTTTTCTCCTATACTATTCTTACCACCTTCTAAAAGGGTGGTATTCTGCTTGTTTGTTAGAAGCAATCCCAGCTAACCTATTGCATGGTGTTTGTTTTGGCAGCCAAAAAATGAATCCAGATAGGATGGAGTAAAAACAGTCTATGGAATTTATAAATCCAGCTGTTGTGAATGGGTCTCATGGAAACTCCCTCTTTCATAAGTGATGTTACTCTGGCAACATGAACGTTAGCCCTGATTTAGGAGAAAATAATCTCTAAATTTGATTTCTTATGATACTCAGATGGATAGAGGAGATGTAAGAGATTTTTTAAGTAATTATTTTAAGTTTCCTGAACCTTAATCTGTATATTGTTCCATTTCATAAATTTAACTGGAAGGAGTCCAAAGATTGGACACAGACAGCAGAGCATAGAGGTAAGGGAATGTTAGAAAGTATATGACAAAGCTCTACTAGGTCACAGAGGCAGAGGAATGAAGAGTGGTGTCTGGAATTGTAGTGAATGGTTTTACCTCCTGCTCTGATGAAGCACCCGGCAACAATAGAGGATGTGGAAGGCTTACCCACCAGCCTGCCTCATCCCTCAGACTAATTACTGCCCAATGGGCCACAGATTCATTGTACCTACCAGGCAGCTGGGTCCATAGGTGAGTTGTACACTCCTTCCCTCCTGCAATAAAAGCCCAAGAAGAACTGTTGTCGCCGATGGCAGCTACAGCCAGCTGTTCTAGGCATAGCCCCTCTGCCTCTGACCACTTTTCCCCAAAGCTCTGACCTTAATGATTTCTGACTTCTTCAGAAATGCAGCATTTCTAGCTATTTCTGTGCTTCATACCATGTATGAAATACATCCAACAGGAAAACCATTTCATTTCTTGCTTGCTTCTAAAAACACCCACATGCGTTCATAAGGAAGTGGAGTTTTAACAAAACTCCGCTGACAACTGTATAGTGGGAACATTAAGGAAAGGGTTTTTTTAACCAGCCTTTTAAAATGTTTCCATTGCGGACAGACTTTCAGTCTCTCCAGGTGAGAAGGCAGCTGCTTATTTGCAAGGTTGTACTGGCCACTTATTCCCCCATAGTCACTTGATGGCACATATTTATCTTATTACTCCTTAATGGATAATGAGACGTATCTAAAAGAGAAAGACCACATAAGAGGAAATTCTGCATGAGATTGTCACAAAGCAACCTAGGCAGAAAATAACAGACTATTAGGGAAATGCTAAACTGGAAAATAAGTACTTGAGCACCACATTTGCAGTGCAACATAGATAGAGAACAACACTGAACTGTTTAAGCTCTAATCAATCCAAAAGAAACAACCAAAAATATCCAAATGAGGCTGGAGATCTAAATTCTTTTTAGATTTTTTTTTTTTTTTAATATGGGCAGACACTGGGAATTGAACCCAGGTCTTTGGTATGGCAAGCAAATTTTTTTTTTTTTTTTAATCTATTAGTGTTTTTAAAGTGCTTGTTTTCAGCTAGTTGTACTAAGTTCTGCTCAGGCTCGGATTTCTTGGTTTTGTGTAGATTTTCATTGAAAGGCATTTCTCACAGCAACCAGTAATTATTTTTAAACAAAGATTGGTTGTGTGTATGTGTGTTTTCTACAAAGTGTAGAGCTTGTTGTCAGTCGTGACACTGGCTACCCGTGGTCAGAACTGCAATAGCACAGCCCAGGAAGACGGCTGCTAACTATTGCTTTCGTGGCTTTTTCACACCCGTGATTCAGATTGTTCAGTCAGCTAAAATGAATAACAAGTGACCTGGCACAAATTACAGAAATTTGCAGGACAATCTCCAGAAAGCCCTCGGCCAAATGCCTGTGCAGTTCTATTAGACAATCCACAATTCTTCTGGGAACAGTCCAGAAGCCCCTTTGACAATGAGCCTTTCTGATTCAGGGCATCTTTAAGCCCAACTTGAAGTGAAGTGAGAGCATTGCTTGAGAAGTGAGTCACTTGTAGGGCTACAGAGTGGCTGTATTTTTAATTCATCTATTGAACTTCAGTCATGATGAAGAATAATCCTATAGAAAATATCAGTTCTTCACAAAGATGTCAATACCTCAAGCAAAGTGAGTGATTTGTGGACTCCCTCCTAGGACACAGGAATACCAGATTTTGAATGGCAAACTAAAAATGTCCTCCGACCTTTCGGTCATGATTGTACAAGAGAATGGTTAGCTTTTGCAGCTGTTTTTTGTGCTTGTTGTTTGGTTTTTTCCAGTAAGCACAATAAAATGTAACTCATAAATATGTTCTTGATTAATAAGAGCAAGGAAAATTGAATGTTCCTTGACTGCCTTTCTTTTCCTGTAATTGAATTTCTGCTTGTGATAATGTTCATAGGGAAGGAAGGGAGGGAAGGGAAGTTAAATGAACACTTAGCTGTATGCCTAGCATGTCACATACTTTACAACCTCTATCTCGTTTAATTCATACACCACCCTGGGTGAGATTTGGCATTATTGCTTCAATCTTACAAAGAACTGAGGTTCAGAGAAACTAGTAGCTTGCCAAGGTCACTACATTAGTAAATTTTGCATATTCTGTCTGACTTCAAAAAACTGTACATATCCAATGATGCTGTTTCTTTGAGCCAACTCAAAATATAAACTGCAAATGCTGAAATGGTGATTTTTCTTCTTGATCTCCCTTAGAGATGAACTATCATTGGTTGGAGTCATGTAGATTGCATTACATTATAATAAGCCCTGAAAATCATAGAAGCTCATTTCTATTTTGTTTTTATTGGGGTGGGGGTGGGGTGGGCTAATACAGCCTGTCTCTTTGTTTTTTTTTTTAATAATTTTTTATTAATTAAAAAGAAATTACAAGAAAGAAACACAAACATCCGTAATATATGCTCATTCCGTTCTACATATATAATCAGTAATTCACAATATCATCACATAGTTGCATATTCATCATCATGATAATTTCTGAGAACATTTGCATCAATTCAGAAAAAGAAATAAAAAGGCAACAGAAAAATAAAACAAAAACAGAAAAAGAAAAAAAATTTTTACATACCATATTCCTTATCCCTCCCTTTCATTGATCGCTAGTATTTCAAACTGAATTTATTTTAACATTTTTTCCTCTATTATTTTTTTTCCTGAATCTACTATGTGCTTTTATTTTTTATCCAATTTTTAAAATTTTTTTTAATTAATCAAAAAAAAGAAAAGAAATTAACACAACATTTAGAAATCATTCCATTCTACACATGCACTCAGTAATTCTTAGTATCATCACATAGATGCATGATCATCATTTCTTAGTACATTTGCATCGATTTAGGAAAAGAACTAGCAAAACAGCAGAAAAAGATATAGAATGTTAATATAGAGAAGAGAATTAAAATAATAATACTAATAAAATATATATATATAAAAAGGAAAAAGAAAAAAAACAAAAACAGAAGATACAAACAAACAAACAAACAAAAAACCACATTTCAGGTGCAGCTTCATTCAGTGTTCCGACATAGTTACATTACACTTAGGTATTATTGTGCTGTCTATTTTTGAGTTTTTGTATCTAGTCCTGTTGCACAGTCTGTATCCCTTCAGCTCCAATTACCCATTATCTTACCCTGTTTCTAACTCCTGCTGGTCTCTGTTACCAATGATATATTCCAAGCTGATTCTCGAATGTCGGTTCACATCAGTGGGACCATACAGTATTTGTCCTTTAGTTTTTGGCTAGACTCACTCAGCATAATGTTCTCTAGGTCCATCCATGTTATTACATGCTTCATAAGTTTAGTCTGTCTTAAAGCTGCATAATATTCCATCGTAGGTATACGCCACAGTTTGTTTAGCCACTCGTCTGTTGATGGACACTTTGGCTGTTTCCATCTCTTTGCAATTGTAGATAATGCTGCTATAAACACTGGTGTGCAAATGTCCGTCTGTGTCTTTGCCCTTAAGTCCTTTGAGTAGATACCTAGTAGTGGTATTACTGGGTCGTAATCCATTCTGCCATTCTATGTCTTTTGATTGGGAAATTCAGTCCATTAACTTTTAGTGTTATTACTGTTTGGATAATATTTTCTTCTACCATTTTGGCTTTTGTATTATATATATCATATCTGATTTTCCTTCTTTCTACACTTTACTCCATACCTCTCTCTTCTGTCTTTTCGTATCTGACTCTAGTGCTCCCTTTAGTATTTCTTGCAGAGCTGGTCTCTTGGTCACAAATTCTCTCAGTGACTTTTTGTCTATAAATGTTTTAATTTCTCCTTCATTTTTGAAGGACAATTTTGCTGGATATAGAAGCCTTGGTTGGAAGTTTTTCTCTTTTAGTAATTTAAATATATCATCCCACTGTCTTCTAGCTTCCATGGTTTCTGCTGAGAAATCTACACATAGTCTTATTGGGTTTCCCTTGTATGTGATGGATTGTTTTTCTCTTGCTGCTTTCAAGATCCTCTCTTTCTCTTTGACCTCTGACATTCTAACTAGTAAGTGTCTTGGAGAACGCCTATTTGGGTCTATTCTCTTTGGGGTGCGCTGCACTTCTTGGATCTGTAAATTTAGGTCTTTCATAAGAGTTGGGAAATTTTCAGTGATAATTTCTTCCATTAGTTTTTCTCCTCCTTTTCTCTTCTCTTCTCCTTCTGGGACACCCACAACACGTATATTTGTGCGCTTCATATTGTCTTTCAGTTCCCTGATCCCCTGCTCAATTTTTTCCATTCTTTTCCCTATAGTTTCTGTTTCTTTTTGGAATTCAGATGTTCCATCCTCCAGTTCACTAATTGTAGCTTCTGTCTCTTTAGATCTACCATTGTAGGTATCCATTGTTTTTCCATTTTTTCTTCTTTGTCCTTCACTCCCATAAGTTCTGTGATTTGTTTTTTCAGATTTTCTATTTCTTCTTTTTGTTCAGCCCATGTCTTCTTCATGTCCTCCCTCAATTTATTGATTTGGTTTTTGAAGAGTTTTTCCATTTCTGTTCATATATTCAGCATTAGTTGTCTCAGCTCCTGTATCTCATTTGAACTATTGGTTTGTTCCTTTGACTGGGCCATATCTTTAATTTTCTGAGCGTCATCCATTATTTTCTGCTGGTGTCTGGGCATTTGATCAGATTTCCCTGGGTGTGGGACCCGGCTGGTTGAAAGGTTTTTCTGTGAAATCTCTGGGCTGTTTTTCTTTTCCTGCCCAGTAGGTGGCACTCGTGGCGCTCGTCTGTCTGCGGGGCCCACCAGTAAAAGATGCTGTGGCTCCTTTAACTTGCCAATCCGAATCTCGCAGTCAGCCCGGGAAACCGTGAGTGGAGGGGGTGGGTCGCCGGCCTCCGTGGCTTGGGGGACTGCCGGTCCAAATTGCCCAGCTGGCCCGAGACGCCAAGCGTGGCGGGAGGGCCCCACTATCCAACGTTCCTACTCAGATCAGGGAGCCACGTGCGTGGAGGGGACCCCAGTCACCAGCCGCCCCGGCTGGGAAAACGTGCGCCCCTCCGGTATCTCACCGCAGTGGATTCTCCCTGCCCGTTCAGCCGTTCCAGAATGGGGTACGCTGTCTTTTTGGTCTCTGTCGTGGCTCCGGGAGCTGTTTCGTATTGTTTCTGTTTCTTTAGTTGCTTTTCTGGAGGAGGAACTAAGACCCACGCGTCTTACTAAGCCGCCATCTTCTCCAGAAGTCCCCTGTCTCTTTGTTTTAAAGATTGAATTCAAGATTGATCCTCCATCAACTTCCCAGATAATGTAAAGTAATTTAAAAGTTGAAGCATGATATAAAATAGGCATTTACATCAAATATAGAATTGAGTCGATCAAAAGGAATTAATTAGTTTATTCAGTGATTCAACATGTTTATATTAACCAGGCACTTCTCTAAAGAAGTAATTTTACCAGAGCCAAGATTAGTCCATTATTACAATAACGTACTAAAATTTTGGTAATAAGGGGAAAAGAGAAATAAGTTGTGTTATAGAGTTGGCATTTTCTAATAAGTTAAGACTACAAATTTCGCACTAGAATTGAAATTGTTCCTGGAACAAACATCGAATAAATTTGTTAATTGTATCTTTACAGAAAAGGTATTGACTAAACCAGCAGAGAAAATAAAAACTACCATTTTGTAAAGCACAAAATGGGCTGTTCAAGTGGATGACTCTTGAAGCAATCTTCCATACATTTATGCTTTATAGGAATTAAAATCTTGGTCATCAAACAATATGAATCAATAATTGGCACAGTGAGTGGAAAAGTATTTGTAAAGTCCTTTTCAGGGAATGGTGAGAACAGGGAGAAATTCAACTTCCCCAAATTGAATTCTTGATATTCTCATAAGCAGTGTGGACAACCAAAACTATAGGCTGAGCCCCCAGTCTTGGGGTTTGTTCATATGAAACTTAACCCCACAAAGGATAGGTCAAGTCAACTTAAAATTTATGCCTAAGAGTCACCCCCAAGAGAGCCTCTTTTGTTGCTCAGATGTGGCCTCTCTCTCCAGCCAACACAACAAGCAAACTCACCACCCTCCCCCTGTCTACATGGGACATGACTCCCAGGGTTGTGGACCTTCCTGGCAACATGGGACAGAAATCCTGGAATAAGCTGAGACTCAGCATCAAGGGATTGAGAAAACCTTCTCAACCAAAAGGGGGAAGAGTGAAATGAGACAAAGTGGCAATGGCTGAGAGATTCCAAACAGAGTTGAGAGGTTATCCTGGAGGTTATTCTTATGCATTAAGTAGCTATTACCTTGTTATTCAAGATGTAGTGGAGAGGCTGGAGGGAACTGCCTGAAAATGTAAAGCTACGTTCCAGTAGCCATGTTTCTTGATGATGATTGAATAATGATATAGCTTTCACAATGTGACTGTGCGATTGTGAAAACCTTGTGTCTGATGCTCCTTTTATCTACCATGTCAACAGACGAGTAGAACATACAGAATAAAAATAAATAATAGGGGGAACAAATGTTAAAATAAATTTAGTTTGAAATGCTAGTGATAAACGAAAGTGAGGGATAAGGGGTATGGTATGTACAATCTTTTTTTTCTGTTTTTGTTTTATTTCTTTTTCTGTTGTCTTTTTATTTCTTTTTCTGAATTTATGCAAATGTTCTAAGAAATGATGAATATGCAACTATGTGATGATATTGAGAATAACTGATTATATATGTAGAACGGACTGATATGTTAATGTTTCTGTTTGTTCTTAATTTTTTTAATTAATAAATAAATAAATTTAAAAAAATAATAATTGGCACAGAGAAGTATTTCTGAACCATCAGAAAAGAGCAAAAGTTACCAACCCCCACACTGCCCAGGGGGACATATCTCCATTTCAGAAATTTGTTTTACAAAAATTAATTCAATGAAAGACAATGCCGATTAAACATAAAACACATTGATTGGCTAATGTTTAGTGGGTTTTTTTGCCTGGGCAGGCACCGGGAATTAAACCCAGGTCCCCAGCATGGCAGGTGAGAACTCTGCCTACTGAGCCACCGTGGCCTGCCTTAATGTTTAGTTTTGCTGTTTGGGGTTCCGGTGACATTTCTCAAGGTACAGAAGAGAAAACAATGCTTCAGACATAGATGAAGAGCACCAGTCTTTTCTTTGTCATAGACCTTAACTCTTCCAGTCTCCTTCCTGACCCGACCCACTTTTTTTTTCCCAATTTGGGATTGAGAAGGCATTGCTATATTGAATAATGCAGAGAAATGCTGTAATAAAAGGTAATATGGTGGTAAAGGTGAGATACTTGGGTATGTCTGAAAAAGTCTGCTCCATGATTCTTTTCTTCTTAAAATATTACAATCTTTTCTGAATCTCTTCCTATTGATATTCTGCAAGCATCTGGCATTTTCAACAACCCCACTATTTTTTAGATGTTTGTTCTCACTGTTTTTAGGATATATGTACTTTAGTGATCATCTCTTTCTCTTTCAGAACATTCTTTCTCACCTTTACCCTGGTTTCTCTCAACTATATGCTTGGCCTCAGTGTCCCTGGTTTAGTTTCCCGGCTGCAGAAGCAAATACCATCCAATGAATTGGCTTAAACAATGAAAATATATTTGCTCAACGTTTTGAGGCTAGGAGAAGTCCAAAATTAAGGCATCATTAAGGTGATGCTTTCTCCCCAAAGACTGGTATTCTAGAGCTGGTTGCTAGCAATCCTTGGCCCTTGGCTTTTCTACCACATGGCAGTACGCATGGCGGCTTCTCCTGGCTTCTCTCTCTTCTGGGTTCTATTAGCTTTCAGTTTCCGGCTGTTCCTTCTAGGCTTTTTCTCTTTCTGTGACCTTCCCTGTGAGGCCTGTAATGACA
The DNA here is from genome assembly GCF_023851605.1 of Tamandua tetradactyla. Lineage (NCBI taxonomy): Eukaryota > Metazoa > Chordata > Mammalia > Pilosa > Myrmecophagidae > Tamandua > Tamandua tetradactyla. The sequence continues at coordinate 80,872,028 of NC_135335.1, forward strand.
GTATTAAGACCCATTCCGATTCAGCTGGGTCAGCTTAACTGACGTAATGTCATTCAAAGTCCTACTTACAAGGGTTCACACCCACAGGAATGAACTAAATTTAAGAACATGTTTTTCTTGGGTGCAGAGCTCCAAGCCACCACAGCCCCCATCTAAAACAAGGGGAGTTGACCCTCTGTTCTCCTGAATATATACTCCTCCTGAGGCAAACTCATTCATTTCTATTGTTTCCACTGTCACCTCAGCTTCTTAGGGAGGTTTCTCTCTTTCATAGAGTTGTATCTCAAACTGTGTCATCTGAGATTTCTGCTGCTTGCTAGATATTTCTCAAACACAACATGGCAGAAGCAAACTACAGTTTCTTGCCTGATATTACATGTCTTAGACTAGATAATGCCATCACCCTTTTTCCAGATATGCATACAAATTATATGCATATATTGTTAGTTTTACTTCAATTTTTTATTAAAAAGATGATGTTTCACTGTGTTTTTGTCCTGAACCACTTTGAGGTGCCTATAAAGGACAAGAGTCTTTGTGCAGACCCAAAGAATGGGCCTCTCAGATCTCCAGCTGCAGAATGTCATTAACTGAGGACCTTAGCTGTTGTGCTTAGAAATCAAGCTATTGAACATAATAACCTTGCTGATCCAGGGTGGGGGCCATTCTTAGGAGGCTACGGACTCTGCTGACAGTGATTTGGTTTGAGGATTCCTTGATGGCTTTGTTAATCCTTCCTTAGACTACACAGAAATCTCAGACTCTGCTGCCCAAACTTTCTCCCCTCCTTCCCTCTTTCTCCCTTCCTGTCCTTCCTTTCTCTCTGCTTTCTCCCCCTCCCTCCCTCCCTCTCTCCTTCCCTCCTTTGCTTCCTTTACTTGTTCTATCTTCCTCCTCTGTAGGCTTTCTCAGTCTCTCCCATTTACTTCCCCATTTTCTCCCACAGGCATTTTGCAGAAGATATTTCTTGAATTTTTAATTCCACCTTGACATCTTTTGTTTGGAGCTGTGAGATAACAGAGTCTGATCCCTAGTTAAATAGGTGCATGTACTTTCACAATATTTGGCATGCCACAATATTTAAAGTTCTTACATTCCCTTAGTCTATCCACAACCTCGGAGGGGCCCCTGGGCAGTTGTGTTAAGAAATTTGCCCTGGATTAAAAGAAACGGCTGCATCCACAAGATTGAATTAGGATTAAGACATGGGTTTTCTGGGGTACATAATATTTTCAAACTGGCGTACCATAAGAATTTATTTATGTAAAGTCAAAAATAAAATACAACTCATCTATGCTGTTCTAAGACAGAATATTGATTGCCATGTGAAGAAAGTGATTAGAAAGTGGTCGGAGGGATTTGGCAATGGTGGGAGTCTTGACCTGAATGATAAATAAGGGAGTTCAATTTGTGAACAGTCATCAAGCTGTACAATGATGGTTTCTGTACCTTTCTGTATCTGTGTTATATTTATTTATTATTGTGAAAATAGCATATATACAAAAAAAGCAATAAATTTCAAAGCACACCACAACAATTAGTTATAGAACATATTTCATAGAGTTTGGTATGGGTTACAGTTCTGCACTTTTAGGTTTTTTCCTTCTAGCTGCTCTAAGACCCTGGAGACTGAAAGAAATATCAATATAATGATTCAGTTTGACTCCTTTTATTTGTATCTTTTTTTGTTATAATAAAACAGTAATTGTAATTATAGCACTTTCCTGAGTTCTATGAGTTGTAGCAAATTACTGAACAGAGGGAGGTAGTAGGCACTCCCAAATTTGTAACCAGTTGTGCAGAAATTAAGGTGGCCTTCAAAACTCCTGAATTTACAGCTTATATCTGATTTATGGGGAGTTCTGTGGGAAATGTGCTGTTAACTTGTGAAGTCCACATTACTCTGGGTAGTTAGTGGCAGAATTGATAGTTGGTGTCCAAAGTTACTACATCTTGTGATTTCTTATTTGACCTGTGTGTTATTTAGAAGCATGTTGTTTACTTTTCAACAATTTGGAGATTTTCCAGATATCTTTCTGTACTGATTTCCAATCTAAATTCTCTTGTAGTCAGATGACATATTCTATGATTCCAATGTTTTAAATTCATTTAGACCTATTTTCTGATCCACAAACTGGTTTATCTTGGTAAATATTCCACATACACTTGAAAAAGATGTATATTCTGCTGTTTTGGTGTAGAGTGTTCTATAATTGTTACATAAAAGTCTTCTGGTTGTTGAAGTCTTCTATGTCTATACAGATTTCCATCTACTTGTTCTGTTAGTTACTGTGCCGGTTTGAAGGGATTTGTGTACCCTAGAAAAGCCATGTTTCAATCCTAATCAATCTTGTGGGAGCAACCATTTCTTCTAATCCCCATTCAGTACTATAGGTTGGAAAGCTGATTAGGTTATCTCCGTGGAGATGTAACTCAGTCAATCATGGGTATTAAACTTGATTAGATGGAGATGTGTCTCCACTTGTTTGAAGTGGGTCTTATTAGTTTACAGAATCCTATAAAAGGAATATTTTGGAGAAAGCTTCAGAATGCTGCAGAACCACAAAGCAGAGTCCACCAGCTAGTGACTTTTGGAGGTAAACAAGGAAAATGCCTTCCAGGGAGCTTCATGAAACAAAAAGCCTAAGGAGAAAGCCAGCAGATGCCACCATGATCACCATGTGCCCTTCCAGCTGAGAGAGAGAAACGTTGAATGTCATTGGCCTTCTTGAGCCAAGCTATCGTTCCCTGGATGTCTTAGATTGGACATTTCTATAGACTTGTTTTAATTAGGACATTTTCTCGGCTTTAGAGCTGTAAACTAGCACCTTATTAAGTCCCCCCTTTTAAAAGCCATTCCATTTCTTGTATATTATATTCTGGCATCTAACAAACTAGAACAGTTACTGAAGGTGGAGTGTTGAAATCTCCCACTGTACTTGTGTATTTGTCCATTTCTTCTTTGGTTTGTCAAGTTTTTTTCAGATGTATTGAAGTTCTGTTATCTTCATGTACATTTACGATTTTTGTGTCTTCTTAATAAATTGTTCCCTTTTAAATTGTGAGAAAAAAAAGAAGAACACTGTCCTGGAATCCACTCTTTTCTCTCTACCCCACCACCTTTACTCAATACCTCTAGTTTAGGCTTTCTTCATCATTCACCTGGTACTTTAAATATTAGTCTTATAATTTATCTCGCTCTTCTGAATCTCTCATTTCCAATCATGATCCTTCCAGATCTTCTTTCTAAAGAGAAACAAAAATTATTTTGGCATCACTTGCTTGCTCACAAACCATCAGCTCCTTGCTATTACTTATAGAATAATCCATTGATCAAAAACTTCTCCGTTCCACCCAGCCTTTCTCTTTTCCACATCCAACACCCATCTCTAGCCACAAGGGGTTTCTTTGCATGACCCTCATGTTGCCCTCATATCCTGAAATGACCCAGTTCTGCCTGTTAAAAATTATCTTTTTTATTTTAGGCCCAACTTGAATGCCACGTCCTCCTTGAGCACTCCGCTATCATTGTACTTATCACTGACAGCTTTGGGAGACACTGCCTTTCTCACTATATTGTAAATTCTATAGAAGACTGTTTATTCACCATTTCCTCCCCCACAGAGCAGTACTTCTCCTGTAGCAAGTGCTCAGTATGTATTTGTTGAATGAAATCACACCCAAATGCTTACAGAATAAACTCAAATTTCATCAGAATGTCTTTGAAGGCCTTCCAAACTCGTGCTCTGCATAGCACTTCCTCAACCCATGGCAAGGTTGCCTTCCAAAAACCTTACATGTATGGTTGAAAAGGGAAGTCTGGGGTTGTGTATGTCAGTAGAAGGAAAGCTCGAGGATAAAACATGGGACTGTATAATAATGTAGCAAAATCTGTGGTGGACCATGACTGTGGTTAACTGTCATTGACCACATATAAGAAAGTACTTACATGAACTAGAACAAATGTATGTCACTATTATAAGGTGTTAATAAAAGGGTGGAATATAGGGAAAATACAATTAACACAAACTAAGGACAATAGTTAACAGTAATATTGTCATATTCTTCAATCTATGGTAATGAAGATACTGTACCAAAACTAAGCATCAGTAAAAGTGGTATGAGATTTCTTCTTCAGAGCAATGAGCATGTTCTCAAATTGATTTTTTTTTTTTTTTTTTTGGGTAGGAAAATAACTTTATTTCTCTTGAGCTGGGGCTGGGCAGCATCCAGGCTCAAAACTTCTGGAACTGCTTCTTGGTGCCGGCAGCCTTGGTGACCTTGAGCACGTTGAAGCGTACGGTCTTGCTCAGGGGCCAGCACTCGCCCACAGTGACAATGTCGCCGATTTGGACGTCCCTGAAGCAGGGGGACAGGTGCACGGACATGTTCTTATGGCGCTTCTCGAATCGGTTGTACTTGCGGATGTAGTGGAGGTAGTCCTGGCGGATGACGATGGTCCTCTGCATCTTCATCTTCGTCACCACGCCAGACAAGATTCGCCCTTGGATGGAGACATTGCCTGTGAAGGGACATTTCTTGTTGATGTAGCTTCCCTTGATAGCCTCCTTGGGTGTCTTGAAACCCAGACCAATGTTCTTGAAGTAACGCGGGAGCTTCTCTTTGCTAGTTTCTCCAAGCAGGACCCTCTTCTTGTTTTGGAAGATAGTTGGCTGTTTTTGGTAGGCACACTCGGTCTGAATGTCCGCCATCTTCCCGGCCGCTTGAAAAAAAGAGCCTCAAATTGATTTTGATGGTAAATTCATAACTATGTGATTATACCAAGAGCCATTTGTACTGATTTGAAATGTTATGTACCAGAAAAGCCATGCTCTTCTAATCCAATCTTGTGGGTTCAGACCTATTGTGGGTAGGAATTTTTTATCAGGTTCTTTCCATGGAGATGTGACCCCTGTCCATTCAAAATGGATCTTAATCTATTTATTGTAGTCCTTTAAGAGGAAAACTTTTTGGAGAAAATGCAGACATTTGGAGATGCAGAACACTCCAGGAGACACCAGAAACTGAGAGATCCATTTGAAACCAGAAGCCAGGAGAGAAGGACAGCAGATGTCACTATGTGCTTTCCCATAGGACAGAGGAACCCAGATACCAGCTTCCTTTCTCCAATAAGATATTCTCTTTTTAGTGTCTTAATTTGGACATTTTTACAGCCTTAGAATTGTAACTTGTAACTTAATAAATCCCTCTTATAAAAGCCAATCCATTTCTGGTATATTACATTCTGGCAGCTTTAGCAAACTGAAACACCATTGATTGTACATTTTGGATGCATTGTATGGAGCATGAACAAAACTGTTTTAAAAAAAATAAAACTCACACAATGATATTTTTTGTGCCAACAAATTTACCACCACCCAGTGTCTTGTATATACTCAGCCTCAGAGAAAAGTAGACTTTTCCATTAGCCAAGTTCAGGAGGATGATCTATACAATGAAAATGATAATTTATTATTTACAGTAAGAAATTCTTGTTGTAGAAATGGGAATACTTGAAACACCTGTGATCAGTAATTTTCTCTCTTTTGGCAAATTTAAAGTTGTGCCAAATTGCAAGCAAAAGAATTCTTGGTGGGTATAGAAAAAGAATTAGATGAATTGAATATTTAATGTCATCACTTATTTATTCATCTAATAGAATAATCTACTCAGGCCCTCTGGTGCTGGCATCCTCCCCATAGCCATGCTCTTGCCAAGGGAGCCAGGAGACTAGAAATCACTTGTGTAAAATTTTGTCTTTCTTCACAAGACTTGATGGGTACAGCCAAATTTTATTTTCTAGACTTCATAGACCGACTAACCTCACTTTTTCTGATGGTTCCCTTCATCTAGATTGTCTTAATTTCCAGCTGCTACACAGAATGGGTTGTCTTAACAACTGGAATTTACTGGCACATGGTTTCAGAAGGCTCGCTTCCTCCAGCGAATGGTGGCATTCTGGAGTCCTTGGGTTCCTCGGGTTTCCTGTTACATGGCAATGTCCTCTCCTTTTTCTTCTGGGCTCCATTGATTGCTGGCTTCCTGCTTCTGGTTCCTCTTAAGACCACGGCACTCAAACAGGGATGACTTAGTGATCAGGCGTGAGTTCCAGGACCTGACCACAGTAAAAAGTGAACTCTCCAGGAATGGGTACTCTGCCATGCAGGGCAAGGAGAGACTCTAGGAAGCCCTGTTTCTTAGATGTCCATCCACTGGTAGGAGCTAATGACTGTACATGAATAGGTCTGAAAAGCCCAGCTGCCCCTTTACTCTGTTGACTCTGGCAGCCACATTCATGATCAGAGGCAAGTTACGGACAGACTAACTCAAAGGAAATGGAGGCAGATAGGAAAGTGGAGGCTCTCTAAACCAATTCATGGAGGAAGGGGAAGACAAAAAAATGGGAGCTTTCCATTCCAGCCTTGTTCACTCTTAGAAATACTCTCAAGCCAAGTGTACTCTGCAAAGAGCTTTACCTTGTAAGCCCAGGTGTGAGCTGATAGGAAATCAGTAAGAAATCGTCTTTGTTTCTTGTGCAGCCATGGACCAGTTCCTCTGCATGTAATTGTTGTGCTTCCTGGACTTCTCCTTAGGGAAACTGAGATTGGAAAAGGTTGAGACTTCTGAAACAACAGCCAGCAAAGAAGCCCATTGCATCCTGAAGAGATTCTCCTTGCACTGGAGAAGAGCTGCTTCAGCAGTCTCTATACATTCCAGCTGTCCAGGTTGGGTACCTGCTGTGATCTTTATTTGAGGGCTGACCCTCTGTGCCCTCAAGGCAGATATGCATGGGGGAGGACCTAAAGTCCACCAAGTATAAGGCTTCAGGATCAAGAAAGTTGGCAGACTCTGAGGTACCCAGTGATGCTTCTCAGATGGGACCAGATAGTCTTAACCACCATTGGTGTTCATGGTTTTGAAATGGTGTGTCTTTTTCATTGAAAAAAAAAGACAAAATATTAAAGCCTTGTTTAGAGTCAAGAGCTAGTCAGTGGCATAGCCAGGACTTGAACTTAGTTTGTCAACCAAATAACTACTATACAATATTGCTTCAGTAAAAGTCAAAGGCATTCTTTTTATTATGTTCAGTCTATTTTCATGGAAATCTTTCTGAAATGAAGCATGCAATTCCATAGATTGTAAAATAGAGAAAACTAAACACTGTTGACACAATCTCATTTGTGTTCCCTAGTGACTGAACAAAAAGAGTGGTTCCCTTACAGCCATGGCTGTCAGAGTGTGAGCCCAACTCAACTTGCACAAATCCAGTGTTGACCTCTTCTGGCCTTCAGGTCTTGCCAGTGGATGAAGACAAACAGAGCGACTACAATCTGCCTGCACTGCTTACTTTGCCACTGACTTGATTCCCTCCATATGTTCACAAATGAAATACTTCAGCTTATATATATATCTGCAACTGATTTCCACCCAGTACATCCTAGGAGGAGCATGATACCACCTCCAGGCAGTCCCACAGTGCTGCAGACTTCTGTGCCTTGTTTATGAACAAGTCTTTCTGAGAGTGGGGTGTTATCCTGTGCTACCTTATTTGTTGTCTATGCAGTTCCTTCTTGATAGAACCCCCAATTTCAGTGATTTTTTCATAGGCCTGAGTGTCAGTCATATTGAGCGTCTGCAATCCAAATTTCGTGAAGAGCCAAATGTTTACTTTCTACTATAGCCTATGTGAGGTGGCTGCTGTTAAACCAACCTCCTTTTTTTCATTATCCTCTTATTTTTCATCCTGGTTTGGAGGCAAACCTATTTTTCTTCAAATGGTAAAATCTACTCTTGTGCAACTATTATTTGATTTTGAAGTTACAAATATATTTTATGATAAATTTTAACACAACATTGTACGCCCCAGAAACACAACATGTATTCATTATCTGTGAATTCCATATTTGAGGATTCTCCTACTTAGTAAAATTTACTTGTAACCCCAAAATCAATACTCGTGGTGCTTTTGAAGTCATTAGTGGACAGGTGCAAGGTGGTGGGGAATTTAAGTCCCCAACATACATATTCCCATTGGAAACTACATTCTGCTTTCTTATTTTCATTTTCAGACTGTCTCTTTCCTCAGTATGTTTAGTGTCATATTTTTTTGCATTTTTGTGCTTTTTGTTGGTGATTTCACTATTCAAATGGCCCCCCAATTATGGTGCTGGAGTGCTGTCTAGGGTTCCTAAGCACAAGCAGGCTGTGATGTGCCTTTCCAAGCAAATATGTGTGCTGGATAAGCCTCATTCCAGCATGAGTTACAGTGCTATTGGCCATGAGCTAGGTGTTAATGAAGCAACCATATATATTAAATAAGGTGTGTTTAAGCAGAAACACACATAAAACATGCGTATGTATAGATCACTTGACGAAAATGTTGCGACCAGAGGCTGGCAGGAAACTAACCCTGTATTTCCCCTAGAGCAATGGTTCGTATTTACTAAATCAGCATTGACAGCAACTTTAGAGAACATAACCACTGAGAATCATGAGAATCAACTGTATTTTGATTCTTAGATGAAACATGCTGTAGGTCTAAAATTGTTTTTTATTGTAATGACTATGATCTTAATGTTTCACTAGTTCTCACCTTGTCTCTGGCTATTACTAAGACTCTCTTTCCCTCCTTTTTTGCTATACTAGTTCTGATCTGGAATCTGAGCAGAAGAAAGCAGACTCACACAGTCGTCAAGAATCCTGGTCAAGTAAGAGTCAATAAGTCCGAAAGGAACTAAGGGATTAAATACATGATTTTAGATGGGGTAAGGTTTCTTAAGTTCTAAGGCTTTTTTAGAAACTCAGAGGGGTTTAGGGGAGAGTTGAAGCTTGTAAGGTAAGGAGTGGGATACTGTACCCCAGAAGCATTCAGAGATAAAACCATCTTGAATTCATTGATAGTAGACTGGGACTCCTGGAAACCACCATCTCCCAAGGCCTTGAAAAGACCCTCACCTTTCTGGTTCTACTGATGTGATCTTGGCTGACCCAAAAACATGTGAAGAGAAACGACAGAACTAAAATAGTTATCCATTACAACTTTACTCCCAAAACTAGATTTCAGTCAGCAGCGTGGTGAATGATTTCTGTGTCAAGCCCACATCCTCCTGAACTTACTGAGATGGTATTCCAATTCATTTGGACAATGTGGAGTCTAGGAAATGTTCCCATACATTTCTTTTTGCTTTGGTCACCTCATAATCTCATCTTACCTTGCTGGACCTGTCCATGAATGGTTTGTATTCAAATTAGAGCCAAAGATTCCATTTAGGGCTCTTTATCTAACATGAGCATCCCCCTTGAACATACCATGGCTTGAGTTAAATAATCCTCACAGCCAGGGATTTTGGCCCAAATTCCTCCAAATTGCATTTGAGATCACTTCCGGAGAAGATGGCGGCTTAGTAAGACGCGCGGGTCTTAGTTCCTCCTCCAGAAAAGCAACTAAAGAAACAGAAACAATACGAAACAGCTCCCGGAGTCACGACAGAGACCAAAAAGACAGCGTACCCCATTCTGGAACAGCTGAACGGGCAGGGAGAATCTGCTGCGGTGAGATACCCGAGGGGCGCGCGTTTTCCCGGCCGGGGCGGCTGGCGACTGGGGTCCCCTCCACGCACGTGGCTCCCCGGTCTGACTGAGAACATTGGATAGCGGGGCCCTCCCGTCACATTCGGCGTTTTGGGCCAGCTGGGCAATTAGGACCGGCACTCTCCCAAGCCGCTGCGGCCAGCGACCCCCGCCTCCACGCGCGGTTTCCCGGGCCGACTGCCGTGCAGACAGACGAGCGCCACGAGCGCCACCTACTGGGCAGGAAAAGAAAAACAGAGCCCAGAGATTTCACAGAAAAAACTTTCAACCAGCCGGGTCCCACACCCAGGGAAATCTGATCAAATACCCAGACACCAGCAGAAAATAATGGATGACGCTCAGAAAATTGAAGATATGGCCCAGTCAAAGGAACAAACCAATAGTTCAAATGAGATACAGGAGCTGAGACAACTAATGCTGAATATACGAACAGAAATGGAAAAACTCTTCAAAAACCAAATCAATAAATTGAGGGAGGACATGAAGAAGACATGGGCTGAACAAAAAGAAGAAATAGAAAGTCTGAAAAAACAAATCACAGAACTTATGGGAGTGAAGGACAAAGAAGAAAAAATGGAAAAAACAATGGATACCTACAATGGTAGATCTAAAGAGACAGAAGCTACAATTAGTGAACTGGAGGATGGAACATCTGAATTCCAAAAAGAAACAGAAACTATAGGGAAAAGAATGGAAAAACTTGAGCAGGGGATCAGGGAACTGAATGACAATATGAAGCGCACAAATATACGTGTTGTGGGTGTCCCAGAAGGAGAAGAGAAGGGAAAAGGAGGAGAAAAACTAATGGAAGAAATTATCACTGAAAATTTCCCAACTCGTATGAAAGACCTAAATTTGCAGATCCAAGAAGTGCAGCGCACCCCAAAGAGAATAGACCCAAATAGGCGTTCTCCAAGACACTTACTAGTTAGAATGTCAGAGGTCAAAGAGAAAGAGAGGATCTTGAAAGCAGCAAGAGAAAAACAATCTGTCACATACAAGGGAAACCCAATAAGACTATGTGTAGATTTCTCAGCAGAAACCATGGAAGCTAGAAGACAGTGGGATGATATATTTAAATTACTAAAAGAGAAAAACTGCCAACCAAGACTCCTATATCCAGCAAAATTGTCCTTCAAAAATGAAGGAGAAATTAAAACATTTATAGACAAAAAGTCACTGAGAGAATTTGTGACCAAGAGACCAGCTCTGCAAGAAATACTAAAGGGAGCACTAGAGTCAGATACGAAAAGACAGAAGAGAGAGGTATGGAGAAGAGTGTAGAAAGAAGGAAAATCAGATATGATATATATAATACAAAAGCCAAAATGGTAGAGGAAAATATTATCCAAACAGTAATAATACTAAAAGTTAATGGACTGAATTTCCCAATCAAAAGACATAGAATGGCAGAATGGATTACGACCCAGAAATACCACTGCTAGGTATCTACTCAAAGGACTTAAGGGCAAAGACACAGACGGACATTTGCACACCAGTGTTTATAGCAGCATTATCTACAATTGCAAAGAAATGGAAACAGCCAAAATGTCCATCAACAGACGAGTGGCTAAACAAACTAGTGGCGTATACCTACGATGGAATATTATGCAGCTTTAAGACAGACTAAACTTATGAAGCATGTAATAACATGGATGGACCTAGAGAACATTATGCTGAGTGAGTCTAGCCCAAAACTAAAGGACAAATACTGTAAGGTCCCACTGATGTGAACCGACATTCGAGAATCAGCTTGGAATACATCATTGGTAACAGAGACCAGCAGGAGTTAGAAACAGGGTAAGATAATGGGTAATTGGAGCTGAAGGGATACAGACTGTGCAACAGGACTAGATACAAAAACTCAAAAATGGACAGCACAATAATACCTAAGTGTAATGTAACTAGGTTGGAACACTGAATGAAGCTGCACCTGAAATATGGTTTTTTGTTTGTGTGTTTGTATCTTTTGTTTTTGTTTTTTTTCTTTTTCCTTTATATATATATATATATATAATTAGTATTATTATTTTAATTCTCTTCTCTATATTAACATTCTATATCTTTTTCTGCTGTTTTGCTAGTTCTTTTCCTAAATCGATGCAAATGTACTAAGAAATGATGATCATACATCTATGTGATGATACTAAGAATTACTGAGTGCATTTGTAGAATGGAATGATTTCTAAATGTTGTGTTAATTTCTTTTCTTTATTTTGATTAATAAAAAAATTTTAAAAAAAAAATTGCATTTGATGAGCAAATAAACCCTCCTGATTCAGAAGACCTCCAGTTAATTAATTATAAGACTCTACTAAAACCATTTTTGGTGGATGTTGTCCAAAATGTAATTGGTTCATATCCAATTAACTCGTAAAACAGGTAAATTTATTTAGAAACCAAAATAAGTGCATTTTTCAATTAATGCATCCTGGTAGTATAATTACAGCACTATTTTGATCAAAACCTTGTCATCTATGGGAACGTTTGCAAGGTTTTATATGGTCATTGAGGGAAACTAGTAACTACTACTCTAACAGTTTATATGCCAAAACTTCTTGGCATGTTCTACAGCTTAAAATAACCATTTTTTTCAAGGACCTGGGCAGTCCCAGAATTATTACCTAAGAACAATTCTAGCTGTCTGTACCTTGTCTCCATGCACTGGCCGAATGGCTATCAATTGAAGTAGATAGCATCATTTGCCTACTCATATTTCATAAAGTAGTATTAAATTATCATCTGTTCAATTTTTTATTTGCAGGAGATATAGTTCCATCCTCATCTGACACACTGACTCTCTTTAGTACAAGACAGGGTCTGAAAATATAACACCAAACTGTCAACTGTCCAATTCTTATCAAAATTTGATAAAAGTGAGAGAAAAGTGATGTCAATGAGACAGTTATAGAATATATATAATGTATATGACCTAATGCCACATAAATTCTATCCCAAGATCAAATGTGACATCAAAAGGCACAGAATGTAACCGAGTTATCTAGGCCTCTGCAGAATTGCCTTCTTCCAGCTGCGCTATGGGTGCTAATTCTTTGCTGTAATGAACGAACACTAAAACAAAAGCCTTATTAAACTAGTTGCTACATTTACTATCAGAATATTGTTTAAAGACATTGTCCTCCCAGTTGTCCTCCTATATGAACCTAATAAGAAATGCATTCTGGAAAGCCATGCTAATATAACCCATCACCACCCAGAGAGATGTAAACCTTGTTAAAGTCACAGGTGCCACTTACTCTGGGCTGTAATAATAGGGAGACTCCTCCAACCCAGATATCAATATGATGATGCCCGGAGGAGTTCCTTAACTCAGCATTTTATGGATCTGTTAAAAAGGCCAGTGGGACCTATATATTTTGTACTGTGCAGTAAACTTGAACCTCAATTAGTTGTGACTACCAGGAATACTTGACAATGGGGTTGTGGTATAAGTTACCCCACCTGAATAAAGTGCTTGGCTGGTTGGGACTCCAAGAATCATTTTGCTTTCTTCCTCCTCTTGCTCATTTAGCTCGTACTCACTTGTGTGTTCCACACTGTTCCTGCCCCACCCAGGCAGCCTTCAGCAACCATTGATTGAGGAGAGAAACTCTGCAAGTGCCTTCTGCAAAGTTCACTCATGAGCCCAGAGGCAGCCAAAGCCTCCTTCTTCCCTCAGAGTCTTCAGCCCCTGTCCTCCCTTCAGGCTGGTTCTGCTTGTCCAGCACTGAGGCAATGGGAGGTGTTTTAGTTTGCTAAAGTTGTTGAAATGCAATATACCAGAAATGGGCTCACTAAAATGAGGAATTATTAACTTATAGGCTTACACTTCCAAGCCCAAGAAAATGTCCAAATGAAGGCATCTACAGACAATGCTTTCTCCTTGAATACCAGCTATCGGTGATCCTCAAGGCACATGGCAACAGCTGCTGGTCTCGCCTTTCTCTCCCACTTTTCATTGCTTCCAGCTTCTGGCTGCAGTGGCTTCCTTACTGTTTCTGTTGTTTCTCTCTATTTTTTGTGTGTCCTTCTCTCTCAGCTTCTCTGGCTTTTGTCTCTCAGCTTCTCTGTGTACTTCTCTGAATTTCAACTCTTATTAAAAGACTCAAGTAAGAGGATTAAGATCCACCCCAGGGCAGGCTTTAACTGCAATAACCTAATCAAAAGTCCCCACCCACGATAGGTCTATAACCACAGAAATGGATTAGCTTTAAGAACTTGATCTTCTGGAGTACATACAGCTTCAAACCATCACAGGAGGGTATAATTCTGCTTCTTTTGCCTGGAAAAATAAGTTCTTGCTGAATGTCACACAGGATAGAAAGTTGGACACCAACTTCCTAGCTCTAGTAAATACCTCACTGATGGAGAAATCATAAAATATTGCCAACATGGCTGCCGTGGCTGATGCAAGGCAACACAAAATGGCCTAACCTGCGACAGGCTTTCTTCCCGGAACTGGCGGTGGTTCACACCAAAAGCACTCACCTTAAATCTGCCCTCCACCCTAGCAACAACAGCCACCAATCCCCGTCCAACACGTGTCCCTGCATGCTCCCAGCCTATATAATCTTGGGCACTTCCTCAATAAAGCAGACGCCTTCCATTCACCTCTGAGGGTTGTCTCCTGAGTCGTTTCTTCGTGACTGTGTGCTATGTGCCTGACTCAGTACGGCCGCTTACCCCCAGCCATCAGCTAACCAACACCTCACCCGCTGGGACTGCTCAGCTGTGGGAGCAACAAGGGCTTTGGCAGCTACAAACTTGGTTTTGAATCCTAGCTTTGCCTTATCCTTCCTGTGTGACCTCAGGCAAGCTATCTAAACTCTCTGAGCCTTGGTTTCTTCATCTATAAACGAAGGTTCTGTAATAGTACTTACTTTGGCAAGTCGTAGTAAGAATTACACACTTCTGCTTCTCTTGAAGAGTAGAGAATGAGAAAAGAAGAAAGAGAGCGTGAGATTAAGAGACAGAAGAGCGAAACAGAAAGATGGAGAAACAGAAATGTATGGGTTTTTTTTCCATTTTTAATAAAAAAGAAAAACAAGTCTCCCTTTTTTCTTTGCCCCTCAAGCAACTTAGAGATAAATTTCAGCTTAACAGCAACATGACACAAAATTTTCTGATCTACAATTTTAAATGTTTATGTTTCCTGGATCTTTTGTTCCTACTTTTACCTACTCCTGGGTCCTCATTTTTAAATAATAATTATGGTTTATTATTTTGTGTGTACTTACTCGTATTTATTATGTGGGTTTTGAGCTTTCCTGGAGTTTTTTGTTTGAAGAATGTCTCAAACCATTTATGGAATGAGATGTGGCATGTATAAAGACGTCCATTTGGAGGTGTTACTGAGAATATTTTCATAGTACTGTATAATGCTACCTGAGCAGACTCCCACCCTGTCTCGTTTAATTCTCCCCTATGACCTTGTGAACTTCACTTCTGAGGTGAGGAATTCAGGCTCCGTGAATACCTTTTTTCAGATCATTCAATCTCTCCAGTGTCTGCATTTTTGGGTGACCCCATGTCCTTCCAATCTGGGTCCAATGCTCTTTCCTCTGCCGCTAAACTGGTTCTCTGCAGAGCCATTCGGAGTTTTCAGGTTCGCTCCTGAGCATAATAAGTAACACTGGTAACAATAGCACAGGTTCATTGCAGGCCTGCTAGGTGCCAGGCATTTTGCATGCATTATCTCATTTAGTGCTCTCCACAAGTCCATGAAGTAACTGCTAAATTATCCTCGTTTATAAACCGTGAACCCTGCCAAGGCAGGCTCCCCAAGGTCACACACCGGGACTTGGAGAGAGGGGATTTGAAAACGGTTTAGTGACTCCAGAGCTTTCGGTCTTAACCACTACCCTCTAAGCTCATCAGTTCTGTCACTAACTGGCACTTCCTGGGGGCACTTCAAAGAAACCTGGGCTTGTGTAATGTCACCATGTGGCCGTGGTAGAATCAGACGCCAGCAGCAGGACGCGTCTGCTTCCCTGACCTGCCCCCATAAAGGAGTGAGCTAGAAACCAGCTGCAGGCTCGCCCCGCACCGCTAGCCTCCTGTAGCTCATTCCCAGCACAAGCCTCTGTGATCTCGTTTGGATCTGTGGGAAAGGGTCATAATCACAGCCTCTGTGCCCTCATTTGTAGGTTCAACCTCTGCTCTGTGATTTTCTTGACATTCTCTTTGCTGTCTCTTCTGAGACCCTGACATATATGGTAATAACAAAGCACACGTACCTGGTACTGGACTTTGGCAGCAATCTGCAATCTGGGACTGTTTTTGAAAGTGTAGTTATTACCTTGAAGTCTATTCTTTTTATCTTTTGGATTTATTCAGCTTTTAGAATTTTTTTTCCTTAAGATATGCTTTTAGGTTACAATAAACAAGGCTAAATATTTCTGGAAATATTCAAAGAGGGAAGAGTTGTTGTTTTTTTATTCCCGATATGTGTCCTGATTCTTTTTTTTTTTTTTTTTTTTTTTTTTTTTATTAACGGAAAGAAAAAAAAGAAATTAACACAACATTTAGAAATCATACCATTCTACATATGCACTCAGTAATTCTTAACATCATCACATAGATGCATGATCATTGTTTCTTAGTACATTTGCATCAGTTTAGAGGAACTAGCAACACAACAGAAAAAGATATAAAATGTCAATATAAAGAAAAGAAATAAAAGTAGTAGTAATAGTAAAAAACAACAACAACAAACAAACCAACAAGCAAACAAAAACAGAAAAAAACCCTATAGCTCAGATGCAGCTTCATTCAGTATTTTAACATGATTACTTTACAATTAGGTATTATTGTGCTGTCCATTTTTGAGTTTTTGTATCTAGTCCTGTTGCACAATCTGTATCCCTTCAGCTTCAATTACCCATTGTCTTACCCTGTTTCTAACTCCTGCTGAACTCTGTTACCAATGACATATTTCAAGTTTATTCTCGAATGTCCGTTCACAACAGTGGGACCATACAGTATTTGTCCTTTAGTTTTTGGCTGGATTCACTCAGCATAATATTCTCTAGGTCCATCCATGTTATTACATGGTTCACAAGTTTATCTTGTCTTAAAGCTGCATAATATTCCATCGTATGTATATACCACAGTTTGTTTAGCCACTCTTCTGTTGATGGAGATTTTGGCTGTTTCCATCTCTTTGCAATTGTAAATAACGCTGCTATAAACATTGGTGTGCAAATGTCCGTTTGTGTCTTTGCCCTTAAGTCCTTTGAGTAGATACCTAGCAATGGTATTGCTGGGTCGTATGGCAATTCTATATTCAGCTTTTTGAGGAACCGCCAAACTGCCTTCCACAGTGGTTGCACCCTTTGACATTCCCACCAACAGTGAATAAGTGTGCCTCTTTCTCCGCATCCTCTCCAGCACTTGTCATTTTCTGTTTTGTTGATAATGGCCATTCTGGTGGGTGTGAGATGATATCTCATTGTGGTTTTGATTTGCATTTCTCTAATGGCCAGGGACATTGAGCATCTCTTCATGTGCCTCTTGGCCATCCGTATTTCTTCTTCTGGTAGGTGTCTGTTTAAGTCTTTTTCCCATTTTGTAATTGGGTTGGCTGTCTTTTTGTTGTTGAGTTGAATAATCTCTTTATAAATTCTGGATACTAGACCCTTATCTGATATGTCATTTCCAAATATTGTCTCCCATTGTGTAGGCTGTCTTTCTACTTTCTTGATGAAGTTCTCTGATGCACAAAAGTGTTTAATTTTGAGAAGCTCCCATTTATTTATTTCCTTCTTCAGTGTTCTTGCTTTAGGTTTAAGGTCCATAAAACCACCTCCAGTTGTAAGATCCATAAGATATCTCCCAACATTTTCCTCTAACTGTTTTATGGTCTTAGACCTAATGTTTAGATCTTTGATCCATTTTGAGTTAACTTTTGTATAGGGTGTGAGAGATGGGTCTTCTTTCATTCTTTTGCATATGGATATCCAGTTCTCTAGGCACCATTTATTGAAGAGACTGTTCTGTCCCAGGTGAGTTGGCTTGACTGCCTTATCAAAGATCAAATGTCCATAGATGAGAGGGTCTATATCTGAGCACTCTATTCGATTCCATTGGTCGATATATCTATCTTTATGCCAATACCATGCTGTTTTGACCACTGTGGCTTCATAATATGCCTTAAAGTCAGGCAGCGCGAGACCTCCAGCTTCGTTTTTTTTCCTCAAGATGTTTTTAGCAATTCGGGGTACCCTGCCCTTCCAGATAAATTTGCTTATTGGTTTTTCTATTTCTGAAAAATATGTTGTTGGGATTTTGATTGGTATTGCATTGAATCTGTAAATCAATTTAGGTAGGATTGACATCTTAACTATATTTAGTTTTCCAATCCATGAACACGGTACGCCCTTCCATCTATTTAGGTCTTCTGTGATTTCTTTTAACAGTTTTTTGTAGTTTTCTTTATATAGGTTTTTTGTCTCTTTGGTTAAATTTATTCCTAGGTATTTTATTCTTTTAGTTGCAATTGTAAATGGGATTCGTTTCTTGATTTCTACCTCAGCTTGTTCATTACTAGTGTATAGAAAAGCTACAGATTTTTGAATGTTGATCTTGTAGCCTGCTACTTTGCTGTACTCATTTATTAGCTCTAGTAATTTTGTTGTGGATTTTTCTGGGTTTTCTACATATAGTATCATATCGTCTGCAAACAGTGATAGTTTTACTTCTTCCTTTCCAATTTTGATGCCTTGTATTTCTTTTTCTTGCCTAATTGCTCTGGCTAGAACTTCCAACACAATGTTGAATAATAGTGGTGATAGTGGACATCCTTGTCTTGTTCCTGATCTTAGGGGGAAAGTTTTCAATTTTTCCCCATTGAGGATGATATTAGCTGTGGGTTTTTCATATATTCCCTCTATCATTTTAAGGAAGTTCCCTTGTATTCCTATCTTTTGAAGTGTTTTCAGCAGGAAAGGATGTTGAATCTTGTCAAATGCCTTCTCTGCATCAATTGAGATGATCATGTGATTTTTCTGCTTTGATTTGTTGATATGGTGTATTACATTAATTGATTTTCTTATGTTGAACCATCCTTGCATACCTGGGATGAATCCTACTTGGTCATGATGTATAATTCTTTTAATGTGTTGCTGGATACGATTTGCTAGAATTTTATTGAGGATTTTTGCATCTGTATTCATTAGAGAGATTGGTCTATAGTTTTCTTTTTTTGTAATATCTTTGCCTGGTTTTGGTATGAGGGTGATGTTGGCTTCATAGAATGAATTAGGTAGTTTTCCCTCCACTTCGATTATGTTGAAGAGTTTGAGGAGAGTAGGTACTAATTCTTTCTGGAATGTTTGATAGAATTCACATGTGAAGCCGTCTGGTCCTGGACTTTTCTTTTTAGGGAGGTTTTGAATAACTAATTCAATCTCTTTACTTGTGATTGGTTTGTTGAGGTCGTCTATTTCTTCTTGAGTCAAAGTTGGTTGTTCATGTCTTTCCAGGAACCTGTCCATTTCTTCTAAATTGTTGTATTTATTAGCGTAAAGTTGTTCATAGTATCCTGTTATTACCTCCTTTATTTCTGTGAGGTCAGTAGTTATGTCTCCTCTTTCATTTCTAATCTTATTTATTTGCATCCTCTCTCTTCTTCTTTTTGTCAATCTTGCTAAGGGCCCATCAATCTTGTTGATTTTCTCATAGAACCAACTTCTGGTCTTATTGATTTTCTCTATTGTTTTCATGTTTTCAATTTCATTTATTTCTGCTCTAATCTTTGTTATTTCTTTCCTTTTGCTTGCTTTGGGATTAGTTTGCTGTTCTTTCTCCAGTTCTTCCAAGTGGACAGTTAATTCCTGCATTTTTGCCTTTTCTTCTTTTCTGATAAAGGCATTTAGGGCAATAAATTTCCCTCTTAGCACTGCCTTTGCTGCGTCCCATAAGTTTTGATATGTTGTGTCTTCATTATCATTTGCCTCTAGGTATTTACTAATTTCTCTTGCAATTTCTTCTTTGACCCACTTGTTGTTTAAGAGTGTGTTGTTGAGCCTCCATGTATTTATGAATTTTCTGGCACTCCGCCTATTATTGATTTCCAACTTCATTCCTTTATGATCCGAGAAAGTGTTGTGTATGATTTCAATCTTTTTAAATTTGTTAAGACTTGCTTTGTGACCCAGCATATGGTCTATCTTTGAGAATGATCCATGAGCACTTGAAAAAAAGGTGTATCCTGCTGTTGTGGGATGTAATGTCCTATAAATGTCTGTTAAGTCAAGTTCATTTATAGTAATATTCAGGTTCTCTATTTCTTTATTGATCCTCTGTGTAGATGTTCTGTCCATTGATGAGAGTGGTGAATTGAAGTCTCCAACTATTATGGTATATGTGTCTATTTCCCTTTTCAGTGTTTGTAGTGTATTCCTCACGTATTTTGGGGCATTCTGGTTCGGTGCGTAAATATTTATGATTGTTATGTCTTCTTGTTTAATTGTTCCTTTTATTAGTATATAGTGTCCTTCTTTGTCTCTTTTTACTGTTTTACATTTGAAGTCTAATTTGTTGGATATTAGTATAGCCACTCCTGCTCTTTTCTGGTTGTTGTTTGCATGAAATATCTTTTCCCAACCTTTCACTTTCAACCTATATTTATCTTTGGGTCTAAGATGTGTTTCCTGTAGACAGCATATAGAAGGATCCTGTTTTTTAATCCATTCTGCCAGTCTATGTCTTTTAATTGGGGAATTCAGTCCATTGACATTTAGAGTTATTACTGTTTGGATAATATTTTCCTCTACCATTTTGCCTTTTGTATTGTATATATCATATCTGTCTTTCCTTCTTTCTACACTTTTCTCCATGTCTCTCTCTTCTGTCTTTTTGTATCTGACTCTAGTGCTTCCTTTAGTATTTCTTGCAAAGCTGGTCTCTTGGTCACAAATTCTCTTAGTGACTTTTTGTCTGAGAATGTTTTAAATTCTCCCTCATTTTTGAAGGACAATTTTGCTGGATATAGGAGTCTTGGCTGGCAGTTTTTCTCTTTTAGTAACTTAAATATATCATCCCACTGTCTTCTAGCTTCCATGGTTTCTGCTGAGAAATCTACACATAGTCTTATTGGGTTTCCCTTGTATGTGACGGATTGTTTTTCTCTCGCTGCCTTCAAGATCCTCTCTTTCTCTTTGACCTCTGACATTCTAACTAGTAAGTGTCTTGGGGAACGCCTATTTGTGTCTAATCTCTTTGGGGTGCGCTGCACTTCTTGGATCTGTAATTTTAGGTCTTTCATAAGAGTTGGGAAATTTTCAGTGATAATTTCTTCCATTAGTTTTTCTCCTCCTTTTCCCTTCTCTTCTCCTTCTGGGATACCCACTACACGTATATTTGTACGGTTCACATTGTCCTTGAGTTCCCTGATACCTTGTTCAAATTTTTCCATTCTTTTCCGGATAGTTTCTGTTTCTTTTTGGAGTTCAGATGTTTCATCCTCCAAATCACTAATTCTATCTTCTGTTTCTTTAAATCTGTCATTGTAGGTATCCATTGTTTTTTTCCATCTTTTCTACTTTATCTTTCACTTCCATAAGTTCTGTGATTTGTTTTTTCAGTTTTTCTATTTCTTCTTTATGTTCAGCCCATGTCTTCTTCATGTCCTCCCTCAATTTATCGATTTCGTTTTTGAAGAGGTTTTCCATTTCTGTTCGTATATTCAGCATTAGTTGTTTCAGCTCCTGTATCTCATTTGAACTATTGGTTTCTTCGTTTGACTGGGCCATATGTTCAATTTTCTGAGCGTGATCCGTTATCTTCTGCTGGCGTCTGGGCATTTAGTCAGATTTCCCCGGGTATTCGACCCCACAGGTTGAAAGATTTTTCTGCGCAGTCTCTGGGTTCTGTTCTTCCTATCCTGCCCAGTAGGTGGCACACGTGGCACACGCCTGTCTGTGGGTTCCACCAGCGAAAGTTGCTGTGGGTCCCTCAACTCTGGAAAACTCTCGCCGTAGGGGAGGTTCGGCAACCGAAGTGTCTTGGAAGAATGCCAGCCGGCCCGGGGTTCCAAACGCGGGGAGGGTCGCCGGCTGTCGCAGCACAGGAGAGCGTCCGGCCAAATTAGCTAGTCGGCCCGGGGCACCAAGCGTGGCGGGAGAGCGCCAGCTGTCGCAGCCCGGGAGAGTGCACTGCTCCCAGCCGACGGGGGAGTCACGTGTTTGGAAGGGATCCCCCGGTCACTGTTCTCCGCAGTCTGGGGATTTCCGACCCAACTATCTCAGTTGTTCCGGGGGGCCTCGTGTGGTGGGGGCACCAGCCGCCGTGGCCTAAGGGGACCGCCTGTCCAATTCTACCAGTTGGCCTGGGAAGGTGGAAGGGAGGGACTCCGGTCGCTTGCTGTCCCACCCAGGAAAGCCCGTGCCCCTTGGTGATCTCACCGGAGCTGGTTCTCCCAGATAGTCAGCCGTTCCAGGATGGGGTACGCTGTCCCTTTGATTTCCCTCGTGGCTCCGGGAGCTGCTCTGTATTATCTCCACTCCCCCAGTAGTTGTTCTGGAGGAGGAAAGGTGAGGGCGGCAAGGCTGTCGAGGCTGGTGGCGGAGGAGCACGGTGAAGGCGGGGGAAGAGGGCACCGTGTTGGTTGGAGAGCAGCCGGAGCAGGAGGGGGAGGAGGGGGGTAGGGAGGTCGGGCGGCTCGGCTGCTGCGGGGCGCGTGCGCCGCGCGGCGGTCCGGCGGAGAGAGAGAGGGGGTAGGGAGGTCGGGCGGCTCGGCTGCTGCGGGGCGCGTGCGCCGCGCGGCGGTCCGGCGGAGAGAGAGAGGGGGTAGGGAGGTCGGGCGGCTCGGCTGCTGCGGGGCGCGTGCGCCGCGCGGCGGTCCGGCGGAGAGAGAGAGGGGGTAGGGAGGTCGGGCGGCTCGGCTGCTGCGGGGCGCGTGCGCCGCGCGGCGGTCCGGCGGAGAGAGAGAGGGGGTAGGGAGGTCGGGCGGCTCGGCTGCTGCGGGGCGCGTGCGCCGCGCGGCGGTCCGGCGGAGAGAGAGAGGGGGTAGGGAGGTCGGGCGGCTCGGCTGCTGCGGGGCGCGTGAGCCGCGCGGCGGTCCGGCGGAGAGAGAGAGGGGGTAGGGAGGTCGGGCGGCTCGGCTGCTGCGGGGCGCGTGCGCCGCGCGGCGGTCCGGCGGAGAGAGAGAGGGGGTAGGGAGGTCGGGCGGCTCGGCTGCTGCGGGGCGCGTGCGCCGCGCGGCGGTCCGGCGGAGAGAGGTGTCCTGATTCTTTTAATGTTAATAGGATGAATTTACTTTCTTGGTGGGCTGTCTCCTCTCTCAAATGAAGGAAGCTCCACGTCTGTCTTCTTTGTTGTCCTATCCCCAGCTCCTAACCATACCTAGAGGTCCAGACTTGATCTGCTACTGAATATCCGATCTTACACAGCTCCCTAACTTCTGTAAGCCTTGGTTTTGCTGAAGGCTCTATCAGTCTTACAATGATCATCCTAACTACCCCTTCCCCTCAGGGTCCTGAGAGTCAAAGGAGATACTGCATGTTAAAGTACTTTGAAAACCATACATTACCATAAAAATGGAAGCTCACCATGGTGGTACCTGGTGCAGAATTAATAAAGGGCGTGCACCTAAGGATATTCCAGTGCGAATAACACAGGCATTTGTGCCTGCAGCCTAATTATCTGGAAGAAAAGTGGAAAATGCTGTAACTCTGTCACTTTGCCCGCCCTTTGTGAATCACGAGAATTGATTTTGGGGCTGAGGTTTTGATGACCAGCATTTTTATCCAAATGCATCACAACGAAGTGTGCAGAGACTAGGGTGTATTGAGTGCAACCTTCTTTACTGTGGCATTTTCCAATCTTCTTAAAGCAGGGGTCAACAAACTGCAGCCCTCAGGCCAAATCCGACTTGCTACTAGTCCCAGAAGCTAAGAATGTTTTTTTACATTTTTAAATGGTCGAAAAAAATCAAAATAATATTTTGTGGCACATGAAAAGTATATGAAATAAGAATTTCAGTGTCTATAATGTTTTGACTATTATAATTTTTTTTAAAAAATTGTTTTCTCTCGTGTTATATAATTACCTATAAAATAGTCTCAATTTTCCTCTTATCCCAGAAAGCCTAAAATATGTAGTATCTGGCCCTTTTACAGAAAGAATACTGATCCCTGTTTTGAATCCAAGGCACTGGAAGGTCATTCTCAATTCAAAGTTGTCATGGCACTCAAGGGACCTAATTTGCACAGAGAAAAAGGATTTTATATGATACAGAGAATGATGAAGATTGGGGACTGAGCAGGTAAGAAGGGTCCCTTTAGGACTCAATCAGGATGGGAGAGAGGAAAGAAAAGGAAATGTGACAGATAGAGGGGAAGAGAAACATAAAAAGTGGCAGTAGAATGAACGGGCTCCCTTGTTAGCTTGGCAATGTGACCCAGGTAGGAACAGGTCCTGTGTGTGGCCTCAGCTCTCTCCCATGGGGCAGTCTGGGCATTGGACTCAACACTTGTCTTTGAAAGGTTTAGGAGGTGAAAGGGTGAGAAAGAAGAAAGGTAGACCAAGAAATTTAAAGTGGGCGAGTTTATTTCTGTGCTCCTGGTAGAACTCACCAAACCCAAGATGGAGAGAGGTGACTCTGCACACAGGCTTCAGCGCAGGCAGCTTTTAAGGATGGAGGTCAGTGACATCCGGAAGGGCGGTTCATTAGTTCTGGAAGTCATGTGTCCGGAAGGGGCAACACAGCCTGCGCAGCTCCAGTTGCAGTGCCCTTCTCCGTTCCCCCTACCTAACAGTCTTTATTATCGCTCTCTTCCATTAGTGGGCAATAGGCATTTTGCTGAGGCTCCTCAGGCGATTCAGAAGGGGACTCACAGGGCCACAGGGAGCATCTGTGCCCCTTGGATCTGACTAGACTTTTCTCCCCCCCTCCCCCACCACACTGTCCCTCCTCTGCTCCGCTGCCCCTCCTCCTCTCTCACCATCATGGCTGCTCCCAGCCTCTGAGAACCAGTCCTATTTTCAGTCTATAGCTTCCACTCCCTCCCTCCACTCTTCCGATCTCTCCCCCTTCCTGTGCAATTTAGATTTCGTCCAGGCCCTCCAGTCCCATTCACTCACTCACTCACTGCCTAACTGTCCCTTGAGGTTTGCCAGCAGTTTCCCTCCTCAGGAGAGGCAGTTACAAATGACACATGAGGTTTCCCGGTCACACCGAATACCAAGGAGTGTGTTGGTGCTGTGGGTGGTTCCGTTAGTGGTCTGAAAATATTGCCATGTGCTGCTGTCTCTTCATGGATTTCTTGCACATGAGAAAAGAGAAGATGGCTGAGTAAAAATGGAGATAGGCCCTTGCTAGAGGATGTGAGATCGAAAGTGAGAGGAATAATTTTCCTGGTATCCTCCAAGATCCAGCATGAAGATGAGTTCTGAAGATATTAGAAGGGTGACCCTGGAAGTGACTGTAACTGTGTTAGGCCAGGACAAAAGCAAAGTGCTGTGGCT
Organism: Tamandua tetradactyla; assembly: GCF_023851605.1. NCBI lineage: Eukaryota > Metazoa > Chordata > Mammalia > Pilosa > Myrmecophagidae > Tamandua > Tamandua tetradactyla. Next base: position 80,897,087 of record NC_135335.1, read on the forward strand.
CTCTGGTATGTGTGAAGACCGAGGTTGTCCGTCCTTAGCAGTGCTTGTCAAGTCTGCAGTTTATGTTTGCAATGTATGTTCTACAGTATTGCAACATCAATTAAGCTCCTGAATGTAGCTTTGCTAAGAGTGACTGGCCTATGAGGGCTGAAAAAAATGGAGGGAGGTTTGCAGACCACCTGAGCTCTGGCCTGAATAAATTAATGGGATGGCAATGTGATTATGGAGGAATGTGTTCCTGGGCAGTGATGGGAAGGAGAGGACTGATAGAAAGATGAAGTAGGATGCAGTTGACAGAGGGAACAGCCACCGGCGGAAACAAGGACAGAATGTCACTGCAGGCTTTCCGCCAAGTGCCCTTTCTCCAGGAATACTCTATAGTAAGAAAATGAAGGCTTGTTTTGCCACCAACTCCTTTAAGCAGAAATGGAGTCTTGGTGGGTAAAATAACACTGATTAGCACAGCATTGTAGAGAAGCCTCAAGGGTCTGATATCACATCCACCTCGGGACCTTCTCTTCTGGCACTTAGCATTCACAAGAAAATCCCTTCTCTTTATGTTGCTTCTTCAGCCGCATCATTTGCGAAACAATTTTTGGAAGACAAAACACAATAAATCCCCCTACTTGTATTTCTCTTATCTGAGATGCCTCTTGAAATTTCAAGCTTATCTTCAATATGGTTAATTTCTTCCCACCCCCTTTCCCTCCACAGCCTCGAATATGAAATTGAAAAAAAAGGGTGAGAGGGGTAATAGATGTCCCCTTTGCGACTTAGCAAGAGTATGTGATTTAAGTTTCTAAAAATCCTTCCAGCCCTGCTTATTTTGACAAAACTACTTAACACTTCAAGCAATGAACTACAGGGCATAAAAGTATAATCTGCAGCGAAAACCTTAATCCTCTATCGTAACCTATTTGAATCTCCTCAAACATATTTCGGTGTGTAGGCATGGAGAATTAAGTCAATTGTTTGATCTCAGAAGAAAGGCAATTAGGGCTCTTTCTTGATCTTTCTTGTCGAATTCTAGTCAGGGCAGCCACTGTTCTCAACAGCTCCATTTGAGACCTCGATTATTATAATAGAGGTGAACATTAGAATTGCTACAGTGAAGGGTCTAGCTGCTTTCATTATGAGTTGTTTTATCCAGGAGTTTCAAATCATGATGGGCTAATACTCAGCATACACATGATTAGCTTGCTGCACTGTGCTTTTTCTTCTTTTTTTAAACTTTGTTTGAAACTTCTTCCTTAGAGATTTTGTTTTGATGCAAAAATTTTTATTTTTGGTAGCACACTGTCTAATCTAACTTGTACGGTCAGTTTATTCAAATACCATTATGGAATCTTGAATAGGGAGTGAGATGTGGTTGGTTTGCACAGGTTAGTGTGATGCCCTGAGTATCCCAGGCATATCCCAGAGTAATATGGACAGAAAATAAAAAAGTATTTGCAAAATCCACTTGAGGGATTGGGGAAAAATGTGGAAATACTAAACTTCCCCACCAGGGGGTTTCCTGACATTCTTGCAAGCATTGGGACCAATTTACTAGCCCAAGCCCTTGATCTTGGAGCTTGCCCTTATGAAACTTACTCCTGCAAAGGAGAAGCTAAGCCTACTTATAATTATGCCTAAGAGTCACCCCCAGAGAAACTCTTTTTCTGCTCAGATGTGGCCTCTCTTTCCAAGCCAACTCCGCAGGTAATTCTACCCTTCCCACTACATGGGATGTGGCTCCCAGAGGTGTAAATCTCCTTGGTAATATAGGCATGACTCTTAGGGAGGTGCCTGAACCTGGCATCATGGGATTGAGAAAGCCTTCTTGACAAAAGGGGGAAGAGAAATGAAAGAAAATAAAGTTTCAGTGCTGAGAGATTTCAAATAGAGTTGAGAGGTCATTCTTATGCATTATGTATAGATACCCCTTTTTAGTTTTTAGTGTATTAGAATAGCTAGAAGGAAATACCTGAAACTACTGAACTGTAATCCAGTAACCTTGATTCTTGAAGATGATGGTATAACTATATAGCTTTCACAGTGTGACCGTGTGAGTATGGAAACCTTGTGACTGCTGCTCCCTTTGTCCAGGGTATGGACAGATGAGTAAGAAAATGAAGACAAAAATAAATAAATAAATAATAGGAGGGATAGGGGGCATGGGATGTTCTGGGTGTTCTTTTTAATTTTTATTCTTATTTATATATTTTTTTGAGTAATGAAAATGCTCAAAAATTGTGATGATCAATGAACAACTATACGATGATACTCTGAACCATTGATTGTATACTTTGAATGATTATATGGCTTGTGAATAAAACAATATATCTCAATAAAATTGCATTAAAAAAACTTCTTCCTGGATGCATGGTGGTTCAGTGGCAGAATGCTCGCCTGCCATGCAAGAGACCCAGGTTCAATTCCCAGACCATGTACCCAAAACACAAGAACAAAAACCAAAAACACCTCCTCCCTTAACCTGATAAATATATCAACAGAAATAAAAGAAAACTTTCAGAAGTTTTCTTCTGAAATACTTTCTCAACTATTTGGGTGTTGAGACAGCTATGCTTATTCACTGAGGTGGGCTTAGTGGTTCTCTGCTTGGGGTCTCATAAAAACAAAGGTGTCAGCCAGGCTGAGCTCTTATTTGGAGTTTCTAGGAAAGAATCTGCTTCCAAGTTCATTCAGGTTGTTGGCAGAATTCAGGTCTTTGTGGTGGTAGGACCAAGCTTCCCCTCGTCTTGCTGCCTCTTGGTTGAGGGTGGTTCTCTAGAGGCCATTCTTAGATCTTTGCCCCATGGCCATTTCCATGTCAGCAATGGAGAGACTCCCTCATGTAGTCTCACCCTTTGAATCTCTCTGACTTCCTCTTCTGCTTTTAAAGGACTCAATGGATTAGGTTAGGCCCACACAGATAATCTCCCTTTTGCCATGTAATGTAATGTAATCAGAGAAGTGATACTTCATCATATTCACAGGTTCTACCTGCATTCCCAGGGTTGGGGGTGGGCATTATACAAGGGCAAGGGTCATTGGGGGTCCTCTTAGAATTCAGCCTACCACAGGTAGGTGTGGGCATGGAGAGGGTGAATTTTAGCCATAGGAAAACAAGGCACATGGTTATGCAGTAACCCCAGGAGAAACAACGAAGGCCTGAATATGGGTAAATGAAGAGAGGCAGAAAGATTCAAGATTTATTAAGGTGGTAGAATTCAGGAGTTGATGGTTAATTAGATTGGTTCACAAGGAAGAAAAGGTTTCTGCTTTGGATGGAAACTTTGGGGGGAAGATCCAGAATTCAGGAGGATGAGCAATATGGGGGGAGAGACAATGAGTATACTTTTGGTTTCTCTGAACTTTAAAGAGTGTGGTAGATTGTTAAAATGCTCCCTATTGAATCATGTCCCCTGTCTCAACCACCCTGCAAAATGTGACAAAGCCCTTACTCCCAGCGAGTGGTGGCGTCTATTTCTCTACCCTCTTAAATCTGGGCTAGGCCTCGTGACTTGCTTTGACTAATAGGATGTGACAGAATTAATGTACATGTTTCAGAGGTAGTCTGTAGGGGGTTTTGCAGCTTCTACTGTTGCCCTCTTGGAACCCTCAAAAGGAGTCCAGTCCAGCCTATCGGAGGATGAGAGGCTTGGAGAACTGAGATGCTCCAGTAACAGCAGAATCAAGGCTCCAGAATTGCGACTGAGACCATCTTGGACTTTACAGCTCAGCATAGCTGCCTGCTGAATGCAGCATCTGGTGTGATCTCAGGAAAGACCAGCATAAGACTGTCCAGCCAGACTACAGAATCTACAGGATCATGGGAAATAATGAATTATTGTTGTTTAAAGCTACCAGGTTTGTGTGAGACTAAAGCAAAAAATGTTTATTTGGTGAATTCTGAAAGACAATGTAACAGTATCTCACTAAAATGTAAGCTCCTGGAGAGGATGGGCTTCGTTTCTTCTGTTCACTGCTCTATGTCCGGCGCCTAGGACAAGGCTTGCCACATAGTAGAATCTCAAACCAAACTTATTGAATGATTATAGAAATTGCTTATGATAGAATGTTAAGTGAAAAATAAACTTCCATAGTTACACACACACACACACACACACACACACAATGTTTATTTGTTCCCAAATTTATATTTTGACTAATATTTCCTAATGTAACTTATGTGGACAGCTTAATTGAACACCATAAGTACATGGAACCTTGAGTAGGGCATGAGATTTTGTAGGTTGGTCCAAAGTGATGCCCTGATAAATCCCAGAGTGATTTGAACAGTGAATAAAAAAGTATTTGCAAAGTCCCCTTGGGGGAATGGCGAGAAAGGGGGAAAATTCTTGATATTCTCACAAGCAGTGGGGACAACCAAAATAGGCTGAGCCCTCAATCTTGGGGTTTGTTCATATGAAAGTTAACCCCGCAAAGGATAGGTAAAGCCTACTTAAAATTAGGCCTAAGAGTCACCCCCAGAGGACCTCTTTCGTTGCTCAGATGTGGTCTCTCTCTCGCAGCCAACACGACAAGGCAACTCACTGCCCTCCGCCTCTCTACATGGGACATGACTCCCAGGGTTGTGGACCTTCCGGGCAATGTGGGACAGAAATCCTAGAATGAGCTGGGACTCAGCATCAAGGGATTGAGAAAATCTTCTTGACCAAAAGGGGGAACAGCGAAATGAGACAAAATAAAGTGTCAGTGGCTGAGAGATTCCAAACAGAGTCGAGAGGTTATCCTGGAGGTTATTCTTAAGCATTATATACATATCACCTTTTTAGTTAAGTTGTAATGGAGACTGCCTGAAAATGTAGAGCTGTGTTCCAGTAGCCATGTTTCTTGAAGATGATTGTATAATGACATAGCTTTCACAATGTGACTGTGTGATTGTGAAAACCTTATGTCTGATGCTCCTTTTATCTACCATATTGACAGATGAGTAAAACATATGGATCAAAAAATAAATAATAGAGGGAACAAATGTTAAAATAAATTTTGTAGATTGAAAGAAATGCTAGTGATCAATGAAAGGGAGGGGTAAGGGGTAGGGTATGTATGAACTTTTTTCCATTTTCTTTTTATTTCTTTTTCTGAATTGATAGAAATGTTCTAAGAAATGATAATGATGATGAATATACAAAAAATAAAGAAAAAAGCCTAAATATTAGTAAGTGGGGCATATGGGGGAGGGGTATGGAATTTTTGTGGAAGAAAAGAAAATGTCCTCATATATATAGATTGTGCTGGCAAAGGCATGACTATGTGATTATGCCAGGAACCACTGATTTTTTACTTAGGTTGGATTGCATGATATGCAAATAAGATTGTTTAAAAATGAAAAAAAAAAGCAAATATAGTAATGGAACCCTAGTAGAACTGAAGAAAGACAATACATAAAAACTAATGGAATCGGAATAAAGTATGGGTTTTCATTAATAATAATGTATTAATATTGGTTCATTAACTTTAACAGATATACATTTTAAATGTAAAATGTTAATATTATAGGGGAAACTGGCTGCAGAGTATTTGTGAACTTCCTGTATTACTATCACAATTTGTTTGTAAATTTAAAATGTTCTAAAAAATAAAGTTTATTTTAATAAACAAAATCAAACAAAAAAGCCACCAGGTTTCGTGCTGGTTTGTTACCCAGGAACAAGGGGTCTGCAGGATATCTGAGTGTAGAAATAGAGAGGTATAAGCATGTGGCATTTAGGAGAGACATCTGGGTGGCATCATTGGTATTCGGACAGTGGCTGAACCCTTGGGGTCTCCTACAGTGTGGGGAATGAGAGTGTGTAATTGGGGAAACCATAGCATTTATGGAGCAGAAGAAGAACTGATCAAAGAAATTCAGAGGGAGTGGATTAAAGACAAAACCCTAGAGGAAAAAATGCCAGAAATTTACAGAGGAGGTAGCTACTGCAGACGCTAAGAAGGACCTGTCAGAGAGGTAGGGAGAGAACCCAAAAAGAGAGAGCAAGAACAAAAGTCAAAGGTCTTGCAGAAGAGTTTGGGAGCTGTGGGTAAATTAGATGGGAAGTAAGGAAAAAGAGTCAGAGGAAGACATCTCTCTTCATAAAGTTCTGTTACTTTCCCGATACTGAAAGCACTGAAGACATAATTGGGCTGTTTTCCAAACCACAGTACAAGGACTGGGTAGGTATTTATTCTTTAAGGTATGTAATATTTTCAAAGCCCTCTGAATTTCTCATTTTAGAATGCCTTGCTATGTTACTGTATTTCTTTACTGTGTACATCCTCTCCAAACTCTAAATTACATAATTAAGCAAGAATTCACTTTATTATACCTTCCCCATGTCCTCTATAGTTCTTTATATCAAAGCCAGAGCTTTAAAAATTGTAGCACACTTTATATTGAAATGCTAAAGGTGTCGTCTGGCCATCCCTGGAATTTGGGGTAGTTTTATTAGGAATAAAATCTCTCCTTTTATGTCGTACTATATTTTACAAAACATGATATGAAATATGTAAATGTACTTTGTAGAATTATGAAGTCATAAAAAAGCATGGAGAATTCAACCAATGTATTCTGGAGGCATCACAGAAGCTTTCCTGTTACATTCTTTTTGTCATTTAACTTATGATTTAAGCACCTTCTATTCCCCCAAAGAATCTGATAATTGATATTGTTAAAATAATTATTATTTCAAGAAAAAAATCTTCAACTATACAAATGTTAACCTAAATCTGATCAAGCCTTTAGATCCAGTTTGGGGAATAAAGGAAAAGAATGGAATGGCATGAGGAAGCAATGCATCAAATCCAAGATTTGGGAAATTCCATGGAACAACTAACTGGTTTCTTTAGCCATGAAATAAGGAGAGTAAGGACCGTTCTAGATTAAAAGTGTCTTAAAAGGCATAAAATCCAAATGCTATGTGTGAATCCTGTATGAATCATTATGTGAACAAACCCACTGAACATCTGACTATGGACTGGTTCTCAGGAGTTATCAAGTAATTGCTAATAAATATGTAAGCATTCCTTATGGGATTATGGTTTAAAAAATCCTTATTTTTTTGTTTTTTTAGAAATGCATACTGAAGTCTTCATGGGTGAAAATGTCATGATGCTGGGATTGTTTTATAACACTTTAGGAAAAATCCTTTTGGAAAAAATACATGAAGCAAACATGGCAAAATGATAATTCTTATTAAATCTAGCTGATGGATACATGGGAGTTAATTATACTTCTCTGCATTTTTATGTCTGAAACTTTTCACAATAAAGTTTAAAAAATTTAATCATCTTACATATTCAAAATAGGCCAATTAAAGTGTTAAGTAATTTATTATATTTTAAATAAGGGAAAGAATAGGGAGATTTATTAGGTCTCTGGCCCGAGGATGGCAGTGTGGCTATATTTACTAAGCCCTTACTACGGCCCAGACTCTGAGCCCCAGAGACATTAAACATATGATAGAAAGTGCAAATTGCAATCAGGCTGGGACCCAACCCCACCACATATTCGCTACGGCCCTTTAAGCAAGTTATTTTTTTCTTTCCACCTGTAAAAAAGGGAAAAATAACAGTACTACCTCATAGACTGAATTCATTTAAGAGCCATATGCATCTTAGAAAATACCATTATGTTATCTAATTTCACTCTTACAACAACATGGTGAGGTTCTTGATGAAGCAACTGAGTCAGTATTTGAATTCAGGTCATTCTTATTTGAAAATCAATGTCGAAAGAATCTATGCCATCCTAGGATTGTTAAATTGAGTTCTGAGTACCTTGATGGTACAAAAAAGACACAACGAATCTTGATGTTTGACCAAAAACAAACACACATAAAAACATACTTCCCCTGGAGAACATTTATTTCATGTTTGTCCTATTTTAAATTTTCTTTTAATATAAGAGTAGAGATATTTCTAAACCCCAAGTAAACATGAGGCAAAATTAAATAAGGAATACATCAGCATTGATTCAGTATAGCATTCAGTAACAGGTGGGTGAACCTGTTCTTTTTCATCCGGTTGGACTGGTAAACATTTAGTTAGGGCTGTTAAGTACCTACCTTGACAACACTTGAATTAGTTAACACTAACCACTGTAATAGATAAATCGACAAATCTCAGCGGCTTAACACATAGGTATTTAATTCTCAACTCACCTAAAGTCTGAGCAGGATTCCCCTGAACGTGGAGTGGAAGCGGTGGGGTGGGAGCGAGGGTGAGGGCAGGAGGCGCTGCTCCATGCAACCACTCATTTTCTCATGCTGAGGGTGGCATTCAAGGTTACTGTACTTGGAATTTGACATCTAGCCTGCAAATTGGGGTAAGAGAAAGGGGAATTGGCAAACATACCTTCTAACACCTCAGTCTTTTCGTCTTCACGTTCCACAGCTAGGATCTAGATAGCGCCTCAGCCCCATGACACTGCAGAGGCTGGTCTGTGGTCCCCATTTAGGCAGCCAGCTACTTTCTGATGGTAATTCTAGAGGCCAAAGAAGTGTCTTTTGTGGCCAGGGAACCACCTCTTCCAAAAGTTCTTAAGTGTTCTGATATTTATGTAAAAGAAACATTGATTCCTAATTATACTTACCTGTATTTCATCCTTCATGAGATAGATAAGCAATAAGGACCTAGAGGAGATTTTTTGGTGACTTGAAGGAAATCATCTGTAAGACTTTGGTAAATTTGTCCTTACTCCCAGTTCAGAACAACTCCTTGAAACTCACATAATTAACAAAGGGCCTTCAATTTGCAGAAAGCGATTATAGGGAAATTTCACAAACTTAAGGAAGAAAATAGAAATAATTCCAAAGTAGCCATCTGGTTTAAGAAAATCTCATCTAGAGATGAAATAGTTCAGATGAGAGTTGAGATCCTTCTTTGATGTAAATTTATCTAATGTATTAAATCTATGGTTTCAAAGCAATAAATCACCGAAATGGTTTTCTGTCTTCAATCTAGGAAAAACAATGCTTTCCTTTGTAGATTATACATGTTTTTGAATAATTTCTAATCTGTACTCCAGCCAGAGTATCTCTACTGGATATGCAACGGGTTATTCTACATCTCCACAGACATCCCATGGGCCCTTCAAACTCAATATAGCCAAGTGAATTCGATAGCTTTCTTTTCAAATTCTACTATTCTGTAAGTAGTTATATCTTGATTGTATAGGAATTGGCCTGATATTCTCCCACTTCCTTTCTCTCACTCCAGTGGTTTTCAAATAGAGGTGATTTTGCTCCCAGGCAATGCCTGGGGACATTTTTGGTTGTCACAATTTGGGGAGGGAGAAGTGTGCTACCGGCATGGTGGGTCAGGACAGGAATCCAGCCAAACATCCTAAAATGCAAAGAACAGCTTCACACGATGAAGAATTATCTGGGCTTTTTGTCAATAATGCCAGGTTTGAGAAACCCTGTCCAATTCCATGTTCCTGTGGGTACTACTTCCTACCTATCTTTTAAATCTGCTCTATCGCAGCACCCCATATCCAATGCCTTATTTCAAGTCTTCAGCACACATCCTATGGAATATTCCAACATACTCCTAATCCATTTTCTTGTTCCCCCACTAGTTTGCTCCCTTGATAGGCAATACTCTCCCTCACCTTGCAAGCTCCTGCTCATCCTTCAAGGTTCAGTTCAAGTAACTCTGTAGAAACTTTCCTGCAGGCCCACACTCTCTCCTTCCCCTCTCACAGCCTAAGTTAGATGCAATACACACACCTTCACTTGTTTCCCTAACCAGACCACAAAATGACTTGTGAGAAGGGATCTTCATATTAAGCCTCACTATCTACCAGCAACCTAACACAGCTGAATGGATGTATGAACTCATTCCCGCCAGCTCTACTTGTCTTCAGTACTCAAACCTGAGAGGAATGGGTTTTGGAGCCCCTGGAGATAATCTAACCTGATGGTGTGTTTGGCAGGCTTCACTGTTAAGAGATACTCGAGTGTTTTAAGGACTTCTCCAGGTTTCAAGCATCATTAACAAGGAGAGAGAACCTTTAAAAAGGGCCAGAGTACTATAGAGAGAAAAAGCCCAGGTCCAATAAAAATTCCCTAATGGTCCATTGGCTTTGGCACTATTTTGATGCACATGCAAGACTAGTGAAAGTGCTGGTTGAAAAAATTCAAGTATTTTCCCTTGCCTTTTTTCTTTCTTTTGCTTGCACCACTTTCTTTCTTTTGCTTGCCCCTATGAATTTATAATTTTTTCCTCCCATATGAATTTATAATTTTTTCCTCCCAGTCCTATCGCTATCTACTGCTCATATCTTAAATATAACACACACACTTAGCACCTAATAGGGTAATAGATGTACCAAAACAACCCAGCTTAGAAAGGAGCTTTCTTCTCCTTTCCCAGGGCTGAAGGTGCACTTTTCTCTTGGCATCTTTGGTGGGTAGTAAGACACCAGGACAATCTGGTTTATTTTGTTTATATTAACAAATTAAGAAGCCCTAGGTCTGTGTGTGTGTATGATAGGAACAAATTTTTTACAGCCTACATACTTTCATTAATTATGGTATATTCCTAATTGGCAAATATGCATTAATATGTAGCCATCAACAAATACATGTAAATGTGAATTCAACACAAAGGTATGCATGATTAGTTAATAAAAAAGTATACAAAAACCGTATGTATAATATTCTAAAACACACCAGACTGCATATATGCATGTAGGTATAGACACAGAATACCTGACAGGACATACATTTCTGGGTGATGAAATTATGAATTATTCCATTTATGCTTTTTTCCCCACAATACTTTTAAAGTAACATTTGTTTCTGCCTCCCAATAAATGTAATATATTTTCCAAATCTCCAGCAATGCATGTGCAGCATTCAGTAGTTATATATATAAGAAACGCTCTCTAGATACCAGAATGGCCCCCTCCCTTTCCTCCTTCCAGTCTTAACTCAAATGATACCCTTAGTGAGATCTCCCCGACCCCCCTGTTGAAATCTGCACCCATCCCACCTCTCTGCTCTATTTTTTGCCATACTCTACATTGTCACGTGATATGTCACATATTTTACTTCCTTGTCTACCATGTGTATTCCTGCACTACCCAGAAACTCCCCAAGGCAGGGACGTATATCGTGTTCACTGCTGCACCCCCAGAGCCTACAACAGTGCCCAAAACCCAGGCGATACAATATATTTGGTGAAATAATGAATGAAAACACATTTTTTTTTAAAGTTTTGCCTTTATTAATAAGAAATCAGTGATGTTTGGTTTAAAATATCATTTTCCTTAAAAATGTCATGTCTTTTAATGTAATGTTAGCCCTTTACTGCAGGGACCACTTTGAGAAGCTGATGAAAGCTATGAGTTTTCCTCTTCCTGTTCCCTACTCCCTCCCAAAATCCAAAATCACAAACAAAATTGAATACAATTTCAGGAGGTTGCAAGACTTCCCTGAAGCCCATCTATAAAATCATTCAAGGGTCCAGTGACCACAGAGTAAGAGCACCTAATTCAAAGCATGATCTGGTTTAAAATCATGTTCTCTCCTCCATTCTAAGGATTCAAAGAATACATGTGACTCAAATATTAGTTTTTTCCCTGTAAGCCAGTTAAACTTTAAAAGATTCCTTCTACAAAGGACTCAGTGCTTACAAGAGGCAACTCCATTATTTGCAGCTGAGATATGATAAACATCTGTATGAAAGCTGAAAAATCTAGTTAATAATCCAGAGATTTCAAAAAGTACAGTTGTTTAATTCAGTGTAGTCAAAATATCTGGTAAAGAGAATTTACACTTGTCAGTTGAAAGGCTTGAGTCACATTCTGAGATGTTGAAAAACAGGACTTGTTCAAAAAGAATATCCTTCTTGAACTTCATTATTTAAAGGGCAAAATAAGGGAATATGCACATCCATGAAAGTGAAGTTTTCCATTATAAGGATGACAAATCAAATGCTTTGTAATAAAGACCATACAGTTAAAACAGTAAATTAGATCAGTAAAACAACAGCGATTTTGATTTTGAGTTTTATTTCAATGGACACACTTCATTCATTGTCTGTAGGAAAACTAGGCTAAGTCTCAGTAACAGTCACAGTTATTTAGCAAGTAAACACGCCACCACTTTCGTGCCCTTATTTCTTTATGTCTTCAGTCTCATCTGGCTCTCTCTCTTGATGCTCTCTTTCCCACCTCATTTCTTTTAACTCTTGTCTGTATTTCCGTTCAATGAATCGCTTCTGATGGGCCATCTGGGGAAAGTTATCTGACACAAGGAGATATATTTTATATTTAATAAAAGATAGCCACCAATGCAGAGAATGATGCAAATTAAGCACATATATACCTACAAACATATATTCACATGAAATGTATAAAGTTGTATTCTGGAGAGTAAGAGGGGAAAAATGCTCATTTTCTTCCCTTATTCTTTTAGCATTCAGAAAAATACTGGATGTTCTGGACTGGAACCCCTGATTCTAGATTTTTAGTATTTGAGGTGAACTGGAGAATAAAAGGCACCAGAACACAGAGAAACATTAAAACACAGACATGTAGTTTCAAAATGTTTGTACCCAGGTGCATTAACATCCTTCTCCTAGCAACCAGTGATTTTTAGGGAGAGATGAAAGGATATAGTAAAATGTAGCTGCATATTTTTGAACAGTTCAAACCAAAAACTCCAATCATATTAACATAACATTATTTACTAAGAACTCATTACTTCTCACAGTTAATTCTATATTTAAAGATTACCAAGAAAGGACCAAAGCTATATCCATGACATAGCAGAGTACTTTTATTTGGTTAAAGGAAACATGTCACTCAAGGTATAATTTAAGCTGTATTTAGTTTGATATTAGACCCTGTGCAATAGTACTGACATGACGGAAATCTTGATTAAGATTTATAAATTTTATAATTTGGCTGTCATTTGCAGATATAACTTTAGTGTGGCAATGGAGTAAAAATTCAAGTACAGAACTAGCAACAGTCATTTTACATATTTACTCAACAAACAACTATGTCCCAGGAATCACAAAGAGACGTATGGATGAATGAGGCCACTCAAGGTATCTGGTAATGCAAAAAAAGAATGACACTATTCTGCCTAACCAAGTAAGGGACTGTTATAGAAGAGGTAGTACTAGACAGAAACATGAAGAATCAGAAATGTGGGACAGCATCACATGCTTGAGGAAACGCAAGCGTTGATTTTTAAGGCTGAAGTATAATAAAGGACCTCCATTTATAGCATATTCCTAAACTCTTTTTGTTCTTCCTTTTTTATATAGTGTTTCATTCTCATCCCAGATCGGTAAAGGGACAGCGTAGCAGGAAAAAAAACATCAGGAAGGCAGGCAGCAAATTGATAAAGACCTTTTTATCTGAGTGACGAATTTTATACAAAAGAAGAACATAATGACATTTGTCTTTTAGCAATGAAGCAGTAATAAAATCCTATCCCTAAATGATGTTAAAGTGATTTCTGGCATTTTGCATACAACACAGGTTTAGGTGTTATAAGTGCTTTCCAAACAAAAAAAATTCAGACAAATAAAAGAAAGTGAGTTAGAAAGCAGGTTTCTGCATAATGAACTCTACTCCCTTAGTAAATTTTTTCATAAAATTGAATCTGTGTTAAAAAAAAAAAATCCCACCACTCAGATCTAAACATTGATAAACTTTTTGAATATATCCTTAGAGCCTTTTCCTATTAAGTAAAATTACACAACACACAAACATACACAGTATAAATGTATAGTATTACAAAGACTTACAAATACTTAAAACCATCCCCTTACCTACCCTTACATTGAGAGTTAGTTTATATATACTTTCATTTCTTCGTTTATTCTAGCTTAAGCATTTTCCCATATTGTGTGTCTTCAAAAACATTATTTTAACAGATGCAAAATATTACAACATTTGGAAATGGCAAGGATTGGTGAACTACTCCCTACAGAACAAATCCCACTCTCCACCTATTTTTGTAAATAAAGTTTTAATGGAACACAAACACATCCATTTGCTTACATTTTATCTATGCGTGCAGCTACAATGGCAGAGATGAATAATTGTGACAGATCTTATGGCTCACAAAGCCTAAGATATTTCCGATCTGGTACTTTCCAGAAGTTCACCAACTCCTGGATAAACCATAACTTATTTGAAAACTTCCCGACTGTTAAACATGCAAACAATTTAAACATTTTTTTCCTATTATATATCATATTGTTATAATTATTATGGTAAGTCAGCTTTGGCTCATATCTCCAATTATTTCCATCTCTGGATCAAATGGCATAAATTTCTCTAAGGACCTGATACCACCAAATTGCTTTCCAGCAGTTTAAACTAATTCACTCCTACTAATATGTATATGGAAGTCTGTCTCACAACAGACCAACTCTCCAATACTGGGTTTTTTTTTCTTCAGGGTTGGGGGGGTTCTTTCAAAGGATTCATTTACTACAGAACTACCTGAGTCCACTGAAGACATGAACTCAGGATTTCTGCTTAAAAGAGTTTTGCTTGCAGCTTTATTTTTACAGTACTTCAACTTTCAAAAAGGAATTAATTTTGATAGCACTTAGCATGTCCAGAAGAGGTTAGAAAAAGTCAGAATCTGTAGAATTAGATGTTTGAAAATAGAAAAAAATGAATGTTAAAAAATTTCTTAAAAAAAAAAAATTCCTCATTAGGACATGTCCCAATTTGAAATCACATTCATCTGCAAACAAACTGTTTTAGGTCAGAAATACTGTATTTCATTACCATAAATCTTGATGTTGGACTTGACTGGTGAGGATTTCCAGGCACTGAATGAACGACAGGAGAGGAGCCATTCAGTTGGTCAATTCTGGTATGTGTCCTACCTGGCTTGTGTAGCTTTATAAATATCACTTAAATCCACAACTTCTGGTTCTCTGTAACTGTCTTGATCTGATTTCCAATACTTTCAAAAACAAACAAGTTTTCACTGCAAGATCATACATGTAAGTATTTGCTGCTTGTGGACAGATAAAGAGAAGCCAAGTATGGAGGTGAATAAATCAATCCAGTGATGTAGATGTAAATCTCTGGATGGCTATGGGAGCTGTAAGAAAAGTTCCTCACTGGTACTGCACTTACTGTGCCCCAGAGGTGGCCATTCAAGGCAACATCAACCTGAACAGAGTGTGAACCCCAGCAGCTGCTCGATGGGTTTAAATCACCATTCATTCACCTCTAGCTCTGCTACCAACCCAGCTAGTTTTTCCATCCCAGCAATTGGCTGATCATGTTTCACCTGTTTAAGTGTAGATGCCACGTGATAGCTGAAAACAGATTCACAGAGGACTCTCTCAGAGCCATCTTCTAACATTCTCCAGCTACTATGGTCACCTGAAAAGGACTTTCTTTGGTGGGGCAAGGTCTGAGATACTGAAGACAGATCCAGTCAGAAATTCCACTGACCCCACCAACTGAGGATGATGATGAAGAGGCAGCCATTTCTACTGTAGTATAATTCTCACTTCATTGCTGTATGACTGTGGGTTAAATCATTAACCTCTCTGTTCCTCAAATGCCTCATCCCAGTGGCTTTGGCACTTTTCCCCAGAGCTCTACCCTTATGGACAGCCAGAACGGTCACACTCATAACAATCTCCAGTACTGTTTATTTAACAGTTGAAAACAAACAAACAAGGGCCACGGTGGCTCAGCAGGCAAGAATGCTTGCCTGCCATGCCAGAGGACCCAGGTTCGCTTCCCAGTGCCTGACCATGTAAAAAAAAAAAAAAAAAGAAAAAGAAAACAAACAAACAAAACCACCCAAAGACAACCTTTAACAATTTTACAAGTGAAAAGCAGAATCTCACTTTTATTTTACATTTACTTAAAACTGTTAGTAAAGATTCTACACACACTGGACCCTGGCAGCACTAGCTTCTGCCTATCCTAACTCCCTCCACTCTCTCAATAGGAAATACTGGCTGCTCATTTCCACATGGCTCTTGGCCCTCTTGCCTTTCCTAGAATCTCTCCCCATGGCTGAGAATTCTGCACCTCTTCATTTGTAGCTTTCCACACTTTGCTCTCCCATCTCAGTTAGTCTGAGTACTTTGAAGCATAATAAAATTGCACTGTCATGTTTGGCCACAGGTTCTGCTGCACAGTTTAATATGCCTCAGAAGAAAAATTCCTTGCACTTAAATTCCTTGCACATTTACAAAAGACTACGCAGTTCTCTACGTGGTCAATTATGTATTTTTTTCTTCAACCCAACTATCCGACTCTTGGGAATCTATCCCACAGAACTAAAAGCACCAATATAAAGACACTTACTGTCTACAGTGATAGAAGACCAGAAACAGTGTCCACCAACAATAAAATGTGGAATAATATACAGCATCTCCTCAGCATGAAATATGA
The DNA here is from genome assembly GCF_023851605.1 of Tamandua tetradactyla. Taxonomy (NCBI): domain Eukaryota; kingdom Metazoa; phylum Chordata; class Mammalia; order Pilosa; family Myrmecophagidae; genus Tamandua; species Tamandua tetradactyla. The sequence goes on from NC_135335.1 coordinate 80,913,477, forward strand.
CAGACATTAAGAATGAATTGCTGTATAATACAAATAGTGAATCCTAATGTAAAAACTACAGACTACAGTTAATAGTACAATTATACTCTATTGTTTCATCAATTGTAACAAAAATACTGTATTAACGCAAAATGTTTTATAATACAGAAAACTGTGTGTGGCATGTGGGGGAGGTAAGTGGGAACAGTGTACTGCCTGCATGATTTTTCTGTAAACCTAAACCCTCTAATAAAACAAAATGAGAGCAAAAAAAAGAATACAAATTAGAGCAGCTCTGGATGACTTACAAAGACTAACCTGGATATATTATTGGATGAGAAAAGAAAGATGCAAAGACATACGTAAATATAACACCATTTTAATAAAACAATAGCCAAAAAAAGAAAAAGAAAAACCTTTACTCATATGTCTATGAGATTTTAGAAGTATACGAGAAAAATATAAAAGGAAGCATATTAGGTTGTTAATGTGGGTTCTCTGAACTGAGAGTAGGATTCCATGCAAAGAAGGAAAATGTAAATCAGAAAGCATCCAGGAACACTTAAAAAAAATTATAGGCCCATTTTATACATACCTCACATTACACTACACTCAGTGCAGAGAATAATTATGAAGAAAACAAGATCACACTTTATCAGTACTTACCATTTTTCCATTTCCCCATTTCTTTTCCATAAAACACTAATTAACATCATGAATATACAATTACAGAAAAAGAGATAGGCTTACATTTTTCAAGTGCATCCATTGCTGCTCCCATTTCGGCTTGCTGAATACTATTAAAAAATAAAGGTAAAGTAGACTTGAAGGATTTTTTTTTTCAAAAACACAAAATACTGTTACAAATGATTCATGCTGATTTTCAGGTTTGGTGCATACAGTTTTTATCCATTGTCACATATTTAATTGGACAAATAGGAATATACACAAGAGCATGCAAAAATGTCATTTATTTTGCACAGAGCCTGTTTAGGTTATTTGTTTCACACTTTTAATCTTGCAATAAAATGTCTTCCATTTACATTAGGTCTAAAGCATTTCTTACATAAGTTTGAATGTATACATATGTTCTATATGATCTAAATCACTTCTCAATTTAAGACACAGATTGGAGGGTGCAAAACAAGGTGATAATACACATAATTCTTTTTACCTGAAGATGTCAACATCATTTCCACAATGCTCAAGTGAGCAGCAATGAAAAAACAAATGTCTGATGGCTGTGTCATTCACCACATGACACATCTTACAAAACCTGCTTATATTAATGTGTACTCTGCTGGGTACTAAAAATGGACAGATCTTACCTGTGCACTAGGTAATGCAGTTTTCTCCATATAGCTAAAGCCCAATTTGCAATGGCATTCCCACTGTGCAAGGCCATCAAGTGTGGGGCTGGGGCTGGTGGGGACATTAATCCTTGGGGTTCACTTTGCTGTTACCCTTGAACAGTTTATACTTTAAAAAGACAGACTACAGAGTTTGGAAATACTTCATAGGGATCTGTCAGACACAGGGAATTTTCATTCAAAAAAATTATAAATATTTTCTTCTCATACCTTGGCCCTTTCCCACAGCCTATTCTTTCTCCCTTGAAATATACAGCCACAGTGTAGGTTCTAGCATGGGATGGCCCGACTGTCTGCAGAGTCCTGCAAGGGAAAGGAAAGGGCGTTAATTATGGCAAAGGCACACTTGTTATTGCTAATATGTTGCTCTAAGAAAGAGCATATACTTGTTGCCTAGATAAAGGAAGGTAAACATGACAAGAAAAGTGACAACGGCAAAAGAAAGGAGTAAGGTTTTAATTCATTAACTTGACAAATACAAAGAGCTTTTAAAATAGGAAATTTTTAGAATTCTGCACTGAATTTTATATTTTTTTCTAAAGCAACATGAATAATATTTGAAGGCTACCAATGATGCATAAATTATTTTTAAACAATTTCTTATTGCGCACATTCCATTTATCACAAAATTTAACTTTTATGAAAAGTTAACAGTTTCAGTATTTTTTTTCAGTGCTAATCACAGCTAGGAAACACATCTTTTGGTGTTACACCTCAAATCATCCTGAATGGCTTCATCTTCATCATGGATTCTTTCTAATGTTTGCTATCTTATCTAAAACATCAGAAGATCAAGTTTCTGAAACATCTGAGATCATTTCAAAGGTATGGTATAATGCCACATACACAACACAATCACGAAAAACAACGCTCCAGGTCCTTTGGATTTTAATGACATAATGCAGATTTCAAATGCAGTAAAACTGATAACTTCATGGAAAAGGGAAATTAAAAGGAGCCAACAAAGATAATGGAATGAACACAGTAATCTCGAAAAAAACTATGTGAAACAACCCACCATCTTGATAAAAATGAACAAACTCATCGTGTACTCTGGGGGATTTATGAGAAGGGAGCATAATAATTTCCTTTGTGCTTATATATCTCATGGGATAAAAGTACACAGTTGGCTTCTTTAAGGTAGTACTTATTATAGTAATCATGCCTGGGCTATGAAAGTTTGTCATCCTCATTTTATTTATTGAGCTTTAATTATCACTTTGATAAGGAAATACTTTGAGCCTCTCTTATAACATAGTTTGGGTATTCATTATGCTTATTAGGCACATATGAAAGTGTCATCTCCAAACATTTTGTTCTTTCCCAATAAATAAAGGGAACATTGTTTAGCAGTGACAGCTTCTTGGGACAATTTATAGTAGCTTGCTGTGGGGCAACTTAACTGTCTGTTGGCCTCAGGTTTTCTTTTAGGGAAAAAGCCTATAAAGAATTGTGACTATTAACAAAAACATGAAAAAGGATTTAAAATTCCTGGTATTTTAAATACCACTCTGGTATTCTTACTTGAGTATTTGAAGTCCAACAATATCAAAGGGGAGGCTTTTATTCCATATGGAACACATACACAAATGTGTGGTTGTAACCATGTGTGTACAGACAAGGGATGAGACGGTATTGAAACTAGACTTTTAAACATTACATTTAGATAATACCTTAGGAGGTAACCCAGCCATCTCAATAATTCTTCCATTTGGGAATTCCCCTTTGAAACCAATTTTTGAACCAATGCATGAGTGTCTCAAGATAATTACTCTACCTCAGAGTCAAACCTCCTGTTTTCATCAAAACTGTGTTTAGGGGTGTTGTGACCCACTTACTCACCTGTGTTTCTTTTGAGTAACTTTTGGCTACCATTTAAAGGATAAACAATTGTCACTAAAGATATTCAAAAGTAATGGCATAATCATGGTAATCTCATTACCATTCACTAGAGCTTGGTTTAAGGGTGGGAAAGCAACCTAGCTAGGGCCATTTAAACGTAAAGGTAAGTTGCAAAGTAGGGAGTCTAGGACCTTCTCCTATTGGGAATTAAAGAAGAATCTCAAGAGGTGAAAAATTCTTTGTCCTCAGCTCTTTCATCCTTTGAGAAAGTAATGTCTGAAGTTGCAACAGCCATCTTGTGATCATGAGGTATAAGAAGAAAAGAAAATTAGTATAGAATTAGTAAACAAGATGTTAAACAATTAAAAATGTGCTAATATGAATAGATATTATGAGAAAAGTGGAAGATATTAAGAATTAAAAAAAATTTTATCTGTAGAACTATAATGTTTTATTCTACAGAAAAAAATGCAACATACAAAATGAAAAATTTACTGGATGAGATTATTGGCAGCTTGAGCACTGCAGAAGAAAAGACAAGTGAATTCAAAGACATAAAAACAGAAATTATTCAAACTAATATACAGAGATAAAAAAGAGAAAAAAGACTGAAAAATAGCAGAAAAAAAAAGAAGAAAAGAAAAATAATAAAAATAGGCTAGATACCTAATAATATCACTGAGCTGCTGAATGACTTCTGATTAAGTTAACAATAAATGTGCTTACAGTTAAAAAAAAAGTAATGGCAGACACAAATTATGAGAAGAAAAGTTTCAAATATTTAAATAACACAGCACCAGTGAACAATGGTCTTGCTTCTAACAGTGACCGTCTGTGGGAGACAGTATATCTGTCAGGCAATAGAGAAGAGGCCAGGAGGTGTTCAAAGGAGAAGAAAGAGAGACAATCAACCATTATTATATCGAAACACACAGAACCTTCTAATCTAGATCTATAAGTTACAAGGAGTAAGAATACAAATAAAAAAATGCATGTAAAAACTATTCAGTCACACAGACCATTAGGCAAGTCTCAGTCAAGGGCTCTTGCCACAATTTCCCCAGGATGACCAGTTTTCCCTCAAGTCAAAGGGATAATCAACTCCAAGGAAGGCTGAATTCAATCACTGTGGGCAGAGGGTACTTACTTGTACAGAGGAATGTCTGGCTCTTTCCCTTCTGTCCTAAGTGTCAAGCAACACTGTTGAAGCTGGGATTTGGGGTCATTCCAATCCTGATTCAAAATGAACTCCTGTGGTAAGTCCCCAAAAAGTATTTAGTAATGGGTTCTGGACTCACCAAACAGAAAACATACCACTAATTTAAATGTTATATGAGCTTACTTTTAATCGTGGAAAGAAACAAACATTCATGAAAGTATGAACATATTCCAAATCCTTATCAATGTATAGTGCTGCAATAAATGCTGAAAAAAAGAACATTTAAAAATAAACCACCATTCATTGCTAATTACCAGAAAGAGTAAGATTCCTAGACCTTTAAGCAGCAGCTTAAAAAGGTTTTTTAAAAGGTTCTTCAGGCCCTCTTTATTTTTCAGCATTACCACTTTATCTTTCTTCAAACATGACTACTTTTCATCTACCAGTATTAGAAGCAGCAACATAGATGTACGATTAAGATGTAAAATCATAGAGTGCAAAGAAAAAATTGCACTTAGCAAACAATGAAGTCTAAATGAAAGTCAGCTAAAACAGTACAAAATGCTACTGTACAGCAGGGAAAGAAAGCAACAAGGAACACAACCAACCATGTTAACCTCAAATATAACTTGAAAATGAGATATGACATCAGAATGATCATGTCCTTGGGATCTGCCTTCTGAACACGTTTGGAGGAAATTGCATTTATAAGGGTTCTGTGTTAAATTTCATGAACAGAAATGGGACAATGTGTGAACAAAATCTGCCCAAACAGAGAAAAACTTCATTCTGGGTTTAATGACAATATAAAATATATCCTAGTTTATATTGATAAATGTCAATTCCCAAAGATAATTCATTAAAACCAAGTAAATCTTAACCAAGCAAACAAATGGTCAGATTTTTAAAAGAAGAAATATAAATAACTTTCATTGAGTTAAAAAAAACCCAACAGTAAGATTGATCTCCCAACTTAAGTTTTTTGGTAATCTTAATTTTTATATTTTCTCTAACTGAAAAATAAGTTATCTTAAGTTCCTTAATCAGATTGCCTTTGCACTTTGTAAATGAGTTGGTTTTTGTATAGTAGACCTTAATATTTGTATAGAATTCCAATTACCAAAAACACTACTAACATTAAGAAAAGCAAGTTCTAAGACCCAGTAAATGGCCATTATTTATATGTACTATCAGAAACAACAAAATTATGTGTACAATTCTTTATTAGTTACAGCAAAATGATTTATAATGCTACCAGACCAAATCAAAAACTGCAAAGAAAACAACATTGGCCCGTAGAGCATGGAGCTCATTCAAAACAGCAGATGATAATTTTAGTACTGAGTGAATAGATTACCCTTCTTTCTTCTATGCCCCTACATGAAGGTCACTGGGTGGCAAAGAAGCTATACTTCATAATTACCATGCTCCATATGCTGTTACTGTTTCACACAAAGGGATGGAGGGGTGGGAATGTGGAGAGGGGGTTATGACTGAACACAGATTGAGTATAAAATTCATTATTCACTTGTCTTAATTCCAAACTACTCTCCTTCAAACAAGCTTTGGGGAAAAGCATTAATAAAAATTACAATAGAAGTGGCTTTTTTCAGTCAAGTCAAAATAATAATGAAAAGAAGAAAGTGTGGCCCATTTGATTTAAACATTGAATCTATAGGTTAAGACAAAAGCTTTATTTTGTAGGACTCACATTCCAAAAGGTCTGCCAAGGTCTTGGTCCTAAGGGCCACAGGCCTCTTGGTTTTATCATTGGTTATGGCATACTCCTGCATGCCCAGCTCCTCTGCTACCTTGGCTTGAGTTCTGTTATTCACCAGAGAGCTTCGCAACAACTGGCCAAAAGGAATTGAAGAACATTTAGAGAAAATTTCACTTTTGTCTCTCTTATTCCTGTGTTGGGGCCCAACCAGCCAGAGACCATCTCACTGACAGGGATACAAGGTAAGTGATGGTTTAATTCCTCAACCACTGCCCTCAGACAGCAGTGACATATTCCACACACTTCTAGCTTCTCTCTAATAACTTAATTGGCTCTGTTATCCTGGATTTTGCCTAACAAACATTTAAACAGTTGATTTACTTATTTAATATCTGTGTGTGTGTGTTTGGGCTAGGGGAATGTTGTACTATGATTAAAGGTCAAAACTTTTATTAAGTTTAATGCTACTCAACAGAGCATTTTAAAAAATCAACTTTACCAAAATATAATTTACATACAATAAAATGTACCCATTTTAGGTGTATAGTTAGATCAGTTTTGACAACCAAATGTATTTCAATTATCCCAAACAACTTCTCCGTGCTCCTTCGCAATCAATCTTCATTGCCTCCCACCAGGTAAAGATCTACTTTCTGTCACTACAGATTTGTTTTAAAGGAACATTCTTAAAAGTTTAAAATAAGTTTCAAGTTTCATGGCCCTGATGCTAATTTAGATATTACAGGGTTTGAAGAAGTAGTGTTTTATTAAATATCATTGAAGATATTTGAATTATTTATCTGCATTTTTGTTTTTATCATTAAAGATTTGCACTATATACATCTCTCTATCTCAGTCTGTCATACTAAGATTCTTTTATCTTTAATCAAATTAGAACATAACTTTCATATTCCAACTTCAGGAATTCAAAACAAAAATTTCTACTAGGAATTTCAGAGAGCAAGCATCCTTCAAGAATTATACAAGTAGCTAACATTAAACACAGCATGAAAATTACACAATCAACCCATTGGAGAGGTGCCCATAAAACAAGATGATTTAGCCATTTAACACTCATTAACCACTCACTATGGGAAAAGTTAGGGGAAAACTGGACGGAAGAAGACAGATATAAAGATGCATAGGAAAAGGTTCCCACCTTGAAGCAACTCCCCAAACAAAAACAGAACATAATTATCCCCAATCTCTTAAGATTTGGGAGAATAATGCATCTTAAACTAGAACTTTTCTTACAACATATTCTTGGTCTATTAAAAAATTTCTTCTTTCTAGGAAACATCCCTGAAAATAAGGATAAGGAGCAGAAAGGAGTCGTAAGTCTTGCTGGTATTATATCCCTGCTGTTCCAAGATACTCTGTTTATGAGATGCAAGTTTTATGCTCTGTGGCTCTAGAGTGTCAAGTGAGCTTATGAATATCAAGATTTATTCTCAATACCTGATATTGCATCCTTGACAATAGATAAATAAGAAACAATATGTTCTTAATTTGTCTGACAATGATTCATGTAGCACAAACACAACTTGATCTTCATAAGCCATGCTTGCTGTTGAATTTCAGTCTATCACTCTTTGCTTGTCTCTGCTCCCTTCCTATTTCCCTTAATGCCATCTTTCCTTCAATAATATTGTTACATTAAAATTAATATCTAAAAAGGGGAAAAACTTAAAACCCTTGTATATAACTTTAATAGAAGACCCAACCAATAGAAAGCCACTTGCCTAATACCTTGTAATTATGGAATAATTAAGTTGGAAGGGCTATATCTTTTCTAGTTTAGATTTCAACATGGGGAGAGGGCATAGTTCTTAAAGTAGAGGCCATGGGGGAATAGGAGGGCTGTTTTGTGAATATGACTACGCTGAGCTAGTGGGGTCCTCTTTGAATATAGAATTTTAATGGGGAATAAAACTATTTAGGCTGCATATTTGCAGTGTTTGTTCCTGAGAACCAACAAGCCCATGAACACTTGGGCATGAACAAACCATGATAAATCACTAGTTACTGTGCCCTAGTGACCACCCGCCAGTGTCAGTGATGCTGTCTGACAGCAAAAGAGGAAAGCCATGAGGACAGGAAACAGAAATGCTTCCAGTTCTATTTAAGACAAACCCAGACAGGTCTTAAAGCAGCAGGGTGGCTGGAAAGTGAGATCTGTAGGTTCTTGCCAAAAACTCAGGCTGAACCAAAAGTCAGTGGGGGAGAAGGAAACCATAAATCATCCATGTTTTTAGACTCAGTTTAAATTTAGAAGATGAGTTGAAAAGAGATAAGACCTTGCTCTTTACCTAAGCAAGACAGACCAAATGGCATTTCTTTAAATGACAATTTTCTCCTTGACTTTTATTGAACTCTATTTCAGAACGAATCATGCTGTCTGCCAAAGAACAGGATTGGAAGAGACCAGCAAGGAAAAAAAAGAAACATCTGAAGTCATGGCAATTCAGAGTAACAGACGGTTTTTGAACCTGATTATATGCCAGGTCCTGGACTGAAAGCTGATGATCCCAAGATGACCAACATGTTGTGGTAGCCTTCTGAGAGCTGATAATCTCTTAAAAGCCTTACACAGACTGGCTGCAATGCATGTTTGCAGCTACAATGACAGCACAGAGACCACAGGTATAGAGAAGTAGGTGAGCCTCTTGATTCCAGTCTTCCAGAAAGGCCTCCTGGAGGAACTGTCCCCTGAGCAAACTGCAAAGACTTTTCAGTGGGTCATAACGCCTGACTGAAATATCAGAATCCTAAGATGCTTCTGATACAAGTGTCCAGCCTTCTTGCAAGATATAACTCAGATATATACATTTTTTAAAAATTCATGCAGGTAGATTCTGATGAATGTAGAATTGGAACTGAGAAAGAGTGAGACAGCTAGAGAGAGAAGAGTGGGGAAGAGTTTTTCAGGAATAGGGAGCATCTATGGCAAAACAAGGGTTGTGAGACAGCAAGGTGACCACTGGATGGCACTGAGGGAAAATTCGAGCAGAGTGAGAGACAGCTGACACCAGTGAGGAGAGCAGGTTCTCTGGGCATAGAAACTCTTACAGGCTGTGCAAAGAAGTCTGTATTTTATCCTCTAAGGGATGAGGAACCCCAAAATGTTTCAAATGGGAGCAGTGGCAAGACAATTTTTTTGTTTTAGGAACATCATTTTGGTGGATGGATCTGAATGGAGGAAGACATGAGCCTGCAGTTGTTGATGCTGTAAATTACTATATTAGAAAGAAGAAATATCTACTCATCTTTTTTTTGTTGTTATGATGTAGAAGTTTTTACTGGCTATCCTTTCCCCAAAGGGCACCCCCTATGTCTGCTGCTTTAATGCCTCAGAACTTTGGTGTCGCTGGTCTCAGATACCACTTTGCCATCCACAATGCTGCAAGTGGTGGTCTTGTGGGTGGTTTGCATGGAGTTGCTACTGTCCAGGGAGTCACAGAGACTGAGGTCCTCCCTGTTCTCTAGCAAGCGGAAGCAGGTGGTGATCACAGCCGCCAGCTTGACCTTGATGTTCAGCAGGGCCTCATTCTCTTAGGCCTGGCAGCTGCCCCTCTGCCCAGGTCTGTGACAGCTCTGACTCCAGGTGCAGCAGGACCCCACTGAGCTGCTCCATCTGAAGGGCATAGCGACTTCCCCTCCTGCAAGCTGTTCTCCAAGCTGGCCTTCAGATTTCTCATAGAGTCCAGGTCAATTTCCAAGGACTAGACAATACGTCTCATCTTTCTGTGTGTCATCTCAGCAGCTCCTATTTCAGCGGACTGAGAGGTGACCACTGTGGTGCTCTCTTCAATCTGTTGAGACCAGTACTTGTCCAGCTCCTCTCAGTTCTCCTGAGCCAACACATCATTCTGGGCCCAGATGTCTGTCATGGTCTTGCTGAGGTCCTGAGACTTGGGGACCTCCAAATTCAGCCCAGAGCTGATAATCTGGGCTTGTAGGCCCTTTAATTCCTCCTCATGGTTCTTCTTCATGAAGAGCAGCTCCTTCTGCAGAGGCTCAATCTCCGTCTCCAGCTGCAGCCAAGTGATGTTGAGGTCATCAATGACCTTGCAAGAACCCATGGATGTTGTTCTCCACAGACTGGTGCATAGCCAGGTCAGACTCGTACTTGACTACAAAGTCATCAGCAGCCAGTCAGGCATTGTTAATCCGCAGATGGATGCAGGTGTTGTCCATGGAATTTTCAAAGATCTGAGCCCTCAGTTCCTTGATGTTCTTCAGGTAGTGACACCAGTCCCTGACTCTCAGTCTCCACATTCCTCACTGCCCAGATAGGAGACCAGGTGGTCACTCAGGGCCTGCAGGGTCTCCTTCTCATTCTGAATGCCTGCCATTCCCACCAGACCTCTGGCCATCCTGCCATCCAGACCCCTGGCCCCCTAGCCACTTCAGGAGCTAGAGGAGCAGACATGGACATCTGGGCACCTGAGTACCACCGGCATCTGCATAGACATTGGCCATGCTGCTGGCAGCTGAACGGAGCCCAGGGATTGGTAGTTGATGGAGAAGTGGTGGAGTGGGTGGTGAAGCTCATGTCGTCTGGAAGGAAGGTGAGAGGCCAGGACTCAGGATATGGCTGCTATTTTTTAATTTTTAAATGAGATAGTTGTGAGAATACTTCACAAACACAACATTATGTTTGCTATAGCAGTAAAAACTAAAATATTTGGTGCCAAGCTGCTTGGATTTATAGTATGTTTCTACAAGTCTTGGCTGTGTGATTCTGTTTAAGTTACTACATCTTTCTGAGCCTCAGTTTCTTCATCTGTAAAACAGAGAAAGTAGAACCTACTTCATGTGGTTGCTACAACAATTAGAGTGAATGCATATACAATCTATAAACATAGTGAATGGCACAAAATAAACATGCCAGAAATATTAGCTGCTATTGCATCAACAGCAGAAGCAGCTTTTATTAAGCAAAATATGTTTGGTCTTCATTCATAGGGAAAGGGTACTAGAAAGTGCTAGGAACTCCTCTGGATTTATTTCCAATGCAAAATTTTTTGGATATCTGCCCACTCATTGTCTTCAAAGCTCTCCATTTTACCAAGTATTAACCTGTCCATAATATCACCTTATTTTAACACCTCCCCACGACACCCACTGTGCTGGTTTGAAATTGTTACGTACCCTAGAAAAGCCATGCCCTATTCTAATCCAATCTTGTCGGGACAGACCAATTGTTTAGGGTGGGACCTTTTGATCAGGCTGTCTCCATGGAGATGTGACCCACCCAACCATGGGTGGGATCTTTTTGATTAAGCTGTTTCCACTGAGATGTGACCCACCCAATTGTGGGTGGAACCTTTTGATTAGATGGAGATGTGTCTTCACCTATTCAAGGTGGGTTCCTTACTGGAGTCCTTTAAGAGAACCATTTTGGAAAAAGCTGAGAGCCAATACAGACAGAGATGGAAAAAGCTGAGCAGACACAGACAGAGATGTTTGAAGATGCAGAAAGAAAATGCCCTTGGGGAAGCTGTCTGAAACCAGAAGTCAAAGGACCAGTAGCTACCAGCCACATGCTTCCCAGCTGACAGAGGTGTTCCAGACAACATTGGCCTTTCTTGAGTTAAGGTATCTTTCTCTGGATGCCTTAGTTTGGACAATTTTGGGCTCAGAACTTTAAAGTTGTAACTGAATAAATCCTCTTTATAAAAGCCAACCCATTTCTGGTATACTGTATTCCAGCAGCATTAGCAAACTAAAACACGCCCCCCTGCAAAAAGAAAATGTTCAATTTGTTGTCACCAGAAAAAGTAAATGAAGCTGTAGTTAGGACTCTCTGTAAACCTGAAAAAAAATATTGCAGAATTAATGATGCAATATCAGGGACCAATATAAACATCCTAATTTTGAGTATCCAGGATGTTTTCTATTATCTCGGCATAGCAGTGTTTCACAATCAGTTTAAAGTTAAATTTCGATGAGAAAAGATGGATAGGCTTAAAACAGACAAACACATTGGCATCCTTCCTTCAATTTATCTTTTCACCCCGAGATTCCACAGAGGAAACCACAAATGTGAGAAATGAGCTACCAAAGAGGGTCATCTAGTGTATAGTAAGTAGACTCTAATTTATTATTTTGAAGAGTTTAATATAATAACATGGGGTGAAAGCAGAATACGTTATTAAAAGTGACAGTGATGTGCCACACAGATCTATTAGATTATACCAAGAATGTAGCCAGATGGCCCTACTTTCCATGATAATGAAAGAAAAGATACACAAACGCTCATAGGAGGAATTCACATCAAGTACAAAGAGCCAAATTATGTCAGTGAGGGAGAAACTCTCCTTCTTTTATTTATTTACCAAAACCGTATGAGAGCCTTTCATTTGCCAGCCACTGCTGGAATACAGTAATGAACAAAAACATGCTCTCATGGACCTTCTAGTCCAATAGAGTGGGTGAGCTAAAATAAGGGCCATTAAAGAAAAGAACAGAGAATTTTGACTGGGGCAGGAGGGTTGTCAGGGAAAGTATCCCCTGCATTCAGAATCATGCTAGAACTGACACTTAAAGGATGAGTAGGAGATAACCAGACAGACAAGAGTGAGGGCTAGAAACGGAAGAACAGCATGTCCAAAGGCCCCGTTGCGGGGGGGAGGAGGGGACCAGGGAGAGTACATCAGGCCAATGCGGAGGTGCAGAGGGTGGAGATGAAGGTATGATATAAGACTGGGCTGGTAGGCAGGACGAAACCACCACTCAGGGCCTTCAAAAGAACTCCAGTCACTATCTAAAGAACAAGAGTGTTAAGCTGGGAAATGATAATCATTCATGCAAAACCTATCTGCTGAACACTGATAGACCAGAAACTCTCCAAGGACCAGGGAATCAGGAATGAAGACAGCACACACAAAATACTTGCCTTGATTTTGTAAAATATGTAAACAAGTAAAATATACAGCATGTGCTAAAGAGACAAAGAAAGAAGAAAAGGGAGATGCGGTTGCAGGCAGGGAGAGGAAGGTTGGAGAGAAGGGGAAGAGGTTGCCTATTTAAGAAGGATGGGTTAAAGAAGGCCTCATTGATAAGGTAACATCTGAACACAGACCTGAAGGAGATGAGGAATTTGGACCAAGAGGAGTACTGCAGCCTGATGAAACAAGCAAAAAGGCCCCAAGGCAAGGGTTTGCTCAGTGTCCTACAAGACTCACAACTATACCAATGAGAAGAGCCCAGGTGTTAAAGTCAGAGACAACAGTGGCGAGCTAAATTAGAAAGGGTCTTGTAGATGACTATCAACGTAGTCTTTCACTCTAAGTGAGCCTTTGGAAAGTTTTGTGTAGAAGAAGGTTGTGATCTGACTTTCCTTTCAAAATGATTCCTCTAGCTGTTGTGGTGGTGGGGGTGGGAGGTGGTGATGGGTGGAGGGGTGTGTGGAACCAGTTGGAAAACTACAGTTGTAATTTAGAGGAGAGATTACAGTGGCTTGGACCAGGGTGATAACAGTGGACCTGGTAAGAAAACAGACAGATTTAGGATATATCTTGGAGGTAAAATCAACAGAATATGCTAGTGTTTGGGGGACTGGAGGGTGTATATAATATGAAAGAGAGGAGAAAAGGAAGACTCCAAGTTTTTTAACCTGAGAAACCAAAAGACTGGAATGACCCTTACTGATATAAAAAACTCTGAGAGAGAAGCAGGTTTGGGAGTGGGGGGCGGTATGTGTGTGAAAATTAATTTTGTTTTGGCCGTGTTAGGCTTGAGATGTAATTAGAAGTGCAAGTAAGGCTTTGAGGAGGCAGACAGAAAAACAGGACTTGAGTTCAGAAGAGAGGTACAGGTTAAAGACATCAATTAGGAAGTGGTATACAGATGGAATTCAAAGACAAGAGACAGAATGAGGTCACGTATGGAGCAGAAATTGGTAGAGAAGAGCAGCGGTCTAATGACAAAGAACTGGGGCACTCCAGTGTTAACAGGCTGGGACATAAAAAGGAACAACAAAGGGGACTGAAGATGAACTGCTAGTGTAGTCAGAGGAGATCTGTTTTGAAAAGACTGGGTATAAGGGATGATACAGGAAGACTAAGGCAGAAACTGCAAAAATAACTTTAAACATGCCTGAGACCAAAACCTAGGGGAAGAATACTGCAGCCTGATGAAATAGGGATCCCATTCCTTTTATGTTGCACTACCTTGTGCTTTGCAGAGACACAACCACACAACCACAGATTCTTATCCTTTGTAATTTAATAAACATCACCTCTTCTATTTCAAACCCATTCCTGTAATATTCTGATGGCCAGGCAGTGTTCCAGGTGACAGAAGTTGGTAGTTTAGAGAGAGGTGGGCAGAAGAGGATAAATTCAAGAGATACTTGAGCTGGGACTGGAACCCAGAAAAGGGATGAGACTGGAGAGATGAGTTTGTAGGTTAACTGCCTATAGAGCGAAACTGATGATTTCAGCAGATCTGTTGGTGCTGCTGATTACTACCAAAGCTTTCTGTGAATATAGTTAAAAAAAAACCACCTTTTCATAATTTTGTCATATGCTAACACCTTTCTAATAAACTAGTCAAAACCTCTCTAATTTTAAGAGCGAAAGACTGATAAACATTAACATTTGGAGTAAAACTATACTTATGGCATTAAAGTGATTTTGGGAAGAACACAGAACAGGAGTCTGTAGCATAGAAACAGTCCTGGTTATACCTTTAACTAGACCTTGGGCAGGACTCTTGTCTTTCTGAGTTTTGGTTTCATTATTTGTTCAACTGCAGAGAAGAAAGGGGAGGGTGTAGGGTGGAGGCTGCAGAATCAGGTAGTTAGCAGGAGGGAAACAGTAAACTTATTGATCTATAACATTCCATCTCCACAAGATCCTATAGTTCTTAATTGACTTTGTGGGAATATAGGGGTAAATGTGCACATTTTGGCCACGCATTTTCAAAGATGGCTCCTATATGACTTTTAAATGAATGAATTTCAAGCTACTTGGTTTGGTTCTCCATTTCCGAGACCAACCATTCTGACACCTATGAAATCTATTTGTTAAGGGAAGGGAGACTAAACAAGCATTTGTTGCTTCCCTAATGCAGTGTCATTTACCAGATATGAGTTTATTTACAGTAAATACTCATATTTTCTTAAGACTTTAACAGTCATTCAAGAAGAAACACTTTTCTGTCTATCCAAAGGTAATTTAATTTTAAATAGTAATCAAACTGTTAATCTAAAATCAAATTTAAAATAAGAGTACTGATAATCAACAGTTAATAGCTAACTGTTGATCAGTATTTACACCGGTATATGGTATGTAGAATTGAGTAAATATTTGTTGAGTAAATAAATGAAAGTACCATCCTTTGTTGGGCTAAGAAATTCTGACAAAAAGTTATTTCTAAACATAGTCAAATCATCATATTCCCCCTAATTTCAATATTTCTGTCTTACATAAACTATTATCAGTGAGACAGGATCCAATTTTATTCAAAGCAAAACACAAATAAAAATTGTAGAGATGCAAAGTATGACTTTCATCACTTGCTATAAGCATAAAAAAGAAGAATTAGTATATATTAACAAAATATCTTAAAGTACACTACTATTTTTCTTGGCCCAATAAAGTATTTGTCTTCTCAATGCTCAATTTTAGAGGAACTTCTCAAAGGTTATTCCTTGTGCCTTAGGAGAGAATATGAGTAGCTTCTAAATATGTTTTCTCTACCATTCCAGTTGTAATTCTGATTGGTTTCACAGAGTAAAAACTGTATGCAACAATAACAAAAAACAAGAAAACAAAACAAAAGTGGGAAGACTAGGGACCATTTCGCTTTCTTCAGAAATCAAACTTTGTCTCTGTAACTCCTTTCAACTCCACTATGTTCTAGCAAAATGGAGTCCCTACTGCCTTTCTGCCTTCTGAATGTTCATATTGTGCACTTGTTTCTGCAGTTTCACTATGTGGAATGCCCTTGCACAGAATTTCTCCCACTAACTCTCAATGGCTAAATCCTATCCATCTTTAAAATAGCCTAGCACAAACACCACCAAATCCATGAAGCCTTCTTTGAACTTCACAGTTAGAAGAAATCTTATCTTTTCTTAAACAGCACAAATGCAGCAATTCACCTGTTTCTTTATAAGATTTGATGTGTTCTATTTTGTATTCAGAGTTATTTCCTTACACTTTTTTATGATGTATATATTATATATATAGTATAATATTTGTAGTTGCTTATAATTTTAATCTCTTCTAATAGTTTTTAAACTTCTTTTAGAATAGACTTTTAGGATAGATTTAGTGTCAACTAATCTTTGTTCCACCCATGCTGACTAGTTCAATGTCTTCTGCAAAGTTATGTGATCATTCAGTGATGAGATTTTTATCACATGTTGCTTTGTGTACAATTTCCTCAGTGAAATGAACATATGATATGCTAAAGTCACTGAGGACTGAATCATCAATTATATAAATATACATTTGGCTCTTCTAATATTTTGCTCTCTATTATACACCAAACTTTACTGGAGGGAGTGAATTTATACAAACTTACAGTTAAGTGCCCTTCATGATGGTCTGGGAAATGAATGAATAAGTACTCTGTGGCTACCAGTTGCATTATGGAATCACCTAGGAATTCCATTCTCTGATTGTGACCTCTGAAAAAAGAAATGTCAAAGTGAAGAGATCAATAAACATTTGTGGATTTTTAAAAAAATCCAAAGTTTTTACAGACAGCATTTAAAAATGTCATAAGTCCATTTTGCTTTAAAGCACAAAATTGAATAAGATTCCTTATGTTCTCTCAACTGAGACAAGATCTGAGTCACTATAGGTCTCAAAGAATATTATTTAGGAGTTAAACAGCTGCCAAAATAAAGACTGGTTAATAGTGTCTGGTCAGAAGCTGGTCAAATTGAAAAATAAGGTATAATATAGACAAGAATAGCAGTCTCGGAAGAAACAAAGCAAAAAGGCCCAAGAATTTTCTTTACTAAATCTTTACTTCTCTATTGAAACAAATACTCCATTATTTGAATCTGGAATGCAGTTTAAGGATGCTAAAAAAAATATATTCATGATAAGAATTTTAAATCTTTACAGCAATATTTGGTTGAAGGGGTGGGGGAGAGAACAAGCAAAAAAAAATGGAATAACAAATAACTCACAAAGAAATAAAACTTTAGTTATTTTCCTATAGTTATTTCATTAACTCAATCTTCAAATCATTGATCTACAGCAGGTTTTGCAGGGCCAAATACAGGTCCTGGCCTTGTTTTCATAAATAAAATTTTAATGGAACACAGAGAGGCATACTCATTTAAAGCTATATTTATGGCTATTTTTGCACTACTGTGGCAGGGTTGAATTGTGACAGAGAGCACATAGCCCATAAGGCCTAAAATATTTAATACCTGTCCCTTTACAGAAAAAAAGTTATACTTCCCTCACACTTTTCCTATACATCACAAAGAAACAAGTCACATGAAAACAAGACTAAAACTATTGGATTGAAGCAGATCCCATGCTTCACACCAGTGTCTGGCTGCTCATCCATCTCACAATGCGACTTTCCTAGAACTACATTTGAAATCCCAATTCCTTTGAAGGGAATACATATAGCAAAGATTTGGGACTACCTCATCTAAATAGTCACACTGGGACTACAAGAGTACTTATAACTCACAGGGTCAGATGGTTAAATCCCACAGTTCTCAATGTGAATGCGCGTGCCAGAAGACGAACATGAGTAAAAATTACTCCAATTGCTTCTTCAAATTCAGTAAGTTTCTGTAGAACTGGAGAAGTTTCAATAAGTTGTCGATCAGTATTTGGTTCCTGCAGCTACAGGAAAAGAGAAATAAATAAAAATCATTTGCAGTTTCTGATTATCAAGAGTAATTATCAATTCTAGGATAAACAGTATTTAGTAAAATTCCTTCTCTCATAAGCAGAAATTTTTGAAATGCCAACAAAACAGACACTTTCTTCTCATCTCTTAAAATGACAAACAAACCTAATCTTTAAAGAAGGCTCAAATAATATTTTCCAACCCTCTATCAAATTTCAAGTCCAGGTACTACATACAAGTACTGTGAAAAATCCCAATCATTATACTAAATCTCCAAGGAAGATGCAAACTGAAGAACAGTTGGTAGAGAATATATATATATATATATATATATATATAATAAAGCAGTGTTTCTCAAATCTTAATGTTCATCAAGACACTTAAGAGGGCTTGTTCAACACAGATAGCTCAGCCCTATCTCCAAAGTTTTGAATTCATTATATCTGGAGTGGGGCTCAAGAATTTACCTTTCTAATAAGTTCCCAAGTGATGTGGATGCTGCTAGTCTGGGGATCATCTTCTGAGAAACACTGCATTAGAGTAACCTGATCATTGTGTGTCTTCTAAGGACTAAACTATTTTGGCGAATGAGCATCATTAATATTGGACTCAGCTTACAACTGCAGATTATTATACAAGTAGACAGGTGCTCCAAATAATAATGTCTGTGAAAACCGGCAGAGTGGTCGGCTTATCTGAATACCATAACTTCATGGAACTTTGAATAGGGAGTGAAATTTTGTTGGTTTGTACAGGAGGTATGATGCCCCAGTATATCCCAGAGTAATCTAGGCAGAAGATTAAAAAGTATTTGCAAAGCCCCCTTGAGGGACTAGGGAAAAAGTTGGAACTATTAAACTTTCCCACCTGGGGAAGACCTGATATTCTCACAAGCATTGGGATCTGGCAATTTGATGAGCCAGGCCCTTAATCCTGGTGCTTGCCCTTATAAAACTGCTTATGATTATGGCTAAGAGTCACCACCAGAGAATCTCTTTTGTTGCTCAAATGTGGCCTCTCCCACTAAGCCAACTCTGCAGGTAAACTCACTGCCCTCCCCCACTTTGTGTGACATGATCCCTGGGGATGAGCCCAACCCTGGCATCACAGGTTGGAGAAAGGCTTCTTGACCAAAAGGGGAAAGAGAAATAAAACAAAATAAAGTTTCAGTGGCTGAGAAATTTCTAATAAGAGTCGAGAAGTCATTCTGGAGGTTATTCTTATTGTATATTGATACACATATCCCTTTTCAGTTTTGGGGGTATTGAGTAGCTAGAGGGAAATACTTGAAACTGTTCAATCCAATAGCCTTGATTCCTGAAAATGATTGAATAACTACAGAAGTTTTAAGGTGTGATCACGTGACTGTGAAAACCCTATGGCTGGCACTCCCTTCATCCAGTGTATGGACAGATGACTATGGAAAGGGAAAAAAAAAAAAAAAAAAGAAAAGAAATAATTAACACTGGGAAGGGTGATATGGAATGTTTTGGGTGCTCTTTTTCACGTTATTTTTTTTCTATTTTGGAGTAACGAAAATGTTAAAAAATCAGTTGTGATAACAAATGCACAGCCATTTGATGTTACTGTAAACCACTGATTGTACAACTTGGATGATTACATGGTATGTGAATATATATCTCCATAAAACTGCATGAAAAAAATCAGCAGAGAACAATCATGAAAAGTATTAAAATTTACATTTTCAACAACTTTGGGAAATTCTACATTACTTTTTATTAATAAAATATTTTAGAGTAGGCCACATTGGCTCAGCAGGCAGAGTTCTCACCTGCCATGCTGGAGACCTGGGTTCGATTTCCTTGCCAAAAAAAAAAATTAAAGTATTCTTAACTGATACCATTTATTACTGTACGGCCTTTCATGAGAGAGTTCGGCCACAGTGATTACTCATTTATATTTATGTGTTTACATATGTATATACATATATGCACATGTATATTAACATATTCATGTATGTATGTGCACATATATACATACACAGATAGTTCTGTCTCCAAAGTAAAACAGAAAAAAAAGCAAAGATTATTAAGAATTTCTAAAACTGACTGGGGAAAAGGGTATCACCATGTGCAGAACTTTTAAACTCTCAAATCTTGAGTAAAAAGCCATCACACTATACTAAGTTTAAGTTCATAATACACAGATATATGTTTCAAGCAATCAGAGTAAAAGCCCTCAGTTTCTAAAATCCAAATTAGGTTACAATTTAGCATATTAATTTAGTATTTGTACTACTTTTTCAGTTAAATCCAGATTTGCCTGGGTATTATTTTCACTACAACAGCAGGAATATAGATATACAAGAGTCAAAATATAATGCTCTAAAAATCACGGCATAATTTCTTTTTGGCAAACAATCACACAAGTAGGTCTTTCCCCCTTGTGAGAGATGACAACCTCCAGTGCTCACCCCATCCCCAAACAGGCAAACAAAATGTACAGGTGAATTTTACTGTTGGTTCCAAGGATTCCCGGTACTGACACCACAGCTAAAACTTATAATGCCACTAAAGGAAATCAAAAGACAACAGGGGGAGGGAAAAAAAGACACCAAAGTAAAATGAATATCTAGCATTGTAAAGCTCACTGCAGACAGGAAGGTCTTACTTACTTGGAGTGGGTGGAGAGGATAATTGAGCCAGACTTCACGCAGGTCCTGGAAAATGAAGTGATACCTTAAATGCTTGAGGGAGCTATTTAACACACTCTAGAGTACTAAATACAATGTCATCATGTGAAATACTCAACTATTTCAGATGCTGACTCCACTTATTGCAAATTCAATAATGTTAGCAAACTAATTTTTTTTTAAGTATATTCACCACTCATACTGCCTTTAAGTGACTCTAATTAATCTTTTAAACTGGGGAGAAGAGCCACCTCTATACCCAAGAAGTCAAAGATCCTTCTAAAACTAAAAGTAACATATTTATTTAATCTAACAAGCTGCTGATTTAATTGCATTTTTTAGCTCACCATTCCCCAGAAATGTTCATCAGCTATGATTTTTCTAACTAAAATTCATTTTTAATATCCTTTATTTTAGGTATTAATTCATTACCGAATAAAGTCCTGTTTAAAGATGGAGTCGAAACACCTCTGTGCTGGTTTAAAGCTGTTATGTACCCCAGAAAAGCCATGTCCTTTTTCCTGATCCAATGTAGTGGGGCAGTCATGTTTTTTAAATCGATTCAATACTCTGGGGTGGAAACTTTGACTGGATTCTTTCCATGGAGATGTGACACACCACTTATGGATAGGACATTTGATTAAATGGAGATGTGACTTTGTCCATTCAAGGTGGGTCTTGATTAGTTTACTGGAGTCTTTAAAAGAGGAAACATTTTGTAGAAAGTTCAGAGCCAAAAGATACGCAGAGATCTGAAGATGCTTGGAGTGCCAACAGAGAGAGCAGATGCCTACACATGGATGTTTGCAGATGCAGAGCCCAGCAGATGTTTCCATGAACATTCCCATGAGATGCTAAGCAAGCCATAACCCAGAGCTGTGCCCCACAGGAGCTAAGCGAAGGCCCACAGATACTTAGAGAGGAAACTAGGCACCAGCAACTACAAGAAACAGAACTGGCAACAAGGACCAGCAGACACCAGCCACATGCCTTCCCATGTGACAGATATCAACTTTCTTGAGTCAGGGTATCTTTCTCTGGATGCCTTAGTTTAGATATTTTTATGGCTGTAGAACTTTAAACTTGTATTCTGTGACAGAGTTCTTTTGTACCTTAGTGTCAAATAAAATATACTGGAAAAAAATCCATATTAGGCTCCCCATTGCACCATTCATTAGCTCTGGACACTGGGCACTGATTAGGTGATTCATTCATGCAAGATACTTTTACTGAATCCTACTATGTATCAGGTTATTAAGATGAATTAAACAGTATCCCTAACCTCAAAGGCATCAGTTTTGTGGACCAGAATGAAGGTCAGTTCTAAAACAGCAATACTATTTAAGGGCTAAGAAAATTCTGCCTGGGGGTGTGAGATAAAGCTTCAAAGAAGAAGTGACTCTAGACATATCCTTAAGAATAAGAAGAAACTTGCAAAATAACAGATAGAGAGAATAAAAAACAGGGACCATATCATACAAATAATATGTCTCAAAGTACAGTGAAAACTATTAAATGCTATGGTATATAGGTAGTTTAAATTTTGGTAGGTGGCAAAGAAATCAAAGAATAATTTTAAGCTAGAAGGTTGTAATTAAATTTGAGCATTAGAAAGAAGACAACACTAAATACAGTATGAACAATGGGTGAGAGAAGAGGTTTCAAAGCAATAGGATAGCCAAGACTGAACCAATTCAAGGGATATTTGGGATGAAAGTGATAGGATTTTGCAACTGAACAGAAGTGGGGAGAAGAAAGATTAGGGCCTAAAAAAGGCCCCTAAAGTTTCCAGTTTAGAAAATAAAAATAAAGGAGGAGAGACACTTCCAGGAAGATGGTGGAGTGGGGTGGATTGAATTCACCCTTGCTCCATATGATAAGATAGGCAGGGGAGGAGAGAGAATGACCAGAACTGTGGTCCAGGAGGATGAGTAACTGAAGAGGGTTTTCAGGATGTTTTGAGGAGGAGAAAGGCCAGGAGGATTGGAAAGGAGAGAGCAGGGTGGGTCGGATCAGTGGGGATCCCCGTGGGGGTGGGCAGCGGCACATGGGGAGGTATGTATCAAAAGGAACTGACCTCCCTCTGCTCCAGCCGGCCCCACTGCTGGCTGGGGAGGCCTCCCTGCGCAGAGCCATAATTGGCAGTGCCCACAGACTCGGAGGAAGGACTGGCTGACTGCATCAAGGAGTAGTCATGAAACAAGAAGCCTGGAGAGAAAGCTAGCAGACGTCGCCACGTTTGCCATGTACCTTTCCAGTTGAGAACTTCACTGGCCTTTCTTGAGTGAAGGTAACCTCTTGTTGGTGCCTTAATTTGGATACTTTCATAGACTTGCTTTAATTTCTACATTTTTCATGGCCTTAGAACTGTAAACTTGCAACTTAATAAATTCCCCCTTTTAAAAGCCATTCTGGGGCACGCTACAGTGGCTCAGCAGGCAGAATTATCGCCTGCCATGCCAGAGATCCAGGTTCAATTGTTGGTGCATGCCCATGCAAAAAAAAAAAAAAAAAAAAAGCCATTCTGTTTCTGGTATATCATATTGTGGCAGCTAGCAAAGTAGAACAAGGGAGGTCATTACCACGGATCCTGAAGAAATTTAAAAAATCATTAGAGAATCCTATGAACAGTTACATGCCAACAAACTAGACAACGCAGATGAAATGGACAAATTCCTGGAAACACATGAACTACCTACACTGACTCTAGAAGAAATAGATCTCAACAAACTAATTACAAACAAAGAGATTCAGTCAACAAATATCATCCCACAAAGAAAAGCCCAGGACCAGAAGGCTTCACAGGGAAATTTTATCACACATTCCAAAAAGAATACCAATCTTGCTCAAACTTATCCAAAAAAATTGAGAAAAAAGGAACCCTATCTAACTCATTTCATGAAGCTAAAATTACTCTAATACCAAAACCAGACAAAGACGCTACAAGAAAGGAAAATACAGACCGATCTCTCTAATGAATATAGATGCAAAAATTTTTTTTTTTTTTTTTTTTTTTTTTTTTTTTTTAAAGGAAAGACAGAGAGAAGGAAGGAAGGATAGAAGGAAGGAAGAGAGGAAGAAAGGGAAACATCTTTTAAACATTTTCTTGTTTTATTGTATTTTGTTTCTCCGTTTTCGTTACATGGGCTGGGGCCGGGAATCGAACCGAGGTCCTCCGGCATAGCAGGCAAGCACTTTGCCCGCTGAGCCACCGCGGCCCGCCCAGATGCAAAAATTTTTAACAAAATACTAACAAATCAAATCCAACACCACATTAAAAGAACTATACACCACAATCAAGGCGGTTTATGCCGTGAATGCAAGGGTAGTTCAACACAAGAAAATCAATCATGTAATACAGTACATTAACAGATCAAAAGGGAAAAAGATCACATGATTATATCAACTGATGCTGAAAAGAACAAAATTCTGCATCTTTTCCTGGTAAAAAGTGGTAAGAATCTAAGGAAGCTTTATCAATATCATAAAGGGCATATATGAAAAATACAAAGGCAGCATCACATTCAACAGTAAGAGACTGAAAGCATTCTCCCTAAGATGAGGAAAGAGACAAGGATGCCCACTGTTATCACTATTATTCAACATTGTATTAGAATTCCTAGCTGGAGCCATTAGACAGGAGAAAGAAATAAAAAGCATACAAATCAGAAAAGAAGTAAAACTTTCACTATTTGCAGATGGCATGATACTTTACCTAAAAAACCCTGAGAAATCTATAGCAAAGCTACCTGAGCTAATAAACAAATTCAGCAAAGTGGTGGGATACAAGATTAATCTACAAAGGTCAGTAATGCTTCTATACACAAGCAATGAGGAGACAATTAAGGAAAAAATTCCATGCAAAACAGTGATCAAAAGAATCAGATATCTAGGAATAAGCCTAACCAAGATGTCAAGGACTTGTACACGGAAAAGTACAAAACATTGTTAAAAAAAAAATAAAAAATGACCTAAATAGACCGAAAGGCATTCCATGCTCATGAGTAGGAAGGTTCAATGTCATTAAGATGTCAATGCCACCCTAATTGATCTACAGATTCAATGCAATATAAATCAAAATCCCAACAACCTACTTTGAAAACTTGGTAAAACTAGTTATCAAATATATCTGAAAGGAAAAGAAACCCCAAATAGCTAAAAATATTCTAAAAAGGAAGAGCAAAGTGGGAGGACCATCACTTCTAGACTTTGAAGCTTACTATAAAGTCACAGTGGTGAAAACAGCATGTAACTGGCACAAAGGTAGAAGTTATCGAACAGTGGAATTGAATTGAGAGTACAGAGATAGACCACCAAATCTATGGACAATTGATCTTCAATAAGGCCCCTTCAATAATGCCCAAATCCACTGAACCGGGACAGAATAGTCTTTTCAATAAATGGGCATGGAAGAATTGGATATCAGTAGCTAAAAGAATGAAAGAGGACCCCAAACTTACACCCTAAACAAAAACTAATACAAAATGGAGTAAAGAGCCTGTACCATAAAACTTTGAGAAGAAAATGCAAGGAAATATCTTCAAGATCTAATAATAGGAGGTAGCTTAAACTTTACAACTAAAGCACAAGCAGCAAAAGAAAAAATAGACTAATGGGAACTCCTTAAGATCAAGAGCTTCTGTGCCTCAAAGGACTTTGTCAAATAGGTGAAGTGGCAGCTGGTTCAATGGTAGAAAATATTTGGAAACCATGTATCAAATAAAGGCTTAATTATCCTGTGTATATAAAGAAATTTTACAGCTCAACAACAAAAGGACAAACAATCCAATTATAAAATGGACAGAAGATATGAACACACTTTTCTAAAGAGCAAATATTTATAGCTAAAAAGCACATGAAGAGATGCTCATTTTCTGGGGACAACCAAATCAACAGGCCAAGACCTCAATCCTGGGGTTTGTTCATATGAAACTTATCTCCACAAAGGATAGGCTAAGCCTACTTAAAATTAGGCTTAAGAGAGTCACCCTCAGAGAAGCTCTTTTGTTGCTCAGATGTGGCCTCTTTCTCTTTTAGCCAACACAGCAAGCAAACTCACTGCCCTCCCCCTCTACATGGGACATGTCTCCCAGGGGTGTAAACCTCCCTGGCAACATGGGTCAGAAATCCTAGAATGAGCAGGGACTCAGCATCAAGGGATTGAGAAAACCTTCTTGACCAAAAACAGGAAGAGAGAAATGAGACAAAATAAAGTGTCAGTGTCTGAGAGATTTCAAACAGAGTCGAGAGGTTATCCTGGAGATTATTCTTATGCATTACATAGATATCCCCTTTTTAGTTTAAGGTGTATTAGAGTGGCTTAGAGGGAAGTGCCTGAAACTCTTGAAGCTGTGTTCCAATAGCCATGTTTCTTGAAGATGACTGTATAATGATATAACTTTTGCAGTGTGACTGTGTGCTTGTGAAAACCTTGTGTCTGATGCTCCTTTTATCTATGGTATGGACAGATGAGTAAAAAAATAAATAATGGGTGATCAAATGTTAAAATAAATTGAGTAGATTGAAATACTATTCATCAAGTGAAAGGGAGTGGTAAGGGGCATAGAAAAAATAGGAAGAACAAAGGTTAAAATATATTGAGTAGGTGGAAATACTGATGGTCAATGAGAGGGAGGAGTACGGGGAATGGTATATATGAGTTTTTTCTTTTTCTGGAATGATAATGATCATGGTGATGAATATACAGCTATGTGATGATATAGTGAGCCACTGACTGTACACCATGCATGGAATGTTTGTATGTTAAGAATGTATGTGCTTGAAAAAAAAAAAAAGAAGAAAAAAAACCTAAAAAAAAATTTGTGTTTGCATGTTTTTGTCAATAAAAATATTTTTTAAAAAAAGAGATGCTCATTTTCATTAGCCACAAGGGAAATGCAAATCAAGACAACAAAGAGGTATCACCTCACACCTATAAGAACGGCTGCTATTAAACAAACAGAAAACTACAAATGCTGGAGAGGATGTGGAGAAATTGGAACTCTTATTCATTACTGGTGGGAATATAAAATGATGCAGCTGCTGTGGAAGACAGTTTGGCAATTCCTTGGAAAACTAAATATTGAGTTGCCCTATGATCTGCAATACCAATACTCGATATATACCCAGAAGAGTTGAAAGCAGTGATACAGACTTTTGTATCCCAATATTCATAGCGGAACTATTCACAATTGCCAAAAGATGGAAACAACTCAATTGCCCATCAACAGACAGGTGGATAAACAAAATGTGGTATACACATACCATGGAATTTTATGCAGCAAGACAAAATGAGATTCCAAAGCATATGACAATGTGGAAGAACCCTGAAGACATAATGTGAGTGAAATAAATCAAGACACAAAAGGACAGATACTGCATGATTCCACTATTATGGCTCTGGTAAAGACCAATGAAAACTCTAAAACTGAGAGTGCTGTTGACTGTACAACCAAGTGTGGATACTGTAGGACATGGTTTGTCTATTTTGGACATTACCCATGATGCTCCATAGATGGAAGGAGCCGAAGGGTACAGTGACTATGAAGCAGAATGGCAAACTGTGATACATTTATATGATGGAATATGGCTACAAAAAGGAAGGGTGCTGAGAAGCATAGAATGAACTGAATGAACCTTGGGGACACTGTGTTGTGCAAAATAGCCAGAAACAAAAGAACAAATATGCTAAGGTCTCTTTCAGAAAATACTTGAAGGAAGGTTGGAGCCTAGATTGTAAACCCTTGTAGCAGCTACATTTAGTCTCAATGTACTTCTGGATGCTGAGTTGCTGAGTTGTGTATGGGTCTGGAGAATTCTAGAGAAAGGTCTAGATCAGGTATACCTGGAGTGTAGTTGCATAGAGAGATGTATAAAGAATAAAAAGAGGAAAGTATCACATAACAATACTCCTCTATCTTTCTAAGAAGGCTACTGGAATGATCAAAATGAAACAATGGATACATAAATGTACTGATACTAAGTAAACCACGAAGGGTTATACATAGACTTAAAAATACTGAAAGAGCAAAAACTGTCTGAGACTGAAAGGGTAAGAATCAGTTCAGACTGAAAAAGAAAAATGCAGCCCTGCTGTTAATCTGGCTGAGAAGACAGATACAAAAAAAGCCAGCTGCAAAGTTAACAGGAAACAATGTTTCTCTCAAGATCCTGTACAGCTGTAAAATGCTATAATGACCCCTTCTCTGAGCCATTACTGCTTTCTTCCAGTGTTCCCCCTTGACCTGCTTTGTAATTTCTCACCTGCTAAATAAAGATTTACTGGGGATACTCTATTGCCAAAATGCCCTCCCTTCATGACAGCACCCAATTCCAAATTAATCCCTTGCTTCTTCTAATCTGGCTTCAGAAAAGGCAACCAACCAAAAATTAATCCCTGCTCCCCCTAGCCCCTCCTCAGAATCATTCAGCAGGAACCCAGGTCTTATACAAAGACCCCTCCCATCTCCCTCTTCTTAGTGCCCTCCCTCATTGCATGGAGTCAATAAATCTAACTACAGGCTTGTTCCTGACTGTCTTTGGCTGATCAGGCTTATACAACACTCAAAAAAGTACAATGGTTCACCACTATCTCTCGCATACCACAACTAACAGATGTAAACTAATATGGAGATAGATATCAAATGAGTTACAATGTCTAAGTTTTTGTACTTGAAAATACTGATGTGGAAAGACTATATATTACTGAGCCCAACAGTTTCTTAAAAGATTCTAAAACGAAATCTGAATCTCAACTACCCCATTTATGAGATAATGTTCAGAGTCTTCTTTTTATTTATTCATTTATTCATTTCATTGTTTCAATAAATATTAATGCACCAAATACCAGAAATATAAAATAATCTTGCTAAGTAAATGGGGGTGGGGGTGGAGAGCAGATTAAAGAGAGAAAACAATCTAAAAAAGTTCTCATGCAATTTAGAACACAATATGTAAAACTGTATGTAACTTAGGAAATGACAACACAGAGTGGATGAGGGTGCTGTGCATAAGACAGAAGAAGGGGGCAGCAAATTAGGTGAGAGTGGGAAAAAAAAAAGCTTGGAGGGTGAGAGATGGACACAAGTGAGACCGGAGGGATGAAGCCCTGTAAAGAGGTTGCTAGAACTCCCAATAAGAGATCAAGGCCAAGACAAAGATATTTCAAGACTTGAGACTAAGTCTAAAACACATACCATCTGCTATAAATTCAAACAGTTTATATGTATAGGACAAAATGAGGGACATGGCATATCTATAGATAATTTTCCCATCAGAAGGAAGCTCACACACACAAATCAGATATCTATAAAAATAAATAAAATTCCCAAATCCCCAGATATGAACATCATCTGTGTCACATTTTCAAAATTACTGATTCTTTTACCTTTTTAAAAATAGCCTAAGTAATCCAGTAATAACATCTGACAGCCACTTAAGCTGAAGGTTTCACAAAGGCTTAAAACACTGGCTTCTCATGTTCTTTATTGCTCCACGAGGGCTATTTCATTCAATTATAATGACATTTCAATTTGGAATACAGAAGTTGCCTCTCTCTTTAAATGTTAAATTGACTTGTTTTGGTGCAAAAAGAAAGCATCGAGTGTGCTTTATTACACATAGGATTAAAAAGGTATCTCCAGAAACATTAATAGTTTTAGTAACAATAGAAACTATTTTAGAATGTAACATTTCTTTTCTTCAACCATAATTTGCTTAAAAAAAAAAGTACTTCCATACTTTTTATTCATAGCCCTCAGGCACTCCCTATGAACTAACTTTCTAAAATAAATATACATTTATCCAGCATATATAATTTGCATAAAAATAAATCAATAAACAGAAAAGCCAAAGGGCTATAACTTCAATAAAGCCTGCATGGGGTAAGTACCTGATGATTATAAAATATAAAATCATAATTAACTTGAAGATACTTCAAAATGAAGCAAAATCTTTTTATAGTCATATTTGTATTTAATTCACAAGTGGCCATAAGGATAGTGTTCCAAATAGAAGGAAAAAACACTCCTACTGTAAATATCCACAGAGCTTTCGAATCTCCAACAGTTAAGTTATTTTTAATGTACTCGAAACCTACCATCTAAATGGATATTTAGTTTCTCCCCCACTCTCTCCAAAAAACAAAGACCAGTTGAAACAAAATCTTCTGTAATGATATATAACTGAGAGAAATCAAATGATTCAAGATAAATACCGGATCATTAAAAAGCAAGCGTCCAAATAACTGTTTGGCTTCCTCCAGGCTTCCCTCCAAGTAAACAGCCCCTAGATAAAAGGAAAAGTATGCCAAAAGGAAGGATGCATTAATATTCAGAGAAAATTACATAGTTCTATAAAAAGCAAAAAGGCAAACCAAAACCTACTTACAGAAAAAAACTAACAAATGAGAAGCAAGTTTTTAAAGGCAATGCTTTCCCTCTGAGCTGTATTTTGTGCTATAAATTAGACTGAAATACAAAATTCAATCTACCAAAATATAAATCTAATATAAATAAAAGCAGCCAAATATGAACTATCATGAAGACTATGGGTATGAACCTTGTTAAGGAACAAATAAGATTTGACTTTATGAAAAATACTATGCTTTATTTTCTCTTTATGTTTTCAGACCAAATACATACAGGCATCTAAAGAAAAAAACCCTGAAAGACAAAGCTTCTGCAAATGAAAATCAGGGTAAACTTTACCTTGAATTTGAAATAATGATACATGTGGACACATTTAGCTTTAATCAAAACTAGTACTCTAGTAACATTTTAACTGGAAATCAAAACTCACCTCTATAGTAGGGTAGTCATATTTTCTTGAAGGCATATTTTTATACCTCTCTTTAGAAGATAATTTTTCATGTAAAACTAAGAAACTGGAGTTATTAGAGCTTTTGATGACTAAATACAGGTATTATTCACCACTGGTTATAGTAGAAATAATAAAATAGTAATAATTGAAGTAGTAGCAACTGTGATGAGGGCCATTTATGCCCCAGGAACCATGCAAAGCATTTTCACATTGTTATGTGCCCTTTATGGACATTACAGTAAAAGGGTATTAGAAAAGACTTAAAGGATTTGGGCTGTGTTAGGTGATTTGGGGAAAGGCTTAAGGAAGTAGAACTTAGTTCTGAATTGGATACTGCCATGACTGAATATTAAAATCTTTATAACAACTCTGTGAGGTAGGTGATCCTATCTCCATCTCACAGAAGGAGAAATTGAGGCTTCAAGAGATTAAATCTCTTGCCAAAGACAGAGCTGATAAATTAATAAAACTGGGAACTGAATCATGTCTGCCTGGCTCTGGCCAACCATAACAATACCCGTCAAAAACATTATGTGTACAAAGCACAGTAATTCCATATGACAAATTCTCTGAAATTGGAGAATAGATAAAGCTGTGAAAAGACTGTAGATAATTATTGAACATTCTCTTACTGTATCATTAATATAAAACTCAATGGGGGGCGGGCCACGGTGGCTCAGCAGGCAAGGATGCTTGCCTGCCATTGCAGAGGACCCAGGTTCGATTCCTGGTGCCTGCCCATGTGGAAAAAAAAAAAAAAAAAACTCAATGGGGCAGTTTTATTTCCATTTTCAAAGGAAGAAAGCAAAAATGATAAGTACTAAGCCCTTTGTAAAATAAAATGTATTTAGTCATTTACCTAAATAAATCAAGAAATTGTCACTCCAGTCTAATATTTCATTTTAAAACATATTTACGATCACGAGCTAATTAACTCCTCATAACTTTCCTCTATCAATAGCTAATGGTATTCTGATTACAGTGAAAGAAGAAATCGAAAAGTTAAGTACTCTGCCCAAATGAGAAGTAAAGCGTCTGCATCTTTCTTGCTTCAAGTGAATAAATAACAGTCACAGAGACTCAGGCCCTAGGATTTTAAAAATATGGTTTTCAACATGTTTAAATCAGATAATCCTGCAAATAGTTTAAAATGTAATAAAAAAACAATATCAGGGCCTGACCAGCCTCCTAATCTCTGTTCATGTACATGATACTGAATTGAATCCGGAAAGTAATCCATCTCCACATCAATGCAATTCAACTCAGTAATTATTTACTAAGCATCCACATGACATCAGACACCATTTCAAGTGCCAGGAAAGCAAAGAAGAGCAAGTAGGATCACTGCTCTAGAGGAACTAAAATAACTATAATAGAATGTGATAGATATTACACTTGGTGCTTCATATACTTTGGAAATAAATAATTCTGCCCCAATTCTCAACACTGAATTTTATGTGCTCTCCAAACATTTTAAGACATCCAAGAAACTAAATGATAAAAAGAAAAGTTACCTATTAATGCTTCAAAACAATTAGCCATTGCATGTCGCAGGTCTGATTCTCTACAAAGGTCAGGCCCATGAGCATAAAGCATAAATCGATCCAGTTCAAGTTTCTATAAAATTCAAAATAAGAAAAAGAAAGCATTTGACAAAGTCATAACTATAATAATTCAACATTTGCTGAGGGTAAAGGTTGTTGTAAATATAATTAGTATATTAGGAGAGTTCAATCCTACCATTCATTAAGAGCCCTGAATATATACTTCAGCTCTGACTACCTCTGATTCTTTCCCAAGCAAGTGATTTTAAACTCTTACAGTTCAAGGAGGGTTCAGAACTGATCAGAACAGAGCTGTCCAATTCCCAGTTCAGAGTATGTGCTAGGCCAGGCAAGAATAAGACTCTGCTACAAGACCATGGGCTCTCTGCATTCACTTAATACAGCTAGGGTGCCACAAACCAAATTCAAAGCTCAGGAAGTCATTTTTACCCCTTTGATTCCGGATTTATGTGGTACTGGTGATGACTGTACCACACAGCACAGATTTTTATGCAGTATAATAAACCGGGTCTCTCAGAAGCCTTCAAAATGCCTGACTACCTTTCAGTCTTTTTTTTTTTTTTTTAATTTGGTAAGAGTTTCTGGGCCCCTGAATCTTTGTACTTGTATCCCTGTTTGGAGACTTCCATATTCATCTCTCTGAAGGCTCAATGAGACCTTCTTTTCAGCAATGTGTAAAGCTTATCGTAAGGGTTCTGGGAATACTGTGTAAAACGAACTGTGTTTAAAATTCGTTTTACACAGTGTAAAACGAATACTGTGTAAAACGAATTTGGCCTCATAAAAGCTTAAAGCCTAATTTGTTGTCCAGCTCTAGAAACTGTATAGGAGCCATGAATATATCTGAGAATGCTAACTTTATCTCTCACTTCATTTTACTGTCTTACCCATATTCTCTCTTTGTCCTGATTTCTTTAGCTGCTTTTATCTTATCCTATTATAATATAATATTCAAATCAATTCAGGGCTTTTTAAAACCAGACACAGTATGAATAATTATTATAATATTCCTAAGATTGAAGAAATGATAAATCATAATCCTTTCCATAAAAGGTGAAATATTATCACTCTATAGTTTCTAATATGTTTAAATCTGTTTTCATTGCCATGTAATCCAATTCAATAAACACTTACTAAGCAATAACACACCATGTAATAATGGAACAAGTTACAAGTCAATGAACAACCTAGGACAATATAGGTCTCATAAGTCCTCAGATAAAAGACACTCAGATTTTGGGTATCTTGTTCTGTATGTTAAATGCTCTCATTCATTTATATTGGAAAAAGGGACACTAAAAATAAAACATATCTGCTTATCAGTATTTTGTTCTGCTAGGAATTTATGAGCCCAATACACTGAAATGAAAGTTTTCACTATCACAAATGCACAGAAGAAACACCTCTTTTTAAAAAATTGATTCCAAAGTACAAGAATTTATACCAGAATATGTAAATGACATTTGTTTTGTACAACTTCATTGAAAAATCCAATGGTTTGCTACCTCTGGAGCCCTACTTGAGAGTGGATTGCAAGCCATATTATATACTATAAAAAACTATTTTAGAATGGTGCGAATTTTCCAACTTCTCCTACTACCTAGTCTATATTCTTACATAGGCATTAGTGGAACTTTAAAAAGGAGAAAGTTTTCTTTCATTAGAATTCTCAAAGGTCAACAATGCCCCATAAATTTCCCCCAGGCCTGGATAGTTAAGAACTATCTTAAGTATCTTAGGATAGAAGAAAGGCAAGACCTTTCTGGCTGGAGCAGATAGGTGATTAAGTGCTGTGAGAATCGATGTCAAGGCTTAGGATGGAGGAAGATCACATAGAAACCCTGCATGTAGAAGCTGCCTGCCACTGTCATTACTCATAGCTCTGTACAGCACCCAGTAGGCTATGTAAGAGCTTCTGTTTTCATGCTATGGCAATTTCTCACGCTTTGTCACTATCTCCTCTATAATTATTTGAAGAATAATTATGCAATTCCATTATATCCTAAACTGAAAAGGAGACAATGTTTTGTGTGGTGTGTGAAGAAGCATGATCTACATACTAACATAAATTTCTAGAGGACATTATATGAAATATCAGGGAGCATCTTAATAATTAAATTGGCAAACAATGAAGCAGCTTTACACAGAGTTATGGAATTTTATTCACATAAGGCTGCCAACATCGAGTTAGTATACCTGTTGCCTACAGTTTTTCATTAAGACATCACTATTTTGTCAAATGCCATCGAAGTCTACCACCGTAACTATGACGTTGATGATATGACATAAATTAAAACATTCTAACTTAAAATTTACAAGCTAAAATTAACTGCATTTTGTATATAATTAATGTGTTGACAAGATCAAATTAAGAATCCAGTCAAAAAACTAGGATGAGTTTATCTACTCTTCCCTATCAAAATGATAAGAAAAAATAGAAACTGCATTAGGCAAAAATCAAGGAAAACTCACAAAAGCAATTTTCCAGTGATCTTCGGTGTTTGGGTATTTAAAAGTCACAATTATATCTACTATTGAACAAACCAACAGTCTATAAAATGTAATGACATCGTGAGAACAGTGGTAGCAGCAATAAAAATAATTAGTTCTTATTAATTTATTAACATCTTTGTATTATTACTATGAACAGGTACTGTGCCAAGCACTTTATAAGATGAATCATTAAAACCCAAATTACAATCTCATTTAACCCTCATAAACATCCTCTGTGGTAGGTGCAAATGCAATCTCCATTTTATAGATTAGGAAACAAAGAGTCTTAGAGAAGACAACCATTTGTTTGTGGCCATGCTGACTGTAAGAGGAGAGCTGTGGAATGGATTCCTGACAGCCAATGGAACTAACACGCTCTTATTTATTATGATCTACTATATGAAGTTGACACATGGAGATGGGAACATCAGATCAGATGTTAGCAAAGTGCCTAGCATGAATAGGAAGTAAAAGAGAGCTGACAATCCACTCAGTCAATGTGGCTAGCTGGACACTTTAAACACTAAATCTTAGTTAACGGGATTTGTGATTTGGAAGACTCTTAAAGATCTGTGAAGTATTTTTTGTGGATATAAATAGTCTGAAGTATTCAAAGCTTTAATTCTGCTTGTTAAAGTAAATTTAAAACAAGAAATATTACAGAAATATTATACAAGGGGAAACTACAAAATATTTCATTTCTTTTACTCTGCTTCCATGTTCCTTTTCTCCAAATGTTTTAACTCTGTTCATGGACAGCTGTCAAATTTTTCCTCCACTGTTATCAAGCCACCCCATTGTGGAGATCATTAACTGTTGCTTAAACTCACAAAGGTACCAGAACTAGGAAGACTGAATCGTTAAAACCCAAACCAAAAAAATTCTGCTTATAAAATATGACACCTTTAATACATGCGCTTTTTTATTCAAATGCAAAATTATGCATGGACTACAGAAGAAAAACATGAGATTTCACTATAAATACTTCAAAAGTGTTTGCTGTATACCTTTGCTAGCATGGCAAGGTGTTGATTTTGAACAATAGCAGTTCGATAAGTTGCTAATCCTCCTTCTTCCAGACTAGGAAACAAATAATACAAATGGACACTAAAAATGGAAAAGAAAAACATAAGTAAATATGCATCATGACATTCTGTCTGTGGATATGAGTCACTAACACGGGACTGGCGCACAATATCCAAAGGGTTTGATGAAAAGCCTTTGAAAGCTAAACAACAAGCAACAGCATACCTGAATGAGCTACAACCAAAACAGTATCCTTCACCTATATTTTCACAATATTTCTATAAAAGATTTTACTGAAATCTGATGACAGCAAAGACCTGAAAAATCAAGTTGCACACTGCTAGTAGCAAACCAGTTCATAACTCTGAAACTGGGACTGGACACAAATATTGTCCTTTGGAACTGGTTATGAATGATCCCTAAAGATAGTACTGGTAGTCTATTCTTCACAAACACAGACAGGGACCTTGGGACAGAATTAAGTGACACACATGGCTGGTTTTGTTTTAGGGACGGTCCAAAGGGGTTGATTAGAAAAGGGTGGGGACTGGGGAATGGGCCACTCAGAAACTAGTTTTGAACCACAGCAGCATTTGTTCTTTCCTAAATCTCCTACCATGTGTAAGATGCTGTGTTAGTTAGATTCGGTTGTCAACCTGGCCAGGTGAGCATACCTAGTTCTGTTGCTGCGGACACAAGCCAATGGTACGGGAACCTCATCTGTTGCCAATTACATCTGCAGTCAGCTAGGAGGCGTGTCTGCTGCAATGAGTGATGTCTGACTTAATTGGCTGGTGCTTAAATGAGAGAACGCAATGTAGCACAGCTTAAGCAGCTCGGCATTCCTCATCTCAGCACTAGCAGCTCAGCCCAGGCCTTTGGAGATGCAGAAAGAAGTCACCCTGGGGAAAGTTGTTCGAACCCAGGGGCCTGGAGAGAAGACCAGCAGAGACCATCTTGTGTCTTCCACGTAAGACAGAACCTCAGTGGAAAGTTAGCTGCCTTTCCTCTGAAGAACCAACAAAATAAATCCCCTTTTATTAAAAGCCAATCTGCCTCTGGTGTGTTGCATTCCGGCAGCTAGCAAACCAGAACAGATGCAATGTTGATCAGGGCAGCTAACTTGTTAGTGCCATTGTGACCAATGAGAAGAAGCTTAGAGAGGCAGCCCTTCTCCTCATTATGTCTTTCTTTTGGAAGGATACTAAAGAGAATAAAAATAGCTAAAGACAGTTTCAAAGAACCACGTTTTCTCTTTTTAAAAGAAAAATTACGTGAGTATAGAAAAACAAAACATACCTCCCTATCCTTACCTACAAATTAAGGACCGTGAAACCCTTCTGGGGCAAAAACACATATTACATATACTCACCACCCTCATCATCCCCACCTCCCCCCCAAAAAAATCTAGTCTTCAGGTTTATTTGTAAGCCTTCTTCCCTGGACATCAAAAAGAAGGAGAAAGGATCAAAGACAAATCCTAGAAAATGAAATGACATTTTAAAATATCATCCCTTTCTTTACAAATTGAATATAAGCTCTGAAGCATCTAGACCAAGACAAGCTGATCTCTTTTGGCTTTAAGCAACATTAACATATACTTGGCAGGACAGAGACACTAGCCTTTCATTTTGCAATCTTCCTCATTACAGCATCAGTGAATGCCAGTTATCAGGGCATTCACTGGCATGTGGCTTTTAAGCTCTACAGAAGAGACAAAATGCCTTACCTGGCTATTTACAAAGAAGATAATGAATTAAGTATGCTAACTAAAAACAGTAATTACTGAGGAACAGCAGAAAAGACTACTTACCTGGTCAAAAACTCAACAACAGCATCTCCCAGGAACTCCAACCGTTCATTGTGGTTAATCCTATAGGGAGAATATGAAAGACCATTTAATATAGCACAGATTTACATCCCCTTGATCTCTTAAAAGAAAAAGATACAAGAGGGTTAGCTCTTTTAGCATTCAAAAGACATTACCTTATTTCTCATAATCAAGAGCACTAACCACCATCTCAGCCCAGAGGTATCTGGGCCCTGCCTAATAGGAAAGAAAGGGGACATTCATCATACTATGTGGTACCTAAGGGATTCCTTTCCATGAAAGACTTACAGCATCCACATTTATAAAGGAGATATTACCCTAATAATTGTGAACCTTTCCACATTCCTATCTGGAAGCTAAGAAGAAGAAGGAACATTCTAGTAAGACTTAAAACTGAACACTGAAAACACAGTTTTTGTTCAATGTCCTAATGATAGCTTCCTGTCACAT
This sequence comes from Tamandua tetradactyla, assembly GCF_023851605.1. NCBI lineage: Eukaryota > Metazoa > Chordata > Mammalia > Pilosa > Myrmecophagidae > Tamandua > Tamandua tetradactyla. The sequence goes on from NC_135335.1 coordinate 80,951,222, forward strand.
AAAGGCTAAACTCAACCGAGAATCTGCAGTCCTTCAAAATCCTGGGCTAACTTACCTCTTTAATCTTATTTTTGACTGCTGTCCTCTCACACCTACATACCTGCCTCTTCCTCCAAACTGCCTGGCATTCTCTGAAAAAGGCACCATCTAAAATACTCAGTGCCCCAATTCAGGCAAAGCTCTCTCTACCTTAGAGCATTCCACTCTCTCCCATGAAAAAGTACTCTCTCTCAAAGATTAATAGAAATGTTACCTTCTCTGTGAAGGCCTTCCTGCTTCCCCTCATAAAAATGAGTACTTCGTTCTTCAGGACATATATCACACTTTATTTATATCTTAAATATATGATGAAGTCATATATCACAGGGTTTAGTTTCATATTAATAGTACAAGAGGACATGGAGGCAGAGAAGAAGGCCAAATAGACTAGCTCAAGCTTAGCCTTGCTCCACAGAAAAGTTAGGGAAGGGACAGAAGGGCAACTGAGGTGGTGATTCGGGAGCGCGGCTGAACTGGGGAAGCCTTCTGCATCACATGCGGCAGCCCTGATTGCAGAGGAGTGAAAGGCATAAAGCTAGAATCTGGCGCAGAGGCACGGAGCCCACAGGAGTATACAGATGGGAGCCTGGGACTGGGAAGTAAGCCAGGTCACGTTCCTTGGGCGCACTACTCTTATCAGTGCAGTTCTATGCCTGGCGACTCACCCCATACCTCATGCACCAAACCCCGTCACCGGCTCCCACTGCCCGTACTCTAGGTACCCCCACCCCACCAGCCCACAGTGCATGAACCTGCCCCATAACTCCACCCCAAGTGCAGCCCAATCCACCTCTCCTGCATACTCCCGAGCACTACCTCCAACTTCCTGGTCTTTGCAGGCTGCTGCCAGAGCATAAAGGCTGTGGGAACCAATCTCCATACCTAGGCTACCCCTACCCCCTCTCTCCCATGCCTATAGTGTCGCACAGCCTTATTCCACCCCACCTGAGCCCTATGCATCCGTTTACAGCACTCCCAGGTCCACGCACGTGCAGGGACCCTCAATCATGTCATTCAGCTCTGGGAACCGCACTATACAAAAGTCCTAAAACTGCACATGCACATGAATCTTAGCCACACTTCCCAGCTCTGAGAAAGTGCTGACCTGTGCAGCCAGGTCACATCTGCCCCCAAATCACAAAGGCACAACACCAACCTGCGGCCATAGCTCTATGCATGCGCACAAAGGGCCCCATGCCTTAGACCAGTGCACACCAGGGATGTGCAACCCAGACAGATGCATCTGCACAGCTACATCCTCCTTGGCCGCTGGGTGCACATGCTCACAAGCATCAGTGTAACATCTCCAACCTACACCTGTATCTGCCCTGAAACAAATCACCACACTGAATGTCCATACCATGCCCTGCTCCCTGCTGTATAACCATCCCGCAAACAGAAGGCCTTAAACTACTGAAAGAAACCAACTCCCAAAGTAAATCAATCAAGATATTTACATGCCATGAAGATAGCAGAAGATCACTAAGCATACAAAATGCAGACAAAAATAGCCCTGCCTAATGACTAAATTAAAACACCAGAGGAGACACAGACACTGGAACAACTAATCAAAGACGTTCATACAACTCTACTTAATAAAATAAGTGGAATAGCAAATAACATAAAGGAGATCAAGAAGGCAATAGAAGAGCATAAAGAGGAATTGGAAAGAATAAATAGAAAAATAGCAGATATCACAGAGATGAAAGACTCTGTTGACCAAATAAAAAACATATTAGAGGCACACAGCACCAAACTTGAAGAGACAGAAGAAAGAATAAGCGATATAGAGGATGGGATAATTGACTTCAAAGATTCAAAACAGCAAATGGCAAAAAAGATGGAAAAAAGTGAATGGGGAATCAGGGAAATGAAAGACAAAACAATGCGCACAAATGTAAGAAGCACTGCTGTCCCAGAGGAGAAGAGAGCAGTGAAGGGCTAGGAAGAGTAGTTGAAGATATAATGGGGGGAAACTTCCCAATCCTCATAAAGGACATAAATATACAAGTCAAAGAAGTCCAAAGAACTCCAAACAGAATAAATTCAAATAGGCCTTCCCCAAGGCACATAATAATCAATCTGTCAAATGCTGGAAGAGAAGCAGAAAATCCTCAAAGTGGCAGGAGAAAAACAATCTACTAAATAAAAGGGAAATCAAATAAGACTGAGTTCAGACTACTCAACTAGCACCCTGGAGACAGATGCATCTGCACAGCTACATCCTCCTTGGCCGCTGGGTGCACATGCTCACAAGCATCAGTGTAACATCTCCAACCTACACCTGTATCTGCCCTGAAACAAATCACCACACTGAATGTCCATACCATGCCCTGCTCCCTGCTGTATAACCATCCCGCAAACAGAAGGCCTTAAACTACTGAAAGAAACCAACTCCCAAAGTAAATCAATCAAGATATTTACATGCCATGAAGATAGCAGAAGATCACTAAGCATACAAAATGCAGACAAAAATAGCAGGTGAGAAGGCAGTGGTATGATATATTCGAGACAATGAAAAAGAAAGACCTCAAGCCAAGAATTCTGTACCCAGCCAAATGGTCCTTCAAACTGAGGGAGAGATTAAGTTCACAGACAAAGAAGTCCTAAAAGAATTTGTCAACAAGAGATCAGCCCTACAAGAAATACTAAAAGGAGCTCTGCTGGCTGAAAAGAAAAAAAAAAAAAAAAAGACAGGAGAGGGAGGTCTGGAGGAGGGCATTGAATTAAAGAATACAATTAAAGGTAATTTAAGGAATACAAAGAGAAAGAGGGAAAAGAATATATAGATCTGACAAATAAAATTAAAAAATAAGATAGTGGGTTCAAAAAACGCCTTTCAGTAATAATTCTGAATATTTACAGACTAAATTTACCAATTAAAAGATACAGATTGGCGGAATGGATTAAGAAATATAATCCAGTTATATGTTGCTTACAAGAGACTGACCTTAGACACAAGGATACAAATAGACTGCAAGCAAAAGGATGGAAAAAGATTTTCCACGCAAGTTGTAACCAAAAGAAAGCAGGAGTAGTCATACTAATATTGAACAAAATACACTTTAAATGTAAAGACATCATAAGAGACAACGAAGGACACTACATACTGATTAAATGGTCAATTCACCAAGAAGATATAACAATCATAAATGTTCATGCTCCCCATCAAGGAACTCCAAGTACATGAGAAAGACATTGGCAAACTGAAGGGAGCGACAGATTTTTCAACAATAATAATAGTAGGGGACTTCCAATACACCACTCTCCTCTATAGGTAGCACAAGAAGACAGAAGATCAACAAGGAAACAGAGAAGTTAAATAACTTGATAAATGAATTAGACCTGACAGACATACGTAGGTCACTGCACCCCAAAGCGCAAGGTTATACATTCTTACCTACTGCTCATGGAACATTCTCCAGGATAGATCATATGCTATAGAAATAAAAGTACTGAAATTATTCAAAGCACTTATCCTGATCACAAAGGGATGAAGTTGGATTTTAATAACCAACAAAGAATGAGAACATTCACAAATACATGGAGATTAAATAACAAACTCTTGAACAACCAGTGGGTCAAAGAAGAAATTGCTACAGAGAAATCAGTAGCTATCTGGAGATGACTGAAAATGAGAATACAACTTATCAAAACTTATGGGATGCAGCAAAAGCTGGGCTGAGAGGGATACTGATTGCCCTAAATGCCAATATTAAGAAACAAGAAAGAGCAAAAATCGAGGATTTAACGCCAAACCTGGAGAAAATTGAGAAAGAACAGCAAACTAACCCCAAAGCAAATAGGAGTAGAGAAATAACAAAGATTAAAGCAGAGATAAACAAATGGGAGAACAAAAGAACAATAGAAAGAATCAATAAAACCAAAAGTTGGTTATTTGAGAAAATCAGTAAAATTGATGGGCAACTAGCAAGACTGACAAAGAAAAAGAGAGAGAGAATGCAAATAAACAAAATCAGAAATGAGAAGGGGTACATTGTACAGACCCTGAAGAAATAAAAGAAATTATAAGAGGATACTATGAACAACTATACATCAATAAACTAGACAACTTAGATGAAATGGACAAATTCCTGGAGACACACCAACAAACTGCACTGACTCAGGAAGAAATAGAAGATCTCAACAAACCAATCACAAATGAAGGCATTCAATCAGCCATCAAAAATCTTCCAACAAAAAAAAGCCCAGGGCCAGAGGGCATCACAGGGAAATTTTATTAAACATTCCAAAAAGAACCAACACCAATCCTGCTCAATTTTTTCCAAAAACTTGAGGAAAAAGGAACTCTACCTAAGTCACTTTATGAAGTTAATAACATTTTAATACCAAAACCGGGTAAAGATGCTATAAGAAAGAAAAACTACAGGCCAATCTCCCTAATGAACAGATGCAATAATTCTCAATAAAATATTAGCAAATCGAATCCAACAGTACATTAAAAGAATTATACACCATGACCAAGTAGGGTTTATAATACAAATGCAAGGATGGTTCAAGACAAGAAAATCAATTAATGTAATACAGCACTTTAACAAATCAAAAGGGGAAAATCACATGATCATCTTGATTGATGCTGAAAAGTATTCAACAAAATTCAGCATCCTGTTCTGATAAAAACACTCCAAAAGATAGGAATCAAAGGTAACTACCCTCAATATGATAAAAGGAGCATCAAACTCGATTGAGAGCAACTGAAAGCCTTCCCCCTAAGGTCAGGGACAAGACAAGGATGCCCACTGTCACAACTATTACTCAACATTGTGCTAGAAGTTCTAGCTAGAGCAATCAGGCAGGGCAAAGAAATAAAAAAGTATTTAAACTGGAAAGGAAGAGGTAAAACTCTCGTTATTTGCAGATGATATGATTCTATACTTGGAAGATCCTGAGAAATCTACAGCAAATAAACAAATTCAGCAAGTTGTCAGGATATAAAATTAATGTGCAAAAATCAGTAACATTTCTACACACAAACAATGACCTAGCTGAGGAGTCTGTTAAGGAAAAAAATCCCATTCAAAATAGCAACTAAAGGGCGGACCACAGTGGCTCAGCAGGCAAGAATGCTTGCCTGCCATGCCAGAGGACCAGGGTTCGATTCCCAGGGCCTGCCCATGTTAAAAAAAAAAAAAAAAAAAGGTTAACAACTAAAAGAATCAAATACTTAGGAAGGAACTTAACTAGGGACATAAAGGACTTATACACAGAACATTACATAACATTGTTAAAAGAAATCAAAGGAGATCTAAATAAGTGGAAAGACATTCCGTGCCCATGGACAGGAAGGCTAAATTTAGCTGAGATATCAAATCTTCCCAAATTGATCTACAGATTCAATACAGTACCAATCAAAATTCCAACAACCTACTTGAAGATTTGGAAAAGCTAACTACCTAATTCATCTGGAAGGGAAAGAGACCCCGAATAGATAAAATCATCCTAAAAGAAAAACAAAGTGGGAGGATTAACACTCTCTGATTTTAAAATCTATTATAAAGCACAATGGTCAAAACAGTATGGTACTGACAGAAGCACTAAACAATGGAATTGAATTGAGAGTACAGAAATAGACCACCAAACCTATGGTCAACTGATTTTTCACAAGGCCCCCAAATCCTCTGAACTAGGACAAAATAGTCTTTTCAATAATTGGGCATGGAAGAACTGGACATCAACAGCCAAGAGAATGAAAGAGGAACCCTATTTTACATGAACACAAAAATTACCTCAAAGTGGATCAAACACTTAAATATAAGAAATAGCACCATAAAACTTCTAGAAGAAAATGTAGATAAACATCTCCAAGAGCTAGTGATAGGAGATAGCTTCCTAAACTTTACACCCATAGCACAAGCAACAAAAGAAAAAATAGATAAATGGGGACTCCTTAAAATCAAATGCTTCTGCACCTCAAAAGACTTTGTCAAAAAGGGGACAAGACAGCCAACCCAATGGGAGAAATTATTTAGAAATCACATATTGGACAAAGGTTTGATTTCCCGTATATACAAAAAAAACATACAATTCAACAACAAACAACCCAATTATAAAATGGGCTAAAGATATGAATAGGCATTTCTCTGAAGAGCAAATATAGATGGCTCAAAAGCATATGAAGAGATGCTCATTTTCACTGGCTGTAAGGGAAATGCAGATCAAGACTAGAATGAGATACCACCTCACACCTATAAGAATGGCTGCTATTAAACAAACAGAAAACTATAAATGTTGGAGAGGATATGGAGAAACTGGGACACTTATGCACTGCTGGCGGGAATGTATAATGGTACAGCCACTATGGAAGACTGTTTGGTGGTTCCTTAGGAAACTAAATATCGAATTGCCCTATGATCCAGCAATAGCACTACTTGGTATATATCCAGAAGAGCTGAAAGCAACGACACAAACGGACATTTGCACACTGATGTTCATAGCAGCATTATTCACAATCGCCAAAAGATGGAACAAACCAAATGCCCATCAACAGATGAATGGATCAACAAAATGTGATATATACATACGATGGAATATTATGCAGCAGTAAGACAAAATGACATCCTGAAGCACATGACAAGATGGATAAGCCTTGAGGACATAATGCTGAGTGAAATTAGCTAGACACAAAATGATAGACACCGTATGATTTCACTTTTACAACTAGCATAAAGGTATAATCAGAGGCTTATAATCCAGAATATAGGGGACTTAGAGATATGTAGAAACTAGAGATGGGTGAACTGTTAGCTAATGAGATTGAACTCCAATGTAAGGGAATAGATACGTGTGAAGGTGATTCTCCAGTGAGTCTAGAAGTAATAGTACCATATTGAAGATGGACAAGATTGAAAGAGGTTATATAGATCTATGTGTCCCACTGATTCACACTAGAAATATGAATGAATTCTCACAAGAATTATTTCAAAGATATTATCCTTGTATAAAGAGTGTTTAAGTCCAGGTTACAGAGGGAAAATGGCTATTGCAAGCTAGGAGTTATGTTCAAAAGGAAACCATCAGCACTATCACAGTAACAGCAGAGGTAAATAATGGGGTGAGGGACAAGAGTTAAGGGGAGGTTTAGATTTCCTATTTGGCGAGGGTGTGTTTATTGATTTTCTATCTCTTAGGAAATGAAATTATCTGAAATTGAGAATGTTGAAGGACTGTGGATTTTGGGACTTCTACATGATTCCCAATGAATGCAGGTGGCTGAAGGATCCACTGATGGAGAAGCAGATTGGCGAAAAATGGTGCATACTTACAAACAACGGTTATGCTGCTACAAAAGGAACAAAGTCGTAAGGTATGCAACCACGTGAATGAACACATGGGACATGTGGTGAGACAAAATAAGCCAGTAACAAAAGAACAACAACGGTATGGTTACCTTCAGAAAATGCTTATAAGAAAACAGGGGCCTAGATTGTAAGCATGTTATGCATGGCCCAGAAGGAGAAAGGAAGGGAAAATGGGCATTAAGACAAATGGAGTAAATAATCACTGAAAATTTTTGTCTCTTATGAAAGACATAAAATTATAGACCTAAGAAGCACAATGTACCCCAAACAGAATAGATCCAAATAGATCTGTTCCAAGACACTTCATAATCAGATTGTCAAATGCCAAAAACAAACAGAATTCTGAAAGAAGCAAGAGAAAAGCAATCTATCACATACTAGTGAAGGTCAATAAGACTATGTGTGGATTTCTCAGCTGAACCCATGGAGGTGAGAGGGTAGTGGTAGGATATATTTAACATTATGAAGACAAAAACTGAAAATGAAGAATTCTATACCCAGCAAAACTTTCCTTCAAAAATGAGGGGGATTGACGACTTCCGGAGAAGATGGCGGCTTAGTAAGACGCGCGGATCTTAGTTCCTCCTCCGGAACAGCTACTAGGGGAGTAGAAACGATATAGAACAGCTCCCGGAGCCACGACAGAGATCAAAAAGACAGCGTACCCCATCCTGGAACGGCTGACTGGCTGGGAGAACCCGCTCCGGTGAGATAGCCGAGGGGCGCGGGCTTCCCCAGGCCGGGGCGGAAAGCGGCCAGAATCGCTCCCTTCCTTCTTCAGGGCCAGCTGGGAGAAGTGGACAGGTGGTCCCCTCAAGCCGCGGCAGCTGGCGACCCCCCCACGCGCGGCCCCCCGGACAACTGGGAGAATTGGATTGGAGATACCCAGGCCGCGGAGAACGGTGACCGGGGTCCCTTCCAGAAATGTGACTTCCCGGTCCTGTTGGGAACGGTGCACTCTCCCGGGCCGCGGCGGCTGGCGCCCTCCCGCCACACTTGGCGCCCCGGGCCGACTAGGAGATTCGGACGGGCGCTCTCCCAGGCTGCGGTGGCCGGCGACCCTCCCCGCGTTGGGATCCCCGGGCCGGCTGGCACTCTTCCAAGCCACTTCAGCTGGCGAACCTCCCCCTCAGTGAGAGTTTTCCAAAGTTAAAGGACCCACAGCACCTTTTACTGGTGGGACCCGCAGACAAACGTGTGCCACGAGCACCACCTACTGGGCAGGATAAGAAAAACAGAACCCAGAGATTTCACAGAAAAATCTTTCAACCTGTTGGGTCCAACACCCAGGGAAATCTGATTAAATGCCCAGACGCCAGCAGAAGATAACGGATCATGCTCAGAAAAATGAAAATATGGCCCAGTCAAAGAAGCAAACCAATAGTTCAAATGAGATACAAGAGCTCAGACAACAAATGCTGAATATACGAACAGAAATGGAAAATCTCTTCAAAAACGAAATCGATAAATTGAGGGAGGACATGAAGAAGACATGGGCTGAACAAAAAGAAGAAACAGAAGAACTGAAAAAACAAATCACAGAACTTATGGAAGTGAAGGATAAAGTAGAAAAGATGGAAAAAACAATGGATACCTACAATGATAGATTTAAAGAGACAGAAGATAGAATTAGTGATTTGGAGGATGGAACATCTGAAGTCCAAAAAGAAACAGAAACTATACGGAAAACAATGGAAAAATTTGAACAGGGGATCAGGGAACTGAAGGACAATATGAACCGCACAAATATACGTGTTGTGGGTGTCCCAGAAGGAGAAGAGAAGGGAAAAGGAGGAGAAAAACTAATGGAAGAAATTATCACTGAAAATTTCCCAACTCTTATGAAAGACCTAAAATTACAGATCCAATAAGTGCAGTGCACCCCAAAGAGAACAGACCCAAATAGGCGTTCTCCAAGACACTTACTAGTTAGAATGTCAGAGGTCAAAGAGAAAGAGAGGATCTTGAAAGCAGCAAGAGAAAAACAATCCATCACATACAAGGGAAACCCAATAAGACTATGTGTAGATTTCTCAGCAGAAACCATGGAAGCTAGAAGACAGTGGGATGATATATTTAAATTACTAAAAGAGAAAAACTGCCAACCAAGACTCCTATATCCAGCAAAATTGTCCTTCAAAAATGAGGGAGAAATTAAAACATTCTCAGACAAAAAATCACTGAGAGAATTTGTGACCAAGAGACAAGCTCTGTAAGAAATACTAAAGGGAGCACTAGAGTCAGATACGAAAAGACAAAAGAGAGAGGTATGGAGAAGAGTGTAGAAAGAAGGAAAGTCAGATATGATATATATAATACAAAAGGCAAAATGGTAGAGGAAAATATTATCCAAACAGTAATAACTCTAAATGTCAATGGACTGAATTCCCCAATCAAAAGACATATCTGGCAGAACGGATTAAAAAACAGGATCCTTCTATATGCTGTCTACAGGAAACACATCTTAGACCCAAAGATAAACATAGGTTGAAAGTGAAAGGTTGGGAAAAGATATTTCATGCACATAACAACCAGAAAAGAGCAGGAGTGGCTATAATAATATCCAACAAATTAGACTTCAAAAGTAAAACAGTTAAAAGAGACAAAGAAGGACACTGTCTACTAATAAAAGGAACAATTAAACAAGAAGACATAACAATCATAAATATTTACGCACCGAACCAGAATGCCCCAAAATACGTGAGGAATACACTGCAAACACTGAAAAGGGAAATAGACACATATACCATAATAGTTGGAGACTTCAATTCACCACTCTCATCAATGGACAGAACATCTAGACAGAGGATCAATAAAGAAACAGAGAACCTGAATATCACTATAAATGAGCTAGACTTAACAGACATTTATAGGACATTACATCCCACAACAGCAGGATACACCTTTTTCTCAAGTGCTCATGGATCATTCTCAAAGACAGACCATATGCTGGGTCACAAAGCAAGTCTTAACAAATTTAAAAAGATTGAAATCATACACAACACTTTCTCGGATCATAAAGGAATGAAGTTGGAAATCAATAATGGGTGGAGTGCCAGAAAATTCACAAATACGTGGAGGCTCAACAACACACTCTTAAACAACAAGTGGGTCAAAGAAGAAATTGCAAGAGAAATTAGTAAATACCTCGAGGCGAATGAAAACGAAAACACAACATATCAAAACTTATGGGACGCAGCAAAGGCAGTGCTAAGAGGGAAATTTATTGCCCTAAATGCCTATATCAGAAAAGAAGAAAAGGAAAAAATTCAAGAATTAACTGTCCACTTGGAAGAACTGGAGAAAGAACAGCAAACTAATCCCAAAGCAAGCAAAAGGAAAGAAATAACAAAGATTAGAGCAGAAATAAATGAAATTGAAAACAATAGAGAAAATCAATAAGACCAGAAGTTGGTTCTATGAGAAAATCAATAAGATTGATGGGCCCTTAGCAAGATTGACAAAAAGAAGAGAGAGGATGCAAATAAATAAGATCAGAAATGGAAGGGGAGACATAACTACTGACCTCACAGACATAAAGGAGGTAATAACAGGATACTACGAACAACTTTATGCTAATAAATACAACAATTTAGATGAAATGGACGGGTTCCTGGAAAGACATGAACAACCAACTTTGACTCAAGAAGACATAGATGACCTCAACAAACCAATCACAGGTAAAGAAATTGAATTAGTCATTCAAAAACTTCCCAAAAAGAAAAGTCCAGGACCAGACGGCTTCACATGTGAATTCTTTCAAACATTCCAGAAAGAATTAGTACCAACTCTCCTCAAACTCTTCAAAAAAATCGAAGTGAAAGGAAAACTATCTAATTCATTCTATGAAGCCAACATCACCCTCATACTAAAACCAGGAAAAGATATTACAAAAAAAGAAAACTACAGACCAATCTCTCTAATGAATATAGATGCAAAAATCCTCAATAAAATTCTAGCAAATCGTATCCAACAACACATTAAAAGAATTATACATCATGACCAAGCAGGATTCATCCCAGGTATGCAAGGATGGTTCAACATAAGAAAATCAATTAATGTAATGCACCATATCAACAAATCAAAGCAGAAAAATCACATGATCATCTCAATTGATGCAGAGAAGGCATTTGACAAGATTCAACATCCTTTCCTGTTGAAAACACTTCAAAAGATAGGAATACAAGGGAACTTCCTTAAAATGATAGAGGGAATATATGAAAAACCCACAGCTAATATCATCCTCAATGGGGAAAAATTGAAAACTTTCCCCCTAAGATCAGGAACAAGACAAGGATGTCCACTATCACCACTATTATTCAACATCGTGTTGGAGGTTCTAGCCAGAGCAATTAGACAACAAAAAGAAATACAAGGCATCAAAATTGGAAAGGAAGAAGTAAAACTATCACTGTTTGCAGACGATATGATACTATACGTCGAAAACCTGGAAAAATCCACAACAATACTACTAGAGCTAATAAATGAGTACAGCAAAGTAGCAGGTTACAAGATCAATATTCAAAAATCTGTAGCATTTCTATACACTAGTAATGAACAAGCTGAGGGGGAAATCAAGAAACGAATCCCATTTATAATTGCAACCATAAGAATAAAATACCTAGGAATAAATTTAACTAAAGAGACAAAAAAACCTATACAAAGAAAACTACAAAAAACTGCTAAAAGAAATCACAGAAGACCTAAATAAATGGAAGGGCATACCGTGTTCATGGATTGGAAGACTAAATATAGTTAACATGTCAATCCTACCTAAATTGATTTACAGATTCAATGCAATACCAATCAAAATCCCAACAACTTATTTTTCAGAAATAGAAAAACCAATAAGCAAATTTATCTGGAAGGGCAGGGTGCCCCGAATTGCTAAAAACATCTTGAGGAAAAAAAACGAAACTGGAGGTCTCGCACTGCCTGACTTTAAGGCATATTATGAAGCCACAGTGGTCAAAACAGCTATTGGCATAAAGATAGATATATCGACCAATGGAATCGAATAGAGTGCTCAGATATAGACCCTCTCATCTATGGACATTTGATCTTTGATAAGGCAGTCAAGCCAACTCACCTGGGACAGAACAGTCTCTTCAATAAATGGTGCCTAGAGAACTGGATATCCATATGCAAAAGAATGAAAGAAGACCCATATCTCACGCCCTATACAAAAATTAACTCAAAATGGATCAAAGATCTAAACATTAGGTCTAAGACCATAAAACAGTTAGAGGAAAATGTAGGGAGATATCTTATGAAACTTAAAATTGGAGGCGGTTTTATGGACCTTAAACCTAAAGCAAAGCACTGAAGAAGGAAATAAATAAATGGGAGCTCCTCAAAATTAAACACTTTTGTGCATCAAAGAACTTCATCAAGAAAGCAGAAAGACAGCCTACACAACGGGAGACAATATTTGGAAATGACATACCAGATAAAGGTCTAGTATCCAGAATTTATAAAGAGATTGTTCAACTCAACAACAGAAAGACAGCCAACCCAATTACAAAATGGGAAAAAGACTTGAACAGACTCCTCTCAGAAGAGGAAATACAAATGGCCAAAAGGCACATGAAGAGATGCTCAATGTCCCTGGCCATTAGAGAAATGCAAATCAAAACCACAATGAGATATCATCTCACACCCACCAGAATGGCCATTATCAACAAAACAGAAAATGACAAGTGCTGGAGAGGATGCGGAGAAAGAGGCACACTTATCCACTGTTGGTGGGAATGTCAAATGGTGCAACCACTGTGGAAGGCAGTTTGGCAGTTCCTCAAAAAGCTGAATATAGAATTGCCATATGACCCAGCAATACCATTGCTGGATATCTACTCAAAGGACTTAAGGGCAAAGATACAAACAGACATTTGCACACCAATGTTTATAGCAGCGTTATTTACAATTGCAAAGAGATGGAAACAGCCAAAATGTCCATCAACAGACGAGTGGCTAAACAAACTGTGGTATATACATACGATGGAATATTATGCAGCTTTCAGACAGAATAAACTTATGAAGCATGTAATAACATGGATGGACCTAGAGAACATTATCCTGAGTGAGTCTAGCCAAAAACTAAAGGACAAATACTGTATGGTCCCACTGATGTGAACCGACATTCGAGAATAAACTTGGAATATGTCATTGGTAACAGAGTCCAGCAGGAGTTAGAAACAGGGTAAGATAATGGGTAATTGGAGTTGAAGGGATACAGACTGTGCAACAGGACTAGATACAAAAACTCAAAAATGGACAGCATAATAATACCTAATTGTAAAGTAATCATGTTAAAACACTGAATGAAGCTGCATCTGAGCTATAGGTTTTTTTTTTTTTGTCTGTCTGTTTGTTTTTTTTTTGAACTATTATTATTTTTATTTTTTTCTCTATATTAACATTCTATATCTTTTTCTGTTGTTTTGCTAGTTCTTCTTCTAAATCGATGCAAATGTACTAAGAAATGATGATCATGCATCTATGTGATGATGTTAAGAATTACTGATTGCATATGTAGAATGGAATGATTTCTAAATGTTGGGTTAATTTCTTTTTTTTTCTTTAATTAATAAAAAAAATGAGGGGGATTGAGAATGTTGATTACACACCTAAGTCAGGATAATGTGAGACATGGACTGTTGACTTTGGACACTATACATGATGCCCAATGGATGGAGGTGACTGAAGAATACACTGAATAGAAGCAGAACTGTGAACTGTATATATACATATGATCAAATATTGTGCTGCTACAGAAAGGAATGAAGTTGTGAGACTTGGGGGACATTATGTGGTGGAAAATAAGTCAAAAACAAAAGAACAAATATTGTATGTTGACATTTAGAAAATGCTTATAAAGAAAATAGGGGCCTACACTGCTAGCCCTTCTAATAGTCACATTTAGTGTGGAACTGTAATTATTTCTAGATTTGGAGAGGCTGTGCTATATATGTATAACCTGAACATGGGTTCCTGTGTGACATCTAAGACTCAGATGAAGAGTTCTGCAGGTCTGAAAGACAGTGCTGCCACATAAAACTGTTAAAAAAACTGGAAAAGAGATCAGCCTTCGACTAGAGATAAAAACAAAACTGATCCAGTCATGACTAAGGTAAATCCTATGATCCAGCTTGAGGAGTGAGGAGGACATTGTCTTCATTTTAGAACTTCACCTACTCTATGAAACCAAAGGAAAAGAGTTTATTTTGTCCAAAACTAAAATTTTCTGTAGCACATAATCTAACTCAATGAGTCTAGCTAGATCAATTAAACAACCCAAACACATGAAGCCCAGAATGGGAATGAGAGCTTGTAATTTTAGAGCTTAATGTAATGCCCAGATACAACCAAGAGTCTATTGAACAGATAATCAAAAAGTATTGACAAAGTCCCTTGAGGGGTGGGAGAAAACATATGGAACTATTAAGCTTTACCACCAGGGAAATTCCAGGTACTGCTCCCAAGTCAACAGGCCAGGTCCTTGATCTTAAGATGTACTCCTGCTTATTTATAGCAGAGAAGCTAAGCCTAACTATGGTTATGCCTAAGAGTTACTTTCAGATGACCTCTTTTTTTTTTTTTTTTTGCATGGGCAGGCACTGGGAATCGAACCCAGGTTTCCAGCATGGCTGGCCAAAGAGGACCTCTTTTATGCAAGTAAACTCATTACCCACCCTGCTATATGGGACACGACATCATCCAGGGGAGAAAATCTCCCTGACATCATGGATAAGACTCCCAGCCATAAGACTGGCCCTGGCACTGTGGGATCGATAATGACTTCCAGACTAAAAGAGGGGAAAGAATTTTAACAAAATAAGATACCAGTGACTGAGAGAGTTCAAATAGAGGTGAGAGGCTATTCTGGAGGATACTCTTATGCAAGCTTCAGCTAGATATTGCTATTTACCATGGTCTGAGAAACCCCCAAACAAAATCATTGCAGCCAATGCTAAAGAATACCTAGGGCTCAAATTAAGATTCTATAAAGTTTCCATGCAGTTAGGATTACTTCCCAGAAAGCTACAAATTCTTTATGTGTTCTTATGTCAAATAAGTCCTAAAATCTAGAGGGGCCAGTCTCTCCAGAATATCAACTAGTTTCATCCCTCTATCCCATCTTATTGACAACCCTTTCCAACATGAAAAGTTAGAATGGGCATAGCCCAAATACCCCTAAAGACTGCGTGAAAGATCAAAGGGAAGGTGGAGTTATAACAGAGAAGATAAGATTTACCAAATGAGTATGACTGCTGAATATTGATATTTCTATTACCCTTCAGTGTCTTCGACAAGCTAGAAGGACAAAACTAAAATTGTAGAACTGTAACCAATACCAACCTCTGAAATCTGTTACTTAACTAATTGTTGCGGTGTGCTCTGAAATGTATTGCTTTTTTGTATATACATTATTTTTTATAATAAAAAATAAAATGAAATCTATTGCTATTATTAAAAAAAAAAAAAAACAAGAGGGAGTTTAAAATAGTTTCAAACAGTCATTGGGAGAGTTTGTGACTAACAGACCAGCTCTACAAGAAATACCAAAGGCAGCACTACAGGAAGATAGGAAAAGACAGGAGAGAGAGGCCTGGACAATAGCATTAAAATGAAGATAATCAGTAAAGGTGAAAAGAGGGAAAAAAAAAGATACGACACACAAAATACAAAATGGTAAGAGAAAGCATTGCCTTTACAGTAATAACACTGACTGGATTAAGCTCCCCAATCAAAAGACATAGACTGGCATAGTGGATTAAAAACAGGACCCACCTATATGTTGTCTACAACAGACTTATTTTAGACCCAAGGACAAAAACATACTGAAAGTGAAAGGTTGGAAAAAGATATTTCCCACAAACAACAATCAGAAAAGAGCAGGAGAAGTGCTGCGTATATTTGTAACTGTCTCCTCTTATCTGCCTTAACATGCCCTGACATGTACCAACATCTCTTAATCTTGCAGGCCCTGCCAATCTAGTCCTCTGCCTAGCAACTCCTGAGCATATATCACACTAACCTTTCACCCCTTCTTCATTGGACCAGGCACACTCCCCATCTCTCTGCCCATTATATACTTACAGTACTTCACTTTTGTTTAACACACCCCCTAACCAATCCACATCCTACACGACACCATACCAGCTGCCCATCAAAGTTTCTCCACCTCCGTTAACTCCCCCTCACCCACCCTATATATTCCATGTGTTTCCTCCTGTCGGGAGTCTAACCTGTAAGCCTTGCCAGCTAGCTAGGTCCCGCGAGCCACCTATGCAATAAACTACTGCTATTATTCTCTAGTCTCGGTTTATTGTGCTTGCGCGCCCTCCAGACCTTCGGGCCCCGTGGTTTCGACTGACGCCGCTCTCCGGCCGAACCACATCCGAGGACGAGACCCCAGTGCGGTCGGGCTAGGCAAACCCGGACACCGCAATTGGCGCCCGAACAGGGACCCCTGAACAGGGACCCCGACGAGCCCCAAACCCTCAGTTGGATCTCTTCGTCTCCTCCTCTCCAGCCGCCGCTCGACAAGGTAAGGGCCCCCGCTCTCTCCGGCTGAGAGCCCCTCTAACCTTTCACTATTATCAATGAATTATTGGCTCTTGTTAATATCTCTCCTAGCGTTAGTGTGGGCGGCAATATTAGCACAAATCGTCCCTAAAGATTGGAGTCTAATAGAAAGAGTTTTGCTTGCCATAACGTTTCTCTGCGCTGTAGGGTGTATTACCCTGCTAGTTTTTCTCCCTTAATCGGAATAACTCAGCCCCCATCCTCCTTCGGCTCATTGCAACAACTTACCTCTTACCATGGGCAATCGCATTTCGGTGTGCCAGGCGCCCCAAGTCCGTGCACTGGCGGCCCTGTTAGACACCCATAAATGCAAGGTTTCAGTTCGCCAACTCCAAATTTATTGGGACCTCCTGCTCCCGTTCAACCCGTGGCTTACCACCTGCCACCTGTGGGACCCTGCCACCTATGACCAGCTTATAAATCGGGTCACCCAAAAAATGGAGCACGAAAACAAGCGTTTCCCCCCCGGGCTCCTGCCCATGCTTATTACCATCCGCTCCTGCCTACACGGCTCGCGGCCACCGTCCGATAGCGCCCCCCAAGAAGCCTTATCGGCAACAAACTCTGCTAATTCAGAGGAATCTCATAGTAACTCTGACCCGGACTCTGAATCCTTATTTGAGCAGCTGAATAATGAGCTCGAGCTCTGTCCTCCTAAACTTAACAATCTGGCGACAGAGCAAGATGGCGAACTTCCTCCTTCTTGTTCGAGCAAAGACAAAGAAAACAGGAAGTGCCTTTATCCCGCCCTTCCTAAAGATGGCGGTTTCGCGCCATCTTGCGAACCACTTCCTCCTTCTCCTTCAACCAAAAAGGGGAAGTGCCTCCCGACTGCCCCCCCTCCACAGAGGGAGGAGCCTTGTCCCCCATCTTGTGCTCTAGCCCCACCCTGCCCGCCATCTTGTGCTCCGGCCTCCCTGCCGCCATCTTATGCAGCGGACCACTCCCCGGGCCCATTATTTTGTGCCTCCGCCCCTCAATCGGCAGCGCCATTGTGGCCGCCCAGTGCTGGCGCATCCTGTGGCCCGGCTGTCCCTCAACCTATTCTGCCGCCACCGGTCGCTTGCTTTCCCATGAATGTCCAACCTACTCCCCAACGTCCGCTCCCGTGGTACCCCATTAATGCCAATGAAGTCAAACAGCTCCGCAAAGCGGTAAAGGAGGATGGATTTGCCAGTCCTTATGCTACCCACCTCTTAGATGAAATATCACAACAGCTGTGCACTCCTCATGACTGGACCTCATTAGCCCGGGCCATCCTTACCCCAGGTCAATATGTTGACTGGAAAGCGCATTTCAATTCAGAAGCCGAAAAGCAGGCTGTCCTCTCTCAAATGCATGGGCCCCCGGGCTTCCACCTCCCAGTCGAGGCTTATACTGGGACAGGCCAATACTCGCTTCCTGTGGTGTATGTACAGGCCCCCACCGGGTTTTGGCTTCAGTTAAGGGAAGTGGCCATGCGAGCCTTTCGATCCTGCTCAGCGGCCAAGCCAGAAAAATTTACCAAACTCACACAAGGGAAAGATGAGGACTTTGCCTCCTTCGTTTCGCGAGTTGCAGAAACCTGCGAACGAAAAGTGCTAGGTGAACAAGCACAAACCGCCCTCGCAAAGGAGCTTATTTTTGAAGGAGCTGGCCTTGCCTGTAAGCAGGCAATTTTACCCATCAAAGAAAAAACCATTCATGACTGGGTCCTCGCATGCAGCAACATAGACTCTAGTGCCGCCTCACTAGCCCAAGCCATTGCCACGGCCATGACCTTGACATCAGGCTGCTTCAGGTGCGGAAAAACGGGGCATTTTGCAAAAAACTGTACTACCCCTAGCCCGCCGCCTACCAAGCCACAGTGGCAGCAGCGCAAGCCCCCTACGCCCTGCCCCCGCTGCAACAAAGGCTACCACTGGGCTCGAGACTGCCGCTCTACTAACAAAGCGCAGCCTTTAAACTTGAAGGGGGGCATGTCTCAGCCCCGCCCCCAAGAGACACAAACCCGGGTCAAAACCGGCCCCAAGCCATAATGTGGACAATCCCTATAACACCCAACAAGCCTACCCGCGACATTAAAATAAACAATCGCTGGTACACAGGCACCGTTGATTCTGGGGCAGAAATCTCATGTCTGCCTACTCGCTTTATAGCCCAATGGAAAACAGAGGAGGGACCCTCCGTCATCGGAGCCACGGGCTCCACTCCCTCCCTGCGTGCCGCCTCTCCCATTAAATGGGAAGATAATGAAGGTCACTCCGGTACCTTCCGGCCCCTTTTTCTAAGCACCATTGACCAAATCTTGTGGGGGCGAGATATCCTAGCAGCCTCGGGGGCATATATTACCACACAGCCCCCTCAAGAATGCTTCCTAACCACCATTGGCCAAGCCCTCTGGGGACGAGCCATTGCCACAGACGCGGGGGCCAATATTACTAAACAGCCCCCCCAATAATTTGCGCCACTGCTCGCATAACACCTCCAGCACCCACTCCTCTCCAATGGGACACAGAGAAGCCCATCTGGGTGGAGCAGTGGCCTTTACCTTCCCATAAATTAGAAATACTCAAAACCCTCGTCATAAAGCAACTGGAAACTGGTCGTATCGAACCTTCCACCAGCCCCTACAATTCACTCGTTTTTGTCATTCACAAAAAAGCCACAAACAAATTTAGACTCCTTCATGACCTTAGGGAAATTAACAAGCACATATTGCCCATGGGCTCTCCGCAGCCTGGGCTACCACACCCAGTGGCTATCCCCTCACATCTACATGTAGCCACCATAGACATCAAAGACTGCTTCTTTTCCATCCCTCTGCATGAGGATGACCGACCAAAGTTTGCCTTTACCGTTCCTGCCCCCAACCACGCGGGGGCAGCCAAACGCTACCAGTGGAAAGTGCTTCCCCAAGGCATGCGCAATAGCCCTGCTATTTGCCAGGCTTATGTTGACACAGCCATAGCTTCCTTGCGCGACATGGCCTATTTTATCCATTATATGGATGACATTCTTATAGCCTCAGAGGAGCCTGAACAACTTACTCAGGTATTAAACGCACTAAAATCTAACCTCACTGCAATAGGTCTAAATGTGCAAACAGACAAAATCCAACTCCAACCCCCATTTTCTTTCTTGGGGTTTACAGTTGGTCAGCATGTAACTCCTGCAACACCAAAATTAGCCATACCAGAACGAGTTTCCCTCACTGAGTTGCAACAACTCTGCGGGCAAATCAATTGGCTCCGCTCGGCCATACCAATCACCACAGCCGAGCTGCAACCTTTGTTTAAACTCTTGCAAACCAAAGCCAAGCCCCCAGAGGCCGTTACTCGTTCCATCCGGCTAGATTCTGGGGCAAAGCAAGCCATTCAAACCGTCAACGAGCTTTTGGGAGAATGTCAGCTTCACAGATACCAACCTGACCTCCCTCTAAAGGCATTTGTCCTTGACACTTACCTCACCCCTACAGGGGTGCTCTGGCAAGAAGGCCCCTTAATATGGGCCCACCCCGCCAAAGGTAAACTCAGAAAAATCTGCCCTGCTGTCCACTTGTGGATCAGCCTCGCTATGGACCTAGTCTATTTGGCTATTCACCTCGTTGGCCGCCAACCTGACACAATAGTCTGGCCACTCAACGCCAAAAGCACCCGGCTCCTCATACAAAACAACGCGGAAATGCAGGTGCTGCTAGAAATGTTCTCGGGGGAATTTGATAACCACCTCCCCCATCACAAACTGTTGCAAGGCATCACCCATTCACCCCTGCAGTGTCCATACCACCCGTTCCCTTCATCCTCCCCATTCCCAAACTCCACTACCATCTTCACAGATGCCTCCAAAACAAAATTTGCACTTGTAGTCTATCATCCCCGACAAAAGGAGCCCGAATGCTTCACTCATACTCACCAATTCTCAGTACAAGTGGGAGAAATCCTCGCAATAGAACTAGCATTCCGGCAGTACCCGCGCCAGCCAATTAATCTTTTCACCGATAGTTTATACTCCTTCCAACTTTGCAAAATCCTTGCGCTGGCCACCTTCTTTCCAGATACTAATCTAGCTATTGACAATGCCATCTTCAGACTACAATGCCTACTAGAGCGCCGTCAGGCACCCTGGTTCATTGCGCACATCCGCAACCATTCCGGCCTCCCCGGACCACTTGCGGCTGGCAATGAAACAGCTGATAGAGCAGTCTCTGTCTCAGCTGCCAGCACACTCAGTGATTCCATTAATGCAGCCAAACAACTCCACTCCAGGTTTCACTTTTCAGCCAACTCCCTACATCACCTTTGCGGTCTGCCCAAAGAAACCTGTAAACACATAGTTCGCAGCTGCGCCACTTGCGCGCCCTTTGCGCCACTTGGACCCCTATAGCCACAAGGAGTCAATCCTCGTGGCCTCAAACCCAATGCTAGATGGCAAATGGATGTTACCCATATCTCTTCATTCGGGCGACTTAAATATCTGCATGTCATTATAGACACCTATTCAGGCATGTGCCATGCTGTCCCCCTGCCGGGAGAAACTGCCAAACATTGCATCAAGGCACTTCGCCAGGGAATTCTCTTTATGGGAATTCCACGGGACTTAAAAACAGACAATGGCCCCGCCTACTGCAGTGCCTCCTTCGCAGCCTTCCTGCGCCTCTATAACATCACCCACCACTTTGGAATCCCTTATAACCCACAAGGACAGGCTATGGTAGAATCTTTAAATCGCAGGCTAAAAATACAAATTGAAAAGGAAAGGGATAATCTCCCCCAGGCCTCACCAGGCGACCTTGTCACAGCTGCCCTAATACACCTCAACTTACTCACATTTGATAAAGAAGGACTATCTCCCCTGCATAAACACTGGGGACCTTCATACAGGCCTTCCCTGGTCCCTTCAGTTCACTGGCGTGACCCGGCCACCAATACATGGCAAGGGCCCGCCCCTCTCCTTGCCCAGGGGCAAGGCTTTGCTTGTGTCTTTCCAGAAAATGAATCCCAGCCAATCTGGATCCCCGGAAGAAACATCCGTCCGGCCACGGCGACCAAGCAGACGCCACCGACGCAGAATGCGAGCCCTGAAGAAGAAGTTGGAGAAAATGCACCTTGAACAGACCTCAGAAAAGAAAAATTCACAACCGTCACTGCCACCACCGACCACCAGACGCCTACGCCGGCGGGCGAGGTGCCTGGTATAGCAACTGACATAAGCAGCCCTTGAGAAAGACAGTACAGAAAACAGCCCTCGAGCTCAAAAAAGACAGCTCTTCAGCCTCTATAACGAGGCTCGAGAACGTTGTGGTAACCCTTCCCCTAGCTTAAAGCAAATTTTCCTAATAATGCTCACGCTTCTCTCCACAGCCCCTACAGCATCGGCCAGAGAGGTGTGGGCTGCTGTTCAGCACCCCCCCGGGATCCTTTTCATCACCCCGGACAGCCCCCTTTTCCCTTCGCTTCAAGTCAGCAATTGCTCCCTTCAGCTCCCTTGCAATGCTTTCTTTCAACCATCTCAAGCACCCCTAAACCTCTCTCTGCGCCACCCACCTAAAGAAGCTCTTGTTTTCGACCTCTCACAGCTGTTTAATCAGACTACGCATACCTGCAACTCTGAATACCCAAATTGTCTATTCATTCATAACCAAACTATCGTTGATGTTGTAGGATTCAATAATAAAAAAATCTCCGCCTATTGGCTAACAGGTGCTTGGTGGTTCCCCGGCATCACCCCTGACACCCCTCATCACGTCCCAAACGTCATTCCGCCGGACCCCCCCTGCACCCGAACCCCATGGAAGAAGGGGTCCGCAAGCTTTAATCGCTTTGCGTGGTCGCCCTGCCGCCCACCTATCTATCCCCTCCAGAACATATCTTATTCGATTTATGCTAATGGGTACGGTAATTTTGGTAACCATCTCTCTGCGTTAATTCGCCATTACCTGTGCGGAAAATACTCCTGCCTTTATCTTAACCCCCTTCTTAGCCTCCTTCCAATCTCCATCGGTTTAGCCTCCTGCCCCAAGCCCATCAAACAAAGATCCTTGCCCTTCGACAGAAGCTACACGACAGAAAACTTCACTGTCTCCGAGAGTATTACTGTCCAAGCCTTTGTCTTTGTTAACCCTCCCTTCTTCCTTTTGCTCTGTAACAGCACGTCCGACTTTGGAAATTGCATGCTTTCCAATTTTCTTAATACATCTTATCAATATGCCTTTATAGTCTTACAGCCTGGGCTAATGTGGATCCCGCTGAATACCTCCACCTGGGTTGCCCCGCAACTTCCTTACTCCATCAAGGCCGAGAATCTACCCTCAATCTCCCGACGCAAGAGGGACTTAGGCATCTCCGCCGCGATCGCCGCAGCCATTGTTGCTTCCGTGGCCGCCGCTGCCACAGCTGCCGTCGCCCTCACCCAGACATCTACCACCACTGACGTCATCAACAACCTCACCCAGACCGCTGCGGGAACCCTAAGAACTCAAGACAACATAAACCTTCTTATGCATTGCGCCGTCTTTAATCTACAGCAACAAATTGACTTACTAGCCCTAGATATTGAAGCCTTATATGAAGTAGCTTCCTCTACTTGTGATGGACGATACCCATTTTCCCGTCTCTGTGTTACCCCTGTTCTTGTTAATACCTCCCGACCCCGCCTAACCTTACGTGATTGGATATTCACTGCCTATAACGACTCCTTCTGGAACTATACTCACAATCTCCAAGCACAAATCTTAGCCATGGAAAACATAGTAGTCCCAAAAATATCTGCCTCTATCCTTACTGACCTCCTACACAAATTCACCTCCTTCTTCCGGCCCTCTAACCTTCTCTTCTATGGAATACTACTACTCATTCTAATAATTACCCTCTTCCTATTTAAATGCTTATGTACAAAAATTTCTCAACACAAGCAACAAACTAAACTTCTTGCTCTGGCAGCCCTTGAACTTCAAAACCCCTTCGCGGACGCAGGTCATCGCCAACAGGCACAGGTATGGTTAGCAAGTGTGGCCCACCCTGAGGACTGATCACCCTTTGGGAGCGTGGCTGGCACAATACTAGTTAATCCGCGTGAGCCCCTCGGGAGCCTTGCAGACCAGCCTTGCCATTGACCAAATTACGTCCCCTTCTCTCCTCTCTTAAATTAAACAAAAAGGAGGAATTGCTGCGTATATTTGTAACTGTTTCCTCTTATCTGCCTTAACATGCCCTGACATGTCCCAACATCTCTTAATCTTGCAGGCCCTGCCAATCTAGTCCTCTGCCTAGCAACTCCTGAGCATATATCACACTAACCTTTCACCCCTTCTTCATTGGACCAGGCACACTCCCCATCTCTCCGCCCATTATATACTTACAGTACTTCACTTTTGTTTAACACACCCCCTAACCAATCCACATCCTACATGACACCATACCAGCTGCCCATCAAAGTTTCTCCACCTCCGTTAACTCCCCCTCACCCACCCTATATATTCCATGTGTTTCCTCCTGTCGGGAGCCTAACCTGTAAGCCTTGCCAGCCAGCTAGGTCCCGTGAGCCACCTATGCAATAAACTACTGCTATTATTCTCTAGTCTCGGTTTATTGTGCTCGCGCGCCCTCCAGACCTTCGAGCCCCGTGGTTTCGACTGACGCCGCTCTCCGGCCGAACCACACCCGAGGACGAGACCCCAGTGCGGTTGGGCTAGGCAAACCCGGACACCGCAGAGAAGCTATCCTAACATCTGATAAATTAAACCTTAAATGTAAAACAATTAAAAGAGACAAAGAAGGACACTATATATTAATAAAAGGAATAATTCATCAAGAAGACAATTAAAGACAATTAACAATTGTAAATATTTATGCACCATGACAGAGTGCCCCAAAATACATGAGGCAAACACTGACAACACTGGAGAAGGAGACACCTCTACAATAATAGTTGGAGACCTCAATGCACCGCTTTTATCAATGGATAGAACATCTAGACAGGGGATCACTTAGGAAACAGAGATTCTGAATAATAAAACAAATTAACTAGACTTAACAGATATTTACAAAAACTTACATCCCACAACAGCAGGATATGCATTTTTCTCAAATACTCACGGATCATTCTCAAGGATAGACCATATGCTAGGTGACAAAGCAAGTCTCAATAAATTTTAAAAGACTGAAATTATACAGAACATTTTTCTTGGATCATAATGGAACAAAGTTGGAAATCAATAATAGGCAAAGGGCCAGAAAATTCACAAATATATGGGGCTAAAAAACACACTCTTAAACAACCAGTGGGTCAAGGAAGAAATCATAAGAAAAATCAATAAATTTCTCCAGGTGAATGAAAAAGAAAACACAACAAAACTTATGAGATGCAACAAAGGCAGTGCTGCAAGGGAAATCTATTACCCTAAATGCTTATATTAAGAAAGAAGAGCAAAAATCAAGGAATTAACTGGTCACCTGTAAGAAATAAAGAACAGAAAACTAACCCCAAAGCAAACAGAAGAAAGAAATAACAAAGATTAGAGCAGAAATAAATGAAATTGAAAATATGAAAGCAAACAAGAAAATCAACAAAATCCAAAAGCTGGCTCTTTGAGAAAATCAATAAAATCAGTGGAAGCTTAGCTAGGCTGACAAAAATTTTAAAAGAGTGGATGCAAATAGGGGACATAACCAATGACCCCACAGAAATAAAGGAGATAGTGAGAAGATACTACGAGCAACTATGGGTAATAAACTAGACAACATAGATCAAGTGAACAACTTCTTAGAAAAGCATGAACAACCAACATTAACACAAGAAGAAATAGATGACCTCAACACACCAATCTATTTCTTTGAGAAAAAATTAGATGAACTCAACAAATACAGAGATGGAATCACATCATCAAGAAGCTTCTAGAAAAGGAAAGTCCAGGACCAGATGGCTTCACCTGTGAATTTTACCAAGTATTCAAGACAGAATTAATACCAATCCTGCTCAAAGTCTTCAAAAAAACTGAAGAGGAGGGAAAGCTATCTAACTCATTCTACGAAGCCAACATCACCCTAAAACCTAAGCCAGGTGAAGGTAGTACCAGAAAGAAAACTAAAGATCAACCTCATTAATAAATGTAGATGTAAAAATCCTCAAAAAAAAAAAAAAAAAAAAAAAAAAAACTTGCAAATCAAATCCAGCAGCATATTAAAAGAATCATACACATGACAAAGTGGGATTTATTCTACTTAAGCAAGGCTGGATCAACAAAAGAAAATCAATTAATGTAATACACCGCATCAATAAATTAAAGCAGAAAATTCACATGATTATCTTGATCACTACTGAAATAGTATCTCACAAAATTCAACTATCTTTCTTGATGAAAACATTTCAAAGGACAGGAACAAAAGGTAATCTCTTCAACATGAAGAAGGCATGTATGAAAAACCTACAACTGACATCATCCTCAATGAGGAAAGACTGAACGCCTTCCCTCTAAGATCAGAATAAGACAAGGATGTCCACTATCATATTATTCAACATTGTGCTAGATGTTCGAGCCAGAGCAATTAGACAACATAAAGAAATAAAAGACATCCAAATTGGAAAGAAAGTAGTAAAACTCTATTTGCAGATGACATGATACTATACACTGAAAATCTTAAGAAATCCATAGCAAAGCTACCAGAGCTAAAAAATTGAGTACAGCAAAGTGGCAGTGTATAGGATAAACACCCAACAATCAGTAATGTTTCTGTACACTAGTAATGAGCAATCTGAGGAGGAAATCAAGAACAAAATTCCATTTAAAAGAACCAAAAGAATCAAATATTTAAGAATGTATTTGACTACGGACATAAAAGATCTATACATAGAAAACTACAAGAAAATGTTAAAAGGAATCATCAAAGGCCTAAATAAATGCAAAGGCATATCATGTTCATGGACTGGATAATGTCAATTCTACCCAAATTGATTTAAAAATTCAATGCAATACCTATTAAAATCACAACATCTTACTTTGCAGAAATAGAAAAAACAATAACCAAATTTACTTGGAAGGACAGGGTGCCCAGAATAGCTAAAAATATCTTGAGAACGAAAAATGAAGAGGTTTTGCACCATCTGACTTTAAAGCATATTACAAAGCTACAATGGTGAATACAGCATGGAACTGGCATAAAGAGAGCTATACTGGCCATTAATTGAATTAAGTGTTCAGAAATACACCCTCTCATCAACAGACAACTTAAGGCGGTCAAGCCAACCCAACTGGGCAGAGAAGCCTCTTCAATAAACGGTGTTTGGAGAACTGGATATCCATATAGAAAACAATGAAAGAGGATGCATATCTCACACCCTATAAAAAAATCAACTTAAAATGGATCAAAGACCTAAACATTAGAGCTAATACCATAAAACTTTTAGAAGAAAATATAGGGAAATATCTTACAAATTTTGTGTTAGGTGGTGGTTTCCTAGACCTTACACCCAAAGCATGGGTAATGAAAAAAGAAATGGATAAGTGGGATCCTCAAAATTAAACATTTTTTTTTCTAGAGGATAAATGCTTTAATAAATCATTTAAATTTGCATGATATTTTTATCACTACTGTTTTAGTAGAGAAATGGAAGCTATGCTTTCATTTTTAAAGACTGCTGAACAATCATCCATTAGTTCTTGAAGTTGAATAACAGGAAACTGTACTTGTCTTTCAAACCATTTGGCTATTGTCAGAAGCTGTTGGTCACAAAATGCACGTCCAATAAACTGTAGCCCTATTGGCAATCCTTGGCTTGAAAGAGCCACAGGGATGCTCACTGCTGGCAATCCTGCCATATTTGCAGACTGTGTAAAAATATCATCCTGGGCACTTCGGGTTCTGTTGTCTTCTTTGATGAACTCTAAGTATGATACCACCTCACTTAAGGTAGTAGGAGTTAGCAAGACATCCACTCCTGAGTTAAAAACATTCACAATATCGTTGGCAATGAGCCGCCTCACTTTCTGTGCTTTGATGAAATAATTCTCATAGTTCTCTTTTAATAAGAAAAAGTTTCCTGAGAGAATTCTTCCCCTCACCACATCATTGAACCCCTCTCGTCTGGTTGCTGCATACATGGCTTCAGTAGACACATTAACATCACACCTGTGACCATATTCTAGTCCATCAAATCTTGCCATATTTGATGCCACTTCCGATGTACATAATACATGGTAGCAGACAATTGAATAACTGGTGTGGGGCAAGGACACTTCAATTACTTTAGCACCCTCAGACTCAAAGAGGTCAGCAGCCTTACACCAAAGAGATCGTACTTCATTTGATAATTCTGGGACAAGATATTCCTTTGGAATTCCAATACATAGCTTGCTCACATCTGTCAAATTGGAAAGCATAAATGGTGTAACTGGGTCTTATATTGTAGTAGAATCTTTGGGGTCATGTCCAGCCAGTACACCCAACACAATTGCTGCATCATTCACACATCTCGTTAAGATTCCTGGCACATCCATTGAATTAACCAAGGGAATGAGACCATGACGGGATATTAGTCCATAACTTGGTTTTAAGCCAACAAGCCCACAATGGGCAGCTGGATTTCTGGTTGATCCTCCTGTATCTGATCCTAATGCCGCAAAGCATGTGAATGCTGATATGGCAGCTGCACTACCGCCCGAACTTCCTCCAGTTATTAACCAATGTGAATCTTCATGCTCCTCATGATGCTTCTGCTTTATCTTTTCTCTATATTGCCTGGAGTAACTCCAAGGGTTTTTAACTGGTCCAAATACACCATCTGTGCTTCCAGATCCCATAGCAAACTCATCTAAATTTGTTTTTCCCATAAGTAGAGCTCCCTGATCCAACAACTTCTGAACTACTGTAGCATTATAAGGTGGCACATAACCTTTCAGCATGTTTGATGCACATGTTGTCTCAATGCCAAATGTGCTAAAGTTGTCTTTTGCCGCAACAGGAATTCCATCTAAATCTCCAAGTGACTGACCTTTCTCATATCTTTTTTCTGATTCTTCAGCTTGCTTTAAGGCCCCCTCTTCTGATACAGTAATGTAAGCATTTAGAAATTTGGTCTTCTTGATAAGGGAGAGACATTTTTGACAGAGCTCTGTTGGGGTAATTTGGCCTTGTTTCAGTGCTGCAGAAACTTCTTGGAGGGTCCGGCCCAGCACGGTCTTTAGGCTCAGCCAGCCACTACAGGGACCAGGTGACTAGGAGAAAAAAAAAGGACAATGCTGCTACCACTACATGGGCGCAGCCATCTTTGATCATCACTCAAAATTAAACATTTTGTGCATCAAAGAAATCTGTTAGGAAAGTAAAATGACAGCCTGTGCAAAGGGAGACAACATGCAGAAACCACATACCAAATAAGGGTTTAATATCCCAAATATATAAAGAGATTCTATATCTCAACAACAAAAACACCAACAGCTCAATAAAAAATGGGAAAAAGACATGAATAGACTTTTCAGAAGAGGAAATACAAATGGCTAAAAGGCATACAAAAAGATGTGCAGCTTCACTGGGCTATTAGAGAAATGCAAATCAAAACCACAAGGAGATATCTCATATCCACTAGAATGGACATTATTGAAAAAAAATAGAAAACTACAATTGCTGGAGAGGATGTGGAGAAAAATGCACAAATGCACACTTATTCACTGTTTGTGGGAATGCAGAATGATGCAACCTCTTTGGAAAGCAGTTCAGCAGTTCCTCAGAAAGCTAAGTATAGAACTGCCATATGATCCAGCAATCCCATCACTAGGTATATAGTCAGAGAAACTGAAGGTAAGGACACAAACGGACATTTGCACACCAATGTTTACAGTAGCATTATTCACGATTGCCAAGGGATGGAAACAGCCCAAATGTCCATCAATGGATGAGTAGCTAAACCAATGGAATACTACAGAGCTGTAACACAGAATAAAGTTATGAAGCATGTAACAATGTGGATGATCCTTGAGGACATTGTGTTGAGTGAAATTAGCCAGAAGCAAAAGGATAAATACTGCATGGTCTCACTAATATGGACTAATATCAGTGTGCGAACTTTGAGCATTGAAGTTAAGAATACAGGTTACACCACTAGGTCTCTAGTGGTGGAGACAAAACTGAACAGAGTAGGCAAAGGAAATAATGAGCTCTATCAAGTTGTATATGAAAATAACCTTTGTGCTTGCTTCAGGGCTAACTGCTGAAACAGAAGATATGGGGCTGGGGGATGTACTAGGGGAGGAATAAACAGAAAGCATTAAAGAGGAAAGGAGGACACAATGAGCTCCTGGGACTAGAGCAAGAAAGACCAGAAACAGGCCTAGAGCATAAACTGGCCTCTCTGACTCCAGGGACCTCCTTAAATATCTCTGACAATGACTCACATTGGGCTGTTTTGAAAGTATTATGTCCTCCAGAAAAGCCATGTCTGTATCCTGATTCAATCTTGTGGGAGCGGGCATTTCTTTTAATCCCTGTTCAGCACCACAGGTTGGACACCCAGTTAGATTATCTTCATGTCGTTGTGATACACCCACTTGTGACCTTTGATTAGATTGAGATGTAACTCTACCCATCCCAGGTGGGTCTTGATTAGTTTACTGGAATACTTTAAAAGAGGAAACACTTTGGAGAGAGAGAGAGAAATGAGAGAGCAAGCCAGAACCTGGAGAGAGCCAGAGAGCCAAGCGGAGCCAAGAGACGAAAGCCAGTCCCAGAGAAGCAAAGTGAGGAACACCACAGGAACAGAAGCTGAAAGCAATGGAGCCCAGAAGTAAGGGACCAGTGTGCATTCCCAGCTGAAAGATGTGTTGCAGACATATAAGCCTTCCTTGAATTAACGCATCTTTCCCTGGATGCCTTAGTTTGGACATTTCCACAGACTTAGAACTGGAAACTTATAACTTATTAAGAAATTCCCCCTTTAAAAAGCCATTCCAGCTCTGGCACATCACATTCCAGCAGCTTTTGCAAACTGTAACACTCATCTTCTCAAAAAATTTAATAGTTGACTAGCAAGTCTATACCTGTCTGGCTTTCAAGGATGCTCTTTATCTAATCCCACTGTATACCTCATATTATCTACTTTCAACAGCAAAATTCAACCCCTTCTTCCTTCTATGTTACCTCTCCCTAATTCTGCTCACTCTTCAACACTAGCTTAGGGGCAGCTGCAAAGCCTGTCCTAACTACTAAGATCTCAGAGATGATGGTAAACTCCCAGCTCACATATCCACAAGACTTAAATGTCTAGCACCTAATTTATGACAAAATTATATGTTATCTTATACATTCTCTGTTCTAGGTGTACTGGTTTTGTTTCCATATCTAAACTCTCTCTAAAGTTGCAGTATATAGAAGAAAATTTTTAAAATTTTTGCACATTAGAAAATCTTGGCAACAAATTAAATGAACTGGGAAATGAGGATTCAATTTTATATCATTTCACATATCTCATCACTTTATTCTTTTACTATTATTCCTCCACATATTGGAATTCTGAAAGAAAAATAAATGCTATAGGTGAAGACTGAAAAGATGAGAACAATAAAGACATGATTCTGAACTTTTATTTCATTTATAGCTTTTATGTGAAAAAGGCACTCTGGTAAGTAGTTCATAGCCAATAATAGAAAGTAGAAAAAAAGAAAAACATTCAATTTATGGCTATGCTGAAGAATTTCTAAGCTAATAGTTTACTAAAATGAGTATTAAGACCCTAAAATACATTTTTCTTATTCTTCTAAAATGTATACTAGATTTTAAAAGACATTTTATTTTTGATCGCTATTCCACTAGCCAATACTACTAAAGAATCCTACAGTAGAACATAAAGCATTACCTTAGATAAAGAAGCCTTTTACTTCCCCGGAAAATGGAAGAGCAGGGAGTTACAGAACTAACTCTTACTCTAAAAACAGCTAGTAGACAGGCAGAATTTGTAAGAAACGACTGTTCTGGTGTTCTGGAGGTCATGGGAGCACTGTACAGCATACAGGGAAGAGTGGGATGAAGAGACTGAAAAACTGTAATAAAAAAATATGAGTAACTCACAGCTAATGCCTTTACCACACCCTCAAAGCAAGCTACCTCGGGTCCAGTCCCTGGCTGACTGCTGTGAACAGAGAGGGATATGGAAGCTTTCCTTCTCAAGAATGGAGTGGTGAGGGTAGGGAATGGCCAAGTCCTGACAATGGCTTTTGATCAGTGAATTTAGCTCTCTGGATCCCTGCTCTGAACTATGGTTTTAGCCTGACCTGGACAGGAAATGCCATAACCATTGTTTCAACCCTGCCCCCAACAGGGGCAAAGGCAGTGGAGGTTTAAAGACACACTTGCCACCAAGGGCTTGGGGAACAGTTTTCTGAAGAGCATTATCTACTGGGAAGACCAGGAAAGTGCAGTCTTTGGAGGCCAACAAAAAGACTTTCTGGTCATCTTTCCAGACCCTCTTCTTAGGGCCCTCTGGAATAGATCTGTGCACACATTATAAGTCTCTGGTACTGCTTTGGTTAGGAAATACTGACTTGAAAAAGCCCCCTCCAGGGTGAATCTCCTCCTGAATTTGCCCTCCAGGCAAAGGCAACTGAAGACAAGGAAAGGAAAAAAACAAATAAAAAACTGTAAAGGTGAAGATGGCAGCACAGGGAGGTGTGGAATTTAGTTAGTCCTCTAAAACAGCTAGTAAATAGTCAGGAAGCATCTGGAACAACTGTTTGAGGGACATCCGTGACTCATGTACTGATGATGAGTCTGATGTACACTGATGTACGCTGGTCTGGAACAGGGGAAGGGCTGAGATCCCAGTGCAGAACTGTAAAGTCTCCAAACTGCAAAGGCTGGCACTCCTCCCCCAGTAGCACAGCAGGCTGTGTTGGATACACTTCCCCATGGGAAAAGGAGGCAGTCTCTACTATGAATAAGGGAAGGTAGCTCAACCAAGCTCCAACTGCAGTTTTTTTTGTTCTTAAAAAATATCTTTGTTGGCACATCTTCACATACACAGTACATATAAGGTGTACAATCAATTGCTCACAGTATCATCACATAGTTGTGTATTTGTCACATGATCATTTTTTAGAACATCTGCATTAATCCAGAAAAAGAAATAAAAAGAAAAAAGAAAAAACTTATACATCCCATATTCCTTACCCCTTCCTCTCATTGACCACTAGTATTTCTACCCGAATTTTTTTAACCCCTTACCGCCCCCTATTATTCATCTATTTAATTTTCCTTATTTCTTTTTTACTTATCTGCCGATCTGGATAAAAGGAGTGTCAGACATAAGGCTTTAACAATCACACTGTCACATTGTAAAAGTTATAGCTTCATACAATTATCTTCAAGAATTAAGGCTACCAGAACACAACTCAACAGTTTTAAGTACTTCTCTCCAGCTACTCCAATACATCATAAACTAAAAAGGGATATCTATATAATGCATAAGAATAACCTCCAGGGTTACCTCTCAATTCTGCGTGTGAAATCTCTCCACCACTGAAACCTTATTTTGTCTCATTTTTCTCTTCCCCCTTCTGGTCAACAAGGCTTTCTCAATTCCATGATGCCAGGTCCTGGCTCATTCTGGGAGTTCAGTCCCACGTTGCCAGGGAAATTTACAACCCTGGGAGTCATGTCCCACACAGTGGGAAGGGCAGTGAGCTCATCTGCTGAGCTGGCTTAGAGAGAGAGGTCACATCTGAACAACAAAAGAGGTTCTCTGGGGCTGATTCTTAGGCATAGTTTTAAGTAGCCTTAGCCTATTCTTTGCAGGAATAAGTTTCATAAGAGCAAAACCCAAGATTGAAGGCTCAGTCTACTTATTTGTTATTGCCACTGCTTGAGAATATCAGAAATTCTCCAAAAAGGGAGGTTCAATATTTCCTCCTTTCTTCCCAGCCCCATAAAGGGACATTACAAATACTTTATTCACTGCCCAAATTACTCTGGGATATATGAGAGCATTACACTAACCTGGACAAACCAACAAGATCTCACACTCTATACAAGATTCCATGTACTTATAGTGTTCAGCTAAAACTGACCATACAAGTTAAATTAGGTAATGCGGTACCCAAAATATAAATTTTCCACCAAATAAACATCTCTCCCCTTGGTCTCCCACAGGAATTAAAGTTTTTAAATATGGACGATATCATCCTTTATACTATATCCTGATTTACCTTAGCCCTATCCAGATCAGCTTACTTCATATCTCTATAGTTGAGGTCTGATCCCTTCTTGAACTTTTTAAACAGTTCCAGTACAGGGTTATGCTGACTTTCATAGCTTCAGAGCTCTAACTCTGAGTCTAGTTGTCACATAAATAACGAGTTTCTGGGAATGACCAGGTTAGAGAGAAATAGCTTATTATCTCTAATTTAGAAACAGTAGTTACAACTCCTGAGTATATGTGAATGCTGCTGTAAGAGCTTACAATCTAGGACCCTTTACAATAGGACCCAACCTGATAAGCCGTGCTCTTGACTTCAGTTCACCAAGTTTTTATATTATAGTTAGTCCATGTGAGTGAGGCATGATAATATTTGTATTTTTGTTTCTGACAATTCATACAACATATAGTCCTTAAGTTTCATTCACTTAGCTGCATGCCTCACAACTTCATTCTTTCTTGTGGTCACTCAGTAGTCCATTTTCTTTTACATCAAAGCTCTCCCTTTCATTTTTATTCCTCAGCTGTTGTACCTTTAGGCCACATCCATCCATTGTCTATCACCATAAACACCACTGTGCAAACGTCCATTCATTTCCCTGCTCCCAGTTCTTCCAGATATATACTGAGCAACTGGGTTTCAAGATCATATGGCAACCACCCCTAGCCTCCTGTGAAACCACCATATTGCCTCCAAGGGGCTACACCTCTCAGTTTCTCTACAAACAGTGAACAGGTAAATCTTTTTTCTGCCTTTTCTCCAGCACTGGTTTCTCTCTGTTCAATTTTAAACAGTTTTATTCACACATCATACAATCCAACCTAAGTATAAAGACATGGCTTCACCACCATAATCTATATGAAGACCTTTCCTTTTTCCAGTTGCGGTTTTAATTATCAAATTTGGACTGCGGAACAAAAGATCTAAGCATAAATAAACCCAGAACAACCTGGAAAGGAATCCTGAGGTCTCTCCCAGTACAGAAGAGGTGGGTGTATCAGGGGTGGGGGAAAAATGGCAGCTTTTGGAGTCGGCTGAGTTCAGAAGTACTGGAAAAGGGCTGTGGCTCAAGAAAAGGGGCATACAGAGGCAGAACCAACTCTGGCTCTTGACTGGTAATCCTTGGGGGCTGAGGACTGGTTTTAAAATGGGATTTTTAAAAATAATTATTCTAAATAGTTCATCAGAGAAAGGCTCAGGCATTTTTAATTTTCAGCACTCAACCAGGGAAGAGCAGAGTTAAGATAGGTCTGGGAGACAAAGTAACTGGTCAGCATAAATCTTTCACGGTGTGACTGTGTGATTTTGAAAATCTTGTGACTGATACGCCCTTTATCCAGCATATGGACATTTGAGTAATAAAATAAAGACAAAAAATTAAAAATTGGGGGAAAAATGGTATGGGATGTTTTGGATGTTCTTTTTTATTTTTATTTTTTGGAGTAATCAAAATGTTCAAAAATTGTGGTGATGAATGAACAACTATATGATGATACTGTGAACCACTGATTATACACTGTGGATGAAATGTATGTGAATATAGTTCAACAAAATTGCATTAAAAAAACTACAGAGGCAAAACAAAACAAACAGAACAAATCAGGATCCCTGGAGAAGGAACAGAGGAAAGGAAGCTTTTTCCTGGTGGAAACTACACAAACAGAGCAATCTTAAAAACTGTACTGCACACCCAAAGAATCATACTGCACACCCAAAGAATCAGATGTAGAAGAGTTGAAAAAATCCCATCAATTAAACACAGACAATTCAAAAGGTCTAGAAGTTGAATCAAGCATCAAAGACGAGGCTCAACACAAACCAATCAATAGCAAACCCTCAACAAGAAAGAGAAACTGACCTTTCCAGTAAACTCATCAAGATAAACCAATGCCTAGACATCAGCAAAAAACTACAAACCATATTAAGAAGGAAGAAGACATGGTCCAATCAAGGCAACAAATTTATACTTTAAAGGAGACACAGGATTTGAGAGAGCTAATCAAAGATGTTCAAACAAATCTCTTAAATCAACAAGGAGATGAAGGAAAATATGGCCAAAGAGATAAAGGATATTAAGATGACACTGGGTGAGAATAAAGAAATATTTGAAAGCATGAAAAGAACCATAACAGAATTTATAAGGATGAAAGGCATAACAGAAGAGTTTCAAAATACACTAGAGACATACAAGAGCAAATCAGAACATGCAGAAGAAAGAATAGCAAACCAAAAGACAGAACATTCAATATTTTACAGATAGAGAAAAGAAAGGAAAAAATTAAGAAGGGCTATAGGGAATTACTTGACAGCATGAAACACACAAATGTATACATCATGGGGGTTCCAGAAGGAGAACTGAAGGGAAATGGGGCAGAATGAATATCTGAGAAGATAATGGTCGAAAATTTCCCAACTCTCATGAAAGACTTAATTATACATGTCCAAGAAGTGCAATGTATTCCAAACAGAATAAACCCTAACAGACTTACTCTGACACATACACTAATCAGAATGTCATATGTCAAAGAGAGACTCCTAAAAGCAGCAAGAGAAAAGCAAACTGTCACATACTGGGCAATGACAATAAATTAAGAGCAAATTTTTTATCAGAAACCATGGAGAATAGGAAGAAGTGGTATGATATATTTAAGGAATTGAAAGAGAAAAACTGCGAGACTAGATGTTCTTGATTTGGTAAAACTATCTTTCAAAAATGAAGGCGCATATTACTGCCCTCTCTACTACATGGGATATGACATCCAGGGGTGAAAGTCTCCCTGGCAACACAAGAGACATGAGGGATGAGCCTGGCTCTGCCACCATGGGATCAACCACACCATCCTGACCAATAGGGGGAAAAGAAGTGAAACAAATAAATAAAGTATCAGTGGCTGAGAAAGTTCAAACAGAGTCAAGAGGCTACTCTGGAGGTCACTTTTCTACAAATCAGTTAGACATGCTGACTATCATAGTTTGCCAAACCCTAACCAAAACCATTCCTGCCAATACTAAAGAACACCGAGGTTGTTATATAAGATTCTACAAAGGTGCCATGCACTAGGGTAACTTTCCAGAAACTTACAATTTCCAGGTAGGTCCCTGGACCAGATAAGTCCTGAAATGTAAAGGGGCCAGCCTCTCCAGAACATCAACTAGTTCCATCCCCCATCCCATATTATCAACAGCCCCTTTCAACATGAAAAAGTTAAAATGCGCATAGCCCAAATACCCCTAAAGAGTAGCAGAAAGATTAAAGGTGATGGTGACCTTATACAGAGAAGGTAGAGTTTAACAAATGAGTATGACTGCTGAATCATTATATTGATATTTCTTAGAGCAGCTAGAAGTAATAACCTAAAATTGTGGGAATGTAACCCATATCAAACTCTGAAATCTGTTCCACAATTAATTGTTGCGATGTGCTCTGAAATTCATTACTTTTATATATATATGCTATTTTTCACAAAAAAGGAAAAAAAGTCAATTGTGAGGATAAAAAAAAACATATACTGGATTACTGAACCATTCTCCTATTAAAGACATTTGAGTCATAAATAAATAAATAAGAGAGTTTAAAATACTCACAGATAAACAGAACTGAGAAAGTTTGTCAATAAGAAATCTGCACTTTAAGAAATACTAAAGGGAGTTCTGTAGGCTGAAAGGAAAAGACAGGAAAGACTATTTTGGAGGTGAGCGTATGAAGATTATCAGTAAGGGTAACTAAAAAAAGTAAAAAGAGAAACAAAAATAGATACGACGTATAAAAACCAAAAGATAAAATGGTTGACATTAGTACTGCCTTTATAGTAATATCATCGAATGTTAATCTATTAAACTCCCAAATGAAAAGATACAAATTAACAGAACAGAATAAAAAAGTATTATCCACCTATATGCTATCTACAAAAAACACCCAAGAGCAAAAATAGGTTGAAAGTGAAAGGTTGAAGAAAGATACTTCACACAAACAGCAACCAAAAGTGAGCTGTGCTAGCCTTTAATACCAGACAAAATAGACTTTAAATGCAAAACTGTTTTAAGAGACAAAGGTCACTAGATATTAATAAAGGGGGCAATCTACCAAGAAGTAACGATCAATAAACATTTATGCACCTAATCTAAGTGCCCCCAAAATACATGAGACAAACATGGGCAAAACTGAAGGGAGAAATAAATGTCTCTACAATAACAGTTGGAGTCTGCAATCCACCACTCTCATCAAAAGATAGAACATCTAGACAGAGGATCAATAAGAAAGATAACAATAACAAAGAACTTGAATAATGTGATAAATTTGTACAGAACTGACATATTAACGATATTTAATCTTCCAATACATGTACAAGAAATGTCCTTCAATTTATTTAAGGTTTTCAATTTGGTGGTTCCTCAGGAAACTAAGTATGGAATTGCCATAGGATCCAACAATCCCACTACAAGCTTTCTACCCAGAAGGTCTGAAAGCAAGGATGTAAACAGATATTTGCACACTGATGTGCATAGTGGCATTATTCACAATTGCCAAAAGATGGAATTAACTCAACTATCATGAATGGACAAATAAAATGTGGTATACACAGACAATGGAATATTACTTAGCCTAAAAAGGATTAGGGTGATGGTAGCACATTATTTCAAGTGTAATTAACGGAACTGAATTATGTATGTGAATGTGGCTGAAAGGAGAAGTTGAAAGTCGTATATGTACCTAGAAGGAAAGTTAGAGGATAAAACATGGGACTGTGTAACCCATGAACCCTGTGGTGTACAATGACTGTGGTTAATAGTACAAATATGAGAATGTCCTCTAACGAACTAGACAAATGTACACCACTATTACAAGGTGTTAATAACGGTAATATACGGGAAAAAATACCCCTAAGGCAAACTATAGCCTATAGTTAACAGTAATATTTTAATATTCTTTCATCAACTATAACAAAGGTATTGCAACTAATGTCAATAGTGTTAACAACAGGGGGGTATAAGGGTTAGGCGTTTTTCTTTTTGGAGTACTGAAAATATTCTAAATTTGACTGTGGTGATGAATACCCAATTCTGTGATTATACTGAGAGCCATAGATTGCATACTTTGGGTGGATGCTTTGATGTGTGAATATATCTCAATAAAACTGTGTAATTAAAAAAAAAAAATCTTCTACAAGCTACTCAATACTGCTATTGTGCTTTCTGTTAAATATACCCCAGAATTCCAAAAGCATCAGCCATCAATCTTTTAGAAAGCATTAAGGAGTACAGACTCTATTTAATGGTAAGATGATGTTAACCCATAAGTCCTCTTACTAGCTTCAAGAAACCTAATAAATTATTGTCCTGAGAAAGGACAGGAACTAAGAAAGAAATGGTGTTTTTATAAATAAAGAAATTAATTAGTACCCTGTTCTTTTTCACAAGCCAAAAAGAATGTAATGAGAATGCATTTTCTGTGACAAAGACTTCATTTTCTTTCTAATAATTTCAAGTTTTACAGAGTAAAAAGCTTATCAACATGGAAAACAACAAATGCTGGCAGGGTTGAGAACAAACTATATATAGATTGTCTTATGTCCTATTAAAGAATAAAAAGACATCTAGTAAAAGAATAACAGCCTGCTTTGAACCATATACTATTTTCAAAAGAAGGCATACTAACATAAGTTTTACTATAATTTCTTCTATAAGCTTTGAGGAGACAACAACTATGTCTAGGGTTTTAATAACCATGAAGTTAAACTGTTACTCAGTTTAGAATGCAAGGTCATGGTTCTAAACATGTCTATTCAATAGGCAGTCAGTTTTTCATGAAATAATTTGCCTATATCCAGCAAATGTTTTCCTATAACTTTATTATGACTAAATTCTGGCAATAAGCCACAAGCAAAAATGGGGATAAAATTACCACTTTATAGTTTATTACTATATTGAACAATGCATAGTTCAACGGCTTAAATGCAAAACTGGAAAGCGTGAGCTCGTAGTCCTCACTGACAACAGTAGAAAATCACATGTTCCTTCTTACATTGTTCATGCTTTCTTTAGTCACCCCCTTATAAATACTAGCAAGCTGCAAGATGAGATGTTCACTGAGTAGTAAACACTCCATTTGTTTTTGAGAGCTGAATCAACAGAGGCATTTTGAAATCTTGATTAAGTGTAACATTTATACCGTACATTTTGTCTGAGGAATTCAAAGCACTTTAAAAAACACAGCACTCCCTGTAAGAGTAATTGCTGTAATTTACTGTACAAAAAGTCACCTTGGAATGGGTTATGTTCAAGGGTAACTGCTAGAGTGAGGGTAAGGGCAATATTTTCTCACCTTTGTATAGCAAGCCCCATGTAGTGATTGATATGGTAGAGTTAGCAAGGGCTTGGAGGTCAGCCAAATCTTCCACTCAATTTGGGAATTCCTTTTACTTGTTACATCTACCTAGACACTTGGGGATAAGAAGAGTCACAGTCTACATATCTCAGACCCTTTGGACTTTGGATCTTAAGTTAAGTATCTCTGGGATTTAACTTGAAGTATTTAAGTCAGTAAATCCACCCAGTGGAATTCTCTTATATTCAATGCATATTATTATTTGTGTTTTTATATCTTTTTAAAATGTAAAATAATTATGTATGATGGACTGAAAGTATACTATGCAACTACCACTTCCTTTTAAATACAGCCACTAATTAATAGTCCATACATGACTCTCTATGGTTCCAATAGATTCTTATACATTATGTCTTACAATGACTACCCATTCAAGGCAAGACAAAACAAAAAACAACCCAAGGCTGTGTGTGATATTCTCATTTCCCCATTACCACTCTTCTGGCAACTCTTTTCCAAAGGTCTTACTCATAATACATGGATTACTTGCATGTTACCAAACGCCTACTCATTCTGGGACTCCTTTTATGATAACATTTTATTGCAATTTGTATGAGTTAAGTATAATCATACCACTGAGATTCAGGTGGTTAACCAGTGACACTTTTCAAGACTATGGGTGGAATCCTCCTGAGAGTTAATATTCATGATGCCATCATAAAAGTTAATTATTTTATAATTTTGATAGGTGGTCAGGCTATCATTTATTAATGTGCTTGGTGACTTTTTGTAAATCCTAGCTGACCCTAAATCAGATTAGGTAAAATATACTAACCAGCCAATTAAACCTCTGCTGCTGGCTCTGAACATGACCTTTCTTAACACCATAGTTTCTTTAAGTCTACTCAACAAGTAAACAAGTATCAAGAGTGGTATTCTTTCATTTAATACTCATTTGCTGGGTGCTTGCTCTCTGGAAGGCTCTAGTTACAAAAGGAAAAGATATTAAAAGAGAGAGAGAGAGGGAGAAGGACCACAAATCTTCAAAATGCTTACAGGGTAGCAAAAAATATTAGCCCTATAACACAATTAATTATAACCCACAGGACAACTGGAATGTGTACCATAAAACAAATAAAGATAGGAATTGGGCATTGTGTTAC
Organism: Tamandua tetradactyla; assembly: GCF_023851605.1. NCBI lineage: Eukaryota > Metazoa > Chordata > Mammalia > Pilosa > Myrmecophagidae > Tamandua > Tamandua tetradactyla. The sequence goes on from NC_135335.1 coordinate 80,992,814, forward strand.
AGGGTTACAGGAGCATTCCAGAGGTAGTGTATAATGACTAGTAACATACAGGAGAAGGGAGAAGGTGAGCTTGAACAATGGTAAATACTTCAGTCTTAACAGTGTGTAGACAGCCACAGGAAAAAGAAAGATGAGACTATATAAAGTAGCCCTCAGTCAGGTCATGAGCTAGGATTGCCAGCTCAGGAGGATCATTCTTTATTCAGCAAGTAATGAGACATCACAGAAAGTTTTCAAGCAGGTTAGCTAAGAACTAGAGTCAAGGCACCAGAAATGGTGAGATGATTGACTGCAGTAGCACTCCGAAGTGAAAATCTGAAAACCTGGAACTGGTAACTAACTGTACTATAGGACTGGGGGGTGAGGTGGGGAGGGAGTAGTATTTAAGGGGACTAGAGGAGGAAAAATTCAATGAAGAGCTACTTTTCTTTGCCCTCTCTCCTATCTCCCTTGCTCATCCACCTTCCTATTTTTATCCATGCCAGAAACAGACTCCTCAAACAACCAACTAGGAGCCCCCACACCCTCTCCAACTCTCTCTTTTCTCAAGTTTCAAAGTTCTGAGCAAACTTGTTTGGGAAGGAGCTATAACTATACTGACACTCATAATTTTACAGTGTTTGTTTCAAAGTTACAGAAACATTTCCAAGGAATAGGGACTACTGCATCCCATTTCATGAAAGCAAACTAAGAAATAAAAGGAAGCAGGCACAAATTGTTTCTAGTGAAGTCAATTACTGAAGTGCATGATATAAACTGACCTATAATCCTTAAACAACCACCAAATCTATCCTTAGTTTTATAGCAGTTCCTTGTCCTTCACTGAAACACTTATCAGAATCTCCCTTATATGAAATTACCAGACTCCCTTATATGAAGTTATTTATGTTTATAACACTTTCACCCCCTCCCAGTAGTGACACCTCCTGGTGAGTAGCAACTTTGTCTTACTTGCCTTTGGATCACTTAAATACCTACAAAATGCCTCAAACTAGAAAGGCACTGGATAAATGCCTGCTGAATTTAACTTGCATGAAGCTTCTTAAGTACAGCCTTCAGCACTGTGCACAGTTATGGACTGCTAGATAACAGCAAATAGCAGCAAACCCTGGAGGACAAGGCTAAGAGGCTCTTTCTGAACAGAGCCTCGAGTCAAACTCTACATCAGCAAAAGATCATATACAAGGCAAGAGGCTCTCAACACAAGCAGCAAAGGCCAGGTAACAAGAAACCAGGAAAAATGATTAGTTTATTCTCTGTCAAAAATACCATTTTCAAAACAGTCAATTCAGAAGTAGTTTCTGAGATATCATTCCTTCTGCCAAGGTAAGAAAGCCACCCCTTAGTAATACAAGAAAAGAAAACATAAATCATGAGGTTTCAACAATGCTATCAAAAGACAAAATCTGTATACAAACAATTGTGGTTAGGGTAAATAAGACAAGGATAAATTAACCTCATGTTGTTACCATTGAAAACTGACATACTTAGCCTTGTTAAAGGTGCTGAGGTATACTCAGGGTTCCACTTATTAAAATACAGAACAGTCATCTGGAGACTCTACAAAATAAGCAGGGTAAAATTCATGATGGTGTGATTAAGGGCTCTTTTAATTAGTTCTTTTCTGATCTCTAATGCTCACAGATCACTATAGTGAGCCTTATGATCATCCTCAAAACTGAATTTTAAAGTTTCATCCTGCCTTCCTTTTTACATCTTGATTAAAGGGGAAAGACAGTTTGGTGTATAGTGACCTCAGAAGAGGGCAACTTAAAGCAAGCCAATTTAAAAAGGAAAGCAATACATGAAGAAAATGGTGGGAAAAGGATGCTGTGCCAGCCATTGCAATCCTCTTACATGCAGTAGCCAGTTAACAAATGAAACCACTGTCTCAACTCTTTGTCCTTTAAACTTTTTACTCTATCCATCTTTCATCTTTTAATCCATCCAACATTGGATCCCCAGAGTGATGAGCACCCTATTCAACTTTTCACTTCCCCATTTGAAAAAGAGGGCTGCCAAAAGCAATCTCCTATACTTCACACACAAAGATAGCCATCCTGAGAGCAACAAGGGAAGCTCATTAGCCATTAGGCATTTGCTTCCACTCAATTTTCCAAAATGTAAATGGGTTTACATAGACCCAATCAATTCCTTCTCAGATTCCTCAGGGGCTCAAAGGCACACACAAGTGAGACTATTACAATTTGAAAATATCTTTTAAAATTAAGAAATAAAGAAAGCAAATGTATAAAACTTCCCAATACATCACATAACGCAGGGTTACCCTAATAATGAAACCAGACAAAGACATCATAATGAAAGAAAACTACAGGCCAAATCTCACTTGTGAATATATACAAAAAATTCTCAACCACAGCTGAGGCCAGCAACATATATATAGAAGGATCACATACACCACAACCAAGTGGGGTTTATGCCAGGAACACAACGTTAGTTTAACATATGAATATAAATGTAATGTACAATACTAACAGAATAAAGGACAAAAACCACATGAATCTTCAAAAGATGCAGAAAACTGATTTGATAAATCTTAAAAGCCAAGCTCTTAAGCTTGATGATAAAGGGCATCTATGAAAGTCTCTTATCTACCATCATATTTAATGGTGAAAGGCTGGATGCTTTTCCCCAAAGATAAGGAACAAGACAAGGATGTCCAAAGTTGTCCCTTCTATTCAACACTTTTTTGGACTGCCAGGGCAATTAGGCAAGAAAATGAAATAAAAGTATCCAGATTGGAAAGGAAGAAGTAAAACTACCTCTCTTTGCAGATGACATGATCATGTATATAGAAAATCTTAAGAAAAGTCATACGGAAATGCAAGGACCTAGAATAGATAAAACAATCTTGAAAAAGAACAAAATTGGAGAATTTATACTTTTCAATTCAAAACTTACTACAAAGCTATAGTAATTAAGACAGCAGAGCTAGTATAAGGACAGACACACAGATCAATGCAATAGAATTTAGAGTTCAGAAATAAACCCATATATCTATGGCCAATTGGTTTCCGACAAGGATGTTAAGACAATTCAATGGGGAAAGAACGGCCTTTTCAACAAATGGTGCTGGAACAACTGGATGGCACATGTAAAGAATGGAGTTGGACACCTACATCACCCCATAGACAAAAATGAACTCAAAATGGATTTAAAACCTAAATGTAAATGCTAAAACTAAAAAATTCTCAGAAGAAACACAGGTGCAAATTTCCATGACTTCATAGGTAATAGTTCCTTAGCTATGACCCCAAAAGCACAAGCAACAAAAGAAAAAATAGATAAATGGGACTTCTGCAAAATCAAAAACTTTCATGCTCCAAAGGACATTAAAAAAGTAAAAAGAAAACTGTCCTGGTTTGACACTGTCATGTACCCCAGAAAAGCCTTGCCCTTTAATCCTCATTCAATATTGCTAGGTGGAATCTTTTTTATTGTTTCCATGGAGCTGTGACCCACCCAATTGTGGGTGGTAACTTCTGATTAGATGGTTACCATGGAGATGTATCCCCAATCATTCAAGGTGGGGTTGCTTACTGGAGCTCTTTAAGGGGGAACCATTTTTGGAAAAAAAGCTTTCCAAAGCCAAAGACCTTCAGAGATGAAGAAGGAAAATGCCCTTGTTAAAGCCTTAGGAAATGAGAAGAAAGCTAGCAAACATTGCCATGAGCCCTAGTATTCTGGACCCATTAGCCTTTCTTGAATCAAGACAACTTCCCTGGATGACTTAGTTTGGGCATTTCCATGGCCTTAAAACTGTTAACTTACAACTTAATAAATCCCCCTTTTTAAAAGCCATTCTGTTTCTGGTATATTGCATTCCAGCAGCTTGAGCAAACTAAAAAAAACAACCCACAGAATGGGGAAATTTTTTTGCAAATCACATATCTGATAAGAGAATTATTTGTACGGAAACTATACAAAGAATTATTACAATTCAATAAAAACCAAATAACCCAATTGTGCTGGTTTGAAAGGATGTATGAACCCTAGAAAAGCCATGTTTAATCAAAATCCCATTTCATAAAGGTAGAATAAAATTCAATACTATATGTTTGAAACTGTAATCAGATCATCTCCCTGGAGGTGTGATTTAATCAAGAGTGGTTGCTAAACTAGATTAGGTGATGACATGTCTCCACCCATTTTGGTGGGTCTTAATAAGTTTCTGGAGCCCTATAAAAGAGGAAATATTTTAGAAAATGAAAGAGATTCAGAAAGCGCAGAGTAGAACGACATAGCCACGAGAAGCAGAGTTCACCAGCCAGCAAACTTTGGAGATGGAGAAGGAAAACGCCTCCTAGGGAGCTTCATGAAACAGAAAGTCAGGAGAAGTTAGCAGATGATGCCGTGTTCACCATGTACCCTTCCAGATGAGAGAGGAACCCTGACTGTGTTCACCATGTGCCTTTCCAGATGAGAGAGAAACTCTGTGTTCACCATGTGCCTTACACTTAAGAAAGAAACCCTGAACTTCATTGGCCTTCTTGAACCAAGGTATCTTTCCCTGGATGAGTTAGATTGGACATTTCTATAGACTTGCTTTAACTGGGACATTTTCTCAGCCTTGGAACTGTAAACTAGCATCTGATTAAATTCGCCTTTTTTAAAAGCCATTCTGTTTCTGGTATATTGGCAGCTAGCAAACTAGAACACCAATTAAAAATGGGTACAGGATCTGAACAGACATTTCTTCAAAGAAGATATGCAAATGGCCCATAAGCACAAGAAAAATGTTTGAAGTCAACAGCCATCAGTGATATGCAAATCAAAACCACAATAAGATAACACTACAATAGCTATAATAAAGACAATAACAAGTGTTAGCAAGAATGTGGAGAAACAGAAATACTGACACACTGCTGGTGAGAATGTAAAATGGTACATCTGTCTTGGAAAATAGTCACACAGTTCCTTAAAAAGTTAAGCATAAAGTTACCATATGACCCTGCAATTCTAATCCTAGCTATATGCACAACAGAAATCAAAACATGTTCATACAAAAACTTGTACACAGATATTCATAGCAGCATTATTCATAATAGCCCTAAAGTGGAAACAACAAAAATGCCCATCAGCTGATAAATGCATAAATAAAATGTTGCATACCCAGATGATGGAATATTATTCAGCAATAAAAAGAAATGAAATACTGAGACATGCTACATCAACATATTCAATGAAAGAACGCACTCACAAAGAGCCACACAGTGTATGACACCGTTTAAATGAAATGTCCCAAACAGGCAGGTTGGAGAGAAGGAGAAATGATTGCTAATGAGTATGGGGTTTCTTTTGGGGTGAAGAAAATGTTCTGAAACTGATTGTGGTGATGGCTGTACAACTTTAAGAGTATACTAAAAACAACGAATTGCAAAGTTTAAATGACTGAATTGTACGGAATATGAATTCTTTCTCAATAAAGCTGTTATAAAAATAAATCCACCTTGCCTATGACAAACTCTGGGATCTGTACTGTAACTTATTGTTGAAGAGTGCTTTGAAAACTATTGCTTTTTTTTTTTTTAGTTTGCTTTGTATATATATTACACAATTAAAAAGTTAAAAAATAAATAAATAAAAATCTACCTTGAAGGAGTCGGATCGTCTTGGCCAAGACGTGACATAATATTTATTAAGGTATTAATTCCTATTAAAAACAAAAAGAAAATGTAAATATACAAGTAAATACTGTTAAAAACAATCTAGGGCCATCATATCACATGGAAAAAGAAAACTTTACCATTCCAATTTGACTTTAAAAGGTTCAATATCTGCATGGCTAAAAATTCAATAAATTTAATAGAAGTTTCTCTTTAATAGGAGAAAGAAAATGTCCTAAAACACTAATTCACCCTTACAATAATGCTCTGCTCAAAGTGAATATTATTCTTATGAGTGAAGAGGCACTGGGAAAATGAGAGGATGAAATATGCACCCAGGGAATCATCTCAGTGGGAATAAAATTTACAATGCTAGCGAACATAGGCTAAAACACGAGATTAAAATCTTAAAGTCATCCAAACATACCCTTTTTCCTCATATGCATATGATGAACTTTTCTGTCTCCATATTTGGGCTGCCGAATCCCACAGTTAGACAAAGAATTTCTCGCATGATCAGGATTCATTCCAAAATTTAAGTGATGACTTGGGTGAGTCATGGCCAGCTAAAATTTCAACAAAATACGCTCAGTCTTAAAACTCAGCAGTGAAGCACCATTCTTTCACTATGTTAAATGAAACAGGAAAGAGATCTGTCTATCTAGTCAAATTTTAAGCCCTACTCTTTCCATCTTATCTCCACCAGTGTTCATTTCCAGAGCCTGGCTCAAGCCCTCTTCTGAAAGCAAACCTAAAAATCCATGTTTTCTTATAGGAAAATTAAAATACTGCAAAAAAATAGCCATAAAGAAGGGAATTTTAAAGAGGGCACAGAGGTTTGGAAGGCAAGTTTTGGCTTGTACCTATTTCTTTAGGGACAGCCTCAAAAAAAACAAGAGAAAGGGCTTGCAAGTGGTAGAGCCAACAGGGGTAGAGTAATGGAAAGAGTCGTTTGTAAAAGTCCTTGTCACCCCCCAGAGTAGAAAACTTAATGAATCATTTGTAACTTGCAAGATGAATGAGTCCTAGCTTACTACTATGTGAGTTTACAAGAGAGTAATTCTTACCTGTAACAGACAACGATCTTGGAAAGTGTATCCTATTAACTTGTCCAGATGCATTAGGCATTGGTGGTAGCGTATATGATGGGTCAAAACAGGGAGCATCATTGCATGCTAGGAAAGAAAATACTTCAGTATGTTCAAATACACAAAAACACTTCATTTTATAATCTACAGGAACTATTTTCACATCCCAAATTCCATCACACAAAGTTCTGAAACAGTTTAATGGCTGCACAGCACCCTGGGGAACCCTCTATGAGGGTCAGTGTACCTCGTTGTTAAGAGGATAGTCTCTGGAGCCAAGTGCCTGGGTCCAAATCCTGCTCTACAACTTATAAATACCTGTGTGACTTGGGGAAAGTTCTTTAACCTCTCGGCTCAGTTTCAAAACCTTAAAATGAGGACAATGAGAATAGCTACTTTCAAGGACAGTTTAAAGGATTAATTGAGCAAATACAAAAAAAAATAGCTTAGGACAGTCCTGTTAGCTGTGTTGAAGTAAGTATATCCCTCATTACATCAGTATTCAGAAGGGTAGCATCAAGTAAGTCACATGAATTTTTGTGCCTCTTTCTCTATCTTCAATTATAAGGAAATAGATTAGGATTTGTTAATTCTGAACATTTTTTACATTAAAACACTATTGGGGGGCGGGCCGCGGTGGCTCAGCGGGCAAGAATGCTTGCCTGCCATGCCGGAGGACCCCGGTTCGATTCCCGGCCCCAGCCCATGTAAAAAACAAACAAACAAACAAAATATAATAAAACAAGAAAATGTTTAAAGATGTTTCCCTTTCTTCCTCCCTTCCTTCCTTCCATCCTTCCTTCCTTCTCTGTCTTTCCTTCCCTTCCTCCCTCTCTCAAAAAAAAAAAAACACTATTGGGAATCTAAAGAAAATTACTCTTTCCCTAGAAAAAAATGCCCATGTGCACAAACATGGAAAAGTTGCATGAAAATTTTACTAGGTTCCAGACCCCTAAAACCCATCACTATCCTTCAGATGAGAACTTCTTGACCAGATGATCTTCAAAGGCCATTCTGATGAACTTTTACAAAACCACCAATAGAATTAAGGCACCTAAGGATACAGGACATACATTTTTGTTTCAATCACTTTTCATTTAGCTATAGATTCCTTATTGGGAGATGATTTCATAAAAGACATCTTTTCTTTTCTTTAACAATGTTTCCCTAGAACTCGAGAGAATGAAGGAGTCATTCTTATTCATCAAACCTGTAGGACGGGCACAGCCCACAGAATGACTGACAAATGATTTACGGAATTTCAGTACTGTGAAGTATTTTAAGCTGGCATTGTTTAAAAATACATGAAAACGGATTTACTTGAAGCTACAGAAATCTGTATGATTACCTTATGAAGAAAGATCAGTTCTATCAAATCAGCTCTCTAACTAACAGAAAGCATTTTCTTTCCAACTCAATTCAAAAAATACATATTACAAGGCCATACAATAATTGTTGTGGGACTGATAAAAAAGATGAAAACAATCTTTTTGCAGTCAATGCTTCTCAGAGATTTGGCATTCTGATTTGAACTACTTTGTCCACTTTGCTTTTTTTTAAGTGCAGTATTCAAAAACACCAACAATTCCGAAACAGAGATTACAGCTAAAATGTAATATAGTTTTCCAGCCATTCAAACTGCAGGGAGCTCAAGGTGGATGGGTCATGAAGACTGTTCTAAAGTATGAACTCAATCTGTTGTTCTTTTTTTTTTTGGTGCGTGGGCCAGGAATCAAATCCAGGTCTCCTGCATGGCAGATGAGTTATTCTACCACTGAACCACATGTGCTGTTGCCCTCTCTTTTAACTAACTCCTGTGAGAAGTGAATCATTATGTGCTAGGAAAATAACACCCTCTTCAGAGGTCTCTTATTATTAGAAAACTACTAACTTCAAGCCCAAATCAGTCACTTGGAAATTTACTCCTGTGATCCTAGTTCTATTCCTGGAGAAAAACAAGATAATGTTTAATGGCATGATGTCTACATCCTTGCTTGGCTATTCCAAGCCTCATTTACTTTAATCTTTATTTGTATGAAATGCCTCAGTCCCTTTTCCTCTTCCTCTAAACTTGTTCCAAACAGGGGTAGTTTCTCTTTCCAAAATAAGCATTTGGGGCAGTACAATGGTGACTCAGTGGCAGAATTCTTGCCTGCCATGCCAGAGTCCCGGGTTCAATTCCCAGAGCCTGCCCACGAAAATATATATATTTCTTGTGAATAGCATGGGAAGATAGGTATAACCCATGTTCATCTTAAATCCCAGTAAATCAAGTCTCAGTAATATCTACAAGACATAACTCATTATAATTTCTGCCTCAGTTTTTTTTCAATTATCTATCTTTTCAATACTGAAATAAGGTAATCATTGAGCATCTTTCTCATTTTTATACTCTTTTCTTCCACCTAGTTCATGTTTAGCTATTGCTTTCATAAAAAACACTCCTGGGGGAAGGGACAAGATGGAGGCTTAGCAATGTGCGCGTTTTAGTTCGTCCTCCAGAACACCTACTAAATAACCAGAAACAGTACAGAACAGCTCCCGGAGCCACGATAGTGACCAGACACACAGTGTACCCCAGTCTGGACCAGTTGGACCGGCTGCAAGTCTCCGGAACCGTGAGTTCCCCAAGCCGCGGTGCCTGGTGCCCCTCCCCCACAGGCGGCTTCCCAGAGGGAAAGGAAAGAGACTCTAACAGTAGCAGGGACTGAGTCCAACCAAACACCAATCGTGCAATTAATAAACAAATTCTGACTACTAAAAATAGGCCCCCAGCTCAGGCGAAACTGGTCAAGGCGGAGGTCGCTTATTGGGCTAACTGAAAAAGAGGAAAGGGGACAAAACAGGTTTTTGTGGCTATTTCTACGGAGGCTTGGCTGCCTGGATTCAGCAGTGGGACTACTTGAGCTGCAACTGCACCAGGAATAGGCAGAAACAGACTGCTTTCAAGGCTATCTTCCACCTGTGCCTTCCCCAGGGGAGGGGAGAAGCCCAACTCAGGTGGAATCCCTTTCTCAAGGAATTCAGACCCCAGGGCGTGGCAATTTGAAGCCATTAAAACCAGTCTACAACCTCTCCTCTGTCTCCACCACACCCCCAGCAGGAAGAGTCTGCCAAAGTTAAAGGAGCCACAACATATTTTGCTGGTGGGACCCGCAGACAGACAAGCACCACATACTGGACAGGATAAGAAAAACAGCCCAGAGACTTCACAGGAAAGTCTTTCAACCTGCTGGGTCTCACCCTCAGGGAAAACTAACACAGGTGACTCCTTCCCCCTGACAGGAGGCCAGTTTAGTCCGGGAAAACCCGGATGGAGTCTGTAATATCTATGTAGACCCTCCTAAGGGTGGGGAGGGAAAAGGCACCTACAAGCAGGACAAGAAACAAGAAAACAAGAATTGAAAAATTACCCTCTATTAAACAAAACATAAGCTAGAGGCCCAGAAAAAGCTGAACTGAAGGTCAAAGAATAGATAGACAACAAACTCATCTAGCAAGAAAACCCTAGGTAAGACAAGTGAAAGCAATCTCCAGAATAAACTAATTAAGATAATTAAATGTCTAGATGCCAGCAAAAAATAACAAATCACACCAGGAAAATTGAAGATATGGCCCAGTCAAAGGAACAAACCAATAGTTCAAATGAGATACAGGAGATGAAACAATTAATTCAGAATATACGAACAGAAATGGAAACCCTCATCAAAAACCAACTTAGTGAATTGAGGGAGGATATGAAGAAGGCAAGGAATGAACAAAAACAAGAAATGGAAAGTCTGAAAAAACAAATCACAGAACTTATGGGAATGAAAGATACAGTAGAAGAGATGAAAAAAACAAAGGAAACCTACAATGGTAGATTTCAAGAGACAGAGGTTAGGATTAGTGAACTGGAGGATGGAACATCTGAAATCCAAAAAGAAACAGAAACTATAGGGAAAAGAATGGAAAAATATGAGCAGGGACTCAGGGAATTGAATGATAATATGAAGTGCACAAATATATGTGTTGTGGGTGTCCCAGAAGGAGAAGAGAAGGGAAAAGGAGGAGAAAAACTAATGGAAGAAATTATCACTGAAAATTTCCCAACTCCTTTGAAATACCTAAAATTACAGATCCAAGGAGTGCAGCGCACCCCAAAGAGAACAGATCCAAATAGACGTTCTCCAAGACACTTACTAGTCAGAATGTCAGAGGTCAAAGAGAAAGAGAGGATCTTGAAAGCAGCAAGAGAAAAACAATCCATCACATACAAGGGAAACCCAATAAGACTCTGTGTAGATTTCTCAGCAGAAACCATGGAAGCTAGAAGACAGTGGGGTGATATATTTAAATTACTAAAAGAGAAAAACAGCCAACCAAGAATTCTATATCCAGCAAAATTTTCCTTCAAAAATGAGGGAGAAATTAAAACATTTTCAGACAAAAAGTCACAAAGAGAATTTGTGACCAAGACACCAGCTCTGCAAGAAATACTAAAGGGAGCACTAGAGACAGATACAAAAAGACAGAAGAGAGAGGTGTGGAAAAGAGTGTAGAAAGAAGGAAAATTAGATATGACATATAAAATATAAAAGGCAAAATGGTAGAGGAAAGTACTACCCAAACAGTAATAACACTAAATGTTAAATGGATTGAACTCCCCAATCAAAAGACATAGATTGGCAGAATGGATTAAAAAACAGGATCCTTCTACATGCTGACTACAGGACACACATCTTAGACCCAAAGATAAACATAGGTTGAAAGTGAAAGGTTGGGAAAAGATATTTCATGCAAATAATAACCAGAAAAGAGCAGAAGTACCTATACTAATATCCAACAAATTAGACTTCAAATGTAAAACAGTTAAAAGAGACAAAGAAGGATATTATGTACTAATAAAAGGAACAATTCAACAAGAAGACATAACAATCATAAATATTTATGCACTGAACCAGAATGCCCCAAAATACGTGAGGCAAACACTGCAAATACTGAAAAGGGAAATAGACACATCTACCATAATAGTTGGAGACTTCAATTCCCCACTCTCATCAATGGACAGAACATCTAGATAGAGGATCAATAAAGAAACAGAGAATTTGAATATTACAATAAATGAGCTAGACTTAACAGATATTTATAGGACATTACACCGCACAACAGCAGGATACATCTTTTTCTCAAGTGCTCATGGATCATTCTCAAAAATAGAACATATGCTGGGTCACAAAGCAATACTCAACAAATTTAAAAAGATTGAAATCATACACAACACTTTCTCAGATCATAAAGGAATGAAGTCGGAAATCAATAATAGCCAGAGCGCCAGAAACTTCACAAGTACGTGGAGGCTAAACAACACACTCTTAAACAATCAGTGGGTCAAGGAAGAAATTACAAGAGAAATCAGTAAATATCTCGAGGCAAATGAAAATGAAAACACAACATATCAAAACTTATGGGACGCAGCAAAGCCAATGCTAAGAGGGAAATTTATTGCCCTAAATGCCTATATCAAAAAAGAAGAGGGCGGGCCGCGGTGGCTCAGCGGGCAAGAGTGCTTGCCTGCCATGCCGGAGGACCCCGGTTCGATTCCCGGCCCCAGCCCATGTAAAAAACAAACAAACAAACAAAATATAATAAAACAAGAAAATGTTTAAAGATGTTTCCCTTTCTTCCTCCCTTCCTTCCTTCTATCCTTCCTTCCTTCTCTGTCTTTCCTTCCCTTCCTCCCTCTCTAAAAAAAAAAAAAAAAAAGAAGAAAGCGCAAAAATTCGGGAATTAACTGTCCACTTGGAAGAACTGGAGAAAGAACAGCAAACTAACCCCAAAGCAAGCAAAAGGAAAGAAATAACAATGATTAGAGCAGAAATAAATGAAATTGAGAACATGAAAACAATAGAAAAAAATCAATAAAACCAGAGGTTGGTTCTATGAGAAAATCAATAAGATTGATGGGCCCTTAGCAAGATTGACAAAAAGAAGAAGAGAGAGGACGCAAATAAATAAGATCAGAAATGGAAGAGGAGACATAACTGCTGACCTCACAGAAATAAAGGAGGTAATAACAGGATAATATGGACAACTTTATGCTAATAAATACAACAATGTAGATGAAATGGACAACTTCCTAGAAAGGCATGGACAACCAACTTTGACTCAAGAATAGATGACCTCAACAAACCAATCACAAGTAAAGAAATTGAATTAGTCATTCAAAAGCTTCCCAAAAATAAAAGTCCAGGACCAGATGGCTTCACATGTGAATTCTACCAAACATTACAGAAAGAATTTGCACCAACCCTGCTCACTCTTCAAAAAAATTGAAGTGGAGGGAAAGCTACCTAATTCATTCTATGAAGCCAACATCACCCTCATACTAAAACCAGGAAAAGATATTACAAAAAAAGAAAACTACAGACCAATCTCTCTAATGAATATAGATGCAAAAATCCTCAATAAAATTCTAGCAAATCGTATCCAACAACACATTAAAAGAATTATACATCATGACCAAGCAGGATTCATCCCAGGTATGCAAGGATGGTTCAACATAAGAAAATCAATTAATGTAATACACCATATCAACAAATCAAAGCAGAAAAATCACATGATCATCTCAATTGATGCAGAGAAGGCATTTGACAAGATTCAACATCCTTTCCTGTTGAAAACACTTCAAAGGATAGGAATACAAAGGAACTTCCTTAAAATGATAAAGGGAATATATGAAAAACCCACAGCTAATATCATCCTCAATGGGGAAAAATTGAAAACTTTCCCCCTAAGATCAGGAACAAGACAAGGATGTCCACTATCACCACTATTATTCAACATCGTGTTGGAGGTTCTAGCCAGAGCAATTAGACCACAAAATAAATACAAGGCATCAAAATTGAGCTAATAAACGGGTTCAGCAAAGTGGCAGGTTACAAGATCAACATTCAAAAATGTGTAGTGTTTCTATACAGTAGCAATGAACAAGCTGAGGGGGAAATCAAGAAATGAATTCCATTTACAATTGCAACCATAAGCATAAAATACTTAGGAATAAATTTAACTAGAGAGACAAAAAACCTGTACAAAGAAAACTACAAGAAACTGTTAAAAGAAATCACAGAAGACCTAAATAGATGGAAGGGCATACCGTGTTCATGGATTGGAAGACTAAATATAGTTAAGATGTCAATCCTACCTAAATTGATTTACAGATTCAACACAATACCAATCAAAATCCAAACAACTTATTTTTCAGAAATAGAAAAACCAATAAACAAATTTATCTGGAAGGGTAGGGTGCCCCGAATTGCTAAAAGTATCTTGAGGAAAAAAAACGAAGCTGGAGGTCTCACACTGCCTGACTTTAAGGCATATAATGAAACCACAGTGGTCAAAATAGCACGGTACTGGCATAAAGATAGATATCGACCAACGGAATCGAAAAGAGTACTCAGATATAGACCCTCTCATCTATGGACATTTGATCTTTGATAAGGCAGTCAAGCCAACTCATTTGGGACAGAACAGTCTCTTCAATAAATGGTGCCTAGAGAACTGGATATCCATATGCAAAAGAATGAAAGAGGACCTGTATCTCATACCCTATACAAAAATTAACTCAAAATGGATCAAAGATCTAAACATTAGGTCTAAGACCATAAAACAGTTAGAGGAAAATGTAGGGAGATATCTTATGAATCTTATAATTGGAGGCAGTTTTATGGACCTTACACCTAAAGCAAGAGCACTGAAGAAAGAAAGAAATAAATGGGAGCTCCTCAAAATTAGACACTTTGTGCATCAAAGAACTTCATCAAGAAAGTAAAAAGACAGCCAACACAATGGGAGACAATATTTGGAAATGACATATCAGATAAAGGTCTAGTATCCAGAATTTATAAAGAGATTGTTCAACTCAACAACAAAAAGACAGCCAACCCAATTACAAAATGGGAAAAAGACTTGAACAGACACCTATCAGAAGAGGAAATACAAATGGCCAAAAGGCACATGAAGAGATGCTCAACGTCCCTGGCCATTAGAGAAATGCAAATCAAAACCACAATGAGATATCATCTCACACCCACCAGAATGGCCATTATCAACAAAACAGAAAATGACAAGTGCTGGAGAGGACGTGGAGAAAGAGGCACACTTATTCACTGTTGGTGGGAATGTCAAATGGTGCAACCACTGTGGAAGGCAGTTTGGCAGTTCCTCAAAAAGCTGAACATAGAATTGCCATATGACCCAGCAATACCATTGCTAGGTATCTACTCAGAGGACTTAAGGGCAAAGACATAAACGGACATTTGCACACCAATGTTTATAACAGCATTATTTACAAATGCAAGGAGATGGAAACAGCCAAAATGTCCATCAACAGACGAGTGGCTAAACAATACGATGGTATATACATATGATGGAATATTATGCAGCTCTAAGACAGAATAAACTTATGAAGTATGTAACAACATGGATGGACCTTGAGAACATTATGCTGAGTGAGACTAGCCAAAAACTAAAGGACAGATTCTGTATGGTCACACTGATATGAACTGACATTAGTAAATAAACTTGGAATATGTCGTTGGTAACAGAGACCATCAGGAGATAGAAATAGGGTAAGATAGTGGGTAACTGGAGCTGAAGGGATACTGACTGTGCAACAGGACTGGATACAAAAACTCAGAAATGGCCTGCACAATACTACCTAACTGTAATACAATTATGTTAAAACACTGAATGAAGCTGCATTTGAGAATGATAGAGGGAGGAGGGCTGGGGACATAAATGAAATCAGAAAGAAAGATAGACGATAAAGATTGAGATGGTGTAATCTAGGAATGCCTAGAGTGTATAATAATAGTGAAATGTACAATGTACAAATTTTAAAAATGTTTTGGCATGAGGAAGAACAAAGGAATGTCATTATTGCAGGGTGCTGAAAATAGATGATAATTAATACTTTAAAATGTCACCTTATGTGTGAGACTAAAGCAAAAAATGTTCATTTGTTACAAAATTTAGATTTTGACTAGAGCATTGCCTAATATAACTCTGTAGATAGTTTGATTGAATGTCATAAGTACTTGGAATCTCAGGTGGCACGTAAGATTTTGTTGGTTTGTCCAGAGTGATGCCCCGATGAATCCCAGAATGATTTGATCAGTGACTGGAAAAGTATTTGCATGCCCACTTCGGGGAATTGTGAGAGTGGGGAAAAATTCAACTTCCCCAAGTTGAATTCTTGATATTCTTACAAGCAGTGTGGACAACCAAAGCTATAGGCTGAGCCCCCAGTCTTGGGGTTTGTTCACATGAAACTTAACCCCACAAAAGATAGGTCAAGTCTACTTAAGATTAAGATGCCTAAGAGTCACCCCCAAGAGAGCCTCTTTTGTTGCTCAGATGTGGCCTCTCTCCAGCCAATATGATGAGCAGTCTCACCACCCTCCCTCTCTCTGCGTGGGACATGACTCCCAGGGGTGTGGAGCTTCCTGGCAAGGTGGGACAAAGATCCTGGAATGAGCTGGGACTCAGCATCAACGCACTGAGAAAAACCCTAGAATGAGCTGAGAATTAACATCAAGGGATTGAGAGAACCTTCTCGACCAAAAGGGGGAAGAGTGAGATGAGACTAAGTTTCAATGGCTGAGAGATTCCAAACAGAGTCGAGAGGTTATCCTGGAGGTTATTCTCATGCATTAAGTAGATATCACCTTGTTGTTCAAGACCTAGCGGAGAGACTGGAGGGAACTGCCTGAAAATGTAGAGCTGTGTTCCAGTAGCCATGTTTCTTGATGATAACTGAACAATGATATAGCTTTCACAATGAGATTCTGTGAATGTGAAAACCTTATGTCTGATGCTCCTTTTAGCACTAAATCAACAGAAGAGTAGAACACATGGAATAAAAATAAATAATAGGGGGAACAAATGTTAAAATAAATTCAGTTTGAAATGCTAGTGGTAAATGAAAGCGAGGGGTAAGGGGTATGGTATGTATAATCTTTTTTTTCTCTATTACCATTTTATTTCTTTTTCTGTTGTCTTTTTATTTCTTTTTCTAAATCGATGCAACTGTACTAAGAAATGATGAACATGCAACTATGTGATGATATTAAGAATTACTGATTGTATATGTAGAATGGAATGATATCTTAATGTTTTGTTTGTTAATTTTTTTTTAATTAATAAAAAGAAAAAACACTCCTGGAAGTTTCCTCAAATTAAAGTTCCTCAAATACCTGCCCCCAAATATAAAGCAACTATATGAAAGTCAGCAGTACCCCATATAGGGACTGCTTAAAAAGTTGAAAACTGATCAGACTTTGAGTCGATACATAAATGAAGCTGATCTGGATAGGATTAAGGTAAATCAGAATACAGAGTAAAGAATGATATGGTCCCTAATTTGAAACTTCACCTTCTATGTGACACCAAAGGGAGAGATGTTCATTTGGTGCAAAATTTATATTTTGGATAGTGCATTTCCTAATTTAACTTGCATGGTCAATTTATCTGAATACCAAAGTACATGGAATCTTGAACAGGGTGTGAGATCTTGTTGGTTTATCCAGTTTAGTGTGATGCCCGGTATATCCCAGAGTAATTTGGGTAGTGAATAAAGAGGTATTTGCAAGGTCCCCTCGGGGTTCTGGGGAGAAAGGAAGAAATATTCAAACCTCTTCATTTGGAGGATTTCTGATATTCTCACAAGCAGTTGGGATAACCACATCAATAGGCTGTGCCCTAGATCTTGGGATTCGCCCCTATGAAACTTATTCCTGCAAAGGATAGGCTAAGCATACTTAAAATTAGGCCTAGAAGGGTCTGTCCTGTAACACTTGTTACTTTGAAAACTATTGCTTTTTTCTTTCTTTGCTTTGTATATATGTTATATTACACAATAAAAAAAGTTAAAAAAATAAATAATTAGGCCTATGAGTCACCCCAAGAGAATCTCTTTTGCTGCTCAGATGTGGCCTCTCTAAGCCAGCACAGTATATGAATTCACAGTCCTCCTCCCTACATGGGACTTGACTCTCAGGGGTGTAAATTTTCCTGGCAAAATTCCTGGGATGAGGCAGACCCAGCATCAAGGGATTGAGTAAGCCTTCTTGACCAAAAGGGGGAAGAGAGAAATGAGACAAAATAAAGTTTCAGTGGCTGAGACATTTCAAACAGAGTTGAGAGACTATCCTGGAGGTTATTTTAATGCATTATATAGATATCCTTTTTCAGTTTATGGTATTTTTCAGTGGTTGGAGGGAAGTACCTGAAATTGTTGAGCTGTGCTCCAGTGGCCTTAATTCTTGAAGACAACTGTATAAAGATATAACTTTTACAGTGTGATTGTGGGACTGTGAAAAACTGTCTGTTGCTCCTCTTATCCAGGGTATGGATAGATGAGTAAAAAAAATATGGATAAAGAATAAATAAATAACTAATAGGGGGGACAAAGGGTATAGACTGGGTAAATGGTCAATGAAGGGGAGGGATAAGGGGCATGGTACGTATGAGGTTTTTTTTTTATCTATTTATTTCTTTTTCTGGAGTGATGTAAATGTTCTAAAAAATGACCATGGTGATGAATATACACAATTATGTGCTGATATTGTGAGCCACTGATCATACACTATGTATGGAATGTATGTGTGTGAAGATTTATCAATAAAAATATTTAAAAAATAAAATAAAGCAACTAGAAGACCTATAAACAGTATCTAATAAAAACTAGATGACAAGGTATCCCCATGAATCCCTAAGTAGAAATTGAAAAGGACAAAGACCTATGTGGTCTCAGCATCTGTACAAGAGGAAAGACAGCAGAGCTTCTGGCCCTAAAAACAGAAGAGTTCCAAAATTAACACGTTTAAAATGTGATCAAAACTGGAAAGAGTTCTGCAGAATCTAATTCATGGGTGGATACAAAAGTATAGTGCTAGAGAAGCCTGGCCCTATACACACTCAAAACCAAAAGCTGAAGTTCTCTTCCAAGGTAAACCCCAACAATGAGAAGAAAGTGCTGGGAGTAAAATCCACATTTAACAGGACAGGGACATAAAAACAAAGGAAAAAGAAGATTCTGATACAAACAGGGGAGAAAAGCAGAAGGGGCAGATCTCAGATAATATGACTTTTTTTTTTTACCACTTCAAAAAAACAACAGGAGGAGTTCTACAAAGGTTATCCAACTCATACCTCCTTCCTATAAATACAGGAAAATATTTCACTTATTTTAACTTATTTAATTAATCATATAATTTAACATAATCAATAGAAAAGGATCATCATCAAATTCTATCTCAGGCTTTTAAAAGAAAAAAGAGAAAACGAAGATTAGAATAATTATCTCTGTGGATAAAAGGAGCATGTCTTAAAGACATGCCAGCAAAATAAGTATCTGTAACTTAATATTTCAGAACAAACTGGAAGAAATTGAGAAAACAAGAGCAATTACGAAAAAAAAAACTACAAATAAAAATTAAGTAAATTTAGAAATGAGATTACTGGATGAAAGAACAGTATGAAAAGAGGTAACAAAATGCAGGAAAAATAAAAGGAAATAATTCAGAAATGAAGACAAACCTAGAAAGAACACCAGAGCAAGTTAACCCTACAAATAGTGCCTCTGGGAAACAGAAGATAGAAAAGAGAAAAAAAATTTAGAACAGTAAAAAAAGGAAAAAGGATTCAAGAGAAAATGATATACAGATGTTAAGTAGAGAAGGGACAAGATACATATAATAGGAAACCCTAAAGAGAACAAAAACAATGGGACATAAAAATAAAATACGTAGTTCAAGAAAACATTCCTAAAATAAAAGATAACTTAACAGTATATTACTAAAGGGTATAGAGGATATTTGAAAAAAAAATTAACATAAAAAAGCTAAGTCATATTCTTGTAAGACTACTGGTTTTTAAAGAAAAAAATCCTTTGAGCATCCAAGCAAAAACATCAAGTCACTTATAAAACTCAGACTATTAATCACGCTTTTGAATATAATAATTTATGCCTAAAGACAATCAGAACATACTTCAGATACTCAAGGAGAGAAAATGTGAGCTGTAGATTTTATATCCAGTCAAGCTGACCTTTGTAAAGGCCAAAGACAAACTGCTAGGAACATGCAGAAACACAAGGACTATTATTCTCCTAAATTCTTCCTCAAGAATATGCTAAAAATGAACTTAAGGCAATTAAAAAAATAAAAAGGTAGGTGGGACAGACATAGGAATAAGGACTGGTGATTACCTTCAAATATATGTTTGCCTAGAGAAAACTAGAAATGAGTCAGTATTATATAAGCATTATATAAAATCTCTAAATACACTAACATAGGTATATTCCAATGATAAAAAAATAAAGGGAGAATGAGATGTATATGAAAAGTAAATGAATGTTTACTTTACAGGTATTAATTTACCACAAAAAGCTATTATCAGATGCTCAATGAGAGGGAAAAGCAGAAGCAGATGCAGGTGCTAGGTATTTTCAATAACAGAAAATAAGGTGTGTGTATGAGTGTGTGTGTGTGCGCGCATGTATCTGAATTTCTCTCTGTCTAAGAGGGATGGAGTGAGAGGATGGGAGGGAAGAAGAAGGAAGAAGTTTCACTATACCATAAAGGTATTAGTAGAAAGGTAAACAGGAGAATAAAAACCCAAATCTTCTTAAATACAAAAAAGATACAGAGAAAAAAGCAAATAAAATAAACCTGAGTACCATAAAACATAAAACAATTTCAGAGAACTAAGGCTAAATACATCAATAATCTTTATATACTACCCGGGTGGGATTTCCTGGACGTATTGTTAAGTGAAAAAAATCAAAGTATGTATAGAATGCCATTATTGATCTAAGAAAGGGCAAAATACAAATGTATGCACACATACACATTCATTTACATTAAAATGAGTAAAATGGAAGGATAAATCATTTTTAAAAAATGGTTACCTATCAAGGGAACGGTCAGAACAGGACAGAAGGAACAGTAAGAAAACTTAATTTTAAAAAAATATATACCTACCTCTGTAAACCTTAATTTTCAAAAGAACCTTAATCAAAAGTAAAATAAAACAAATGAATCTTACTAAGTATTCAATTTTGGCATAACTGCAAGTGACTTTAAAACATAGGAATCTGAGTGTATATCCCTACTGGGATATACCTGAAGACAATTAAGGGCAAAAAAGACTACCAACAACAACAAAAAAACCTATTTTCTATGATCATGGTGTTTTTGGTGCAATTAATATTGCTATTCTGAAACTGTTTGTGTAATTATGGGTTAAATCAAATGAATAATTTTTTTGGTGTTGTGCTCTATGGAGTGTATATTTCAAGTGACCAAATAGTTGATGAGAAATTTCTATTTTAAAGGTATTTTATTTAATAAATGAAGAAGTAAAGATAGAAGAAGAATATCACTTTGGCAGTCCCTAATGAATTACTAGGTCTAGGTAATGATGTATCAACGACTGATAATGCCCTCAAGAGAGAGACCATACCACTGCCCATGAATAAGTCATGTAAAAACTGAACTTAAATCTGATCAAGCCTTATATCAGTATTATTCAATAGAACTTTCTACAATGATTAACACAGTCTATATCTGTGCTGTACAATACTACTGCATTGTACACGTCACTACTGAGTATCCATAGCTATTGAAACTAGAAATCATCTAGGTTAACCCAGGAACTGGATTTTTATTTCATTTAACTTTAGTTAATTTGAATTTAAATAGTCACATGTGGACAGTGGGTACTGTTTTGGATTAGATCTAACTACTAATTTATAGGAAACACAAGGGACAGAAGCACATATTAGGTGTCACCATAAAGTTCCTGTTCGCAAAATACAGACTGTAACAACTTGACAAAACAAATGGCCCAGTTTCTTCAACAACCACAAAAATGTGTATGGAAAAAAAAGAGAAAAGGAATGAGGAACTATAAAGAGACTTGAAAGAGCTCACCAATCACATTGCCTGGATCTTATTTGGACCCCAATTTAAACAAACTGAAATAAATTAGATATCAGGAAAACGTGAACATTGACTAGATTTTTTTGATGCTGCAGAAATGCTGTTGATAACTGTTGAAGCTGAGTGATAGGTACATTGAGTTCATTACATTTTTCTATTCTTGGTTATTTAAAATTTTTTATAATAAAAATATAAAACTAATAGTACTCTGATCAGACCAGTCATCTCATAAAAATCTTTCTTTCCTTCACACGCAGCACTACACCCGCCAGTTAAAAATCAAATAACTCACATGGTTCAAAATGTAAATTCCGTTATTAATAATAACTATGCTGGCCACTTGTTTCTCTGGATTCCTCTTTTTTCCAAGCTCTGACTTGGAAAATACTTCTTTCAATTTGTTGTCCAAAACCTCTTCATTCCTGAAGATGTCACTGAGAGAGAGTATCAGCATGTATGATAATGCATGGCAGCCTTCTATCACATTCCAAATAACCATTCTAAATGACAGCACATTTCAATAACCAGTCAAAAGACAACTCTCTGTCTACCCAATACCAACCACAACTCAGTTCTTCCTCTTAACACCAACAGTAGGTCTCTAGGGACCCCTGCCTCCTTTTTCTTTCTTCAGAGCTTACAAAAGTCCCCAATTTGGTATGTGCGTCATACTCGTTATATGACTGTAACAGTGCACATTCTTCGCCCTTTGCTGATGTTTCTATGTGCCACATTTATCCATTCTCTACTTCTCATGATTTTTGTTTACTGATATGCATGGAGCACCTCCTTCGCATACCACTGGATGCCTCCTACTTCTACAGAAGATACCATTTCAACGTTAGTGTGCAAAATCCCATTCCTAAGGATAGATCCTGGGGCAACATGTTGCTTTTCTTCTTCTGAATCACTTTTTAGCCTCAAGTTCAGGTTCTGATTCCTGCTTTTCCCTATTTATTACCAGAATTCATTCCAATAAGCAACAATACAGATAAGTCAGCATTTAGTTCATATATGGCTAAGGGTACCCTTGATTTTACTCTTCTTAACATTGGTAGGGGGCATCTAGTACCATTTTCTAATCTCATGACAACCCTCGATAACTTCTCTGGCTGGGAAAAGCATACTTTTGGGCTAAAGTCACTAGTACTTAGATCATACCATCTTAGATTTAATACAATAATTTTATCTCCTACTGCAGCAATATAGTATCATAAGACCTTTGCAGGTAACATACTAACAATGATCACTAATATACAATAGGTTTTATATTGATGAACTACCAGATAGAAAAACTTCTAAGGATTTTAGAGAAGCACTTAGCCCTTTTTCCCTTAAAACTAAGTTAGAAACTATCTGTTCAGAGGCTTCAGGATATTCAAAGTATTCAGTGCATAATTTCTTTTAACTGCCATTTCTCATTGGGTCAGATTCTTATTCTTCATTACCAAAAATACAAACTCACTTACTTTCAATGTTTTTATTTACAAACTAGATGTTTTATATGCCACCTGCCATCCTGTTTGAGGATCTTATTTGAGGAATACATGCCAATTTCTAGGATAAAAACTTAAATAGAGCTGCAAGTCAATAGAACTTGTAAAAAATAAATAAACAAAAAACACTGTGCATCTCTAAAAAAGCCAAAAATTTCATTAAAATCTTTATAACCAAAATCACTGAGGACAAAGTAAAGGCCAAGTAAACAATAAAATTTTTCTATATTTATAACTTATGGGTAGTCATCTGTGCACTTAACTACACTACATCTAGGGATTAAAAAAAAAACAAAAACTACCATACGCTAAGAATAAGATTAAAAATAGCCTCCAAGGGTGGGCCACAGTGGCTCAGCAGGCAAGAATGCATGCCTGCCCTGCCAGAGGACCCAGGTTCAATTCCTGGTGCCTGCCCATGTTAAAAAAAAAAAAAAAGCCTCCAAGATACATTTATAGAGGTTCAGCCACGAATCCCCATGCTAGGAAATTTTATTTGATTTTATTACAAATGTACTTTTTGATCCCCACTATTTACCTAAGAAATTTCAAGGTTAAAAAGTCCAACCAAAATACATGGCTGACCTCAGTGATTTAAGGACAAATGCTGTCAAGGACCTCTGTGCAAGGTATATAAAATACCTAAAAATTTTAAAACATAAAAAACTCTGCGAAGTAAAAGGGTAAAATATCATCTGTGGCCTAATTCTTAGCTAAAATGTACCTAGAAGTTATATATTTATCAAAATGTACCTAGAAGTTATATATTTACCAAAGATTTTCTGTAGAATGTACCAACAGAAAGGAAAATTTCTGATCTTTGATATGCAATAAGACAACCCAAGTGAAAGTTAAATGAGAAGCAGCATTGGAGGTTCAGACAACTGGCACCAACAGGAGTAATGGATTCAACAATTTTCACCATGGAGCCTATAGCTTACCTAGTCGTGTTCTTTAATTATCCCTAAATCTATAAAAACAATTACCATCTTAAAACCATTCTGGAACAAGGAAGGGCATAAATAAACATAATAAAAGCAGTAACTGCAAAAAATTCTCATTTTGAGTCCAAAATCAATTAACATTACTAAGCTAATTTACTCTTGGCATTCTCCTCTAAATCATTTTTATCTTATTTTAGGTTTTTTAAATTTAAAATTTGAACTAGGTTGCTCCCATACGATGAGCTGAAGAGTAATGCCTCCAAATTCTTGCAAGGTGGAATTTCTCTATGCCAATGTTTTAAGCTCAGTGCAGAGAAACCAGTAGAGAAATATGTGTATGTGTGTGTGCATGTTTGTGCCATGTATTTATGTGTATATATGTATATATATATATATGCATATCAATATGAAAAAATTCTTAAGAAAAAATTTTACTTTCATAAGTCCAAGAATATTTACTGATGGTGAAATAATTTATATGTCAAGGTAAACAGATACTTCATTAGTTCATCTAAAGCTGAGAGGTACAAAATGCCTTTCAGGATGATTTGGTTTTGATATGTAAGGAACTATTTCACCATAGCAAAGGGATTTTTTGTTTTGTTTTTAATAGGTCCCCACCCCCATTCATGCATTCTTTGTACTCAGATTTCTTCCATCTGCTACTCAGGTGACTGGCTGATTCACATTTTCAGTCATTTGTATGCAGACATACTTTTTTTTTCAAACCAGAAAGCAATTCCTTTCGTATTCAGTACACGAACTCAAGGGCAGCAATTTACATCCTTTATCAAGTCATTTATACGTGAAGATAATTTTCCTGAAATCTTAAAAAGACCTCTATTAGAAGTATCAGAGCATGGAAGCAGTCTTAAAAACAGATAGCAGTTCTCTTTGGAAGAATGAAGAACTATTATTAGATCATGAAGTGTTCACTTGCAGTAAAATCCTGGATCCATTTGTTCTCATTAGTTAGTCAAGAGAACTGATTGAGTATTTTGCCCATCAACTTTGAAACAGAATGCACAATATAGTACAGAGAGATATATAACATAATCTAGTCCTCAAACTGCTTCTAATCTAACTGAAGAGCCAGGTAAGATATTGTTTACAGAACTGAAAAAGAAAAAAAGCAGAGAAGGAAAATACTCTGTGCATGTGCTCTTGAAGTCATAACTACTGCATTATAGTCTAAACCCCTTAAATAAAACACTTTCAAAGCAGTGACATCCAATTTGAGTCTTGAAGGACAAATAAGAAAAAAATCTTCCAGGCAGAAGAGCGAGCAAATATTTGGAAGCTCTACTTCTTTTTTGAAATATTGAGGTATCTACATTTTTGTTTTTGTTTTTTAAATAAAAAGAAAGGGGAAAAGGACTCAGTGCTTAAAAACAAAACTTAGGCTCAATGGATGCCTTAGAGACTGTCATATGGGAGGTGACAGAAACAAAGTAAAAGGGACAACCAAATCAATAGGCTGAGTCCTTGATTCTGCAAAGGATAGGCTAAGACTACTTATAATTCTAAGGGTCACCTCTTTTGTTACTCAAATGTGGCCTCTCTCTTTGCCAACTCTGCAGGTAAACTCACCACTCTACCCGCTATGTGGTACATGACTCCCAGGGTGTAAATCTCCCTGGCAATAAGGGAAGAACTCTCAGGAAAAGCCAGTACTTGGCATCATGGGATTGAGAAAGCCTTCTTGATCAAAAGGAAGAAGAGAGAAATGAGATAAAATAAAGTTTCAGTGGCTGAGAGATTTCAAACAGAGTCCAGGGGTAACTCTGGAGGTTATTCTTATACATTATATGGATATCCCTTTTTAGCTTATGGTGTATTGGAGTGGCTGGAAGGAAGTACCTGAAACTGTGAAGCTGTGTTCTGGTGGCCTTGATTCTTGAAGACAATTGTATAAAGATACAACTTTTACAATGTGACCGTGTGATTGTGAAAACCTTGTATCTGATACTCTTTTTCCAGGGTAGGGACAGAAGAGTAAAAAAAATATGGAAAAAGAATAAAAATAATAGGGGGGATAAGAGGTAAAATAAATTGGGTAAATGGAAGTACTAGGGGTCAATCAGAGGGAGGAATAAGGGTATGGGATGTATGAGTTTTTATCTTTTTTGTTTATTTTTCTGGTGTGATATAAATGTTTTGGAAAATGATCATGGTGATGAGTACATAACTATGTGATGAAATTGTGACATTATACCCTATGTATGGACCATATGTGTGCAAAGATTTGTCAATAAAAATATTTAAAAGAGAGAGAAAAAGAAATTGAGCAAAAGGGAATACTCCCTCATGCCATCACCCACCAGTCAACTGGACAATTATTTTTTTATCTGTTTTACATATTAGGGTTCCATAAGGGCTTTGTTTAAAAAAAGTGCTTCAAAGTTAACCAAAAGCACAAATTTGAAAACCACTGAACTAGAAGATCACTACAGTTCTTTCAAGTTATTAATACCTCTTGATTTTATGATCTCTTAAAAATCAACTGTTCTTAAAAAATAATAGATGAATACATGGGAAAAAATGTACCTATTGCAAACTATGGACTATGTTAACAGTAATATTTTAATAGTCTTTCCTTAACAGTTAACAAATGTACCACAGCAATACTATCAGTCAATAGGTGGGTGTGTGGGGAGGGATAAAGGGTATGGGAGGATTTAGTTTTATTTTTTATTTTTATTTCCTTTCTGGAGTAACGAAAATGTTCCAGAATTGATCACGGTAATGTATGGACAACTACCTGATTATACTGTGAGCCAGTGATTGTATACTTCTGACGGTCTGTATGGTATGTAAGTGTATCTCAATAAAACTGTATTAAAAAAAAAATCAACTCTTTTTAATAGGTCCCTGCTTTCATCCTTGCATTACACTGCACTCAGATCTCTTTCTCTTCAGATTCTACAAGCTTCTCAAATGCCTTATATCTGAGATCATAAATTTAAAGCAGATTTTCTAACATGCTGCTCACTATTTTCACAATGTCTACTTTAAGATGACGTAATGCTGCTTTTGGGAAATTATCACTAGATAGAAACACTAGGCAACACGGTTCTTGCCAAAGAAACAACTGAAGTAAAATATCCACATCTGAAAGTACTTATGAGAAAAAAATATTGGTCAATTGGTAAATTAACTGAAGATTTAGTGGATGTAGCTGGCTACCATTGTAGATGATTATTCTCTAACTGTTCAGCAATACGGAACCAATAGCAGTTCATCTCAATGCAAAAATATTTAGCACAGTAAAAGAACTGTGTTGCACAGCAGGCAAACTCATCACCCACCCCCAGTCTACATGCGACATGACTTCCAGGGGTGTGGATCTTTCTGGCAACGTGGGACAGAAATCCCAGAATGAGCTGAGATTCAACATCAAGGGATTGAGAAAAACTCTAGAATGAGCTGAGACCCAGCATCAAGGGATTGAGAAAACCTTCTTGACCAAAAGGGGGAAGAGGGAAATGAGACAAAGTGTCAATGGCTGAGAGATTCCAAACAGAGTTGAGAGGTTATCCTGGAGGTTATTCTTATGCATTAAGTAGATATCATCTTGTTAACCAAGATGTAATGGAGAGGCTGGAGGGAAGTGCCTGAAAATGTAGAGCTGTGTTCCAGTAGCCATGTTTCTTGATGATGATTGTATAATGATATAGCTTTCACAATGAGACTGTGTGACTGTGAAAACCTTGTGCCTGATGCTCCTTTTATCTACCTTGTTAACAGATGAGTAGAACACATGGAATAAAAATAAATAATAGGGGGAACAAATGTTAAAATAAATTTAATGTGAAATGCTAGTGATCAATGAAAGGGAGGGTTAAGGGGTATGGTATGTAAAACTTTTTTTCTGTTTTTGTTTTATTTTTCTGTTGTCTTTTTATTTCTTTTTCTGAATTGATGCAAATGTTCTGGGAAATGATCATGATGACGAATATGCAACTATGTGATGATATTGTGAACTGCTGAGTGTATGCGTTGGGAATGTTTGTGCTTCTTGTAATTTTTTTTAATTAATAAAAATTTTTAAAAAAAACTGTGTTGCAATGCTTTAATTATAGCATTAAATTCCACTGTTCAATTAAATGTCAACATAGATTTAAAAAAAAAAAAAGATGATGAAATAAATATCTAAGAGTTGCCCGAACTTATTATAGCACATGCTACCATCAAAACAAAAGATAAGTGGAAGTAATCTTCCAAAAGACTAAAATAAACATAGCAAGCTGCATTAACCAACTCCAGCCTGTCTATTCATTTCTTTTATTGTAATTCCCATGGAGGGCAACAAATACAAACAGTGAAAAAAGAATGAAGTGAAGAGCCAAAGAATATGTTAGTTTTGGGGGATCTAGAATCTTGTATAAATCACACCCAGTAGTGAAAACAAAAATACTTACTGAGTCAGCTATATTTAGCTAAAATGTCTCTTTATTGAGCTCACCCCAGGAAAAAATAATTCTCATTTGACTCAAACGCGAAATTTACACTAATTCAGTTCAATAAGGCCTTCAGTTTCCTAAAACATAAATTTCAGTCTTCAACATGAAAAGTTTGCACACACCGCCTTCAGGAGTCTGCCTGTACAGCTGGTGGATTATCCCTTATGTATAAACACTTACACCCATGCTCCAAACATGCAGGTGCATTTGAAGGATAGACTTGTTTTCAGCCAAATTGGAAAACTGAATTTAGCATTACTAAACCCTTTCCCGCCACAATCACCCCACCCCCAAAAAAGCCAAAAAGAACAGCACCAAAACTGATGATAAACTCCAAAACACAAAATAATTTGTGGTTGGAATTCCATTTAGCCTCAAAGAAACATGTTAAATAGAAACATCTCAGAATTAGGAAAATGTCAGAGCCAGCCGCCTTTAAAAGGAAGCGGTTTTAAAAGCACAGTTGTGTTCTCAGAAGTGTCATCACCTGACAGACATCAGAGCGAATGCCAGTTTTCCAAAACCCTTGGCTACTTAGCTCCACAGTTACTTCTCGCCT
This sequence comes from Tamandua tetradactyla, assembly GCF_023851605.1. Classification (NCBI taxonomy): domain Eukaryota; kingdom Metazoa; phylum Chordata; class Mammalia; order Pilosa; family Myrmecophagidae; genus Tamandua; species Tamandua tetradactyla. Next base: position 81,021,978 of record NC_135335.1, read on the forward strand.
CATTGTATTCTTCTGTCGTATTTTTTGGAGTGCCTCCTAGAAAAGAACTCTATTTAAGTAACTTGGTAGTTATAAGCAATATAAGACAAACATCAAGCATTAGAAAATAAAGTGGATACATTCAGTATCAACATTGCACGCAGGTACTCAAATCTCTTCACACATAATCACAACATTTTATTGGAAATGAAGGCCAGGATGTTCAAAACCTTTGGTATAAGGCAGCCTTCCCTGGTTAACAAGAAAGGAAAAATCTAAAATAAATCTATCATTCTTACATGCTAAAACAAAAAATAACATTCACTGAAGCAAAATGTTTGGGATTGGAAATCAGCATGTAAAAAATATATTTATATCAAGGCTTATGTTAGACATTTACATCTATGAAAGACAATCAGTAAATTAACCTACTACCCACATAATTCTAAAAATTGTCTTCTAATTTACAAATCCTTTACAAAGACACCTGCAATAAAGGTACATTTTATTTTAAAAAGCAATGATGAAAACCTATTTCTGTGAGACACAATCAGGAATTAACTCTTCCCTTTATTATCTTTATTACATATTAAAAAATAACTTCATATTCATATACACACAATTCAATAAAAATCTTACAACTTTTATTAACAGGAATTCACAATAACAGGAACTACCTAGACACAATACCCTCCACCATTTACTAAGGCCAAAAAGTGTGCATGGAGCACTAAGTGGACATCTCAGAAGCCCAAGCAACCACCTTTTTCCTCGGTTGCACCAACAGAGGAAACTTTCAGGCAGCCTCTCTTGGCCTCAATTCGTTTGGAAAGAGGCTGACTGGCTCAAGTCACAGTAAGTGACAGTTTTGGAATTCAAGCACGTTTTCCCAGCTCCAAAGCTTTGCTCGTTACATTGCCACAGCAAAATTAAACCTTATTAAGACAAAGAAACTGGCCTTTTTAAAGGGGTAAAGGGGTTTTCTTGGGTATTAAAAAATGAAAAAAAATCAGTATAATAACAGGAGGAAGGTATGATTTTTTTAAAAGTATTTTCCCATCCTGTTCTAGAAGTATAGTGCTAACACAATAATCTTGAAATAAACTTGAAACAGATCTCCATTAATCATTGAGGAAGAGTTCAATGCCTACCTCCCTCTGTGCCAGCTTCTGTTTATCTGTTTGTTTGACTTTGGGACTATTTGCTAGGAGATGACGAAGTTTCACATAACTCTTCCACAGCTTCTGGTATCTAAGAAAAAGGCAGACAGAAATCTTAGACAGAGATTTTATTGAAGTGCAATAAAATCAGTAGTTTTAATAGCCCTGCTCAATCATAAACTACAGTATTTTGAATATCCTTAATGGCATCAAATCTTCATTGCAAAGAAGGATATGATTTTGGGGGTAGGAGGCCAGGATGGCCAAGAGTCATCTGGAACCTGGGATTAAGTTGATTATTACTTATTTTGGTTGAAAATGAGATCTGATAATAAAATGAATCTAGTCCTCTTTACACAAAAATATTTTAACCAATAGAAACATGCACCATTTCCCACTGTTACCTCCTTAAAAGTGACTACCTTTATTTAAATATATACTTTCTCATGTTTGCTGTAAGAAAGACATCTCACTTAGGGATACTTATGGTTCCTGAATTGCCTATATCAAAAGTAGAAGTTGGAGAATATTAAGCTAGAGACCCCATTTGTGTAAATACCCAAGCTACGATAGCTTGTATCCATTTTTTTTACAGGAGGGGGTAAAGACAAATGGCATATACCAATTTGCATTTACCATGACAAAAATAAGCATATTTGTTGTAGCCAAATATGTGATAACCCTGGATCAGTCCAAAGGATACCAGGAAACAGTCCTGGGAATGAAGAAAATATACAATCTTTATCAAACTCACAATTCTACCATCTGAGAGTCCACGAGAGCCTAATCACATTCTACTAACATTTTCCTGACAAAATGCAATTCTCAAAAGATTCTGTCATTTGAAACTGCTCCTTTCTTGGCCTTTGCTGGGCCTCTTCTTTTTGATAACAATTTTTTTAGAGAATGGAGGAAAAAAAGAAGTACTTACACAGTGCCTGGTTCATTGCTTCATACTTTTATTCAAAGGGGGGAAAAAAAGAACAAAACCCTTTAGCCTCTTCTAATATAGTTCAGCCAGAATTGTATTTATGAACTGAAACTCTCCCATGCCCATTATATGACTCCTTTTAAAAAAAAATTAAGTCAGGAAACTTTTTGCTTGCTTGTTTAACAAGGTAGGAAATCCAAACACTCCTGAAGAGAATATGGTACTATTTCCATTCCCACACATCCTCATCTTCTCCCAGAAAAACACCAACATACCAAAAAGTAATATGTTAATTATAATAGTCAGAAGTCATGGTTCTCCTTCCAACACAAAACCTGACTTTGCATGTGATCTTGAACTATTATTAAGATGACCAAAAAACAGAGTTCTGCATAAATTCGGCAGTACTAGGAATCAATATGGTGCTACTTTCCTTTGAAAGTACTGAAAAAATAAATAACAATAATTATTATAATGATGACTAAAGGAAAAGTTTTCTTATAGGTGATAACATACAAGACTCATGTTGATCAAGATGGCAAGAATAAATTACTGAATAGTAATTTCCTGTAGCCAAATATATAGAAAAAATAATTCTTCAGGAGCTACTGAGACTTGTTTCATTTGGTAACCTCAATTTAGAAACATGGCTCATTGCAGGTCTTAATTTTTAAAAAAGAAAACATTCACTTAAGGGTACTCCTCTGCTAATTCAGCTGTTAGTAGAAGGTGAAATTGGCTTATACAAACACCGAGAAATATCTTACTGTGGGTCTCCTGCATAACTCAACTGTGCAGGGCGTATCCCAAAGTGGACGATAATCGGAAAAGTAATCACATCAGGGTTGAACTGTTCACGATCCAGCTGATCAATGCGGACAGAACTTGGTTTCTAGAGAGAGAAATCAAAGCCATTTTATTCCCATAAGAAGTACTGACTTTAACCTAAGTAAGAAAAAAATTAATCAGATTTTTTTCTAGGAAAGCCTGGTTCTCAAAGGGAAAATGTCATTTAAAACCCTTTAATCATAGAAGCTATACTATATAAAAACTATAATGTCATCTCTCTAAATGAGTCTGTGCCACCTGGCATAATGAACAATGATTTTGTCCTTTTTTGCAGTCCACAAAGAAACCTTTAAAAATTAAACTTTTAAAAGGACACCTACTCAGATCAAACTTTTCCCTAACCACTCCAAAAGCACAGGGGAACTATTCCACATCACAAGGAATTTGTGCTGGCTTATTCAATAGCTTTAATTTTAATTTCAAATTAATAACTTACTCCTAGTCAGGATGCACAGAGAGATGCCTTTATATACACATATCTTCCTTTAGTTCTCAGTGTGCTTTGTATATTCCTTTAATCCTGCACATTAGAATTAGAAACTATGGTGGCACAAAGGACAGATTGTTAAGCTTATCTTCTCATGCCAATGTGTAACATTTCTGTATTTTAATAGAGTCTCATATGTTTTCTTCTATAAGTCTAATAAAGAAAGAAGTGAATGGCTCGTTCTCAAGCTACAAAAATACAAGAGACCATTTGTGAAATACCTTTCATTGTGAGAGCTTAAATTCATGAAAAGATGATAAAATTATGGAGAGAGCATTTTAGCAACCTCCTTGATTAATCAACTCTGAGGGCAGCTGACCCTGATGAGAAACTCAGTTCTCACCAGCAGACTATGGGGTCACTGGTTCAGCAGCTTTCCCGCCTATCTACACAGGGGCCAATAAGCTTCACTCTGCCCCACAGCAATGCTCAACAACTAAAGCCAGTTTGAGGAACTGGCTTGATGGACAGGACAAAAGGGCTTCCCAGTATATAAGACCTTCAGTGCTAAAACCAGAAAAGTTTCCAATAATCTGCATAAGATGATCACCCTATCAGCCGCTCACAAATCCAATCAGGTAACAAAAAGGATAGATTAGTGTAAATTCATCCACATTACTTAAAAAACAACTCAAGCTGAAGTTTTAAAAAACATATTTAAATGTTACTTAACAAGCAAAATTTCACTAGTATTTTGAAAAGTTGACCTCTGCCCTCAAAATAAATAACTGAAAAAGATTTTGGTCATAGGTAACCTAATATAAAAATTTGTAAATGCCCATCAACAGAAGCAACATGTTATCTAAGAACTGTTTCCATAATTTTGTGCATCAAAGCAGGATATATTTCTAATAGGGGAATTACACAAGAGATGGAGGCTACTGAATTGTTCGTGTTTCTGCTATTTTAAACATCACACTATGGTATCACCAGAGGAAATAGTGATTTAAAATATGTACAGTATCTTCAAATTTAAAAATGTTTTTGAATGAGGAATAACAAAGGAATGTCAATATTGCAGGGTGTTGAAAATAGGTGGTAATTCATATTTTAAAACTTTAACTTATGTGTGAGACTAAAGCAAAAAATGTGTATTTGGTACAAAATTTATATTTTGACTAGTGCATCTCCTATTATAACTTATATGGGCAGTTTAATTGAACACCATAAGAATATAGAACCTTGAGTAGGGCATGAGATTTTGTAGGTTCGTCCAGAGTGATGCCCTGATAAATCCCAGAGTGATTTGAATAGTGAATAAAAAAGTATTTGCACAGTCCCCTTGGGGGAATGGTGAGAAAGAGGGAAAACTCAACTTCCCCATTTGGAGAAGGCCTGATATTGTCACAAGCAGTGAGGACAACAAAATCAAAAGGCTGAACCCTCAATCATGGGGTTTGTTCATATGAAACTTATCCCTGCAACGGATAGGCTAAGCCAACTTAAAATTAGGCCTAAGAGTCATCCCCAGAGAACCTCTTTCATTGCTCACACGTGTCCTATCTCTCAACCAACACAGCACACAAAACCGTCACCCTCCCCCTCTCTAGGTGGGACCTGACTACCAGGGGTGTAAACCTCCCTGGCAACGTGGGACAGAAATCCTAGAATGAGCTGGGACTCAGCATCAAGGGACTGAGAAAACCTTAACCAAAAGGGGAAAGGGAGAAATGAGACAAAAAGTGTCAGTGGCTGAGATTTTCAAATAGAGCCAAGAGGTTATCCTGGAGGCTCTTCTTACACATTATATAGATAAGCCCTTTTTAGTTTAAGGTATATTAGAGAGGCTAGAGGGAAGTGCCTGAACTGCAGAGTTGTGTTCCAGTAGCCATGTTCTTTAAGATGATTGTATAATGATATAGCTTTCACAAAGTGATTGTGTGATTTGAACAACCTTGTTCTGATGCTCCTTTTATCTATGGCGTGGACAGATGAATAAAAAATATGGATTAAAAAGAAATCAATAACAGGGGGAACAAATGTTAAAATAAATTGGGTAGAGGGAAGTACTAGTGGTTAATTAGAGGGAGGGGAAAGAGGTATGGTATGTATGAGTTTTTTCTTTTTTCTTTTTCTGGAGTGATGAAAATGTTCTGAGAAATGATCATAGTGATGAATATACAACTATGTGATGATATTGTGAGCCACTGATCACATACCAAGTATGGAATGTTCATACGTTAAGAATGTTTGCATTGTATGTTGGTTGGTTTTATTAATGAAAATTTAAAAAAATAAAATATGTACAGTATCTTTAAATTTATGGGAAGGTGGGGGGATGAAATAAGTTCTAGATTTTGGCCATACACTACATCTTTTGTGTAAGAATAAAAAATGTTTCTCACTAATGACAAAGATATTTCCTAGCACAGACAGGAGCTTAGGAAGGAAGATTAACTTTTTTAAGTTCTGCAGCAATAAAGTATTTGATGCACCTATAGTGACCTGAAAAACTTAATTAAATTTCCCAATATTCTTACCATTGGGCAATCTTTCAAAGCAGTAAGCAGAGGATTAAATGTACTATCATATCTATTTTGTATTTCACATACCCTGTACACTTCTAAAGAAGATATAATGAAAGGATGTTTTTATGATACTAAGTTTTCAGGGTTTCCCCTCTCAACTTTAACATGTTCCTAAGCCTGGAAACTAAACCTACCTTTCCTGATTTATTTCCAATTACTTTCCAATATAACTGCTGTCTAGTCTGGTTTCCTCATTATCTTCAAAACTGACCTTATATCTCAAGTACATACTTTTAATCATGTCAATAATTTAAACGTTTTCTCAAGTCCTTGGAAACCTCCCTGTAGTTTTATCTCCTCCTTAAAGCATCTCTGCCAAGTATGGCCCAGGGATCTCCCCCATTTTTAAAACTATGGCTTTACTGATTGGTCCATTGATTCAACACTTCATCATAAATTCCTTTCATATTCATACACCTTGGGTTTACACCTGGACAAGCACCATATACACTATATAAGTATCATCAGCAACCGGCTCATAGAGTAATCCCTAAACAACATTGGTTGACTGATAACAATCGTGATGGGTAAACACTATCTACATCATTGGCTAGAAAACAAGCAAGCAATGGGTAAATCACAAGCACTTGGGGATTTTCTAAACTACAGATTCCTGGGCCCCCATTCCCTGGAAAATATGGGTTGGAGCACCCATATTTTTTTAAAAAAACTCTACTTTTAAAAAAACTGATTCTAGAATTTCAGGAAAACGCAACTACGCCATGAATAGAAGACTTGGGGTAGAAATACTCCCAAGTGGTCCTCTGTAGAGCATGGGAATCTTCCTGTGAACCAACCAAGATGAAAAGGTTGTATCTCCCACCACATTAGCACCCACCCATCCTCACCCAGCTCTAAAAGTGAGAGAAGATATGTTATTATATATAACTGTTTAAAGAAGAAAAATTAAAACCACAGTCTTACTTTCATAGTGCTATTACTTATATACTTCTTTTTAAATTGCTTTAATGATTATGTGGCTTAAGAGTATAACAACTAAAACTGTGTGATTTTCTAGGTGGGCCACGGTGGCTCAGTGCTAGAATTCTTGCCTGTTATGCCAGAGACCAGGGTTTGATTCCCAGTGCCTGCCCATGCAAAAAAGAAAAAAAAGTGTGATTTTCTAATTTTAAAAAATTAAACATTTAAAAGACATTTCTATTAATCACTATCATTATCTGGATTTGTTTAAAATAATCAGTATTAGCTAGAATGTTTTATTTGCAAATGGCAAGATTTTCTTTATGCAGATGTTACAGTCATGGTACAAAAAGTTGACCTAGATTTTTATTTTTATGAATCCAGGCTGTTAAACAATTTGGCAGCATTTTTAAATCAATAATTTTGTTTAAATAGATTACTGTTTCTTTTCATGGAAGTGTTTTAATTCTCCTTTCTGAAAAATTTTATCCTATTAAGATGCCAGCATTTAACTACATTATGAAACAATAATATATTTTAGAGGAAAAGCCATTCATCTGATATAATATTTAAATAAGTTATTTTCTTTAACAGCAAATGTAGTTATTTTTCAAATCCTTGCTTTTAATTTTTTTAACTTCAAAAAAATTAGCACATGCAGCTAATTTTTAAAACAAAAAAATATATGAAGCAAACAAAAACAATAGGAAATATCTGTAATAATTATAATAGGATTAATAAAAGGATCAATAAAAAGGATAAATAAAAGAAAATTAGACAAAAGACATTAATAGGCAATGATCAAAACAAAATATAAATGGCTAATAAAGATTTAAAATACAGATTTTCACTAGAACCAAAATAAATAGAAAACTAAACTAAATAAAATAATTTTTTTTCCTATAAAATTGGCAAAGTTTTTAAACTAGTATAACCAGTACGAAGAAACGGGTACTTTCATATACTCCCGGGTCACAGTCTCATCAAAATCAGTTATGAATGTGGTTCATCCTAGGGCAAAATTCCTCCCCAAAGGACCTGTCAAACCTAGAAAACAAGTTACGGCTTTTAAAATACAATGGCAGGGCAGGTATAAGACAGATATTATCCCATTCTAGAAGGAAGACATTGAAAGAAAAACAGGGGTCACAGGTGCCAAACAAGCCCAAAATCCAGCACGGCAAACTCCATTAGATACCATGGTCTGAGAGCCATCTACAGATCAATGTTTTATTCTCTGGGCCATCAGCTCCATACCTTCCTAGTGTTTGCGCAGTAGTCACACTCTCTCCAAACACTGGGTTGTCGGCCCCACCCTCTCCCCATGCACTGGGATGGCAGCCACACTCCGTGCAAACACTTGGACACAGGCTCTACCATCTCTGAACACTGGGGTTGTGGCATTCTCCCTGAACAACAGGCGCAGGGCCCACCCTTCCCCCAGCACACCACAAGTGCAGGTGGCCTGCCCCTTCCAAGTGCAAGCTCAGACCTACTCTTTTCACTCACATGTGTGACCATTCTCATGTTCAGGGAGATCTCATCAGTTCAAACCTCAGCTTCTGATTCTGCCCTTGAAGTCATTCTTCCTTCAATTTGTCCCTTCTCTGTTCCTTTCAGGCATTGCTTCTGGTCATATAAATTTTGCAAAACTCTTGTTGGCTTTGTGTGCGGTTCCAGGGTATCCAAACCATCAGACAGTAGAACTTTCCACAAATCCTTTCTGGATAACTGTATTTCCAATCGTGACTTCCACTACAACGGCTGAATGGATCAATGTTTAACTACACCCTTTTCAGCAAAAGGTTGCTCAATTAAACCCTCACATAGAATGCTGTCCTCTGGGGACTCAGTTTCCAAAAGCTCAGGGAGATTCCTGATGGAAATGCTTCTGCCCTAATCTCAGAGCATGCCATGAAGGGAATTTTCAATATCATCAACTGCCGGTTCTTTTATGCTTAAGAGTTTAATTCTCAGCATATTCCTTTCCTCTTGTATTTTACTATAATCTGCAAGGCTAAAATCAGGCTGTACTTTACATACTTCATTTGGTAATCTCCTCAGCTAACTATCCAAATTCATCACTTTCAAATTCTGCCTTCTATCCAACATCAGAACTCAATTTCACCAAACTCTCTTCCACTTTATGTAACAAGGATCATCTTTCTTCCAATTTCCACTAACACATATTCATCATTTCCTTCTAAAGCCTCATTGAAGTTACCTTTAACATCCACATTTCTACTGACAGTCTCTTCAAAGCAATTTAAACTTTTTCTGTGAACTGCCTCACAGTTCTTCCAGCCTCTACCTTACCAAATTCCAAAGTGGTTTCCACATTACAAGATACACATCATAGCAACACTCTACCTCCTGGTACGAGTAACTGTATTACTTTCTTGCTGCTAAAATAAATACTATACAATGGGTTGGCTTAACAACAGAAATTTATTGGCTCACAGTTTCAGAGATTAGAAGGCTGGCTTCTTCCTGGAGTCAGTATCTTCTGGCTGGCTAGCAGTCTTGGGGTTCCTCGGCATTTCTGCCACACGGCAAAGCATATGGTGGCATCTTCTCCCTTCTCTTCTGGGTTCCATCATCTTCCAGCTTCTTGCTTCTCCTGTGGTTTCTCTTTCTCTGTATGCAATTTCCTTCATGCATAAGGACTTCAGCCATACTAGATTAAGGTCTGCCCTCATTCTGTTTGGGCACATCTTAACTTATAACATCTTCAAAAGTCTTATTTACAAATGAGTTCACACCCATAGGATAGGAGGTTGGAACCTGAACATGCTTTTTGTGGGGGACATGATTCAATACCCAATCTCTAAGAAATAACTTGCATACCTTTTTTATTACACTCTTAAAGTAATTTAGGATTAGGGAAAAACTATCATTTTGTTGCTGTTGTTATTAGAGAAGGACAAGAGAAACAGAAAATGTCTGAATATTAATATTTAATATGAGGCCATTTATTTAAAAATCACATAAAATATGCCTATGCTAAAAAGACCAGAAAAGCAAAAAGAGCAATTTCTAGAGAATGGAATTATGGATACTTTTTAATGCCTTCTTTGAGTTACTTTTCTATTTTCCCAATTTTCTACAATGATGATAGATTACTTTTATATTCAGGAAAAAAATAAAATTTGAACATACATAAACACTTCAAAATTCTCCATAACGAGCAGAATAAATTTACTAATTAGATGAATTTACTACTAAATATGCCTAAATTGTAGTATTTTTCTTATTTATTAAATATTTAATGGAAACACTGATGAAAGGACAAGAAGCAATGAGTACTTAAGGCTTTGAAAATGTGCTGTTCGTGTTTCTGTGAAACAATGAAACCTGGAAAGGAAGGTTGTTCAGTCTCTGGGTACGGAAACACCAGAACATACCGTTCCGGGGTTAGTAACAATCATGCCTTTGCATTCTTCTGCATATTTCTGCCACTCAAGTTCTTCCCACTGAAGCATATTGGCAATCTCCTCCTCAGGCACCAGGGCTTTGCTACACCGTAATAAGTAGAGGAGAATCTGGTGCATGGATAGCACTTCCTTCCCTCCATCTTGCATGGGAGTAAAGACAAAAAGGAAAAAACAAGGCTACTTAATTGACAGGAAATCATTAGCCAAATAAGGACAACCAAAATAGAAAAATAAAAAACATTTATAAAAAATTAATTTAAATTTTACATTGTTTAACCAGGTGGCAAATAGTATGAAAGTTCTTTATTTCATTGATAAATAGTGCTCATAAACCATTTCATTTACTAAAATGGCAACAACATTATAAATGATAGAGGGCTCCACTTGGGAGTTGTGAATATTTAAAAAAAAATGTTTACCTAAACAAATTTAAAACCACCTAGCATAAAGAACCATAGTTAATTATATACTGAACCATGCTATGTCTTAAATATGTTATCATTCCTTTCAGTGTAACAAATGAAAGCTCTTTAGAAATGATGTTAAGGTCTTAAGGAAATTCTAAGCTTTTATGATATTTATGGATTTTTCAATAAGCTATCATTGTATTATGGTCTAATTCTTTTGGTGCTAATATGCTGCACCTGCCGTGATGAAGCGAGCTGAAGAATCTGTGTTAATATCATGAAAGATCATTATGGAGTTGAGCATATGGAAAAAATACCAAGTATTCTGAAATCTTAGAAGCATATATCACAAAATACCAGGGTTAAAAACAGCAAAGGGCACAGCTATAGTACCTTGGAAAAAGCCAACTGATCTATACTCAATGAAGCAAAGGTATTTATTTAATGTGCACACTAATATCGGTTAACAGGCTTCTGGGCTTAGCTTCTTGTTCAAAACTTGCAACCATCCTGCATTCTTTTTCTTTCCCTCCTCCCACCAAAACAATGGTCAAGACTCTGAAGTTTAGAGGTCAATCACTACCCTCTCCAAGGTCATGAGTTATGCAAGGAACAGTGCTATAACTGCCAAATACTTCATGGAGAGACAGGGAACCAAGAGAACCAGATGGCAGGGACAGAAAGGTAGGGATGAGTGCCCTCTCTGGGAAAGAGAAGTTAATAGCATCTAGGAGTTCAGGGTCCTAGAAAACAGAAGCAGATAAAAGACTATAATGAGGTACTATAGGTTAAGAACACGGACAAGCCTAGACAACTGAGAGAAAAGAATAAAGATCAATATTTCTTTTTGAGCTGTGTTACTTTATCTAAGATTCTGTTCTGGACAGGACTGCCTCACTGCTACATGGACACTATAAGTAGACATGCATTCATTCCCTAATCCTAACATCCATTCATTCCACAAATAATTACTGAGAATCTATTTAGTATCAGGCTCTATTCTAAGCACCAGACACATGGCAATGATTGAAATAGTCAAAGTCCCTGCCTCCTGAAACTTATATTCCAATAGAGGGAAAGACACTAAAAAGCAATTACATAGTGGTTCACTGGTAGAACCTCATCTTTCATGCAGGAGATCTGGGCTGATGCACCAAAAAGAAAAAGCAAACACATAACACCTCAGACTATATGAGCGTTATGAAGAAGAATCAAATCAGGCGAGGGACTGGAGATATATTTAAAAGACTGATCATGAAGTCATCTTTAAAGAAATGTCATATAAGCAAAGATTTAAAAGGAACAAGGGGGTCTGCTATGGAGATATCTGGGTGAAAAGTGCCTCAAGTAGAAACAGCAAAAGCCCTAAAGAGGAAGTGGGATTGAGGTGCTCCAGAAACTGCAAAAATGTCAAGGGTGGATAGAGTGAAATAAGGACAGTGAGAGAAGTAGCAAGGAACTTTTAAAGAGCACAGTAAGAGCTCTGGATTTTATCCTGCTAATGGGAGCATGTTTTTCACCATTATGTGCCAGGTACTGGGTATGTCCTATATTAAAATCATGGGAGGGAGGGGGAGACAAGCTCTCAGGCCTCAAGAAACACAGGTTAATACTGATTAATCTTAGCAGTTCCTTAAGGAATAATCATAGTAACATCCTCAAAATAGAGTTCTCTTAGTCAAAGACTCTGAACCTCTAAAAACGTAATTGTCCAAGGAGAAGTGAGTAAACTAAAAATTACAACCAACCCACTTGAGGACATATTCTATCTACCAGTAGACATAAATGTTCACAGAAGTAAAATTTTTTCAAGTCATTACAACCTATCTGCTTAAACCCAAGACAGTCACCTTCACAAACTTCCATGGTTAAGGGCATACTTCTCAGAGTCTGTCTCAAAATAATTTTAATCCACCTAACATGTGCCTCAATCAACAAGGTTCCCTCTTTGCTAAGGAGCTTGGCAAACCCGTAATATCCATCCATCAGTCTGAGTCCATGGTAATTCCTGCTTCTGGAGCCTGACTAAGCAGGCAGACAAGAAAAATTCTAAAGCCAGAATATGTTGACTGTGCATTGCATGCATATATAGAGAAGAACAACAGAAACAAAGGTCTCATAAAGGCTCCAAATCTAGTAAATGAATGTCATGGGCACTGCCGCATTTAGGAAAGGAACACCTACAAAATCAAGAAGGCAGGTTACCAAATGCTGATGAGAAGAATACTGACTACCTAGATTGAGTGCAAAGCTGCTGATGAGGGAGAGGTAAGTGCTACAGCAGCATAGAAACCAGAAAAAATATGTATATACATACACACATCGGGTACAGAGTAGGTAAGGCTGGAGGGGAAACTAAATTTATAACTGAAATCTGCTAAGAATTTTAAATGGCAACTAAAACTTTAAAAGATAGCTACTGGTAACTGAAAAAGTAGAATCTCAGGAGAGATAACCTCAAGTGAAAGGTTTATAAAGAAGGAAGATTGAGATTCTGCTCCATGTTTGGTATTGAGGTACAACAATCACTGAAGCAAGTAAGATGAGCAAGTCCTGCCAGGGACCATGGTAGCAAGGGGTACATCCCTTATACTGCATAAATATTTGTAGAATGACTTTCTAAAGCAGATGAACAACACTCGCTCTCAGACTACCATGAATTTGCTAATGTTAATGAATTGCCTCTTAAGGTTTGTCTGTCTTGCTACATGTCTATGTTGGGGATTTATGGCACTATGCCACTGAGGGCTAGGAAATAACTTTTTATCTAGCTAGGATAAGTAGGACATGATATAAATGAGAAATTAGAGTGGGTAAGCTAAGGTTAGCAGGAATCCTGCCAGCACTGAGACGGGAACTGTGACAACAGCTCATTATTTGGGAAGAACTGGAGTTTGTGTTTCATGGAATGAATCTGGACAGTCATTAATGAACTGACAGACTTTATAAACTGTTTCTTAGAAATCCAAGTCTCTCAGTTTATATAGCTTGATAATTTATATAGTAGAGGGCATTTGTCAGGAATTACTGTAAAGTATATGGTTGATTACAGGAGTATTCTGCAACTGTAAAATGATTATTCAATTTTAAGAAATAAAAATCTCAACCATCAGGATGGCTAAATTGGAAAAAAACAAAAAAAAGAAAGAAAAATGCCAAGTGCTGATAAGAATGTGGAATAACTTGAACTCCCATACAACACTGAAAGGAGAGTTCGACTCCCAGGTATATATATAAAAGCATAAATATGTTCATATGTACAAGTCTTCGGTGAGCATATGAACTCTATTTGAAAAAGTCAAAAACTGAAAATATTCAAATACCCATTAACAGTAGAAAAGTTACAACTGTTTTGATTTATTCATACAGTATAATACTATACAGCAATGAGAACTACAGGTGTCTCAAAACAGTATTAAAAAAAGAGTATATTGCCTAATTCTAGTTATAAAGCTTAAAAATAGGAAAAACTAATACATGAATAAATAATAGGGGATAAGAGGTAAAATAAATTGGATAGATGAAAATACTAGTGGTCACTGAGAAGGAAGGTTAAGGGGTATGGGATATATGAGTTTTTTCTTTTTACTTCTTTTTCTGGAGTGATATAAATGTTCTAAAAAATGATCACGGTGATGAATAAACAACTATGTGATGATATTGTGAGCCATTGATTGTATACCATGTATGGATTTTTGTTTGTAAAGTTTTGTCAATAAAAATATTTTTTTAAAAAGACCACCACCACCACCAACACCAACAACAAAAGACCAACAACAAAAACTACATGGTTTTTCAAGTCAGAATACATGTTACCCATGAGGGGTTGGAGAGTAACTGGCAGAGTAATCAAGGGAGGGGGGAGGTTCTGAGATGCTGGTAGTCTTGATCCGGGTGTTGATTACATGGACATATTCACTTTTTAAAAATTCACTGAGATGTACATTTACAATCTGTTTACATTTAAGTATTTATGTTATACTTCAATCAAAGGTTTATTTCAAAAAATGAGAGATTATACCAAGAAGTGTCTGAAAACCATGTTCAATCTCATTAGTAACCACATAAATGAGTATTTAACTGAGGCACTATTTTGACCAATTTATTAAAGTCAGCAAAGTATTTACTGAGTCCCTGCTTATGTGCCAAGTAGTATGAGAGCAACTGGTGATACAAGACAGACACTATTTACTCTTTAGCCTCTTGGAGCTCACAGTTGAAAACTTAAAAAAAGGAAAGAAGAATCCAAAATGTTGAGAAAAGCAATCATGCATTTCTCATGGTGACATAAACTGACGTAACTCTTTGACAAGTTTAGCATAAATTGTGACCTTTAAAAATATCTATTTTCTCAATGAATTATTAAAAGTAGGATGCAAATAAGTTAATATGATGACAACTATATTTTAAAAAACCCATACAGAAAATAAAAATGAAAATATATATCAAATACATTTTTCCTTTTAATTCTGTTTTCTAAAAAAGCTTTAATGAAGTCATGTTGTGAAAAACAAACCATAATTGGCCATCCAATATCAGAATGTATTCCATACATTATGCATTTTTTTTTATTCTTCAGGGTTTTTTAATACATAATTTTTTCAAGGTAAGTCAATGAAAAAAGTAAATTCTGTTTAAAAATAAATCAGTAGACCTTTTTCTTTGACAACCTAAATGTTACCTCTATATATATGAAACATTTTGTAAGAGCTGAAATTTCACAAAGTAAATACTCAACACAAGATTTTTCTTTCAGATGATTTAAAAACTGTCCAGTTTCTCTTAGCTCTTTGGTCATGAAACGCCTAGAGGCAGATAAAGAAAGGAAAGGCTTTTCAACAAACCCACTCTAGCAACATTTTCTCATAAGTTGACTGCTAAAACTCAAAATCAAAGACGCATTCACTTGGGGAAAAAGGGGTGTTGCTTCTCAATAAAATACAACTACATGTAGAAAGGAGAAAAGCTTTCAAATACATTTTTCAAACAAAATAAACATTAAGAATAGAACTTAAACTATCAGTAACATTATCCTAAAATAAAAACAAGCACTGTGACTAAGTGTTTTGGATTGAGGGAAGGGTGTCAAGGACAAAATCTTGAGGAAAATCTACTTCAGAAACAAAAGCTACAAAGGATGAATCAGAGAGCTAGAAGAAAAATAAGAAGAGCCTAGGAGAAAGACAAGGTCAGTAGTCCAGTTTAGATACTAAAATTGAAGCATACCCACTGGGTTTGGTGACACATGCTGCAACGAAGTGGGAGAATGGTAGAGGAACGGCCTAGGCAGGGGCAGGGGGAGGGGTGGCACAGTATGCAAAGCTTGGCTATCAATGGAAGGAGAACTCTTGGAAGAAGCCACTCAGGCTCAAAGGAGGGTTCTCAGGCATGGGGGAGGCAAGGCCTCCTACCCCAAGAGGATAAGAGGGATGAGGAGGAGAACATGAACACAGGGCTGAATTTCTGAAACTACTACTATGTGAAATGGGGGAAAGGCATAATTAAATGCAGAAAAACTATCAAGTTGACATTGTAGACCACAGATTTATGGCAGCAGTTATAATTTTTCTCCAGTATCACTGAACGGTCCACTGACAAGAGAAAAAAGCAAATGGCTGGACTGATATTTATATGGAAGGTGGTAGATACATAAAGGGCTAAGGCAGCTAGAGGAGAGAGAAGTCTGAAAAGAGGATTCAAGTGAGAAAGCAAAGAAAGGTGTCTGTACAGAGGAAGAAAGGGGAAATCTGAAGTAAAGGCAAAGGGAATAGGGCAGGAAGGAGCTGGAAGTGTAGAAAGATGTCACTGAAAAGTGAGATACTAGAGTGAGATTTTAGGAGTGAATTAATTTGAGGTGGTAATGTGCTCCAAGGTTTTACTTTGGGATTAGGTAGCCGAGATGTGACAATCATTACAGTAGAAAAACCCAAGGAATTGTTGAGGCTCAAAGTAAAACGGTGAATGAAGTTCATTAGGTTGGTAATAGAACCTTACTGAGAGGAAATTATAAGCCAGGTTTGACTACACTTGTTAAAATTGGCCAGGAAATCTTAAAGCAAGAAGGAGTGGGAATACGGTATAAGCCTTGAAGAAGTTTTTACAAACTTAGAAAGGAATCCAAGGGATTTCATTAAAAATCTAACCATTTTTTTAAATACTAAATATAATACCATATCTTACAGCTAAACTTTTGAAGTCATATATTTACTTATGACATAAGAGAAAAAAATCATTATATATCTTTTTTTTATTATAAAATGAATAAAAGCACATGTCTAAAAACAAGGGGAAAAAAATCACCAATAATCCCACCACCCGAATACCACCATTATTGTATTAATTTTAAACATAATTAAAGTCACATTGCATGTAAAATTTATACTAGTTGTTTTTCAACTAAGCATATGCATTTTTAAGCCATGTGCCTTATTCCATGTTAAGTTTAACACATATTTTATCAAGTAGATTTTCAAAATTTGTAAATCAATTCTCCCATTACTCATCTAATTTGGGGTTACCAAAAAATATTCAGATTTATATATCAGCATGTATAATTTTACATTTCCATGCCACCTAAAAAACAGATCAATAGTGTCTAAGGTAGGGAAATTATCCTTAAAGGCTGAAAAGAGAATGTTAGGCTTGTTTTCAAATATATTATCTCACCAGGTCACTGACAGCCCAAAAGATTACCTGGAAGAAATCTTACAAAACGTGGCATGAAATGAAATCTTGGGCAGCAAGGAGGGCTGTCTTCAAACAAAGGACCTAAAACAAGCAAATGAAAATAAAAGGAAATTTAAAAAATAACAAAACAGCCTTAGAAAACAAGTAACTTAATGCCTAAGATGACATAAGTACAAACAACACCACCAGAAGTAAGACATAAAAAATTCCCACTCTCTCTTTTCCTCAATATATGTCAATCATGTGGCAACTGCCACAAGCACCCAATGAAGATTACAATAAAGAGACTAGTACAAGTCAGCAGGAGAATGAAAGCCCCAAGGAGCAAATATATAGAATTATTTAAAATATATTTATATAAGGGATTTCTGATAACTGAAGTGTTTAATTTCTGTATTTTAATAGGTGCATTGAAAAAATTCAGAAATATTAACAGAAACCTGGTTTGAAAAGTCATTCGCCAATACACTGGTTTAAAAAATTAAATATATACTGCAATACAGACACTTCCAAAGAGTAAACTATTATCCAAGAAGCAGGTATCAAGTTTTTAAATCTATCTAGTTCAAAGCATGTATGTGTATCTGTTTGTAACCTAACTCTTTATTTTAATAAATTGTAATTTTGGAATTTTATTATAGTCAAGTCCACCAGATTTAAACTATTAACTAATGGGATTTTTCCTAAGGCACATAAACCAAGGTTGTTACTCATAACACTGGTACCATCTTTCTATATGACGATGATCAACATTAACACCCATAAGAAACCTGCCCATGCCTAATGATAGCAAGTGCTGCTATGAATAACACTTTTTCCTGAGGATTTCCAAAAATAAAAGGAATTTCACCTATGCTCATTCCCCCTTTTTAAACTTTTCACATATAACATAACTTTCTTCTAAAAGCATTACTCTTTTCTTTAAATCCTGTTATTTACCTTTAAGATTCCAGTCATACAATTCCAAAATATCTCTGAATAGGAACAACGAAAAGAGTTCAAGCCCTTTCACACAAAAATTCTGAAAAATAAACCAAAATCCAATTACTGTAGTACAGTATATGTACACTAACTGAAGGTTCAACTTGTTCCAGTCTAATGTCTTAAAACCATAAAATTACCTAAAATGTTTAGTCATTGTCCTACAATAGCTCGCAGATTTCAGGTAGAAATGAACAGCTCTCCAAAACTCTAATCTCTTGGAGAAACAAACTGACTTAATCTAGGCAGTAATGCCACCAGGATTCCTATAAAAGTGTCAACTCAGCCATGCCCAAGGTACAAATAAAACGTTGTGAAATTTATAAAGAAAAATCTCATTTATGTCATATGTTTTCTAACACAATTATAAAACATATCAGAATTCCCTAAGGACTTTTTGTTAATTCACATTCCACACACACCTCCAGGCTTTGACAGGCCTGTCCCAAACCCACCTAAGACCCCACCCCCTCACCCCAACCAAACACACCTGGAATCAACGTCAGAAAGAATTATCATAAGACAGAGGTTCTTTGGACAAAAAAAGTTCAAATTCTTAATGAAGGCAAAGTTCTAAGAAAAACCACAAAACTTTGTACCAAATTTTTCCTGTAAACAAGCTTAACAGATGATATACTTGCAAGTGAGACTTGTCTCATAATTCTTCCTCCTACTTGTTTTGCTCAAGGTTCATAAATCACCCTGCGTGAGATCACGCCAGAAGTAATAAACTTTTACAATAGCAAATGAAGGCTTCTGACCTTAAAAATCAAAAGGAAGCAGAAAAATCCTTCTAAGCTGGAGAATGAACGGGCAGTCCCTTCTCTTTAATTCTTTTTGAAAGGCAGGTAGAATTAACAGGACTTGCTCAGATGAAATAGATGCAAACTAAACATGCATGTCATGCCCATCAATTCCCCTTCAGTGCTCCACTGCCCATGACAGAGCTGCACTGTTAAACAAGGTTTTTAAGAAGAGCCAGGGGCTCAAGAAATCGACCCCAACTCCACACAATGTTAAGTACGCAAGCTTGTTTGCTGCCTAGTTATTTCTTAGTGTGATTTGTTGACACCACTAAATTCAAGATTGGGCAATGAATCATTCTGAGATTCACATTAATCTTGCTTTAGAATTTTATATCTCTTGCATATATTTAGATAAATCTGCTGCTGAACATCCGCAATGAAAAACAATTAAGAAAAATATGTAAATACATGGGAAGAAAAATGAACCAAGCATTGATTTTGTCATTGGAAATGATTCATTAGATTGTTCCAGTAGGTATCAGATTCATTTTCCCCATTCTAATTTCCTCTGATAATGACCAGCAATCAAAATCTGTCCCCTACACAAAAGGAACTAGAAACAGATGTAAAGTTACTATCGGCAGATGCAACCCAAGGAGAGATGGGTTCAAAACGAGTAATTCATTCTAAAGCTACCAAAATTTTGACCCTGACATTAATGTTACACCTCAATGACCCTTTCAACAGTGAACATGATACTTTAGGGGTATTCTGATCGCAAAAAGCCAGAGCTGGCCAAGTTCAATGGTTTAAAATTGTAAGTGTGGAATAAACAAAAGAGCAAACTACAACAAGCTGTTAAATAATCTTTTCCTTACCTCTGGCATCATCTCTTCAATGAAATGAATCGTGTAGTCTATGTTGAATCTAATTACTTTACAGAGTGGAATCTGCAATAAAAAGAGAGGTACAGTCTGCAATGCCTTCCTGCAGGATCACACTACACATTTTTCTACCTGATCCAGAAGGTCATGAACCAAATGAGAGAGTTTCACCTAAATCTAAGCAGCTAACAACACAGCACATGAAACTTGACCAAAATTGTTGGCTTTTAATGGTAAAAGCCCTGCTGGCCCAGCCTCCACAGGAAATTTGCATAATGTTGGCCCTTAATAATAGCAGCAACACAAACATGACAAGAACCCATTAAAACCAAATACATCATCTCTAAAGAATTAATGGAACTATAATCATGAACTCGTTTTTTCTCAGGTTTTTAAATCTTTCAGAATCTTCATCTCTTTAGGCAGATCAGGCATGGCAAATAGACAATTTATCAGTTACAGATTCCTAAGTCATTGAATTGTGTACAATTCATACAGCCTATTTGGTTCTTGAGCTGCAGCAATAGCAGTAACAGCAATAAAAATAACATAGAGCCAAGAAATGTTCCACTACTTCACATATTTTCACTCACACATTTATCACAACATTGTTATGAGATATCCTCAACTACTATCCCCATTTTACAGTGGAGGAAACTAAGGCAGAGGGTTACCAGGTACCTTGGCCAAGATAACAGGTAGCTGATGAATTAGGTCTTGCTCTTAGCACCCTTAGCCACTAGAGTCTACGCCTCTCGCCTCGTATTCTAATACTCAGGGTATCCGTGAAATTGAAGGAAGCCACAGCGGGAAACTTCTGTCTTGTTTTACCAATATAGTTTCTAGTGCCTGGACATAATAGGCTTTCTGTTGGTATATTTTTGAATGGATCAAGGAATGAGAAAGGGAAGGAAGGCGGTCACTGCAGTGGCTTGACTGACTAGTGAGGGAAAAGAGTATTAAGTGGGCTTTTCTTGCAGCTAAATCTGTCCATAAGATGATTTTATACAGATATAGTCTTTTTTTATAAACCACGGCAGTCAGAAACAACCAAATTTTAATTCTACCATCAAAAGGAATGGTAAGAAAAATTGACAAATAGTCTCATAATGCCATCTACTGGAAATTTTTCTTCTGAGAAATGAAATTTAGTTCTTAGGTGCTTTTTATTTTTCTTAAGGATAGTTAATTTAAGCGAGATTCATAACAACTTTAATAAGATATCAATTTTCAACCTTCTTGTGATAATGTATTCTAAATAAACTGAAGCCAGATTCTAAGGTCACTATCATTTTTAAGTTCTGCTTTATTTCTGCAGTCATTTAAACACAAGTGAGGGTTACAAATTTGTGCAACGATTCAACATACATTTTTAAACATCTGTTACTAACAACTATGTTAGGCTCAGAGTTTCTCTAAAATAACCCATAGCCCTTTTCCTTAAAAGATAAGAGGAAGAAAGGCATGTAAACAAATACAAAATAGAATACAATACAATGTAACTTGATAATTCTTTTAAAAATGTTAAAAATGTATAAAGCGGAGCAGGCCATGGTGGCTCAGCAGGCAGAGTTCTTGCCTGTCATGCTGCAGAGACCTGGGTTTGATTCCTGATGCCTGCCTATGCAAAAGAAAAAAATTATATACATATATATATATATAAAATGTAAATGACCCAAAGAGGAAATATTTGAATTAAGCCCTGAAAAATGGGGAGAAATTTTTCAGGCCATCAGGAAAATAAAGTATGGAGAAGAACAAGTATTTAGGCTTCAAGCCAGATGAAGAAAGGGACCTAGGGGAAAATAAGTCATTTAGCAGTACAGAGAATGAAATGCTTAGGAAGAGAAGGTGATTCTAGAGAGGAAAGTAAGAAATACATTATGCATTACTCATAATCCATATTAAAAAATAGGGGTTATTCTTATGGTAAGGTAATTCAAATATTTTAAGTCGAGGCTATCTGAGTTTATTTTAAATGGGTCACTAGGGAGACAGTGTGGAAATGCCATTAGAGAAGTGAGGTAGGAGACTGAGGTCTAATGAAATAGCTTAGGAGCCAAATGGAGAGCAAATTGTAAAGGAAGGTATGGCTGGTTTGAAAGTATTATGTGCCCCAGAAAAGCCATGTTTTAATCCCGATCCAATCTTCTGGGATCAGTCATTTCTTTTAATCTTGATTCCATAGTGGAAGTGGAAACTTTTGATTATATTATCTCCATGGAGATGGCGCGTGTCCAATCGTGAGTGTGAATTTTTGATTAGATGGAGATGGACTCCACCCATTCCTGGTAGGTCTTGATTAGTTTACTGGAATTCTTTAAAACATTCTGGAGACATTCTGGAGAGAGTCAGAGCCTACAGAACAAGAGCTGACAGAAACTTTAGACTAGAGCTGACACAGATACCAACTTTTGGAGAACAGAGACACAGACACAGATGTGTGGAGATGCTTGGAGGCCAGCAGACATCACCATGAGACGTTAAGCAAGCCAGAACCTGGAAAGAGCCAAAGGAAGCCAAGAGTTGAAAGCCAGCCCCAGAGAAGCAAAGTATGGAACCCCCATAGAAACAGAGGCTAAAAGCAACAGATTCCAAGAGCAAGGGACCAGCAAATGCCAGCCACCTAACTTCCCAGCTGACAGGGGTGTTCTAGACCCATTGGCCTTTATTAAGTGAAGGCAATCTATTATTGGTGCCTTAATCTGGACACTTTGACTTCCTTAGACCTGTAAACTTATAACTCATTAAACTCCCTTTTTAAAAGCCATTCCAGTTCTGGTATATCACCTTCTGGCAGCTTGCAAACTAACACAAAAGGGAAAAAATGGTAAACATAGTTGGACAGCACTGACATGCACAGTGATGACCTCTCTGAAGTGGAACTGAGAAAGAAGAAAGAATACAGGATAATTCGTGTGTTTTTGACTCACTCGACCAGGTAGGTCATGATGGCATTAATAGAAAAGGAGAAATATATGAGCATGTCCCTTGTGTACCTCAAACTCATCATGTGGGGAAGATGGATAGGTTTTGTGAAGGCTGAGGTTGAGCTACCTAAGCGGACATCCAAGTGGGCAACAGACAATAGATAACCTGACATGAGTGTGGAGTACAGAGCTACACATAATAGTTATCAATATGGACTTGGTGGGTATCAGAATATGTATGGGAGGAAAATCTGTGAGTGAGACTGAATTAATTTAGGAAAGAGAAAATAAAAGAGAAAAGGACCAGAACCCTTGGTAATACTCAAGAGGCAGGCAGAAAAAAGGCAATATTGCAAATTTTATTCATTGCTACCATGTTCAAAAGAATTATATTAGATGATTTGCATGAACACAGTACTTTCCCCATCTCATATTAATTGAAATTACTTTTTGGAATTCCTTCTTGGACCTATTCTCTCTACATGCCACCATAGCCCTTCCTGGACACACAAACTTTGATCTCTTTCTGAAACTCAAAAAGAACTTGTCATTTTACTATATAGTGGTTAACCAAGGAACTGTAATACTTCAAAGATCACCAAAAAGGCTCCCAGTCAATACCATCCAATAATATAATGTCTACTATCATTTCTTAGAATGTATTTGAATACATTAAAAGTAAAAAATAACAAGTACTGGCTGATACTAACTCCTATATCACTCTACAAAAAACAAACACAAAAAACAAACCCACACACAAAAAATCCTTTCTATACTTCTACATCTTAACCATACTACCTCCGGTACTGAATGACCAATCCAGGGGTTAGGAAGGCCACTGGGAATGGAAAGCCAAATAAGGAGGAAAGGAAATGATCAAGGCATTTTCTTATACTTTTGAGACTGGGATTGAGACTGAGATAAGATATGTATGTATATCCCATACATTTATTTTCATAACGTTACATTGTTAAAGCCCTTACTAACATCAGGTATTATAAATAATAGTATGTAAGACTTAAAATTGGGTAGATTGCAATACTAATGATTAATAAGAAGGAGGGGTAAGGGATATGGGATGTATGAGGTTTTTCTTTTTTCTTTTCTGGAGTAATGCAAATGTCCTAAAAACGATCACGCTGATGAATGCACAACTATGTGATGATATTGTGAACAACTAATTATATACTTTGGATGGGCGGTGTGGAGTATAACGACATTGCAATAAAAATACATTAAAATTTTTTTTAAAAGATGGGCTTTAAATAAAAATGGAGAAGTTTTTAAAAAATAAATAATAAATAATAGCAGATATACTTCATAAAAGGATAAAAATTCTAAAGTTCCCATAGTTAGCCATCAAGGCTTTCAATCCATTTCAATTTAAAAAGACCTTAAGAGAGCTCGCTGGAACTAGATTTGGTCTCATTTCTATTATTACTATCATTTGCATGTTCTTCTTGGTGATGTTTTGTCTCTAGCAAGAAAACAAATTAGAACAGTAAAGCAATTTAATAATTCTTTTTCTGGGGAGGCTATTTAACATTCAAGAGGCCTTTGATGGATTTAATTCCTAGGAACTGTACAACACTCAGCTTAAAACTCAATTTGTTTAATCAACATTTCTAATATAAGTGAGGGGGCCTATTTCCTCATTTCAGGATAAAGTTCTCAAGTTTTTAATATTTAACATACGATATATGCTGAAGTCAGGAATTTTTTCAGTCCTTTATTTTTTAACAACTGTAGGAACAACTGCAATTAATTTAACACTCTTCAATTCCAAACCTTGGGCTGAGGGACACTAAAAACTATTTCTAATTCTCAGTAAAGTCTAAAGCATAACTATCATTAATAAAACTCGAAAAATCATTTCTCCCAAGTTACAAAAATATTTAATTCGAGTTAAAAATTAGAATAAAGAGTCAAACCTAGGTCTGTTTTAACCATTTTCAAAATAAGAGGCACAAATATTCAGTGATGATCTTCTATTGCCAAGCACCAAGCTAAACACTTCATCCATCATCTATTTCCACAAAAGCCTATGAGATTGCTACAATTAATACCCTATCTTACAGATAAGAAAGCCAAATAAAGATTGAACTGTCAAGTCATACAGCTAATAGGTACAATTCACTAATATTTAAATCCTGGTCTCTCTGAGTCCACACTGGTTTCCTTTTTTGATTAAGGTGATCCTAACAGTTAAAATAAGACCAATATTACTTCTAGGGATTTCAGATAACAGACAATTTTAAATATATCCAAGCTAACTAAATTATTTGTATTTTTTTCTAAAATTCACAGCCCTCTGAAGAAAAAAGTAATGCACTGGGGCGGGGAGGAGTTGGACTAAATGATCTCTAAAAAACTTTCTAACTCTCAGACTATCAGATTTATTTTAACAAAGGGTCTGAGAGCCTAACAGAAACATTAAAACAAACGACAAATTATCCACCAGAATTCAAAAAACCTTCTAATGCCTTTCCTTAAAGACTGTTCAAGAATGGTCCAATATATATTCCTTTTTCTATACTGGTGAGCAGATGTTCCACCCTGGAGGTAAATGTAACATGTATCATCAAATGATTTTATTTTTACATTTACAATGCATTCATCTTCTCAAAGAAAATTCTCTAGGGTAAAATATACTATAGAATAAAGAAAATCTAATTAAGAAAACAATTTGTTTTAAGTTAGTATAAGTACAATGAAATCATGTCTTACAAAGGGAAAAAGGAATGACAGGAAGCAACAAGGAAAAGCAGAGATTGCTGATTCTTACTTTACTCTCCAAAAGAACAGAACTTCATGTTTTAAGTAAATAGTACTAAAATAGCTTTTTAAATTGCAGATGTAATTTCATGTAACCAAACCAGAAAGGACTGAAGAACATTCTGTTTTGATGTAGACAGATACACCACAGCTATAATCCAACAATGTCTGTTACAGCATCTGAACTTGGTAACTCTACTGCTATAATCCCTTTCCAATGCTGCTGCCATATAAATAAGTGAGACGATTTCTAAAATTGCCAGATTTGAGACAGAAGAGTTTGACTCACAGATAAAGAACTTCCATTTCAATCGATTACCAACAAAGCAGCCTTCATACCTGTATAAAAATATGAATCTGTATGTCAGACAAAGTCTCTTAAAGAAGACATATGCCTGGGATTCAAAAGCAAACAACGTATGACATTAATTCAGGCTCCTAATGTTCTGAACAAGCTCAGAGACTTCGTAGCAGTTTTTTCCCTAAAACTTTCCAACTTTCTTTTGAAGGACACCCAACCTGAAATAGCTTTAACAAGTTATTCCACAGTTTAACCTTCTTTTTCAATCTTTCACACTCTCAAAATGTTATTCTGACACATGTTTACTTACACCATTTAATGTGGACCAAACCTGTGACTCATTAGCACAGATGTCACACTCCCACCTGACATACACTGTTGCAGACTTCCTGCAGCTCAAGCTGCGGGATGCAAAGTAAATATTACTTAGAAGTCAGACAAAAGGAAATCTATTTTGACTTTTGGAAAGAAATAAAAATGAAGAAAAAGCAGGGAAGGAAGGGGATGCAGGCAGAGAGAGAGGAAGAAAGAAAGCCAATTAGCACATACTTACATTGGTCAGGGGAGCATGTGCAAACATAGAAAATCCTTCAAAGATATATTCATGATCATCATATTCTATAACAGTGGGCCTGTCAGTCTAAAAGAAAACAGAAGTACAAAACATGAATTTAATAAACGACATGCTTTGCATGTGCAGAATTCCCTTGCCACACAAAGCAATCAGCAGGAAAAATAAATGGCCTTCATGGACTCCGTTAATGTTTTTCCTGACAACAGGGAATACATTATACAAAACTTTATTTTTAGGTGAAATTCTCTGGCTTGGTGGAGAATGATGTCCTGAGATCATCAAGAATGTTTATTATAGGTGCCATAAAGAAAAGAAAAGCTATACGGCTTCATTCTCTAGGAACTTGTTCTACTTAATCCCACAGCGTTGTCAGTTTTGTTCTTACTGAGCTATAGCTCTGAACTAACAGTAGTCCTAATAGAAATAACAATAACATAGTTGACCCAATGCTCAAAGTGAAAAAAGCCTCAGTATCAGCAGAGTTGAGTACAGCATCAGCCTGGAAGGCTCTGAGAGGTTTCAGGGTGCCAGAAGCTCAATCCCTAAAAGCTCCATTTCTAGCCTCTCCAAGAAGTTGTCAAGCCACAAAAAAATGCTACCACAAATCAGTTCCTTCATTACCTCAAAGACCTCAATTAACAATGTTACCTTCTACCTGAAAACAGAATCGGTACTTATTGCATATGTGAATCTAAACACAAAGGATACTCTTTCTTATAATGTTCTCAAAGTCCACCACTTTTCTCTTAAGTTCTACGTATGGAGCAAATTCTGACATTTCTTACATAGTTATTCAACCCTCTTTTAAACATTACATAAAGAAATAAGTACATTATCTGTTTTATCAATATTATTCTTGCTTTCTATTTGAGTAACATAAACAAGTCTGGTCTAAATTAAACGTGATGAAGGGAACTTCTGAGCAATCAATGATTAATAATAGCGTGACCACTTTAAAAACACTTTGGCAGTTCCTCGAAATATTAAACACAGAGCTGCCATATAACCCAGCAAGTCCAATCCCAAGTATATACCCAAGAGAAATGAAAACATACACACAAAAACTTGTACATGAATGCTCACAGCAGCATGCTATGAATAACAGCAAAAAAATGTGGAAACAAATGTCCTTTAACTGAGGAATGGATAAACAAAATGTGTCATATCCATTCAATGGTACATATTATTTGGCTATAAAAAGGATGAACTACTGTATACACTCCACACAGATGAATAATAAAAACATTATACTATGTGAAAGAAGCCAGTCACAAAAGACCATATATTGGAGGATGACAATTTCACCAGACTAGGTAAATCTATAGAGACAGAAAATACATTAGGAGTTGCCTATAATATTGGGCAGTAGGGGGAATGGGAAGTGTCTGCTAATAGGTAGTTTCTTTTTTAGGATAATAAGGATGTTCTAAAATTAAGTTGTGGTGATGGCTGCACAACTCTGTAAATATGCAAAAAAACATGAATTATACACTAAAAATGGGTAAAATTTATGGCATATGAATTATAACTCTAAATAAAGTTATTTTTGAATATAATAATTAATAATCTAATTTTGAAATCAAAATCTCCTGATGGACTACTGCTCCATCAGTATGATGTGGATAATATCTGCTTCGTAGTTTGTTGTAAAATCAAATAACTTAATGCATGTCAAACACAAGAATGGTATCTGGGGCACAGCATATGCTCCATGGAGTTTAGATATTATTATTATCATCATAAATATAAAATAGTTTTTTGGTTCAGATCAGTAGACATGATGTATAAGCTATTCCCGGATTTTCAAGAGGTATAGAAGTGCTCTGTGGTCTTCCCACTTTTCATAAGATCCATCTGTAATAGCAACAATATAGATGAAAGAAGATACAATAATATAGTGAGAGAAAACCAAAATCAAAGTCAATATAGGTCCATCATACCAAAAAAGAAAAAGCAAAATATTTTTTTAAAAAATAGTTAAGAACTGAATCAATAGTTTCAACAACGTATTTGTGTTTTAAAATAAATGAAATCTGATTTTGTTAAGAACTTACCAAAAAGTTTGTAGGAGGGGAAACAGTAATTCGATAGTGGAAAAGTCGGCCAGCATTGTTGGTCATGGGACGACAGGGCTTGATGACCTGGATGGGGGGTGGAAAACAAAAGAGAGTTTAAAAGTAAAGTAGCAAAATATTTTTATTTAAAAATAGATCATATTTTCTAGAATAACATCTGACAAAAAAGGTGTTTATATGTGCTCCTTTACAGACTGGAGTGAATATGAAAAAACATACTCACTTAACCATTAACTAGATGATTGAAATAAAGTTGACCAGTTAACCTGTGACGGGCCCACTACCTCATGTGTGATACACAGGGTTCAGACAATATGATTCAAGATCACTCTGGCTCTAAAATTCCATGACTGTCTTTTTTTAATTTGTAAAATAACACAATAATTGACTTTTGGATAAACTTCCAAATAAATTGAAAAAAACGTAGGGGAAATTAATCTCAGAAGTAATAACAGTGGGATTTAGTAAGAAAAAAAAATTAACGGAAAGATTAAATAGGCCAATAAAAAATAAAAGACTTTTAAAGTTATGGAAGGGGTCACAAACGAAGGAAGGATGAAAGGTTGAGTGAATTTTCATGGAGCCAAAGATGGGAAAAGGAAAACTGAAAGAAAACAAAACAGTATCAGTCAAGTCACTCGGTACACAGTGCTAAAAACAGGAGACACCATCAAGATTCCCTTTCAAGGAAGGATGTGCTGCCCAGGTAGGGAAAGGGTGGTCGGCAGACAGCCTCCAGCTGTTGGCTCCTTCAGAGACTAATTCAGCTGCAGACACCTCTCACCTGGCATGGCCATATCAGATAACTGAGTTAAGCAGAGATAGAAAGGCCCAGTCATTTCAACTCAATTCTAATAGGCAACATTTGCCCCATCAATCCCTGCCAGGTTGGCCAAAGTTTTTCCAGACCTGATTCATTTTTCATCTGTCTGTCCAATCCTGCACACACCCTTTTCCTTTCACAAGTGAAGATCTTTAATAAATTATCATAGGCTCCAAATGCCATCTTAGCATCTGCTTCTGGATTATACCCGATATGTAGAAATTGATATGAAGAGTACCAATGTACAAGAAAGCAAGAGGTAAGATGGGGTTTGGGAGCTGCATCACTTACCACCCAGCTGCAATAAGAACCCCATCACCTGTAGTATGTGGATCACAACAGCCCCTGGCACAAGATGGCAGGCCAATTCAAACTTTCAGAGGTGGTAAAACTGGGATCTGTACCAGTCTGTACCAGCAGGTACAATATAGCAGGTGTTTAAGACTACAGAGGAAGCAGTAGCTATATGGACAATGAGATGTTGATAAGTCCACTGATTCTCTGAAGTTGTTCTCAAACTTTAGTGTGCCTCAGAATCATCTGGAGGGCGTGCTTTGTAAAAGTCAGATTCCTGCCCTTACCTTTTCCAGAGTTTCTGATTCAGTGGCTGGGGCAGACTGAACACCTGCCTTTCTAGCAAGTTCCTGGTGATGTTAATACTTCTGCTCTACAGAAATGTAACAGCAATTGGAAGTCAGATGTAAAAGTCAGAGATCCTCTTGGAGAGATACAAAGGACTTCTCATCTCCTACACTGAGTGGTTAGAGAACACCAGAGCCAAGCCCAGGACTAATTAGTTAGACGGACTCAACTAGTCTATAATTTTCAGTTCAGAGCCCTGGAAAAGTTAACAAAGACATTTAGGTTTTGACTCTTCAGACGCCTCTGAACCTGCTGAGTCTGCCAAGGTGGTCCATTCTTTCCTAGTAAGAACGAACACTCACCTCTTCTGACTGACAATGGAAGCAAAGCCACATTGCCTCAACGACCCCTCCCCCCCATCCCCACCCCCCCTCACACAACCAGTACCCATCAAGTCTCCCCACCACTACACCTAGTATTAGTGTTATTTCACAGCATAAACCAGATGGTGAGGTGCTGGGAAAAATGATTACATCCCAAAGAAGCTGAAGAATTAGCCAGCACATGCCAGCAGCAGCAGAAATCTGAGTATAATCAGATTCTGAGAATACCTGCTCAAGGAGGCCAGAATATAAAACTGATTAAAGAGTTTATTAACTTGGGAACACTAAGGATTCAAGGACTCCAAAAGATGCTGGGAACTCCCTAACACAGATTCCAGAAGCATGAAACACAGCAACCCAGGCTTAGCAAAGCTGATATTTCAGAACTATCATGGCAGATGATAGAGGCTAAGACTCAAGGAAGTGGGCACATTGGAATATAGTATTATGGTTGGAAAATATACCATTTAATCATGTTCCATGGGAAAGCCTAAGGACATGTGCTTATGAGAGGGGCATCAACATCACTAAAAATATCAGTGGTGGCTCTCCTCTGCAGCCTGGGGCTGACAGAAGAGGGTGTCACAGAGCTAAGCTCCCCAATAGCAATGAGGATGACAGGACCATGAAACAAGAGGCCAGCTGATGAGACTTAACTTCCAGAAATCAGAAGGTGGCCCAATTACCACAGCAACCAGTACAGTGAAAGTGATACCCAAAGGGATATGACCCACTGAGAGTTATGGAAATAGTTAATAAAGCATGGCACCCCTTGGTGCAAAAAAATGGGCAGGTGACAAAGGTACTATTAGTTTGTACCAGCAGAAGGAATCTAGAATGGATAGCCAAGAGGCTGAAGGCAGGTCACCACAATGAAGAGTCAAGATCCCTCACCTAGTTCCAGACCTCAGCAAGTTTTTTCACTGAAATCCACTGACTGAAGAGGTGCTCAGATCCAAGGAGGAAAACCCTGCAACACTAGGGCAAGTAAACATGGTTATGATGCCCCAAAGAGACCTCTGGCCATTCAACCTGGGTAACTGTACACTGGGGAAATGTTCAAGGAAATGATGGATGCAGTATGTGAATCAACACTGATATTAGGATATCAGCCACATCATCCTGGCACCCTCATTAAAGTACGGGAATGTAAAAGCCAGGTAATAAATGAAGTCCTGGCCAAGCTCTGGCTTCCCGTGGGCCCACTGAGACCACAGACCATGCCATAGTCTTTTCCATGGTTTCCAGTTGCATCATTGGAACTGACATACTTGGCAGATGGTAAAACCAACAGATTAGGTACTTGACTTGTAAGAGCTATCATACTGGAGAAGGTGAAGCAAAAGCCACCAAAATTACACTAAAGACATACACATGCACTCCAGGACAGCACTGTAAATCAAAAACAATATTTCACTAGGAAGATGTGGAGATTAGTGACACCCTTAAGGATCTAAAGGATGTAAGGGTGAGGGCGCTATTACATCTCTGTTTAATTCACCAATAATATGGTCCCAGATGGATTCTGGAGGATGACTGTAGACTGCTCCAAGCTCAACCTGGTGGTACTTCTGATTGCAGCTGCCTTGCCAGAAGTTGTAATTTAGTCAAAGCAGATTAATACAACCTCAGGTACATGTTATGTAGCTATTGATTTGGTGAATGTGTTCTCTTCTATCCCAGTCAAAAAGAAGGATCAGAAATAGTTCATGTACACATAGAAGAAATGACAATATATATTTACAGTTTTGCCCGATGCTGTGTTAACTCTCCTACCACCCTCTATCATAACATAGTCCAAAGCTCATACCACAGAACATCATGTTGATCCATTACATCTTTGACATTGATTATAAGGTGACAATTCTTGATAAGACACAGGCTCCAGAGGGTGAAAGACAAATCCTATAAAGGAAGAATATTGCCCCAATCCATTTACTACATGGGGCGAAAGACTGCCGGCTTTGAGTGGGGCCCATGTAAGAAAGGCCTCAGCATGTCAGGCTGCAGTACAAGCAGACCTGCTGCTGGAGCCATACGACTCTGCAGATCCTACTGTACTGACTGGTGGGAAAAGATGAGGAAGGAGTTTGTGGTAGCCTCCACTAATACCTGGGTTCTGGGATAGGGCCATATAATCTATAATGAAGAATTATGTGCCTTGAAAAAGAAATCCTGATGTGCTATTGGACCCTGGTGAATAAGGAGTACCTGACAAAAGGACACCAAATAAGTGTGTGGCTGGAACCATCGATTATAAGCTGGGTTCTGTCAGACCCACTAAGGCATAAGGTTGGGTGGGACCAGCAATAATTTGTCCTAAGACGGAGGTGGTGCATCCAGAACTGAACACAAGTACAAGCACACGATACAAATAAGCTGCATGAGCAGATAGTCCAGGCCCCCACAGCATCCACCATTTTGTACCAGCAACCCTCCCTCAGCTGGTGACTAAGGTTATGTAGTGAATCCCATATGACCAGCAGGAAGCAAAGGAAAAAGCCCTAGCTTTGTTTACAAATGGGATAGTCAGTATGTGAGTAAAAGCCAAAAAGAGGCTACACTACAGCCTCAATGTGGGATGGCCTTAAAAGATGAGGGAAAATCCTCCCAATGTGCAGAATTTTAGGCAGAGTTTTTGGCAGTATACCTGGTCATCCACTTTGTGTGGAAAGAGAAGTGGCCAGAGGTTAGAAAATACATGGACCCATAGGCAGACACAAATGGCAGTGCCAGCTGGTCAGGGCCTAGAAGGAAAAAGATGGGAAGATCAGGTATAGGAAGGTTTTGGGGTAAAAACTTGTGGATGGACATAAAGGAGTGGGCATGAAGAGCGCTGTTTAACATGTGAATGTCTATCAAAGTATCCTCCATGGAATAGATACTGCGATGGTTAGATTCTGGTGCCAACTTGCCCAATGATGATCCCAGTTGTCTGGTCAGTCAAGCACTGGCCTGACCGTTGCTACAAGGATATTTCATGGCTGGTTGACAAACCGGGAGGCTGGTGCGTTAAATCAGATGGTTTGATTGCATCTGTGGCTGATTACAGCTGCAATCAACTAAGGCGCATCTCCCACAAATGAGATAATCCAATCAGCTGAAGACTTTTAAGGGAGAGGAGAAACTTTTTCACTGCTTTTTCAGCCAGCTAGCCTCTCCTGTGGAGTTCATCCAAACCCTTTATTGGAGCTGCCAGTTTCACAGCCTGCCCTACAGATTTTGGACTCTTCCATTCCCATGGTTGCACTGGACACATTTATAAATCTCATAGTTTTCTCCTGCTGGTTCTGTTTCTCTAAAGAACTCTAAGACAGGTACTAAACCACCAAGCAGACAAAATGACTTGGCCATGTGCTGTTCAACAGCCTATCATCAGCTACCCAGAGTTAACATGCTGAATGTCAAGCCGTCAGCTACAATGACCAACTAAGCCCCCAAAACGGCACCACACTTTAAGGAGACCAATCTGACCCTTGGGAGCAAGTTGACAACACAGGTCCCTTCCAAAACGGCCAACAGTTTGTTCTCATGATAATACACATATACCCCGAGTAGGGGTTTGCCTTCCTGACCCTCAGGTCCTCAGCCAGCACCAATATCCACCCAAATACCCCTTCAAGGAAGGGCCTAAACCCCAGCTGTGGAGAGCATAGTCAGCAGTAGTCTCCAGTTTAGGCTCCTTCAGGGACTGCCTCAGCTAAAGAGCCTCCTCCCCAAGGCTTTGTCCTTGCTAGGACAGCCTACCTCTGGGAATGAGGGAGCTGACAGTATGAAGGCCATTTCAGCCCAATGCAAGACAATTCCGTCAAGCCAGGCTCTAGTAGGCCTACATCAGTTTGACTTCTTCCTCTCCTCTATCTTGCCTCTACTCTCTTCTTGCCCAGGTGCTGATTCCTAATAAACATTTTGCACTACAAACCTCATCCAGCAAGACCCCAACCTGAAACTCAGGCATGGTGCAGATCTTGTCCCACAAGACCTTTCTTTAATTGCTGACTTTCGGTGACTAGTGGGATAAAACTGAGGTAAGTATTACAAATTATCAGTCACTGTCTCAACTATTCTAATAGCCCTAAACATGATTTAAATCGAAACTAAGGATTTATACATAGTGTTTTTAAAAATAATGTGCTAAAGTGATGATGCTAAGATTAATTTTAAAAGTTTATAAAACTAAAAGATAACAGGGAAAAATGAAGGAAAATCATTTACAGGGAGCTGATATATTTAGCTCTATAATGTAAAAGTATTTCACCCATTCAGTCAAACAGGTAGAAAGCCCAGACAAACTAAGGGCAGGTTATATGCAGATTAAAACAGAAGATACATTACTCACAGTATAATGGGCATGACAGACTAACAAAAAGACAGTGAATCTAACAACAGCAACAGTGGAGGGGACCTCCCGCATAAACAGAAAGTAAATGACTACCTTACATACCCTAAGGAAAAACGGCACATGCCTCAAAACACTTTGGTAAGATCTTTTTGTCCAGGATAACTCCTAACACTTATGATAAAAACATGAAAAAATTATTGCAATGTATGGAGTTTTGAATATTCATATAAAAAAATACATTCAAACACACCTTGCCTATTTTAAATAAAGTACCTTTCAAAACTTTTTAATGTTCCATTTGTAATACTCCTCACTTTATCCCGAAACCCATGTACTTTTCTTCTGCAATTATCAGTTACAGAGACTATTAGAGAATATGAAGACTATTTCGATGGCATTATTTTATTTTGGGGGAAAAGAACGGCAACAGCATCTGCCTACTTCTGGCTTCTCAGCACTTGCAAATATAATAATTCAAACCAGTTACCTCTTCTCCAGGATAAATGCTGTGCCTAATTCCTGTACGTCTGGCTTTTGCACTGCATTTGCAGAGTGGTCCATCATTCATCTGTCAGAGAAAGAATGTAAGTCGTTTTATCGGGGGGAAAATCCACACCATGCACGATGATGCCTTGGAAACTGTAAATTTTAATGTCATGAGTACTGAAGTTCTGAAGAGACTGTCACAGATAGAAGATTAAGCGGATGTTCCAAAACCAATAAAGCTGCAAACTGTCTATATTGTCTGAGAGAGGGAAGCTATATGACAACACTGCATTCCTGAGTTATTTGTGTAGCCAAGCAGAAAATATCAACGTCAGCACACTGTTTGCCCCATCTTCTCCCACCACTTTTCAGTACATTTTTTCCTATTTCTCATTTCAGGAAAAATGACATTTTCACAAAAGAAAACCATATGTTTTATCCTAGAGGAACACACAGAATGCTTTCAAGGTGACCTGCAGATTAAATGTTTTTAAAAAAGAAACTAAAGGTATCTCCTAAACAGAGTGAGGAAAATGCCTAACAGAACCGGAAAAACTTTCAACATTGATAACATTGGACCATGTTTGTTTTCTCACTTGAATTTATTTTACTCCACACAATTCACTGAGTAATTATGAATGCCTCCTGGATAAGAAAGATGAGTGCTAAGCATGGAGGTGGGGCGGTAGAGGTGGGGGGCAAAGGATGAAGCTAGCAAGTAACACAGGGTCCATGTACCTAAGGAATATTTATTTTAGGTAAGAGAAACAGTATACTGTGAATGGACTGTATGTGTGTGAAAATTTCTCCATAAAAATAATTCTAAAAAAAGAGAGAGAGAGAAACAGCACGCATATGATATACTTAGAAATTTAAAAGAAAAAGAAATCTGTACAAATGGAGATATTGCTGGTACTGCAGTGGTGGGACAGGGTAAGCTTCACAGACGAAATGGACAAGAAAAGAATGTTCTGTGCAGGACAAGAAAAGAAGATGGTTATTCCATACAAGGCACCAGCATGAGAAAAGAAAGTACCTGTGTTATGCTCCAGGAACATGAGACCACCTAAATGGAATGGGTCATTTATGTGGAAGAGAGTGAGAGAGAACACCAAACAAGCAGAACTGAGGTTAAAATCTCAAGTTTGGACCTGAAAAGGCAGTTTCACAAGTTAATCAAATATAAATGGTAATACTGAATCAAAAAAGGAGACCAAAGCTTAGATTTAAAGAATTGAGAGTGCTTTGTACTAGTTTTTTAAAATAAAGAAAATATGTGATTTCTTTAAAGTTCTTGGGATTTATAACTCATTGTGTTCAATTAAAATTTAAAGATAATATCTAATGAGACTTTTTAAATAAATATTAAAGTGAAAAACTACAACTTTCTGTATCCATTTAGGAAATCTAAAGCTTCAGGTGACATAGCAAATAAATAATATTACTACTTAAAAAATATCATGTTACGATGCCCCAAGTAACAGCTGGCAAATGAGAGTTGTAATAGGATTTCTTCAAAACTCACAACACACTCCTAATGCTAGCCACAAATGCAATGAAAAATATGGGTAACTCACTTAATGTTCATTGGTTTCCAAGGGAGCAGATACACATCCTACATTCCTGACTTTTTTCAAGGTCTGTGCTCAACTGTAGAAAGGACATAAAATCAAACACAACTAACAGAATAGCAACACTATATAGGAGGAGCTGACAAATTACAAAGAGGAATAAGAAACCACAGAAGCCAAGATAGGGGCTTCTTGATAGAGAAGAGAACAACAGTCAATTAAGATCATCTGTGGGGAGTAGCGAATGATTGTTAATGGGTATAGGGATTTCTCCTCCAAAAAACAAAAATATTCTAAGATTAGATTGTAGTGACAATTGTACAACCCTGTGAATGTACTAAGAAAAAGCAATGAACTGTACTTTAAATGTGTAAATTGTATGGACGTTAATTAGATCTCAATACAACTGTTTAAAAAGCTCATATACATAATTAATATATAAAAATAAGTTTAAATGCATTGACAATTTTGCAAACATTTCTGTTCAATTCCAAGAGAATGTAATGAACCAGAAAGTACATTTCTGCCAGACAGTCTAACTATATTAAATCTTTTGGGAAAAAAAATTTAGATAGCCATCATTTAGCAAGAACCAGAGAGTATTCGATTTAATATAAAATGATAATGATTTATTAAAAAATACAAATTTTAAAATATCTTTTTATGAGTATGTGTTTTATGATGCTTAATAGCTTCACATGGATTAAAGATACTATCTTGTTCATATTTTGTATTTGTAAGATATATTTTACAGATACCATTTCATAATAAAAAATACTTAAAAAAAAAAGTGATTATGTTCCGTTATTATTTCCATAGCTCAAATACTTTTAACTAGGAAGAGAACTTAACAAGATATTGTGACTGCTCTCAACTAAGAAATTTCAAGTCTTACAGGACATAAGACACTGTTTATGATTTTGCACCAAGATACCTTCTAGGAGAATTGCTTTTTAAAAACCCTACAAGTTCTCTCTCCTTCATCCTAGCATTTGTCTCCCTCTGCTTACTGCAACTTTAATGACTGTTTTGCTCCCCAAAACAGAATTTACAAACATTATCAAATATGATTCAAGGAACAGCTGCTCTGGTGCTTATGCTTTGGTGCCGACCTTTGAAGTTGAAAAGATATAAGCTCTGAAGAGTAAC
Organism: Tamandua tetradactyla; assembly: GCF_023851605.1. Classification (NCBI taxonomy): domain Eukaryota; kingdom Metazoa; phylum Chordata; class Mammalia; order Pilosa; family Myrmecophagidae; genus Tamandua; species Tamandua tetradactyla. The sequence goes on from NC_135335.1 coordinate 81,059,963, forward strand.
AAACCACCCTGAGAGTTAAATTTCATTGCAATGCCAGCCAACATGCATCTTGTGAGCGTGGAACTATAAATGTCATATGTGAGTTCACAACCTTCAAAGCAACATCATAAAATCTGCGCACCTGGCCCGGGTCATTGTACCAAAGTTCTTCATGGAGCCGGTCAGGGTGGGCCTTTTTGCGTTTGATTTCTGCAATGACATCAAAAACTTCAGAGTCTGAGCTGCTGGAGCAGGTGCTGTCCTCGTCAGATTCACATTCCGATTCACTGGAACTCTCTAATGGAGGTTAGCAGAAAAACACAGATATAAGCTGATTCACAAGGGGTTCTATGTGTCAACTTCCAGTTGACCTAAACCTCTAAATGTAAAAGCACTTGCTTGTTTTTCCAGGAAACATTTGAGTGCCTACTGTATACTCTGCTAAGCAATACCATGAAATAGAATTCACAGTCCACAATAATAAGTCACAATCTAGTTGGGGAAGCAAAGGAAAGGATTTTTACAGAGAAAAGACTTAAACAATGCCAGACAAAACAGAAAATACAGTAGTGGTTTGTGGTTTCATATGAAAAAACCAGGAGCAATTCAGGAAAGGGCTAGTCCACAATGATCTGGAAAGGACAGCAACAATCTCATGGACAGGGCAGGTATGACCTAGTAGGGCTGATGAGGAAGATGTAAGAGGAGTAGAAAGTAGTAGGAGCACTGTAAGCAAAACCATAGGAACAAGAGCCTCACAGAATAGTTATGGCTACTTCTATAGCAAAGAATCTCACATATCTATACTGGGAGGTAAGGGGTTCAAAGTCTTACACTAAGAAAGGTTTTGAATGGCAGACCGAAGAGTTCACATTTTTCTCTCGGTAGCAGCCATAGAAAATTTTAGTCCAGGAAAGTGAATGCATTAGAACAGACCTAGAGCTTACATATATCCAACAAGAGATTAATGTAGCAGTAGCAGAATAACAAAATCCATTATTATTAAGTGTATGCATGAGATAGATGCTACTGTCACACCTATTTTGCAGATGAGAACACTGAGGCTCAAGGTCACATGTCAAATGGTGGAACAGGAATTTTAACCTAAGTCATCTGGGTCCCTAGTCAGTGTGCCCTTACCCACTTCTAATACTGCCTCCAGCATGAAAGGGTGTACTGATGGTGGATAAACGAGAGCCAGAGAGAACATGTAGGAAAAGGCATGAATGTTTAGTCTGTGCATGGCACTCTATTAAGGCTAAGGACACAAAATAGTAATAGGCAGTTTCTATCCTCAAAGAATACCATCTACTTGGACCCTTAGAACACAAACATGGAAATTCAGACCACCGTACACAAAGCTATGGGACTTGTCTACGTGAGGAAAGAAACCTTCAGAGCTGTGCTGTAGTTGGCATCTCATCAAACCAGAAACATCTGGCAATGGCAATGGGCAGGGCCAAGGAGCAGACCCTGCATCATCAGAGACACATGGAACAGGCCCCTGCTTTCAGAGAGAGGCAGACTGAGGTAGGTCCCTTCTAAAACTGGACAACGCTACAAGGACACAATTGTTAAATGCATTGCAAACAAAATCTCATTTGCATTCTGCTGCCATTAAGGAAAATAAGATCAAAAAGAATAAAGTTTCATCACAATGTACTTTGCTGACAGTAATTAAGGAAAATAAAATAAGAGTGAAGCAAGTGGGACTTGAGATTTGAGAGTCTCACCTTCAGCACAGGGTCTCAGTCTGAAACAGTAGTGCCTCTTTGACTCACCTAAATCTTCATCAAGCTTCGTCTTGGGAGGTTCCCATGGAGGTCTGGCTGCTTTGGCTTTTTCTTGCCTGCTCCCCAACTCTTCCTCAAATTTGTCATATAAGTCCCGGAGCCTACTTGTTCCAACTACAGTAGAATCTCCCTTTTAAAAATAAAGGTTCAATATTAAGAACTATATAAATAATCAATCATTTCAAAATCACATAAGACTTCACAAGTGATCAAAGAAGGTAATATAGCAAGATGCCATTTTTCTAACCCTCAAATTAATAAAAATTTAAAAACAAATACTCAATAATGCTGGTAATGATTTAACACAGTCATAATGGCTGACACAATCCTCAAGTAAATTCACTTTGGAAACACTGAGAACCACTAGAACTTTCATCTATGCCCTTTCGATATGACTTTCTCTTTTACACTTACACACACACACACAAACACAAACATAGGGATCCTATAATGCATTCCTAGAGGAAGTTTTCTGTTCAACTTCTTTCCAGGTTGAAAATTACTTTGAATGTCCACACTCTTTGTAACTCTTAGTAACATTCAAAGTATAAGAGCCAGACCTTTCAAAAGATGTTAAAATAAAATTAAAACAAATCATAAAATCTGCCACCTAAAAGAAGAGGAGATAATTGCTCTTCTTCAGTCCCATTTCACTACTTATGCTAGCGATGGCTGGAATAGCTCTGACATTCTCACCACTCTCGCTGTACCAAAACTAACAGGCAAAGGATAGACCTTTGAGTTTATCAGCTTTCCTTCCATGTAAAAATTTTAAGACACCTATAATGATGTAAGGAGAGAAAAGGAAAAAAAAAAAATCAGCTCTGCCTGTGTAAACTCTTTGAACTATAGTATCTTCAACTTTGTTTGTTGTGATGAAGAATAATAATATCTAAGGCAGCCATTCTCCTCTTCTTCTTTGTTAATAAAACCAAGATTCTGTTCAAATTTTGGGCAAAGAGCTCCTGATCTCAGGGAAGATGTGTCAAGCCCCCAGTTGTAATGTGGTAGACAGAATAATGGCCTCACAAAGATGTCCATGCCCTAATTCCCAGAACCTGTGACTATGTTACCTTAACTGACAGAAGGCACTTTGCAGATATGATTAAGTTTATATGGCCTTAGATGCAAAGATTATCTAGCATAATCTGAGCAGACTCAGTCTAATTATACGAGCCCTTAAAAGCAGAGATTCTTTCCCAATGAGAATCAGAGATGTAAAGGAAGAATGGGTAGGAGAGATTTAAAGCATGAAAACGACTTAACCTGGCACCGCTGGCTTTCAGATGGAGGTAGGGGGTCATGAGTCAAGGAATGTGGATGGCCTCTAGAAGCTGGGAATAGCTCTTAGCTGATAACCAGCAAAGAAAAGAGAACCTCCATCCTATAGCTCCAAGGAACTAAATTCTGCCAACAACAGAAGTGAGCAAGAAAACGGATTCTCCCCAGAGTCTCTAGGAAGGAACACAGTCCTACCACTCCATGATTTAGCCCAAGTTGGACTTTAGCCCAAGGGAGATCCAAGTTTGACTTCTGACCTACAGAACTTTGAGATAATAAATTTGGTTTGGTTTAAGCTGTGAACTCTGTGGCAATTTGTTACAGCAGTTATGGAAAACAAATCCATGGGCCTATTCTGGTGAAAGGATGGAAGGGGAGCTCTGTAGGAGGTCTAAGAGAGTTGCGAAAGGAACACTGTTCTCTGTGTCCTGCATCTGGCCACAGGAGTGTGAAGACATGATGCATGTGGGAACTGCAGTAATTCTGCAACCATGAACAGACACTCAAGAACACATCAGACACCAACCTAGAGCAATGCCAACACTGAGCCACCGAACAAACACCAGCACCACCACACCATCTACTGGCAAACTTTTTGTTTTATAAGAACAATAAAACTCAGCTTATTTAAGTCACAATTAGTCAGGTGTTATTACTAACTGATATAATATCTTCTTCCCAGAGTTGTTTTGGGATTGAATAAGATAAAATGAGAAATGTGGAGTACAGTTTTGGCCTATCCCAAACATGCTCAGTATGTGAGCTTTCCCTTCCCTGTATCTCATTAATCATATAACTTAAACCCTGCTCTAATTTATCAAGTACTATTAGATTCTTAATTATCACAGCACTATGAGACATTTCTTAAACTCTTTTCCAAAGACAAAGAAGTCTCCTTTCAAGTTCCCTGCACATAAGGGTACAATGGAGTCTATTTTCACAAAATTCCAAACAATGGAACTCTATCCTTTCAAATCCCATGCACTAAATAAATCTAACATTTCCAACTTTTTTTAGCCTAAATTTCAGATATTCATTCATTCACTCACTTATTCACTGAACATTATTGTGTGTCTACCCTGTGGCAAATATACCTCTGAATGGAACGGAAGGCATAAGCCCTGAGAGGGGAAAAGAAAAGAGAGAAAAGAAAGTGAGCAACATAAATTGGAGATGAAAAGAAAAGGATAAGACAAGCAAGCATATGGAGGAGGTTGCAGAGCTGATTGTAGCCAGGAGAATCCTCCCTGACAAGCCACAGCTCAAAGCAGCAGGTGCCTGGAGTCCTCTGTCCTAATGGGTGAAAGTACCTCCCTTTCCATGAAACTAGCCAATATTCATAGGAAGCTTCAAGTGGACAGCTTTCAGTCAAGAATATACTTCTAAGTGACAAACTCAAATCCTTCCTCATTTTCCATTTTGGAGAACACACACACACATGCCACAAACAGAATAAAGAGAAACTTTAATCTCTTTCCTTTGGTTTTTAAAAATGGCTTTTGTCTATAGTAGTGATTCTCAATCAAGCTGATTTTGTCCCCCAGGGGCCAACTGAATGTGGGGGTGGCACTACGATTGTTCATAGACAGAGTGATCAGAGATGCTGCTAAACCTCCAGAAATTTGTACAGGACACCCTCTTCACCACAAAGAAAGATCCAGTCTAATATGTCAACAGCGCCAAGTTGAGAAACCCTGGTCTATAGCTTCATTCCTACTTCAGACCTACCACCTGATCCATGGGGTCGCTGGAGTAGTAGTTTTCTGAATGGGTACATCGAATCCACACTGGCTTAAGCAGTTCTTCCTCTTCTTCTTCATTTTTGTCAGTCAGTGTCTCCTCTGGCTCTTTTTCTTTGATTGAGGTAAAGTTCTTCTCTTTGCCAGAGCTCTGATTATCACTCCATCGGTCTTTTTCATCCTCCCAACGAGTTCTCTTTTTCTCCCTACTTGGGGAGCGACTTCAAAAGGAGGCAAAGGAGACTTATTACAAATGTTCATCCAAAGTAAAAACTGTTTTATTTCACCTCTGTTTAGTTCATTTTTCACCTAAAATATGAATATATGCCATATCATCATATTTACTTTTGTTAAACCAGTGATTCCCAAATACCAGTCTGTTGGCATCAGAATCACCTGAAGTTTACCTGTTTGAAAATACAAATTCCCAGGCCCTACCCCAGATCTACTTACTGATTCATAATCTCCAGGGGTGGGGCCCAAGAATCTGTATTTTTAGTAATCTCCCCAGGTAATTCTGGTGTGCATCCAGATTCGGGAACAACCGGGGAACCGTAACTCCTAGAAGACAAAGATATTTGGGAAATATTTGGAAATCTCCACACATAGACAACTTCAGCAATGAGAACACTAGTTTTTTAATCCTACATCATACTTTGCCAGGAAATAAAAGGGCTTCAAAAACGGTCTCACTAGGTCATAAATTTAGTCTTAGGACTTTAATCCAAGGGTGAGCCAGTTATATCACCTTCAACCATTTATTAGCTATCTTGGGCTTCTAATTTTAGGAACAGAGAAAGTGTAAGTATATGTATGCATTGGGGTTGGGGGAGGTGATTAGAAAGATTATATATTCTGAGTTCTTATTTATCTAAACTCTAAATATTACAATGTAGGTCATAAGTATTGCTACCAGAAAAAACAAGTTACTTCTAAGTAAAATATATACATATCTACCATGGAAAAATGATAAAGGATAAACAAAAATAAAACAAAGTCATTCATAAAACCAGTCGGAAATAACCACTGTATTTCACAAATGTAGTAAAACACACAAAGATGAGCATATATAAACTTACACATTTTAAACAAAAAAGGAACACTACAGGGTTCTTTTCCAGCCTGTCCTTTTTATTTAGTAATAAGTCAGAAATGTCTTTCTATTTCAAATACATCTCTATCTAAAATATTTTTAATAGGTGTATATTATTTTTTCATATGGATATATATATATATTTGTTCTTTAACAAATCTAATGAGTCACTATCAAAATGGCCAAAAATGGCTGTATTTTTGGGGGGGGGAGGCTGTCATATGCAATATTACCATGAACACACTTAGGTATATATGTATGTGAATCTTCGCACACTTGACAGATTATTTTGCAAATGGTGTTTACCTTTCTTTAAGGTTTCTCTCCAAACAGTACCAATTCAGACTACCATTAAAACCATTTCCACACATCATGTCAATATGGCTGTTTTTAATCTTTGCCACTCTAATTCATAAATGCATTTCATTTAAAATTTGGAATTTTTATCACTACTGAAATAAAGACAGTTCATGTTCACTTCTTTCAAGAACATCCCGATCATATGCTATGCCAATACATTTTTTTAATTAGATGATATTCTTCTCTTATTTATTCAAAGAGGTTTTAAGATCTTTTACAAGACTTTCTTCTGTCATATACATTGCAACTTTTTCAGTTTTTTGTTTTCCTTTTAATTCTATTTGTTTATTATTACATACATTTATAAAGTCAAATCTAGACTTTTTTTTTATGCTTCCTGCCCTAGCATCATGCTTGGAAATCCTTTCCTATGCCTAGGTTTTGTAATTATTTTATATGTTTTCAGCTACTTTTAACATTAAAATTATTTTATTCCATCTTCAAGGTGTAAAACAGAAATCTAATGTCAGGTTTGTCCCCATATGGTTCACCAGTAGTCCCAACACCAGTTTCTTCATCAATTAAAAAAATTTTTTTTCTTTGACAGATTGTAAATTTGTATATATACCTAAATGCTTCTTGATTTTTGTTTCAATGATCTATTTATGTCCACATGGAATATTTCCATACTACTAACATAAGTATCCTGCATTATTGTTTCTCTGGATTATTTGTATTCCAAAGAAGAATTTAAGAGTCATTTTTAAGTTCTAAAACTAGCACTTCGACTGAGGCTAAATTAAATTTAGAGATCATTTTGAAGAAAATTAATATTTTTACAACACCGTTTTTTCCACTTTGGAAATATGGCATGATCTCCATTCATTTACATCATTTTATCTTTCAGCTAGGTTTTATAGTTTTTGTTCCATTAGTCTTATACATTTTAGCTATGTACATTAAAGACATTTTAATTTTTCTGTAATGAATCTATTTTTTCCCATTCATCTTCTAATCAGTTTTCAGAAAGCCTGTTAATTTGGTATTTCTTTGTAATTGTCCATTTTAGTGAGTTAAATCTCATCTTTCTTAGCTGATTTCTGGAATTTTCCTGGCAATACCATCAGCTAATAACAGAAACTCATAGCCTGACAGTCTGATAAGCACATTATCGACATTCTCACATTTAATCCTTCTAAGAACCCTATAAGGCAACTATTAACATCCCCAAAAGAAGAGGAAATAGTCTTAGAGATTGCTATTTGCCCAGTATCACAAAGCTAGTAAATGGTAGTTAAACACCAATATGTTTAACTTTGACACGTTCTAAAAATTCCACCAAATGTTTGTTTATTATTGTCAAAAAACACTAGGTAAAAACATCCTCATCCTCACCCCATCCCCTCTGGACAGGTGTCTTGGATAATGGATAGTCAGAGTTGTAACAGTTTGTTAGGAAATAACAAATTACAATAATTTTGTGAAATTATTATTCACAAATTATAATAATTTGTGAAATTATTATTCACAAATTATAATAATTTGTGAAATTATTATTCACAAATATATTTATTGTGAAATTATTATTCACAATAATTGATATTTTTGTGAATATCAATTAGCATTAAATTTTAAATTTTTTTTTTAACATTTTGACAAGGGCATTTCAACACAGGATCAAAAAAAAAGATTTTTTAAGACAGGTATCTCAGGCACTCCAAAATTCAAAAACAAAATTCCAAATTATTTCTTCTTAACAATATGCTAGATCACATACTATTCTAACTTTTCCTCCCTTACAATATTTACATCTCTAGTTTTGGGGGGTTTCTTTCTCATCTACTACATTGAATAAAACTCACATTGAAGCCTTAGCCTTCTCCACAAGTTACCAGGCACCAGAGAAGATTTTCAATATTCTAACTTAAAGATTGATCCACCTCAAATGGGTCCTAAATGATGTTCATTAACAACACAATCTCTTGGCCTTTCCGATCTTCTCTCCTCCTCAGGACTTCTCTGTGAACACTATTCCTAGTTAAATCTCATCTAATCCATGGGGTTTAGTATTTCCAGTTCAAATCTCTTTTCTGAACTTTGCACCTGTATAACCAATTAACTACCATGCAAGTCCATGTGAATGTTTCATAGATTCTCAGACACAACAAGCCCCAAATTTAACTCATACTCTTTCCTCTTTCTTGGTGTTCTCTAGCCTCAACAGGAACACCAGATCTCAGTTATCAATATCAGTTACCAAGTGGCACTGACTCTATCTCAAAAATCTCTCTCAAATGCCTACCCTTCCCCACTACCACTGTCACTGCTCTGGTCAAGACTATAAATAAATCATCTCACATGGCTGACTAGAAAAGCTCCTACCTCATTTCCCAACCACCAGGCTTGACCCTCAAAGCATTTCTCCACACAGCAACCTTCATACAAGCTTTTCTCTATCCCTCCACATCTCCTTTCTCTAATGCATTCCTACTCTATTTCAGGTAGCAACCCTAAACTGTACATATTTCCAGAGCAACATGCAACTCCCCTATCAAAACAATTATCATAGTACTTAACTGTCTTTTTCCCTCAAAGTGATCATTCTCATAGCCACTGTATCACCCACACCAGTACAATACCTGGGACGCACAAGAATGTGCCATGTTTTAAATTCACTCACTAATGTCATAAGGTTAACTTATATGTGAAAAACCCTAAAGTCTCAACACTAAATTTGGCTATTTGAGATAATTTCATCATAAAATAGTGCTCTCCATCATGAAAAAGAAGTCTGCTTGTATGTCTAGTTTACCAAAATTTTACTCATAAACGGATGCTGGATTTTATTAAATACTAGTCAGGTAGATACTGAGATAATTGTATAGATCTTGACACTAAGAATTATACAATTACAGTTTTCTAAAACTAACCTTTCTATCCATGCAATCTTAGAATATCAGTTATTTTGAAACACTACTGAAAAAAACTTGCTAGCATTCTAATCAGTATTTTTAAATCCATATCTGAAGCAACAAGGGAAACTGTTTTGTAGCTGTTTTTTTCCCTTCGTTAGGTTTTGTCATCTGAGTTTTCCTGCTGTCAGGAATAGCCTTCCTTCCATCTTCTTCAGTGTTCTAGAAAAGTTTAAAACTTTTTTGGAAAGGTTCAAACTCAACTTTCTCAAATTTTTCCATGATTACTGGCCTATTAAACTTTCACGCTTCTTAGGTGAAGTTTGTATTTTTCCCCTATGAAAACTGACCCATCTCATACAAGTTTTAAAAATTAAATATCTTTACACATACAAATATTTAATAATTTTTAAATCTCTTTCATTCCTGTAATGACATACTCTTTCTCACACCTAATAGAATGTATGCTTTGCTTTTCTTGGTTAGATTTGCCAGTTTTTAAATTGCATTGACATTCCAAAAAACCAAATCTTGCATTTATTTCCAGATATTGTTATATTACTGTAGTTTTTTTCTATTTCATTTCTTTTATCTTCAAATCCATTTTTCTGCTTTTTTCTGTTCTACTCTAACAACGTCTAGATCCAAATATTCAGGTAATAATTATATATATAGTTAACACTTGTTTGCCACTTCCTGATGTCTTTTACATGTATTATTGTAATGAACCTTACCACTGTATAAAGTAAGCATAGGTGACCTTATTTTACAAATAAAGCCACTGAAGGTTAGAAACATTAGGTAACTTTGCCCAATAACAAAGCTGGGAGAGCTAACAATTGATTCAAAGTTAGTTAGACTTCAGATTGCTGCTGTCAATTGCCATTACAGAGGATCATAAATTTTATTTCTATATAGAATTGGTTATACCCTGTAAGTTTTGGTTTATAGCAAATTCATTATCATTTTTCTAAAGAAAATACAACTGTGGTTTGGTTCTTTTTTCTGAAGCAAGTAAGTTTAAGAGAATGATTAGGAATTTCCAAGGTTTTTTATTTTTAATAATTTGAATTATTATTATAGATATGGCATTGTAGTCAGGAAAAGTAGCCCAGATAATTTCTAATTTTTGGAATTTCCCTCATAGTGTGATCAATATATCTCACAGGTAGAAGTCTTTAAGTTCTGGCTGCTTTAGCTTTTCACAGGTCATTTGGACAGACTTTTAGGCTTTTATCAAGACTTGGCTGAGATTCTGAACAAGCACAAAATCTGAACTCAAAGAGACAATCCAACAGAACCTGGATAGCCTATCACTTGCTTACCTTCCAGATCTCTTATACTCTTTTTTGTAGGACCTTTCCAGAGATGGTGATCTTCGGTTGTCCCGGTGCCTGTGTCTCTCCCGTTCCCGCTCTCTTAAAGGAATTAATACACAGAGTTGTTTTCAACAGAAAGACTCAAAAATACCATCTCTTTTCAAAGAATTAATCTTCTAAATAAACGGGCCTCACCTAAGAATATTTTCAGCCACTATCCACTACGGGACACTTTATTCAACCTTAACTTATTGGAGGATAAAAAAGCCTTTTGCTTTACACAAATTAACGTACTTGGACCATTTCTGTTAACTGGTTTCTTAAAGAAAGAAGTCACAGTTCACGTTAAGAATAAAGGGAATTTATCATAAACTTCTCACAAGACCTTTCAACCAGATAATCCATGGTTATTTAACATACAGGGGAAACTTAAAAAATTCTACTGCCTATTGATTTCTAGAAAATTCTCAATTTCACCCACCAAATAAATGCAAATTCTAAAGCTTTTACAGTAAGGATTAGGACAAGATTCAATAATGAAAAAAGCACTGAACTATTATAGGTTATAGGCCTGAATTGTAGTTCTAGCTACTACTAACCTACCATGAGACTGTAAGTCACTTTACCTTTAAATGCTATTTTCATCAAAAAAAAATTGTTTTTTAAACCTTTAAATGGAGACACTGTGTTTACTCACTGTAAAAAGAAAATAAGGGATTTTTTAAATCTTCCAAATGTAAAAATGGAATTTGATGATGATAACAATGATATGATGGTAACTTCCAAGCCTATTTACTAGGTACAACGGAAATCTGGGACAAAAATAAAAGTCCCAGTGTATTTGAAAACCTAAGGAAAGTAAACATTCACTCTTAGAATGAAAAAAAAGATGTTACATTTGCCTGAGTCCAGCAAGAACACCACAACAATGTCTAAATGTGCAAATATGCACCAACATACAGCCAAATAGAAAAAAAAAAATACACTGAAATCAAAATTTACAAAACTAACAGATATGAGTAAATGAGTATATTAAAACAAAACTTGCTTTTTCCCTCAAAAAAAAAAAGATATTTCTCCTGCCCCCTCTGTACCCCCACAACCCCAGTAAAGACTCTTTTGAATAATATGCTCCAGGTCTACCCCAGCAGTCCAAAATAAGCTAATGACAGCTCACAATTTTACATTCTTCATCTGATACATCTAAAAAATTACAGTTTACTTTTAGACAGAAAACCCCAATTACAGAAACTAGTGAATGATATCACATGTCAGAGTTATAATTTGTAATGGCATAGCTGCTTAAAAGAATAATTGCCTACATTTCCAAGTAAAAGCTCTGATTAGAGAATTTTCTAATTTGTATGTTTTTACATGTAACCAACAGAAATTTCCATTAAAGAATGCACTTCTGATGGTGATTGCTACCTCTGAGTAGGTATGAATTGAAAAGACAAATTTGGATATAAATCACTCTAAGGTGAACATTGAAAACATGAAAAACAATGTACGGGTTACTATTCCAAAGACTCTTTAGAGCTCTTTGCAAGCATTAAGATATTCCTTAGGTAACATAATGCTAGTCTGCCAAAGACTGCATGTTCTACAGTCAAAAGAGAATTGTGTGCAGCAATTATTGCTACTTGTTATACCGGTCTGGAAAACTGAAATTGGTAGATATTATTACTATAGGTAAGGAAACTGAGGTTTATGAAGGTTAACTTCATCTTGACCAAGGTCACATGGCCCAGAGTGTAGAGCCAGATGTCTTACCCTGTGTGCTCACTTCAATGGCCCAAGCTTTCTGTTGTTCTAACTGTGCTAGGCACCTTATATCTATTTTCATATTTAACCACAATAATCATCTTCATAAGGATCACAATAATTTTAGTGTGGTACACATGCACAAAAAGTAGACCATGTCAAAAAAAAAAGTCTCGTTTCACCATTACCCAGTCACTCAGCCCCTCTTCCATTTCAAATGTATCCTTTTGAAATATTCTTTCATAAACATGCAAATACATATATATATATATATATATATATATATTCAACTATTTTACATAAATATGTGCTTCAGATATGCGCAAGTATAACTATGGAATATATTCCTTGATGTGCTGCTGCTTAGAAAAAGGTTGGGTAAAACCCACTTAAGGTTTAAGGGGAAGAGTTGGGGGGGGCGGGTAGGGTTGGTTTTTACAGGTGATGATAGGGTTATACTGAGTGATACCATTACTGGGCTACGTAAAGCCCAATGTACTCTCCCTTACAACACTACAAATGAGCTTGTGGGGTGGGATGCATTTGCAACGGTTTCTTTTCCCACTCCCTAGAGTGACTTTGATCCTTCACGATACCAAACCTTTTTGAGTGGCACATATGTCCACTCACTCACAAACCTTTTTCAAAAATAATTCACCCTTTAACAATCTTGTAATTATTATTCAACCACATTTTGGGTCAGGAGAAAAAAGAAGATGGAATCTGTAAAATGACAGATACACTTCACTGAAGAAGCAAGGAGAGAAGTAGTCAGAGAAGACAGGGTATATAATTTGCATAAACTTAATAATTTGTGGAGTTTTTTCCAATATACTTTTATAAGTTTTATTAGAACTTCACATGTCCCATGTTTGTTTCATAGTAGCATTCATTCCATGTAAGATAGATGACTCTGACATTCCACCTAAGAGCCCAAAGGAAGCCAATTATAATGTGGCTCTTGCACTAAGGCAGCTCCAGGGAAAGGCTCCAATTATAACATTATAAAACAATTCCAATATATAAATATAAAGACCACTTTAAAAAGACAAGCTAATTATTAAAGTAGTACTTTTCATAATAAAGAAGTACGGTTAAGGACAATGGAGATCCTTTTTTTGGCACTTCATTTCACTCACTGATTGAGATTCTCAGTTTAAAGGACTTCTGAATTCCTTCAAACATACAACTCCAAGTTTAAGCCTGGACAGATGAGCCCTAACAATTCCTTTAACATTAGCACCCCAAAATGGAAACACCATCTACAATGTTGAGTTTGCTACAAAATGTATTCTGAAAGACAATCTTATTAGTAGTCATTTTAAAGTCTGAAGAAAGGTATCAACAAATTCCAGTTTAGAATATCACCATAAAATTGTAAAATAAATTATCACAGCCTTCTGCCAACTAGTTCATCAGAGAATAATTAAGAGGAAAATGACCTGAAACAGTAGTTCATTCTGAAAGAGTTAAGAAAGCTTTCCTACTCTCAGTCAGCTTTGGCCACCAGAAATCAGACAACTATATGGGAAACACATTCTCTGTACCTTCACTGGAGCACCAGGGAAAGGCAACACGCATCCTTCTTTTGAATTTTCAGATCACTATGTACTTCCTTCAGGTTGGAAAATGACCACTACCATTTACTGGTAAAATGTTCAGTCATCAAAATGTTGGTTTGATGTTGGTTCAATCAAACCAACAGAGCCAAGAAGAAAATGTGAAAAGCAAGATGTGAACTATTTCCTGTCATAAACTGTGGTGCAAAACCAGAGGCCAAGACCAGCTCTCTACAGACCCACGTAATGCTTTTGCTTGGGGATCTTAAAACACTTTCAACATAAAAGATTCACAGGACAATGCAGGTAAACATACCACAGGGGAAAGAAAGAGAAGCACCACTACTAGATTGATGACCATGAGACTTCAAATATTCACTGACATGAAGAGTTTGGGAAGGCACAAATAAATATTGGTACAATTGTTAGCTGTGTCCTTCCCCCTTCAACCAATCAATGGTTCTTAGCCCTTGGGATAATGACTCACTCCCTCTCTGAAAATTTGCTATAAACTACTGATTTTCTTAGAGAAAAACATACACATGCACATAAAATTCTGCATATAATTTCCAAGCATTCCTAGAAGCCCTTCTATGAATTCAGTTTAAGAACACCTGCTTGAAACCACATTTCTCTTATAGATACATGGTCTTCTGAAAAAATAAATGTAATCTGGAATGGAACAGTCTAAAAAACACAACTTTCTTCAATAGTTTCAGATGCATCAAGAGCAGATCAAAAGTTATCCTGAAAATGGTAACTTTGATAATGTATAACTAATCTTAATTTCATTTTTACAAAGAAACAGAACAAGAAGCCAACATGTACAATCAACTTTCATTTATCCTAAAAGTGAGAAAGCAAGCTCTGCTTGTTAATTAGTAGTTTGATTCCTGACTGCGAACAAATGCAGATCACTAATTCCAAAAGAAATCAAATGCTGTAACCTGGCATGATACTATAATGAAATCATTAAATCTCTGATAACTCAAAAGATACTATGCGCTTTTCATTTCATATGATCAATAAGAATGTCAACTGTAATTTACAGAGTATAATTTTACATTCATTGGTATGATTCTACATAGAAATTTGTGAACACTTATCAAAAGCAGCTTTAATTGATTTACTTGCCAGTTGTCTCTTCCTCTTTAAAATAGAGTATGAAAGGTGCTTTTATAAAACAAAATGCACCGCTGGACCTTTCTGGTTTGTACCTAAATGGAAATTGACTGCGTTGCCTCTGAAGTCCATTCAAGAATTCCACAATCTGGTTTACCTGCTCCGCTCATAGCTCCGGTGGCGAGATAGTGTTCTCCCGCGCTCATACTCGGATCTGTAGCGGCTCTCTGGTCTTCTCCTCTCAGGACTTCGGCCTCTCTCCCGCCGATCCAGGGACCGTGGCCTCTCACCTCGCCCATGACTGTGATCCCTGTGCCTGTGGTCATCATAGTGCTTGAGCCTTTCCGGGGACCTCCTTTCACTAGGAGCCTTTGGTAGTGGGTAGGGAGGGAGATGTCTAAAATGAGGACTGCTGCTGTTATTAACACTGGGTGGGAAAGAACTGGGGTTGTTCTGGAAACTATTAAAATTGGGAGGAGGGAAATTCTGGTGTGAGTATCCCGGAGGGTACTGATAATTAACCTGCTGTGGCATAACTGGAGGTGGTGGGGGGTGAGGCATGGAAGGTGGGGGCATCATAAAGGGAAAAGTGCCTTGTCCAGGAGGTGTTCCAGGAACTGGGGGATTATTAGGACAGGGCATTGGAGGGGGCATGGGAGGGAAACAGGGAGGCACTGGAAAAGGGTGCCTCATCTGGTGGTTGGGGTAAGGGGGCCTGACAGGGCAGGGAGGAAGAGGGCCTTGTGCTGATGGAGGAATAGGTGGAGGGAAGGGTACAAAGTCTGGTCGTGGGGGCAGAAAATTGGGGGCTGGGGTGTTTGAGAAAGTGGTGGAAGGGGCACTTGGAGGTTCATATTGATATTGCACAGGAGGCTGCTGAGGGTGAAGCAGCCTCAGATTTTGGGGCCTGAAGGCTGGTGCTGAGGGTCTGGCTCCATGTCCTCCTCTCCCTCGAGGGCACCCTCGTCCTGGATGGAACGGCATTCTATGACTTTGTTGGAGGAAAGGGAAAAAGGGAAAAGTTAAAAGAAAAACTCACTATATACAGGTTTTCACAAATGCTGGACCATGCTGATGACCGGATGACAGACACCTTAGTCAGGTCACCTATCTAATACTGGGTTCTCCATAATACATGAAATTCCGCACAGTCAACAAACTGAAGCTGCTCTACCTTCAAAGCCACGAATCCAACATCCCCTTATTTAACCTGTTAGCATGTCCTTGCTCAAGTTTCCTTCTGTTCTTGACCTCACTGTCATCCTGTCCACTCAGTCCACATTTTCCTACATTTGCATCAGCCATCTTCTTGTCTTCACCTTCCTTCCCATTCAGTACAGACTCCACAGCTCAGCATCTCAATGAATGGTTTCTTAATACCCTAAAATTCTCTGCCCCCATTCAAGTTTCAGTCACAAGAACCTGGCAATGTCCCAACCGCAGAAGAATCCAACCACTGATTTTCTGTATGCCAACCAGAAGTGGTCCTAGTGAAAAATAACTGACTGGGGAGACTAGTGTCATCATAAATTCATGGTCACAGGGTTCTGCCAGGCCCTACACCTGGCAGGCACCTCTGGCTAGTCTACTCTCCTAACTATCCACTGTAACTACTGCAAACCTTCAGTGGCCTTCTCAATATTCCATCCACTCTTCACTTCCAATAGAAAACTTTGTCTCCTACCAAGCAGAGAACATACAAACTATCAAAAAGAGAACTCGCTCAGCTTACTCTAACAATTCAATAAACCTGTCCACTCTACACTCTCCCTATTTCCTCCTCCTAACAAAGGCCTTTCCCACCCGTGTGTCCTAAACTCCAACCCCAAATATCTATTTGAGAATACCACCCTCCCTCTGCAATTTTCCACCTCTCCCCACACCAAATCCTTCACATCAGCATTTAAAAGTGCTCAGGTATATTCCACCATAAAACACTCTCCTTGGCCTTTAGAACTCCTCTCCTTCACACCAAACAACCTAAAAAGGTGTCTATACTTGTGGTCTTCACTTCACTTCCCACTCACTCCTCTCCTTACTCTATTCTGGCTTCAGCTTCTGCCACCGCTACAGTGAAAAGACCAAGGCCCACAATGTTTGAAAACCAAGGGTTACTTTTCAGTCATCTGACTTGATATCTCTGTAGCATTAAGACCCCTCCCTCTCAAACTCTCTTCCCTAACAATCTCACTTGTCCTTTCTACCTCTCTGTCTGTTCATCCCAGTTTCTCTTGTGCCAGCTTCTCTGCAATCGGGCCCTCAAACATTTGAATTCCTCAGGGCTCCAGCCTGGGCATTCTGCTCACTCTTCCCTACCCACCTGTGTTTTTCCGATTAGCATCATTTAGGAGTAACTCCCAAAGTTATATCACTAGTCACCAACTTCTGAGCTCCAGACCCACATTGCCAGTTTTCAATCCAACCTCTCTCCCTGAATGTCTGATTCTTCAAATTCAACCTAATACATCCTAAAAGGAAGTAATGAATTGCCTGTTCAAGACAACGATCTTTGCTCCTTTTTTGGTATTTCACCCAGGTCCTCAAGTTTTAACACCAGGCAATCATTTGACAACTTTTCCTCCCTCTCCCCCCTTGGCTAATTGTTAATAATTTCCTGTCATTTCCCCTTCCTAAACACTTCTTGAATTCATCCACTTCATAATGTCATCTCTTGTCTGGCTTATAATAACATCCTTACTGGCCTTCCGCAACCACTATCACCGCCCCCCCAGGACTTCTCTAGGTTCCCTGATCTCACAACACTATGTTATTTCTTCATAGTTCCCACAATAATATAATCTACTGGCTAATTACATAATTCCACCTTTAATGTCTGTCTGCTCCTCAGAACTGCAAGTCCATCATGGCCCACTGCTGAAAAAATGAACACATCTCCCTCCTACCCACACATTTGAATCCTTCCTATCTTCTATGGCCCAACACAGTGTTTGCTCCTCTCTGCATTCTCCTAAGCTTCTGCCATTACGATCCCACCACTCACCATGTATTGCCTTGCATCATGATGTACTATCTGGATATATCACATCTTCTTCCACAGAGAATATCAGCTTTAAAGGACATAAAAAATATACATTAAAATGTTTTCCAAACTGTACACATTTTAAAATATGCCCTGCAATTATCTTAACACTGATTTTGTATTCCCCAATGCACTTAGCACACCGACAAAATAAGTGCAGATGAAACTGAATTAAAACTCATGACAAACAAAACTATTATTCTTAGATTTTCATTCTCAACTCTTCCTACAGAACACTACTGTGAACATGAATAGCCTTCCAAATACATGAAATTCAGTGAAGTGCTTTTTTAAAAAACTCAAGTAAACATTAAGTACAAAAAGCTTTAATGTAGAGACAGCTTCCTAAAGTCTGGCTAGTGAAAAGTTTTTAACTGATAGGGTTAATGTAGACTTTCACATGACTCATGAAAATAATTTCAGATTATTTAGGTGTGTCTATCACCATGCTTAATAAGTAGTACGTACCAAATAATATCTGATTAGTGGTATGATTCAGTCTGATACTCTTATGATAAACCTGGGGTCTAGACAGCTGACCATGCCACCACAGTTTACTCATCACCTACAGAATCAAGTTCAACCTCCATGCTTTTATTTAAAGCCCTCTACAAACTGGACCCAAGTCTCCTTCTAGGCTTATCCTCTATAACATTCTCTACATTTCCCTAGGTGCCTAACATACCAAGTACAATCACTCAGCTGGTTTTTTAATTCCCCTCTTCTCTAAAATCCCCCATCCTATATCTCCACCCAATGAATTCCTACCCATTCACCTATCTCAATGCCACCTCCTCCATGAAGCCTTTCCTGATTCCCCTTAGGAAGCAATCCCTTTCCCTCTAAACTTGCATTGCTCTTAACCTGTACTTACTTCATTTACAGCACTTACCAGAGACTGCCTCATATTATAGTCATGTTTGCACATGTCTAACTCCTCCACTAGATTTTTAGCTCCTTGATGACATGGGTTGATTCAGTCATCTCTGTATCCTTCACAGCCCCCAGGCAGAGCATCCTGTATACAGTAGGCGGTCAATAAATGTTTACTGTCTCACCAACGATATACGTCTCTATGTTGCTCCACATTTTGCTTCCACATATACCCTCAACAGATTCGCATTATCAAACCCAACAGAAAGCAGGCCTCTTCACTGATTCATGCAACACAAGATGAGCCTGTACATCAAAAGCACTAACCCGAACCTTGGGGATTCAAAGATGAGGAAGACACACATCCTGCAGAGCTGAAGGAGCACAGAACCCAAACAAGTAAGTTTTTTAAGAATACAATATAATGAGATATTTACAAGAAAAGAGGTGCACACAGAGCCTAAGGGAGCACAAAGGAGTGTGCTTAATCTAGTGGTGGGCCAAAGTCAAAATCATCACCTCACTTTATACCGCGGGTAGCAATCGAAGTCACTCAACATTATGTTTCTAGGTACAAAACCTGAAAACACTAATCATGAAACCGACCTTAAAGGCATACTCAGACTGAGCTGCAGATGGAAACTTGAGCCCAAAAGTCAAGGAATTCGATGCAACTGGAAAAGTTATTCCTCTCTGCATCAGCCTACTCCTAGATTACTATTTGGATGCAGGGAAATTAAGGGAGATGTTGTGAATAGTTAATACGCCCAAGAACGTCACTCTATGTAAAAAAGAGCTGCAAGGTGTTGCTGCGTTTTTAAGAATCCCCTCTTTCCCCCAGCTGAGCCCGCAGGCCGGGCACCTTCATCCCGCGGCTCCGTAACTGCGTAAAAAAAAAAAAAAACCTGTTCGCATCTCCCGCCAGACTGCGAGCCCCACGAGGAAAGCTGGGCTCACTGCCTCGCTCCCCTCCGAGACCGGGCCTGGCCCACAGCAAGCACTCCACAAATGAATGAAAGGTTCATTTTTCGCTTCTATTTATTTGTGGAAGCTGGGCCTAGGGTTGCTTTTTTGTCCTTAGCTGCAAGTCTGAAGAGAGGCTGCCCGACCCCAACCCCCTTCTTCCCCAGCCCCGTTTGAATCTGAACACTCAAACAGATACCCTCTCCCAACACCCGCAACGAACCCGTTTTACCTACAAAAGGCTCTCCGGCAGCAAAGGCTCCGACTGAGAAAAGTAAAGCTTATATTGCAGCCGCCAAGGCGGTGGCGCCGCCCGCGCCTCCGGAACAGGAAACCGAGGGAATTAAAAAGCAACCCTGCGAAAGCTGAGACAAGAGAGGGAAAAACGCTTGGGCTCGCCGCAGCGGCCTGCGCGCGGTGATTGGCGTGTCCTCAGGAGCGACGGACATCTCAGCCAATCACTCCCGTGGAGCCCTCCGGCGCCTGCGCCCTACCTCTCCGTCCTCCAATCCGGAACCGCAACCGGGTGAGCGCGCGCTACCTCCGGGGAGGGTGGCGGTGGCCGCAGCTCGGGTTTCTGTGTCCTCGCCGGCGTCTCGGTGCCTGTGGAAGGCTGACGGCCGCGAAAGCATGAGTGGCCCTGCGGGGGAGCGCGCCTGTCTGCGGCGCTACCCCGAGCTCCCGGTGTGGGTGGTGGAGGATCATCAAGAGGTGAGCGGGCAACTGCCGGGCACTGGCGCGCGAAGGCCAGGCAGACCGCGGAGCCTTGGCCTCGGAGGCCAGAGGACCGGCGTTTACCTCCCAGAGTTCTGTTGTTGTGGGGAAAATACTAAAGCTGCAACTTGAGGAAATAGGAACTGGCGTTTATGGGCTTCCTGTGCGTCGGGCAGCTTGTTTAATCCTTACAGTTTGCACAAAACCCCTTAACCAGCAACTGGTGGCTCCCGGATTCGAACCCGGGCATAGTTTGTGTGCCGAACCGGGTGTCCCCAACCTGCACACTCACACAGCCCTGCTGTTTAAGGGGAGGCGCAATGCTGAGAACGTGAGTCCTCATCTAACATTTATTTTGGGGGTGTGCTGCTCTAAGCCCTGTTCACATAATGGTCCTCATCTGTGAAATGGGAACGATTATCGTGCGGTCATAGGGCCTTTAGAAATTGTGTGCATACCGTGCACATAAATCCTTTAACACGTGCCCAGAATACATATATAGTAAAGATGTTGTTAACCTTTTTAAATTGTTACTGTTATCTATTTTAAGGCAGTGCTGCATTAGAATTTAAATGGTACCTAAAAGTAGGCATCTGGAAACCTATCAGGGTGGCCCATAGCTCTCGGAAGTTTTCAAAACGTAGCATTAATAGGCCTCGGAGGTTCTCTGGACATGAAATAGGAAAAGGACGATTCCGGATATACTGAAGGAAGGAAATTAGGTTTTTCGGGACTGAGAAAAGGGGGAAGCACGGGTTGTTAGGCAGTACTTTCAAATTCAATATTAAACCTAGAACTAGAGCAAATGTAAAAGGAGAAAGAGCCTTACGCCCGAGTCCAACCCCACCATCCCATAGGTGTGGGAAAAATGCACGGAGACCCTGGCTACCAGGGGCACACAGTGAAAGCCAGAGCCCACGTAAACCCGCAGTTTGTACCTGAGCTCAGCTTTGTTTCCCTACATTACCTGTTGAGTTTGCAGTGGTGGCAGGATGGTAGCTGGAGCTGCCCATTTGAAAGTGTAAGCTAGAAGTTCTGAGGGTAAAAATAAGGTTTGAGATAGTATCTGGATCATCTATGGTAAACAGATTTTTTACTTTTTTTTATTAGCAACTTGGTGTGCTTCAAAGTATATGCAGTTTGTTTTGTTTTTCTGTCTTCCTTTGATTGTGTGCTTATGATTTCAGTGCCAATTCTGAGTGCATCTTTTACAGGTTCTGCCTTTTATATACCGGGCCATTGGTTCAAAGCATCTTCCTGCCAGTAATATAAGTTTTGTGCATTTTGATTCACATCCAGACCTCCTTATTCCTGTGAATATGCCAGCAGACACTGTGTTTGACAAGGAAACACTCTTTGGGTAATATGTTTGTTAATAATATTTTATGCACTTGAAACACAATTTGCAGTAGATGATAAGCAATTAAGGAAGATGGGCTTTACTAAGCTCATAGGCTTTGTTTTTGTTTCATTTGCCTTTTTGCCTTTCTAATTTTATTTAGAACAGGAGTCAACAAACCTTGAGGTAAAAGCCAAAGAGTAAATATTTTATCCTTGCTGTCCGTACAGTCTCTTGCAGCTACTTATTTCTGCCCTTGTATGAAAGCAGACAGAAACATTATATAAATGAATAACTACAGGGGACCCAACCAAAATTTGCCAACCCCAGATTTAGAATATAGAATTTTAGAAGTAGAAGAGGTTTTTTAGAAATTATCTGAACCAGTTCTCCCTTTCTTACCCCTTTAAAAGTCTGGATTCTGAGGCACAGAAAGAATGTCTTATCTAAACCACACAGTTCAATAATTGTGTAGGCAACACAACTCTAATTTGCCTATCTTTCTAGCCAGTATTCAGTCCTTTCTACATCCCAATTAGTTTAATTTTTGGTCAAAATCCTGTTGACTTTTAGGGTTATATAGAATCATTCAACTGAAAGTAAACTTGATACTTTGTGCTCCATTCTTCAGGTAGAATAAATATATGTTTGAATAATTACTAGCCTCTCCTCTATAATAAAGTTCTCCAAAATATTCTCACTGTCTCTTCAGACATATAATTATTAGAGTATAGCCTGTTCATATAGTATAAAATGTTACAAAGCAGTAATTTTGCTGTGTTATAAAATTAAATATAGATACTTATGTGAAGTAATTTTATCCTATTTCTTTCAGTTAAGTTTTTCCAGAACCCCAGTTTGGACACTTAATTTCTAAAGCATTGTGTGGCTCTACCATTGTCATTACTTTCTTTTATATTTCTAGGTTTTTTATTTTATAAATTGAGGAAATATGAGACAGACATTGCAGAACTGTATAGTCTTAAAATAATGGTTCTTAAACTTTTCAGTCTCAAGACTCCTTTACACTATTAAAAATTATTGAGCTTTTTTAAAGTGGCTTATATCTGCCAACATTTACTGTATTTGCAATTAAATCAGAAACTTTAAAAATATTTATTGATTCATTTCAAAATAACAATAAGCCAACTGTGTATTATAATTGTTATTTTATGAAAAAGAAATTAATATTTCAAAGCAAAGAAATTTTAGTGAGAAGAGTAGCATTGTTTGCATTTTGCAGATCTCTTTAGTAGCTGCTTTTTCAGAAGATACCTGGATTCTTACATCTGCCTCTGCGTTCAGTCTGTTGCCATATGTGTTTTAGTTGAAGTATATGAAGAAAATTCAGCCTCTCACACATATGTAATTGGTAAAGAAAAGGATATTTTCATGGCATTTCAGATCATTGTGGATGTTATTCTTTGAACTGCACTAAACTTTGACAAGTGGTTTCTTAAAGGTTAGATGGAATGTAGAATCCAACAATTCAGACTGAAGTCTGAATAACTGTAGTTTGTTAGTGAGTCCTTTCAAGAAAAAATGGTGCTCAGCTCACAATTCAGTCACACAAAGTGCCTTTTCTTGAGACTGGTTTGTTTTGCTGGGTAGTGAAGAATACAGTGACCACCAGTAGAGTTTGATGTCACTCCCTTGATTAATCTTAAGTCCTCAATCCACACTGCTTTTGTACCATCCCTGCAAATATAATACAGTGGAAAAGGCAAATAATATCTTAGTATTATTTTGCAAATAATTTTGACCTAGTGAACACCCTGAAGAGTTTCAGAGATACTTCTCCCTCTCCCTCCACCCCCACTAGGGGTCCTTTACCAAACTTTGAGACTTGTCTTAAAATATTGTTGTGGATGAAATTATATTTGGGGGAAAAAATGCTCATTGCTTATTTTAATATTTCTCCTCTATTTCCTTTTTAGAGAATTAAGTATCGAGAACTGGATTATGCCTGCAGTTTATGCTGGCCATTTTTCTCATGTTGTTTGGCTGCATCCCATGTGGGCTCAGCAGATCAGAGAGGGCAAACATCACTTCTTAGTAGGCAAAGACATTTCTACCACAACAATCAGGTACCTTCCTCATTTTTATGAGTAAGAAAGAGATTGAATTTCTGTCTTACTTTGGATTCCTGTAATAATTTTCTAAGTACCTTTATATGCAAATGGATCATATTAAAGTTCAGTTCCTCCAAAAAGAGTTTTCAAAGCACCAGAAACAAGTTTTCAAGTCTTAACCTCCTTTATACACCATTTATATTTTGTTGCTGGTCAAGTTAAGTTTTTGACTATGATCTTAATCCTCTGAAATTCTGGCTCCACTGATGCATTAACTCCATTAAAATATAAAGATGCCTTATAGATATTATATATTCAGTGGTACATTTTACTGTTTCCTCAGGTATAACTGCTGTCTGCCGAATTTAACTATTAGCAATGAAAAAGCAAAATTATCTCCCTTAGTTTTTTTTTTTAATAAATCTAATGGTGAATAAATAAATTCAGGATTTTAATTTATTAAAGGATTAGCCTTAGATAATTAACTAAAATGAAAGTTCATCATTCTCTCACGTATTTCATATGCAACTGTTTTTGTAGTATTAACTGTTTGGCCAGTGTTTATATATCTTGTGGCACTGTATTACCTTTAGATATAATCAGAATGTTCTTAACTCTCTAAATTCTGTTGTGATGAGATACTTTAAGTAGTTCAACTAAAACTTTCCTGGTACCTGAAGGATAGTGGGTTGAAATAATAATACACTGACAATAAAATATAATCTCTCCCACTGAAAATGATACTTTTTATTTCTAATTTATCCTAAATGATATAACTTTGTTGTGTATATGTGAAAATTGTTTTTATTTAGGATATGATACCAAAATAAAGAAATAATTGGGGCTCAGAGTATAATATTGTACATGATACTGGTATATGTGAAAGAGTGGTAGAGTTTTCATTGACTACTTCAATGGGTAGGCCTAATTTAATCTGCAACAGGTTTAAGAAAATCAATTAATTTTGAGCAATCTGAAATTGACTTTGAAACTCAGTGTGTACTAGCACTATTTTGATAGATTAGAAGATTTTGATAATTTTGTAATTTTAGTTAATCCTAAAAGTAAAAATTTATGTAAGATTTATGCACACACATATATATAAGCAGTCTGAAATATATGTTGTGTTTGTATGAGTATGAACAAAGTAAAACTGACTTCCATTATTAAGGAAAATGCACAGATGAGGAATACAGCCTTTGTCTTTAATAGACTGGTACATTTTTTAATTAGCTTTGGGCATTAGTATTATTATCTGTCATTAATCTTGTGTAAAATTTAGAAAATATCTTTCTAAATTCATAGCTATATGTGGGAAAGTGGAGGGATACTGAATTGTACCATTATTTGAATTGAATAAAGTATGCCTTTGGAAGAAGCATAATTCTACTGTTTAAAGTACTTCCCAAGGCTTAATTCAGGTGCTAAGAACATACTGATGTGTCTAAAATCAGAAATCTGCAGCTTGTAAAATACATTCTACAAGTTGCAAGATTTTTTTAAAGATGTTTAAAATGTTATGTAAAGTTTAATGAAGTATTGAAATACATCAGAGGGTACTTTCTTAAGAGAAATTATTTCCAAATTAATTTTTTTCTTGTGGTTTTTTTGTTTGTTTTTTGGATAATGATTCAGCTGCAAGAGAGATCCACGTAGCACTAGCCGAATAAAATAGTTTCTTTCTTTCTCATATTAGAATTTGCATGCTCACAGTCCTGTATGTGGTGGCTCTACAGTTTGGGGACACCAGTTCCTATTGTCTTTTAGCTCTGCCATCTCTAGAATATTGCCCTGTCCTCATAGTCCAGAGTGGCTTGCGACTACCTTGTTTACACTTTACTCAGCAGGGAGGAGGAGAGCAAGGCTCTTCCATTCACAGCCCTTTGCCAGAACTTAGTCACATAGCTATAGCTTGCTGCAGAGTAAGTTTTGGTCATTTGTACACCCAGCTAAAACTTGAGGAAATGCTACATCTGTAGAAGAATAAGAAGGACAAATACTGGTGACAGCTCTCAGTTTTTGTCAAATATGTCCTTTCTTGTATTCTGTCATCCATAGTGAAGTATCAGTTACTTTTTCCATTCTTTAAAAACGGTTTTTTCTTCTGATTCAGGGTTACAAGTACAGATCATTACTTCCTAAGTGATGGTCTTTATGTACCTGAAGATCAGCTAGAGAACCAAAAACCTTTACAACTGGATGTAATTATGGTAAAGCCTTATAAACTCTGTAACAATCAAGAAGAAAATGATGCAGGGTCTTCTGCTAAGAAGCGAAAGCTAACACTGGAAGATGTGGAAAACACTGTCTCTACTAACTGTGATTCTTGTTCAGAAGGACTAGAAAAGGACACAGTGGCACAGAAAAGTGGCCGAACTTGCCTAGAACCATCATTTTCATGTTCTTCTGAAGGTCAGGAATGTCATACTACAGCCAACAATTGGAAAATTCTGGAAATTTTGACAAAAGGGGATGCATTTATTTTAGATATTGACTTAGATTTTTTCTCAGTCAAGAATCCCTTCAAAGAAATGTTCACTCAGGTAAATACGGTATTTTAAAAATATAGATCTTGTATTAAATTTATCTAGCTCAGAGATCAGCAGAATATTCTGAAAAAACACCAAAATTGTAATTACTTCAGATTTGGGGGTTATTATATGGTGTCTATCACATCTTCTTTTTCTTTTAAAGTGCTTTAAAATTGTAAATGCTAGGTAGGCCACAGTGGATCAGCAGGCAGAATTCTCGCCTACCATACCAGAGACCCAGGTTCGATTCCCGGTGCCTACCCATGCAAAAAAAAAGTTGTAAATACCATTCTTAACTTAAGGGTCATACCGAAGCAGGCCATAAGCTATGATTTGGTGATCCCTGCTTAGATAGTATTCATTTTTGTTAATTAGGGTAATGTTTAGAGTCATTGTAAAACATAAAATCATATAGTACACAGATGTATATGTATCTCATCACCGTTCCCCCCGTTCCACACCTCAGAAACAAATACCAAGCTAGTTTCTTTTGTATTTTTCCAGAGATATTTTATGCATGCAAAACCCTTTGTGAGGGTAGTGGCTCGGTGGCAGAATTCTTGCCTGCCATGCCAGAACCAGAGACCCAGGTTCAATTCCCACAGCCTGCCCATGTGAAAAAAACCCTGTGTGAAAAATTTTTCATTAAACCATGAGATACCTGGCTATATATTTATTAGCCAGTGATATGTATATATCACTATTTATAGCTAATGAATCAGGCATATGATTCTTTAAGGTACCTTAGCAGATCTTAAATATAAGTCACTAGATAATATTAATATGCACAGATCTGAGATAGAATTATGTATTTAAGAAACTTTTATTTGGTAAATTAGCCATCCAAGTGAATTTACCTAGGCATTTTATGGGCACGTATAACATTTGCGACGTTTTTCAATGTTTAGATATAATGTTCTTTTGGGAATTTAAATAAACTGTTTTCTACTTAAGTTCAGTATTTGATTTGTAATGATGGTGGTGATAATATTGCACTTCTTAATTCTAATTTTGTATGTGTATCGGAAGTCATTATAATTTATCTAAATTATGAAAGACCTCTAGTAGTGCTGATTAAAAATAGGTAAAATTCAGGGAGTAAAATGTGGAGCAAACATGGGGGACCTAGCATGCTCTCCCAACTTGGAAATAAGAGAGAAAATTTTTCCTCTCTCTTTGTCCTGCTGTTTTATGTGGAGCCAGTCACTTATATAACCACCAGGCCGTAGGATTATTAAGCAGCCTTAGAAATGTCTAGGAAGCGTGAAGAACGGGCATTCATGGAAGCTGAAGGACCTGATATTAGGAATTTATCCTACAAATACACTTACTTCATATTTCTTTAAAAAAATTTTCTGAAAAGTTAACATAAGAAACTTTATAACAGTTGCTGCTTTTATTATTATTATTATTATTTGTATGCTATATGGCAGGAGTCACATTTCAGTCTATTCCCATGTGAGTATCCCATTATTGCAGCACATTCATTGAATTTTTATTTATTTTTTCTTTCTTTTGTTTGTGTGTTTGTTTTGGGAAAGTGCCTGGGCAGAATCAAACACAGTCTCCCACATAGCAGGAAAGAATTCTACCACTGAACTACCTTTGCACCCCACTTACTTCTTTTTGAATGTTATCAGGAGACCCAGGAAAGTAAAGATGTTTGTATCCATCAGCCCTTAGGTAATTTGGAACTTTTTGAAAAAAAATATGTATTACCTTTTACAATTCCTTAGCTATTTTTTGTGTAGTAAAAAAAAAATTGTTTACTTCTTTTAAAAAGCTGTTTCAGAAGTAAAAATATAAAATTCTATTTATTACTTTTACTAGCTGTTTGGAAAAGTGATCTAACCTTTCTGACCCACAGTTTCTTCAAGTATAAAGTGAGAGTACTAATCATACCCAATTTAGGATTGTTATGATGAGTAAACCACAACACTGTGTTTAATGAATGAATTTTAACTCTTTGTTACAATTCTCCTAAAAAGAATTATTGGGACCAGGTGTACCAGCCTATATAATGAAGCTGTCTAGCTGTACCAAGCATCATCAGTTAGAGTGAAGACATTCTCTTGCAATGTCTGTTTAAAGCATACATCTTTCCTCCACTGTATGAAGCCCACTGACTAAGGGGTCCCTGACTTTGCCATCTGCCTCTATTACTGCCTTTGTACTCCAGAATTCTCTTCTGTTACTAGGGAAATGGCTACAAAATGAACATAGAGAATTTGTTACTAATTAAAATAAGTGTTTTTCCTATAAATAGCTAAGATGTGTTTTAGATCCTAGGATTTGTCTACCTATAGAATCTTAGTAGAAATAATTCCAGTCTTCCATAGCTAATTTTTATGCATTTTTGTGATCATACCTTGCTGGATAGAATTGCCCTGAAGAGATGATACTATTTATAGTGGAAATCTAAAATATATATTTTGCCTGATTCTCCCAGAAAAACATTTAAGTAGTTATTATATCACAGCCAAGGTTAAATTGTATTTCATTTATTAAAGCATATCATTGAAAAAAATTACTATTCTTTTATTTGTTTATGAAGTTTTCATTTTATTTTCCAGGAGGAGTACAAAATCTTGCAAGAGCTTTATCAATTTAAAAAGCCTGGTGCCAACCTAACAGAGGTATCTTCCAATGTTTGTTTTGGATTTTATTTATTTATCGTATATCATTAATATCTTGTAGCTTATTAAAGTTATCTCACAAAACTCTCCAAATATTTTGAAAGAATAACTATATAAACTTGACTTTTTTATGAAATGCATCCACATACAAACGCAACATTCTTACCATATGATCATTCCATTCTTGTTATATAATCAGTAACTCAAAATATCATCGCATAGTTGTATATTCATTGTTATGATAATTTCTTAGAACATTTGCATCAATTCAGAAAAAGAAATAAAGAGAAAACAGAAGAATATGTGTATGTGCCATACCTCTTACCCCTCCCTTTCATTGGTCACTAGTATTTCAGTCTACTAAATTTATTTTAATATTTGTTCCCCCTATTGTTTATTTATTTTTAATCCATATGTTTTACTCGTCTGTCTATAAGGTAGATAAAAGGAGGATCAGACACAAGGTTTTCACAATCACACAGCCATATTGCAAAAGCTATATCATTATACAATCATATTCAAGAAACATGGCTGCTGGAACACAGCTCTACATTTTCAGGCAGTTCCCTCCAGCCTCTCCATTACAACTTAACTAAAAAGGTGATATCTATATGTAAGAATAACCTCCGGAATAAGATCTTGACTCTGTTTGAAATCTCTCAGCCATTGACACTTTAGTTTGTCTCATTTCTCTCTTACCCCTTTTGGTTGAGAAGTTTTCCTCAATCCCTTGATGCTGAGTCCCAGCTTATTCTAGGATTTCTGTCCCACATTGCCAGGAAGATTTACACCCCTGGAAGTCATGTCCCATGTAGAGAGGGGAGGGTGGTGAGTTTGCTTGTCGTGTTGGCTAAGAGAGAGAGGCCGCATCTGAGCAACAGAAGAAGTTCTCTTGGGGGCGAGTCTTAGGCCCAATTTTAAGTAGGCTTAGCCTATCCTTTGTGGGGTTAACTTTCATATGACCAGGCCCCAAGATTGGGGACTCAGCCTATTGCTTTGGTTGTCCCCACTGCTTCTGAGAATATCAAGAATTCTCCACTTGGGGAAGTTGGATTTTCCCCCTTTCTCATCATTCCTCCGCAATGGGGAGGGGACTCCGCAAATACTTTTTTATTCACTGTTCAGATCACTCTGGGATTTATCAGGGCATCACTCTGGACAAACGTACAAAATCTCATGCCCTACTCAAGGTTCCATGTACTATGGTGATCAATTAAGCTGTTCACATAAGTTATATTAGGAAATACACTAGTCAAAATATAAATTTTGTACCAAATAAACCTTTTTTGCTTTAGTCTCACACATAAGTTAGAGTTTTAAAATATTAATTACTATCTATTTTCAACACCCTGCAATATTGACATTGCTTCATTCTTCTTCATGCAGAAACATCTTTAAATTTGTACATTTAGTCTCTTTCATTATACACTTTAGGCATTCCTAGATTATACCATCTCAGTCTTTGTCGTCTGTCTTTTCCTTCTGATTTCATTTGTACCCCCAGGCCACCTCCCTTTATCATTCTCACATTCAGCTTCATTCAGTGTTCTAACATTATTGTATTACAGTTAGGTAGTGTTGTGCTATTTCTGAATTTTTACAATCAGTCCTGTTGCACAATCTATCCCTTCAGCTCCAATTACCCAATGTCTACCCTATTTCTATCTCCTGGCGGTCTCTGTTAACAATTGAAATTCTCCAAGTTCATTCTCTAATGTCAGTTCATGTCAGTGAGACCGTACAGTATTTGTCCTTTTGTTTCTGGCTAATCTCACTCAGCGTAATGTCCTTAAGGTTCATCCATGTGGTTACACACTTTTGACTTTATTCTTACAACTGCATAATATTCCATCGTATGTGTATACCACAGCTTCTTTAGCTGCTTGTCTGTTGATGGGCATTTTGGCTGTTGCCATCGGCATTTGTAGATAATGCTGCTGTAAACATTGGTGTGCCAATGTCCTCTGAGCAATGGTATTGCCGGGTCATATGGCAATTCTATACTTAGCTTCCTGAGGAACCGCCAAACTGACTTCCACAGCGGTTGTACCATTTGACACTCTCACCAACAGTGGATAAGTGTGCCTCTTTCCCCACATCTTCTCCAGCACTTGTCGTTTTCTGTTTTATTGATAATGGCCATTCTGGTGGATGTGAGATGTTATCTCGTGGTTTTGATTTGCATTTCCCTAATAGCCAGGGAAGTTGAGCATCTTTTGATGTTCCGTTTAGCCATTTGTATTTCCTCTTCTGAGATGTGTTTGTTCATGTCTTTTGCCCATTTTGTGATTGGGTTATCTGTCTTTTTGTTGTTGAGTTGAACAGTCTCTTTATATATTCTGGATACTAGACCTTTATCTGATATATTCTTTCCAAATATTGTCTCCCATTGTGTAGGCTGTCTTTTTACTTTCTTGACAAAGTTCTTTGATGCACAAAAGGGTTTAATTTTGAGGAGTTCCCATTTATTTATTTATTTCTTCAATACTTGTGCTTTGAGTGTAAGGTCTAGGAAACTGCCTCCTGTTATAAGATATTTCCCTACGTTTTCTTCTAACAGTTTTATGGTCTTAGATCTAATGTTTAGGTCTTTGATCCATTTTGAGTTAACTTTTGTATAAGGTATGAGATATGGATCCTCTTTTATTCTTTTGCATATGGATATCCAGTTCTCTAGGCACCATTTATTGAAAAGACTGTTCTGTCCCAAGTGGGTTGGCTTGACTGCCTTATCAAAGATCAAATGTCGGGCAGGCCACAGTGGCTCAGCAGGTAAGAGTGCTTGCCTGCCATGCCCGAGGACCCGGGTTCAATGCCCGGTGCCTGCCCATGTTAAAAAAAAAAGATCAAATGTCCATTGATGGTGACTTCCGGAGAAGATGGCGGCTTAGTAAGACGCGCGGGTCTTAGTTCCTCCTCCAGAACAGCAATTAAAGAAACAGAAACAATATGAAACAGCTCCCGGAGCCACAACAGAGACCAAAAAGACAGCGTACCCCATTCTGGAACAGCTGAACGGGCAGGGAGAATCCGCTGCGGTGAGATACCCGAGGAGCGCGCGTTTTCCCGGCCCGGGCGGCTGGCGACTGGGGTCCCCTCCATGCACGTGACTCCCCGGTCTGACTGGGAACGTTGGATAGCGGGGCCCTCCCGCCACGCTTGGCGTCTCGGGCCAGCTGGGCAATTTGGACTGGCACTCCCCCAAATCAGGGCGGCCGGCAACCCCCCCCCGCCACGCGCGGTTTCCCGGGCCGACTGCGAGATTCGGATTGGCAAGTTAAAGGAGCCACAGCATCTTTTACTGGTGGGGCCCGCAGACAGACGAGCACCACGAGCGCCACCTACTGGGCAGGAAAAGAAAAACAGAGCCCAGAGATTTCACAGAAAAACCTTTCAACCAGCCAGGTCCCACACCCAGGGAAATCTGATCAAATGCCCAGACACCAGCAGAAAATAATGGATGACGCTCGGAAAATTGAAGATATGGCCCAGTCAAAGGAACAAACCAATAGTTCAAATGAGATACAGGAGCTGAGACAACTAATGCTGAATATACGAACAGAAATGGAAAAACTCTTCAAAAACCAAATCAGTGAATTGAGGGAGGACATGAAGAAGACATGGGCTGAACAAAAAGAAGAAATAGAAAATCTGAAAAAACAAATCACAGAACTTATGGGAGTGAAGGACAAAGAAGAAAAAATGGAAAAAACAATGGATACCTACAATGGTAGATCTAAAGAGACAGAAGCTACAATTAGTGAACTGGAGGATGGAACATCTGAATTCCAAAAAGAAACAGAAACTATAGGGAAAAGAATGGAAAAACTTGAGCAGGGGATCAGGGAACTGAATGACAATATGAAGCGCACAAATATACGTGTTGTGGGTGTCCCAGAAGGAGAAGAGAAGGGAAAAGGAGGAGAAAAACTAATGGAAGAAATTATCACTGAAAATTTCCCAGCTCTTATGAAAGACCTAAATTTACAGATCCAAGAAGTGCAGCGCACCCCAAAGAGAATAGACCCAAATAGGCATTCTCCAAGACACTTACTAGTTAGAATGTCAGAGGTCAAAGAGAAAGAGAGGATCTTGAAAGCAGCAAGAGAAAAACAATCTGTCACATACAGGGGAAACCCAATAAGACTATGTGTAGATTTCTCAGCAGAAACCATGGAAGCTAGAAGACAGTGGGATGATATATTTAAATTACTAAAAGAGAAAAACTGCCAACCAAGACTTCTATATCCAGCAAAATTGCCCTTCAAAAATGAAGGAGAAATTAAAACATTTATAGACAAAAAATCACTGAGAGAATTTGTGACCAAGAGACCAGCTCTGCAAGAAATACTAAAGGGAGCACTAGAGTCAGATACGAAAAGACAGAAGAGAGAGGTATGGAGTAAAGTGTAGAAAGAAGGAAAATCAGATATGATATATATAATACAAAAGCCAAAATGGTAGAGGAAAATATTATCCAAACAGTAATAACACTAAAAGTTAATGGACTGAATTTCCCAATCAAAAGACATAGACTGGCAGAATGGATTACGACCCAGCAATACCACTGCTAGGTATCTACTCAAAGGACTTAAGGGCAAAGACACAGACGGACATTTGCACACCAGTGTTTATAGCAGCATTATCTACAATTGCAAAGAGATGGAAACAGCCAAAATGTCCATCAACAGACGAGTGGCTAAACAAACTGTGGCGTATACCTACGATGGAATATTATGCAGCTTTAAGACAGACTAAACTTATGAAGCATGTAATAACATGGATGGACCTAGAGAACATTATGCTGAGTGAGTCTAGCCAAAAACTAAAGGACAAATACTGTATGGTCCCAATGATGTGAACCGACATTCAAGAATCAGCTTGGAATGTATCATTGGTAACAGAGACCAGCAGGAGTTAGAAACAGGGTAAGATAATGGGTAATTGGAGCTGAAGGGATACAGACTGTGCAACAGGACTAGATACAAAAACTCAAAAATGGACAGCACAATAATACCTAAGTGTAATGTAACTATGTTGGAACACTGAATGAAGCTGCACCTGAAATATAGTTTTTTGTTTGTTTGTTTGTTTGTATCTTTTGCTTTTGTTTTTTTTCTTTTTCCTTTTATATATATATATATTTTTTTATTAGTATTATTATTTTAATTCTCTTCTCTGTATTAACATTCTATATCTTTTTCTGCTGTTTTGCTAGTTCTTTTCCTAAATCAGTGCAAATGCACTAAGAAATGATGATCATACATCTATGTGATGATACTAAGAATTACTGAGTGCATGTGTAGAATGGAATGATTTCTAAATGTTGTGTTAATTTCTTTTCTTTTTTTGATTAATAAAAAAAAATTTAAAAAAAATGTCCATTGATGAGAGGATCTATATCTGAACACTCTATTCAGTTCTGTTGGTGAGTATATCTGTCTTTATGCTGTTTTGACCACTGGAGCTTCGTAACATGCCTTAAAGTCAGGTAGCATGAGACCTCTGACTTCATTTTTCATCCTCAGGATATTTTTACCTATTCGGAGCACCCTGCCCTTCCAGATAAATTTGGTTATTGGTTTTTCTGTTTCTGAAAAATAAGTGTTTGGGATTTTAATTGTTATCGCATTGAATCGGTAAATCAATTTAGGTAGAATTGACATCAACTATATTTAGTCTTCCAATCAGTGAACACAATATGCCCTTCCATTTATTTAGGACTTCTGTGCTTTCTTTTAACAATTTCTTGTAGTTTTCTTTTTATAGGTCTTTTGTATCTTTAGTTAAATTTATTCCTAAATATTTTTTTCTTTTGGTTGCAGGTGTAAATGGAATTTTTTTCTTGATTTCCCCCTCAGATTGTTCATTACTAGTGTATAGAAACACTAGAGATTTTTGAGTGTTAATCTTGTAACCTGCCACTTTGCTGTACTCATTTATTAGCTGTAGTAATTTTGCTGTGGATTTTTTGGGATTTTCAACATATAGTATCACATTATCTGCAAACAGTGAGAGTTTTACTTCTTCCTTTCCAATTTTGATGCCTTGTATGCCTTGTGTTTCTTTTGCTTGAACTTCCAACACAATGTTGAATAGCAGTGGTGATAGTGGACATCCCCATTGAGGATGATGTTAGCTGTGGTTTTTCATATATTCTCTTTATCATGTTGAGGAAGTTCCTTTCTACCCCTATCCTTTGAAGTGTTTTCAACAGGAAAGGATGTTGAATTTTGTCAAAGGCCTTTTCTGCATCAATCGAGATGATCATGTGGTTTTTATGCTTTGATTTGTTGATATACATAAATTGGCTTTTAAATATATTTTTAAAGGAAGATTTGGTAGACTGTGTTGATACTCGAATTCATCAACTGGAAGATTTAGAAGCTGCCTTTGCTGATTTGTGTGATGGTGATGATGAAGACACTGTATGGAGATGGGCTTCAAACCCTGGGTAAGGATCCCCAAATATTTTTTCCCTTACTGTACTATCTTTTAGTTTGAGACTTTTTTATTGTAAATTTGCTAGATACATTGCTTTAAAAATTCAGTAAAATTTGACACATATTTTTAAAAGTAGCTAGCACCTGAGGAGCAACTGTGTGCCCAATATAAGATTATTCCTCACAGCAATCCAATGATTTCGGTATTATTATGCCCATTTAATAGATGGGGAAACCACGGCACAGAGGTTAAATAAGTTGCCCCAACTCACATAGTTAGGGAGAGTGCTTTTAATCATTGTGCTAAAGTTCCCGGTATGTATAAGGTATTGTGCCATGTCTTACAAAGAATTTAAAAATGAGTATTTTAGTTTCCTGGCTGGCTAAAACAAATGCCAAATGATAGGTTGAGTTAAACAGCAGGAATTTATTCGCTCACGATCTTGAGACTAAGTAAAGTCCAAAATCAGTGTGTCAGCATAGTGTTGCTTTCTTCTCAAAGACTGTGGCATTCTAGGGCTAGCCACTAGCAATCCTTGGTCCTTGGCTTTTCTGTCACTTGGCAATGCACAGAGAGCCGTTCCTGGCTTCTCTCTTCATCTGGCTTTCAATCTGTCTATAACATCTCCAGTAATCCAGATTAGAACCCAACCTGATTGAGGAGGGCCACACCTTAACTGAAACAACATCTTAAAGAGGTCTTATTTACATTGGCTAAGACCACAAACATGTCCAAACTGGGATACACAATTCAGTATACCACAATGAGTCCCCGCTCTAAGTAGAGTAAGGAAAAATATATTAACCTGTTGTGCTGGTTTGAAACTTTTACATACCCCAAAGCTGTGTTCTTTCAATCCTGATTCAATATTGTAGCATGGAACTTTTGATTAAGTTGTTTCCATGGAAATGTAACTCACCCAGTTTTGGGTGGGACCTTTTAATTAGGTGGTTTCCATGGAGACACATCTCCACCTTGAATAGGTGTATCTTAATTTGCTTATTGGAATCCTTTAAGAGGTAACCATTTTGGAAAAAGCTCAGAGCCAACAGAGACATTTGGAGATGCAGAAAGAAGATGCCCCCAGTTTAAGTTGTTTGAAATGAGAAGCCAAAGGACCAGCAGATGCCAGCTACATGCCTTCTCAGCTGACGGAGGTATTCTAGATGCCATTGGCCTTTTTTGAGTCAAGGTATCTTTCTCAGGATGCCTTAATTTGGACATTTTTATGGCCTTAGAACTGTAAACATGTAACTTAATAAATCCCCTTTATAAAAGCCAACCCATTTCTGGTATCTTGAATTCCAGCGACATTAGCAAACTAAAACACCTATCAAATAGAAAAATTACTTGACAAGCAAATTACAGTGTGAAAACTGCCCCTTTCTTAAGAATAGCCCAATTACGGGTAGATAAGTTGGTCTATAAGTAGAAGATTTT
Organism: Tamandua tetradactyla; assembly: GCF_023851605.1. Taxonomy (NCBI): domain Eukaryota; kingdom Metazoa; phylum Chordata; class Mammalia; order Pilosa; family Myrmecophagidae; genus Tamandua; species Tamandua tetradactyla. The sequence continues at coordinate 81,096,876 of NC_135335.1, forward strand.
CAGTATGCCATGGCAGGTAGCAGAACGTGAAAGCTGAATTGTTCCTCAAGAATTTAATTGGCCAATTCTCCCTTTATTAACATTCCTTGGAAGTACGGAATTACATCCATATTACTTCCTTTGGAAGTAATGATCCTTTGATTTGAAGAAGGAGGTGTTAATGCATTTGATTTTGAAGCTTGAAAGAATGTTGACATGAATATTGTAGTTACCTTTCTTTTAAATAATTCTTTAAATCACGTAAACTCAAAAGACCAGAAAACTAAAATAAAACCACCAGATAAACTTTCTGTCCTGTGAGCACAGGAAGAGTCAAACTAGTTTGATTTCAAATGGACCACCCGTAAACTGTGAGATTATTTTCTATGATGTAAATATAAGAAGTCAGTTTTAAGACGGCAACATCAGAATGGATAATTAGAATCATAATAGTATTTTGGGCCAGAACATAGAAAGTTACCAAGATATGTCATTTTATGATTATTGAAAATAATTCCTTGGATCTCTAGAATTCAGAAGAAACTTGAATAGTAGTTGGCTCTGAGGAGAGGAATATATAGCTAAAAGATGAAGTGATTATGAGAGAAATACCTTTTTTCTGCTATGTGCATATATTACGTGTTCTAACTATCCATTATAATTTTGACTTAAAAATACAATATTCAGAAAGTTCCCTGAAATGTAAATATCATAAAATGTACTTATTGTCACTTAGGAAAGTAATGATATGGAAGAATAATCCATAATGGTATAAATACAGATGGATTGATTAACATCAATTAATGTTTTATTTTCTTCAGTAGAGGAAGCTAGTTCTAAAAGTGATAACTTCTTTTTTTTTTTTTTGCATTTGAATAGTTTTTTATTGAGAAATCTTCATACACATACATTTTATACATGGGGTACAATCAGTGGCTCCTAATATCATCACACAGTTGTATATTCACCACCGTGATCATTGTTTAGAACATTTGCATCACTCTAGAAAAAGAAGTAAAAAGAAAAAACTCATGCATACCATACCCCTTACTCCTTCCTTTCGTTGACCACTAGTATTTCCATCTACCCAATTTATTTTACCCTTTGCCCCCCCCCTTATTTATTCATATTTTTTACTCATCTGTCCATACCCTGAATGTAAGGAGCATCAAACACAAGGTTTTCGCAATTACACAGTCACCTTGTAAACATTATATCTTTATACAATCATCTTCAAGAATATAGGCTACTGCAACACAGCTCAGCAGTTTCAGGAACTACCCTCCAGCCACTCAAAACACCATAAACTAAAAAGGGATATCTAAATAATGGGTAAGGATAACCTCTCAACTCTGTTTGAAATCTCTCTGCCACTGAAACTTTATTTTGTCCCAATTCTCCCTCCCCCCTTTTGGTCAATCCCTTGATGCCAGGTCCCAGCTCATTCCAGGATTTCTGTCCCACGTTGCCAGGGAGATTTACATCCCTGGGAATCATTCTCACAAAGGAGGGAAGACAGTGAGTTCACCTGCTGAGTTGGCTTAAAGAGAGAGAGGCCACAAACTGAGCAACAAAAGAGGTTCTCTGGGGGTGACTCTGAGGCCTAATTTTAAGTAGGCTTAGCCTATCCTTTGCAGGAATAAGTTTCATAGGGGTGAACCCCAAGATTGAGGGCTCAGCATATTGATTTGGCTGTCTGCACTGCTTGCATGAATATCAGAAACTCTCCAAATGGGGAAGTTGAATATCTCCTCCTTTCTCCCCATTCACCCAAGGAGACCTTGCAAATACTTCTTTATTCACTGCCCAAATCACTCTGGGATTTATCAGGGCATCATGCTAACCTGGACAAACCAACAAGATCTCACACCCTATTCAAGATTCCATGTACTAATGGTGTTCAACTAAACCAGCCATACAAGTTAAAATTAGGAAATGAACTACCTAAAATATGAATTTTGTACCAAATATCTCTCCCTTTAGTCTCATATAAAAGTTGAACCTTTAAAATATGCCCATTTTAAAATATGGACAGAGTAAAAAAGGACATCCTTTACTCTGAATTCTGATATCTTAGTCCTGTCCAGATCAGCTTCATTTGTATCTCTACTCAATGTCTGATCATTTTTTCAACTTTTAAAATAGTTCCTGTATGGAGTCCCTCTTTTTTGAAATTACGATGGGAAAGAAAAGATTTAGAAATTTACAACATGAATCTTCCAGAAGTACTGAAAAGTAACTCTTATTTTGTGATTTCATAAAGTCTCATACCAAGTTTAAAACTTAATAGAAAATAGATATGCCTGGAAACCTTAGAATCCTGGATTCTAAGACTATAGTCCAGAGATAGGGTCACTTTCCACTAAAACCCCTGTGATGGCTGAGCATGCCAATTAGCTCTTCATCACCCGTAGGATGTTCCATTGCAGACTTGCAGAAACCATGGCACTGCAAAAACAGTGAGTTTACACTATGGTTGGAATTGTGGGGGGTGGAGGAGGCAGGAAAGAGGAAGATTAGTTAGTACAAAGGAAAAGTGGAAGAGGCACGTTAGGGAAGATCTCATATTAACCATTTCCCTAACAGGCCAGACCATCAGCATGAAGGAATCTTAGCTATCCTTAAGGAAATTGAAGAGAGGGTGGTTAAGATTCAAGAAGTCTAGAAACTATCATTAAGAAAAAAGAAAAAAGCGACAGGATGAGTGCATAAACAAGCCCTTATACCACATTTTTCTTTTTTTTTTTCCCTCCCAGCAGATAGTAATTATTGGGAGGAAGCATTAAGATTCTGAACATTAATCAGAGCTTCCAAAGTGTTTTACCTAAATCAGATAAGTTAAACGTGCCATTGCTATGTAGAACATTTCTGTTTATAATTGTATACACCAGTAACTATGTCCTTAATTTTTTTTTGCTTTTGATTTTCATTATTTACAGAATCTATATTTGTGAACTTGTCTGTTCACTTAAATGTATTTATTACCCCAAAATCAATACTCACAGCACTATTGTAGTCATTCACAGACATGTAAAGAGCATTGAAAAATTGAGTCACCTGATGTACATGTTCCCAGCCAAGGTCAAGCAAGGTGACACTGTGCCTTCTGTTTCAGCTCTCAATATGTAAACAAGTGTCCTTTTCGTAGTATATTTAGTACCCGTTTTTCACATTTTTGTACTCTTTGTTGGTGATTTCCCTGTTTAAAATGGCCCCCAAGTTTATTGCTAAAAACAGGGATTTTGATAAGCTTCATTCAGGCATGAGTTATAGTGTCATTGGCCATGAGATCAATGTTAGTAAATCAACAATATATATTAAATAAGATATCTTTAAACAGAAACACACATAAAACAAGGTTTTATATTGATCAGTTACAAATATGTGTGACCATGGGCTCACAGGAGCCTAACCCTGTGTTTTCCATAGAGCAGTGGCAACTTTTATAGAACATTACTACTGTGGATAATAAGAATAGATTGCATATTTCTTCATCACAATGTGCTAAAGCCATTTAGTTTTCCTCCTGATCAAAATAATTTTTAAAGTCACAATTGAACTTCCGTTTTTAAAGAAGAAAGTCTCGTTTTCTTGAAGGCTAATTTTCAACCTTTAAACACAATCTATAATCTTTTAGGTAAGAAACAAAATAGAAGCACCTATTTCTTAATATTTTAAAATATTTGAACAGTTTTATCTTTCATTTCCTAAGCATCATATGAAACAAGAAACAAGCATACTGATCAATTTGAAGTGTAATGTATTGTTTGCTACTGTAATTTTGAGATGGTTGTGATGTTTAATTGAATGGGGAGGTGGCTTTGTTTTCCAGAATGGAGTCACTAGTTCCACTTGTACAGAGTTTGAAAAAACGAATGGAAGTGCCAGACTATGAAATGGTAAATATTTTATATTGAAGTGTAAAATAGACTCTTTATAGAGGCATTTTTCTAAGTGGAAGAGTTTTCTTTTTGATGAAAAGTCTTGTTTTCATCTTTGTTCCTGGGCATCTGAACAAATTATTGAGAAAAGAGATAAGTGAAAATTACATACTTTTTTGAAGTCAGCACAATGGAAAAGTTTGCCATGAAAAACATTCTTTTTCTATGTTTATGTATAAAGCAAAGGTACAGTATTTTTTTTTTTTGATTGTGGTCGGAGCTCCTCACCACAGAAAAGAAGTATGCAGTTTCTAAACTTATCCATTCTTTATTGACACATGTTTATATTCTTCTTTTCCTTTCCTCTTTCTCTGAAAACTTTTCTGATTGTAAAAAGACAAAAATAAAGACAAAAGAGAGAGCTGTAGCTAATGCATCTTTATTGAAACATGTTTATACTCTTTCTTCCTCTTTTCCTTTCTTTCTGTGAACTTTTCTGATTGTAAAAAGCAAAAAAAAAAAAAAAAAAAAAAGACAAAAGAGGGAGCTGTGGCTAAATGCATTTTTAAAATGTTGACTATGTCCCTGCCTTTGTCAAGGTGATCTGAATGCTGTTGCAAATTAATCATTGTCATTATAATTCCTTTTATATTTATTTCATTTTAGAGTCTTTGAAGCATATGTTTTCACATTTGACCCAGTACTTCAGATGAAAAAGCTGGGACTTAAAAAGAGTCCCATTGACTTCCCTCAGATTTTATAAAGGAGTTGAGACCTTCAAGTTTTCTGCGTCTTAATCTGGTGCTTCTTTTACTTTAATAAGCTCTTTTTATCTTTTTTTTTTTCAATTTGGTTGTGGAAAAACATCTTATTTGTACTGAAATTAAGTATTGATTTATTGCCAAATTTATGAGGCAGAAATACCAGCAAAATAATATTTTGGTTATAACTGAGGTAATCGAAGATGTTCCCTTATTTACAAATAATTATAAAATGATAGCGTTTGAAGAGACTTAACGCTTTGAAGATGCTATGAGCTCGTGATATTATTGAGTATGTCTTCAGGCAGATGTCCTTTAATCATTACATTGCATCTGGATTTGGGGTTATTGGGGGTTTTTTGTATGGTGTTTTGTGGGAGGAGAGATTAGTAGCAAATTATGTAATTAAAAGTGATATGCCTACAGTTGCACTGTTCGAACACTGTATGGTTTGACCATTTTAGTAGAAAAGAACATGGAAAATCGTTTTGCTATAATGACTGATCATTGTCGGTTAAATCTTCGATGTGTATCCAAAGCCTCCAATAAAATAGTAAATTATTAATTTGTTCTTTTCTATGCTTGAAAAGTATAGAGTTGTAGTTATGAACTCTAGCAAAACCATGATATATTTGAGTTGCAGTTTTTAAAACTTTAAGCCAAAATGGTACTCTGTGAGTCAATTCCAGCTTTCAGGCATATTTAGTTTAGTACCAAGACTCAAATGACATTCATTGAATTTAAAGCACATACATAGATATCAGTAGTGTGTGGTTATGTATAAAGAATACATAAGAAACCAGTTACCACAGGTTAAATACGGTAGGAGGAAGTCTTTCCCTGTGTATCCTCTGGAAGTTTTGAACGTAGCTATTTAATTTCCTTTGCGCAAGCGAATATCATACAATGGGCTGGCTTAAGCAATGAGAATTTTTTTTTTAATTTTTATTGATAAAACCAATCAACATACAACTCAAACATTCTTAATATATGAACATTCCATACTTGTCTTGCATTCAGTGGTTCACAATTTCATCACATAGTTGTATATTCATCGCTATGATCATTTCTCAGAGCATTTACATCACTCTAGAAAAAAATACATAAAGAAAAAACTCATACATACCATATCCCTTACCCCTCCCTCTCATTGACCACTAGTATTTCCCTCTACCCAAGTTATTTTAATGTTTGTTCCCCCTATTATTTATTTATTTTTACTCCATATTTTTTACTCATATGTCCATACTGTAGATAAAAGGAGCATCAGAACAAGGTTTTCACAGTCACACAGTCACTTAAGCAATGAGAATTCAATGGCTCACTGATTTGAACTTAGAAAAAAGTCTGAATCAAGGCATCATCAAGGCACTGCTTTCTTCCTGCAGAGCGTGACTCTGGATTGGCTGCTGACAGTCCTCAGCCCTGGGCTCCTGTGGGAGGCAGCCTCTCCTGGCCAATCCCTTTGCTTCTGGATTCCATTCATGTTCAGCTTCTGGCTGTTTCCTCTGTCACTTTCTCTCCTCTCTGTCTGAATTTCTTTCCACTTATAAAGGACTCCAATAATAGGTTTAAGACCATCCTGATAGAGGTGGGCCACACCTTAACTGAAACAGCTGCATCAGAAAGTCCTACTTACAATAGATTCAACCCACAGGAATGGATTAAGTTTAAGAGAGAGCTTAAAACCACCATGATAATATTATATGCATATATTTTTAAAGTAATTAAAATAATTTGCTTTTAAAATTTGAAGTGGGTGCATTTACTGAGTACAGGGCCACAGGTGCAGCTCTTCCAACAGAGGCCCTAAAACTACAACAACTCCATTTTACAGAAGAGATGACAGGCCCAGAAAGGAGAAGAGATTTGCCCAATTTAGTGCCTAAGCTGGGACTGAACTCCTGTTAACCAGTTTCATAGTTCTTCCTTTTTTTATGTTTCAAATAAAAAAGCTTATAAAATGTCAAAAAGTATATATATGGGATGGGAATGTTTTGTGCAGTTTTATATCAATAACTTTTTAGAATCTATGTGAAGTGGATAATTTCTGTGAAAAATATGAATTATCAGTTGACCTAAGACAGACACTGGGTGAACCTTAATCATAAATACATTACTCCTAAAAAGAGATATCAGATCCAGACAGGTGTACAGGTCAGGTCTACCAAAACTTTAGAGAATAGATAACCTCTGTGATACAGAAACTCTTAAGGAAAAAAAATTTTGTGAGTAAGGCCATTAATGATTAAAGAATCTTTTAAGGACAACAAAATCTTACAATATCATTTTTAATTATCTTTTTCAGGTTCACCAGGCTGGCTTAACCTGCGATTATTCAGAACTTCCTCACCATATCAGTACAGAACAAGAAATTGAGTATCTTATTCAGTCTGCATATCATTTACTGAAAAATGTACCAAAACCTACTCTTGTAACAATAGCAAGGTAAGTATAATAGACTGTATAATACTTCCTTTCCCCCAAATATCCATAGCCTAATCTTTAGAACCAGTGGACATGTTACCTTATATGGCATAAGAGACTTTTCAGATATAATAAAGGATTCTGAGATAGGGAGATCATCCTGGATTATCCATGCGGCCACAGTGTAATCACAGGGTCCTTATAAGATGGAAGCCTGAGGGTCAGAGTCAGAGAGACTGGAAAATTCCAGCTGTTGCTTTGAAGATGAAGTGTGGAGCCATTTGCCAAGGAATGTGGGTGACTTCTAAAAGCTAGAAAAGACAAGGAAATAGATTCCCTTCTAGAGGTTCCAGAAGGAACACAGCCCTACCAGCACCTTGATTTTAAGACTTCTGACCTCCAAAACTAAGATAATAAATTTGTGTGGCTTTAAGCCACTACATTTGTGGTAAATTGTTACAGTAATAGTAGGAAACTAATATAGTAAACCTACTAATTTTTTACATGTTCAGCTGGAAATTCAGGTAAATTTTTCTCTTTTTTATTAGCAATGGTAAGCAAATAATATAGTTATTGTTTTCTTGTAGTTTGTGAACACAAGGATTCTTATTTCTGTGTCCTAACAAATGAATTTTTAACTGCTGCCATATTTTACATTTGAACATGCTGATGTGCTGAATAGCTTCAACAATTTAATAAAACCTTCTTTCCTGTGTTAATCTTTGGTCTGGTTTTGTGTGAAACTGTGAGGTTCTAAATAACTGCTTTAAATACTTAGCACAATAATAAGAATATTTATCTAAGTACATCCAATTTAAGAATTGTTTCTATAAAACAGAAAGATTGAATTTTTGTAAATCAAGCTTTATTTTAAATATGGAAAGAAAAATTATTCTCTTTACACAATCAGTAATGTCATGATTCTTAACTCCAACAGACCCATGGCTATTCTTTTTTTTCTTTAACTTTTTTATTATATAATATAACATATACAAAGCAAATAAAGAAAAAAAGCATTAGGTTTCTGTTCCAGAGTTTGTCGTGGGCTACCATTCTATCATCTCAGGTTCTTCCTTCTAGCTGTTCCAGAACACTGAAGACTAGAAGGAATATTTATTTTTATCATCACAATCAATTTTTTTTTTCTTTTTGTGTAAAATAACATATATACAAAAAAGAAACAGATTTCAGAGTTTGGAATGGGTTACATTTCCACAGTTTTAGGTTTCTGCTTCTTGTTGCTCTAAGATATTGGAGACTAAAAGAAATACCAATGTAATTATTCAGCAGTCATACTCATTTGTTAAACCCTACCTTCTCTGTTAACTCCACCATCACCTTTGATCTTTCTCCCACTCTTTAGGGATATTTGGGCTATGCCCATTCTAACTTTTTCATATTGGAAGAGGCAGTTGATAACATGTTATGGGGGTTGGAACTAGCTGATGTTCTGGAGGAGCTGGCCCCTCTATGTTTTAGGACTTCCATGGCTCTATTTATGACAAGTATTTTGTAACCTTTTTGAAGTTACATTCATAGATAATATAACCTACCTATACACATTTAATGTAAATATATATTGATAATATAGATAATATATATAAATTAATATAACCTACCTATTATGCATATAGTTTATATACATACACATAAAATGTCACTAACCAGAACATAAAAGAGAAATGGAAATAATTGATAAAATAACATATGTTAAGATGCCACTAGACTTGCATCTGTACAGAGAATCACTAAATGTAATAATTGTTAAATGCACAGGCTATGGAATATTAAATTGGCCAAATATCACAAACAGCACTGTCATAGTTACATGGTTTTCCAGTCATTAAACAATCTCTTGGAAAAGTTCTGAGCTTAAAGTCCAGTCTTTGCCCAATTCCCAGAGTAGTTGCATCCCTGGAAAATTTAGTTCATAGCAAAACAGTTTTAAAATACTTTGTTTATATGTAAAAGAGTGATAAATTCTAGGCTCAAAAGATTATGAACTGATTTTCACCTACTTGAGGGCACAGTGGACCTTGGAAAGTATTCTGGATATAGGACAATTTTTCAGATTATAGAACTATCTTGCATGTTACAAGCAATCTAACAGCCTTGTCCTTCTGCCCCAGTCCCTTAAATGCCAAATAATATTCCCCTAATCATAGTGACAAACAAAAATGTACCTACAGATTTCCAAATCATCCTCTTAGGGGTAACTCTCATCAAAAATCACTCTAATCGTAGTTTAAAGAAGCCAGAAATCTTTTGGAAAGCTTTTGAATTACCACCTAATTGTTAAGGCTTATAAATTATGCTTTTACATATGGCAGTTTCTTAAAGTAGCTCTTTATATGTATATGTTAGACAGTTTTAAGTCACTTAAAGTTGCTGTATAATATTTATTATATGTTAAATATTAACATCAAGCCTCAGAAATAACCTGGTCACCATGGAATGGAGTGAGTTTATCAAGTCTTACCGGTTATTTCTTTGGCTCTGAAATACAATAAGGAGTAAGACAGATAATTGTGTAATTCCATTTCCTTCTCAGAACAGATTTTTTTATTTATTTTTTTTTTTTGATGGGCAGGCACCGGCAATTGAACCCGGGTCTCCATCCATTTCCTTCTATAAAGATTTCTATATCACTCTTCCCAGTCCATCCTCTAAATAGCTTTCCTCATCTAACTGTTAAGAATGTGATCAAATCAGTTCACATCTAAATCCAGCTGGAATTGAGAGTGACATTGTAACTGCTTAGGGTCTCTCAGGTTGTACTTGGTGATTTCCAGAAAGACTCCCCAAATACATATTCCTACCCCACCACACTTTTTCTCCTTCATGCTGCCTAGAAAACTAATCCCTACACCAGCACTGACCTACTGGCTGTGTGACCTTGTGTAAGTTGCTTAACACTTCTGTTTCATGTTCCTTAAAAGGCAGGTAATTGTACCTTTACATAAAGTTGCAGGAAAGATTGAAGAACATAATTCATGTAAAGCTCCTGACAACTGTTCTTATTTCAACTTTCAGCTGTTATTATCTCAAAATTCAACACTGTCATTCTTTCTATTTTACATTGAAATCAACACACACAGAGTATGATTTCATCCTGTTTATATGTATTTCTCTTCTTTTTCTTTCTCTTTTGGTTCCAGGTCAAGTCTGGATGATTACTGTCCTTCTGAGCAAGTTGATACCATTCAAAAAAAAGTCCTCAGCTTACTGCGCTCTCTCTATGGGAGTTTGGACATTCACTTGGCATATTCATCAGATTCTTCTCCATCCTGAAACAAAAGCAACACAAACACTAGGCACCGATTACATCTTCGTATATAGTAACAGGGTTTTCCTTAAATTATTTGTAAAATGAGTCTTCCAGAGAACACTTTGTTTTTAACTTTCAGTTAAAATATTTCAGGTATTTTGAATCTCCAAATGAATATCATCAAATGTTGAATGATAGCAAGTTTTTTTGGCATGAAAGCTTCCTCCAACTGATAAAACTCTTGCTTTTTTTTTTCTTCTTTTCCATTGTTATCCTGTTCTTTTTTTGTGAGGGTTGTTTTCCTCTCTTTTCCCCTGAGGTTGGTTGGACTGTATGAGATTCATTCATTCATTCATTCATTCATTCAACCAGCTGATATTTATTGGGCACTTACAGTTTATCACATGTTAATAAATCGGATGTATGGTAATGAACAGAATACACAAGGCCTCTGTTCTCTTGAGGGAGATACATAAGAAACAAATTATGGATTGTCAGAGGTGTTAGGAAGGAAAGGACAACCCCAGACATGTCTTAGGCATGCTCTTAGTACTCAGGGCACCCTGGACTTATGGGAAAGTAACATTCTCAAAGACCACTGCCCAAGAAAAAAAGCTTACCAGTCAGTGAAAATGTTGCAGTAAATCTACCTTTCCAAGGTGATTAAGATTGTGGCACAAGTCTTGCTGAATGCTCTCCAGCATTGTTGCTATTGAGGAGGTCTGGTTGACTAAACCCAACCAAAAAAAGTTAAGTTTTCTTTGCTAATCAAAAAAAGCTCTTCAAGGTTTTTGTGTCTCCAATTGGGCATGGTAGGCATCGATTATCATTGTAGTCCCTAATTGCCACTTTGTTGGCAGTCTGGGTTGATAGTTTTTCAAATAAACCAGCTTTTGATGAAAATAGTAAGAAAAAAACTAAATCTGATCTGCCATAAATATCCAAGAATATAATTGTCTTCCACCAGCCTCCCTGTGGATAAGAGAACCTTATTGATTTGCTGTTAATCATGGGATTTTTCATTTTCACAATTTGCCAGAGTTCCCCTTTATAGTATTCCTTATGTTCCCCTTATGTTCAGCAGTTTTTTTTTAACTCTAGTGCATGAAGCTCTTGTGGAATCTCTATTGCCCTTGGTGTTCTTTAGGATTGGTTGGAATGATCCTGGTTGGGGATTGGCAGATTATGATAAGCAGCAAGGTCTAACTGAAGCTTGCGTAAGAGCAACTTCCAGAGTAGCCTCTCGACTCTATTTGAACTCTAGTCATTTTTAACTACTTTATTTCTGTTCTTTTCTTTGAAAGGTGGATGGCATTTAAAAAAAAAAAACGGAAACACCCATTCCTTCCATCTTAACACACATTTTCATTTTTGCATGTAATCTTCAGGCTTTGTCTACATATGAACACATGTACATTCACATAGCTAATTATTCTGTGTTACCTGACTTTGTGGCTTAATACCCAAGGACCCATTACTTAAGCTATTCAGTAGATGGCACCAGTCACTATTTTCCTAGGGATTCTATTTCCACCAATTTTTTCCTGTCAACAAGTTGATTTCCTAAGGCTTATAGCATGAATGCTTGCTTTTGTTATGAAAAGCATAGCAAACTGATTCAGCTTTCCATCTTCATAGACCATTATGTGCCAAAATGTTTTCTTTTCTCTGTAAAATCCAGAATTGCAGACTAAGTGCTATTTATTTTTAAATTTTTAAAATATTCTGTAAATAGAAGTTACCTTTAAATGTAAATTATTTTTTGCGCTAAAAGAAGTTAAGAGGTGTGTTTTGACATTTTAAATTAGTTTAAATCAAATTAATTTTGTGTATTCTCAGTCTGGTTTACTGTTCACTTATTATGATTTCCATGAACTCTGATGTGCTTCTTCATTATTTCACTCAAATGTAAAGGCAGCAGTTTGCTTTATAGGAACACTCAGATTGTTTAGTTCTCATGTACTGTGATTGTCTCCTTGATGAATAAAATGTGGTTCCTTGTTGCATTTCTATTAGTAAGTTGTCACTGAAAATTTCAAATGGAAAGATGTTAAGATTATCAACATCCTTCATTTGTATACCAGTAAGTACCAATAAGGCAATGCCATGGTTGAGTGTTTAAGATAATGTACAAACATTGTTGTGAGTAGGATTTTTTTTCTATGCTGTGTGGTGGGGGTCACGTGTCATTCTTTTCCCATGTGACTATCCCTTATTGCCGCACCATTCATTGAATTTTGGGGGGTGGGGTGGGGGATGTAGTTGGGGAGGAAATGCATGAGCCAGAAATCTAATCTAATCGAACCTGGGTCTCCTGCATGGCAGGCAAGAATTCTACCACTGAACTACCCTTGCACCCACTATGAGTGGGATTTTGAGCAGCCTTTTGAAAATTGTGACGTAAATGTGACATAGGCCTTAGCTTTGGTACATAACAAGTATATACTTTGCCATTATCATGGTAGGGGGGCATTCTTAAGTTCAACCTTTGATATCTTTGATCATCTTTATTTTATTGTGTTTTATTTTATTGTATTGTATTTTTATATGCTGTATGGCAGGGGTCACATTCTTTTTCCATGTGTGTATCTTGTTATTGCAGCACCATTTGTTGAATTTGTGTTTGTTTTTTCTTTTTTTTGTTTATTTGTTTGTTTTTGGGCAGTGCATGGGACAGAACTCAAACCCATGTCTCCCGCATGGCAGGCAAAAATTCTACCACTGAACTGTCCTTGTACCCCGATCTTTCTTTTTTTCTTTTTTTCTTTCCTTCTTTTTTTTGGAATACTGTATGGCAGGTGTCAAATTTCATTCTTTTACCATGTGAGTATCCCCTTATTGCAGCACCATTTGCTGAAATTTTGTTTCTTTAGTTTTTTGCTTGTTTGCTTGCTTGTTTGTTTACTTGTTTGTTTGGGAAGTGCATAGGCTGGGAATCAAACCCTGATCCCCTGCATGGCAGGCGAGAATTCTACTACTGAACTACCCTTCCGCCGCCCCTGCCCCCCCAACTTTATTTTTTGTACTTCTCTACAGATATTCTCTATAGACATCTGTCTTTTGGAATCTAGGTTTTCAAGGAGCTCTTAACCAATACCCATCATTCTTTGTATGATATTCTCTCCTAACCTTCATTTTGTTTTAGCAGCAGCTCCTCAGATTGCTGAAAATAGATCCATTGTGCTGCCAATAGTTTATAGTAAGTGATATGTTTCTTAACATAAGATTATCTCATTCATCCCACATCTTAAAAAGACAGCACTTTCATGAAACTTTAACATATGAAAAATACTTTTGATATGTTCCTGCCTTCTCAATGTATACTGAGAGCTGAGTGATCAGTTTTATATTCATTTTCATACTCTACTATCTTGTCATCTTCAGTTGTAACTCTTCTGTTGTAGTGTTTGTTTCTAAGCTAGTTGGTCTTGGACTGCCTCTCCTTTTGTAGTTGTAGCTGCACTTCTAGGATTCCAGACATCAATCAGCTTCATCCTTTCCCTGTCTTTGTGTTTTGAGTTGACCGAAGGAACTTATGATAACTCAGTAGTTCATCCCATGAACCTTGATTCCTATGAGAGAGTATTCTGAACAGTGAATATTCTCAGTCACCAATTAGAAGGGTATAATTTATCATTGCAAATTACTAGGTATTCTATTTACTGGTATCTTGATTCATTAGCAGGGACTTCATTATAGAGGCTGAGGCGAGGCTGAAGCTATATAATTTCACACCCTTTGAGGACATTCCTTGAACAGTCAGCTGGCCTCCACCTATAACTTCTTTGCCGTGTCTCAAATTTCAAAATGTTCTTCAACAACAACTCAGCAAATCTTTGAAGCCTAGTGTGCAGCCATCAGTTCATGTGAATCATGCCAACTGTGCTGGTTTGAAAGGAAGTATGCCCCCTAAGAAAAGCCGTGTTTTAATATAAATCCCATTTCATAAAGGTAGAATAATCTCTATTCAATACTGTATGTTTGAAACTGTAATGAGATCATCTCCCTAGGTGATGTGATTTAGTTAAGAATGGTTGTTAAACTGGATTAAGGGACGACATGTTCCACCCATTTGGATGGGTCTTGATTAGTTTCTGAAGTCCTATAAAAGAGGAAATACTTTGTAGAATGAGGGATTCAGAGAGATTCAGAGAGAGCAACACTACAAAACAGAGAGTCCACCAGCCAGCGACCTTTGGAGATGAAGAAGGAAGACGCCTCCCAGGGAGCTTCATGAAATAGGAAGCCAGGAGAGAAAGCTAGCAGATGATGCCATGTTCGCCATGTGCCCTCCAGCTCAGAGAGAAGCCCTGACTGTATTCGCCATGTGCCTTCTCACTTGAGGGAGAAACCCTGAACTTCATCGGCCTTCTTGAACCAAGGTATCTTTCCCTAGATGCTTTTGATTGGACATTTCTTTAGACTTGTTTTAATTGGGACATTTTCTCGGCCTTAGAACTATAAACTATCAACTCATTAAATTCCCCTTTCTAAAAGCCATTCCGTTTCTGGTATATTGCATTCCAGCAGCTTCCTTGAACAGTCAGCTGGCCTCCACCTATAACTTCTTTGCTATGTCTCAAATTTCAAAATGTTCTTCAACAACAACTCAGCAAATCTTTGAAGCCTAGTGTGCAGCCATCAGTTATGTGAATCATGCCAACACTGAGAAAAGTAAGAAGTTTCATGACTGAAATGCGGTAAAGCATAGTGGGTAAGAGCATAGGCTCCAGAGGCCAACTCCCTGTCTCCTGCTTTCCCTTTTCCATGTTCCAGCTGTGAGACATCCCTGAGTCTCAGCTTTCCCCTTGGAGATATTAGGAAACTTAACTCATCAGGATGTGGTGGTGAATAATCCTGTAATGCTCTAGGCACAGGAATCATTGAGTAAACATTAGCTGTTTCCAAAATCAGCCCTGCTCAGAATATCCTATGGTAACTATTGGAGATCTCAATTGTTCTTCTCATGCCTCTCCTCTGAATACTGATGTCTTAATCAAACACTGTTAGTGCCCACTATAATATATCTCTATGAATAATGGATTTTTAAGCTTGGAGTTTTTCATTCAAATATGACAGGTCCTTGTACATAAGGGAAAAAAGTAACAGATCTTTAAGCAAAGTTGCTTGTAATTTAAAACTTATCTTTCAGTGGCACAAACATCCATTTATTCACAATGTTAAAACTTCTGCTCATTCAGTCATTGAGGGTCAAGGAAGTTAAATCCTTCCCAGCTTTTTTCTTCTTTATACTTTTTCTTCTCCATGTCTTATTGATAAAACTAGGATTGGTGATACTAACCCTCTCAAATAGACAATGATTTGGAAGTTGCTATCCCCTGGACTTATAAATTACCTTCTCAGAGTCTTGGGTTATCTTTACCATTTTTTGATATGTGTTATAAATGAACAAAAGAAGGACAATTTTGTCAGTTTTATAGCTGTTTTATAATCTGTTCTCATATGAAAAACCATATTCCACAATGCTTGTGTCAGCCTGACCTAAAAATACCTTCAATTGTTGCCTGAAATTCAAAATCTAAAATTTGACTCTATTATCCAAACCTGTGTGCATGAAAATTTGATCCCTAAAAGTACACTGCTCTGAGATTGTAGATTTCCTGACTGACTAAAGAGTAACAGCTATTCCTCATTTCTGACTATCTCCTTCTCTTTGGAAGTCCTGGCCTTACTCAGCCCTTTTACTTACTCCTTCTGGGGAGGAAGAGTGAAAGAAGGGAATTTTATGATGCCTTCTTCTAGGAAATACATGTTCTGCTGAGCCCTTCCATGCTGTAGGTAAATTCATAAAGGCAGAGCCCCATGGGAGGGGCATACAGTTGTCTAGTGTTGCCAATGAGTGGCAAAATCTCAGGTGCGGAATTAGGAAATCAGCTGCCACATATTAAGCCATGTTCTGTAATATCAGTTTTACTAGTAATATTTTATCTTCATCTGTTTGATTTCCTGTGTCTAAAGATAGGCAGTGGAGAGATATGATACCTACTGGGCCTCATCAAACCAGAATACAACATTGCTTGTTAAATAGTATGAAGAGTTATAAATTCAATTGCTCTCTCGAATTCTAATCAAAAGGAGGGCATTTTTTTACCATTCTAAATAAACCCAGAACAACATGCCTTCTGCTGTGAGTACAGTGTTTTCCTGCTATGTGGTAGAGACATTTAATATTTTTTTACATTTATTTTGCTTTTTTTTAGTGCTTTTGTTGGATGTCAAACTGATGGTTTTATTTTAATTTGACGTCATGCTAAGACAGGCAACACAGAATGCCAGTAAGCAACAACTAGTTAGATAATTTAATAGAAGGAAAGATCTTGCCTATGATAGCATAACTCACCAAAAAAAAAAAAAGATACCTATGAATAAACTAAATAAAAATATTACTACCACCCATATAAAGAAAACCTTACAGTGCTACTGAAGAATATAACAAAGACATGAACATCTATAGAAATAGATGATGTGTTTATATAAGGAGATTCAGTATAAAGATGTCATTGATTCCTATATCAAACTACATGTAATACAACTTCAATAAACATATCAAAGAGATTTTAACTGGTCAAAGTGATTCAAAAAGTCATGTGGAAATATGAACATGCAAGGAGAGCCAGAAAAAAATACATAAAATAAAAGTTAATGCTATAACACCTTCCTGACCAAAAGAAAGAAAAGAAATGTAAAAAAAATAAGGTATCCATGGCAAAGAGAGTTCAAATAGCAGAGGCTACTGTTACACAAGCTTCAGCTAGATATTTCAAGTTACCACAGTTTGCCAAACCCTAATCAAAACCATTCCTGTTAACCCTAAAGAACATCCACGGCTGTATCTGAGATTCCATAGAAGTTTCACACATTGCAGTTACTTTCAGAAACCTACAACTTCCAGATGGTTCCTAGACCAGATAAGTTCTAAAACCCTCCAAGAGCATCAACTAGTTCCACCCCTGTATTAGCTAGGATTCTCTGGAGTAACAGAATCATCAGGAGATATCTGTAAATACAAAATTTATAAAAATGTCTCACACAACCATGGGGATGTAAGAGTCCAAGATCTGTAGGGCATGTTGCAACATGTTTTTTAGGGTATATATAGCTTCAAATCACCACAAGGGTTGTCACTATAGATCATACAGGCAATTGAAGGATGAAAAAGAAATATGAACTACTTAATTCCAATAAATTTGACAAGTGAGATGAAAACAAAAATGTTTTTTCAAAAACACAAGACACAAAAAGAAATAGAAAAGCTGAATTACCCTATTTTTTTTTTTTATTGAATTGATTGCAAAAGCCTTCCCACTAAGAAAACTGCAGGCCAAGATAGTTTCCCTTGAATATTCCATCACACATTGAGGAAAAAAATAATAACTAATCTTAGGCAAACTTCTTTAACAAATAGAAAAATTTCCCAGCTCTTTTATGAAGCCAGAAACAACCCTGACAAAAACTCAACGAAGACATTTCAAGAAAAGAAAATAAGTCCAACATCACTCATCATGCAAAAATCCTTAGCAAAATATTAGCAAGTTGAAAGCATTAAAACAAAAAGCAAGGGGTGCGATGGTGGCTCAGTGGCAGAATTCTAGCCCGCCATGCCAGAGACCTGGGTTCAATTCCAGTTGCCTGCCCATGCAAAAAAAAAAAAAAGCCATAAAAAGCATAATACATCATGACCAAATGGAGTTTACTCTAAGAATACAAAGTGGTTTTAGCATTTGAAAGTCAGTCAATGTTATTTGCAACATTAAAGAAGAAAATATATATGACTGTGATAGTTAAGTTCATGTATCAACTTGATGTCCAGTACTTTGGGCAAGCAAGGGCTGACCTGATTGTTACTGTGAGGATGGATTTATATCATCAGTAAATTGATTGCATCTATGGCTGATTACATCTACAATGAAGTGAGGAATTTGCCTTCAACAATGAGAGAACTCTCATCCAATCAGTGAAAGGCCTTTAAAGGAGAACTGATTATTTCAGCAGTCAGAAGGAAGAATATCCGTCTGTACTTCAGCCAACCACTTTTTCCTGGGGATTCATAAAAATCTCAGATAGCTCATTGGAGTTCCCAGCTTGTGGTTTACCTTGTGGACTTTGAATTTGCCCATCCCCAGAGTTGCAGGACCCATTTCAATAATTATCTCTCTCTCTCTCTCTCTCTCTCTCTCTCTCTCTTTCTCTCTCTCTTTGTCTCTATTTATATATCTATATATCTATATAATTTAAGTCGATGAAATATCTTCACAGCAATAGACAGGCCAGCACTTGCCCAACGGGACAACCGGGCACCACTGCCTGGCCAAGTTGGCACATGAACCTGACCATCACAAACACTTTCTCCTAAGATTGAGAGCAATGCATGATGTTCACTTTCACCACTTCTATTCAGTATTATACTGGAGGTCCTAACCAGTGTAAAAACATAAGAAAAAGAAAGAAAAGGCATACAGATTGGAAAAGAAATAAAACCACTACCATTTAAAATGGCCTAAAAATTCACAAAACATTTAGGAACAAATTTAACAAAAGATTATGTGAGTAAAATGACCAGAAAGTGCTATGACTCAAACATAGTATGAGAAGGTCTGATATGTCATGGGAGGAAAAGTAAGCAAAAAAAAAGATTATATGAAACCTCTACAGTGAAACTATAAAACATTGTCAAAACTTAAACTGCAGTTTAATGACTTGTTTGTGAAAGCACTTCATAAGTAGGTTCTTCTGTATGTAAGAAGTACTATAATGTTTTAATGAAGCTTTCCTCAAATTAGACAAAAATCTTAAATGACCCTGAAAAGATTTGTGTTACTATTAATCAGTACTACTATCAGTTGGTAACATTTTTGTAGTAGAAAAATAAGTCTTCAATCGTGCTTTTTTCCTCATCCTACATAGCTAAAATTGAAGTATCCTTACCATAGCACTCTCTCTATATATAATCACATTCCAGAAAAGGCAAAGGAAGCACTGTTGAAAACCCAAGCATTTTATCTTGTTGACTTTTCTTCGGTGCTAGATCAGCATTCACTGCCTACACAAGAGAAGAGGACCATGTTTGCTTTATCCTCACTCTGAGCACCACTTCAGAAGCAGCCCATTAAAATCTAGTGGGTTCAGAGCAGACACTTGTTCTTCCTGGAAATGGCCAGTAAAAAGTGGGGCTCTTCTGCTAATGTGATAGAAAGGTAGAGGTAAAAAACCCACCTCCACTTCTCTTCCTCTTCTCTCTCCTATTTATTCCTTCAGAGTTCTCTATGTTGAATTTTTGTGACTGTAATCAGATGAGTCTGAATGAAACCATTTGCTCAGTAAACAAACAAAAATACCCTCTACTTGTATATTTTGTACATTTTTAGGAATATTTGGGCTTAGACCAGACTGTCTGAACTTGAAACAAATTTAAAATTAATTTAACATTATTTTTGTATTCAGTTTGGGTTTTTCCAACTAAATGAAAATTAACTGTGGGGATTTCTAATCTCTCAATTTATTTTACAACTGTTGATCTAGGAAATGTTCTTCTGTTCACCAATTCCAAGTTATAAATAACAGCAAGAGAAACACTTTAATGCCTTTATCATTTGATTGAAATATGAAAAATGGCACAGTTGCCACTGATACTGTGGTAGGCAGAATAATGACTCTCCCAAAGGTGTCAAAGTCCTAATCGCCAAAGCCCATGCATCTGTAATCTTACATAGTAAGGGGGAATTAAGATTGCAGATGGAATTAAGGCCGCTAACCAGCTGGCCTTGAGATGGGGAGATGACCCTGGATGATGTTGGTGAGCCCAATGTTACCGCAGGGTTCCTTATAAGTGAAAGAGTGGAGGCCGTGTCATAGTGATGCCACATGAAAGACGTTGCTGGCTTTGAAGATGGCCAGGGGTGACCACGTAAAGAATGTAGGCTGTCTCTACTAGTTGGAAAAGGAAAAGAAACAGATTCTCCAGTCCTGCAGACACCTTGGTTTTAGTTAGCTCAACGAGGCCTATTTTGAACTTACAACCTCCAGAACAGCAAGGTAATAAATTTGTACTATTTTAAGACATCGATGTTGTAATTTGTTACAGTAGTGAATAGAAACAAATACAGAATCATTCTATTTCAATATAAAGTCACATAATTAAGATTTTGACCACACGGTGGCAATAGACTTCCAGATTTATCAATGGACCCATTTTTTTTTCAGGTTGCGACATTAACATGTTATGGAGGGCAGTGATACAATTTTCTTCTAATAAAAATTTTAAGGAACTTAGTCACATTTGCATATAAGTTTTTTCAGTATTGTTGGTCAATCACGTAAATGAGTCAACAAATTTTCAGATTGATTTCAGAATAATGAATTTTTTTCTCATCCAGAAAGATGAAACTATAAACAAATGGAAGCAGCTAGAAAATGTCACAGGATAAGAACTTTTTTGTTTGGTGTTGTATCCTCATTGCCTTGAATGTGGACAGCAGCCCATAGCAGGTACCCAATAAATTTTTGGTGAATGAAAGGACACTATGTATCCAATTTGCATGTATGATTTGTTTGTAGTCTTTTCTCATATTAACCTGAATAATGTAGAACTTGAAGAAAATTCTTCTGTCCAATAATTTTTAATTTAGTACTATTCATAGAGCATTCATTTATTCAAATATGCTTACAATGCATTCTTCTTTGTGCTGGAAATGTCCAATTTTAAAAAGCATTCCTAGCTCTGTAGAGCCTCCACGCTCTCCACGCAGCTGTATCCAGCTGTAGCCCAGCACCCCCAGGGTTCCTATTCTTCCAGCACGTGTGGACGACTTTGGAGCAGTGCATGGTCAGAGCAACAGAAGATCAGAAGCCAAACAGGTTGGGGTGCAGGGTCCGTGGGTACTCTGGACATGTCACTTTAGCTGCCCTGGGCTTTGTGCTTCATGGCCTCTCTGTGTCAGGAAGGACCAGGTCCTTTCCCATGGTTTATCAAATCCCCAAGTCAAAGCAAAACATGTCCTCTTCTATGACTCTATTCCTAATATACCCAGTCCTCAGACACCCTGAAAATTGGGATTCCTCTCTATTCCTGTAGTACTTTGTCCTTTTCCTTTTCACATTGTTTTATAGCTAGGTTTGTAAAATAGCACAAGGTTATTTTCTTGTAGAAAATGTTTGTGGGAAAATTCATCTTTGTATTCCCAACACCCAGCCAATACTGTGAACAAAGTAAATGCTTCCAAAAAGATTGTAAGAGAAAGGAAGGGAAAGAGGGAGGGAGGCAGGCAGGGCCATCATTGGGTTGAGATTGCGGATGGATAAAATAACTGTTGCTGATTTTTTAATATTTAAATGTGAATATATACATATGTTTAACCAGAAAAAAAATGAAGTAATCACAATTTAATTCATCATTTGGGTATAATTTCTATTTGCAAACTCTTAAGATAGTAAATATACTGAGGCCTTTCCACTTTTTAAAAGATAAGGAGGGGGCAGGTCACGGTGGCTCAGCAGGCAGAGTTCTTACCTGCCATGCCAGAGACCTGGGTTCAATTCCCGGTGCCTGCCCATGCAAAAAAAAGATGAGGGAATTTGAATGCAAACTGTAAAGTTTTTCTTCAAAGGAGACTGATTTGCCACTGTTTAATTTGATAGAGTTTTTTATGCTTCAAATACAGAATTGACCTTTGAATATTAATAAATCTCAGAAGGAAGGAATCAAAACTTCAACCCTTTATAAATTAATTATCGGGATTTTAAAATTCCAGTTTTAAAAAGCAAATCACAAAATGGAATATGGCTTTTCCATATCATGTCTTCTTTTTGGTATTCATATGATTAAATAAAATTTATGTATGTTAAATTGAGTGTTAATGCTATAATTTGAGGTTTCCTATTTCTCAGTATTATACAATTTCAATTGTACAATTTTTTGCATCCTATAAAATGACTTTAATAAAATTATTATTAATAAACTTATTTTAATCAAAGTACTATATTTCAAATAATATAAAAATCAAGTATGGCTAAAAGTAATTTTAAAAAAAAAACAGCAGTCCTGTCTCTTTAGCCCCATCCCAACCATCCACTAACCAATTTCCATTTTTTAGCTGTTATTTTCCCTTCATAGTTTCAGTTTCCTATGAGTTCCTTTTTTGTTTTAAACAACTCTATTGAGTTATAATATATATACCATAAAATCCACTCACTTTAAGTGTCTAACTCACTGATTTTTAGCAAACTTACTAAGTTGTACTATTATCACCGTAGTTGCATGTTATACCATCCATCACCTCCAAAATATCCTTTGTACCTATTCACAGACTAACTCCATTCCCAATCCCAGTGCCAGTCAATAATCTGCTTTTTGCCTCTGTAGATTTGCCTTTTCTAGAATTTCATATAAATGGAATCAGATAGTATGTGATCCTTTATATCTGGCTTCTTTCACTTCACGTAAAGCTTTTGAGGTTCTTCCCTGTTGCGACATGCAGATGCATTTTGTTTCTTTTATTGCTGAAGAGTACTCCATTGTATGGATGTATCACATTTTGTTTTTCCTTTTACCAGTTGACAAGACAGTTGGATTGTTTCTAATTTGGAGCAATTATAAACACCTTTTTGTTATTTCAATATTTTTTTAATTAAAACATTATAAGTTTATAGAAACATCATACAGAAAGTACAATGTTCCCATCTACCCACTTTCACACAGTTTTCCCTATTATTAACATTTTGCATTAGTGTGGTATCTTTGCTAACAATTCATGAAACAGTATTATTATAATTACGCTATTAACTTTAGCCCACTGTTTTCATTAGGTTCACTCTTTGTGTTATACAGTTTTATGAGTGTGTGTGTCTGTGGTAACCTAAATCCAACCTAAAATTTCTCTTCCTATCACTTTTTAATATACAGTTCAGTGGTGTTAAGTACATAGACAAAGTTGTGTCTCTATCCCCATCATCCATCGCCAAAACTTTTACTTCACCCCCAACAGAAATTCCATACCGATTAAACATCAACTCTCCATTCCCCTCCACAATTCAATCCCTAGTAGCCATAATTCTAGTTTCTGACTTTATGAAGATGAATATTCAGCTTATTTCATGTAAGTGAGGCCACACAGTATTTTGTCCTTTTGTGTATGGCTTATTTCATTCAACATGATGTCTTCATGGGTCAGCCATGGTATAGGACTCATCAAAACTTCATTCCTTTTTACAGATGAATAAAATTCCATTGTATATATAATCACATTTTGTTTATCCATTTATCCTGCCCATGGACACTGGAGTTGCTCCCACCTTATGGTAGTTGTGAATAATGCTACTAATGTTATTTCAATATTTGATTTTGACCTCTGTCTTTCACATTAGAGGTTTTTTCCCCAAATGTTTAACACTTTCTGGCAGTCTTTTCATTTTTGGAAAAGGAAACCAAAAGAGTTATTTAGAAGCTATGTGTATGGGGGTGGCACAAGGGAACAGGTTAGGTAGGTTTCATTGTTGTTCTTTGGGGAAACCAGTACTTTTTAACGTTTTCTCTTAAACTAGTCTAATTTTCCAGGAAGATTCTTCCAGTCTCTTGGCTGGAAGCTATAATCCTAGTTGCCAGTGTTCTAGGAGCCAAGTACAAGACTGAGATGTAAAGTTTTGTACATAAACTTTTACCTAATCCCCTGTTTTCCATAGGAGATCTCTGCCTCCTTCCATTGAACCTGGCATCCCCAAGTCCAGAGACCCTCTGTTTTATTCTCTTCTATAAGGGGTAGCTACAGAAACTAGAGAAGAACATCTGGAAATACTTTTTCAGTTGACTCTAAAGCAGTCCTATTTTTAGCACTATCCTTACCTGCTCCCTGCCTCCTCCAGAAGATATCTGGAGCCAATTCCTGAACCCTTGGACTTGTACAGGGTAAAGTGGGTTACCTATCTGCTACACCCACTCCCAGTTTAGGATTAGCTTTCTTGGGTCCACTAATATATTACTACTTTTCCACCTACCTTGCAGAGTCAGGAATTTTATTCCTGTTGTTTTCTCTCCTGTTCTCATTATAGATTTGGGCCTTTATCTTTTTGCTCTCATTTTTATATCATTTTTGGAGGAAGTAAAGGCTAATGTGCTTATTCCATCAGCCATCTTTAATGAGAAGCTCAGTTTATTTCTTAAGTGAAAAATAAGCCTTTCAATTCCAAATAATTTATGTATTCTACCCTCAAGGAGGTGGAGCAAAAAATCCCATACTTTAAACTGTGGGCTTTACATAGTGAGTTACTTCCTAAGTTACAGAATGTAAAGGAGGGCTTCCTCCTAAAAAACCGCAACCCCAGGCTAACCATGAGAAGAAACATCAGAGACATGTCAGTAGAGACACGTTCTACAAATTATCTGACCAGGTACAAACTAAAAAAATCTGAATAAAGTTAATGGACTTTAGTTAATAATAATGTATCAAAATTAGTTCTTAACTGTGACAAGTATGTACTCTGGAACAGTTCTCTATGCTGTCTTTTCAAGTCTTCTGTAAATCTGAAGTTATTCTTTAAAAAAAGTTCTTAGAAAGATAGAATTAGAATTAAACTTTCTCATTTAGCCTTTTGCTATTTATTAACACCTCTGTGCTAATAGAAGCATGCCAGAAATTATAATTTTATAACTTGGCTCAATTTCCATCTTACACTAAAGCTATCAGCAAACTGTTCTAATTCCTGTCTGAAGACAGTTTATTGCCCTTTGTGGATACTGCATTTTTTTACAAATTCAAGGTTTGTGGTAACCCTTTGTCGAGCAAGTCTATCAATGTCATTTTTCCAATAGCATGTGCTTACTTCATGTCTTTCTGAATGTGACACCACATTTTGGTAATTCTCACAATGTTTCAAACTTTTTCTTTATTATTATATTTGTTATGATGATCTGTAATCAGTGACTTTGATGTTTCTATTGTAATTATTTGGGTACACCATGGATCAGTCCCACATAATACAGCAAACTTAATCACATGTGTTCTGACTCCTCCACCAAGCAGCCATTCCCCATCTCTCTCTCTCTCTCTCTCTGTTTGGACCACCCTATTCCCTAAGACACAACATTAGTGAAATAAGGCCAATTAATAACCCTTCAGTATTACTCATTGTAAGTGTTCAAGTAAAAGGAAAAGTCACTTGTGTCTTAATTTAAACCAAAAACTAGAAATGATTAAGTTTAGTGAGGAAGGTGTGTCCAAAGCTGACATAGGCCAAATAATAGATCTCCTGAGTCAGTTAGCCAAGTTGTGAATGCAAAGGAAAAGTTCTTGAAGGAAATCAAAAGTGCTGCTCCAGTGAACACGTGAATGATAAGAAAACACAACAGCCCTGTTGCTGAGGTGGGAAAGTTTTAGTGGTCTGGATAGAAGATCAAACCACTCATAACATTCCTTTAAACTAAATCCTAATCCAGAGAAACTCTCTTCAATTCAGTGAAGGTTCAGAGAGGTTAGGAAGCTGCAGAAGAAAAGTTTGAAGCTATCAAAGGTTGGTTCATGAGATTTAATGAAATAAGACACCTCTGTAACATAAAAATGCAAAGTGAAGTATAGCAAGTGCTGATGTAGAAGTCGCAGCAAGTCATCTAGAAAATCTAGCTAAGATAACTGATGAAGGTAGCTACCCCAAACAACAGAGTTCAGTGTAGACCGAGCAGCTTTAAAGATGTCATTTAATACTTTCATAGCTAGAGAAGAGATGTCAGTGCCTGGCTTTAAAGCTTCAAAAGACAGGTTGACTCTTGGTAGAGGCTAATGAAGCTGGTGACATTAAATTGAAACCAATACTCATTTACCATTCCAAAAACCCTAGGGCCCTAAGGAATGATGCTAAATCTCCTCTGCCTGTGCTATAAAAATGGAACAACAAAGCTTGGATGATAGTACATCTATTTAAAACCTAACCTTTAAGCCCACAGTTTACCTGATTCTCAGAAATAAAGATTCCTTTTGAAATATTACTGCTCTTTGACAATGCAGCTAGTCTCAGGTGTTGTGTTGCTAATGCAACATTCATTCTGCAGCCCAAGGATCAAGGAGTCATTTAGACTTAGGACATTGATCAAGAAACAAATTTTGTAAGGCTATACCTCCCATAGATAGTGATTCCTCTGATGGATCTGGGCAAAGTAAATTGAAAATCTAGAAAGTATTCACTATTCTAAATGTCACTAAGAACATTCATGATTCATGGGAGAAGCTCAAAATAACAACATTAAAGGAGTTTGGAAGAACTTGATTCTAGTCCTCATTGTTGACTTTGTAGGGTTCAAGACTTTGGTGGAGGAAGTAACTGTAGGTGTTGTGGAAGTAGCAAGAAAACTAGAATTAGAGGTGGGTCCTGAAGATGTGACTGAATTGCTACATCTCATGTTAAAACTTGAATGGATGAGGAGTTACTTCTTATGGATGAGCAAAGAAAGTGGTATCTTGAGATGGAATCTATTCCTGGTGAAGATATTGTGAAAGTTGTAGAAATGACAATAAAGGATTTAGAATGTTATATAAACTTAGTTTTGAAAGTAGCGGCAGGGTTTGAGAGCACTGACTCCTAAATGGAAAGAAATTCTACTGTCGATAAAATGCTATCAAACAGCATTGCATGCTATAGAGATCTCTTTCATGAAAGGGTAAATGGATATAGCAGACTTAATTGTCTTATTTTAGGAAATTGCCAGTCACCCCATCATTCAACTACCAACACCCTAATCAGTTTGTAGCCATCAATATTGAGAAAAGACCCTCTACCAGCACAAAGATGATGACTCACTGAAAGCTCAAATGTTGTTTAGTGTTTTTTAGCAATAAAGTATTTTAAATTAAGGCATGCACATATTTTTTTAAAGACATAATTCTATTGCACACTTAACAGACTATAGTATAGTATAAACATAACTACTATATGCACAGGAATACCAAAGAATTCATGTGACTAGCTTTATTGTGATATTTAATTTTATTGCAGTAGTCTGGAACTAAATCCATGATATCTGTGAGGTATGCCTGTATACATTCTTTCTTTTTTTACAAATATTTGAGCAATTTCAAATATTCTGTGTTCCAGGAAATATAATTGGTGTTGGGACTACAGGGACTAATAAAATATATTCCCTAATACAAGGAGTTCACTAATAAAAGGAGTTCACATTCTAGGAACACAGACTAACATAGAGTACTTTTTGTAGTCCACTTCTTTAGAAACATATCAGCCACCATGAACACAGTGTGCTATTCCTATTAAGAGTACAAAAAAAATAATAGCTGAAATTCTTTTTGAATTTGTGAAAAGCATTGTTGTGGAAATAGCAAGAGAACTAGAATTAGAAATGGGTCCTGAAGATGTGACTGAATTGCTACATCTCATGTTAAAACTTGAATGGATGAGGAGAACAGAGAACAACAGAGAAACTGTGGCATATTTCTCAGGGACTGGAGCCTAGCCATGCTTAAAATTTTTAATCCTTCTCTCCCTCTCTACATTCACTCTCTGCCCTCCGTACCTGTAACCCCCCTCTCTGTTCCCCCCTTCCCCCTCTTGTTGTAGACCGCCCATTTCCGTAGCTCACCACAAACCCACAACCCTTCCTGTTTTTCTCCTCCCTTCTCTACCCCTAATTCTAGCTCTACACCTGCCTGAAGCTTAGCAACTGCCTCCTAGCTTGTGTGATTGGCTGTCACCTCCTGACGTGTGAGCCCAAAACTCCACCCCTTCCCCGAATGTACTTAAGCCCTGCGCTTTCCGAGCTCTGGGTCGTCCGAGCCCCGGGGTCTTCGGACCCCAGACGTCTCACTCCTCGGGTTCCCGGGTGGCCCATCCGGGTGTGTATCAATAAAAGCGTTAACCCGAATCTGGCCTCAGTGAAGACTTTTCTCGCGACCGCCGGCTGGGGAAAGCGCCGGCTCCAGCTTACCCAGGTTAATTCCCTGCGAGCTCGCCCCAAACCCACCCAGTGTACCGGTCGCGCGGCCCGGCTGAAGCTATCAGCGGCAAGTGGCGCCCGAACAGGGACCCTCTACACTTCCGTCGCTGACTGGACACTGGAGATCCTAGGACCTCTCTTCTGAACCAAGGTAAGCCTACTAGACTCTCCTGCTAAATAAACGCAGTCCTAGGTTCTACAAGCAGTGAGTAGTCCCCTCTAAATTCTGTTATGGGTCAATCTCTCTCCAAACACCAGGTCCCACAAGTGCGCAACAAGTCTATTGGGACCTTCTGCTACCCTTTTATCCCTGGCTTCTAACCAGCCCACTCTGGACACCGAGCGCCTATGACCAACTAATCGCTCGAGTCACAGACAAGATGGAGCACGAGGGCAAACATTTCCCCCCCCCCCCCCCCCCCCGGGGCTTCTCCCCACCCTCGTCACCATCCGTTCATACCTTCAAGGCTCATTGCCCCCCACAGACGGCCGGCCCTCTAAGCCCGTGGCCGCGGCTGCTGCCCACGCTCCTCGCTCCGACACTGCTTCTGACCATGATACCGAGTCCTTGCTCGAGCAAATAAAAAAGCGACTCGAGAGGCACCCGCCTTCAAACCATCATGGCGGTATACCTAATGGCGTAGGGGTGGGCGATGTTCTTCCGCCTTCTTCTTTGGACCCAAAACCGGAAGGGGATGAAAACCTATACCCCGCCCTCCCTAAGAGGGTGGATGTGGGGCGCCCTGAACCCTCCCCCATTCCTTCCGCCCCTCCTCCCACCGCCTGTCCTCCTCCCTTTAATAATGGCTCTGACCTTTACATGAAAGATTCCTCCAATTACGGTACCTCAAGCAATACTAACCTCCCGGGCATCTTTCTAAGATCCGCCTGGTGGCCCGTCCCTCCTAACGCTACCTCCCCTAATGTCACACCTTCCTCTCCCCCCGGATCCCCTTGTAGTTCCCTTCACCCAGCTAAAGTCAGAAAACCCAAGTCGCTTCCTCTAAAACTTCACTGGCATAAATGCCATCGTCCTAAGCCGCTCCGAGTTACACCTTATTATGCGCTTATTTCCCGTCTGACGCCTCTCATTCTTCTCCTCGCCCCACAGCTGACGTTTATTTCGGAACCCCTCTATTCTCCTCCTACCTCGCTTGCAGCAAACATGCATGTCTAAATCTCCGCCCTCTAGTCTGTCTTCAAGACTGCAGTCTCTGTAATGAAACTTCCAAGTACTCTTTCAGCCATGGACCAGAGCCCAAAATTGAGCAATGCATCAATATAACTACCTACCTTTTTCTCAAACCCCCATATTTCTTCCCTATGCATTTATTGTGCTTCAGCCTAGGTTACTGTGGATTCCAGTCAACGCCACCACCTGGGTGGCCCCCCAACTTCCTTACACCCCTTATACGCTAGGGACAGAAACCCACCACCGATCCAGACGTGACTTCGGCATTTCTGCTGCTATTGTCGCTGCAGTCGCCGCCAGTACAGTAGCAGCCATCGCTCTCACTCAAACCTCCACCACAGCTAAAGTCCTTCTCAACGTATCCCAAACGACAGCCAAAGTAGCTGTCGCCCAAGAAAACATCATTCATCTTCTGCATGCAGCTGTCTTCAATCTGCAGCAGCAAATAGACGTAACTTCTGTTCCTGTCAATCACTCCCAACCCCGCCTTAACCTGCGTGAGTGGATTTTCACTGCCTTTAACGACTCCTATTGAAATCATACACACCAGCTTCAAGCTCACATTCTAAATCTCCAAAGCACAGTGGTCCCTAAACTCTCTGCCTCTCTTTTAAACGACCTTCTATCCAAGTTTACTTCTTTCTTCAAACCTTCCACTCTCATTTCCTACGGTATAGTGCTTCTAGCTATCATCCTCCTTTTCATCATACTCAAATGTCTATGTCAGCGTCTCTCTAAACAACATCAACAAACTCAACTTCTCGCCTTGGCTGCTCTAAAACTCCAAAATCCCTTCGCCAATGCGGACAACCGTCGGCAGGCGCAGGTTTGGCTGGCCAGTGTGGCTCACCCCCAGGACTGACCACCCTGGGGTCTTGGTGCTGCTCCCGGGACTGGTCCTCTTGTGGAGCCTGCATCATGCTGTTGTAGCTCTGGCCATGCTTACCGTGTGTTTCCTCCACTTCTTTGTCCTCTCCATTCCCCCACGGGGGCTGCACGTTACCAGAGTACGTGCATCTGGGGCCGCCGTACGGCTACCAGATGGCACCGCTGGGTGCGACACAAAGTAGTCGCAGAAGAGGGCCAATCTATCAGGCCTCCTCTGGCTCTCCTGGGGCACATGAGATTTGCATAAGGGTCGGCTCAGCACACACCCTTCCCCTGAAATTCTGAGCCTCAAGTGCAAGGGGAATCTCATCCCTACCCCTCCCAGCAAAGGTTCACGCCCGCCACTTGTCACACAAGTGTGCTCTTTTAAAAGAAAAAGGAGAGGAATTGTGGCATATTTCTCAGGGACTGGAGCCTAGCCATGCTTAAAATTTTTAATCCTTCTCTCCCTCTCTACATTCACTCTCTGCCCTCCGTACCTGTAACCCCCCTCTCTGTTCCCCCCTTCCCCCTCTTGTTGTAGACCGCCCATTTCCGTAGCTCACCACAAACCCACAACCCTTCCTGTTTTTCTCCTCCCTTCTCTACCCCTAATTCTAGCTCTACACCTGCCTGAAGCTTAGCAACTGCCTCCTAGCTTGTGTGATTGGCTGTCACCTCCTGACGTGTGAGCCCAAAACTCCACCCCTTCCCCGAATGTACTTAAGCCCTGCGCTTTCCGAGCTCTGGGTCGTCCGAGCCCCGGGGTCTTCGGACCCCAGACGTCTCACTCCTCGGGTTCCCGGGTGGCCCATCCGGGTGTGTATCAATAAAAGCGGTGTGTATCAATAAAAGCGTTAACCCGAATCTGGCCTCAGTGAAGACTTTTCTCGCGACCGCCGGCTGGGGAAAGCACCGGCTCCAGCTTACCCAGGTTAATTCCCTGCGAGCTCGCCCCAAACCCACCCAGTGTACCGGTCGCGCGGCCTGGTTCAGCGGCAAGAAACAGAACCTCCTCCTGTGTGAGAACACACCCCCTCACCACCAACAACATCAAGCAGCGCCTCATCAAGAAGGTACAAGAAGCTGTTCTTGACAAATGGGTGAATGTCACCGCATAGACAAGCGCTTGCTGGCCCTCATATACCTAGCCCAGGCCTCGGACGTCCTGGAGAACGCTTTTGCTCCTCTTCTGGATGAGCAGTATGATTTAGCCACCAAGAGAGTGCGGCAGCTTCTCGATTTAGACCCTGAGGTGGAATGTCTGAAGGCCAGCACCAGCGAGGTTCTCTGGGCAGTGGTGGCAGCATTCACCAAGTAACTGCTCAGAATGAAGAGATCAATCCCCTTCTTTCATGTCAATCGGTTGCTCCTATTCTATTGGCTTCCAGTCTTCTGCAAATTGTACTTTCCCACAATATAATTGACTTTTGTTTTGTAAAGCTAATAGGTGGCTGTGTGTGTGTGTGTGTGTGTGTGTGTGTGTGTGTGTGTGTGTGTGTGTGTTTGCAGGAAACTCCTGGGTTGGAAGACCTTCCTGTTTAGGTTTAGAAAAAAAAGTTTTACTGCCTATTGGCATTACTTTCTATCTTGAGTTCGAGAGGACTGCCATTCTCACTGTAACAGGTTTTGAATCTCTGTTATGTTTACTTTCAAATCACCTCCAGGTCCATATGCGCACCTTTCAGGTTATATCAGTTTCAGTTTTTCCACAAGTACAAATTCTTCTGCATTCTGAAAAAATCACATACACACAAAAAGTCTTTAACTCGCCAAAGGTAAATAGTTGTATCTATTAGGACATATTATAATAGAGCTCAGTTGAGATGCACATCTTTAAAAAGTATTTTGTTTTCTGCAAAAATCCTTTGCATTCTTATATTTGCATATTTTAACTATTAAATCATAAGATAAATAGTTGCAAAGAGCCATTTGGGTTGTAATATATTCCACTTGATGCTGAATATAATGTGGACTTGATATGAATTTCTCCTTTCCCTGCACACCACCCAAGAGGTAGGATGGCACCAGAGCAGGTTAATTGAACAGCATAATGACATCAAGAATTATGGCCCCTTGGCTGAGAGATTCCAAACAGAGTCAAGAGGTTATCCTGGAGGTTATTCTTATGCATTAAGTAGATATCACCTTGTTGTTCAAGATGTAGTGGCAAGGCTGGAGGGAACTGCCTGAAAATGTAGTGCTGTGTTCCAATAGCCATGTTTCTTGATGATGATTGAACAATGATATAGCTTTCACAATGTGACTCTGTGATTGTGTAAACCTTGTGTCTGATGCTCCTTTTATCTACCATATCATCAGAAGAGTAGAACATATGGAATAAAAAAAAAATAGGGGGAACAAATGTTAAAATAAATTTAGTTTGAAATGCTAGTGATAAATGAAAGTGAGGGGTAAGGGGTATGGTATGTATAATCTTTTTTTCTCTGTTATTGTTTTATTTCTTTTTCTGTTGTCCTTTTGTTTCTTTTTCTAAATCGATGCAAATGTTCTAAGAAATGATGAATATGCTATTATGTGATGATATTAAGAATTACTGATTATATATGTAGAATGGAATGATATCTTAATGTTTTGTTTGTTGTTAATTTTTTTTTAATTAATAAAAAAACAATTATGGTCCTTTGCATTTTTTCCCTCTGCAGCCTCAGGGTGTTGGTTTTTGATTCATGTGTTTTCTCATGGTTAGAAAGGGCAGCAGCAACAGAGATCCAATTCTACACAACAACTTCCAAATATTGCAAAGATGAAAAGGGCATATCTTTTCCTCATGTGTCTTTTGTGTGTGTATGTGTATGTCTTTATTTATTTCTCATCTATCCATACACTGGATAAAGAGCATGCCAGTCACAAGGTTCTTACAATCACACAGTCACAAAATGAAAGCTATATAGTTATACAATCATTATCAAAGATCAAAACTACTGAATTGCAGTTCAACAATTTCATGTATTTCCTTCTGGGTATTCTAATACACTAGAAACTAAAAAGAAATATCTATTTATGAGTGAGTAGTTATAATAATTAGTTAAATCCTAACTTCTTGGTTATAGCGCCTCCCTCTCATTTGATCATTCTTTTAATCTCTAGAGATATCTGGACAATGACCATTCTAATTTCATGCTGAAAAGGGGTGTTACCATTATGGAGTAGAGCAAAGAAACTGGTTGATATTCTTGGAGAGACTGTTACCTCTGGGTTTTGGGGCTTATCAGGCATAGGAACAATCTGGAGGCTTTAAGTTTCTGAAAAAATAAATTCAATAAGTAAAACTTTTTTAGTCTTAGATAGAGCCCAGGTTATTCTTTAGGGTTTTCAGGAACACTGTTGTTTGGGGCGTGGCATACTGTGACAATTTACAGTAATTGGCTGAACCTTGCATAAGAGTAACCTCCAGAATGATCTCTTGTTTCTATTTGAAGTCTCTTAACCACTGAAACTTTATTTTGTTTCATTTCTTTCCCCCTTTTGGCCAAGAAGGCTTTCTCAATCCCACAATTCCAGGACCAAGCTCATCCCTGGGAGTCATGTCTCACATTGCCAGGGAGACTTACACCCCTGGGAACCATGTCCCACATAAGGAGAAGGGTAGTGAGTTTGTTTATGGAGTTTGGCTTAGAGAGAGAGGCCAAATCTGAGGAAAAAAAGAGGTTTTCTGGGGGTGACTGTTGGGCATAATTATAAGTAGGCTTAACTTTTCCATTACGGAAATAAATTTCATAAGGGCAAGCCTCAAGATTGAGGGCTTGGGGTTCGTTTCCCGGTGCCTGCCCATACAAAAAATATATACATATATTGAGGGCTTGGATTGTTAAATTGGGAATTCCTAATGCTTGAGAGAATATCAGGAATTCCCCAGGTGGGGAGGTTTAATTGTTCCACATTTTTTCTCCAGTCCTTCAATGTACTTTGCAAATACTTTTTTATCAGGATATTACATTAACCTGTGCAGAATAATATCTCATTACCTATTCTAGGTTCCATGTAATTAGGTTGTTAAAATACATTGACCAGACAAGTTAAATTAGATAGTGTGCTATAGAAAATTTAAATTTGGACAAAATAAACATCACTTCCTTTGGTCTTACACTAAAGTTGAAGTTTTAAAATACTGACAATATCATCCTTTACTGTGGATTCTGATTTACCATAGTCCTAAAAACAGATCAGCTTCATTCTTATCTCTAATTGAAGTCTTATCTCTCTTTCAACTTCTTTAACAGTTGCTATATGGAGTAATGCTGATTTTAAGAGCTTTGAATTCTAACTCTGAATCTCAGCTGTCACACAATGACCCAAAGTTCCAGGGAACTACCAGGTTATACACAAAGAGCACAGCATCTCAGAATTTAGAAGTAATACTTAAAACTTGGTAGTAAATGTGACTGCAGTAAGACCTTACAATTTAGGCTCTTATTTTCTTATAAGCATTTTCATGCAGTATTGTGCTATTCATTTTCTAACCTTTACAATGAACTTTATTGAATATTCTGTATTCCTTAAGCGTCGGTAGCTTAATCTGTTCCCACTTTCTGTCTCCTGTTAGCCTATGCTCTCGAATTTAATTCTCAGAGTTTGCTCATCATAATTCGTTCTTATTAGTGAGACCATACAATATTTGTCTTTTGGTTTCTGGCTTATTTTGCTCAAAATAATGTCTTCAATGTTCATTCACCTCATTGTAGGCCTCACAACTTCATTACTTTCTGCAGCCACACAATATTCCATCATATGTATACACCACAGTATGTTCTTCCAATTTGTTATATATCTTACTCATTTTTGAGTTTGTATATATATATGTCATTTTTGTTTCTGTATATATATATATATGTCATGGTTAGGGACACGTCTCAACTTGGCCAAGTTGTGGTACCTGTTTATCTGATTGGGCAAGTGCTGGCCTGTCTTTTGCAATGAGGACATTTCATAGGATTAGGTCATGATTACATGTCAGCTGCATCCACAGCTGATTCCATTTGTAATCAGCCAAAGGGGAGTGTCTTCTGCAATTAGTGATGCTAAATCTAATCATGGGAAGCCTTTTAAGGAGGACTCAGAGGAGACAAGTCCCATTCCTGCTTTGGCTGGTGAGCCTCTCCTGTGGAGTTCATCCAGGCCATCCAAGTGAGTGAGTTGGCAAAGGAGATAGTCGAAATATCATCATTCGATTCTTCTAATGCTTTGCTTGTACGAAGCCAGACTCTGGGGGATAATGTTTTTGACACCTTTACAGAGTTTTATAGAAATAAGAGTTATAGAGATGTTGGTTGGTTGTTGTTAGATACACTGTCTACATTAAGGGGTGAAAGGTATGGGCTTAAGGCTTCAAATGAGAAGCTTAAGTGCCGTCTGAAAGATGTAGATGTTTCTATGAGTATCCTGAAGGAAAATCTTATTTCCTGTAGCCGTAGACTTGAGATCTCTGAAAATCAGACTCAGAATCTTATTGTTAGGGTAGCAACTTTACAACGTAAACTGAAATCTCAGTCTTGCATGGTGTCTGCTGTTAAAGTGAGGGCATTGATTGGAAAGGAGTGGGACCCTGAAAAATGGGATGGTGGCATATGGATTGATAATGATGTTGGGGGTGAGGTTGAAACCCTAGGCCATGCTGAGCCTTCTCTAGATAACCCTCTAATAGTCTGCCCTGAGGACATAGCCACCCCACCTCCAGCCTGCCTTGAGGAATTGGCCACCCAACCTCCTCCTGAAGGGATTAGCCCTAGAGTGATTAATCCTGTTTCACCAGATGAAACTGCAAATGAAGGCCCGGAAGCAAATTGCTTGGAAGATATTTCTAATTCGTTTCATGACCAACCCCCACCACCCCTCATTTCTTCTAGACCTATAACTAGACTCAAGTCCCAACAGGCCCCTAAAGGTGAGATACAAAGTATCACGCATGAGGAGGTACATTATACTCCAAAAGAACTGTGTGAGTTTTCCGATTTATATAAACAGAAATCAGGGGAATATGTGTGGCAATGGATTTTAAGAGTGTGGGATAATCGTGGGAGGAATATAAGGCTGGATCAGGCTGAATTTATTGATATGGGCCCACTAAGAAGAGATTCTGCATTCAATGTTAT
Organism: Tamandua tetradactyla; assembly: GCF_023851605.1. Lineage (NCBI taxonomy): Eukaryota > Metazoa > Chordata > Mammalia > Pilosa > Myrmecophagidae > Tamandua > Tamandua tetradactyla. The sequence goes on from NC_135335.1 coordinate 81,133,314, forward strand.
AGCTCGAGCAGTTAAAAAAGGTGTTAACAGCTTGTTTGGGTGGTTGGTTGAAACATGGATCAAAAGGTGGCCAACATTACCTGAGGTTGAAATGCCAGACTGCCCTGGTATAATGTAGATGAGGGGATCCAGAGGCTTAGAGAGATTGGAATGTTAGAGTGGATTTATCATGCAAAGCCTACTCTTACACCCCAGGAATGTCCAGAGGATGCACCTTTTACCAGAACAGTGAGAAATAAATTTGTGAGATTAGCACCATCATCCCTAAAGAGCTCTTTGGTTGCACTTCTCTGTAGGTCAGATATAACTGTAGGAACTGCTGTCCTTGAGCTGGAATCCTTAAACACAGTGGGGATGACAGGATCCCGAGTTGGCAGAAGCCAGGTGGCAGCACTTAATCACCAAAGACAGGGTAGACGCAGCTATTATAATAGACAGCAAACTCAAAGGAGGCATCAGAATTATATGACACGCAGAGATTTGTGGCATTGGCTAGTAAATCATGGGGTACCTACAAATACAATAGAAGGGCAGTCTACTAAATTATTGTTGGAGAGTCACGGCCCCTTAATCAATTTCCAGACTTGAAACAGTTTACAGACCCTGAGCCCCTTGAATGAAGGGGAGGCCAGGTCCCTATGGGGAAGAAACCTGTAACACTGCCAAAAATGTATACTGTTAATCTTCTCTAAGTCTTCCCCAAGGAGACCGATGGCCTTTTACCAGGGTAACTGTGCATTGGGGAAAAGGAAATGACCAGATATTTCATGGATTATTAGACACTGGTTCAAAAGTGACATTAATTCCAGGGGACCCAAAATATCACTCTGGACCACCAGTCAGAGTGGGGGCTTATGGAAGCCAGGTGATCAATGGAGTTTTAGCTCAGGTCAGTTTCACAGTGGGTCCAGTGGGCCCCCGGACCCATCCTGTAGTTATTTCCCCAGTTCCAGAATGTATAATTGGCATAGACATACTGAGCAACTGGCAGAATCCCCACGTTGGTTCTCTAACTCATGCGGTAAGGGCTATTATGGTGGGAAAGGCCAAGTGGAAGCCACTAGAACTGCCCCTACCAAGCAAAATAGTAAATCAGAAGCAATACCGTGTTCCTGGAGTGATTGCAGAGATTACTGCCACTCTTAAGGACTTGAAAGATGCAGTAGTGGTGATTCCCACCACATCCCTGTTCAACTCTCCTATTTGGCCTGTCCAGAAAACAGATGGATCTTGGAGAATGACAGTGGATTATCGTAAACTCAACCAGGTGGTAACTCCAATTGCAGCTGCTGTTCCAGATGTAGTATCATTGCTTGAGCAAATCAATACGTCCCCTGGTACCTGGTATGCAGCTATTGATCTGACAAATGCTTTTTTCTCAATAGCTATTAGTAAGGACCACCAGAAACAGTTTGCTTTCAGCTGGCAAGGTCAGCAATATACTTTCACTGTCCTACCTCAGGGGTATATCAACTCTCCAGCCTTATGTCATAATCTTGTTCGCAGAGACCTTGATCATTTCTGCCTCCCACAAGACATCACACTGGCCCATTATATTGATGATATCATGTTGATTGGACCTAGTGAGCAAGAAGTAGCAACTACTCTAGATTTACTGGTAATGCATTTGCATGTCAGAGGATGGGAGATAAATCCAACAAAAATACAGGGGACTTCCACCTCAGTAAAATTTCTAGGTGTCCAGTGGTGTGGGGCATGTCAAGATATCCCTTCTAAGGTGAAGGATAAGTTGCTGCATCTGGCCCCTCCCACAACCAAAAAAGAGGCACAATGCCTAGTTGGTCTTTTTGGATTTTGGTGACAACATATCCCTCATTTGGGTGTGCCACTCCAGCCCATTTATCAAGTGACCAGAAAAGCTGCTAATTTTGAGTGGGGACCTGAACAAGAGGAGGCTCTGCGACAGGTCCAGGCTGCTGTACAAGCTGCTTTGCCACTTGGGCCATATGATCCAGCAGATCCACTGGTGCTGAAAGTGTCAGTGGCAAATAGAGATGCTGTCCGGAGCCTTTGGCAGGCCCCTATAGGAGAATCACAACGCAGACCCTTAGGATTTTGGAGCAAAGCCTTACCATCTGCTGCAGATAACTACTCTCCTTTTGAGAAACTAAGATTTTGGCCTACTACTGGGCCTTAGTAGAGACTGAACGCTTAACCATGGGCCACCAAGTTACCATGAGACCTCAGTTGCCTATCATGAGTTGGGTGTTGTCTGACCCAGCAAGCCATAAAGTTGGGCGTGCACAGCAGCACTCTATTATAAAATGGAAATGGTATATACGAAATAGAGCCAGAGCAGGCCCTGAAGGCACAAGTAAGTTACATGAAGAAGTGGCCCAAATGCCCATGGTTTCCACTCCTGCTGCCACATTACCTTCTCTTTCCCAGACCAGAGCTATGGCCTCTTGGGGAGTTCCTTACAGTGAATTGATTGAGGAAGAGAAAACTCAGGCCTGGTTTACAGATGGTTCAGCACGATATGCAGGTACCACCCGAAAGTGGACAGCTGCAGCACTACAACCCCTTTGTTTGGGGTGTCCTTGAAGAACAGTGGTGAGGGGAAATCCTCCCAGTGGGCATAACTTCAAGCGATGCACCTGGTTGTTCATTTTGCTTGGAAGGAAAACTGGCCAGAGGTGCGTTTGTATACTGACTCATGGGCTGTTGCTAATGGCTTGGCTGGATGGTCAGGGACTTGGAAAGACCATAATTGGAAAATTGGTGACAAAGAGGTCTGGGGAAGAAGTATGTAGATAGACCTTTCTGAGTGGGCTAAAAACATGAAGATATTTGTGTCCCATGTGAATGCACACCAGAGGGTGACTTCAGCAGAGGAAGATTTTAATAATCAAGTGGATAAGATGACCCGTTCTGTGGATACCAGTCAGTCTCTTTACCCAGCACCTCCTGCCATTGCCCAATGGACTCATGAACAAAGTGGTCATGGTGGTAAGGATGGAGGTTATGCATGGGCTCAGCAACGTGGACTTCCACTCACCAAGGCTGACCTGGCTACAGCCACTGCTGAGTGCCCAATCTGCCAGCAGCAGAGACCCACACTCAGCCCCCGATATAGCACCATTCCCCGAAGTGACCAGCCAGCTACATAGTGGCAGGTTGATTACATTGGACCACTCCCTTCATGGAAGGGGCAGTGATTTGTTCTAACTGGAATAGATACATACTCTGGATATGGGTTTGCTTTCCCTGCACGCAATGCTTCTGCAAAAACTACCATCTGTGGGCTTAAAAGAATGCCTTATCCATCGTCATGGTATTCCACATAGCATTGCTTCAGATCAAGGAACACACTTCACAGCAAATGAAGTGCAGGAATGGGCGCATGCTCATGGAATTCTCTAGTCTTACCATGTTCCCCATCATCCAGAAGCAGCTGGATTGATAGAACAGTGGAATGGCCTTTTGAAAACTCAATTACAGTGCCAACTAGGTGTCAAAAACTTGAAAGACTGGAGTAATGTTCTCCAGGAAGCTGCGTATGCTCTGAATCAGCGTCCACTGTATGGTGCTGTTTCTCCCATAGCCAGGATCCATGGGTCTAGGAACCAAGGGGGGGGGGGGGAGTTGAAGTGGTACCACTCACTATTACCCCTAGTGATCCACTAGGAAAAATTTTGCTTCCTGTCCCTGATACCCTGAGTTCTGCTGGTCTACAGGTTTTAGTTCCAAAACGGGGTGTGCTTCCTCCAGGAGAAACAATAGTGATACCACTGAACTGGAAGTTAAGATTGCCACAGGTCACTTTGGGCTACTTATGCCTCTAGATCAACAAGCCAAGAAGGGGATTACATTATTGTCTGGGGTAATTGACCCTGACTATCAGAAGGAAGTAGGACTACAACTACATAATGGAGGTAAAGAAGAGTTTTCTTGGAATATAGGAGATCCCCTAGGGCGTCTATTAGTACTACCATGCCCTGTGATTAAAATCAATGGAAAACTGCAACAACACAATCCAGGCAGGACTATCAATGGCTCTGAAACTTCAGGGATGAAGGTTTGGGTCACCCCACCAGGCAAAGAACCACGGCCAGCTGAAGGGCTTGCTGAGGGGAAAGGGAACATGGAATGGGTAGTGGAGGAGGGAAGTGATAAATATGAACTTCGACCATGTGATCAGTTACAGAAACGAGGACTGTAATGCTGTTTTGTTCATGTTATACTATTTAAGTTGTAAGATATCAAGTTTAGAATGAATGTTGCCCAAGGATTTACACCCTATTCTGGAGAGATTTAATGTGTTTCCAGTCATATGCAGGACAGTTGAGTATTGTCAGGTAAAAGAAAAAATGTGTACTTATTTGTTTTCATTTGGAAATTAAGTATGGTTTAAGGTGATATATATATAGGTGCCAAGTTGACAAGGGGTGGACTATCATGGTTAGGGACACATGTCAACTTGACCAAGTTGTGGTACCTGTTTATCTGATTGGACAAGCGCTGGCCTGTCTGTTGCAATGAGGACATTTCATAGGATTAGGTCATGATTACGTGTCAGCTGCATCCACAGCTGATTCCATTTGTAATCAGCCAAAGGGAAGTGTCTTCTGCAATTAGTGATGCTAAATCTAATCATGGGAAGCCTTTTAAGGAGGACTCAGAGGAGACAAGTCCCATTCCTTCTTTGGCTGGTGAGCCTCTCCTGTGGAGTTCATCCAGGCCATCCATCTGAGTCATCGGCTTTGCAGCCTGCCCTGTGGATTTTGGACTCTGCGTTCCTGTGGTCACGTGAGACACCTTTATAAATTTTATATTTGCGAGTGCTCCCTGTTGATTCTGTTTCTCTAGAGAACTCTAATACAATATGTATACACATTTAAATTTTTATTGTATAATATAACATATATACAAAGCAAAGAAAGAAAAAAGCAGTGGTTTTCAAAGCACTCTTCAACAAGGAGTTACAGGAAAGATCCCAGAGTTTGTCATGGGCTACTATAACATCATCTCAGATATTTCCTTCTAGCTGCTTCAGAAGAATGGAGACTAGAAGGAAAATAAATTTTTTTTTATCATCACAATTGACTTTTTTTCCCCTTTTTTGTAAAAAATAACATAAATACAAAAAAGCAATAGGTTTCAAAGCACATCACAACAATTAGTTGTAGAACAGATTTCAGAATTTGGAATGGGTTACAATTCCAGAATTTTAGGGCTTTACTTCCAGCTGCTCTAAGATATTGGAGACTAAAAGAAACATCAATATAATGATTCAGCAATCATACTCATTTGTTAAACCCAACCTTCTTTGTAAAACTCCACCATTACCTTTGATCTTTCTTCCACTCTTTAGGGGGATTTGGGCTATGCTCATTCTGACTATTTCATGTTGGAAGGGGCTGTCAATAATATATGGTAGGAGATAGATCTAGCTGATGTTTTGGAGAGGCTGGCCCCCTTAGGTTTATCTTGTCCAGGGACCCATCTGGAGGTTGTTGGTTTCTGGAAAGTTACCTAGTACATAGAACCTTTGTAGAATCTAATATATTGCCCTAGATATTCTTTAGGTTTAGGAGGAATGGTTTTGGTTGGAGTTTGGCAATTTGTGATAGGTAGCAATGTCTAACTGAAGCTCTGAAGAGTGACCTCCAGAGTAGCCTCTCGACTCTATTTGAACTCTCTCAGACACTGATGCCTTATTTATTACACCCTTTTTCCCCTTTTGGTCAGGATGGCATTGTTGATCCCACAGCACCAGGGCCAGACTCATCCCTGAGGTCATCTCCCATGCCACCAGAAAGACATTCACCCATGAATATTATGTCCTATGTTGGGAGGAGGGCAGTGGTTTCACTTGCAGAGTTGGGTATAGAGAAAGTGAGGCCACATCTGAGCAACAGCAGAGGTCCTCCAGAAGTAACTCTTAGGCATACTTATAGGTAGGCTAAGCTTTTCCGCTACCTACATAAGCTTTACAAGAGCAAGCCAAGATCAAGGGCTTGGCCTATTGATTTGGGTGTCCCTAATTTTGACACCAAATCACATGTTTCCCCAATGGTAAAGGTTAATGGTTCCGTATTTTTCTCCCATCCCTCAAGGGACTTTGCCAATACTTTTTGATTATCTGCTTGATATATTCTAGCATGTATCCAGGCATTACATTAAGCTATACAGAATTAAAGGACTTCATTCTTATTCTGAGCTCCCTGTGTTTTAATAGTTTAAATGATCTATCCAGACATGTTGAGTTAGATTATGTTCTATGGAAAATTTAGGTTCTGGACAAAATAAACCTTTCTTCCTTTGGTCTCAAAGAGTAGGTGAGGTTCTAAAATATAGACAATATCTTCCTTATCCCTGTGTCCTGAATTACCTTAATCCTGGCCTGATCAGCTTCATTCTTATCTCTAAATACCAAGTTATACATATATAAAAGAGCCTCTCAAAATCCAGAAATAATAATTACTACTCTGGACTAAATGTGACTGCTATAAGAGCTTACAACACCTGTTTTCTTGTAAGCATTCTCTAAAAGATCATACAATAATTATTCTTTTGTTTCTGGCTTATTTTGCCCCACCAAATGTCCCACAGGTTCATTTATAATGTTGCTTGCCTCCAAACTTTGTTCCTTTTGGTAGCAGCACAGTATTTGATCATATGTATACACCATCGTTCACCAATCTACTTCTCACTCAGTGCATCCTTCAGCCACCTTTACCGTGGCATAAAAGTGGAGTCACACCATATCTATCCTTTTGTGTCTGGCTTATTTCACTCAGCATTATGTTCTCAAGGCTTATTCATCTTATCTTGTGCTTCAGGACATCATTTCATCTGACTGCTGCATAATATTCCATCGCATGTATATACCACATTTTGTTAAGCCACTCGTCTGTTGATGGACATTTGAATTGTTTCCATCTTTTGGTGATTGTGAATAATGTTGCTATGAACATCAGGGTACAAATGTCGTTTGTGTCACTGCTTTAAGCTCTTCCGGGATATATACTGAATAGTGCTATTGCTAGGTCATAGGGCAACTCGATATTCGGTTTCCTAAAACACTGCCAAACTATCTTTCATAGCAACTGCACCATTATACATTCCCACCAGCAGTGCATAAGTGTCCCAATTTCTCCACATCCTCTCCAACATTTGTAGTTTCCTTTTTGTTTAATAGCAGCCATTCCTAGAGGTATAAGGTGGTATCTCATTATAGTCTTGATCTGTATTTCCCTTATAGCTAATGAAAATGAGCATCTCTTCATGTGAGCCATGAAGATGACTTTTGAGCCATCTGTATTTGCTCTTCAGAAAAAAATGCCTTTTTGTATATCTTTAGCCCATTTTATAATTGTTTTTTGTTGTTGTTGTTCTTGTTCTTTTGTTGTTGAGTTATATGATTTCTTTGTATATATAGGAGATCAAACCTTTGTATGATGTGTGATTTCCAAATATTTTCTCCCATTAAGTGGGAGAAAAGCCTGCCTCTTCACCTTTCTCACAAAATCTTCTTAGGTGCAGCAGCATGTGATTTTGAGGGGTTCCCATTTATCTATTTTTTCTTTTGTTGCTTGTACTTTGGGTGTAAAGTGTAGGAAACTACCTCCTATAGTTAGGTCCTGAATGTTTCCCTACATTTTCTTCTAGAGCTTTGTGGTACTAGTTCTTATATTTAGGTGTTTGATCCACCTTGAGTTAATTTTTGTACAGGGTGTGAGGTAAGGATCCTCTTTCATTCTTTCGGTGTGAGTAAGGGTCCTCTTTCATTCTTTTGACTATTGATATCCAGTTCTCCCATGCCCATTTATCGATAAGATTATTTTGTCCCAGTTTAGGGGATTTGGAGACCTTGTCAAAAATCAATTGACCATAGATTTGGTGGTCTATTTCTGCACTCTCAAATCAATTCCATTGGATTACTTCTATCTTTGTGCCAGTACCTTGCTGTTTTGACCACTGTGGCTTTATAATAAGCTTTAAAGTCAGGAAGTGTTAATCCTCCCACTTCATACTTCTTGTTTAGGATACTTTTAGCTATTTGAGCTCTCTTTCCCTTTCATATGAAATTGTTAATTAGCTTTTCAAGTCTTCAAAGTAAGTTGTTGGCATTTTGATTGGTACTGCATTGAATCTTTAGATCAATCTAGGTAGAATGACATCTTAACAATATTTAACCTTCCTGTCCATGAGCAGGGAGTGTCTTTCCTTCTATTCATCTCTTTTAGCAGTGTTAAGTAGTTTTCTATGTACAAGTCCTTTGTGTCCCTAGTTAAGTTCATTCCTAGGTACTTGATCTTATTTTGAATGGAAATTTTCCTTAACTAACACTTTTGTATAGAAACACTACTGATTTTTGCATGTTAGTTTTATATCCCACCACCTTGCTCAACTTGTTTATTAGATTTTTCTTCATGCATTTTTTTTAAATATTAAAATATCATTAAGAACCCCCCAGCAGAGTTACCCTCACTTCTCATTAGCTGAATTTGCTTCCTATGCCCATTTCTAAACTAGTTACCCACACTTGTGGCTGGTGAGGGTTCTGTCTCCAGAAGCACATGGTTATTAGGGGTAGGGGAAACATACTGTGAGCAAGAAAGAAGGAAAATGTTTATGGGTATCCAACCAACAGTGGCTGTGTTCCACCGTTACTAAAACTGAGCATTTTTCACATGCGTATTAGCCATTTTTATTAGTCAGTTTACCTTTGTACCAACATTGTTACCATATCTTTATAGTAAATTATGGTATCTGTGAGAACAAATGCCTACATATTGTCCTTCCTCAAATTGTATTAGTGATTCTGAGCTCTTTGCTCTTCCATGTGAATTTTAGAAATACCTTTTCAAATCTCCTAAAATAGCTTGCTTGGATTTTGATTGGTGTGGCATTGATTGCATAGATTTATTTGGAAGAGCTAACATCTTTATGATATGTAGTCTTTCCATCTAAGAACATGGTATAACTCTGTGGTAGGCTAAATATGGCCACAGATTCTTTTACTTCTTCTAAGAGATCAATATTATTTCTTCATCTTTTGAATTCAGCTGTTTTGTAACTTTCCTTGTCCAATAGAATGTGGCAGAAGTGAAATTTTGCAAATTTCATAGCTCAGGCCACATGAAGTCTTACAGTATCTGCCTTCATATTCTTGGAATGCTGCCTTGAGACCACCATACCATGAAGCTGTCCAAGGTGAAAGAATATATGAAGAGAGAACACAGACTTCCCAGCTGTCCCAACTAAGTTCAACACTTGAACACTAAGTTCAAGACTAGCCAGCTGAATGCAGGTGTGTGAAAGAAACTAAGCAAAAGCAGCAGAACTACTCAGCCAGCCCACAGAATTATTTGAAATGACAAAGTGTTGCTGATTTAAGCCTCTAAGTTTCCTAGTGCTTTATTATACTACAAAGGCTAGCTGAAAGAAAAACTGGTACCTAAAGGTGGGGTGCTACTATACAGCCATACTTCACTGGCTTTGTGACTGAATAGTGAATAGAGCCTGGAATGGCAGCAAAGAGACTGCTAGTGGAACCTGGAAAAGCAATGAGGAAATTACTATTGAAGTGTGGAAAGAAAACAACCCATGTTTTGTGCTAGTAAAAATATTGGCAAAACTGTTTCCTGGAGTGACTTGGAAGATATGTAATGGAGCTAATTGTAGTAGTTGCTTTAGTGGTCTCCAATTGGCCCCATCTCCTGACTCCTACACTCTTCTATTGTTCCTTCCTACATTGATCTGACCAATTATGACCCAAGCAAAGGTTTGATAAACACATTAAGTTTTCATTTTTTTCTTTTTTGGAATGCTTCTTCTTGGAATCCAGTCATCATGTTTTGAGGAAATCTAAGCAGCCATGTGAAGAGGTCTATGTAAAAAAGAGGCAACTCCTTTTCCCAGCTATATGAGTGAAGCTATCTTAGATGTTCCAACCATCCCAACACCACAGCCAACAACATATGAAGCAGAAGAACCACCTGGTCAACCCATATAATCTTGAGAAATGATGAATTATTTTTTCATTAACATTAAGAAATAATGAATTATTATTTCCATAGCAATAATGAATTATTGTTGTGTTGAGATAGTGAGTTTTGGGGTATATGTTAGTTTTCTAGGGCTGCCATAACAAAGTACCACAAACTTTGTGGCTTAAAACAAATTTGTCTCACAGTTCTTGGAGCTAGAAGTCCAAAATCAAGCTGTTAGCAAGGCCATGCTTCCTCCAAAACCAGTAGGGAATAATCCTTCTTTGCCTCTTCCCTGTTTCCTGTGGATTTCCAGCAATCCATGGCTTTCCTTGGCATACAGCTACATTACTTCAGTCTCTCCCTCTGTTCACACATGGTTTTTTTCTGTTGTGTCTGTCTCGTTCTTTTTTTTTTCTTCTAAGGACTTCAGTAATATTGGGTTACAGACCCACCTTACTCTGGTATAACCTCCTCTTAACTAATTCTACCTGTAATGTAGCTATTTCCAGTAAGGTCACACTCTGAAGTACTAGAGGTTGGGATTTCAACATAATTTTGTTTTTTGTTTGTTTGCTTTTATTTATTTTTAAATTTATTTATTAATTTAAAAATTAAGAACAAACAAAAACATTAACATATAATTCCATTCTACATATATATTCAGTAATACTCAATATCATCACATAGTTGCATATTCATCATTTCTTAGAACATTTGCATCAATTCAGAAAAAGAAATAAAAAGACAACAGAAAAAGAAATTAAACAATAATAGAAAAAAAAAGATTATACACACCATACCCCTTACCCCTCACTTTCATTTATCACTAGCATTTCAAACTAAATTTATTTTAACATTTGTTCCCCATATTATTTATTTTTATTGCACATGTTCTACTCGTTTCTTGACAAGGTACAGAAAAGGAGCATCAGACACAAGGTTTTCAAAATCACACAGTCACATTGTGACAGTTATATCATTATTCAATCATCCTCAAGAAACATGGCTACTGGAACACAGCTCTACAATTTCAGGCAGTTCCCTCCAGCCTCTCCATTACATCTTGAATAACAAGATGATATCTACTTAATGCATAAGAATAACTTTCAGGACAACCTTTCAATTCTGGAATCTTCAGCCATTGACACCTTGTCTCATTTCCCTCTTCCCCCTTTTGGTCAAGAAGGTTTTCTCAATCCCTTGATGCTAAGTCTCAGCTCATTCTACGGTTTTTCTCAATCCCTTGATGCTGAGTCTCAGCTCATTCTAGGATTTCTGTCCCACATTTCCAGGAAGGTCCACACCCCTGGGAGTCATGTCCCACATAGACAGGGGGAGGGTGGTGAGACTGCTCATCATATTGGCTGGAGAGAGAGGCCACATCTGAGCAACAAAAGAGGCTCTCTTGGGGGTGACTCTTAGGCCTAATTTTAAGTAGGCTTGACCTATCCTTTGTGGGGTTAAGTTTCATACAAACAAACCCCAAGACTGGGGGCTCAGCCTATAGCTTTGGTTGTCCACACTGCTTGTGAGAATATCAAGAATTCAACTTGGGGAAGTTGAATTTCTCCCTGTTCTCACCATTCCCCGAAGGGGGCTTTGCAAATACTTTTCCACTCACTGATCGAATCACTCTGGGATTCATCGGGGCATCACTATGGACAAACCAACAAAATCTCATGTCCTACCTGAGATTCCAAATACTTATGATGTTCAATCAAGCTATCTACATAAGTTATATTAGGAAATGCACTAGTCAAAATACAAATTTTGTATCAAATAAACATTTTTTGCTTTAGTCTCACACATAAGGTGACATTTTAAAGTATTAATTATCATCTATTTTCAGCACCCTGCAATAATGACATTCCTTTGTTCTTCCTCATGCAAAAACATTTTTTAAATTTGTACATTTAGTCACTATTATTATACACTCTAGGCATTCCTAGATTATGCCATCTCAATCTTTAACCTCTATCTTTCTTTCTGATTTCATATACGTCCCCAGCCCTCCTCCCTCTATCATTCTCACATGCAGCTTCATTCAGTGTTTTAACATAATTGTATTACAGTTAGGTAGTATTGTGCTGTCAATTTCTGAGTTTTTGTATTCAGTCCTGTTGCATAGTCTGTATCCCTTCAGTTCCAGTTACCCAATATCTTACCCTATTTCTATCTCCTGATGGTCTCTGTTACCAGCGACATATTCCAAGTTTATTCACTAATGTCAGTTCATATCAGTGAGACCATACAGTATTTGTCCTTTTGTTTTGGCTAGTCTCACTCAGCATAATGTTCTCTAGGTCCATCCATGTTGTTACATACTTCATAAGTTTATTCTGTCTTAGAGCTGCATAATATTCCATCGTACGTATATACCACAGTTTGTTTAGCCACTCGTCTGTTGGTGGACATTTTAGCTGTTTCCATCTCTTTGCAATTGTAAATAATGCTGCTATAAACATTGGTGTGCAAATGTCCATTTGTGTCTTTGCCCTTAAGTCCTCTGAGTAGATACCTAGCAATGGTATTGCTGGGTCATATGGCAATTCTATATTCAGCTTTTTGAGGAACCGCCAAACTGCCTTCCACAGTGGTTGCACCATTTGGCATTCCCACCAACAGTGGATAAGTGTGCCTCCTTCTCCATGTCCTCTCCAGCACTTGTCATTTTCTGTTTTGTTGATAATGGCCATTCTGGTGGGTATGAGATGATATCTCATTGTGGTTTTGATTTGCATTTCTCAAAATGGCCAGGGACGTTGAGCATCTCTTCATGTGCCTTTTGGCCATTTGTATTTCCTCTTCTGAGAAGTGTCTGTTCAAGTCTTTTTCCTATTTTGTGATTGGATTGGCTGTCTTTTTGTTGTTGAGTTGAACAATCTCTTTATAAATTCTGGATACTAGACCTTTATCTGATATGTCATTTCCAAATATTGTCTCCCATTGTGTAGGCTGTCTTTTTACTTTCTTGATGAAGTTCTTTGATGCACAAAAGTATTTAATTTTGAGGAGCTCCCATTTATTTATTTATTTCTTCAGTGCTCTTGCTTTAGGTGTAAGGTCCATAAAACCACCTCCAATTATAAGATTTATAAGATATTTCCCTACGTTTTCCTCTAACTGTTTTATGGTCTTAGACCTAATGTTTAGATCTTTGATCCATTTTGTGTGAACTTTTGTATAGGGTGTGAGATACGGGTCCTCTTTCATCCTTTTGCATATGGATATCCAGTTCTCTAGACACCATTTATTGAAGAGACTGTTTTGTCCCAAATGAGTTGGCTTGACTGCCTTATCAAAGATCAAATGTCCATAGATGAGAGGGTCTATATCTGAGCACTCTATTCGATTCCATTGGTCAATATATCTATCTTTATTTCAGTACCATGCTGTTTTGACCACTGTGGCTTCATAATATGCCTTAAAGTCCGGCCGCGTGAGACCTCCAGCTTCGTTTTTTTTCCTCAAGATACTTTTAGAAATTCGGGGCACCCTGCCCTTCCAGATAAATTTGCTTATTGGTTTTTCTATTTCTGAAAAGTAAGTTGTTGGGATTTTGATTGGTATTGCATTGAATCTGTAAATCAATTTAGGTAGAATTGATATCTTAACTGTATTTAGTCTTCCAATCCATGAACATGGTATGCCCTTCCATCTATTTAGGTCTTCTGTGATTTCTTTTAACAGTTTCTTGTAGTTTTCTTTGTATAGGTCTTTTGTCTCTTTAGTTAAATTTATTCCTAAGTATTTTATTCTTTTAGTTACAATTGTAAATGGAATTCATTTCTTGATTTCCCCCTCAGCTTGTTCATTGCTAGTATATAGAAACACTACGGATTTTTTAATGTTGATCTTATAACCTGCCATTTCGCTGTACTTGTTTATTAGCTCTAGTAGTTTTGCTGTGGATTTTTCAGGGTTCTTGACGTATAGTATCATATCGTCTGCAAACAGTGATAGTTTTACTTCTTCCTTTCCAATTTTAATGCCTTGTTGTGGCATATTTCTCAGGGACTGGAGCCTAACCATGCTTAAAATTTTTTAATCCTTCTCTCCCTCTCTACATTCACTCTCTGCCCTCCGTACCTGTAACCCCCCTCTCTGTTCCCCCCTTCCCCCTCTTGTTGTAGACTGCCCATTTCCGTAGCTCACCACTAAACCGCAAGCCTTCCTGTTATTCTCTTCACTCCTCTATACCTAACCTAAGCCCTCAGCCTAGCAACTGCCTCCTGCCTTGTGTGATTGGCTGTCCCTTCCTGACGTGTGCGCCCAAGACTCCACCCCTCCCCGAGAGTACTTAAGCCCCACGCTTACCCCGCTCTGGGTCGTCCGAGCCCTGGGGTCTTCGGACCCCAGACGTCTCACTCCTCGGGTTCCCGGGTAGCCCATCCCGGAGTGTAACAATAAAAGCTTAAAACCCACATCTGGCCTGAGTGACGACTTCTCGCAACTGCCGGCTAGGGAAAGCGCCGGCTTCAGCTTACCCAGGTTAATTCCCGCGAGCTCGCCCCAAACCCACCCAGTGTACCGGTTGCGCAGTCCGGCTGAAGCTATCAGCGGCACCTTGTATTTCTTTCTCTTGCCTAATTGCTCTGACTAGAACTTCCAACACGATATTGAATAACAGTGGTGATAGTGGACATCCTTGTCTTGTTCCTGATGTTAAGGGGAAAGTTTTCAGTTTTTCCCCATTGAGGATGATATTAGCTGTGGGTTTTTCATAATCCCTCTATCATTTTAAGGAAATTCCCTTGTATTCCTATCCTTTGAAGTGTTTTCAACAGGAAAGGATGTTGAATCTTGTCAAATGCCTTCTCTGCGTCAATTGAGATGATCATGTGATTTTTCTGCTTTGATTTGTTGATATGGTGTATTATATGTATTGATTTTCTTATGTTGAACCATCCTTGCATACCTGGGATGGATCCTACTTGGTCATCATGTATAATTCTTTTAATGTGTTGCTGGATTCGATTTCCTAGAATTTTATTGAGGATTTTTGCATCTATATTCATTAGAGAGATTGGTCTGTAATTTTCTTTTTTTGTAATATCTTTTCCTGGTTTTAGTATGAGGGTGATGTTGGCTTCATAGAATGAATTAGGTAGCTTTCCCTCCACTTCGATTTTTTTGAATAGTTTGAGCAGAATTTGTACTAATTCTTTCTGGAATGTTTGGTAGAATTCACATGTGAAGCCGTCTGGTCCTGGACTTTTCTTTTTGGGAAGTTTTTGAATGACTGATTCAATTTCTTTACTTGTGATTGGTTTGTTGAGGTCATCTATTTCTTCTTGAGTCAAAGTTGGTTGTTCATGCCTTTCTAGGAACTTGTCCATTTCATCTATATTGTTGTATTTATTAGTGTAAAGTAGTTCATAGTATCCTGTTATAAACTCCTTTATTTCTGTGAGATCAGTGGTTATGTCTCCTCTTCCATTTCTGATCTTATTTATTTGCATCCTCTCTCTTCTTCTTTTTGTCAATCTTGCTAAGGGCCCATCAATCTTATTGATTTTCTCATAGAACCAACTTCTGGTTTTATTGATTTTCTCTATTGTTTTCATGTTCTCAGTTTCATTTATTTCTGCTCTAATCTTTGTTATTTCATTCCTTTTGCTTGCTTTGGGGTTAGTTTGCTGTTCTTTCTCCAGTTCTTCCAAGTGGACAGTTAATTCCTGAATTTTTGCCCTTTCTTCTTTTTTGATATAGGCATTTAGGGCAATAAATTTCCCTCTTAGCACTGCCTTTGCTGCATCCCATAGGTTTTGATATGTTGTGTTTTCATTTTCATTTGCCTCGAGATATTTACTGATTTCTCTTGTAATTTCTTCCTTGACCCACTGGCTGTTTAAGAGTGTGTTGTTGAGCCTCCACATATTTGTGAATTTTCTGGTGCTCTGGCTATTATTGATTTCCAACTTCATTCCTTTATGATCTGAGAAAGTGTTTTGTATTATTTCAATCTTTTTAAACTTGTTGAGACTTGCTTTGTGACCCAGCATATGGTCTATGTTTGAGAATGATCCATGAGCACTTGAGAAAAAGGTATATCTTGCTGTTGTGGGGTCAACATAATTTTTAAGGGATACAATTGAACCTAAAGCAGAATTGTTGTGTGTTGTTGTTTTAAATATTTTTATTGAGGAATCATCACATACATACATTCCATACATGGTGTATAATCAGTGGCTCAATTTATCATCACATAGTTGTGTATCCATCACCATGATCATTTTTCTTGAACATTTGTATCACTTGAGAAAAGGAAATAAGAAGAAAAAAGAAAAAACTCATACATCCCATATATCTTACCCCTCCATTTCATTAACCACTACAGTTTCCATCTACCCAATTTATTTTACCCTTGTCCCCCATTATTCATTTATTTATTCTTTGTCCATAGTTTTTACTTATCTGTCCATATCCTGAACAAAAGGAGCATCCGACACAAGGTTTTCACAATCACACAGTCACATTTTAAAGCTATATCTTTATACAATCATCTTCAAGAATCAAGGCTACTGGAAAACAGCTCAGCAGTTTCAAATACTTCCCTCCAGGCACTTTTCAATACACCATAAACCAAAAAGGGATATCTATATAATGCATAAGAATAATTTTTTTCAGGAGAACCTCTCGACTCTATTTGAAGTCTCTTGGCCACTGAAACTTTACTTTGTCTCATGTTTCTCTTCCCATTTAGGTTGAGAAGTCTTTTTTCTCAGGTCCCAGCTCATCCCAGGATTTCTGTCCCACATTGCCAGGGAGATTTACACCCCGGGGAGTCAGGCCCCATGTAAGCAGGAGGGCAGTGAGTTCACCTGCCAAGTTGGCTTAGAGAGAGGGGCCACATCTGAGCAACAAGAGATTCTCTGGGGGTGCCACATAGGCAAATTATAAGTAGGCTTAGCCTATCCTTTGCAGAAATAAGTTGCATAGGGGCAAGATTGAGGGCTCAGCCTACTGATTTGGTTGTCCCCACTGTTTGCAAGAATATCAGAAATTCTCCAAATGGGGACATTGAATATTTCCTACTTTCTCACCAGTCCCCCAAGAAGACTTTGCAAATACTTCTTTATTCATTGCCCAAATTACTCTGGGATATTTCAGTGTATCACACTAACCTGGACAAACCAACAAAATCTCACGCCCTAGTCAATACTTATGGTGTTCAACTAAACTGACCATACAAGTTAAATTAGGTAATGTGCTATCCAAAATATAAATTTTGTACCAAATAAACATCTCTTGCAGGGTGGTTTTATACAGCAATAATTCCTGAAACACTAATGATTTGTGAATTTGACTGAGGAGATTTCCAGGCAGAGTGTAAAAAGTGTCAATTGGCTTTATTTTAGCTGCATGTAATAAGATATAGGAAGTGATAGACTAAAGAAGGAACATTTCAATTTCCAAACAGAATCTAGAGGAAATACAAAGGTACTAGGTCCTCCTGAGTTGGAAATTAAAGCTGTTTCCAATTTCCAGTCTTCCCAACTGGAAAATTCCCAAAGTAAGAAATGGCCTCAGGGTATAAAGCAAATCAAGGATGTGTCTATAGTTCCCATTTTTAAGGCCCAGAAAAACTCAAGGAGGTATTGAGAAGACCCTCTAAAAACTAGATAAAAAGTGCTTCTAAGAATTGTAAAGGCATTGTCCCATCACATCCTCTCATATGGACCAAAGTAGAGAAAGAACTGTCATTAAAGAATATGGAATCAGGGCTGGGTGCACAAATGATGAGGGCAGCAAAGAACTATAGGGGCGGCCACCAGGGTGGGGACAACTTCCTCCCTTGTGTTCAGGCTCTTCATTTCACTGCGGCTACCTTCCTCTCTTCCTTCCTTTCTTCCACTCCCAACTGCAGCAGCACTGCCTCTTCTCCTGGCTTTTTACGCCAGACCTCTTGGCTCATGTGAGTCCTGTTCCCAGAGAGCTGGTGCTGGCACTGGCCCTGTAAGGAAAATGAGATAAAGCCGGTTGAGCTCAGCCTTGGTTCTGAGAATAGGCAGAAAATGACCAAAGCAGCAGTTCCAGAGTCCGGGTGACCAGAGAAGGACCTCTGCATTATATAAGGAAGACCTGGATGGAAAAGCAAAGAAATGGCAACTGAGAAATTGGGGTGAATGTACTCAGTCGTGACCACACCAAGGTCCACCATGTCACAGCCAGAGAAGGCAGCCAAAAGCAGCACACCCCTGCTTCAGAGAAGTGGGGGAGGCAATCCTATCAGTCCTACAGCCTAGCATTTCTGTGCAGGACCCTGGGAGCCAGTAGACATTTTATTCACATATGGAGACCCTGCTGCAGTGCTCGATACCTACCCCCCATTCCTGAGGCAGGCCACTGTGGACACCTGGACTTGGGGGAGTCAGGGAAGCCCTTCCCTTGGGAGGAGAGGGGGATGCAGAGCGGTGTCAATCTGACAATTGGCCTCTGAGAGAAACATTCTGGGTCCCACTGCTTTGATCCTCTCTATACAGGGGCTCAGGGTGCTCAGTATGTATAGGAGACAAGAGGCAGAAGTGAGGGAGCTGCATTGCAATGCCAGGTGCCTTTCCACTACCCCCAAAGCAGTCTTGCTGGTCAGCAAAAAGCAGAGCATTCCTAGGCTGGCTGCAGGCTGGTGAAGTTGAACCTCTCATTCCTGTACCGTGGATTTTTCCCACACAGAACTCGGAATCACCAGACCCAATGCTCCAACAAGCCAGAGTCTTTGCAACAGTCCATGTGCCCACCCACCACTCCAGAACTGGCTGCTTCCACACACCTGGGGGCCTGTGGCCTTGACTGGATTTTCACCTGGTCTGGATCCTGCCTCACAGACTGCTGTAATCCAGAAGAACTGGGCCTGAGGTGAGGAGGTGGTTCAAGAGTGCCATCTGGTGGGAAGACTGGGAAAGTGCTAACTGGCAAGTTGCTTCTCTGCCCAGCCTCCAAAAACTTCTACACCAAGACCCTAGCCTTGGTTTGGCTGGGAATTACTAAGAAACCAAATGCCAAAGGAGACCTTCAATGCAAACCCAAACAAAAACAAAATACTAGACAATTATTTCAAAATAATCTTATCAAGATACCTAAATGCCAAGAAATCAGCAAAAAATCACAAACCATACCAAGAAGCAAGAAGATATGACCAAGCCAAAGGATCAAATTAAAAAACCTGAGGAGACACAGGATTCAAAACAACTGATCAAAGATGTTGAAACAAATCTCCTAAATAACTTCAGTGAGTTGGCTAAAGAAATAAAGGATCTCATGTAAGTAATGAAGTATCAGTGGCAGAGAGAGTTTAAATAGAATTGAGAGGCTACTCTGGAGGTTGCTCTTACACAAGCTTCAGGTAGACCTTGCTACCTATCATAACCTGCCAAACCCCCAACCAAGACTATTCCAGCCAATCCTAAAGAACACCTAGAGCAATATATAAGATTCCACAGGGGTTCCATGAACTAGAGTAGCTTTCCAGAAACCTACAACCCCCAGATGGGTCCCTGGTCCAGATAAGTCCTGTAACTTAGAGAGCCCAGTCTCTCCAGAATATCAGATAATTTCATCTCCCTATCCTATATTAGTGAAGACTCTTCCAATATGAAAAATATAGAATGGCCATAGCCCAAACAACCCCAAAGAGAGAGATGGAAAGATCAAAGCTGATGGTGGAGTTATACAGCAAAGATAGGATTTAACAAATGAATATGAATACTGAATCATTAAATTGACATCTCTTTTAGTCTACAGTATTTTAGAGCAACTAGAAGTAAAAACCTAAAATTGTGAAATTGTAACCCATGTCAAACTCTGAAATATGTTCTACAACTAATTGTGCTGCTGTGCTATGAAATTTATTGCTTTTTTTGTGTATGTGTTATTGTTCACAAAAAAGGGGAAACAGTTGATTGTGATGATAAAAAATATTTACACCTTCTACCTTCCTGTATTCCAGAGCAGCTAGAAGGAAAAAAAATACGAGAGGATCGTATGGTAGCCCATGACAAACTCTGGGATCTGTCCTGTAACTACTTGTTGAAGAGTGCTTTGAAAACCATTGCTTTTTTCTTTCTTTGCTTTGTATATATATATATGTGTGTGTGATACTATACAATAAAAAAGTTAAAAAAAGAGATAAAAGATATCAAGAATACACTAAAAGAGCATAAGAAAGAATTTGAAGGGATAAATAGATTCATATCAAATCTTACAGAAATAAAACTACTGTAGATCAAATTGAAAATATACTAGAGGCACACAACAGCAGATTTGAGAAGGCAGAAGAAACATTAAATCAACCAGAGGACAGAGCAACTGAATTCAAACACACAAAAGAACAAATGGTCAAAAAGGATGGAAAATTTAAAATTGGCTCTCAGGAAAATGTGAAGTGCACAAATATAAGAATGATTGGTCTCCCAGAAGGACAAGAGAAGAATAAAGGGCTAGGAAGATTATTTGAGAAGATAATTAGGGAAAACTTCCCAACCCTTATAAAGACATAAATATGCAAATCAAAGAATCCCAGTGCACTCCAAATAGAATAAATCCAAATAGCCCCACTCCAAGACACATATGAATCAGACTGTCAAATGCTGAAAAAAAGGAAAGTCCTGAGAGCAGCCAGAGAAAAGCAATTCACCACAAAGAAGGGAAGCCACATAAGACTAAGCATTGACTACTCATTGGGCATGATGGAGGAGAGAAGGCTGTGGTATGATATATTTAAGATTCTGAAAGAGAAAAATTGACAGCCCAGAATTCTTTGTCCAGCAAAGCTGTCCTTCGAAAGCAAGGAAGAATATTTGCACACTGGTGTCTATGGCAGCAGTGTTCTCAATCCACAAAGGATGGAGGTGGTCTAAGGGTACAATGACTGAGGAGTGGAAGGGGGAACTATGGTATATCCATACAATGGACTACTGAGCAGTTGCAAGAAAGAATGAAGTTGTGAGGCATTCAACTAGGTAAATGAACCTTAAGGACCATATGTTGAATGAAATGTCAGAAACGAAAAGACAAATATCACGCCTCAGTCATATGGATTAACTATAGTATACAAACGCAGTGAACTGAAGTCAAGAGCATGGGCTAGCAGGTTGGGTCCTATTGTAAGAGTCTTAGATTGTAAGCTCCTATAGTAGTTGCATATATTTAGGAGGTGTAACTGTTAATTCTATATTCTGAGATACTGAGCTGTTTGTAAATAACCAGGTCATTCCCAGAAACTTCAGGATTTATGTTAAACCTGAGACTCAGAGTTAGAACTCTGAAGCTATGAAAGTCAGCAGTACCTCCATACAGGAACGGTTTCAAAAGTCTACTTGGACTTTGAGTAGAGATATGAATGAAGCTGATCTGGAGAGGACTAAGCTATATCCAACAACAGGGTATAGGATGATATCTTCCATATTTTAAAACTTCAACTTCTGTGTGAGACCAAAGGGAGAGATGTTTATTTGGTGCAAAATTTATATTTTGGGTAGTGCATTTCCTAATTTAACTTGTGTGGTCAGTTGAGCTGAACACCATAAGTACATGGAATCTTGAATAGGGTGTGAGATCTTGTTGGTTTGTCCAGGTTACTGTAATATCCCAATATGTCTCAGAGTAATTCAGGCAGTGAATAAAGAAGTATTTGCAAAGTCCCCTTGGGGACTGGGTTGAAAGGAGGTAATATTCAACTTCCCCATTTGGAGAATTTCTAATATACTTGCAAGCAGTGGAGACAACCAAATCAATAGGCTGAGCTCTCAATCTTGGGGTTCACTCCTGTGAAATTTATTCCTGCAAAGGATAGGCTAAGTTTACTTATAATTATGCCTAACAACGGCCCACAGAGAACTTCTTTTCTTGCTCAGGTGTGGCAACTCTCTCTGAGCCAATTCGGTAGATGCACTCACTGCCTTCCCTCTTACGTGGGACATGACTTCCAGGGGTATAAACCTCCCTAGCAATGTGGGACAGAACTCCCAGGCTGAGTCAGGACCTGGCATCATGGGATTGAGAAAGCCTTTTCACCCTAATTGGGGAGATAAAAATGAGACAAAATAAAGTTTCTTTGACTGAGAGATTTCAAATAGAGTTGAGAAGTTCTCCTGGAGAATGTTCTTATGCATTATATAGATAATCCCTTTTTCATTCATGTTATATTGAAGTGGCTGTAGGGAAGTACCTGAAACTGTTGAGCTGTGTTCCAGTAGCCTTGATTCTTGAAGATGATTATATAATGATATAGCTATAAAATGTGACTGTGTGATTGTGAAAACCTTGTGTCTGATGCGCCTTTTATCCAGGGTATGGACAGATGAGTAAAAAAAATGTGGATAAAAAAATAAACACATAATAGGGAGGATAAGGGATAAAATAAATTGGGTAGATTGAAATGGTATTGGTCAATGAGAAGGAGGGATCCTTCATTAATCCTATGTTTGGAAAATTCCAAGAAATCTACAGCAAAGCTACTTGATCTAATAAACAAATTCAGCAAAGTGGCAGGATACAAGACCAATGCACAAAAATCATACACTATAGTGTATCAATCTATACATTAGAAATGAGCTAATGTGGAGGCAAATTAAGAAAAAAATTCCATTCACAATAACAACTAAAATAATCAAGTACCAAGGAATTCTGGATTTTGGGGGGCTGTTTTGTATATGTTTGGCCTGGTATTAGAAGATCAGAACAGGGCAATCACATTGGGATTGGGGTAGTTCAGAACATGGGGGTAGGAAAGACATTGTCTGTGTTTTAGAACCTTGCCTACTCTTTGAGACCAGGGGAGGGGGGTTTGTTTTGTCCAGAGCTTGGATTTTCTGTGGTGCATGGTCTGGCTTGGCCTCTCTGGATGGTTGGAACACAGGGAGCCCAGAGTGGGGATGGGGGCCTTTGATCCTATGTGGCTTGATATAGTGCCTGGATATATCCCAGAGTATATTGAGTGGATAGTCAAAGAGTATTGGCAGAGTTCCTTAGGGGATGGAAGTTGAACTGTCGAACTTTGCCACTGGGGAAACCCCTAATGCTGTGTCAAACATTGGGGACATCCAGGTCAATGGGCCAAGCCCTTGATCTTGAGGCTTGCTCTTGTGAAGCTTGTGTATGTGGCAGAAAAACTTGGCCTACCTATAGGTGTGCCTGGGAGACACCTCTGGAGGACCTCTTTTCTTGCTCAGATGTGGCCTCACTCTCTCTAGGCCCAACTCTGAAGGTGAGATCACTGCCCTCCCCCTTGCATGGGACAGTATATCCAGGGGTGAAGGTCTCCCTGGTGGCCTGGGAGATGACTCCCAAGGATGAGTCTGACCTGACACCATGAGATCAACAATGCCGTCCTGACAAAAAGGGGGAAAGGAAGTATAGCAAGTGGAGTGTCAGTGGCTAACGGAGTTCAACTGGAGTTGAGAGGCTACTCTGGAGGTTGCTTTTGTGTGGGGTTCAGTTGAACACTGCTACCTAATGTGGCTTGCCAGGCCCCAGCCAGGGCCATTCCAGCCAATCCTAAAGGGCACCTAGGGAGTTATATGGGACTCTGCAGAGATTCCATGCACTAGGGTAAGTTTCTGGAGGCCTGCAGTCTCCAGATGAATCCCTGGACTGAATGGATCCTGGAGCCTAGGGTAGCCAGCCTTTCCTGAGCATCCACTGGTTCCATATCCCAACCCTTTATTGTTGACAGCCCTTCCAGCTTGGGGGAAGTGGAGTGAGCATGGCCTGGGTGCCCCTAGAGAGTGGGAGGAGGATCAGGGGTGATGGTGGAGTTGTACAGAGAGGGTGGGGTTTGGTAGACAAGTGTAAATGCTGAATCATTGTATTCATGTTTCTTTTGGTCTTCAGTGTCTTGGAGCAGCTCGTATTGGAGGCCTGGGATTGTGGAGTTGTGGCTCATGTCAGACTCTGGAGTCTGTTCTACAGCTCAGCTTTGAAGATTGTTGCTTTTTTTGTATGTATTTTGTTTTTCAGAGAAAAGAAAAAAAAGTGATGATGAAGTGTGTGTGTTCCTTCTGGCCTCTAGCGCTCTGGAGTGGCTGGAGGGAAGGGACTGAGATGGTGGTGTGGTGGCCCATGACAAACTCTGGGATCTATCCTGTGACTGCTTGTTGAGGAGTGCTTTGAGGGCTATTGCTTTTTTCTTTCTTTGCTTTGTATATATATTATACAGTAAAAAAGTTACAAAAAAAAAAAGTACCAAGGAATAAACTAACCAAGGATATAAAGGATAATAAAAGAAAACTATAAAACATTGCTTAAAGAAATCAAAGACCTAAACAGGTAGAAAAGCATTCCATGTTCATGGATGGGAAGGCTAAATGTCATTAAGATGTCAGTTCTACCCTACAGATTCAATGCGATACCAATAAAAATTCCAACAACGTACTTTTCAGAATTGAAAAAGTTAATCATCAAATTTATTTGGAAGGAAAATCAGTCTCTAATAGCCAAAAACATGATGAAAAAGAAAAACAAAGTAGGAGGTCTTACACTTCTGGACTTTAAAGCTTATTATAAGGATACAGTGGTCAAAACAGCATGGTATTGGCACAAAGATAGACATATTGATCAATGGTATCAAATTGAGAGTTTAGAAATAGACCCTCAGATCTATGGTCAATTGATTTGTAACAAGTGCCCCAAATCCACTGAATTGGAACAGAATAGTCTTTTCAATAAATGGTGCTGGAAGAACTGGATATCCATATCCAAAGGAATGGGGCACAAATATCCATATCTTGCTCCATATAAAAAATAACTCAAAGTTGATCAAAGACCTAAGTTTAAGAGCCAGTACCATAAAACTCCTAGAAGAAAATGTAGGGAGACATCTCCAAGACATAGTGATAGGAGGTAGCTTCTTAGAACTTACACCCAAAACAGAAGCACTGAAAGAAAAATGGAAAATCCTCAAGATTGAACATGTCTATGCTTCAAAGAACTTTATCAAGGGGTGAAAAGACAACCAACTCAATGGGAGAAAATATTCAGTAATCATATAGCTGATAAGGGTTTGATATCCAATATATATAAAGAAATCCTACAACTCATCAATGAAAAAGCAAACAACCAAATTATAAAATGGACAAAAGATGTGAATGGACATTTCTTCAAAAATGAAATACAAATGGCTAAAAAAGCACATGAAAAGATGTTCATCTTCTTTAGCTATTAGTGAAATGCAAATCAAAACCAAAATGAGGGGGGAAACTTCCCAACCCTTATACAGGACATAAATAAACAAGTCAAAGAAGCTCAACAAATACCAAATAGAATAAATCTGAATAGGTCTTCCCCAAGACACATACTAATTAGTCTTTCAAATGTTGAAGAGAATCAGAAAATTGTGAAAGTGACAAGAGAAAACAAATGTACTTCGTACAAGGGAAACCACATAAGACTGAGTTCAGACTACTCCACTGGCACCATGGAGGTGAGAAGGCAGTGGTGTGATATAGTTAAGATGCTGAAAGAGAAAGACTTCCAGCCAAGAATTCTGTACCCAGTCAAATTGTCCTTCAAAACTGAGAGATATTAAAATTTTCACAGACAAACAAATATTGAAAGAATTAGCAGTCACTCCCCATTTCCTTCCAACCACTCTGGTCCTATGTAACCACTAAATCCAATTTCCCTCCCTGTAGATTTGCCTGTCATGGACATTTTATATCAAATGAGTCATGCAAAAAAAAAAACACAATGAGATATCATCTCACACCTATAAAAATGCCTGCTATTAAACAGGAAACTACAAGTGTTGGAGAGGATGTGGAAAAATAGAAACACTTATTCACTGCTGGTGGGAGTATAAAATGGTACAGCCACTGTGGCAGTTCCTCAGAAAACTAAATATTGAGTTGCCCTATGGCATAGCAATTCCACTACTCAGTATATACCCAGAAGGTCTGAAAGGAGAGACACAAACAGACATTTGCAGACAGATGTTATAGTGGCATTATTCATAGTTGCCAAAAGATGGGAACATTCAAATGCCCATCAACAGATGAATGGATAGACATAATGTGGTATATGCATATTTTGTATGTATATTTTGCAGCACTAAAAACAAATTAACCCTGAACAATCCAACAACAGAGATGAATTTTGAGGACATAATGCTGAGTGAAATAAGTCAGACACAAAGGACAGATATTGTATGATTTCCTTAATATGTACTAGAATATATAAATTCAGACTCTTAAAATGTAGACTATAGGTATCTAGAAATAGACAGAAGCTAGAGAAGGGGGAGCAGTACCTATTGTGTTCAGAATGTATAATGAGGTTGAACTTAAAATGTTTGGAAATAGATAAGAGACGAGGGTAGCTCTTTATTGGGAATATAAGGAATAGTCCTCTATTGTGGATGAATTTGGTTCAAAGGGGTTGTTTAGAGTCATGTGTCACCGATAAACACTACAAATTTAAGTAAGTTCTTGCATGAACTAGTACAAATATACAACACTGGTACAAAGAGTTAATAGTAGAATGGTATATAGGGAAAAAATACCTTTGCAAGCTATGGACTATAGTTAACAGTAATACCTTAAAATTCTTTCATCAACAGTAACTGGTGAACCATACCAATACTAGAGGTCAATAATAGGTAGAGATAAGGGATTTGGGGTATTTTGTGTTTTCTTTTTTTGTATCTTTCTGATAATTTCCTTTTTGAACCAATGAGAACGGTTTAAAATTGAGTTTGATGATTGCACATCTAACTGATTTTACTGTGAGATGTTGGATGTATACTTTGGATGGAATATGTGATACATGAATATATTTCAATGAAATCTGCAAAGAAAAAA
This sequence comes from Tamandua tetradactyla, assembly GCF_023851605.1. Lineage (NCBI taxonomy): Eukaryota > Metazoa > Chordata > Mammalia > Pilosa > Myrmecophagidae > Tamandua > Tamandua tetradactyla. The sequence continues at coordinate 81,160,072 of NC_135335.1, forward strand.
ATGAAGTACTTACCACCGCATGTGAATCTCAATGATCCCAAAATGAAAATTTAAATTTAATTTTTTTAAAAAAGCAGGAAACAAACAAAAGAAGAATATGGAGTTGTCTTTTGGAGAATGGAGTGAATCCCAAAGTCATAGGAAACTGATAAAAAAAATTTGAGGAAGTTTTGCTCATGAAAATACTGCCAACTTGGGTAAAATGGGGACTCCAACTTCCTGCAGCCAGAAAGAAATATGAAAGGCTTACTTAACTACAAACCATGGACCACTGCTTATTGAAAGGAATAGATGTTTTAGAAGGTGGAGGCAAGATTCTTGCCAGACAACAAGGAGAACAATGGATTTTGTCCCATTGTATGGGCCAAAAACTGACCCCAATCAAGACCCCCAGAGTTGGGGGTACAACAAGCACCTGGCCAGATTTCAGAATTGCTAAAGAATACTGACCAGCATATGTTCACCCTTCATCTTCTTGAACAATAGTCTCTGTTGTGTTATCCTATCCCTTTCTCACCATCATATGCTTAGGGTGACAGGTATCCAAGAAGTCCTATTCTGTTTGGACCAGATGAAAATTACCAGATGCTGAACTTTGAGCCTGATGCTATACTTGTATGAAAACTTTGGGGATCTTGAGCATGTGAAAGGACTGTAAATAATTGTAACCAAAGGGCAAACTATGGTAAAGTAAATATGGTCACAAATTCTTTGCACCTTCTCCTGTCAAGAATCTGAACTGACCTTGTGACTTACTTTGACCAAAAGAATATGGTAGAAGTGACCTTATGCAAGTTTGACAGCCTAGGTGTAGTAGTTAGTTTCAGGTGTCAACTTGGCCAAGTAAAGGTGCCTAATTCTATTGCTGTGGACAGGAGACAATGGCATGCGAACCTTATCTGTTCCTGATTACATCTGCAGTTGGCTAGGAGGCGTGCCTGCTGCAATGAATGAAGTTTGACTTAATTGGTTGGAAGCTTAAATGAGAGAGCTCAATGTAGCACAGCCCAAGCAGCTCAGCATACCTCATCTCAGCACTCGCAGCTCAGCCCAGGCCTTTGGAGATGCAGAAAGGAATCACCCTGGGGAAAGTTGTTGGAACCCAGAGACCTGGAAAGAAGGCCAGCAGAGATTGCCCTGTGCCTTTCTGTGTAAGAAAGAACCTCAGTTGAAAGTTAGCTGCCTTCCCTCTGAAGAACTATGCATTTTTAACTAAATAAATCCCCTTTTATTAAAAGCTAATCCATCTCTAGTGTGTTGCATTCTGGCAGCTAGCAAACTAGAACACTAGGCCTCAAGAGACCTTGTAGTTTCTACCTTCACCCTCTTCAAAAACTCCCTTGAGACCACCATGCTGAAAAGAAACCTGGGATAGAGAAGCAGGAAGAGAGAAAAACCCAATCATCCCAGTTGTTCTTACTGAGCCCAGTCCCCAACCAACCTGCCAGCTGAATAACCTGCATGAGTGAGTCCAGCAGAAGAACCAACAGGTCAATCTACAGAATTATGAGGAAAAAATAAATCATTGTTTTAAGTCACTAAGTTTTGGGGGTTGTTTTATTACATAGTATAAATAGCTGATTCACTCTCCTTTATTCAGATATTCTGTACTGTCCTATAATTATCTTTTTATATTTTCTGCATCTTCTCTTAGGCATATTCTAGGTACCTCATAGTTTTGATTGCTTTTCTTTCCTATTAGATTTTCTAATCAGTTATAACATTATATGAGCTTGCTATTTTTTTTTTTTTTTTTTTTGCATGGACAGGCACTGGGAATTGAACCCAGGTCTCTGGCATGGCAGGCGAGAACTCTGCCTGCTGAGCCATTGCTATTGATTTTTATATGTTGATCTTATATCCAGCAAACTTGGTGAAGTCACTTATAAGTTCTAGTAACATGTCTTAGATATTCTTGGATTTTTATACAGATAAGATCATCTAAAAAGGACAGTATTCATTTCAAATTATTATAGCTCATTTTTTTTTTCCAGAGCTAAGTCAGCAACATATCATTATTGCATTGTTTTCAATTAATTTTGTTATAGGTATACTCATATGCCTCAAAAATAATAAAAGATATATATGAAGAATCCTGCTTTATTGCAATGATCAATAAAATATTGACTATAATGGATGTTAGCAGCTATCGATATCTTTTATTTGTCTTTCATAAAAATGCTTCTAAATTTTGTCATTAAATTTTTAATATTTTCAATAGGTTTTTAACTGATACTAACTTCATCAGGCTAAGGAAGTTATGTTCTATCTTTAGATTGCTAACACTTTATTTACCATGATTGAGATGAATTGTATCTAATTTTTTGTCTTTTATTTTTTTATCTTTTTTTTTTGCATAGGCAGGAACCAGAAATCTAACCTGGGTTGTCGGCATAGCAAGTGAGAACTCTGCCTACTGAACCACCATCACATTACCTTGCCTTTTATTTTTTAAGATATAAGTTATCTTTTTTTTCTTTTTTTTTTGCATGAATAGGCACTGGGAATCGAACCTGAGAATTCTGCCACTGAGCCACCATTGCATCGCCCTTTAAGGTGTAGTTTATATCCAGTGAAATGCACATATCGTAAATATATAGTTTAATGATTTTTGATATGCATATACCCATGTAAACCACACCCCACTCAAATTATAGAACAGTTTCATCACTCTGGAAAATTTCTTATGCCCTTTCCCAGTCATTCCCACCACATGCAAACCTGGGACAACCAAACTTGAAATTTTTCACTTTAGATTAAATTTGTCAATCCTAGAATATAACAATATAAGTTGAATCATACAGTATGTACTCTTTTGTTGTTTTAGGTATCAGTAGTTTGTTTTTATCATATGAATATATTGCAGTTTATCCATTCTCTTGTTGTGGATGCATTTGGGTTGTTTCCACTTTGAGTTATATGAATAAAGAATATGAAAATGAACACATTGTCTTTTCTTTTATGTTTTCCCTCCACCGCCTGTTTTGTTTTACTTTAATCTGTCTGTGTCTTCATAGGGAAAGTGCATTATCTTGGAGACAGTATATTAGAAAATTAGGGCTTGCTTTTTTTTTTTTTAATGCATTTTGGCAATAACTGTTTTTTGATTACTCTGTTTAGTGCATTTACATTTAATGTAATTATTAATACAATTGGCTTTAAAGTATTTGCTATTTTTTGCTTTTTGTCCCATATCTTTGTTCTTTTTTGCCTCTTTCGTGCCTTCTTTTGGATTAAATAGTGTTTTTTTTTGTATTCTATTTAAATTTCATTATTGTTTAATAGCTATACCTCTTTGTTTTTTTGTTTTTAGTGGTTGCTCAAAGATTTACAATATGCATTTTTACCCTATCATAGTCTGCCATCAAATAATATTACATCACTCCACATAAACTACAAGGACACTTTCATTTTCTCCTTTTTTCGTCCTTTGTGTTATTGTTGTCATATACTTTACTCCTACCTACATTACAAACCCCCAAATATTATGCTATTATTTTTGCTTTAAACAGTCAAAAGTCTTTTAAATAAATTTAAAAATAAGAGAAAAAGCATTTTATTTTACCCACATTTTTACCATTATTGCCACTATTCATTTATGTGGATCTAAGTTTCTATCTGATATCATTTTCCTTTAGCCTGAAGAACTTTCTTTAACACTTCCTTTAGTGCAGTTCTATTTATAACAAATTCTCTCAGCTTTTAACCAGGAAAAAATATTTTTATTTTCATCCATTCTTGAAGAATATTTTTGCTGACTGTAGAATTACAAGAATTAGCTGACATTTTCTTCTGTTCCCTGCATAATTTTTGTCTTTATTTCTTCCTGGGTAATTGCATCTTTCTGTTTAAGCTGATCTTTGTTTTGCATGTTTAAGGTGGTCAAATGCCTAATGATCCTTGCCTGTGCACTTATGTTTAAGGATGAGGCACAGAAAGGCTGGCTGGAAAGTCTGTGTTTGTGAACAAGTTTGCCAATAGTAATAAAATAGGGTAGATGGCAATTATCTCAGGGAACCCACTAGAACCAAAATGTGGAAGTCTTTTCTATAGGACCATCCAATTCATTCAGAGAAGGAATGTCTAATTTCTTCCCTGCATGGTAGAAATCTCTCTGCAGGCATTCTGAGAGTAAAAGAGTTGGGGGGGGGGGAATAATAGTATCTTCCTTCTTGATCATACTATAGCAAAAAAATAAAGTTTTTTTAGTTTTCAACAAACCAAACTTCCCAATCCTCTTTTCAGTGCCCCATTAAAAAATATGAACAGAAAATCAGGGATCATTGGATATGTATATTTCCATCAGTTCTGTTTGCTTTCTCACTTTTCATTCTTTCTCACTAATCTCCAATCCTTGAACCCAATCTCTGTGGTACTATCAGTTAAATAATCTTCCTTTTTGCTCAAACTCTCCTCTGGGAACCCTCTAGGCTATGCCTTCTTCTGCCTTTCAAAATCAATTTGTACTTCCCTATCCAGTTTCCATCACTGATGGTTCATCTACCGTGTATTTCATCATTTGGGCTTATGTATTTTTCATTCATTAACTGTCATTATAAAGGAGTCACAAGAGACAGATCAAATAAACAAGTGTGATCAACTGTTTTGCAGAGGATCAAAAGAATCTTAAGATTGGAACCAAATCAAAGTGACATACTTTGGATCAATATAAGAAAGTAATGTTCTCTACTAATCACAGTGGCTAAGTTATTAATTCTGACTTTACCATCTGCGAGCTATATGATTTGAAGAAAATTATTTGATCTCTCTGAGCTTGAGTGTTTTAGTTTACTAAAGCTGATGAAATGCAACATACTGAAAATGGCCTGGCTTTTAACAATGGGGATTTATGGGTTTACAAGTGAATAGTTCTAAGACCAAGAAAATGTCCAAATTAAGGCATCAATAGGATGATATCTCCTCCACCAAAACTGGCTACTGGTAAGCCTCAGCTCCTCTGTCACTTGGCCAGGCACATGACATTTGCTAGTCTCTCTCTCTTCTTCCCTTGGTTTTGTTGCTTTTAAATTCTGGCTTTAATGGCTTTCTCTTGGTCTTCTATGTGTCCTCTCTTTTAGCTTATGTCTCTCTTAGCTTCTCTGAGGACTTTTTTTCTGTATTTTCTCTCTCTCTCTCTCTCTTTTTTTTTTTTTTTTTTTGCATGGGCAGGCACTGGGAATTGAACCCAGGTCTATGGCATGGCAGGTGAGAACTCTGCCTGCTGAGCCACCGTGGCCTGCCCTTCTGTCTGTCTTTTATTCTCCTCTAAAGGACTCCAGTAAAAGGATAAGAACCACCTGGGGCATGTATCAACTGAAATAACCTAATCAAGAGGTCCCACCCACAATAGGTCTATACCAACAGGAATGGATTAAAAGAACATGATATTTTTCTGGGGCACATCTTCAACCCATCACACATTATCAAGTATCCTCTCCCCTAAAATGGGACTAATAATACCTAAAGTACTGCTAGGAGTTGTGAGCACATACGACGTGCTCAATAAATATAAGTTCCATTTTTGTATTGAAATGCATCAACAAAAGTTGGAAATTAGCACTAATGTTTACCCAGACTGATCCTCTTTGGTAAAATTAAATTGAAGTCTATGTTGATGACCATTTTGCTTAGTGAGATTTTACTGACTAGGGTATCTTTTTTTTTTTTTTTTTTGGTCTTTTTGAGTATCTTTATTTTTTTAAATGGGGAAGTTGTGGATTTATAGAAAAATCATGTGGAAAATAGAGAGTTTCCATATGCCCCCCACCCCAATTTACCCTATTATTAACATTTGGCATTAGTGTTGTACATTTGTTACAATTGATGAAACAATATTATTATGATGATGATGCTACTAACTATAAGCCATAGTTTACATTAGGTTCACTTTGTTGTACACTCTCATATTCATTTTTTAAAACGTTTTTTATTGTTAAATATAACGTATGTACAAAAAAAAGAAAGAAAAAGTAATGATTTTCAAAGTACACTTCAACAAGTAGTTACAGAACAGATTTCAGAGTTTGTTATGGGTTACCATTCCATTATTTCAAGTTTTTCCTTCTAGGTGCTCCAAAACACTGGCGGCTAGAAGAAATATATCTTTTTCTTTTTTGTGAAAAATACCATATACATGGAAAAAAACAATAAATTTCAAAGCTCATCACAACAATTAGTTGTGGAACAGATTTCAGAATTTGGTATGGGTTACCCTTCTACAATTTTAGGTTTTTACTTCTAGCTGCTCTAAGATACCAGAGACTAAAAGAAAGTCTATATATAATTATTCAGCAGTCATACTTAATTGTTAAAACCTACTTTCTCTGTATAACTCCACCATCACATTTGATCTTTCTCCCACTCTTTAAGTGCATTTGGGCTATGCCCATTCTAACTTTTTCATGTTGGAAGGGACTGTCAGTAATATGGGACAGGAGGATGGAACTAGTTGATATTCTGGAGAGGCTGGGCCCTCAGCATTTCAGGACATATCTGGTATAGGGATCCATTTGGAGGTTGCAGTTTTCTGGAAAGTTACTGACTAGGGGCTCTTTTGCAAAGAAAAAAAATATCTACTTTTTGTTGAGTTTTTATCTAGTTCTTGTCCAGTTAAGGCTTCCCTTTGAAAATCATACTATTTCTTTCACTTCCTCAAGAGTATTCTTCTGCTTCATAAGTCTTTGAAAAGTGTTTGAAAAGAAGACTTATGAAGTATGTCAATCATGGTACCAACAGGAAACCAATTAAAGTGAAGGCACTTTAATAAGGGGACTACTTCAGAGATACAGATGAGGGAACAAACAAGGATATTAAGGCACCCAGAAGTAGTAAGAACAGGCAGCCATTACCACACCATGGGTAAAAGGGAAAAGGGGGAGGGAATGGAGTTACTGGAGCAAAGTAAGAACTGGAGCTGTGGAGGAGGGTCATCCAGCTGAATATATAGCTGCGGAGGGATGCAGCTGCTACGAGCAATAACATTAAAACAGGGAGCAAGAAGGGGAGAAATACCACAATACACTTCTCTTCTCTCACCTTCTGGTACCCTGCCAGTTCTTCTTATTGGCTACCAGAAACCAGTTGACAAGGGAGCCTGGGAGATGCAGCCCACAGCAATCAGCCTCCCAGGGACCCAGAGCTGGGAAGAGAGGTCATCTTCAGGGTGCTAAAGCAGAATGATCAGCACATGAAGATATTCAAAAGTATTTGTGGCTTTTCTTGGGGGGAAATCATCACATGTAGAAAGTTTAAATATTCTCTTAAAAGTTAGTATAGCTGCAATGGTGGCACAGTGGCAGAATTCTTGCCTGCCATGCCAGATACCCGAGTTTGATTCCTGGTGCTTGCCCATGCCAAAAAATAATAAATAAATAAATAGATAAATAAAATGTTGCGGTGGTGCAAATGTGGCTCAGTGGTGGAATTCTTGCCTGCCATGTCAGAGACCCGGGTTCAATTCCTGGAACCTGCCCATGCCAAAAAAAAAAAAAAAAAGTTGGTGGATCTGGGTAGCTGGATGGTGGGTATGTTGGAGTTCTCTATATGGGTTTTGTATTATTTTTTTCACCTGTCCTGTAAGTTTAAAATTTTTTTTAATTATTTTGAAATAATAAAAACGTCTAAACATTCTCAATGATAAAAGGTGATTGAAACAAAAAAACCTCAAGCCAAATTTTTTACTCTACCCTTCTTGTCAGTCATATGTAGAAAAGGATGGTATTTCCAGTTAGAAAATAAGATTGTTTAATATTTCATGACTTAATGTGACTCCTAGTTTATTACCTCAGTGATGGAACTAAGTGCTCCTCAGAGAAAAAACCAGGAGCAAATAGTCAGCTCTGAATGAGTGGACCTGACCAGGCCAAGATGTTGAGCAACGTGGTTCTGTTTCCAAATTGTGCATGAGTGCAATTCCAGGAGACAGCCTCATCATTAAGGTCTCTTGGGATTTGTTTAAAAGTTCATATGCCACAGATTTACTTATGGTATGAGGAGAAATCTGCTATGGCTTCAACAATAAGTTCTAGATGACACTTAAAATGACTCTAAAAATGAAACTGCTTATCCCTTGCATTTTACTTTGAGACTTTATTAAATTTTTAGGGCTGTTGTAACAACATTACACAAATTGGGTATGTTAAAGCAATAGAGATATATTACCTCACAGTTTTATAGGCTGGAAGTCTGAAATCAACTTCCAGCCATGTTGGAAGGGGCCATCTTTCCTCTGAAGCAAGTGGGAGAAATTCCTTTCTTGCTTCTTCTAGTTACTGGTGATTTCTGGCAATCCTTGGCAATACTTGCCTCATATATCTATTACTCTGATTTCTGCCACAGTCTTCACTTGGCTTTTTCCCCTGCATCCATCTGTGTTTCTCGGTTTCTTACAAGTATACTAGTCATATTGGGTTAGGGTCCATCTCAATCTAATTTGACTTCATCCTAATTAATCATATCTTCAAAGCCCCTATTTCCAAATAAGCTAATCAAATAAGTTCCTAAATGGGACGCAATGAACATAACTTCTTAGGAGGACACAATTCAATCCATAACAAAGCTTAATAATATGCCAGGTTGCTTTCCCCTTTGAAGATACGTTGTATGTTTGTTATCATAGAATTTGCTCCTAATAATATGTCCCATTGCCAAAATTCTTGCTGACATTTTGTAGCTTTGTATCCAACATAAGGATCTATCAAGTATTGTGCCTCATTCAGGTTGATGCCTTCTTCTACCAAGAGTTGGTAGAAGTGATTCAGGGGTCTGTGAGTTCCCTAAAATTAACTGCAAAAATTTGGGGCATGTTCTTCTAAACAGAAAATTCAACTCTGGCCCACTTTGGAGCTCTCATTAAATACTGTTCCTGGTGAGCCCCCACCCCACTGGAAGTTCCCTAATAGGTGACAACAGTTTTCCACATAAGTAATAAGGATTAGCTCATTCAATCAGTGGAAGATCATTCTTAGAGCTCAGAGGATTGTATGAAAAGGGAATGTGATATTGCCTAGTACAGAGCTTGGTATATAGTAGGAACACAATACCGTAGCCCAATCTGCTGATAACATTCTGATAAGTTTGAGGTGATTAACTGATAAGGCAATTGATTATTTAATTAAAAATAAGGGGGATGTGCATATTTTTCTGGGAAGAGCTATTGTATCTACAAGTACTCAAAATATTAATGACCATCAAAACTTAAGAACCATGGTTAAATACAAATATATTGAAAGGAAAGTATGGATGAAGGATACGAAGGCTATAAATAGTGTGCATAGGTGGTTGAGTGGTACAAAGCTTGCCTGCCATGTGGGAGACCAAGGTTTGATTCCTGACCCATGTACCAAAAAAAATTTTTTTAAGCTATAAGTAGTTTTTTCAAAACAAAGATGCCTTCCCTGACAGCTTTGTGCCTTGACCTATTAGTGAGTTAGGTGAGAGCATTTGGGTCATAAAAAAATAAAAAGCCAGACAATATTCTCCTTGAATTTAACGATTATCCCCTGAAATTGATTGGTCCTTTGTTCAAGATTGGCTCCATTCTGTTATTTCAGATTTCCATTATATTCATTCAGGCGTTTTACATGATGGGAGGACAATATTCTTCAGTCTGCCAAAATGACTACAGACAGCCCCATTGACAAAATAGCTGATATTCCATCCTAGGAGTGGTGCATTAATATACAGTAATTACATCTTGTTTTGATAAGTGTTGTGTAGATATTGCCTAAGGAAGGTGTCTCAAACTTGAATGTCTATTGGGAGCCAGACAGGTATGAAGCTGGCAAGTCGTGTTGAACTAAAAAAGTTATGCTTTATCCAAAGAGGGCAGCCTTTGCTCAACTCCATATTTTTTGGATTTAAAAAATTAAATTTGTAGACATTGGCAATGAATTCAAAATATTTTAAAACATTGTGTGGTATGAACATATGTTTTGAGGGTGTATTTGGCCCAAAGGCTGCTGGTTTGGGCTCTCCGGTGTAAAGTAGTTGCTCTCAACCCTGGCTGCTGATCAGAATCATCTGTGGAGCTTAAAAAGCACAGATGCGCAGCCCCCTCCAAAGACATGCTCAATCGAATCTCTGGGGTTGATGCTGCTGCTTAGCCAAATTTGAGAACCAGAAGAGCAAAATGAAACAGCATTCACCATCCCTAAATCTACAAAATTCAAAAATGATCACAGTAAAGGAAATCAGAAGATAAATAAACAATGTCCATAAGAGAGCATAAATTGGTGAATGCTTATAAGAATGCCTTTAAACACATTCTCCAGTGTTTCAAATTTGGTTTTGGATCATTGTTATGGAGCTGCATTGTCCAATATGGTAGCTGTTAGCCACTCCTGGCTACTGAAATTTACATCTAAATAAATTAAAATCCAATTAAAGTTTCAGTTTCTTAGTTGTACTAGCCGCATTTGAAGTTACTCAGTAGCCACTTGTGGCTGGTGTTCCTCTATTGGGCAGAGCAGATCTAGAATATTTCCAACATTGTAGAAAATTCCATTAGACAACCCAGGTATAGAGGTTATAAGGGAAAATCAAGAAAACTTTGTAGAATTTTTTCAGACATAGATACTGATATTTCAAGGCTCTGATATTTCAAGGGAATGGAAATCAGTCCAGAGTAGAACATTTCCAAACTCATCCATGTTGGTCTTTACCTTAAACAGAATAATGCTTAAATTAATGAAAATTAATTAGTAGATATGGAAATTTTTTAAGTGGAAAAATACTCATGCAATCATTGAATAAATATTTCTCCATTGCCTTCGAAGTGCCAAGCACTCTGCTCCTTGGGTTTTAAAATTATTCATGGAATGAAGTAAGATTTAAAAATTGGCTTGGAGTTTGGCAGATGAACTCACTAGCCTCCCCCCCACCCCCACCCCCTACATGGGAAATGACTCCCAGTGGTATATATCTCCCTGACAACGTGGGACAGAAACCCCGGGATGAGCCAGGACCCAGCATCAAGGGATTGAGCCTTGGGGGAAGAGAGAGATGAGACAAAATAAAGTTTCAGTGGTTGAGAGATTTCAGAGTTGAGAGGTTATCCTGGAGGCTATTCTTATGCATTATATAGATATCCCTTTTTAGTTTATGGTGTATTGGAGAGGCTAGAGGGAAGTACCTGAAACTGTTGAGCTGTGTTCCAGTAACCTTGATTCTTGAAGACAATTGTATAAAGATTTAATGTTTATAATGTGACTGTGTGATTGTGAAAACCTTGCGTCTGATGCTCCTTTTTTCCAGGGTAGGGACATATAAGTAAAAAAAGTATGGATAAAAATAAATAAATAATAGGGGGGGCAAAGGGTAAAATAAATTGGGTAGAGGGAGGGGTGAAGTGTAAGGTATATATGAGTTTTTTCTTTTTTCTTCTTATTTTTCTGGAGTGTTGCAAATGTTCTAGAAAATGATCATGGTGATGAATACACAACTATGTGATGATATTGTGAGTCATTGATTGTACACCATTTGTGGAATGCACGTGTGTGAAAATTTCCCAATAAAAATATTTTTTTTAAAGTTGGCTTGGGCAGTACCCAGCATCTATATTCCCAGGTATACATATTACCTCTGGTTTTCAGTTGACACTTCTTTATATAGTTTCCCTTCATAAAATCGTTATGATTAGATTGAAACATATTTTTTTGCATAGGCAATGTAGCTTAATGACTAAAAGAGAGAGAAGAAATAAATAATAGCAGGGTTTTTTCTTTGTCAAAAAACATTTTTTTTTCTTTGTCAAAAAGCCAGACTCATAGCTTGTCTGGCGATGAGTTCTACACTGACCATGATTAGATGTAGACATGACACTCAGTTAACAAGAATAGCATTCTGCAGAGCCATTTGATCCAGTCAATCTGTTGTTCTTATTCCTATTCAACATAAGCTACATTCACTAGAATAAAAATCTAGAAAGACAGCGTGGTGTGACGGTGGCTCAGCAGGCAGAATTCTTGCCTGCCATGCCGGATACCCAGTTTCGATTCCCGGTGCCTACCCATAGAGAAAAAAAAAAATCCAGAAAAACAACCCTAAAATGATGGACTCGAGGCTTTGGGGTTAGGTGTGAAGGTGCCTACCCATAGAGGGAAAAAAAAATCCAGAAAAACAACCCTAAAATGATGGACTCTAGGCTTTGGGGTTAGGTGTGAACTTTTTTAATTTGTACGATATTCTGGACTCTTGGGAGGCAGAGACTCCTAAATGAAAAAGTAGACTTTTAGGTAAAAAAAAAAAAAATCGTAAAATAATTTAGGAGAAGACATTGTTGGATAATGTTAAGAACAGTTTAATATAATGCATCTTTACAGGGATACCAATTATAAGAACAAGTTCAGTAATAAATAATCGTGCACAAGATGAGACTGCAGGTGGTAAACTGCAGAAGATGAAATGGCTTGGTGCCAAGGAGTCTCTTCTATAGTCATGAGCAGTTAATGAACTCCTCAGGGACACATGGATTAGATTTTTGCATGGCCAACCAAGCTAACTAATTTTTTGTCTATGATATAAATCTGATTGGGTATTTTAGTGTCTCCAAGTGACTCTTAGGATACTAATAAAGATAGGGTTTGCTTCTGGAGTGCAGTAAATACTTAAGTCTTTATCTTTGTAATGGTTTTATGCCTCTGGTAGTGTTAAGAAGGTGTTACTAAGAGATTTTAACTCTGAAAGTTGTGCTGTTATTCTCCATTTATATTAGAAACCCTATTTATCAACCTTATCTCATAGCATGAGCTACCTTCTTTATGGTCCCTTGGTCCACCATCAATAACTTGCATGAATAAGTCCCATAATCACTTAAGTCTCTCTTACACACATGCACACATGCACCCACATGTACATATTCATCTATCTATATGTATAATACACGTGACTTGCCAGGCCCTGTTTTGGGTGATAGGGGCAAAAAAAATCAATAAAACACAGACCTTGCCCTTGAGGAACTCATATTCCAGAAGAAGAATCCTACGTGTGAACAAATAATTACAATATGGTGTAATAAATGCAATAATAGAGAGATAAAAATGAGAGAATGACATGAATATACATAGGAAAGATTGGAGGCTATGGAGAAAAAGTCCTCTTTTTGTCTGCTTTAGCTTTATAGTAAAGATTAAGAGAAAAAGTATAGAAAGTACTTGAGTGTATTGTTAAATACAGGGCTGAAATATTATGGTTTTAATCTTGGTCATCATCATGTGCTGAAATGACCCCTAAACCTCCCACCTCTGACTGAAACCAGCTGGAGGAAGAAACTGAAATGAGGCCAAGAAAGAACTGCATAATAAATGGAAAAGAGATTCTTAAATCCCAGAAATGTCTGGGATATGAAACACAAATAGGTGAGTCTGTTATGTTGGCTGGGTGAGAGAGGGAGATATTATTTGGCAATGTGGAGTGGCATGAGGCAAAGGAGAACCTCAGCTCAGTATCATCAATAGTATGATAGATCTATCCTTCAAAATAGCAAACATGGAGCTGACTGATTAATTGTGAAAGCAGTGACCTGGAACAGCACAAAATACAGCTGGAATTTCATTAAACAAAGTTTACACAAACACAATTAGCAAAATAGAAGTAAAGCCCTGGGTTTTAACTAATTTGCTTAGTGAGTTTATTTACATTAGGTGGGCCTGGTCACAGGTGAACAGTTACTTTATATTGACAGTACAAAAAGCAGTGCTATCAGCAGTAATTGCAAAATATCATTATGGTCAGAATAATAAGCTTAAATAATTTTAATATCTTAAAAGATCCTAAGTAGTGCAAGGTCGACCAGAATACTCGCCTGAAATGCCAGAGACACAGGTTCAATTCCCAGAGCCTGCAAATGCCAAAAAAAAAAAAAAAAAAAAAAAAAATCCTAAACCCTCTGATTGCTTTTTCTTTGTTTGGATGGCAAGAATTCTGTCTGGGCACCATTTGTTCCCTGAGTGGTCTTGCCCCTGCTTCATTTTATCGGGCTCTATCATGTATTCTTTTTTTCACCTGTTCATATTCTTTATTTGTTTTTCTATTTTTTTTTCTTTTTTGTTGCTTTTTTCTTATCAATATCTAAATGTCTTAATATATCAGTTTTTTCTTTTTTATGAAAATAACATATATACAAAAAAGCAATACATTTCGAAGCACTTTTCAACAGTTACTTACAGAACAGATTTCAGAATTTGGTATGGATTACAATTCCACAATTTTAGGTTTATACTTTCAGCTGCTCTAAGATATGGGAGACTAAAAGAAATATCAATATAATGATTCAGCACTCATACTCATTTGTACAACTCCACCATCACCTTTGATCTTTCTTCCACTCTTTAGGGGTATTTGGGCTATGCCCATTCTCACTTTTTCATGTTGGAGGGACGTGTTGATAATATGGGATAGGGGAATGACACTAGTTGATGTTCCGGAGAGACTGGTGCCTCTGCATTTCAGGACTTATCTGCTCCAGAGACACATCTGAAGATTGTAGGTTTCTGGAAAGTTACCTTAGTGCATGGAAGCTTTGTAGTATCTTCTACAATGCCCTAGGTCTTCTTTAGGATTGGCAGGAGTGGCTTTGGATGGTGTTTGGAAAGTTAGGGAAGATAGCAATATCTCACTGAAGCTTATGTAAGAGTGACCTCCAGAGTAGCCTCTCTATTTGAACTCTCTCGGCCACTAATATTTTATTTGTTATGCTTCTTTTCCCCCTTTTGGTCAGGGTGGAATTGTTGATCCTAGGGTTTCAGAGCCAGACTCATCTTGGGAGTCATCTCCCATGCTGCCAGGGAGACTTTCACCCGTGGAAGTCATGTAGTGGGGAGGGCAATGGTCTCACTTGCAGAGTTAGGCTTAGTGAGAGATAAGCCACAACTGAGCAACAAAAGAGGTCCTCCAGAAGTAACTCTTAGGCATGCCTATATGTAGACTAAGGTTCTCTGCTACATACATAAGCTTCACAAGAGCAAGCCTCATGATCAAGGACTTGGCCTATTGATTTGTGTGTCTGTAATTTTAGAGACAGTATCAGGTGTTTCCCCAGTGGTAAAGCTTAAAAGTTCCATATTTTTTTCTCCCATCCCTCAAGGACTTTGCCAATACTTCTTTTTTTTTTTAACTTTTTTTATTAATCAAAAAAATTAACATACAAAACATTAAGCTATCATTCCATTCTACATATACAATCAGTAATTCTTAATATCATCACATAGTTTCATATTCATCATTTCTTAGAACATTTGCATCAATTTAGAAAAAGAAATAAAAAGACAACAGAAAAAGAAATAAAATGATAACAGAGAAAAAAAAGATTATACATACCATACCCCTTACCCCTCGCTTTCATTTACCACTAGCATTTCAAACTAAATTTATTTTAACATTTGTTCCCCCTATTATTTATTTTTATTCAATATGTTCTACTCTTCTGTTGATATAGTAGCTAAAAGGAGCATCAGACACAAGGTTTTCACATTTACAGAGTCTCTTTGTGAAAGCTATATCATTGTTCAATCATCATCAAGAAACATGGCTACTGGAACACAGCTCCACACCTTCAGGCAGTTCCCTCCAGCCTCTCCACCACATCTTGAACAACAAGGTGATATGTACTTAATGCATAAGAATAACCTCCAGGATAACCTCTCAATTCTGTTTGGAATCTCTCAGCCATTGACACTAAGTCTCATTTCACTCTTCCCCCTTTGGTCAAGAAGATTCTCTCATTCCCTTGATGTTAATTCTCAGCTCATTCTAGGGTTTTTCTCAATCCCTTGATGCTGAGTCTCAGCTCATTCCAGGATCTCTGTCCCACATTGCCAGGAAGTTCCACACCCCTGGGAGTCATGTCCCACTCAGAGAGAGGGAGGGTGGTGAGACTGCTCATCATGTTGGCTGGAGAGAGAGGCCACATCTGAGCAACAAAAGAGGCTCTCTTGGGGGTGACTCTTAGGCCTAAATTTTAAGTAGACTTGACTTATCCTTTGTGGGGTTAAGTTTCATGTGAACAAACCCCAAGACTGGGGGCTCAGCCTATAGCTTTGGTTATCCACATTGCTTGTGAGAATATCAAGAATTCAACTTGGGGAAGTTGAATTTCTCCCTACTCTCACCATTCCCCGAAGGGGGCTTGCAAATACTTTTCCAGTCACTGATCAAATCACTCTGGGATTCATCGGGGCATCACTCTGGACAAACCAACAAAATCTCATGTCCTACCTGAGATTCCAAGCACTTATAACATTCAATCAAACTATCTACATGAGTTATATTAGGAAATGCTCTAGTCAAAATCTAAATTTTGTAACAAATAAACATTTTTTGCTTTAGTCTCACACATAAGGTGGCATTTTAAAGTATTAATTATCATCTATTTTCAGCACCCTGCAATAATGACATTCCTTTGTTCTTCCTCATGCAAAAACATTTTTAAAATTTGTACATTGTACATTTCACTATTATTATACACTCTAGGCATTCCTAGATTATACCATCTCGATCTTTACCATCTATCTTTCTTTCTGATTTCATCTATGCCCCAGCCCTACTCCCTCTATCATTCTCACATGCAGCTTCATTCAGTGTTTTAACATAATTACATTACAGTTAGGTAGTATTGTGTTGTCCATTTCTGAGTTTTTATATTCAGTCCTGTTGCACAATCTGAATCCCTTCAGCTCCGATTACCCAATATCTTACCCTGTTTCTATCTCCTGATGGACTCTGTTACCAAGGAAATATTCCAAGTTTATTCACTAATGTCAGTTCATATCAGTGAGACCATACAGTACTTGTCCTTTTGTTTCTGGCTAATCACACCCAGCATAATGTCCTCAAGGTCCATTCATGTTGTTGCATACTCCATAACTTTATTCTGTTTTACAGCTGCATAACATTCCATCTTATATAAATGTCACAGTTTGTTTAGTCAACTGCCTATTGATGGACATTTTGGCTGTTTCCATCTCTTGGCAATTGTTAATAATGCTGCTATAAACACTGGTGTGTAAATGTCCATTTGTGTCCTTGGCCTCGTGTCCTTTGAGTAGAGACAGCATATAAATGGGTCCTGTTTTTTAATCCATTCTGCCAGACTATGTCTTTTGATTAGAGAGTTTAATCCATTACCATTCAGTGTTATTACTGCATGGGTAGTACTTTCTTCTACTATTTTGCCTTCTGGATTTTATATGTCATATCTAATATTCCTTCTTTTTACCTTTATTCATAGTTTTCCTTTCTACACTCTTCTCCACACCTCTCTCTTCTGTCTTCGTATCTGTCTCTAGTGTTCCCTTTAGTATTTCTTGCAGAGCTGGTCTCTTGGTCATAAATTCTCTCAGTGATTTTTTGTCTGAAAATGTTTTAATTTCTCCCTCATTTTTGAAGGACAATTTTGCTGGATATAGAATTTTTGGTTGGTGGTTTTTCTCTTTTAATAATTTAAATATATTATCCCACTGTCCTCTTGCTTCCATGGTTTCTCCTGAGAGATCTGCACACAGTCTTGTTGGGCTTCCCTTGTATGTGATGAATTGCTTTTCTCTTGCTGCTTTCAAGATCCTCTCTTTCTTTTTGACCTCTGACATTCTGATTATTCAATGTCTTGGAGTATGTCTATGTGGATCTATTCTCTTTGGGGTATGCTGCACTTCTTGGATCTGTAATTTTAAGTCTTTCATAAGAGTTGGGAAATTTTCAGTGATAATTTCCTCCATTAGTTTTTCTCCTCCTTTTCCCTTCTCTTCTCCTTCTGGGACACCCACAACACGTATATTCATGCGCTTCATATTGTCTTTCAATTCCCTGAGTCCCTGCCCATATTTTTCCATTTTTCCCCCATAGTTTCTGTTTCTTGTCGGATTTCAGATGTTCTGCCCTCCAGTTTTGAAATCCTATGTTCTTTCTCTCGAAAACTACCATTGTAGGTTTCCATTGTTTTTTCATCTCTTCTACTGTGTCTTTCATTCTCATAAGTTCTGTGATTTGTTTTTTCAGACTTTCAGTTTCTTCTTTTTGTTCTTTCCTTGCCTTCTTTATATCCTCCCTCAATTCATTGATTTGGTTTTTGATGAGGTTTTCCATGTCTGTTCGTACATTCGGAATTAATTGTTTCAGCTCCTGTATGTCATTTGAATTGTTGGTTTGTTCCTTTGACTGGGCCATATCTTCAATTTTCCTAGTGTGATTTGTTATTTTTTGCTGGCGTCTAATCATTTAATTACCTTAATTGGTTTATTCTGGAGATTGCTTTCACTTCTTTTATCTAGGGTTTTCTTGCTGGATGAATTTGTTGTCTATCTGTTCTTTGACATTCCATTCAGCTTTATCTGGACCTTTAGCTTAAGTTTTGTTTAACAGAGGAGAATTTTTCAGTTCTTGTTTTCTTGTTTCTTGCTCTGCTTGTGTGGTGCCTTCCCCCCACACACACTTAGGATGGTCTACTTAGATATTATAGACCCCAGCCAGATTTTCCCAGACCAAACTGGCCTCCTATCAGGAGGAAAGAGTCACCTGCATCGGTTTTCCCTGAGGGTGAGACACAGCAGGTTGGAAGACTTTCCTGTGAAGTCTCTGGACTCTGTTTTTCTTATCCTGCCCAGTATGTGGCGCTTGTCTGACTGCAGGTCCCACCAGCATAAGATGATGCGGTACCTTTAACTTTGGCAGATTCTCCCTGCTGGGGGTGTGGTGGAGACAGAGGAGAGGTTGTAGGCTGTTTTTAATGGCTTCAAATTACCAAGCCCTGGTGTCTGAATTCCTTGATGGAGGGATTCCACCTGAGTTGGGCTTCACTCATCCCAGACAAGCCCCCAAAAGAGCTCACTTCTGCCTATGCCTGGGGCAGTTGCAGCCTGAAAAGTCCTGCCTCTGTATCCAGAGGCAGTCAAGCCCTTGTAGATACACAGCCACAAAAACCTCTGTTTCCTTCTTTTTTTTTTTTTTTCCTCTTTTTCTGTCAGTCCTGCTCCCTTGGCGCTGGGGCAAAAACGAGCAACCTCCGCTTTGATCAGGTTCACCTAAGCTGGGGGCCTATTTTTAGTAGTCAGAATTTGTTAATTAGTTCCACAATTGGCATTTGATTGTGCCCAGTCCCTCCTGCTGATAAAGTCCCTTCCTTTCCCCTCTGGGAAACGGCCTGTGCGGGAGGGGCGCTGGCCGCTGCAGCTTTGGGAACTCATGGTTCTGGGGGGTGCTTGCAGCTGGTCCAGCTGGTCCAGACTGGGGTACGCTGTGTGTCTGGTCACTGACGTGGCCCCAGGAGCTCTTCTCTACTGTTTCTGGTTATTTAGTAGTTGTTCTGGAGGACAAACTAAAATGCACACATTGTTAAGCCGCCATCTTGACCCGGAAGTCCTGCCAATACTTCTTGATTATCAGCTTAATATACTCTGGGACATATTCAGGCATTACATTATGCTATTTGGTATTAAAAGCCCTCATTCTTATTCTGGCCTCCCTGTGATTGGATTATTACATGATCTTCCAGACAGGTTGAGTTAGATTAAGTGCTACAGAAAATTTAGGTTCTGGACAAAATAAACTTTTCCTCCTTTGTTCTCAAAGAGTTGACGAGCTTCTAAAATAAAGACAATGTCTTCCTTATCCTTGTATTCTAAATTACCTTAATCCTGACCTGATCGGCTTCATTCTTATCTCTCTACTCTGTATTCTAAGATCAAGATTTCTTTTTTTTTTTTTCATTTTTTAAAATTATTTTATTTTTTTAAATACCAAAAAACACCTAACAAACACAAACATTCCTATTTTGATCATTCCGTTCTACATATATAATCAGTAATTCACAATATCATCACATAGTTGCATAGTCATCATCATAATCATTTCTTAGAACATTTGCATCTATTCAGAAAAAGAAATAAAATAAAAACAGGAAAAAATTTATACATACCATACTCCTTACCCCTCCCTTTCATTGATCACTAGCATTTCAAACTAAATTTATTTTAACATTTGTTCCCCCTATTATTTATTTTTATTCCATATATTCTACTTATCTGTTGACAAGGTAGATAAAAGGAGCATCAGACACAGTCACACATCACATTGTGAAAGCTGTATCATTATAATCATCTTCAAGAAACATGGCTACTGGAACACAGCTCTACATTTTCAGGCAGTTCCCTCCAGTCTCTCCGCTACGTCTTGAACAACAAGGTGATATCTACTTAATGCATGAGAATAACCTCCAGGATAACCTCTCGACTCTGTTTGGAATCTCTCAGCCATTGACACTTTGTCTCATTTCACTCTTCCCCCTTTTGATCGAGAAGGTTTTCTCAATCCCTTGATGCTGAGTCTCAGCTCACTCTAGGATTTCTATCCCATTTTGCCAGGAAGGTCCACATCCCTGGGAGTCATGTCCCACATAGACAGGGGGTGGGTGGTGAGTTTGCTTGTTGTGTTGGCTGTAGAGAGAGTCCACATCTGAGCAACAAAAGAGGTTCTCTTGGAGGGGAGTCTTAGGCCTAATTTTAAGTAGGCTAGATCAAGATTTCTTGAAAGTAGAACTTGAACTCCATCTGTAGGACTAAGGTTTTAAAACTACTCAAAGCATACTAATAATTTTGTTATATCAATGCTTGATCTATAGCTAGTATGCCCTGGGAGTATGTCCAGACTGGAACTGTTCTGATTTGTTGGTGCACTCACTGTACCAATTGTTGAATATTTTGAATTATTGACTCTGCTGAATTAAAAGAAGGTAGGAATGTCCATGATGTGCAAGAATAAAATAAGGTGACTGGTTTTAACAGATTCTCAAATTTACTCTTTCAAATTGATAATCTCCAAAATAGTTTTCTTGGGTGCATACTCTTCAGAAGCAAACAACAACTTTAAATGTTTTCTTTCATGTCTTTCTGGAAAGAAAATATTCATTTGAATGTATAAATTATAGTATAATTGTTAAGTCACTTATGGTATTTAAAGTTGTGCCTTGAGCATTAGTTGACCATAGATCGGTCACATTATCAGACAATGCCAATATCTTTCTCTTTGAGCTGTGCTCCTCCTCCCTTATACATAAAAAATAGGTCACACCCTATGACAATGTGAAGTTGCACCTAAAGACAAGCATCAAATCAAAACAAAGTGACACAGCAGAAGAACTGAAAACAAGTAATTTTATTTCTTTGTGCTGGCGTAGACACAGTTATGGATGATATGAAAAATGTTAAGAAGCTGTGCTTACTCTATGAGGTCTGATCTCTGCTACATTAGGCAAAAATGTACCGCATGGACCTGCACTCTTGAAATCTGAGACAGCAAGCTCCTTGGGTTAAGAGAGGGACAAGGAAAGGTATATTTAAAATCCTAGTAATAAGGTTTATCTTGAAAAATGTTCATCGCAGCTGTATTAGTCAGCGTTCTCTGGAGAAACAGAACCAATAGGAGATATCCATAAGTATGAGATTTATAAAAGTGTCTCACACCACCATGGAAATGAAACAGTCCAAAATCCACAGGGCAGGCTGTGGAATGGGTAGCTCTGATGAAAGGCCTGGAAAAACTCCACAGGAGAGGCTCACTGTTTGAAGGAGTTTCTCCTTTTCCTTAAAAGTCCTCAACTGATTGGATTATCTCATTGATAGGAAACATACCTTGGTTGATCACAGATATAGTCAGCCACAGATGCAATCCACTGACTGATGACTTAATACACCAGCTTTTGGTTTATCAACCAACCGTAAAACATCCTTACAGCAAAGGTCAAGCCAGTGCTTGCCTGAGTAGCATTATCTGGGCATTATGACTTGGACAAGTTGACACTAGAACATGATCATCAAGCTCCCATGGCATCCAAGTGGGTCACCCTTAGTATGGCAGTCACATTTGTGTGTTTGGTGATCTCCTCTGGTGTTCTTGCAGAATCAGGGCTTAGGCCCATTGGTTTGCAGCCTTATTCTTAGCACAATGCCTAGCACAAACCAGGTACCCCACAGATGTTTAAATAAAGGCCCTGAAATATTGCCAGTGCATAAAAAAAGAGCTGGTCCAGCAACCCAGCTCACCTACCAGTGCAGACAACTGCAAACAGTCTTCAGCTGCAAACACCCTATTAGCAGACCTGCCTTTCACCAACTCAAATGCGCCCACACATAGATAGGTCTTGTTCCCTGTACACAGGCAGGAAAGAGAGTTGTTTTTCTATTTAACCAGATGAAAGTAATTATGACTTGTCTACTCACTGCCCAAGTACTGTCAGCCACATGGAAAAGAAAGCTATCAGTTGAGTAAGTTTTCATTCATTCAGAAATTTGGCTTTCTTTTTGTCTATCCCAAGGGTCTTATTGTAAATGTGAGAAGGGAGAGAAAGGTCTCAGCCCGGAAGTTTCTTGATTTACAGATGAGTGCCTGTGTGTGTGTATTTGTGACTGGGTTCATGAATTAGAACTTCACCTCTGTCTATTGGGCTCTGAACCCACAGTGGGGGCTGCAGGAGTGTCGGTAGCCCACAGATCTGCCAACTCAATTCAGTAAGGAATGTCTCATCTAGGGAAAAAGCTCACAGCAGCAGAGAAAATCCAGAATGCTCCCTCTAACCTCCCATCAAACTTCCCTTTTTTAACTTGCTGCTCTACATTGTTTCCTAATCCTAGATCTTTGAGTACAAAGCAGACTTAATCAAATATGCCTGTATTTAACCCATCTTCACCTCAGGTAAGCAAAAAATTCCTCTAGAAGAAAAGCTGAAAAACAGGCCAGATTCTAAGTCACAGAAAGCTGCTTTGACAGTCTTTCCTAGCTTCAGGATGTTACCCTCCCCATTCCTGTAGCATTGATAACACTTTTTCACAATTATTTTTTCTATTGAAGCATTACTACTTCAATTACTTATATCTTCAAACCACAATTCTTCCATATAGCATTTGTTTTGATTTGTTAAGGCTGCTGAAGTGCAGTATACCAAAAGTGAGTTGGCTTTTTTAATGGGGATTTATTAACTTACAATTTACAGTTCTTAGGCCATGAAAATGTCCAACTCAAGGCATCAACAGGACAATACATGGACTCTGAAAACAGGTTCCTGGTATCCAGGACACCTCTGTCACTTGGGAAAGCACATGGCCGGCACCTGCTAAAGCCTCCCTCCCAGGTTTCATAGCTTTTAGCTACTAGTCCCAGTGGTTTCCTCACTGAACCTCTGTGGGTCCTCTCTTAGCTTCTCTGGGGCTTTTCTCTATCAGTTTCTCTGGGGTTATTTCTGTGTGTCCTTTATCCTTTTGTAAAGGACTACAGGAAGGGGATTAAGACCCTCTGTGCCGGTTTGAATCTGTGGTGTACCCCAGAAAAGCCATGTCCTTTAATCCTCATTCAATATTGTTGGGTGGATACTTGATTAGATTATCTCCATGGGGATGTGACGCATGCAATTGTGGTTATAAACCTTTGAGTGGAGGGAGATGTGACTCCACGCTTTCAAGGTGGGTCTTGATTAATTTACTGGAATCTTTTAAGATAAGAAACATTTTGGAGAAAGCCACAAGAACCATAAGAGCCCAAGTGGCCAGAGCTCTTTGGAGATGAAGAAGGAAAACGCCCCTGGGGGAGCTTCATGAAACATGAAGCCTGGAGAGAAAGCTAGCAGACATCACCATGTGCCTTTCCAGTTGAGAAACAAACCCTGAACTACATCGGCCTTTCTTGAGTGAAGGTAACCTCTTTTTGGTGGTTTAATTTGGACATTTTTATAGACTTGCTTTAATTGGGACATTTTCATGGCCATACAACTGCAAACTTACAATTTAATAAATTCCCCCTTTTAAAAGGTTTTCTGTTTCTGGTATATCACATTCCAGCAGCTAGCAAACTAGAGCACTCTCCTTGGATGGGGTGAGTCACATCTCGGTTGAAATAACCTAATTAAAAAGTCCCACCTACAATAGGTCTGCACCCATGTGTATTAAAAGAACATGGCCTTTTCTTGGGTACACAACAGCTTCAAACTACCCCACCATTCTAGCACAGGTTGATATTTCTTTGTCTCCTTTTAAAATATCCCCAATGGAACTCCTCTATGGGTATCATGGGCATGGAAAGCATTTTGAAGGACTGTTAGGAGAAATGGACAAGTGGGGCAGTAAGCAAAGTATTGTACTTTCCTTTTTTTTTTTTTTTTTAATTTCCTACTGTTTTTTGTCTTGATTTCTGGGTCAGTAGAGTTCCCTGAGGGAACTTGCAATTTTAATTAACAGAAAAAGATACGCCTCGGCCAAGGCCCTTGGTATATGTATGATCCACTATGGGAATATCAAAGGCATTTGAATTTTGTGGAATACTTAGTTGCAAAAACAAGCAAACAACCACCCACTAACTAAAGCAATGCCTTGTGAAAGACACAGATGCCTTCTGATGTGTGTAGAGTAGGACAGGGCAAGTGGCCACTACGATTTTACCTCCAGCAGCTGTTCTTTTTCTACATCTATAATCGCACATGAAGGCTGTCGGCCTGGGCATTTCCAACATTTCTCTCTTTCTTTCTGAAGATTTCCCAGAGTTAGGAGCAAGGAAGCCAAAAGATTACTATTTGAGAGAACGAAGATAAAACTGAGAAGTACTTTATCCCTTTGTCTTCATGGGGAGTCTCTGTGGGGAAGATTTTCTCAGGATATCACAGTCTTTGTGGGCTTGGGGCCGGCAGAGGAGCTGGACTTGTTTGTGTGTCTCCCAGAAAAGATACAGGGGTGCCCTAATCCAAGTGAGGACTGTGAGCTGTGCCTGTTCCCAGCAGTGGGAAATCAGAGTGTCAAGGCAGAGCACCTTGTGTTTGAAACTTTGTTACCTCCTTTTAGCGGGTGCAAATAGAAGTTGGCACATTGGTTGAGGCTGTTTATAACAAGCACCTTGTTTTTTTTATTTTTTTAAATACCAAAAAACACATAACAAACTCAAAGATTCCTATTTTGATCATTCCATTCTACATATATAATGAGTAATTCACAATATCATCACATAGTTGCGTATTCATCATCATGATCATTTCTTGGAACATTTGCATCTATTCAGAAAAAGAAATAAAATGAAAACAGAAAACAAAATTTATACATACCGTACCTCTGACCCCTCCCTTTCATTGATCACTAGCATTTCAAACTAAATTTATTTTAACATTTTACCCCTATTATTTATTATTCATTTTTATTCCATATGTTCTACTCATCTGTTGACAAGTTAGATAAAAGAAGCATCAGACACAAGGTTTACACAATCACACAGTCACATTGTGAAAGCTATGTCTTGTTCAATCATCATCAAGAAACATGGCTACTGGAACACAGCTCTACTCTTTCAGGAAGTTCCCTCCAGCCTCTCCATTACATCTTGAATAACAAGATGATATCTACTTAATGCGTAAGAATAACCTCCAGGATAACCTCTCGACTCTGTTTGGAATCTCTCAGCCATTGACACTTTGTCTCATTTCACTCTTCCCCCTTTTGGTCCAGAAGGTTTCCTCAACCCCTTGATGCTGAGTCTCAGCTCATTCTAAGATTTCTGTCCCACATTGCCAGGAAGGTCCACACCCCTGGGAGTCATGTCCCACGCAGAGAGGGTGAGGGTGGTGAGACTGCTCGTCATGTTGGCTGGAGAGAGAGGCCACATCTGAGCAACAAAAGAGGCTCTCTTGGGGGTGACTCTTAGGCCTAATTTTAAGTAGGCTTGACCTACCCTTTGTGGGGTTAAGTTTCATATGAACAAACCCCAAGACTGGGAGTTCAGCCTATAGCTTTGGTTGTCCACACTGCTTGTGAGAATATCAAGAATTCAACTTGGGGAAGTTGAATTTCTCCCCATTCTCACCATTCCCCGAAGGGGACTTTGCAAATACTTTTCCAGTCACTGATCAAATCATTCTGGGATTCATCGGGGCATCACTCTGGACAAACCAACAAAATCTCATGTCCTCCCCAAGGTTCCATGTACTTATGGTACGAGCACCTTGTTTTGAATTCAGAAGTTGTGAGCTCTTTGTTTCTATGATGCCTCTGAGGAGTTGCCCATACCGAGCAGAATTCCTCAGAGGCTCTGAATAAAAGAAACTCTGCTTTATGCTTGTGGCATTGCTTTGCTGAACTGCTTGGGCTGAATGCCTTACCTTACAACCACCTTCTACCTGCTGACCTGTGGGCCATTCATGTACAGCTCTGCCCACCTTGGGGAAGACATGAGTTGAATTCTTGATATTCTCACAAGAAATAGACCACCATATCTATGGTTTACTGATTTTTGACAAGACCCCAAATCCTCTGAACTGGGACAAAATATCTTTCCAATTATTGGGCATGAAGAACTGGATATCAATAGCCAAAAGAATGAAAAAGGACCCCTATCTTACGTCCTACACAAAAATTAAGTCAAAGTGGATCAAACACCTAACTATAAGAACTAGCACCATAAAGCTTCTAGAAGAAAATGTCACTCTAGTCCACCAGTCAGAGTGGAGGCTCATGGAGGTCAGCTAACTTTCATCTGAGGTTCTTTCTTACGTGGGAAGGCTCAGGGTAATCTCTGCTGGCCTTCTCTCCAGGCCTCTGGGTTTCAACAACTTTCCCCCTGGGTGATTCCTTTCTGCATCTCCAAAGGCCTGGGCTAAGCTGCGAGTGCTGAGATGAGGTATGCCAAGCTGCTTGGGCTGTGCTACATTGTGCTCTCTCATTTAAGCACCAGCCAGTTAAGTCAAATGTCATTCATTGCATCTGGCATGCCTCCTAGCCGACTGCAGATGTAATTAGCAACAGATGAGGTTCACGAACCATTGGCTCATGTCCACAGCAACAAAACTCGGTGCCTTCACCTGGCCAAGTTGATAACTGAATCTAACTACCACACACCCCTTCTCATTTCTGATTTTGTTTATTTGCATCCTCTCTCTCTTTTTCTTTGTCAGTCTTGCTAGTGCCCTGTCAATTTTATTGATTTTCTCAAAGAAACAGCTTTTGGTTTTGTTGATTCTTTCTATTGTTCTTTTGTTCTTCCAGTCATTTATCTCTGCCTTAATCTTTGTTATTTCTCTTCTCCTATTGGCTTTGGGGTTAGTTTGCTGTTCTTTCTAGAGTTCCTCCAGGTTTGCTACTGAGTCCTCGATTTTTGCTCTTTCTTGTTTTTTAATATAGGCATTTAGGGCAATAATTTTCCCTCTCAGCACAGCATTTGCCACATCCCATTGGTTCTGATAAATTGTATTCTCATTTTCTTTCATCTCCAGATAGCTACTGATTTCTCTAACAATTTCTTCTTTGACCCACTGGTTGTTTAAGAGTGTGTTATTTAATTCCCATAGATTTATAAATGTTTTCATTCTTTCATGGTTATTGAGATCCAGCTTCATCCCATTGTGATCAGAGAAAGTGCTTTGAATAATTTCAATGTTTTTAAACTTATAAAGACCTGTTTTGCACCCCAGCATATGATGTATCATGGAGAATGTTCCATGGGCAGTAGAGAAGAATGTATATCCTTGTACTTTGGGGTACAATGACCTATATATGTCTCTTAGGTCTAATTCATTTATCAAGTCATTTAACTTTTCATTTCCCAGTTGATCTTCTGTCTGGTTGTTCTATCTATAGAGAAGAGTGGTGTATTGAAGTCTCCTACTATTATTGTTGAAACATTTATGTACTTTGGAGCTCCTTGATTGGAATAATAAATATGTGTGATTGTTATATTTTCTTGGTGAATTAACCCTTTAATTAGTATATAGTGTCCTTCTTTGTCTCTTATGATGTCTTTACATTTAAAGTCTATTTTGTCTGATATTGGTATAGCTACTCCTGTTTTCTTTTGGTTACAACTTGTGTGGAAAATCATTTTCCGTCCTTTCATTTTCAATCTATTTGTATCTTTGTGTCTAAGATGAGTCTCTTGTAAGCAGCATATAACTGGATTATGTTTCTTAATCCATTCTGCCAATCTATATCTTTTAATTGGTAAGTTTAGTCTTTAATGTTCAAAGTTATTACTGGAAAGTCATTTTTGAACCCCTCATCTTATCTTTTTTATTTTATTTGTCATATCTATATATTCTTTTCCCTCTTTCTCTTTATATTCTTTAAATTACCCTTAGTGGTACTCTTCAATTCTGTGCCCTCCTCCAGATCTCCCTCTTCTGTCTTTTTTTTTTTTTTTCAGCCAGCAGAACTCCTTTTAGTATTTCTTGTAGGGCCAGTCTCTTGTTGACAAATTCTTTCAGTACTTCTTTATCTGTGAAAACTTTAATCTCTCCCTCAGTTTTGAAGGACAATTTGGCTAGGTAAAGAATTCTTGGCTGGAAGTCTTTCTCTTTCAGGATCTTGAATATATCATGCCACTGCCTTCTTGCCTCCAGGGTGCTAGTTGAGTAGTCTGAACTCAGTCTTATTTGGTTTCTGTCGTATGTAGTAGAATGTTTCTCTCTTGCTGCTTTCAGGATTTTCTGCTTTTCTTCAACATTTGACAGACTGATTAGCATGTGTCTTGGAAAAGGCCTGTTTGGATTTATTCTGTTTGGAGTTCATTGGGATTATTTGACTTGTATATTTATGTCCTATATGAGGATTGGGAAGTTTTCCCCCATTATATCCTCAACTACTCTTCCCAGCCCTTTACTTCTCTCTTCTTTTTCTGGGACACCAATGATTCTTTTATTTGTGTGCTTTGTTTTGTCTATCATTTGCCTGAGATCCGATTCAATTTTTTCCATCTTTTTTACCATTTGCTGTTTTGAGTCTTCGAAGTCAGTTTTCCTGTCTTCTATATCACTTATTCTTTTTCTGTCTTTTCAAACCTGGTGTTGTGTGCCTCTAGCATGTTCTTTATTTGGTCAACAGAGTCTTTAATCTCTGTGACATCCACTATTTTTCTACTTATTCTTTCAAATTTCTCTTTATGCTCTTCTACTGTCTTGTTGATCTCCTTTATGCCATTTGCTATCCCACTTATTTTATTAAGTAGAGTTGTATGAACATCTTTGATTAGTTCTTCCAGCATCTGTGTCTCCTCTGGTGTTTTAATTTGCTCATTAGGCAGGGCTATATCTGTCTGCATTATGAGATGCTTAGTGATCTTCTGCTGTCTTTGTGGCATGTAAATATCTTGATTGATTTACTTTGGGAGTAGATTTCTTTCAGCAGTCTAAGGCCTTGTGCTAGCTGGATGGTTTTACAGCAGGCAGCAAGGTACAAGGTGGAGCACTCAGTGTGGTGATTTGTTTCAGGGCAGGTATAGGTGCAAGTTGGGGATGTTATGCTGATGCTTGTGAACATAGGCGCCCAGCGACCAAAGAGGATGTAGCTGTGTGGGTGCACCAGTTTGAGGGGCTTAAGCCTGGTGTGTGCTGATATAAGACATGGGCCCTTTGTGTGAATGCATAGAGCTATGGCAGCAGGTTGACATTATGCCTTTGTAGATTGGGGGCAGATGTGACCCAGCTGTGCAGGTCAGCACTTTCTCAGAGCAGCGAAGTGTGGCTGAAAGCCATACGCATGCGCAGTTCTAGGACTGCTGTAAAGTGCTATTCCCAGAGCTGAATAACGTGATTGGAGGCCTGTGAACATGCGTGGGCCAAGAGTGCTGTAAACTGATGCACAGAGCTCAGGGTGGGTAGGGTGAGGCTGTGTGACACTATGGGCAGGAGGGCAGGGGTAGCCTCGGTATGAAGGTTAGTGCCCACAACATTTATGTGCTGGCAACAGCCTGCAAGGAACAGGGAGCAGGAGGTAGTGCTCAGGAGGGATGCTGGAGAGGTGGGTTGGGCTGTACTTGAGGTGCGTGTGTGGGGCAGGTACGTGCACTGAGGGCTGGTGGGGTGGGGGCACCTGGGGTTCAGGGAATGAGAGCGGGTGACCAGCTACAGGTACATGGAGTATGGGGTGAGTTGCCAGTCATGGGGCTGCGCTGGTGAGGGTAGCACACCCAAGGAACGCAGCCTGGCTTACTTCCTAGTCCCAGGCTCCTGTCTATGCACTCCTGCAGTCTCCGCACCTCTGCATCAGGCTCCAGCTTTCTACCTCTCAGTTCCTCAGCCTCTACTATCAGGGTGCCCTATGAGGTGCAGAAAGCTCTCCCAGGTCATCTACGCTCCAAATCACCACCTCAGTCACCCTCCTGTCCCTTCTCTAACTTTTCCGTAGAGTAGGGCTAATCTTGAGCTACTTTATTCAGCCATCTTCCCAGAAGACCTGGATTTTTTTTTAAGTTTTGTTTTTTTAAATGTAGTTTTATTGAGATATATTCACACAACATGCAATCCATCCAAAGTATGCAATCAATGACCCACAGCATCATCATATAGCTGTGCCTTCATCACCATGATCATTTTTAGAACATTTGCATTACTCCAAAAATAGAAACAAAAAGAAAACCCAAAACATCCACACCCCCTACCGCACCCTGTTAGTATTTAACCCCTCATTTTTGAGCTCAGCTTACTCTCATATCCTGAGACGACTCTATATACACACCTCTCTCTGGCTCCTGCTTGCTCTCTTCTGGCTCCTGCTTGCTAGGAGGTCCAGGATATATTGTGCTAATAGAGAGAGAGAGAGAGAGATGCTTAATCGGCATTATTCCTTCGCAGCCCTTACTCCACTTCTACTGGGAAGTTGCAGGTGGAGGTGGAGATGGATGTGCATCCTTACAACAGGCTGGACCTTTCTTTCTTTTGGCAGAATGAGGTGGCTAATCATGCATAGAGTGGTGGAGGACTTTCCTCTGGGAATTGGAAATCAAAATGATTAAAGACCCAGCATCAGTGAGGCAGTGGGGATCAGTTAACAAGAGGGTCTTTGGTGGCAGGCAGTGGATGATAGTAAAATGGAGAATAGAGGGTGTTGTGAGTTGGATTCTCTAGGAAACCAATTCTGAGATGGGGTTTGCATGCAGTGAGTTTATTAGGAAGGGGAAAGGAGTGCAAATGGGCAAGTTGGTCTGTGATACTGTCTCAACAGAAGCTTCAACCAACCTTGTGGGTCACACTAAAGCTAGGATAGCTCTTCAGAATTGTCCCAAGTTGGGACAAAGGAATGGGATCTTTATCCTGCTTTGGGAAGGAGTGTGTTCATGGGTGAGGTAGCTATTTTTAGCTACAGCAATTCCCAAAGAGGGCTGACAGTGGAACGCTAGTGGCTGCAGCATTTCCAATATCTGGAGAACGTGTCCTTTAGTCCTGAGTGGGGGGCTGTAGTGAGCCAAGCATCCTAGTATCCACTACAGGGTGTTTTCCAGGGAAACACAAAAGGGACACTCAGAAAAGGGTAGTCTCCAGAAGGGCTGTGAAGAATAAACAAAGGGCTACAAGAACTGTGGGGAGCCCACTGGGAAAAGCCCCCCCAGCCCCTGCCGATTTCCATGTTTTTCTTACTAATTATGGGAGTAGAGCTGTCGTTCAGATGAGAGTAGCGATACCATGATTTTAACCCATCCAGGCCCAATAAGAAGGGACCCAATTCTTATAACTTTCAAGAAAAAGAATAAATTGGACCAAAAGATGGACCAAAGATGTTGGCTTTGTAAGATGCTGATCCAGGAAGCCACTTCCCCCTCTCCAGGTCCCTGACATTGGGCTGTCTTCCGTTTTCTGTTCTCAAACTGTCAGTAAAACAGGAGACTAGAAGAACTGGCCAATTTTCAATTGTTTGGAGGATCATTTCTAGGATAAAGATGAAACTGAATGAACTCTTTTGCCATCCAGCTCCCATATGACAGCATGCACGATGGTTTTTATCTCCTTTCATTAGTCTTTATAGCCACTTCAAGTCACTTTTAAATATCATTGATTGTCATCTTGAACACTTTAAGAGTCTGAATGATTTCTTTGGCTATAGGTCTGGTTTCTGAGTGAGGATTTAGTGAGTTTATTTAAAAATGAATTTTAGTTGCCATTTGGATGAGCCAGACGAAGGGTGGATGTTTCACAGATGCCAGACGAACAAGACTAAGTTTAGGCACATGCTTATTTCCATTCTCCTCCTTGTTTTCCAGTTATTTACAGAGTTGCTTATCCTCAACAAATTCATTGAGTGTAATAGAAAGCATCACAGAGTGGCTCAGCCTCACCAAGGGCAAGAAATTTGTCTTGGATGACAGTGAAGACATTTGATTAGGTGAAGGGAACAGAGAACCACCGTATTGGAATAGGCGAGTATAGCATGGTGGTTATGAGCGTTCATGTGCAGAACAACTGGGCTTGAGTCCTGGTTCTGCTGCCAACTAATAGGAAGTACTCATAATCCAAGGATAACTGAGGAAGGAAATAGACCAGTTAAAGTCAAATTATTTAAGCATTGAAGATGGATTAAAATTTCAAGAGAGGCTATTATTATAAAAAATGAAGTCATAAATTGTGAAAATAAAATTGTATTTTATTCAGTGGAGCCTTGGTTATAATTGCAACTATGTGCTCATTCTGATAATGAAGAAAAATAAATCTAATGTGGATTTTTTGGTGTAACTTTTAAACTAAAATTATATGGTGGTGTGATACTAGTCTTCATCTATGTATAATCTTTTTTTTTTTTTAACATGGGCAGGCAATGGGAATCGAACCTGGGTCTCCAGCATGGCAGGCAAGAATTCCGCCACTGATCCACAGTTTATAACAAATGATGATTTTTATAACAGATTTTTTTGTAAATATATTAGAGAGCATCATGAATTTTTTCCAAGGAGCTCTCATAATTTGACTTTCAGACTATTGTCTTTTCTTTTCAACTGATTCTTTTATTGTGAAAAATAATATATATACCAGAAAGCTATAAATTTCAAAGCACACAGCAACAATTAGTTATAGAACAGATTTCATAGTTTGGTATGGGTTACAGTTCCACAATTTCAGGTTTTTCCTTCTGGCTGCTCCAAGACACCGGAGACTAAAAGAAATATTAATACAACGATTCAACAGTTACACTCATTTATTAAATCCTACCTTCTCTGTCATAACTCTATGTTCTCCTTTGACATTTCTCCCCATCTTTAGGGATATTTGGGCTATGCCCATTCTAACTTTTTCAGGTAGTTATGGGTTGCCAATAATATGGGATCATGAAATGGATCAAGTTGATATTCTGGAGAGACTGGTCCCTGCGGGTTTCAGGACTTATCTGGCCTAGGTTTCAGGTTTCTGGAAAGTAATCTTAGTATGTGAAACTTTTGTGCAATCTCAGATAAAACCCTAGGTGTTCTTTAAAGGTTGCAGGAATGATTTTGGTGAGGTTTGGCAAACCATGGTAAATAGAAATGTCCAGCTGAAGCTGGTATAAGAGTAGCCTCCAGAATAGCCTCTTGACTCTATTTGAACTCTCTTAACCACTGATACCTTATTTTGTTACTAATATTTTCTCCCTTTTGGTCAGGAAGGCATTGTCAATCCCATGGTGTCATATCCCACATGGCCAGAGAGACTTTCACCCCTGGATGCCATGTCTCACATAGTGGAGACAGTAATGATTTTACTTGTAGAGCTGGGCTTAAAGAGAGAGAGAGGCCACATCTAAACAACAGAGGAGGGCCTCTGAAAGTAACTCTTAGGCATAGCCATGGGTAGGCTAAGCTACTCCACTACATACATAAACTTCACAAGAGCAAGCCTCAAGATCAAGGGCTTGGCCTATTGACTTGGGAGCCCCTAATGTTTGACACAGGAAAATTACCAGAGGTTTACCTGGTGGTAAAGTACCCCTCAAAGGACTTTGCCAATACTTATTAATTTTCTGCTCAATGCACTCTGGGATGTATCTGGGCAATGCATTAAGCTATACAGAGTTATAAAGCTTCATTCCCATTCTGGTCTTCATGTGTTTGGATTGTTTAAATGATCTATCCAGATAGGTTGAGTTAGACTATGTGCTACAGAAAATTTAGGTTTTGGACACAATAAACCTCTCTTCCTTTGGTTTCATAGAGTAGGTGAAGTTCTAAAATATAAACGATGTCCTCCTTACCCCTATTCTCTGACCTATACTCACAACCTGATCAGCTTCATTTTCCATCTCTAATTGAAGCCTGATTTCTTTTTCAATTTTTTTTAACAGTTTTTGTACATGGCAATGCTGACTGTCAGACCTGTAGAACTCCTATTCTGAGGCTTAGGTGTCACACAGGTACCCAAAGTTCCAGGGTAAAACTATGTTATACATATATAGCACAGCCTCTCAAAATCTAGAAATAGCAATTACATCTTCGGACTAAATATGATGGCTAAAAGAGCTTACAATCTAGGCCCCAATTTTTCTTATAAGTGTTTTCTAAATGCAACCATACAATATTTGCTTTTATGTTTCTGGCTGATTTTGCATCATATAATGTCCCCCAGGTTCAACCACATCATTGCGTGCCTCATGGATTTGTACCTTTCTGTAGCAGCACAATATTCTATCTTATATATACACTACAGTCACCATTCTACTTCTCAGTCAGTGTATGCTTCAGCCACCTCCATCCATGGGACATCATGTATAATGCCGCAAGTCTTAAGTCCATGTCTCACAATATCCTCACTTAGTTGTATAATCATCAACACTCTCAATTTTAGACAGTTTTTATTGCTTCAAAGAGAAAAATCACCGATGAACACACGCTCACCAAATAGAAATCCAAACCTTCCCTTAACTCTTGTCCTTCCCGCCCAATTATTTACCCCTGGTATTGCTGTAGTACTGTTGATGTCTTCCGGTTAAACATAGCCCGTAGCATGCAATAGTAGTTTTTCCCTCATACCCCAATATTATTTACTCTTTGTTTAAGATTCATACATTCAAAGTAGTTCATGCAAGATCTTATATTTGTAGTGTTAATTGGTGGGATACATGCTCTATGCAACCCCTTTCAATCATGTTCACTTTCAATATGGCAATATTACTTATAAATCCAATAACGAACTACTTTCACTTTTATCCATTCCCTTACATTTAAGTTCAACCTCATTAGCTAACTGTTCACCCATCTCTAACTTCTGTGTATGTATGTCTCCTATTTTCTATAGTATGAGCATTTGCTTTTACCAATGTCATAGAAACAAAATTATGTATACACGATATCAAATCTTTATCCAGAATGTGATTTCCAAATATTTTCTCCCATTGAGGTGATTGCCTCTTCACCTTTTTGACAAAGTCTTTTGAGGCACAAAAGCATTTGATTTTGAGTTCCTATTTATCTATTTTTGTTTTTGTTGTTTGTGCTTTGGGGTTAAAGTTTAGGAAATTACCTCCTATTAGTAGGTCTTAGAGATGTTTCCCTATATCTTCTTCTAGGAGTTTTATGGCACTGACTCTTATATTTAAGTTTTTGATCCACTTTGAGTTAATTTTTGTATAGGGTATTAGATAAGGGCCTTCTTTCATTCTTTTGGCTATTGATATCTAGTTCTCCCGTACCCATTTATTGAAAAGACTATTTTGTCCCATTTCAGTAGATTTGGGGGCCTTGTTGAAGATCAGTTGGCCATAGATTTCATATACTTGTGTTTTTGTTTTTGTTTTGCTTTGTTTTGTTTTGTTTTGTTTTGGCATGGACAGGCTCTGGGAATTAAACCCAGGTCTCCGGCACGACATGTGAGAATTCAGCCACTGAGCCGCCATTGCACCACACATTGGCCATAAATTTGGTGGTCTATTTCTATGCTCTTGACTCAATCCCATGGATCAATATTTCTATCTTTCTGCCAGCAACATGCTGTTTTGACCTCTGTGGATTCATAATTAGCTTTTTTTTAAACTTTTTTTTTAATTTTTTTAACTTTTTATTTTTATTAATTAAAAAATTAACTAACAAAACATTTAGAAATCATTCCATTCTACATATGCAATCAGTAATTATTAATATCATCACATAGATGTATGATCATCATTTCTTAGTACATTTGCATCGATTTAGAAAAAGAAATAGCAAGACAACAGAAAAAGAAATAAAATGATAATATAGAGAAAAAAATAAATATACAAAATACAAAAGATATATATAAAAAACAAACAAAAAAACAAACAAAAAAACTATAGCTCAGATGCAGCTTCATAAGTGTTTTAACATAATTATATTGAAATTAGGTAGTATTGTGCTGTCCATTTTTGAGTTTTTGTATCTAGTCCTGTTGCGCAGTCTGTATCCCTTCAGCTCCAATTACCCATTATCTTACCCTGTTTCTAACTCCTGCTGGACTCTGTTACCAATGACATATTCCAAGTTTATTCTAAAATGTCGGTTCACATCAGTGGGACCATACAGTATTTGTCCTTTAGTTTTTGACTAGTCTCACTCAGCATAATGTTCTCTAGGTCCATCCATGTTATTATATGCTTCATAAGTTAATTCTGTCTTAAAGCTGCATAATATTCCATCATATGTATATACCACAGTTTGTTTAGCCACTCGTCTGTTGATGGACAATTTGGCTGTTTCCATCTCTTTGCAATTGTAAATAATGCTGCTATAAACATTGGTCTGCAAATGTCCGTTTGTGTCTTTGCCCTTAAGTACTTTGAGTAGATACCTAGCAATGGTATTGCTGGGTTGTATGGCAATTCTATATTCAGTTTTTTGAGGAACCACCAAACTGCATTCCACAGTGGTTGCACCATTTGACATTCCCACCAACAGTGGATAAGTGTGCCTCTTTCTCCACATCCTCTCCAGCACTTGTCATTTTTTGTTTTGTTGATAATGGCCATTCTGGTGGGTGTGAGATGATATCTCATTGTGGTTTTGATTTGCATTTCTCTAATGGCCAGGGACAGTGAGCATCTCTTCATGTGCCTTTTGGCCATTTGTATTTCCTCTTCTGAGAGGTGTCTGTTCAAGTCTTTTTCCCATTTTGTAATTGGGTTGGCTGTCTTTTTGTTGTTGAGTTGAACAATCTCTTTATAAATTCTGGATACTAGACCCTTATCTGATATGTCGTTTCCAAATATTGTCTCCCATTGTGTAGGCTGTCTTTCTACTTTCTTGATGAAGTTATTTGATGCACAAAAGTGTTTAATTTTGAGGAGATCCCATTTATTTATTTCTTTCTTCAGTGCTCTTGCTTTAGGTTTAAGGTCCATAAAACCGCCTCCAATTGTAAGATTCATAAGATATCTCCCTACAATTTCCTCTAACTGTTTTATGGTCCTAGACCTAGTGTTTAGATCTTTGATCCATTTTGAGTTAACTTTTGTATAGGGTGTGAGATACAGGTCCTCTTTCATTCTTTTGCATATGGATATCCAGTTCTCTAGGCACCATTTATTGAAGAGACTGTTTTGTCCCAAATAAGTTGGCTTGACTGCCTTATCAAAGATCAAATGTCCATAGATGAGACGGTCTATATCTGAGCACTCTATTCGATTCCATTGGTCGATATATCTATCTTTATGCCAATACCATGCTGTTTTGACCACTGTGGCTTCATAATATGCATTAAAGCCAGACAGTGCAAGACCTCCAGCTTCGTTTTTTTTCCTCAAGATGTTTTTAGCAATTCGGGGCACCCTGCCCTTCCAGATAAATTTGCTTATTGGTTTTTCTATTTCTGAAAAATAAGTTGTTGAGATTTTGATTGGTATTGCATTGAATCTATAAATCAATTTAGGTAGGATTGACATCTTAACTATATTTAGTCTTCCAATCCATGAACACGGTATGCCGTTCCATCTATTTAGGTCTTCTGTGATTTCTTTCAACAGTTTTTTGTAGTTTTCTTTGTATAGGTCTTTTGTCTCTTTAGTTAAATTTATTCCTAGGTATTTTATTATTTTAGTTGCAATTGTAAATGGAATTCGTTTCTTGATTTCCCCCTCAATTTGTTCATTGCTAGTGTATAGAAACACTACAGATTTTTGAATGTTGGTCTTGTAACCTGCTACTTTGCTGTACTCATTTATTAGCTCTAGTAGTTTTGTTGTGGATTTTTCCGGGTTTTCGACATATAGTATCATATCGTCTGCAAACAGTGATAGTTTTACTTCTTCCTTTCCAATTTTGATGCCTTGTATTTCTTTTTCTTGCCTAATTGCTCTGGCTAGAACTTCCAACACGATGTTGAATAACAGTGGTGATAGTGGACATCCTTGTCTTGTTCCTGATGTTAGGGGGAAAGTTTTCAGCTTTTCCCCGTTGAGGATGATATTAGCTGTGGGTTTTTCATATATTCCCTCTATCATTTTAAGGAAGTTCCCTTGTATTCCTATCCTTTGAAGTGTTTTCTACAGGAAAGGATGTTGAATTTTGTCAAATGCCTTCTCTGCATCAATTGAGATGATCATGTGATTTTTCTGCTTTGATTTGTTGATATGGTGTATAACATTAATTGATTTTCTTATGTTGAACCATCCTTGCATACCTGGGATGAATCCTACTTGGTCATGATGTATAATTCTTCTAATGTGTTGCTGGATTCGATTTCCTAGAATTTTGTTGAGGATTTTTGCATCTATATTCATCAGAGAGATTGGCCTGTAGTTTTCTTTTTTTGTAATATCTTTGTCTGGTTTTGGTATGAGGGTGATGTTGGCTTCATAGAATGAATTAGGTAGCTTTCTGTCCTCTTCAATTTTTTTTAATAGTTTGAGCAGAATTGGTACTAATTCTTTCTGGAATGTTTGGTAGAATTCACATGTGAAGCCGTCTGGTCCTGGACTTTTCTTTTTGGGAAGCTTTTGAATGACTAATTCAATTTCTTTACTTGTGATTGGTTTGTTGAGGTCATCTGTTTCTTCTTGAGTCAAAGTTGGTTGTTAATGCCTTTCTAGGAACTTGTCCATTTCATCTACATTGTTGTATTTATTAGCGTAAAGTTGTTCATAGTATCCTGTTATAAACTCCTTTATTTCTGTGAGGTCAGTAGTTATGTCTCCTCTTCCATTTCTGATCTTATTTATTTGCATCCTCTCTCTTATTCTTTTTGTCAATCTTGCTAAGGGCCCATCAATCTTATTGATTTTCTCATAGAACCAACTTCTGGTTTTATTGACTTTCTCAATTGTTTTCATGTTCTCAATTTCATTTATTTCTGTTCTAATCTTTGTTATTTCCTTCCTTTTGCTTGCTTTGGGGTTAGTTTGCTGTTCTTTCTCCAGTTCTTCCAAGTGGACAGTTAATTCCTGAATTTTTGCCTTCTCTTCTTTTCTGATATAGGCATTTAGGGCAATAAATTTCCCTCTTAGCACTGCCTTTGCTGCATCCCATAAGTTTTGATATGTTGTGTTTTCATTTTCATTCGCCTCAAGATATTTCCTAATTTCTCTTGTAATTTCTTCCTTGACCCACTCGTTGTTTAAGAGTGTGTTGTTGAGCCTCCATGTATTTGTGAATTTTATGGCACTCTGCCTATTATTGATTTCCAACTTCATTCCTTTATGATCTGAGAAAGTGTTGTGTATGATTTCAATCTTTTTAAATTTGTTGAGACTTGCTTTGTGACCCAGCATATGGTCTATCTTTGAGAATGATCCATGAGCACTTGAGAAAAAGGTGTATCCTGCTGTTGTGGGGTGTAATGTCCTATAAATGTCTGTTAAGTATAGCTCATTTATTGTAATATTCAAATTATCTGTTTCCTTATTGATCCTCTGTCTAGATGTTCTGTCCATTGATGAGAGTGGTGAATTGAAGTCCCCAACTATTATGATAGATGTGTCTATTTCCCTTTTCAGTGATTGCAGTATATTCCTCATGTATTTTGGGGCATTCAGATTCGGTGCATAAATATTTATGATTGTTATTTCTTCTTGTTTAATTGTTCCGTTTATTAGTAGATAGTATCCTTCTTTGTCTCTTTTAACTGTTTTACATTTGAAGTCTAATTTGTTGGATATTAGTATAGCTACTTGTCATGGTTAGGGACAGGTGTCAACTTGGCCAAGTTGTGGTACCTGTTCATCTGATTGGGCAAGCACTGGCCTGTCTGTTGCAATGAGGACATTTCATAGGATTAGGTCATGATCATGTCAGCTACATCCACAGCTGATTCCATTTGTAATCAGCCAAAGGGGAGTGTCTTCTGCAATTAGTGATGCTAAATCCAATCATGGGAGGCCTTTTAAGGAGGACTCAGAGGAGACAGGTTCCATTCCTGCTTTGGCTGGTGAGCCTCTCCTGTGGAGTTCGTCCAGGCCATCCATTGGAGTCATCGGCTTCGCAGCCTGCTCTGTGGATTTTGGACTCTGCGTTCCTACGGTCACGTGAGACACTTTCATAAATTTTATATTTGCAAGTGTTCCCTGTTGGTTCTGTTTCTCTAGAGAACCCTAACTAATACACTACTCCTGCTCTTTTCTGGTTGTTATTTGCATGAAATATCTTTTCCCA
This sequence comes from Tamandua tetradactyla, assembly GCF_023851605.1. NCBI lineage: Eukaryota > Metazoa > Chordata > Mammalia > Pilosa > Myrmecophagidae > Tamandua > Tamandua tetradactyla. Next base: position 81,200,347 of record NC_135335.1, read on the forward strand.
ACCTTTCACTTTCAACCTATGTTTATCTTTGGGTCTAAGATGTGTTTCCTGTAGATAGCATATAGAAGGATCCTGCTTTTTAATCCATTCTGCCAGACTATGTCTTTTGATTAGACAGTTTAATCCATTACCATTCAGTGTTATTACTGTTTGGATAATATTTTCCTCTAACATTTTGCCTTTTGTATTATCTATATCATATCTGATTTTCCTTCTTTCTACACTCTTCTCCATACCTCTCTCTTCTGTCTTTTTGCATCTGACTCTAGTGCTCCCTTTAGTATTTCTTGCAGAGCTGGTCTCTTGGTCACAAATTCTCTCAGTGACTTTTTGTCTGAAAATGTTTTAATTTCTCCCTCATTTTTGAAGGACAATTTTGCTGGATATAGAAGTCTTGGTTGGCAGTTTTTCTCTTTTAGTAATTTAAATATATCATCCCACTGTCTTCTAGCTTCCATGGTTTCTGCTGAGAAATCTACACATAGTCTTATTGGGTTTCCCTTGTATGTGATCGATTGTTTTTCTCTTGCTGCTTTCAAGATCCTCTCTTTCTCTTTGACCTCTGACATTCTAACTAGTAAGTGTCTTGGAGAACGCCTATTTGGGTCTAATCTCTTTGGGGTGCGCTGCACTTCTTGGATCTGTAATTTTAGGTCTTTCATAAGAGTTGGGAAATTTTCAGTGATAATTTCTTCCATTAGTTTTTCTCCTCCTTTTCCCTTCTCTTCTTCTTCTAGGACACCCACAACACGTATATTTGTATGCTTCATATTATCATTCAATTCCCTGAGCCCCTGCTCAAATTTTCCCATTCTTTTCCCTATAGTTTCTGTTTCTTTTTGGATTTCAGATGTTCCATCCTCCAGTTCACTAATTCTAGCCTCTGTCTCTTTAAATCTACCATTGTAGGTTTCCATTTTTTTTTCATCTCTTCTACTGTGTCATTCAATCCCATAAGTTCTGTGATTTGTTTTTCAGACTTTCCATTTCTTCTTTTTGTTGATCCCATGCCTTCTTCATGTCCTCCCTCAATTTATTGATTTGGTTTTTGAAGAGGTATTCCATTTCTGTTCGTATATTCAGAATTAGTTGTCTCAGCTCCTGTATCTCATTTGAACTATTGGTTTGTTCCTTTGCCTGAGCCATATCTTCAATTTTCCTGGTGTGATTTGTTATTTTTTGCTAGCGTCTGGGCATTTAATCAGATTTCCATGAGTGTGGGACCCAGCAGGTTGAAAGACTTTCCTGTGAAGTCTCTGGGCTCTGTTTTTCTTATCCTGCCTAGTATGTGGTGCTTGTCTGTCTGCGGGTCCCACCAGCAAAAGATGTTGTGGCTCCTTTAACTTTGGAAGACTCTCGCTGCTGGGTGTGTGGTGGAGACAGAGGAAAGGTTGTAGGTTGGTTTTAATGGCTTCAAATTGTGAAGTCCTGGGATCTGAATTCCTTGAGAGAGGGATTCCACCTGAGTTGCGTTTCACCCCTCCCATGGGGAAGGTTCTGGTGGTAGAGAGCCCTGAAAGCAGCCTGTTTCTGCGTTCGGGGCAGTTGCAACCTGTGTAATCCCAGCGCTGAGCCCAGAGGCAATGAAGCCTCCATAGAAACAGCCGCAGAAGGCTCTGTTTCGCCCCCTTTCCTCTTTTTCAGTTAGCCCAATCGGCGACTTCCACCTTGATCAGTTTCGCCTGCGCTGAGGGCCTATTTTTAGTAGTCAGAAGTTGTTCCTTAATGCCACTATTGGTCTTAGGTTGGGCTCAGTCTCTACTACTGTTGGAGACTCTTTCCTTTCCCTCTGGGAAGTCGCCTGTGGGGGAGGGTTGCCAGCTGCCGCGGCTTGGGGAACCACTGTTCCGAGGCTCCCAGCCAGCCCGGGAAGCCACGCGTGGGGGAGGGGCGCCGGCCGCCGCGGCTTGGGTAACCACCGATCCAAAGCTCCCAGCCGGCCCGGGAAGCCGCATGTGGGAGGGATGCTGCGGCTTGGGGAACCACCGATCCGAGGTTCCCAGTCGGCCCGGGAAACCGCGTGTGTGGAAGGGGCTCCGGTCGCTGGCCACTGCAGCTTGGGGAACCACCGCTCCGAGGCTCCCAGCTGGCCCGGGAAGCCACGCTTGGGCGAGGGGCGCCGGCCGCCACGGCTTGGGGAACTGCCGATCCGAAGCTCCCAGCCAACCAGGGAAGGAGGGAGGGAGGGACTCCGGCCGCCAGCCGCCGCAGCCCAGGGAAGCGCGCACCTCTCGGGGACCTCACCGCAGTGGAGTCTCTTAGCCGGTCCAGCCAGTCCAGAATGGGGTACGCTGTGTGTCTGGTCTCTGTTGTGGCTCCGGGAGCAGTTCTGTACTGTTTCTAGTTCTTTAGTAGTTGTTCTGGAGGAGGAACTAAGACCCGCGTGCCTTACTAAGCCACCATCTTCTCCCTGTAGGCTGGTTTTAATCCATAATTAGCTTTTAAATCAGAAAGTATTAAGCCTTCCACCTCATGCTTCTTTTTTAGAATATTTTTAGCTATTCAAGCTCTGATTCCCTTCCAAATGAATTTATAACTAGGTTTTCCAAGTCTTCAAAGTAGATTGTTGGGATTTTGATTGGTATTGCATGGAATTTGTAGATAGATTAATTTAGGTAGAATTGACATTTTAACTACATTCAACTTTCCTATTCATGACCAGGGAATGTCTTTCCACGTATTTAGCTCTTTTTTTTTTTTTTATTTCTTTTAGCCATGTTAAATAGTTTTTTGTATATAGGCCCTTTACATCCTTGGTTAAGTTTATTCCTAGATACTTGATTCTTTTAGTTGCAGTTTTGAATGGAATTTTTTCTTTTAATCATCTCCTCAGTTAGGTCATTGTTTGTGTATAGAAACATTACTGATATTTGCACATTAATCTTATAGCCCTCTACCTTGCTGAATTTGTTTAGTAGCTCAAGAAGCTTTGTCATAGATTTCTTAGGGATTTCCAAGTATAGTGTCGTGTCATCTGCAAATAATGAAAGTTTTTTCTTTCCAATTTGGTTGGCTTTTTTTTTTCCCTGCCTGATTGCTCTAGCTAAAATTTCTAGTACAATATTGAATGATAGTGATGACAGAACGTATCCTTGTCTCATTCCCAATTTCAGAGGGAAAGCTTTCAGTCTCTCACGGTTAAGTACAAATCTGGCTATGGATTCTTCATATATGCCGTTTATCATATTGAGGATGTTTTTGTGATCCCTACCTTTTGAAGTGTTTTTATCTGAAAAGGATGTTGAATTTTGTCGAATGCTTTTTCAGCATCAATCAAGATGATTGTGTGATTTTTCCATTTTGATTTGTTAATGTATTGTATTACATTGATTGATTTTCTTGTGTTGAACCACCCTTGCTTTCCTGGTATAAATCCCACTTGGTTGAGGTGTCTAATTCTTTTAATGTGTTGTTGGATTTGATTTGCTAACATTTGGTGAGAATTTTTACATCTATATTCATTAAGGAGATTTGCCTATAGTTTTCCTTTCTTATAGTATCTTTACTTAGTTTTGGTATTAGAATGATGCTCACTTCATAAAATAAGTTAGGTAGTATTCCTTTTTCCTCAAGTTTTTGGAAGAATTTGAGCAGAATTGGTATGTTGATAAAATTCTTTTTGGAATGTTTGATAAAATTCCTCTGTGAAACCATCTTGCCCTGGGTTTTTCTTTGTAGGAAGATCTTTGATGACTGACTGAATCACTTTACTTGTGATTGGTTTGTTGAGATCTTCTATTTCTTCTTGAGACAGAGTAACTTGTTTGCATGTTTCTAGGAATTTGTCCATTTCATCTAAGTTGTCTAGTTTGTTGACATAAAGTTGTTCATAGTATTCTCTATGATAAAATCGTGTGTTTTTTTTCATTTCTTCAGTGTCAATGGTAATGAACCACATCTCATTTCTGATTTTGTTTGTTTGCATCCTCTCTCTCTTTTTTTCTTTGTCATCCTAGGTAAGGATCCATTGATTTTATTGATTTTCTCAGAGAACAAAGTTTTTGCTTTTGTTGATTCTTTCTATTGTTTTTGTTCTCCAATTCATTTAACACTGCTTTAATCTTTGTTATTTCTCTTCTTCTATTTGCTTTGGGGTTAGTTTACTGTTGTTTCTCTAGTTCCTACAGGTGAACAGTTAAGTTCTCTATTTTTGCTCTTTCTTCTTCTTCTTTTTTTTTTTTATTGACATGTGCAGTGTCCAGGAATCAAATCTGGGACTCCCACATGTCAGGCGAGTATTCTACCATTGAGCTACCATTGCACTGCCCTCTTCTTTTTTAATATAGGCATTCAGAGCAATAAATTTCCCTCTCAGCACTACCTTTGTTGCATCCTGTAAGTTTTGATATGTCATATTCTTATTTTCATTAGACTCCAGATAGTTACCATTCTTCTTTGACCCACTAGTTGTTTAAGAGTGTGTTATTTAATGTCCATGTATTTGTCACAGTTCTGGTTCTTTGGTGGTTATTGATTTCCAGGTTCATTCTATTGTGAAGAGGAACAATGCTTTGAAGAATTTATATCTTTTTAAATTTATGAAGACCTATTTTGTGCCCTAGCATATGATCTATCCCAGAGAATGTCCATGAGCACTAAAGAAGAATGTGTATCCTGGTGTTTCATGGTATAACGATCTATATAAGTCTGTTAGGTCTAATTCATTTATCAGATTGTTTAAGTTCTCTATTTCCTAACTGAACTTCTGTTTAGTTGTTCTATCTATAGAAGAGAGTGGTATTAAAGTCTCCCACTATTATCGTTGAAACATCTGTTACTCCCTTCAGTTTTGCCAATGTTTGCCTCATGCACTTTAGAGCTTCTTGATTGGGAGCATAACCATTTATGATTGTTATTTCTTCTTGGTGATTTCTTTTATTAATTGGTAGTGTCCTTCTTTTGTCTCTTAAAATGTCTTTACATTTAAAGTTTATTTTGTCTGGTATTAGTCTAGCTAATCCTGCTTTCTTTTGGTTACAGCCTGCATGAACGTCTTTTTCCATCCTTTCATTTTCAGCCTATTTATATCCTTGGGTCTAGGATGAGTCTCTGGCAAATAGAATATAGATGGTTCATATTTCTTAATCCATTCTGCCAATCTGTATCTTTTATTGGTGAATTTAGTCTGTTAACATTCAAAATTATTCCTGTAAGGCGTTTCTTGAATCTATCATTTCATCCTTTGGATTTTATTTGTCAGATCTACATATTCTTTTCCTTTTCTCAGTTCAAGCCATTGTCTTTTGAAACCCCGATCCTGTTATCATCCTTGGCAATTTTTCTCTTCTTCAAATATCAACTATTTTACCTAGCTTGCCAATGACCTTTTATGCAGTTCTAGCAATGCTTCACCATTTTCCTAATTTCATAGACTTCTGGGTCTTTTAAAAGAATTGCAAATGGACTTTGTAACCACTTTGTATTGCATTGACCTTGTAATGTGCTTTTTTACTTTATATTTTAAAATAGTTTTAGACTTGAAGAAAAATTACAAAATTAGTAGTATTCCTATAGACCTTCACTCAGTTTTGTCTAATACGGACAGCCTAATAACTGGAAAACATTTATCAAAAACTGAAAATCTGGTAGCAAAACCCGCCCGCAAGATGGCGGCTTAGTAAGGTACATGCGTCTTAGTTCCTCCTCCTCCAAAGCAACTACTAGGTGAACTGAAACAGTGCAGAACAGCTCCCGGGGCTATGGCAGGGAAAGGACACACAGCGTACCCCAGTCTGGACTGGCTAGTCTGACTGCGAGACTCGGCTGCAGTGAGATCCCCGAGCGGCTCGCGATTTCCCAAGCAGCGGCAGCTGCGGCAGCCGGAGCTACTCCCTCCCTCCTTCCTGGGCTGGCTGAGAGTCTCGGAGAGGCAAGTTTCCCAAGCCGAAGCGGCCGGCGCCCCTCTTTTGCGGGCAGCTTCGAGTCTCGGCTTCGAGTCCGCGGCTACGAGTCTCGGATCAGAGGGCTATCCAAGCCATGGTGGTCGCCCCCACGGGCGGCTTCCTGGTCCGGTGGGGAATTCCCCAGGCCGCGGCGGCTGGTGACCGACGCCCCTCCCCCGCGGGCGACTTCCTGGTCCAGTGGCGAATTCTCCGGGCTCGCTGCGGCCAGCAACCAGCCACAGGGTCCCCTTAAGCTGCGGCAGCTGACGCCCCCACCACGCACGGCCCCTGAACCAACGGAGAGAATTGGATCAGAAATCCCCAGGCCGCGGAGATCAGTGACCAGGGGGATCCATTCCAAACACGTGAGACAAACGTGTGCCACGAGCGCCACCTCCTGGGCAGGATAAGAAAAACAGAACCCAGAGATTTCACAGAAAAATCTTACAACCTTGTTGGGTCCGACACCCAGGGAAATCTGACTAAATGCCCAGACGCCAGCAGCAGAAGATAACGGTCCACGCTCAGAAGATTGAGAATATGGCCCAGTCAAAGGAACAAACCAATAGTTCAAATGAGATACGAGAGCTGAGACAACTAATGCTGAATATACGAACAGAAATGGAAAACCTCTTCAAAAATGAAATCGATAAATTGAGGGAGGACATGAAGAGGACATGGACTGAACATAAAGAAGAAATAGAAAAACTGAAAAAACAAATCACAGAACTTATGGAAGTGAAGGATAAAGTAGAAAAGATGGAAAAAACAATGGATACCTACAATGATAGATTTAAAGAGACAGAAGATAGAATTAGTGATTTGGAGGATGGAACATCTGAATTCCAAAAAGAAACAGAAACTATCGGGAAAAGAATGGAAAAATTTGAACAGGGTATCAGGGAACTCAAGGACAATATGAACCGCACAAATATACGTGTTGTGGGTGTCCCAGAAGGAGAAGAGAAGGGAAAAGGAAGAGAAAAACTAATGGAAGAAATTATCACTGAAAATTTCCCAACTCTTATGAAAGACCTAAAATTACAGATCCAAGAAGTGCAGCGCACCCCAAAGAGATTAGACCCAAATAGGTGTTCTCCAAGACACTTACTAGTTAGAATGTCAGAGGTCAAAAAGAAAGAGAGGATCTTGAAAGCAGCAAGAGAAAAACAATCGATCACATACAAGGGAAACCCAATAAGACTATGTGTAGATTTCTCAGCAGAAACCATGGAAGCTAGAAGACAGTGGGATGATATATTTAAATTACTAAAAGAGAAAAACTGCCGACCAAGACTCCTATATCCAGCAAAATTATCCTTCAAAAATGAGGGAGAAATTAAAACATTTTCAGACAAAAAGTCACTGAGAGAATTTGTGACCAAGAGAGCAGCTCTGCAAGAAATACTAAAGGGAGCACTAGAGTCAGATGCAAAAAGACAGAAGAGAGAGGTATGGAGAAGAGTGTAGAAAGAAGGAAAATCAGATATGATATATATAATACAAAAGGCAAAATGTTAGAGGAAAATATTATCCAAACAGTAATAACACTAAATGTCAATGGACTGAATTCCCCAATCAAAAGACATAGATTGGCGGAATGGATTAAAAAACAGGATCCTTCTATATGCTATCTACAGGAAACACATCTTAGACCCAAAGATAAACATAGGTTGAAAGTGAAAGGTTGGGAAAAGATATTTCATGCAAATAACAACCAGAAAAGAGCAAGAGTGGCTATACTAATATCCAACAAATTAGACTTCAAATGTAAAACAGTTAAAAGAGACAAAGAAGGACACTATCTACTAATAAAAGGAACAATTAAACAAGAAGATATAACAATCATAAATATTTATGCACCGAACCAGAATGCCCCAAAATACGTGAGAAATACACTGCAAACACTGAAAAGGGAAATAGACACATATACTACAATAGTTGGAGACTTCAATTCACCACTCTCATCAATGGACAGAACATCTAGACAGAGGATCAATAAAGAAATAGAGAATCTGAATATTACTATAAATGAGCTAGACTTAACAGACATTTATAGGACATTACATCCCACAACAGCGGGATACACTTTCTTCTCAAGTGCTCATGGATCATTCTCAAAGATAGACCATATGCTGTGTCACAAAGGAAGTCTTAACAAATTTAAAAAGATTGAAATCATACACAACACTTTCTCGGATCATAAAGGAATGAAGTTGGAAATCAATAATAGGCAGACCAGAAAATTCACAAATATGTGGAGGCTCAACAACACACTCCTAAACAACGAGTGGGTCAAAGAAGAAATTGCTAGAGAAATTAGCAAATACCTCGAGGCGAATGAAAATGAAAACACAACATATCAAAACTTATGGGATGCAGCAAAGGCAGTGCTAAGAGGGAAATTTATTGCCCTAAATGCCTACATCAGAAAAGAAGAAAAGGCAAAAATGCAGGAATTAACTGTCCACTTGGAAGAACTGGAGAAAGAACAGCAAACTAATCCCAAAGCAAGCAAAAGGAAAGAAATAACAAAGATTAGAGCAGAAAAAAATGAAATTGAAAACATGAAAACAATAGAGAAAATCAATAAGGCCAGAAGTTGGTTCTATGAGAAAATCAGTAAGATTGATGGGCCCTTAGCAAGATTGACAAAAAGAAGAAGAGAGAGGATGCAAATAAATAAGATCAGAAATGGAAGAGGAGACATAACTACTGACCTCACAGAAATAAAGGAGTTTATAACAGGATACTATGAACAACTTTACGCTAATAAATACAACAATTTAGAGGAAATGGATGGGTTCCTGGAAAGACATGAACAACCAACTTTGACTCAAGAAGACATAGATGACCTCAACAAACCAATCACAAGTAAAGAAATTAAATCAGTCATTCAAAAGCTTCCTAAAAAGAAAAGTCCAGGACCAGACGGCTTCACATCTGAATTCTATCAAACATTCCAGAAAGAATTAGTACCAACTCTCCTCAAACTCTTCAAAAAAATCGAAGCGGAGGGAAAACTACCTAATTCATTCTATGAAGCCAACATCACCCTCATACCAAAACCAGGCAAAGATATTACAAAAAAAGAAAACTACAGGCCAATCTCTCTAATGAATATAGATGCAAAAATCCTCAATAAAATTCTAGCAAATCGTATCCAACAACACATTAAAAGAATTATACATCATGACCAAGTAAGATTCATCCCAGGTATGCAAGGATGGTTCAACATAAGAAAATCAATTAATGTAATACAACATATCAACAAATCAAAGCAGAAAAATCACATGATCATCTCAATTGAGCCAGAGAAGGCATTTGACAAGATTCAACATCCTTTCCTGTTGAAAACACTTCAAAATATAGGAATACAAGGGAACTTCCTTAAAATGATAGAGGGAATATATGAAAAACCCACAACTAATATCATCCTCAATGGGGAAAAGCTGAAAACTTTCCCCCTAACATCAGGAACAAGACAAGGATGTCCACTATCACCACTATTATTCAACATTGTGTTGGAGGTTCTAGCCAGAGCAATTAGGCAAGAAAAAGAAATACAAGGCATCAAAATTGGAAAGGAAGAAGTAAAACTATCACTGTTTGCAGATGATATGATACTATATGTCGAAAACCCGGAAAAATCCACAACAAAACTACTAGAGCTAATAAATGAGTACAGCAAAGTAGCAGGTTACAAGATCAAAATTCAAAAATCTGTAGCATTTCTATACACTAGCAATGAACAAACTGAGGGGGAAATCAAGAAACGAATCCCATTTACAATTGCAACTAAAATAATAAAATACCTAGGAATAAATTTAACTAAAGAGACAAAAAACCTATATAAAGAAAACTACAAAAAACTGTTGAAAGAAATCACAGAAGACCTAAATAGATGGAAGGGCATACCGTGTTCATGGATTGGAAGACTAAATATAGTTAAGATGTCAATCCTACCTAAATTGATTTATAGATTCAATGCAATACCAATCAAAATCCCAACAACTTATTTTTCAGAAATAGAAAAACCAATAAGCAAATTTATCTGGAAGGGCAGGGTGCCCCGAATTGCTAAAAACATCTTGAGGAAAAAAAACGAAGCTGGAGGTCTTGCACTGTCTGGCTTTAATGCATATTATGAAGCCACAGTGGTCAAAACAGCATGGTATTGGCATAAACATAGATATATCGACCAATGGAATCGAATAGAGTACTCAGATATAGACCCTCTCATCTATGGACATTTGATCTTTGATAAGGCAGTCAAGCCAACTCACCTGGGACAGAACAGTCTCTTCAATAAATGGTGCCTAGAGAACTGGATATCCATATGCAAAAGAATGAAAGAAGACCCATATCTCACACCCTACACAAAAGTCAACTCAAAATGGATCAAAGATCTAAACATTAGGTCTAAGACCATAAAACAGTTAGAGGAAAATGTAGGGAGATATCTTATGAATCTTACAATTGGAGGCAGTTTTATGGACCTTAAACCTAAAGCAAGAGCACTGAAGAAGGAAATAAATAAATGGGAACTCCTCAAAATTAAACACTTTTGTGCATCAAAGAACTTCATCAAGAAAGTAGAAAGACAGCCTACACAATGGGAATCAATATTTGGAAACGACATATCAGATAAAGGTCTAGTATCCAGAATTTATAAAGAGATTGTTCATCTCAACAACAAAAAGGCAGCCAACCCAATTACAAAATGGGAAAAAGACTTGAATAGACACCTCTCAGAGGAGGAAATACAAATGGCCAAAAGGCACATGAAAAGATGCTCAATGTCCCTGGCCATTAGAGAAATGCAAATCAAAACCACAATGAGATATCATCTCACACCTACCAGAATGGCCATTATCAACAAAACAGAAAATCACAAGTGCTGGAGAGGATGCGGAGAAAGAGGCACACTTATCCACTGTTGGTGGGAATGTCAAATGGTGCAACCACTGTGGAATGCAGTTTGGTGGTTCCTCAAAAAGCTGAATATAGAATTGCCATACGACCCAGCAATACCATTGCTGGGAATCTACTCAAAGGAATTAAGGGCAAAGACACAAACGGACATTTACACACCAATGTTTATAGCAGCGTTATTTACAATTGCAAAGAGATGGAAACAGCCAAAATGTCCATCAACAGACGAGTGGCTAAACAAACTGTGGTATATACATACGATGGAATATTATGCAGCTTTAAGGCAGGATAAACTTATGAAGCATGTAATAACATGGATGGACCTAGAGAACATTATGCTGAGTGAGTCTAGCCAAAAACTAAAAGACAAATACTGTATGGTCCCAATGATGTGAATCGACACTCGAGAATAAACTTGGAATATGTCATTGGTAACAGAGTTCAGCAGGAGTTAGAAACAGGGTAAGATAATGGGTAATTGGAGCTGATGGGATACAGACTGTGCAATAGGACTAGATACAAAAACTCAAAAATGGACAGCACAATAATACCTAATTGTAAAGTAATGATGTTAAAATACTGAATGAAGCTGCATCCGAGCTATAGGTTTTTGTTTTGTTTTGTTTTGTTCTTACTATTAATACTTTTATTTTTTTCTCTATATTAACATTCTATATCTTTTTCGGTTGTATTGCTAGTTCTTCTAAACCGATGCAAAGGTACTAAGAAACGATGATCATGCATCTATGTGATGATGTTAAGAATTACTAATTGCATATGTAGAATGGTATGATTTCTAAAAAAAAAAAAGAAAATGGACAGCACAATACTACCTAATTGTAATGTAATTATATGAAAACACTGAATGAAGCTGCATCTGAGCTGTAGTTTTTTTTTTGTTTGTTTGTTTGTTTTTCTAATATATTTTTGTATTTTTTATTTTTATTTTTCTCCATATTATCATTTTATTTCTTTTTCTGTTGTCTTGCTATTTCTTTTTCTAAATCGATGCATATGTACTAAGAAACGATGATCATACATCTATGTGATGATATTAAGAATTACTGATTGCATATGTAGAATGGAATGATTTCTAAATGTTGTGTTAGTTAATTTTTTTTAATTAATAATGTAAAAAAAAAAACTGAAAATCTACACTGACACATAATCTCTAGCTAACCTGGGAATCGTGTTCAAATCACACCATGTTTTCCATTAATGTCTTTCTGTGCCAGTATCTAATCCAGGATCCCATGTTGCCTTTAGTTGTCATGTTTCCTCAGGATCCACCCTTGTGTAATGGTTCCTGGATCTTTCCTTGTCTATTATGACATTGATACTTTGGCATAATACTGGCCAATTGTTTTGTAGACTCTAAAACTCTAACTTTGGGTTTTTCACATGTTTACTCACGTAAACTTTGAGGTCGTGGATTTTTAGTAAGGCCACAGAAGTGATGGCACGACCTCTGTGCATTCTATCTGGGGCTACATGATATTGCTATCACTTCTTAATGATGGTGTTAACATTGATCGCTTTGTTAGGATGATATTTGCTACCTGATTCAGAAATAGGTAGCACAATACTATCTGATGGTAGCACAATAATGTATAAGTACAGTGAATGAAGCTGATTCATTGAGTGAGTATAGTTGAGAGAGAAGGGCTGTAGGCATTTATGACACCAGAAGAAAAGAGAGAAAATAAAGACTGAGATGGCTTTGGTGGTGATTAAACATATGAATATAAAAATGTTATTACATGAGGGAGAACAAATGAATGTCACCATTCCAAGGTGTTGAAAATCGATAGTATACAGGGGAAAATATAATCAATGCAAGCTAAGGTCTATAGTTAACAGTAGCATTGTAATGTGCTTCCATTAAATGTAACAAAGGCAATATGTAAAATTAAATGTCAATAAGTGGGAAATATGGGGAAGGGGTATGGGATTCTCTGAGAAAGAAAAGGAAATGTCATCTAGATTGTGGTGGTGAAGGCATGGCTATGTGATTACACTAGGAACCACTTTTTTAAAACTTTTTTTATTGTATAATATAACATATATACAAAGCAAAGAAATAAAGCAATAGTTTTTCAAAGCACTCTTCAACAAGTAGTTACAGGACAGATCCCAGAGTTGGTCATGGGTTGCCATACTATCCTCTCAGATTTTTCCTTCTAGCTGCTCCAGAATATAGGAGGCTAGAAGTCTTAAATATTTTTTTATCACCACAATCAAATTTCTTTCTTTCTTTTTTTGTGAAAAATAACATATATACAAAAAAGCAATAAATTTCAAAACACAGCACCATGATTAGTCGTAGAACATATTTCAGAATTTGACATGGGTTACAATTCCACAATTTTAGGTTTTTACTTCTAGCTGCTCTAAGATACTGGAGACTAAAAGAGATATCAATTTAATGATTCAGCAATCATATTCATTTGTTAAGTCCTATCTTCTCTGTATAACTCCACCATCACCTTTGATCTTTCCATCCTTCTCTTTAAGGTTGTTTGGGCTATGGCCATTCTCTATTTTTCATATTGGAAGGGTCTTTCAATGATATGGGGTAGGGAGATGGAACTATTTGATGTTCTGGAGAGGCTGGACCCTCTAGGTTTCAGGACTTAGTCTGGTCCAGGGACCCATTTGGAGGTTGTAGGTTTTTGGAAAGTTACTGTAGTGCATGGAGCCCTTGTGGAATCTTATATATTGCCCCAAGTGTTCTTTAGGATTGTCTGGAGTGGTCCTGGTTGAGGGTTGACAGGTTATGATAGGTAGCAAGGTCTACCTGAAGCTTGAGTAAGAGCAACCTCCAGAGTAGCCTCTCAATTCCATTTTAACTCTCTCTGCCACTGATATTTTAGTAGTTACACTTCTTTTCCCCTTTTTGGTCAGGATGGAATTGTTGAGCCCATGGTGCCAGGGCCAGATTCATCCCACATCGCCAGTGAGACTTTCACACCTGGATGTTGGGAAGTGATTTTTCTATTAGTTTTTTTGGGGGGTGGGGGGGTGGAGGCACATGGTCCGAGAAGCGAACCCTAGTCTCCCACATGGAAAGCAAGCATTCTACCCTTGAACCACCCACATACTGGAAACCATTGATTTTTTTACTTAGGTTGGATTTTATTATGTGTGAATAAAACTGTAAAAATGAGGGGGGAAAAAAGATGGTATCTGCCAGATTTCTCCAATTTAAAGTTACCATTTTTCCCTTAGTAATTAATGAATATCTTGGGGCAGATATTTTGAGAATATGAAAATAGCCTTTATTCCTTAAACTATCACCCTCTAATTTTAGCATCCATGGGTGGATCGTGCTGACAATTTTTACAGTGGTATTTGACGAATGTCATTTTCTATTTCCCTCATTCCTTCTACATTTATTAGTTGGAATTTGGATTTAGAGAATTTAATACCAAAAAAATGTAAAGTATCTAATTATTAACTTTTATATTGATTATATGTTAAAGCGGTAATTTTAAGACATTGTGGGTTAAATAACATATATTATTAAAATTAGCTTCCCTGTTTCTTTTTACTTTTTATAATGTGAACTCTAGAAAACTTAAAATTACATATATGGCTCACATTATGTTTCTATAGATCAGTGCTGCTCTATGGACTCAGGTAATAAACTCTTGTGCCTATCTCAGAGAATTATTGTGAGAGTTAAATGAGAATGTTATATAAAGTGTTTGGTATAGTTCCAAGAATTTAGTAAATGCTCAACAGAATTAGTCATTAGGGTATGAAAGGGCAGCCACTCTGATGGTTAGGTTCATGTGTCAACTTGGCTAGGTTATGGTGTCCATTTGTTTGGTTTCCAGTAAATGATTGTTATTGTGAGGGTTTGTTGAAGATGGATTCACATCTATAATCAGTTGATTGGTTTTATGGCTGAATGCATCTACAATCAACAAAGGAGACTGCCACCAGCAATGTGGGGAGTCTCTTTTATCCAGTCAGTGAATCTCAGGTCGTAAAAGCTAGAACTGAGGGGTTCCAAAGTTAGAAAGAAGAATTTCTGCCTCTATGTCAGCCAGTCCACTTTTCCTGGAGAATTCAATCTTAATTTTGTCAGAGTTTCCGGCTTGTGGCCTGTCTTACAGAATTCAGGCTTGCCAATCCCCACAGTCACAAGAGTCGATTCCAATAATAGATCTCTTAATATTTATATATATTCTGTCAGTTCTGTTTCTCTGGAGAACTGTGACTAATGCAGGCACTTTTATGAACTCTTCACTATTCTCAGGGGAACTAAAAGGTTTTCATTAAAACTATCAGTTAATCAGGATTTTCCCAAGAGGAGGTTTGAGTCCTGGGGAGACTGAGCTCATCCTCAAACCTGAAGGACTTAATGTTTTAGTTTAGTTCCCATATCAGAGAAAACGAAAGTTTACTTATGGAAAACTGGGATGGTCATGGAGGGACTGCCCAAGGGAAAATCAAAGACAAGAGAAGAAAGAGTAGAACACACACTGCTCCAGCCTCAAAAAAAGTACAAAGCTACATTTGCTTTCTGGGATGGATGCCTAAGTGAAAAGACATTTGTGTATGATGGATGAGGAATCACACTAGGCCTTCAGTTATCAGTGATGAATCATCTTCTTGAAAAGCATCTCATTTCTCTTGCATCAGTCTTGCAGGTAAGCCCACCTAGTGCTCCCCCTTATTCTTTGGGCATAACTGATGAGTTTGCCAGGTTGAGGCCATGTATCAAAATATGCTTTTCCAATTATTAGCATCTCAGATACATTTCCTTTTGATTCCAGCTAAGATGCAAGCCCATTTCCCTTTCTCTAGTGCTCAGCAGTGCTAGCAAAAGTTTTCTGGGATCAATTATTTTACCCTAGAAGTTATTTGGGCTAGAGGCAAAGGATGGTGAAAAACCATGGAATTGATCAACACTGCAGAGTCTATCTAAAGAGACGTGGTTACTAAAATAATATTTTTTAATCACTTGTATAGTCTTTACCACATACTCAGCATTGTTCAAAGTGCTTTGCTTATAATAAGTCACTTAATCTTCATGTCAACCCTATGAAGGAAGTATTATTATTGTACCCATTTTACAGATGAGGAAACAAGCATAGAAAGGTTAAGTTACTTTCCCAAGATCACACAGCAAATTAGTGGCAGAACTAGGATTTGAACCCAAGTGGTCTGACTACAGAATCCATGTTCTTAATTATAATTCATACTGTCTCCCTCTGTAAGCTGCCTCCTGCTGCCCAAAAGAGAAGATAAATCAACATTAGTTTTGTACTTGAGGCTCTAAATTGAGACCTCAAAAAAATCTATGGAGATTTTTGTTTACCTAACGGGTATTTCTCCCCTTTTTCTTGATAGGAAGAACTCCCTCTTTCAGAAGAGGAAATTGAGACATACAATAGAACGAGGGGTGTCTGAAATTTGCCAAAACCCTGGGCAGTCCTTTTTAAGGATAACTGATTCATGAGGAGGATAGATCTTCTGCAATGGCTGCTCCTGTGCTCTGAAGAGTGGATGAGCTACGTGGATCTCTCTCTCTCTATTTCTGGTTTCCTGTAGTTTGTGTGTTATCATTTTCTAAAGATATGACAACGTGCTCTTTGCCTGGGTTTGCAGCTAGGAGACCTATGTGTGTTTTCCCACCTCCCCCAGGAATGCAGCCAGAAAAAGCAATGGCATCCAGAAGCCATCTGGGAATGCTTCCCAGACCTGCTCTAAATTGGGCATGAGCCAGCTGCACACCCACCAGCTTCTGAGTTCACCTGGATTAGACTCACTGCAGTGGGCTTTGCCAGCCAGATTGATTTATCTGCGATCCTAATTCTCAAGATACTGGTGGGTAGCTGTCAGGGAGGAAAGTAGTTGAGATGTAGTTTAATGTAAAGTTAAGGTCAGTGTAAGGTTCAGAGCTGAAGTGGCAGCTTTGACTCTGCCACTGCCAAGCTCTGGAATATATCACTTGCATTGAGTGCTTCCAGATTGCTGTAGCATACTTGAAAAGTGGGAATACTAGCACCTAAGCTCACGTGACATCAGCCAAGCTTGCAGATGTACTTAGTGGTTGCAGAGAGACCTACAGAAGCAGATAACAACCTCTTGAAATATTTCATTACATTTATTTATGCAATGGAATCATATGAGTCAGGGTGCTCTCAGAAAACAGCAAAGAAAAAAAAAGAAAACAGATGGCACACTGAGCTGGTTTGAAAATATTACGTACCCCAGGAAAGCCATGTTTTAATCCTGATCCAATCTTGCAGGAGCAGCCGTTTCTTTCAATTCTAATTCAATATTGTAGGGCAGAGACTTTGATTAAATTATCTCCAATTATGTTTGTGACCTTTGATTAGACAGAGATGTGACTCCACCCATTCCAGGTAGGTCTTGATTAGTTTATTGGAATCCTTTAAAAGAGGAAACATTTTGGAGAGAGCCACCTAAAACGACAGAACCAACATTGCAGTGAGAGCCCATATAGCCAGAGACCTTTGGAGTTGCGGAAGGAAGGCACACCCAGGGAAGACTTATGTAATGAAGAGAGAAAGCTAGCAGATGTCACCCGTGCCTTCCTAGCTGAGAGAGGTGCCCAGAACCCAAAGACTCCAGTAGATGCCAGCCACATGGCTTCCCAGTTGACAGAGATGTTCTGGACAGCATCAGCCTTTCTTGAGTGAAGGTAACCTCTTGTTGGTGCCTTAATTTGGACATTTTCATGGCCTTTGAACTGTAAACTTGCAACTTAATAAATTCCGTTTTAAAAAGTCATTCCATTTCTGGTGTATCACATTCCAGCAGCTTCCAAACTAATACCACACTCAAACAGCAATGATTGACAAAGAGGTGGTTATGTTAAGGAAAACCAAAAAGGACAATGAAGCGTGTCAAGACTAGCAACAGCAAGGAGCTGTAACCTCCTTAGGTTGGAATAAGCAAGAGAAAGGCATGACTACAGGGCACAGTGAGAGTGGAGGAGGGCAGGCAAGAGAGGTGACTAGAGTGCCAAATTTAAGGAAGACCTCACTCTGACGGTCAGGCAAGTGGATGACCCAGTGCTTGCACAATCCTCAGAGTAACTGTCTTCTTGAATTCTGTGCCCTAGGTTCCTCATTTGCCTCACCCTAGTCTTGGCCTCGCAGAGAACAGTAATGATGAAGTAGTGTCTATGGAACCATTCATTTGGGTTTGGTTAAAATTTTTTCAGTTAACAATTTCATAAAAAAAGTTCATTTTTGAGTAGATTGTGAGCCCTTGTTAGAAACGATATCTATGCATGTAGAATAAAGGAAAGTTTGAGCAATTCTGCTAAATAACACTCTGCATTATTGCATTTTCTATGACTTCTTTGATCTAGTCTAAAAGCAGTGTCTTGCAGATTCACGTTGGAGATACAATATTTATAAGCTCCATGACATCCTGACTAATGGTATATATCTCAAACGACTTTAATAAGGAAAACATGATCCTTTAAGGAGCATTTGGAATTTATCATAAGGAATTCATTTATATGTCTGCTGCCTTCACTGGAGAATATCTCTTTTGCTGGGGTATGAAACAGAGCTACGTGTGCACCCTTCGAAGGCAAGAGGACATGGATGACTTCAGTACATGAAGTCAGTCTTTCTTTTTCCAGAGCCCCTGGTCCTGAGATACATCAATTTGACTGTGAAAACCAGGCATTATATTTAATGCATTAGATAAAATTCACATGGTCAAAATGATGGGAAAAAAGAGAGGTCACCAGATCCTACATGGTCTTTCTTCATTACCTTTCCAAAGTACATTCTGTCTTTCATCCAGAGCATTTCTAGGCAAGTCAGGGAACTAAGCTGGCCACTTTGATTCTTGAGGGTCTCCGTTTGACTGTAAAATTCCATGATCTTCTCGTCTTATATTTGGCTGTCATTCTTTTGTGTTTTTTCCCCCCTCTTTATTTCCTGGTGGTTTGGTTATCTAAATTACAATAGTAAATTATTTATTTAAAAGTAGTTTATTCCCAGTGCCTGCCCATGCCCAAAAAAGGAGTAGTTTAGGTTATTTGCTTTGTTGATAACCAAACAGCAAAACAGAAAAGATGGTTCACTCCTCCCTGGATTCACAAAAAAATTCATATTTAAATATTTTTAATGATGTTGTGTGTGTGTTGGCAGGGGGGCATGTTGGGTCCAGGAATCAAGCCTCAGTCTCCTGCATGAAAGGCAAGCATTCTACTACTGAACCACCCATGCACCCCAATGACATTTTATTAACTATAAATGAGAGGGACTCCCTGACTGAAATGCAGGCCCTACACTGTGCATATCCCTGAGATTCTTTTCAAGAAGCAGCCTCACTGGGAATTGACTCAGATGGGCCAGTAGAGAGGCTATACCCAGTGTTCACTAAAACCAAGCAAAACTAAGTTATCTCCAAATTGACAGTGACTGTGTTTTCACCAAATTTGACTTCTTCAAGTCCTCCATGACATTTCTTCAAAGGTTCTACTTTCTTTGGACTTCATTGTTAGGTTGCCTTGAATGCAACAGAGATGCAAAATGCATTTCCTATATTTGACCCACTAATTCACACATCATGCAAATAAGTTATTAATGATAGTTTATCAACCTCCCTTGGTGATTATTCCTGTATATTGAGATGAAATGGGAAACCATCTTCTTCACGTACATTTTATGACAAATTGAAATAGCCATTCAAAGAGCTATTGCTCTCACCTCCTCTCATGTGAAGACACCTTTAAATTTTTTTCAAAGTACTTTCACATGTATGATCTCACTGGGGACTTAAGATACCAATGGGACTTTAGAGGCAGGTATCATTCTCCCCATATATTTTCATTTCCTGGCTGCTAAAACAAATACCATACAATGCATTGGCTTAAGCACTAGGAATTTATTGGCTCATGGTTTTGAGGCTAGGAGAGGTCCAAAATCGACACATCAGAACTGTTGCCTTCTGGATCTGGCTGCTGGTGATCCTTGGTCCGTGGCTTTACATCATATGACAAATGACATAGTGGCCTCTCCTGGCTTCTCTCTCCATCATCTTTCACTCTGCCTATAAAGAACTCCAGTAACCCAGATTAAAACCAAACCCGATTCAGTGGGGTCACAAACATCTTAAAGAGATCTTATTTACAATGACTCCACACCTGCCAGCTGCAGAC
Organism: Tamandua tetradactyla; assembly: GCF_023851605.1. Classification (NCBI taxonomy): domain Eukaryota; kingdom Metazoa; phylum Chordata; class Mammalia; order Pilosa; family Myrmecophagidae; genus Tamandua; species Tamandua tetradactyla. Next base: position 81,220,327 of record NC_135335.1, read on the forward strand.
CAAGACCAAGAATATGTCAAAACTCAGGTAACAATTCAATCCACCACATCACGTTAGAGAAACTTGCCCAAGGGTCTCCCTGCACTTCACTGTTTTATCATGGTTGGACACAGAATGCAGCACTTGTTCTCTGTTGCTTTTTAGGCTAGATATCATTTAGCAGTCTTTTATTTCCATGCTCATTTTAATTGTACCAATAAAACAGATGCTAGAATTGGCAAAAGAGACGATGAGGAGCAAGAAGTAAAATTAGAAAAACAAAACAAAAAGAAAGCAGAGTACATGTATTAGCAATTATTTATTCTTATAATTACTTTCTTGGAGATTGTTAAATGAAGATGCCTGGGAGTAGAAGTATCTCATGAAGGAGTACAAATACCATTTGATTGACTTAAAATGATGCTTCTCCTTAAATAAGTTGTGCACAGCAGAACAAGAAGAATAATCAGCAGGGGAGACAGTAGCAGGAAATGAGAACTTGTGCATAAAATGAGAAAGTTAGGAAATACCTTACCTTAAAGTAGTTTACAAATTTGAATATCAGTGATGTGACTGAATTGTAGCCCCATGTGAATACAGGATGAGGCAAGATGCATGATTCACCAACTTCTGGGGGAAAAGTATCTTTTATAATCATGCTAATGTGATACAAAAAGAACCTGGTAACCTGTCAACTGTATAATGCAAAAATAAAAACAAAGGGCCAACTATGAAATAAAACCTATGTATATACGCAACTAAAATAGCTTCTCTTTATATGCTGATTGCAAAATACTGGTTATTTTGCAATAGCTATAGTATTTTTTGTAAAGTTGGATTTCTTAATATTGATATTTGTCAATTTCACAGAAAGTGTATTTTTTTTTTAAAAAAAGAAGGTGTATTTGAAGATAAAGTCAGATGGAAAATTCATTAAAAATGTACTGGTTATTATTAATCAAAGCTGAATCTCTCTCTTCATTAGTCGCCTTATTGCTGGTGCCCTAAGAATGTAGGGTAATCTAGCAGTAGACGTAATAATTGTGAAATTTAAGTAACACATAGTCTGAGCTTGCTAGTGTATAATTCACAACTGCTTCCAAAAATTGTCTTAAAAATCACCCATAGTATGAATGTACGATTGAGGGTCAAAGATATAAAATAATGGATTGTCTTAGCAGCCTAAATAAAAGGAGATAGTGTATTCTGTATGGAGGAGCATAGGAAAAAATAATAAATTCTGCATTTGGGGTAATATTATACAATGCTGAAAACAACAAAATACATTTGCAAAAATTTCAGTGTCATGCTCTTAGATATAGTAACTCATTACTTCCAATATACATAGGATGAAAAGTTTTTAAGCTTTATTCCTATTTATGTATTTTACAGCAGCTTGTCCATTTGTGTATTAGCTAATAAAATACTTGGTTTGAGGCAGAATATTTATCACAAATTGTTCATCAAGGTGTAAAAGAAAATCTATCATTACAACTATGATTGAATGCTGTAATATATAATGCAATATAATGTAAAATATATGTAATCTAGCTTGGGCTCCCTCCTGTCTTTGTAGTCACTCTCCTTGGTTGTTTCTCAAGTTTGCTCTACACCTCCACCCCCAAATCTCCCGAAGTTACAATCACTGAACTTTAGAAATGCAGAATCTGGGTGCCACCCAGACCTAGTAGAGGGTGATCTCAGGAGGTAAGGCCAAAATCTGAATTTTCAAATTCTTCTGGGGGATCCATAAGCATACTGAGGTTGGGATCCACTGAGTTAATGGGTTATTGTCTATGATCCTTATTTGTTCTTTTAAGCCCTTTCTTCACCAGGGGATGGCTCATTCTGATGCAAAATCCTGAATGGAAGATCCCGTGGACAGGGATTTGTAGAAGAAAGAAAGGAGAGTAATTAGTTGGGCAAACAGGGAACTAGAATCTGTTTTCAAGATAAAATGAAGTCACAGAGGATGGGAGGAGAAAGGGAACTGAGCCAGTTGTTGACTGAGTTTCCTTTTCCTCCTCCCTGGAAACTTATTTCCTGAGGAGGAAAGGTGGAAAGTGGTCTTTTCAAGATTTCATTGAATTGGTGATGAAACTTCCACTTTTGATCTCCAGGTTCCTGATGGGTAATCTGTCTTCATAGTAGAATCAAGGGGAAAGCTCGGGGGTAAACAGAAGGACCCTACAGTCCATGGAATCTTCTCAGACTCACCTAAAATACACATCATTGTACCTATCACCCATATAAGTAGCCTCGGATAATACATTCTTTTCCTTTATTCATTATTTTAATCTTCCCTTGTTCCTAAGGCTTGGATTTTCTATATACTCTTCCCCCTGTCTTATATATAATGAGCAATAAATTTTTAAAAATTTATTTAAAACAATAAATTAAAATAGCTACTCAGATAGAAGCGCTAACCTGTGACTAAATATTTAACAAAATGTGAGTAGAAAAGATTCACATTTTGATCTCCAAACACTGGAAATTAAATGCCATCAGTAATGAGTTTTCAAATTAAAAAGATGACAAAGGCAAACAAAATTTCCACTCATTTGACTGCCACCTCAAGAGCTGAGTTATTATTAGCAAGCTAGAAGTTGCCAAAAAGTATCTGGAAAATAGTGAATGACAAGTGATTGAAACTAGAAGCATTTCATGCATGTCAGCAAAGACATGTCCAAAGGAGAAGGATGATAAAGTTATACATATACATTTCATTTTAATTTAACAAACATTTATTGAGTGACTACTGGATCCAGTGTCCGCTAGAGTGACCAGTGGCTTAGAGTGACTAAGCCACTCTTCATCTTGAGAACAGAAATAATAAAATCCAGGTTGTCTTACCTCCAGGAGCTCATAAGCTGGAACTACGTGGGAGAGAATGAAGATCACGACAATTCCTACAGCTTAATACAACCTGACAAGTGTTATATTAGCAATATGCGGAAAGTGCTAGCACTGCAGAAATTAATGAGGGAGAAGAAACCTGATGTTGGTGCTGGTGATCAGAGAAGCCTTCCCAGAAGAGGTGACATTTAACTGTAGGATTTCAGTAGACATGTGTGTGTGTGTGTGTGTGTGTGTGTGAAAAGGTTATCTGGCATAAGAAACAAAATTTGCAGGTTAGGAGTACATGGGTTAGGGATGGAATGGGTAAGAAATAGCAGTACAGTCTGAATGATAAATTCATTTGCATAGTCATTTACTTAGCAAACTTTTAATGGGTGCCAAAGAAGGTAGGCATATGCCAGATTAGAAGGCATGGGCTGCCCTTTCCTGACTCATGTGATTGGGAGAGAGAGAGATGGAAGATGGGACTGGGACTGTGAAACAGATCTATTTGTTTCTAGAAGGATATTTCTGGTATCCTAGTCATACCTCTCTACCTAACAATTACCTAGAAAGTTAAGCATCTCCTAAGTGCCGCACTGAATAGCTAAGTTTTTGCTGATCCTCTACCAAATCCTGCCTGGTAGATATTTTCTCTATTTACAGATATGGAAAAAGAAGATGTGGGTGCTTGAGATTGCACAGCTTGTAATCCTTGAAGCGCAGTCTTGGACTGGCATAGATCTCAGTGGTCTGGTAATTGTAAAAGCTGAAGAACAGCTGAATTTAAGTACCTGCCCACCCCCAACCCCTGCCAAAAATACCATCTCCCAATACCTTGGGACCACCTTGGACTCTGACACTGTGGGACATCTCTGTCCCAGCTGTATAAGTGATTTATGTCTGTCTGTTCTTGCTAAGAAACTGGATGCTTATTACCTTGCTGAGCAAAGCTGCAGACTTTCTCTGCCCCGCCCTATCCCCATCCTCTCAAAGCAAAGATTTCCAATTACTGCTCTGAAGAAAATGTCAAAAGCATTATTTGACTATTCATTATCCCAGGTTTTGTAATTTTTCATATGTTTTTCACTGCTATCTGCTAGCATTGAAAAAGGCCAGCTTTCTCCTCTTAAGGGAGCTTAATTTGCAGAGCTGAACAGTCTCCTATTATGTTCTTATCATCCTCTCTCTGTGGTAGGCAGAATGACAAGGATGACAAAAAAAAAAAAAAAAAAAGAACTAAAAATATTTGCAGGCCTTTCTGAAAATCCATGAGAATGAGGCACTGGAAGAGTCGGAGACTCCTGTTCTCCTAGCGACTGGGCACAAGCCCAAGGGCAGATGACATTGGCTCTCAGTCCATACAGCAGGGGCTCTTGGCCAGGGATCAAAATCACCACCCTGGGGCCGTGTGGGACTTTGCACCTGAGGATTTCCTTGCCTGAAAGGCTAGTGGCTGTGTGGGGGTAGGGTGGGGGGTGGAGAGGTGCTTAACTGAGGGATTCAGCGGCTTTGAGGTTCCAGAGGTCCCCTCTAAATTCTCATGCCAATGCCAAAGTTACTTTGGCACTCCAAGAACTAGAGACCAAGGATGGCTTGGAGTGGGTAGTTTGCCATTCCTTCTCCCTTGGACCCTCCACCCCATTCTTTATAAGGCACTTGACATTTTTTCTCCATGTTATGTAAAGTGCTATGCAAAGGGAACTTCAAGACAAGTCCCTTAGCTCACCTTCTTCCACCTAGATGGCGCCCCAAGTCCCGCCTCTGGCCTCTGTAGAAATTCTGAGCTACCGTCTCCCTGGATCCTTTCCTCCCAGGATCCCCAGGTTTGTGAAGCCGGCGCACCAGGACTCCTGGTTTACCCGGAGGGACGCCCTCCCCTCCGTGGGGCTCGCTCGGGGAAATCCCCTCCCGCCTTGTCATTCCTGCAGGGGAATCCCCGCCCTCCGTCCCTGTCACTCCAGGAAGGGAGTTCCAGCCCCTCGAATCAATCAGAGGGAGGGAATCCCCGCCCATCCTGGAGGCGCTGTGGATCCCTAGCGCTGCGCAGCTGGGAGAGGCAGGCGACGAGAGGACTCCCAGCGCGGGTGCGTGCCGGCCCCGGGCCGGGGGACGCGGTAGGGCGGTGACTGCAGGTCCTGCGGAGCCGAGGGCGGAGCCGAAGGCGCCTGGGATCTCGCCTCCCGCGGCTGCAGGCGAGCCGGGTCGCTGCAGCTCCCCGCAGGCGCGGCGGCTCCGACGGTGGCAGCGGCGTGGGGACAGCCGGGCGGCGCCTAAGACCAGAAACTGGAGGAGCAGCCGGAGCCTCTACCGAGCAGGGCGCAGGTGAAACGACTGTCCGGCTGCTGCAGGGACTTGCGACTCGGGATGGGAGTGTGTGTGTGTTGGGGGGATGGGGAGGTGGGGAAGGGGGGGGCGGAGGTTGGCACCCTGGAGACCGTGTGTGCCCCAGAAAGTTTAGTGACAAATCCGGGTGTGGGCATCCCGGCCGCCGCAAGGCGGTGGGTCGAAGCGCGGAGCTGGGGTCCCACGTTGGGCGGCGCAAACTCCTCTGGCATCCGGCCCGGGGTGGGGAGGGCGCAGTGGCGGGGAGAAGGCGCGACGGGGAGGGGCCGCGACCACCGAACAACCCGATACGTGCTGCCGGGGATATCCGGGACAGGACCGAGAGCCCCGGACGGTTTGCGCGCCCTGGATCCCATCTCTGGACCGTCACCTTGTTCCCTCCTCCGCCTGGCGCGCGTTCTGGGCCTCCCACTCCAGGTACTGCCTTGGGGTCGGTGCTCCCGCTCTTCTTCCTCTCTCGTCCCCTCCCTGGCGGGAGAAGAGATGCGCGAAGTGGAGGGGGCGCGCCAACACAAGGGCGTCTTTGGGGCGCTGATTAGCATCTGCCAGGGCGATGGGGAGCTTGTCTGTGGGGGAATCCTGCTCGGCCTGTGAAGTGGGTTTCTTCCTAGAACCTAGTCTGCTCATCCGTCTTCTCTCTCTCTCTCCAAGGGGTTTTCGTGTTAGGCCTTTGGGCTGCTTATCTTCCTTGCTCCTTGGAAAAGCCATTAAAGCACAGGTTGAAGTGAGTAGGGCAGAGGGGAGGGCCCCTGGCTGGAGTTTGCCAGAAGCCTGTCCCCAGCAGCCCTGACCTGTGCAGAGACCTTGAAGGGACACTCAAAGAGTGTGAAGAGGATGGGGTCAGGCTGGCGGAGACTGGAATGGCAGGCAAGAGAGCATTCCAGAGCTCCAGACCTGCAGTGGGGACAAGAGGGAGGGAGGACTTTTGAGGGAATGAACTGCATCTGTCCCCCGCAGGTGGCCCGAGGCTCTCTCATCCATGTCAGTAAGAGGTAGGGTCCCTTGGGTGGATGTGATTCCCTTGACAAATCATAATGAAACTACTGAAGGTGGTGCTTGAGTGTGGCTGCGGGAGCAGATGCCCTGGGCCTGCCTTGCAGAGACCACCCCTGGACTTTCAGGGCGCTTCTGTGCCTTCTCCAGTGGCATTTCCCTGCTGGATTTGGGGCTTAGGGACCTGGTATTTCAATGGGGCCAGCTTTTCCTGTCTGTGAGTGCTCGATGGGGGTCAAGTAGGTACAGGCTGGCAGGTGTGATGTGGGAGGGCTGCTGGCAGGGGCAGAATAGAATGTCTCAGAACACACTCCTCGCTGTAGGTGGTTGTTCTGCCTTCATTAATTCCTTCTTCCTTTAGGATGGGCCAAGGACTGCTGCTCTGCCAATAACCGCATAGTATGTGCGTGTGTGTGTGTGTGTGTGTGTGTGTGTGTGTATGTGTGTTGAGGGGTAGGAGTGAGGTGGGATTGTGGGAGCAGGGGGTGGCAAGTGCTGGAGAGGTAAAATGAGAATCATGTAAAGTATGTAAATACTCTTTCCTTGATGCAGTTAATTTGCTCCTGGAAAAATAGTGAATTATACTTAAAGTCTAATCATTCAAATTGATTTTGCAATACTAGTTTACTATTTATGAAGCTTAGAATAATTTCCCTATTCATTTCAGCCGTTTTATTTTTGGAGTACCTATGGTTTGCTGTGCCAGGGGCTCAGAGGTTCCTGGGGATGTACACAGGAGAAAGAGGCTCCCTATTTGCTGTCAGGATTTCAGTCTAGTAGGTGAATTGAGATAAGTAGACTGAGAGCTATAAGGCAAACAAAGCACCTCTGGCATGTAGGAGGTACCCTATTATTTACTGGGTGAAAGGATGATTGAATGAATAAAGTAGCTGAGGAGTGGTCCAAATAAAACATTTGGAAATCACTTTTGACTGAGTGGATCCAGAGGACTTGGGGGAGGAGGTTGTGGAGAGAAGAGGCATGATGCTGAGTTAGGAGGCAGCCCTTACAGGAGCAATGCCAGACAAGCTGAGGACTTGGAGCAACTTAGTTCTACAGACCATAGAGAGAAGTCTGGCATTTTTGAGCAAGCATTGGTCATAATGAGCTATGTGCTTTAAGGTGATTAATATGGTCTCTTGTGGAAAGAATTGGAACTGGGGCTAGATAAGAGGTAAGAAGTCCAGTAGGAAGGTTATTGTAATAAAATGGGGGGAGAGAGCTAACGAAGGTCTGAGTTCATATATGCAAGGAAGAAAGGAAATACTCATCAGACATGAGCTTAAAGTATGGGGATGGTTGGATTTGTAGTGAGAGAAGAAACAAAGATCACCTAGAGGTTAGAAGCACGAATACAGTTGCTAGAAATAGGGAACAGTTTGGAATTTTAACATTCAACCAACCAGTAACCCATGTGCTTCCCCAAACTTTCTCCTGCTACATTTCCCATCCTCCCCTAACACACCGGTAAACAGGCCACAGACCCCCTGGCCTGCCTTACTCTTCTGCCTGTAGGATGCTGTTTCCTTGTGGAGAGGATGATAGGGCATCCTCGACTTTCCTTTCTCCCTGATTGTCCTAACGATGTTATTATTCAGGATCCCAGCACCGGGGCCTCTTCCTCTGGGGATTCTCAGCTGCCTTGGGCAGTCCTACCTTGGGACCACCACAGTGCTCCTACAAACCCTGTTAGAACACTCAGCAAATTGCCCTGTGCCTGTTTCTCTAGGACTCTCTCTTATCATGGCAAATGAGATCTCTATCAAGCATCCTACAACATCCTCAGGTTAGACAGGGAGAGAGGCAGCTCGCTTCAGCCTGATTGTTCTCTGGGATGTCATCCGAACTCTGACTTGGAAGCACCAGCCTGGTGGGCTGGACAAGATAACACAGAGCTGTCTGTGATAACTCGCTTTGCTTAGCTCATATGGGCCTACGTGACTGGGTAGGTGGAGTAGAAAGAGGAGGCATCCTTGTTACTGCACAACCACAAGGGGGGGAAAAATCCAGAAGACAAACCCACAGAGAGGTCCAGACCAAACCCAAAGGGAGACTGACTCTTTTTAAGAGGAAAGATGTGAAGTATCAACAATTTTTAACCTCTTCCTTCTGCCCTCAAAAGTGTCCCTGTAATATTAAGTAGGATGCAGAGGACAGAGAGTTGTGTTTAAGGGGCAGGAAGAGCCAGGCAGGCCAGCCCCTGAGGGAGGCAGGTGAAGAAGCAGGAGAGTCTGAGAAGGGCCAATGTCCCAGGAAGGTGATGGGAAAAGGCCCTTGACAATGCAGTGTGTGGACACAATAGTACACGGAAGCCAGGTGTGAGGGATGGAGAAGAGAATGGTGCTAAGGCTGTGAGAGGGAGGGTATAAACTAATGGACCTGAAAATTTGCCAGTTAAAAATGATCCAAACCATCTTGAGGGAGTATAAGTTGAGGGATAGTTTATTCAGGAGACTCTCCCAATTCCTTCTCCAGCATACTTAGTAAACAAAAGGAGTGGGAAGATAGGGGGCTTAGGAGGCAAGAGGCCAGAGGCTATCAGGAGCAAGGAAGGAGAAGGGCCTTCCCCCCGGAGGTAGGAGGGAAGCAGAGGTTGGGTAAGGTGTGCATGAGAGAGTACCTGCAGGCAGGGGAGGGAAGTAGCAGGTCTTCTCACTAAAACTGGGGGCATTGGCATCTGCCAGAAGCTGAGAGGCCCTTGCCTGAGGGTGGGGACTGGTCCGGGAGAGACTGAAGTGCTGCTGCTGTCAGCCGGCTGGGCAAGGTGGCGCCTCGCAGGGTGCCAGCAGGCAGAGAGAAAATGGAAGAATTCCTGAGTTGGGATGAAAGGCTTTGGCTGAAGTCAGTGCTCAGGGAGAACGTCCCACTGAGCAGCTCCTATCTGATTTTGGAGCCTTAGTCTCCTCATGTGTTAAATTAAGTACAATATCTACGTCCCAGGGTTTTATTGGGAGGAATTGAAAGAGGTCCTGAAGTGTGTGTACAAACACCTGACACAACCACTTGGTGCATAGTGGATCCTTTGACGGTGTGTTGAGAAATGAATAAACCTTCCACTGAAATCATTGAGGGCCCAGGCAAATGCAAAAGGCAGGAGATTTTCCAGTGGACCCCATGGAGGCTTGCTCTCAGCTTTGGAGACTATGCTGAGCAAGCAGTCTCCCAGTTCCCAACTTAACCAGGGTTTCATCATATCTGTTACCTGTATTTCCCTTCCCTCCCCTGCGCAAAGGTCAGTGGCCCAGGCTCAAAGCAGGGAGATCCTGAAGAGTTTCCTTCATCCTTCCCTCACCCCTCCTCCCTTCTCTCTCTCCTCTGTGGTTTGGAAGGAGCTGATGCATTCATACTTGCTAATTCCTGCATTTGAGGAAGCTGAGGTCCAGAAAAGCAGAGAACTTGGTCCATTCTGGTAGAACTGGAACTAGAATCACAACCTGTAATTGCTTGATCTGGGGAACTGTCTTATAATGGTAATTGTGCAAATTGCAGGTAGGTGCGGGAGAATGAAAACTCGGCATACCCTCTTAGCTTTTTAAATGGCTCTGTGATTATACTTGGAGGGATTAAATAAATATTCTCACTTAGTGGAAAGGGAGGAAGAGGAGCACTTAATTTGATTTACTAAATCCTCAACAGATATGTGCCAAATGAAATTAAATTTGGGGAAAATTTGCAGAATTTTTTTTAAGGAAATGGAAGTTTTGAAAACATCTCTCAAATAATTTTAAAATTTATTTCCATTGGGACAGTCTATTTCTAGATTATATTATCCTTTGGGCTTATGCATAGGTTGCATATAAAATGATAGGTCCTTTTATGGCATTAAAAAAAAATCTTGGTCTCCTAATATCCAAATTTTAGAAAGGAAAAAATAATGGAATTGGGAAAGAATACATATCCCATGGGTTCTGCAGTTCTAGGCAGAGGCAGAATTTGAAGCTAGGTCTGATTCAGACTTGAATTGTCTGTGATAGAAAGAGCTCAGCGTTCTATTTACAAATGTGTTCAAGAAAACACTGGCTGCATTTACGTTTGAAAACTCAATAGTTGAAGAGGCCCTTTGTGGTCTGATAAGGCCGCTGAGCCGAGAGATGGCTTGTTATGGCAGTAAGTGTGGGGAAAAGACACATTTGTCTTTGAAGCCTCTCCAGCTCCAGGAAGAGGGCTGCCCCTGGCTGTGGCCCCTCTTGAATGCCAATAGCATCTTCTCTGCCCCACATTCTCGAATGGGGCTGGGAAACAGTTCCCATCCAAGCAGTGCTGGCTTCTTGATGCACCTCCATGAATTCATTTGGAGCGAACAATGTCTGGGCTATTAACTTGAGGAATATCAGAAACTTAAGAATTAACTCTCTTTATGAAGCAATTTAATGAAACCAGATAGCATTGAACATCTGGCCAATTTGGTTATTTTTGGATTATTTGTTTTAAGGTTATAAAGTAGTTTTGCGTCTCATAAACCACACTAGGGCACATGAAGAGATTTCGGAGAAACAGGGTTCGGGGAACTGATTTCACTACAAAGAAGGCTTGTTTTGCATACACTGTCCTTGCAAGCTATGGGGAAAATAAAGCATGGAGATAGGGAAAGCCTTGTCATTTGAAGTGGCCTGAAATGCCTGGAAAGCCACAAGAGGATAAAAAAAATCACAAATTTAAGGATTTGCAAGTCTCTGAAAGAGCAGAATCCAATCTCCTGGCTTCAGGTGGAAGTAAATTCAGCTCATTTCAGATAGAATTGTTTGTGCTTCAGTAGCATCCTGTGGTGAAGGTGGGCTTGGGGGGCTTCCAAAGAATATTTGGCCCTTAACAGAAATGATACCTCAAGCTGAATTTTTTTTTGAGGTATTTTAGCAGGAACGGAAATGGATTTGAGCCATTCTTGGTCTCATTTTTATCACCACCTGGACACCTTGGCCTGTTCAGCACTGAGCTTTATTTCCTTAATTCTGCCACCTCATTCAGATTAAATCACACACCCCTCGTTGTCCTGTCCTTGGAATAAGCATCTTCCCTTGCTAATAGTAAGGCCGGACAGCCCAGCCCAGCAGGGGACATGCTTATGCTGTGAACCGCCAAGGCTAACTCCCCAGCTGAGAGCTGCCCACTGAGGAACAGAAGTGCTGGGAGTAAGGGTGGCAGAGAGGATGATTTTTGACTGTGGTATACTCGGGAGGGGGCAGGGGCAGGGGGCACTGAACAGTCTCACAGGGAAGACTTCTAGGCATCCAGAGGAAAGTGGTGGGAAAGAGGGTGAGAGTGGGTACCAGCAAGGTTTGCTCTCCTGGATGCTTATCTGACCAGTCATTTATAATGAGATCTTGGTATATTTGGGGAGTGTGATGGTTTGTAACTGTGTGTACCCCAGAAAAACATGTTCTTAAATTTACTTCGTTCCTGTGGGTGTGACTCCAGTAGGACCTTTTGATGAGGCTACTTCAGTTAAGTTGTGACCCACCTCAATCAGGATGGGTTTTAATCCTCTTAAAAGAGTTGTTTATAAAGGGGATGAATACAGAGAGAAAGCCAGGAAAGCAAGAAGCTGAAATCAATGAAACTCAGAAGATAAGGGAGAGACCAGCAAACATTGCCAAGTGCCTTGCCGTGTGACAGAGGAGCCAAGGATCACTGGTAGCCAGTCTTTGGAAAAAAGCATTGCTTTGATGATGCCTTGATTTGGACATTTTCCTGGACTCTAACCATAAGCAAATAAATTCCCATAGTTTCCACTGAACCATTGCACAGTATTTGCTTAGAACAGCCCAGGAAACGAAAACAGGAGAAGATAGAATAACGCCAACTCTTGTCCCTTCACCAAAAAGCATCACTTTTCAGAAGTTAATGCAATGTGAGGCTGGCTTATCCAGTTTACATGAGCCAGTATATCACTGAAATTCTGATATTCCGTAAGACTCTGTTCATGGAGAATAGAGAGGCAAATGTTTCAGGTTAAGCTGTAATATCTTGGCTTTGAACACCCAGTAATTCCCCACACCCCTCAAGAGTGTCAGCAGCTAGACCACCAGAAGTGCCTTCAGCCATCTGACCCCTCCACACCTCCACACCATGCCTGTTAAATGGTTCCTAACACAACTTAAGAGTTGAATACAGGTGATCAAATATAATCATAAATTCTCTCCAACTCTTTACACAGTTGTCTTTCTACATCTCAAAGCATGAGAATGGAGCCAGGTTTAATAAAGCAAGACGTCAATAAACTCTTTACATTTTTGAGTGTTGGCCAATGGACACTTATAAACTGTCTGATTTCAGCTGTGCTTAAGTTGGATTCCCTCCTCCCCCTCTTTTTGGCACAGTGTATTTTATAGAGATTTGGGTAAAACTAGATTGTGCTATATGGGTCTCCTGGTGAAGAAAATTAACTTCCAAGGCTAAAGCAGCCATGAAAATGTTATTACAAAATCACTCAGCATATAAAATTGGCATAGTTTTCCACTGCCCACTCTCCCATCCCTACCCACGCTGGTCACCGTTATTCCCAATATCATTAGGCTAAATGAACAGGCAGCTGTCCCCAGAAAATGCAGTTCATGCGTCCTCATCAGCAGGGACTCTCATGAGAGAGCAGGCAGTGAGATGGCAAGGAGAGGAAGGTACTGGAAAGCATTGCATTAACCTCTCTCTGGACCTACTTCTTATCTTTCAAAACCTGAGCAGATGCAAGGTTTATTCGTTTCTTTATTGGTGGCTCCTGTGGAGCAGAGTTCAGCCATTTTCAGCACCTGGGAGATACACAAAGCACCTGAGTGCCTTTTCCATGCTTTGCTCCTTCACTTGCTCAGTTTCCTGGGCTCCATCTTTATCTTCAGGTTCTCTAATTTGTAAGACCCAGTGCAGCATCTAGTATATTGGTAAAAACAAATATTGTTTGAGTGTTTACTATTTGCTAGACACTGTTCTAGACACTTAACATTTATTAACTCATTTCATCCTTATAAGAACCTGATGAGGTGCATACCGTTAAAATCCTGTCTCAGCTTCCTAGGGCTGCCATAATAAATTACCATCAATTTGGTGGTTTAAAAACCTAAAAATATATCTTCTTATGGTTCTGAAGGGCAAAGTGCAAAATCAAGGTGTACTTGTTCTGGAGGCTCTAGGAGAGAATTCTCTTTGGTTCTTCAGTTTCTGTTGACTATTGCCATTCCTTGTGGCTGCATCTCTCCAATCTCGGCTCCTATCTTCACACTGCCTTCTCATCTGTGTGTGCGTGTCTTCCCCTCTGCTGTCTGTGTATCTTCCTTTTGTGTGTTTCTTATATGGACACTTGTCCTAGGATATAGGGCCTGCCTGGATAATCCTGGATGATCTCATTCAAGATGCTTAGCTTAATTACATCTGAAAAGTCGCTTTTTCCAAATAGGTTGATATTCACAGGTTCTAGGACATGAATATACCTTCTTGAGAATCACCATTCAACCCATTACACCCCTGCTTTTTTTGACACCCCCCTTTTTTAAAAAATATTTTTATTGACACATCTTCGCTCACATACAGTCCCTACATCATGTACAATCAGTGGCTCACAACATCATCACCATTTTGTGTATTCACCACCATGATCATTTTTAGAACATTTGCATCACTCCAGAAAAAGAAATAAAAAGAGAAAAGAAAAAACTCATACATCCCATATCCTTACCCCTCTTTCTCATTGATCACTAGTATTTCCATCTACTTAATTAATTTTACCCTTTGTCCCCCCTATTATTTATTTATTTATATCCTTTTTTTTTTTCATTCATCTGTCCATACCCTGGATAAAAGGAGCCTCAGACATAAGGTTTCACACAGTCACACTGTGAAAGTTTTATCTTTATACAATCGTCTTCAAAAATCAAGGCTACTGGAACACAGCTCAACAGTTTTAGGTACTTCCTTCCAGCCACTTCAGTACGCTATAAACTAAAAATGGGATATCTATATAGTGCATAAGAATAACCTCCAAGATAACCTCTCGACTCTGTTTGAAATCTCTCAGCCACTGAAACTTTATTTGATGTCAGTTTTCTCTTCCCCCTTCTGGCCAAGAAGGCTTTCTCAATCCCATGATACTGGGTTGGCTTATCCTGGGGGTTCTGTCCCACATTTCCAGAGAGATTTACACCTCTGGGAGTCATGTCCCATGTAGGGGGCAGGGCAGTAATTTCACCTGCTGAGTTGGTTTAGCGAGAGAAGCCACAGCTGAGCAACAAAAGAGGTTCTTTTGGGTTGATGCTTAAGCCTAATTTTAAGTAGTCTTAGCCTATCCCTTGTAGAAATAAGTTTCCTAGGGGTGAATGCCAAGATCAAGGGCTCAGCCTATTGATTTGGTTGTCCCCACTGCTTATGAGACTATCAGGAATTCTCCAAATGGGGAGGTTGAATATTTCCTTCTTTCTCCCCAGTCCCCCAATGGGACTTTGCAAATACTTTATCCACTACCCAAATTACTCTTGATATATCAGGGCATCACACTTTTCTTGCCCTATTCAATATCCCATGTACTTATGTACACAAAAGTTCATGCCCTATTCAATATTCCATGTACTTATGTATACCCCCTTTTGTACATGGGGATGTAGAGGTACAATGTGCTTAAGCAAGTTCTCCAATGTTACACAGTTGGGAATGGTGGAAGCTGGGATTTGAATACAGGCAATCTGGTTTCAGAGTTCTCATTCTTGACTACTGTTGTCTATTGCCACTCAATAAATGTGCTCAATGATTGTTTATGGAATAAATGGATGGAAGGATGAGTGGGTGGATAAATGGATACAAAGATACTAATAAAAAAACACTTAACCAACATTCTCTTTCCCAATGTACTGAAAATAATTACAACTAATATTCATTGTTTTATAATGTGAAAAATCATATTTCATATTTTATGAAAAATAGCTCTTTTCTGGTTGTTCTTCCTCTCCCTAGGAGATCTCATCTGGCTCAAGGCTTTATCTACCATCTATCTATATGGTTTGCCTCCCAAATCCCTATCTATGGCTCTGATCTCTCCACTTAGTGCCAGACTAATGTCTACTCAACATCTCACATGGGTGTGTAATAGACATCTCAAACTTAACATAAAATGGGATCCCTGATCTTTCTCCCTCAGGCTGGCTCTTCCCTTCCCCTCCTACCACCTCAAGAAATGGCACCACCATTCACCCAAAAGACCATTCCAAAAACCTAGAAACCATCCTTCATTATTCTCATGTCTACATACCCCACAACCAAATATATAGGTAAGTACTGGTGGCCCTTCAGGATCCCTTCTGGATACCTCTAGAGTTGCCTACTAGTTCAAGCCCCTGACATCTTGTCCATGGACCACTGCTACACAATTCTCCTAACTGGGCCTCCTAAGGAAACTTTTTTTTTTTTAATTAATTTATTTTATTTTTTACATGGGCAGGCACCGGGAATCGAGCCCAGGTCCTCTGGCATGGCAGGCAAGCGTTCTTGCCGCTGAGCCACCGTGGCCCGCTCTTTTTTTTTTTTTTTTTTTTTTTATTCTAAGGAAACTTTTGAACCCTACCCTTTTCTTCTTGTAGCAGCCAGAGGAAAATTTTAAACACAGAAATCAAGTCATGTCATTCCCCAGCTTTAAAACTGGTGAGTTGAATATGGTCCAGGCCTTGTCTAATCTGCTGCTTCGATAGCTTCCTCTGTTACTATTCACTGTCCTGATCTCTGTCCCAGACTTACTACCCTTTCTGTTCTGGAACACACCAAGTTCTGTTCTGCAACAGAATCTTCCCTCTGCTGGAAACTTCTTTCCCCAGATCTTCACAATCCTTCTTAAGACCAATTAATCAAGAATGGCTGTCCCTAGGTACCCTCCTATCTCATTACCTCTGTTCTGTTTATAACAGAGTCTTTTTTTTTTTGTATGCTGTATGGTAGGGTCACATTTCATTATTTTTCCATGTGAGTGTTCCATTCTTGCAGCACTATTTGTTGAATTTTCGTTTGTTTGTTTTTTGTTTGTTTGTTTGTTCTTTATGGAAGTACATGAAACAGGACTTGAACCCAGGTCTCCCACATAACAGGCAAGAATCCTACCACTGAACTACCCTTGCACCCCCGTCATAGTCTTTTTTAAAAATTATTATTAGAAAAGTTGTGGGCCTACAGAAAAGTCATGTAGAATAAATTCTTTGATTTATTGTTTATTTTCTGCCTCACTTGTCGGGGCCTTGTCTTGACACTGTACTCCAGTACGTGGCATACAATTAGGTACTCAGTAAATATCTGTTGACTAAATTGAATACTAAATTCCAAGCACTGATCCTATTTATCCTTATTTTTCCTGATGAACAAACCTTGGCTCAGGAAGGTTAAGTTCCTTTCCCGGGGTTTTACATGTATTGAGAGTTGGTGCAAAGAGCTCTCTGACTCCTAAGTCCATGTTCTTAAATGCTATTCTATATACAATCTCTAAAAAAGCAGGAACTACACAGGATCCCTAGGGTCCCTAAAGAAATCTGAGTTTGCTAATTAATTTTCCTGTTCATAACCGTATTACGCAGACTGTTAGGACACAGGGAAAAATATATTTTCTCAGATTCCAAATATACTATTTCTCTGAAAAGTTGGCCTTTGAGCTTAAACTTGAAAAGCTAAGAAGTTCATGTCTTTTTTCCACTTTGGGTCTTTTAGGCGCAAGACTTTTTCTGATCCTTCCTGTGATTTGATGGTTCAAATCCTCTTCTTTGAACCCTTAAAGGAAAGGCAGAGATAACCAGTCTGAGTTCTTACAATACAAAGTTAGAGTTTATTTACATTCAGAAGAGGCCCTGAAGTCTTCCTCTTCTTGGTTTCCCTTACACATCAATAGTTCTCAGTAGTTTGGTCTTTTCTGCCTCCACATTTCTTCCCAATAGATAGAACCTTAGGGTGACAACCTGAACCCCATTTTTAGATTATGTGGTAGCAAAGACTCCCTTCAGACTGGGCCATTTCCCTACTCCCAGCTTTGGACCAGTCATGGAAGAGGCCAAAAGAGGAGTTCTTGCCAGGCATGGGAACTTGAAGAAGCCTCTGCCAAGGTTGAAGACAGGGGAGAAGGAGGAAACAGCTGTTCCATTCCCTGTTGTTGGACCTCTTTTTAAAATAATTTCCGTCTTGAGAATTACATCATTATCCAGGTAAATAAACATCAAACAAGAAACTCTCATATTTCAGGCAATTAATGAGAATAGCCAAGACCCACAAATGTATGTTGGGATTTCATAGAAGGGCTATGATGGCTAATTAGTGTATCTGTCAAACATAGATGCTTTCTTTCAGAGACAGGATCCTTGACCATTTAAGACCTCGGTGCTCTGCCTCTTGCTGTCATGTGGGGTTTGCTCTGATGACCAGAACTTGACCCAGAGGGCCCTATATGTTGATGTTCTAGTTTGCTAGCTGCCAGAATGCAATATACCAGAAATGGAATGGCTTTTCAAAAGGGGAATTTAATAAGTTGCTCGTTTACAGTACTAAGGCTGAGAAAATGTCCCAATTAAAACAAGTCTATAGAAATGTCTAATCAAAGGCATCCAGGGAAAGATACCTTGGTTCAAGAAGGCCGATGAAGTTCAGGGTCTCCCTCTCAAGTGAGAAGGCACATGGCGAACACAGTCAGGGCTTCTCTCTCGGCTGGACAGGCACATGGCGAATATGGTGTCATCTGCTAGCTTGGTCTCCTGGCTTCCTGTTTCATGAAGCTCCCCGGGAGGCGTTTTCCTTCTTCATCTCCAAAGGTCGCTGGCTGGTGGACTCTCTGCTTCATGGTGCTGCAGCATTCTCTGCTCTCTCTGAGTCTCTCTGAATCTCCAAAATGTTTCCTCTTTTATAGGACTTCAGAAACTAATCAAGACCCACTCAAATGGGTGGAGACATGTCATCCCCTAATCCAGTTTAACAACCATTCTTAACTAAATCACATCAACCAGGGAGATGATCTCATTACAGTTTCAAATATACAGTATTGAATAGGGGTTATTCTACCTTTAAGAAATGAGATTTATATTAAAACATGGCTTTTCTTAGGGGGCATACTTCCTTTCAAACCAGCACAGTTGAGCATCACTCACTGGTGGTCTCCTTAATCTTTAGCATAAACCAAAGAGGCGCTGCTCATTGTTCCTGCTAAGAGGCAGGGAGGCTGTCACAATGGAACCTGCAGTGAATGACATGTGCTTTTCTAAAATATCCTAAAAATTTTTTTTTCTAAAATAAAACTACAGTTTTCATTTGCTGAATCAAGAAGTGCTTCTGGATTTCCATTGGTTAAAATCTGTGCTGCACCATATTTTCAAACTTCAACCTCTGTACAAGACTAAAGAGAGAGATGTTTATTTGGTGCAAAATTTGTATTTTGGGTAGCACATTGTCTAATTTAGCTTGTATGGTCAGTTTACTTAAACACCATAATTACGTAGAATCTTGAATAGGATGTGAAATCTTGTTGGTTTGTACAGGTTAGTGTGATGCCTCGATATATCCCGGAGTAATTTGGGGAGAAAATAAAAAAATATTTGCAAAGTCCCTTTGGGGGGCTGGGGAGAAAGGAAGAAATATTCAACTTCTCCATCTGGGGAATTCTCGATATTCTCACAAGCAACAAGTGCAACCAATTCAATAGGCTGAGCCCTCAATCTTGGGCTTGCACCTACGAAGCTTATTCCTGCAAAGAAGATGCTAAGCCTACTAATAATTATACCTAAGAGTCACCCCCAAAGAACCTCTTTTCTTGCTTAGATGTGGCCTCTCTCTCTAAATCAACTCAGCAGGTGAACTCACTACCCTCCCAGCTATGTGGGACATGACTCCCAGGGGTATAAATCTCCCTGACAAGGTGGGACCTGACTCCTGGGGATGAGCTGGGAACCCAGCATCATGAGATTGAGAATGCCTTCTTTTTTTTTTTGCTTTAACTTTTGTTTGCATTTATTTATGATGAATTTATTCCCGAGCCATAAAACCATAAGTTTGTGTTTCTTCACTTTCTTCTGGGATATCTTTTTCTTCTGTGCAATCCCCTCTTCTGGTTTAGGAACAATTTATTCTTTTTTCAGTAAGGATCATCTCAATGTGGCAAGGGGAGTTCACATATGGGTTAATTCGACCATGAGTTCTGTAGTCCTGCGGTGTATCTTAGAGGCTTTGTTTGCCTGAATGTGCTCTGTATCACAGAATCTACATCGAAACCCCTAAGTTCAGTATTACGCTCTGCATTTTTAAACATGTGCAACAAAAAGTAGCACTCTTTTTGGGCCACCGAGCCTGCGCCAGCCCCACTGTTTGGCCCGGGCCAAACACCACCACCACCCACCACCCCACACACCAACACACCCACCACCATCACCATTGTAACAATGGAACGGCACACATTGCTTCTGTAAAGTGACATCTTTCAGGTACTTGGGGGCTTTTCAAATATGCATACCCTTGATGCCCTGAGCAGTTTCTTGGGTGTTCTTAAAGTGAACCCAAAGATTTGAACCTCTGGATTTGCATGATTTTGTAGGGTTTTCTGGGTCAAGTGAATAGCAAACCGTTTTCAGAGATCACCTCAGGCCGCTTATGGGAAGAGCTGAGAAAGCCTTCTTGACCAAAGGGGAAAGAGAGAAATGAGAGAAAATAAAGTCTCCATGGCTGAGAGATTTCAAACAGAGTTGAGAGATTATCCTGGAGGTTATTCTTATGCATCATATAGATATCCCTTTTTAGTTCACGGTATATTGGAGTAGCTAGAGAGAAGTACCTGAAACTGTTGAATTGTGTTCCAGTAGCCTTGATTCTTGAAGAAGACTGTACAACTATATAGTTTTTACAGTACGACTGTAATTGTGAAAACCATATATCTGATGATCCTTTTATCCAAGGTATGGACGATGAGTTAAAAAAATAATAAGGATAAAAAAATGAATAAATAATAAGAGGATATAAAGAGTAAAAATTTAGAGATTGACATACTGTGGGTCAATAAGAGGGAGGGGTAAGGGGCATGGTATGTATGAGTGTTTCCTTTTTTACTTCTTTTTCTACAGTAATGCAAATGTTCAAAAAATGATCATGGCAATGAATACACAACTAAGTGATGATATCGTGAGCCATTGATTTTATACCATGTATGGAATGTTAGTATGTTAAGAATGTTGTTTCACACCGACACTTTATTTTGTCTCATTTCTCTCCGAGTTCTTTTTTTTCTTTGTATTTCTGTTTCTGGAGTGATACAAATGTTCTAAAAATGACTATGGTGAAGAATACACAACTATATGATGATATGGTGAGCCATTAATTGTATAATATGGCCAAACTGTATGTGTGTGGATATTTCTCAATAAAAATATTTAATATAAAATAAAACTATGCTGTAATCTGCACTGCAGGGATTGGACTTATTACTTTTTATAACTCTTTCTCTACTGCTAGTCACCCATCATCATCCTGACACAGCATGTAAGCGTTGCTGCCAGTGGTTCGCCTGCAGATAGGAGGTGGAGAGTTTCCCATAAAGCTGCTGAAACTATCGAAGCTCAGCAAACTTTTGAAGGAGATGGCATTATTCTCTCTACATGACACTCAGTTCTTTCCTAAAGGTTGTAATTTATCCTCACGGCACCCACATCAGCTTTTTTTTTCTTTTCATGTATGTCTTTATTTTATTACTCATCTATTAAACCCTGGGGGAGCCAGTCATTACTTTTTGCTTACCTATTATCCTTTTTTATCCATTTTTCATTTATCCATATAGCAAACATTTAACAATAAAAAGATTCACACTTTGAGGTTGAGGTGAAGAATACTCTTAAACTTCTGTGAACATAAGTTGGTACAACTTATCCAGAAAGGCATTTAACAGTATATTTTAAGAGGTTTAATATGTCTACACCAATTGATCCAAGGAACCCCTTCTAGGAATACAACTTGTATTAAGAATGCATTTTATAAAGCCAGTGGGATTAAATGAAGGTGAAGCGTGGTTGAAGAACTCTAGTGGTGTTATATATATACTGAATGGGTAGACAATGAGAATGACAGTCACATCATATTAAAGGAACTTTAATATTTGGTGATAGTTACAAAAAGGTCCTATATGATTTTCCTCTAGTGAAAAAACAGACAGGATAGTTGGATTGTGGACAACTTTTGGGTATGCCTTTATTCTAAATACACTACCGAGTGCCTCCAAGCTAGGTGCTATTCTAGGTTTAAGTGATACAGTAGGAAACAAATAAAGTACTTTCTCTCACAGAGCTCACAGTCTAGTCACAGGAGACAGATACTAACATATAATAAATATATAGTGAGTCAGGTGATGTTACAATGGAAACAGTAGGCTGAAGGAGCAGAGAAACTGTCAGAAATGAGTTTGACGACAGAATGTCTGAAGGTGTTGATAAGCGGCAGGGATTTGCGTCCTAAGGTCACTATGGATTCCATGTGCATCTGGAGTTAAACCCAGACTTTCCTTTTTATGAGGGTGCTCTAAGCAGACCTCAGTTGTTCTTCCTAGCTTATATTCCCTGACCTCCTGCTAGTGGTTCCATAAGAGCCTGCCTGGGTGCTCACTCTCCATGGTCCAGGCTCTGGGGAAGGATGGGATAGGACCACAAACTCTGAGAAAGAGGTCAAGGTCATGGCCTGAAACTTCAGATCCACCAAGACAATGTCTTCTGAGATTTCTGCATCCCCCAAGTCATGGAGGGCAACTTCTTCCTGCACATTGCCAGGAGCACCTTGGTTGAAGGTGCTCTCTAGACCCTGCCTGGAGAAGTGGCATAGCTCATCTGGTTCAGATGACTATTCCCATGTCCCGGGGGAACCTGTGGCTGGTACCGCCAGATAGGCACCTTCAGGAAACCCAGAGTGGGAAGTTTCCCTTCAATTAAAACCAGAATACATCATAAGTTCTGTCTGTGTTGTGTCTTTTTCACATAAAGGACCCTCAGCTTCATAGCATCAGTCTACTTTTAGTAAATGCCACATCTCTGGTATGCCAGATTTGTCTAGCATTATCTTTACACAATCTCTCATAGATTTTGTGTTTTCTACTATGATCTCCATGTCTGCCCCAGGTTGGACATCACTCCCCATAGTGAAAAACAGGAACAGCTGAGTAGAAGTTGGTGCTTTTCCAAGACATAGTCCCAATGAACTCCCCTTCTTCAGTTCTGCTTTCTTCATAGTATAATTGTCTGGCACCAGAGAAAGAAGCTTCCCATTTCTATCAGTAGGTCTCAAGCAGCTGTTCTCATCTAGTTCCCCCTTTAATTTTAATTCCTTAGTCACTAGGTTTTTACCATCACATGATCACCAGATGAAGGCTATATGGTTATACAATCATTATCAAAGATTGAGGCTACTGAATTAAAGTTCCACAATTTCAGGTATTTCCTTCTAGCTGTTCTGATATACTAGAAACTAAAATGAGATATCTATATAATGAGTCAGTAGTCATAATCATTTGTTAACCCTAACTTCTCAGTTACACCTCCTCCCTCTCATTTGATCATGCTCTCACTCTTCAGGGGTATCTAATCAATGACTGTTCTAACTTCAAGCTGAGAAAGGGTTTCGACTTAACGGGATAGAGGAATGAAACCAGTTGAACACATCAGCTTTTTATTTCTTTTTCGATCAACTGAAATTTATTTAGAACATGCCACATAGAAGGATATATATACTTCATATTCTATGAAAAGAATAAAAATAAGAAAATTCATATTGCCCTGAGCTATCAAATTGTATCTCATTTTGTTTAACTGTTTTCTAAGCCAGGAGGAAAAACAATAGAGAAAA
Organism: Tamandua tetradactyla; assembly: GCF_023851605.1. NCBI lineage: Eukaryota > Metazoa > Chordata > Mammalia > Pilosa > Myrmecophagidae > Tamandua > Tamandua tetradactyla. The sequence continues at coordinate 81,243,283 of NC_135335.1, forward strand.
TACTGTTTCAAGAACATGGTTCTTGTTTTTCTAAGCCAGGAGGAAAAACAATAGAGAAAATACATGTTTCAAGAGCCTCTTGAACCTCATGTTTGCTAGAAACTTAGAACTGGCCAAGAATTCCCTTGGTGTATTTGTGGATAGAGATAGATCTAGGCCTGATGAAATCTGGGGTTTGTAACATTGTGCCCCATCCCAATAGGATGTGAACTGCAATCCAAAGTGAAATCAGAGCCTCTGCTTAAGTTCATGTCAGCCGTGCATCAGAAACACTAGACTTGTGCAATAGCTAGCATTCTTCCCAGTCTTCCTAGCTGCCCCAGAAGCTAAATCCTTGGATTTCTCATTTTTCTTATTGCATTTTCAATTCAAAATCAATTCCTGTGATTTCAGCCTCCTGGCTCTAAATGCTATCCGGAAGCCAAAAACTCCCACCAGTATATCTTCTTTTTGTACCCCTTGCATATATAGTTACTTATTTGACATTTCCTCTGAATGGCTAGTGATCATTCTCAGACTTTAAAGTCTGAAACCGAATTCCTCATTCCCAGCCCTGCCCTTTCCAGGTGCTTCTTCTCTGGTTAGATCTTCAAAAGATATCCAGAATCGGACCATTGCACATGACCTCTCCCCTCATCCAAGCAATCCTCATCTCTCAACCGGACTATTTTAGGAGTCTCCCAACTGTTGTCATCCTTCTTGCCACCTTCCCCCCACCTCCCCAGTCTATTCTCAACAGAGCAGCCAGAATGATTCTAGGAAAATGTAAGTTGGATCATGTTCCTTTTCTGCTCAAACCCCAAAGTAGCTTCCCCACTATCTCACTCAGAGAATAAACTGAATTCATTTTACAGCCAACCAGGCAGCTCCCTGCTTCCCTTGCCTTGACCTCTCCAACTTCATCTCATTCATTTTGCTCCGGCCACGCTGGCTGGCTCCTATCCCAAGGGCCATGGCACCTGGAAAGCTGCTTCCTTCATGTAGCTGAAATAGTTTGCTCCCTCACTTCCCTGAGGTCAAGATCAAAATGGCACCTTCTCAATACTTAGGTCACCCTATTCCAACACTGCAAACTGTACCCCAAGACGTCATAGCCCTCCTTTCAGTTTGATTTTCTCCTTGGCATATTGTCTTTAATTTGTTTTAAAGATATCATTTATTTTATTTAATTTGTTTTTCTTTCTGCCATTCCATATTACAATGTAAAATCTAGGAGGGCCTTTTCCCTTAATATTTTGTTCACTCTTGTATTGTCAGCACTTAGAACGATGCTTGGCATATTGCAAGGCACTCAGAAAATATTTGTTGAGTGAATGGATTAAAAGCGCTGGCATTTTTAATTTAAATACTGATGCCCCAGATTGTGATTTAATTGGTATGAGATATAGCCCAAGCATTGGCATTTTTTACACGTTCCCCAGGTTATTTTGATGTGGAGTCAGGGCTGGAAACCACTGCTTCCAGGTCTGAATGCTGCTTTGTTTTTCTTTCTTGGGATTTTACCTCTGGCCTATGTTGTTGCATTTTTAGAAAACCCATTAATCTCTGATTTAAATTGCACTGGATAATTTTAATGGAATTTGTGCTTATGTGTAATAGCGTATTATGGTCTTAAGCTGAGCATTTCGTTAGAGTGAATGTAGAATGCCATAGACATTCATTCCTGTACCTTGGCTGAACTTTGTTGGGAGAAAGCACAGTCCCCTCATTGCAGGCTAAAGTGTTTTCTTTGTTAATTTCACGGTTGAGCTTCAGACTTTTCTCTATATTTGAAAAGTGAGAGGGGATTTAGATAAAACTCATTATTAACTTCTTTTGCCTAACAGCCTATACACATTTAGTCCCCATCTGCACTTAGAATGTCTACCTGCCCATTGTCTAAATTCGGTCCTTAAAGCCCAGGTGGAGTCGCATTCCCTTTAAAAGGTCTTTTCTCCTCCGCCCTGGATGGCAACCTCTCCCAGAATGGGCCGGCAAACTGCCGGCACGTTCACTTGCCATTCGGCAGTTGCGGCTTTGATGGGTGAACCGCTGAGAGAATATCTTTTTTTCCTTTCCCAGACTCGATCATGAGCTCTGAGGGCACGGAGCCCTGCCTTCCAGCTCCTGTCCCCATCAAGAGGCAGCAAACTGTATGTTGATTGATTGTCTTCACTCTTCTGGCTTAGTCTATTGGCAGCTAAGGAGCTGTGCCTAGGGTAAGCATAGTTACGGATTATACCCTACTTCAACCTCCTGGCTTATTGTGATCTGTCTCCTCATTTTGTGATGATGGCCTCTTTTTTTTTTTTTTAAAGCAACTGAATACATCACTTGTAAGAAGTAAAATCCCAAGATTTCAATATGCTGTTTGAGAATGAGGTACTCAGAAAAACCCAGGTACAGTCACACTTAGTTTTATTTTCAAAATCAGATCTAAGGAAAATTAAATTCAAGCTACCTTTCAGGACTGCTGTGAGGAAGCTCTGAGACACAGAACCCTTTCCCTGTGTCTAAGTGGTGGCTTTTCTCTTAGAGTTAACAGTCTTCATTTCAACAGTTTGGGAGATCAGATAACCAAATACACTGGAGTAGAAAGAAGATTTAGAAACTAAGTTCCTAGCACCCTTGTGGCCTTTTGAAGCCTTTGGCTTGGGGGAAAGTGATGTCATGGTGAGACAGGAAATGTTATAAAGCTGTAAAATGTCATAAACCGATTTCCATCTGGTTGTAGGTTATAAGACCCAGCAAAGAAAAGCGTACTGTGTTTTTATCCAATAGGCATCAGATTACCAGCCCTCATGGGAAAGCTGATGACATAACATATCTAGACTTTTCAGCAAGGTGTTCTGATGCTCCCCAGTGATATCTCTGTAGACAAGATAGAGACGTGTGGACTGGGCAGGGGCAACCAGGATGGTTTGTAGCTGATGGGGTAAATGCCTGTACAGAAGGGGTTGAGGACTGGGGGTCCATCTGGGGAGAGGCTCTAGGAATGAGCACCAGGGACAGTTCTGCCATTGGGTTCATTCTCTTCCTCTTCGGTGCATTTTTCCAAACCTGAATAAAGACCTGGATGGCATATTCATCCCATTTGCTCATGACCCAGATCTGAGAAGCATAGTGACCTCATTTCACACCAGAATCTAAATAGACTTTACAGCGTGGGCCAAGCCTTGCAAGAGTCAACAAAGGGGCTCAAATTAAGGGCCTGCGCTTAGGTCTGAAAAAATAGAAGAAACGACTGCATTTTATAGGATGGTCAGGAACTTGTTTTAACAGCAGCATTCGTGTTAGTAATTATAACCATTTCATTTGATGATATGATCAGTGAAAAGCAACATTGTGATGTGACTGTTTAAGAAGGTAAAATCCCAGCTACCAGGGGCCCAGAAACAGAGTGTTGACTCCCTGCACTGGTTTTACGTGTCTAGACTATTTAGTGCCGCTCTGGGCAACACAAAGTGTAAATAACATATCTGGAGGCATGCATCCAAAATGGAGGAGGTGACGGGAAGAGATTTGCAAGAAAGATGCTAGCTGCCTTCCAGGTCCTTTCCTTTCCAGCCCATATTCCATGGACCATGACTTTATCTTGCTCCTTATCTCTTTTTTTTTTCAGGGGGTACATGGTCTGGGAATTGAACCTGGGTCTCCCTCAAGGAATCGAGCATTCTACCACTGAACCATCCGTGCACCCTCTCTTTTCTTTTTGTTGACCCCCACCTTCCAAACTCCCAACCCCATATTAGTTCAGCCGCCTGCATTTTCTTCCCCTGTGTCTTGGCTGCTAAGTATTTCTGTGAAAGAAATAATCACTTAACAATTTGAATAGGTGTGATTGCTGAATATTGGTCTCTAAACTCATCAGGCCCATAGGCTGGTGGACAGCCTCTGCACAGAACCCCTGCTGCCTTCCCCTGTCTCTCCCCCCAGTGGCTACTCTAACTCCGCCCCTCCCCCCTCAATTTCTTACCCCACCCTCTCAGCAAGGAACCTCAATGTTTTCTTCACAGAGAGAGAATCAGTGGAAATTCCTTCAAAGTCCTGCTTTCTCACTTACAAACATCTATTTCCACATCCAGCCTGAATGAACTCTTTACCTCCTGCCTCTGAGAAAATTACCCTTCTTTTATCAGCGATTTCCCCCTAAGCTCAGGAGACCATCTCCTTTTACTTTTTAACAATGAGATTTGATTGGTATACTCTTCCTCTTTGTCTTTAACTTTGTCCCCTATAATCATATCCAAACCCCTTTCTTTAAGGTCTAGTTGCTCTTATATCTTTAGCAACCAAATCACTTGAAAAATTGGTCCATATTGGCTGTTTTCACTTCTTTAATCTCTCATTAATTCCTCAATGAACTGTGTGGTTTGATTTCCGTTCTTAATACTCCATTGACTGCCCCTGAATATTCTCTAATGGGCTTCTACATCTAAATCCTGTGGAATCTTTTCAACACTTATTTCAGTCAACATTGCTGGCCAGTTGCTCCTTATGAAGGAAGCACTGTCTTCTCTGATACCACTTCTCTCCTGGTTTTCCTCCTACCTCTTTAAATGATATTTAGTTTTGGTTTTCGTGCTGAGCTTATTTCCATGGAGCCTTTTAATTTGTTTTTGCAATGACACTTATTCCCCTCCTCTGTTTCTGTTCTTGACCAATGGCATTCCCACTCAAACAGCACCCAAATGAGACACCTGTACTCATTCCTTGCTTCCCTCTGATTCTTGTATATGTCCACATGGAAGGGTTGCAACTACTATCCATTGGATGAAGAAATAAAGTACATCAATGGCTTTATTGTGCAGAACAGCTAAGACTTCTTCTCATTTCAGGTCCAGAAAGCAGAACAAAGGCCAAAGCATTAAAAATTAAGGGAAAGAGATACAGCTCCATGTTGGAAAATTTTTCTAACCATTATACCTTCTCAAAAGGATGGGGATAGCCTTGAGAGGTTGGGAATTTCCCCTCACTAGAAGCATCAAGCAGAGGCTGGACGACTGATGTTGCAAGATCGGGCCGGGTGATTTCTAACGCCTCAACCACCTCTGAGATGTAATTCAGCAATTAATAAGCTCCTTAATATACTTGGTACACATCATCTCATTTAAGTTTCCATTTGATGGATGGAGGAACCAGGCGCTCAGGTCAAGTCATTTTCCTAAGTTGATTCAGCTGGGTGGTCAGTGGGCACGCCAGGCCTACAGATCTGGTATATCCAAGGCCCACAGTTTTGTGAAGCCACCACCTTCCATTCCAGCATTGGAGGCAGACATTAATTCAATGAATGTAGTTAACTGTATGTCCTCTTTGGTGCAGATCCTCTTTGAGGATTAGAGAAAGGAGCAGTTCTTTGATTCAGAGCTTAAATAAATAAATTCAGAACTTACGTTCTTAAATGTGTCCCCATATTTATCAGTGAATTACTCTTCCTTTCTATTTCTATGACAACAAGTAATCCTAATAATCAAATGCAATTTTCTTCATAAGCTACCACCCTCAGCTCCCAGAGATTGGGAAAGAAATGAATGAGAAAGGGTTAACTCTTTCATTTACTTTGAACAGCTTTTAATTAAATACAGGTCCCAGCTTCAGAGGTTTGGGGCTGCTTCTAAAATAGTAGCCTGCTGTGCGACTGATGCTGAGGGGGGAGTGCTGGGTTTCTTTTACAAATTGAAAGAAAGGGAGATGCCATATATTTGGGGGAAATTGGCTTGAGGTATAGAAAGATTTATGTAAACGAATCATTTCCCTCATTTTTATTTTTTGCCTCTACTATACTGTCCTGGAAGGAATCAAAAATGTAATTAAAAGAGCAGAGAAGCATCAAAATGGGAAAGCAGGCAGTCCAGGACAATGACCTGGTGGGATAAAGGAGTCCAAGGGGAGAGCTGAGCCAAAGATCTGAAATCCAACCTGGAGAGACTCTACTTGCAGATAACCAATGAGTGGTTATTTTTATAGCACTGGTTATCTGCCAGTACTAAAACTCTACAGAAAACATATCCTCTTAACCAATTCTAAGGTATATGATTACTTTTCCTTCTCTCACCCTGCCCCAACTCTTTAGTTTGGCTACTTGGAGAGCTTTCTTAGTTTGTGCTTGAGGACTAGGCAAGGCTTAAGTAATTGAAATCCAGCAATAATTCCCAAGCCTAAAGATGGATAAAAATAACCAGCTCCTCCATCAGTCCTTTTTTTTCAGAGAGTTTCAGTGGGAGAAAAAAAAATGTAAATGTTGTCATTGCAGAAAGTGCAAAGCAAGAGAGGGAAAGGGTAGGTGTGGAAAAGGCAATGGACCCACAGCCAACTGGGTTCGAATCCAGACCTGCTACTGTGTAACTTAGGGATTTTCAGCGAGATAGGTAGCCTTTTCAGGTCCTCGTTTCCTTACTCTTAGAGTAAAGCGATTGCATTTCATGATTTTTCAAGTCTCTTTGAACTCTAACCTGATACTTAGCAGCAGCTCAATAATCCACCTACTGCCTGTTATTTGAGACTGGATCATCCATTTCCTGCCTCTTGCTACCAAAGACTCACTCAGATGTTGGCAGTACCTTGGACCTCATGTTCTGTCCTAAATGAATAAATTCCTCTAAATTAACTACCCATGAAAAACACTCTGTTTCTGTTAAGAATAAGTTCCATGAATATTAAAATACTTGTAAGGCATGAAATATTTGGTTTCCCTTCCACTGACATAATTATTTCTTCTACTGATTGTCGGATAGCTTTAGAGATCATCTATTTTAACCTCATATTTTACAAATGAGCTAATCCAGGCCCAGAGAAGGGAGACGTATCCGAGGGTCACACAGCACAGGCTTTTCTGCAGGGCTTTTCCTCACTGCCGAAAATGGCAAGATGCAGGTACTTGGCAATCAGTGCTTAAAAGCAAATTACAGTTTAATTTCCAAGAGAGCTATTTTTAAACAGAAGGCTGTTTCACCTTGGGATTTTTTTTTTTAAAGAAAAATAAACAAGTGCACTAGATTTGTCCTTTTAAGCCAATTTAAAAAGTGTGCCTTCTTTGTGCTGTTGAAATTGGCAGGCCAGCATCTTGCAGACAGACTGTTCTGGTCTATTTGGTTAGTTATCCCAAATGCAGATCTGACTCACGAGTGAGATCATGAGAAATCTGGACTATTTTTCTTGATGACTTTTTCTTTCCTATTTTAATTTTCTTTTGCGGTATTTGGCTCTGGATGATACCCACACTGAGGAACGAAATTCTGAGTGGGTTCCTTCTAGGATGGTCTCTGCCATCGTATGAATCACAAGACACCAGAGCAGGTCTTACCGTGAATTGCTTGTCTGTGGTTTTGGCATGGCAACTTAGGGGTGCATGTGCATGTATCTGTGCTTTTGCATTTGTGTGTGTTTTGTGTGCATGTGATTGTGAATGTGTAAGTGTGTACTGGCCTTATGGCATAGGAGAAAATTTCTGTTTATTGGGATTCGAGGGACTGTAGATAGGCCCTCCTTCTCATCAAGCGGACTGCTATCACCAAATATTTAAATATCTACCTTTTGTGATGTATGGGGGTCTACTACTATTTAGACAAGCTTACCTCCCATTAAATAAGTAAATATTTAATGTATCTTAGGGCCGTTTTAGCTGCTGTGACAATCAACCTCCAAATTTTAATAGCTTAATAAAAATTTCTTTCTTTCTCACACGACATCCTAGGGTACAGGTGTTCCCGGCCAGGCTGTGGCTCTCCTCTACGTGGTGATTCAGGGACCCAGGCTTTTTCAGTCTTGCCCACCACTTCTTAGGGCTGCAGAATCCCCTGTATCCAGCTTTGGAAAGGGAAAGGACAAGAGGAGAGAAAACACATCCATTTCTGAAATGCCTGGGCTTGGAGGCGGCACACCTCTCTTTCACATTCCATTGCTGAGAACGAATCACATACTGCAAAAGGGACTAGGAAATGTAATCCACGATAAGTCTACACCATGGAAAGTGACCATGGAATCTGGTGTTCAGCTGGGCTGCCTCTGCTACAATCTGATAAGTGCTTGCCGGGGGACGCTCCGACGACTACACACACAGGCACGTAAAACCAGGATGGCCTGTGTTTATGAAGGATCATCACTTGTTATTCCTTCCTTCCCCCTCTTCCTCCTGAGCTTGATTTCGGTTCTCTGACACGCCGCTCCCTCAGGTCCTTCACGCATTGCACACGCTCTTGCCTTCATCTTGCCCCTCCCCTGGCTCGCTCAGTCCAGTGTGAATCTGTGCTGGACCCCAGAAGAGCCGCGTCCTTTAATCCTCATTCAGTGTCGCTGGCTGGGAGCTTTTTGACTGTGCCCATGGAGATGTGACCCACCCAGTTGTGGGTGGTAACTTTTGATTCGATCGTTTCCATGGAGATGTGCCTCCATCTAGTCAAGGTGGGGTTGCTTACTGGAATCCTTTAAGAGGGAACCATTTTAGAAAAAACTGAGAACCCAACAGAGCCCACACAGCCAGAGACCTTTGGAGATGAAGAAGGAAAACACCACCAGGGGAACTTCAGGAAACAAGAAGCCCGGAGAGAAGGCTAGCAGACCTCACCATGTTCGCCATGTGCCTTTCCGGTTGAGAGAGAAACCTTGAACATTATAGGCCTTCTTGAAGCAAGGTATTTTAGGCATTTCTGTAGCCTTGCTTTAATTTGGACATTTTCACAGAGTTAGAACATGTAAACTTGCAACTTATAAATCCCTCTTTTGAAACGCCTTTCCATTTCTGGTATACCATATTATTCTAGTTTGTTAGCTGCTGGAATGCAATATACCAGAAACGGAATGGCTTTTAACAAGGGGAATTTAATGAGTTGCTAGTTTACAGTTCAAAGGCTGAGAAAATGTCCCAATTACAACAAGTCTATAGAAATGTCCAATCTAAGACATCCATCCAGGGAAAGTTACCTTGATTCAAGAAGGCCGATGAAGTTCAGGGTTTCTCTCTCTCAAGTGAGAAGGCACATGGCGAGCGCAGTCAGGGCTTCTCTCTTGGCTGGTAGGGCACATGGCAAACACGGCGTCATCTGCTAGCTCTGTCTCCTGGCTTCCTGTTTCATGAAACTCCCCAGGAGGCGTCTTCCTTCTTCATCTCCAAAGGTCACTGGCTGGTGGACTCTGCTTCGTGGTGCTGCAGCATTCTCTGCTCTCTCTGAATCTCTTTCTCCAAAATGTTTCCTCTTTTATAGGACTCCAGTAAACCAATCAAGACCCACTCAAATGGGTGGAGACATGTCATCCCCTAATCCAGTTTAACAACCATTCTTGACTAAATCACATCAACCAGAGAGATGATCTCATTACAGTTTCAAATATACAGTATTGGATAGGGATTATTCTACCTTTAAAAAATGGGATTTATATCAAAACATGGCTTTTCTTAGGGGGCATAATTCCTTTCAAACCAGCACACATATTCCGGCAGCTTGCAAACTAGAACACTCAGTCTAACTCAACATGACATCAGATAGAAACTTGAAAGGCATTTTCCCCCAGGAAGCCTTTCCTGGGCCCACAAATCTAGTTTGCATGTGTGTATTCTGGCCTCATATGAAGGTGAAGTCAGGAGCATTTTTTTTATTGGGATTTGAGAGCCCACAGGAAGGCCCTTCTGACCAAATGAGAGTTTTACATGGTGTCAACTTCAGGGGATCCAGCAACGTTTAGGGAGAAGAGAGAGGTGGGGAAGGTGTGAGGTGATGGCAGAGTTGGTTGGAGGTGAGCGCTCTAACCCTTTGGAGGCAGAGAGGCAGCATGGGGCCACTTCAGTGCAGGAACCTACACTTCTAGCTGTGACTTTTAGGTGTTGTTCAGAGGGTTCGTTTCTCAAGAATAAGTGGGAGAATTTCCCTAAAGGCTGGTTAAGAAATTGGCAGGGGTGTTAGATGCTCAAATTAAGGCAGAAGCTCTTCCTGGGAAGAGGGTCCTCTCGGACCAGGAAGAGAAGGAGACAGTTACTTACCCAGGTAGCCTCAATCTTGTAGCTGAAGCCCGAGCAAATGCAGACTGCTTCAGAGCTACAGCAGTTGTGGAATGCATCTTCCTGTTCTTACAGGCCCAGGGTCTTATAAAGGAGTATAGGGTTTTAATTTTTGGCTATAAGAGATGAGCGTTTATCTCCTACAGCTGAGTTTATCTCCTTGTTCGCAAAATATTTTCTTACTAATTATTTTTAAGAGTCTCAAGGAAAACTGCTTTTTGAGATTCCTTTGACAAGTTCATACATGCAAGGGTCCAGCTGATCCTGCATTTATTAGGCAGCGGCTACTTTTGCTATTTAGGTGAAATGTTGTTTCCTAAAAATAGAGCTGTGAGCTGGGTGCTCTGAAAAAAACTTGACAGGCTGGTTTAGAGCAGGGACTGTGTTTGCCCCATTGGCTTACTGCAGAGTGGTGACCATTTCTCTCTTCTTCCTTCCCCACTCTGGTCCCCACTGTCTGAAGTGCTGGCTTGGTCTTTCTATTATGAGAGAATAGTTTTGATGTGAGAACAGTTAGAGATACAAAGCATCCGAGGTAGGGGGCAAATCTTTGAGCTCACAGCCAACAGTTCCCGACTAGCAGTAGCCAGCAACCCACAGACGCTCATCCTCCAGGTGGCCCACCCTGTGCCTTGTGATTCCTCACCCTGCCCAGATAGTCATTCATTCACCAAATATTTATAGAGCACCTACTCTCAGCCTGGCACCTTCTAGGCACTAGGGATGAGGGGTGAGCAAGACTCCCAAAGCCTCTGCCCACGGAGTGCTCACTATTCAGCAGAGTAGGGGAGAGGCAAAACAGATGAATAAATAGATAAGCAGTATAACTTCCAGTGGAACTAAGTGCTTCTCAAAGGAAAATGAAACAGGTCAAGGGTTTACAGAATGATGGAGAGGGTGTTTGTTAGATAGCATGGGCAGGGAAGCCTTTGAGAAAGTGGCATTTGCTCAGAGGCCTGTATGGTAAGAAGGGGCCGACCGGGCACGGATCTGAGGGAAGGGCATCCCATCCAGAAGGAACAGCAGGTTCAGGGACCCTGAGGAAGGAAAACTGGAAATGCCCATGCAGTGGATGGAGCATACATTTTCCCAGACTAAAGCAATCCTGCCCCATGGCCGGCCCACGTGGGGAAAGCCAGTACATCATCCCTGGCCATCTCCAGATTACCAGAAGGAGGGGCAACAGAACCTTAGAAAAGGTACTGATGCCTGTTTAGGGAGGTAGAAGGCAAATCTATAGAGAGAGCAGAGTTTTCTAACTAAAGGACTTTTTTCATTGCTATAGTTGAATATATGCAGGTGTGTAGGTCTGGTTTCCAGCCTTTATAGGAATTTGCTTTTTGGTGTTTAAGGAAGGAAAGAATTTATGCATGCAAACAACCTTGTTGCCCCTGTTTCGAAGAAGCCACTTGGGAACTTGCCAGTAGAGGAAATAACTCCTTTCTGATCCTCAGAGCCATGCTGCTGCCCACAGACAGGCGAGGGCACTGAGTTGAGAGAGTGTTCTGACTTTCAGCAGTGAACTTCGGCTCTAATTATCCCATTTTAGAGCGACTTTGACCATTGCCTACAAAACTTCTCAGATCTGTCTAGTTAACAGCAACTCTGCTACTAATAAATCCTTTGAAATCTTATGCCTTTGTTAGATTTTTATGACACATTTGCATGTCAAGATCATTTGGGTTTTGGAGTTGAGGTCTCCTGCTGTTCCTAATGTCATAAACAGGATAGTAATGACCCAGGAGGGGATTATTTTCTGGGGTTGCCAGTAGATGAGCTTTAAAAAACATCAATCTTATCTGCAGGCAAATATGGCTAATGATAGACTTGGGAAAACAGAATAATTCAAAATCTGCAATGAAGGCCTGGTTATTTCCAAAGGGCCTGCTTTTTAATGAGGTGCAGTAGAGAATAAAAGATAAGAGGGGAAATAGGTAAAATAGCATCCCGGGAGTTTTGGAATTTTTTTTTTTCAAATAAAAATAGAAACAAGCCAACAAAGGCAGATATGCCCTGGGGTGGAACAGGGTTGACCTCTGAGGGGCTGGAGCTGGGCCACTTAGGCTCTGTGGCTCACTTAGTGAAACAAATCTCTACCACAATCCTTCATCAAGGGCAATTTTCCCAAGGTGACTTACGGCAAAGTCTGGAGACATTTTTGGTTGTTACATTGAGGGTGAGGGGTGAGGGTGGAGGCCTTACTAGCATCCAGTGGATAGTGTACCATACATTGTGTTGGCTTAACAACAGACTTTATTGGATCAGGGTTTCAGAGACTGGAAGGCTAGCTTCCACCCTGGGCCATGGTCAGCGTTGGTATCTTCTGACTGGCCAGCAATCTTCAAGGTCCCTTGACTTTTCCATCGTGTGGTAATGCAACATGGTGGCTTCTTCTCCTTTCTCCTCTGGGTTCCATTGCTTTCAGCTTCTGACTAGAAGCAGCTGCCAGGTCTCCATGGGAGCAGAATGTGGACGAAGATCAAGAACATGTCCAAGCTGGGGTCCACAATTCAACCCACTGCAGCAGGTGAGAGAGGAAGAGAGGAAATCCAATAAAGAGCATGCTAATGAGGAGGTCACTGTTCTGACATCTCAGGCCAAATTCCATTATGGACCTCTGGGAATTGTGTAGAACACACCAAGACCAGTAGGTGTTGCATTATCAGTCTACCAACTCCCACCCCTTTTTCCTCCATTGATTTTGGGAGGTATTAACTCACTGGCACTTCTGCCTAGTCCAGACCACACTGAGAGACAGGCTCAGAGAAAGAAGCCCATCCAGGGAGAATGGGCCAGTGAACACAACTGCAACATCTGCTACAATGCAGTTCCTGTCCTCAAGGAACTCAGAGTTTTGTGGGACAGGGGGATTAACAGAATTCATAGTGTAGCATGACAGTGGGAAGATGAACATGACAAATGGTGAGCAATAGAAAGAGAAGATGACTGCCAGGGGGAGTTAAGGAAGGCATTCTAGAGGAGGTGATGTTGTGGTACTAAGACCTTATTCGGGAGAGTTTCTACCACTACCATCTGCCTTATGCTCACTGCTAGCTAGGGCATACATGTGATGCTGGGCCAAATATTGCCTCATCATTGTTGTCTAAGAGCTTTGAGTTCTTCTTTGCCTGTGCGTTATCATGCCAGGATGCCCCGTGGTCGATATCAGGACCATCAGCCTGATATGCTGTAAGCAGCTGGTACCTCCAACCCATTATCCCTTAAGTTGTGTAGCAAAGTGGCCAGTGCCAGCCCCACTGCCCTTCACTTCCACCAGAGCCAGCCCTTCTTCAAAGCCAGATGGCAGTTACTACTGGCATGAAACCTTGGGCAAGTGCTGAGCTGGCTGAACCTGAGTTTGTTGGCAGCCATCCCATGGACAGAGACCCATGTCTCACACAAGTGTTTCTCAGTCTAAAATTTGAGAGACAAAAGCATGCATGCAGATCACCTGGAAAGCCTGTTAAACACAAATTCCTGGGCCCCACACCCAGGTATTTTGATTCTATAGTTGGGGTCAGATCAGCAATTCTGCATTTAACAAGCTCCCTCCTTTGCTGGCATGGCTAGTCTGCAGATCACCCTTGGGGTTATAAGGTTCTAGGCCCTCTCATCCAGTTCTCTTTTGGATGTTTTCACCTGAAACAGGGTTTCTCAGCCTCAGCACTTTTGACACTTGGGGCCAGATAATCCCTTGTTGTGGGGGCTGCCTTGTATATTGCAGGATGTTAAGTGCATCCTGGTTCTCCACCCACCAAAAATCTCCCTACCCCTGGCAACCAAAAATGTTCAGATATTACCAGATGACCCATGGGGCCCCCTTCTTGAGAACCACCGACCCATGTTTTAGAATACTGCTTCTCCAGATTTAAACATCCCTGTGAATCACCTGGGGAGTCTTGAGAGTCTGCATTCCTGTTAAGCTCCCCCAGTAATCCTGATGTTTCTGGTTGGTGGACCACATGTGAGAGAGAGAGCTTAGCTGGACCCCAGGGCTCAAGGATGGCCCTGCAAATACTGATAACTTAAGTAATGCCTTCCAGTTCCCTCATACTACCCCAGGTTGATTAGATTTTAGGCTGCTTGCTTTTCCCTCTCCCTTAACTCCACCTCCAGCCCCCGGGGGAGGTGGGGGGAGCTTCCTGTCCTGCTTTTTCTAAGGAGTTAGCCTTCTTCTGTGAGTGACAGCAAATCCAAGTTTCCCTTTGATGTGTACATGGATCTCAGTAGGGTCTTCTCAGCACCCAAAGAACTCACTTTGCACTTTGGGTCTTTTATTTATTCACTTATTTTCATTTGAATTGTAAAAGGAGAAAATGGGTGAAGGGAGCCTTGCTTATGGAAAGTAAGAAGCCCTGGAGTGGCAACCTGAAATTCTGGGAGGTTTAGAGGAGATGGTCCTTGGGGCTAGGGTTTGGGGAATGGTTCTCAAGAGCCAATGATGAAACTGCAATTGTGGAACAAGAAAGACCTCAGACAGAAGTGGCTTGGTGAAAGGGGTGGGGACAGCTTCCTTTACATACCATTAAACCCCAGAAATTATTCTGGTAACGAAACTCTTTATAGACTTCTAGAAATGCTGTCACTTTGCCCGTTGTTATTTTTAGCCATTGTCTGTTTCCTATTGTTGGTAACACTAAAAATTCTAAGGAGACCTTTTCTGCATGCTTCAGTGAGAAACTTTGACACTGTGTGGAGTGAAAAAAAAAGAAAGATGCCCAAAGAAGGCATTGACAGTGTGGGGAGAGGAGGAGAAGGGGCAGCCAGAGCTGCTGCCTGGTCTCTAAATGTGGGATGGCCGAGGTCCCCACAAGACATCTCAGGAGGGAGAACCAGCTCTTTTTCAGAGCAGCTCCCCTACCTGTAGGCACTAGTTCTCAGTGCTTTGAGAATGGGGTGGGGCGTGTGGGTGGGGGTGGTGGCAGTGGTGATGGTGGCAGTGGCAGCTGGCAGATGAAATCCTCCTCATGCATGTAACCCAGGTTTCTATGGGAGAACGTACTCCAAACTCTAAAATGGAAATTGCTCCATTGGAGACACCTGCTAGCCAGGGTCAGGTCCTGGTAAGCTTGTGATGTTAAGCCAACTCTACCCAGAACAACAGGATATTTTGCTTTTCCAGGAGGAAGGTGGCAAGCATAAGGTGAGTTTGGAGAAGACTTGCATGGGATAGAGAGAAGAGTGATTAGTCAGGAATATGAGTTAAACCAACAGGCGCCCACGTGGCTATCTGCAAAAGGACAGTGATGGAGTTCCCATCAGTCTGGTGAGAAATGAGGGAAATGAGGTCAATACAAATTTTTCTTGAAGCTGCACTTATTCACATTAAAGAACTTACACTTTATACTGCCCTTTATGACCATGCTACTTTGGAAGAGGTTAAACTGTTCTGTCATGAATTAAATTAGGGTGTTTCTCAATGCTATTTATGTATTTACTATCTTTGTTGGCAAAAAAAGAAGTGTTAGAAATACTTTCGTTCCAAAAATAATTTGTAAAATTTTTACTGGCCTGTGAAATCCAGATGTCTAAAAACCACTGAATTGGGCAATAATAAAAGTGAAGGCGAGAGAGGATGACAGCCTGGACGAGGCCTGGGACCATGGGAGGGGGAGAGAAGGGAAGGAAGATGAGACAGAGTTTTGTGGCTCACTGGATGCTCTTTGATTGTGGGTGACCCCAAGAGTGATGATGGGGCCTTTTATAGAAACGTGGAGGCTGGATAGGGAAGAAGTCTGGGACAGATGAGACATTTGGGAATCATAATCATAAAACATTAATGGCTACTATTTGTTGAGGGCAGTGTACTGTGAACTTCATTTCCGTGATTTCATTTAATCAATGCAACAACCACTCAAGGTTGGTGGCATTATTGTTGCCTCAATATTACAGATGAGGGCAGAGAGAGGGAATGTTGTCCTGAGTTACAGAGCTGGTAAGCATGGAGGATTTAAACTTTGGACTTTGGGATCCTGGACACAAAGAAGCAGCTAAGGATCACTGAGATCTCTCCCTGCCCGCCCCCGCCACTGCCCCCACTCATGGACATTAAGATAGTATTTGGTCAGGATACCTAGAAACTTCCAGATCTTGTCTCCTTCATCCAAGCCTCCTGAAAGAAAGAAATATATGCAAGAGAATCCTGACTGGCAAATGAGCAGCATTTGTTTCTGGCACCTTTGCCCCCAAATCCCAGTGGGCAGTTCTTTGTGTCTAAGATGACAGTGGACTGGAGCTCAGAACCAATGCTGGTGGACTAATGGGAAGTTTCCCCATTTCTCAGGTCCTTACCTGAGTCTTGGACCTTACTCTTCTTTTGGGGAGGAAAAGCTGGTGGGTTATGTCCACCCTCAAGATGGAGATATGTCATTATGCCTTTGGTGAAACTGGCCCACACTGTCCAGCTCGGCTCTTTGCAGGCCCTCTGCCCACACTGGCTCTCCAATCACATTAGAGGAATAATAATAATTGTAATGACAACTTTGAGCCAGGCATCCTGCCAAGCATTTTTCTTGGAATAGAAAATGTTCCCAAAAAGCCTAAAGAGAATTTGCCCCACTATTAGCCCCTTGCACTAAGGTCTTACCCTCTGGAAACATGTGACCCAGTTTGATGTCTTAAGTTTTATCAGTCCTTAGCAGCATTCTCCTTCCTTAAATTTGAATTCCCTATCTGTGAAGACTTAGATAAGGAAGTACTCCAGCTGTCTTCAACTCATCACAGGAAAAGACATAACATTTTGTACTCTGAGCTTACTCTTTGAACAAATGTTGGCCTGAATTATAAGTGACCTTTAACCTTAAGCTTCATTCATTCACTCGAGTTTATTCAATCATTTATTTAGTTAACAAGAGCCTACTAATCACTCACTGTAAATCTACAGATTAGGTCTAGTGGGTAAAACAAAACATGCATGACCACATCCATGCACTTAAAGCACTCATATCTCTTAACCTACTTGAAAAGACCAAGCAGGAATAATAGAGTATTCTTGTCCTGACAATCCACAATGAAGGCCTATGTAGTTCAGAAGGAAAGACCTATCAACAAGAGCTGGGAGAGGTTAGCATGGAGGTGGAGGTCAGACTTGAAGGTCAAAAGGATGTAGATAGGATTGTGGCAGTGGGGAGGACAGGGGACAACTTTTATGAAGGTGAGGGGGAATACAAAAGCAAAGGAAATACAAGGATAATTTCAAGTGACTCCTCTAAGGCATGAGACTTCTCCTAGAAGAAAGGACTGACTGCAAGGATTGTTTTCAGCAAGGTCAGGGATGCAGCTTGGATCCATTTCCTACCCCGGTGCCCTGTGAGTTAAAAGGGGCCCTCAATTGTTCTGGACCTTCTTGTCTCCTCAGTAAGGAATATCTGCATAATAGTTTCTTCACTGGTTGCCTCCCAAGCTCTCCTGTGATCTTGCAATAGAGAAGTTAGGATTTAACAAACGATTATGATTACCAAATCGTTATATAGATATTTCTTTTTTACTTTCTGGTATATTAGAATAGCTAGAGGGAAATAGCTGAAATTACTGAACTGTTACTAGCTACTTTAATCTTTGATCACTAAAGACAGCCTCTAATGTCCATTAATGAAGGAACTAGAGTCAGCCCAGAACTAACTCATCCCAATTCCTAGACAACTTGTAGAGGAAACTGGATCTAACCAAAACTGGACTGCCTGATGTGTGTAGTAGCTTAGACTTTAACCTGTAAGTGACCTATATCTCATTATCATACTAAAAATCACGCCCATCATCATATCAAGGCTGCCATTTTCTTATATAACGTTTTGTGACTAAGCATGGAATCCCTCAATGCATTCTCAATAATTAGATCACTTCTAATTACATCATTTTGAGGCTTTGTGCTAGTTATCCTAAAACCTGCCCATCTTTTGGTACTATAAAACCGTAAGTGTTATTGCAATTCAGGGAAACAGATTTTTAGGCCAATAGGCCATCTGATGTCCTGCTTCACGCTAAGCAATAAACTCTTTGTTTGAACCCCCTGTATCTCAGGAATTGGTCATTTGAATGCATTCGTCAGAGAACCCACCGCTTTTCATTGCTATCCATCTGCCCTGCATTTAAAAAGAATGAGTATATTTTTTAAAAAAATGAGTATACCTAGGAGCAGTGCTCTGTTTGGGGGAAAACAGTCAAACCCATAGGGCAAGTGGCTGGGAAGCATCACCCAGCTGATAGTCAGCTGCAAGCTTTGAAGGTTGAGTGAGTTGGGAAGGGCTTTCTGTGGAGCCTAGGATAAGCTGGGTGGTTGGGAATAGCAGCTGATCATCTTGGTGGGCTCCCCCAGGTTATGGGTTAGACTTGAGCTCCAGGAAGAAAACCATTGGGGAGGCAAATGCATACGGTGAAATACTCACTGGCCAACACGAAAAAGAAAAGAGCTTTTTGGATCTCACAATAATTATGCTGAGTGAAAGAAGCCAGATTAAAAACTAGCACATCCTAAATGAATGCATTTATATAAAATTCTAAAAAATGCAAACTAATCTTTAGGGAAAGAAAGCAGATCAGTGTTGCTTGGAGAAAGGGGGTAGGGAGAGCCAGCAGGATTACAAAGGGCATGAAGAAACTTTTGGGGCTAATGGATCTGCTCGTTATCTTAATTGGGGTGATAATTTCTCATGCATACATGTGTTGAAACTTATCAAATTGTATGCTCTAAGTGTATGTAGTTTATTGTATGTCAATTATACCTAAATAAAGTTTTTTTTTTTAATATAAAGGAGAGATGGTCAATGGGGCACTCCCCGCACCTGTGATGTATGTTGCAGATTGGATTCCCTGGGAAGCAGACTTTGAGTGGAGAATAGCGTGGGGGAAGCTCCTGGGGTGGGGGTGGAGGGTTACTCTCATGACCTTGGCTGTTGGAGGGAAGGATGGGATGTAGCATTGGGCAAAGGGAGAAGGTGGGCTATAATGCAGTCTCAGCCAACCCGCCTGGAGCTCTGAATTAGGACAGCCCTTAAGTGTTGTCCTGAGTTGTGATAAGGGAGCTGGGCTTTTATGTTCCTCTATTGAAAGCAGCTACAGAAGGTAAGTATGGGGCATCCGTGTTTTGTTCCTGAAGGGGTCTCTGGATGGTGAATTACAGCATAACACCCTCTACAGTCTGGGTGTTATAAGTCATAGTTCTTATTTTTGCTGTTAAATGATATCCAGGTTAGGGTCCTGCCTCGTGATGTAATTCTTGTTTTTCTTTTCTTTAAGTGAGCTCAAGAACATTTACCCTGCCAGGTTGTTTGGGGTGGAGGGTTGGGAGTGCGGGTGAGTGGTAGTCTCTGACTATAGGACACCCCCCCATAGAACTAAGCAAGGAGAAGGGGGCTCTTCTATTTTGTGTGTGGGACATACTTATCAGGACGTTATCTTCCTATTTAAAAAGACTTTACAGGTGTTTCTTCTTTTTCTTGCAATTTTCTGAAGTATCCATGGTGAACTGGCCTGGATTCCAAGTTTTCTTATGGAAAGCAAAAATATTTTTTCACTTTTGCAAAGCAGCTTATGGTTAAAGACATTTCCAGCAGCTTATGTTTCTGAAAATTTCCCTTATGGAAAACTGAGATTTTTTAAAGCAGGTTGAGGCAGCTGCTCCCTCATTGTGAGAAGATGGGTCCTCTGAGAATGACACTGGTGTTGTGGCCTGAAAGGACACTTGTCTTTGTATTGTTCTTTTATGTAACAAGCACTTAGGCTGCCTACCCTGTGCCAGGTATTGTTCTGCATGTTTTCTAAATATTAGCTCATTTAATTTACTGTAACAACCCTATTATGAAATAGATGAGGAAACAGGCATTCCTGACCTCCAGTTATTGTGCTGTGTATTTCAGAGAGTCATGTACTTATGCCTACATATCACCTTTTAATCTACTTTTAGAAATGAATATTTTTTTTTGTTTGTTTTGTTTTGTTGGGCATTTAGTCAGGCTGTGGGGATCGAACCTGGGTCTCCAGCATAACACGTGAGAATTCTGCCAGTGAGCCCCACCATTGCACTGCCCTGAATATTTGATTTTTGAAGACTTCCCTTCTGATGACATCTCTTAGATCCTGTTTATGAGTTTAATAAGGCTATTAAACTCACCTTCAGGGGCCCTGTGGAGTCCCCTAACTCATAAAAATACAGGGTTTGTAGAATGTTATCAAACCCTTAAAATCCAAGGGTTTCACAGCAACTTGCTTAGGTATCAGACAGAATGACTTTATGTTTATGAGGTGCTTTGAGTTCATGAAATGATCACGAAGACTTGGCAAGCCCTCATTCGTTCACAGCTGGGGTAGTTGTCACTGAAAAGCTGAGCAGAGGGTGGGCCTGGGGATGAAAAGGTCCTGAGCTGACTGCTGGTCACCAAGGAGAGCCTGAGTCCCTCCTCTCTCCACCCCTAACCCCCGCCCTGGGACAATCCCAATGGTGACTCCGGTTTCTCTTTGCTGCAGAGACTCTTTCTTGTCAGATTGAGCACAGGGGAGCAGAGATTGGGGCTATGGCAAACCTTTGCTTTGTAGATGTTGCAGCCTGTTTCCACCCACCCATCTGATTAGAGAGGAAATCAAAATGATGTTGTGTCCAGATAAAATCTCTGCTAATGGGATTTCAGAGTGGGTTGGCTGTTGGGATTCAGCCCCCTGAGATTTGTACTTTGAAAGCCAATTTTAAAAACTGTTCCGCATTCACGCTGACGTCGGGAAGGAGAAGTCTCTCGGTGCCGCTGTGGAAGGGTGGACTCGACCTGCATGTTGCACTGTTCCTGTTTCTGCAGCCGAATCCTGGCGGTGAGCACCAGCAGGCAGCCAGGAGCAAGCCTGAGGCTCTGCAGCCCCTGCCCGCCAGCCTTCTCGTCTGGACATGTGAGCTCAGTTACTCACTTGGTCTCTGGAAACAATGCCAGCTTGCCCTTGAAATCCCTGACCAGGCGCCAGGCCTGGCTGGGTTTGTCAAGGCCTCTTGTTGTGGGTGCAGGAGACTTTGCCCAGTCTGGCAGCTCAGCCCTGGCAGTTTGGAGAGGTGCACCCGAGTGAGTGTTCTAGCAGCCTCAGCTTCTCAGACCATACTTGGTCACTGATGCGGCCTGATTTGGGGCTTGGCCACCTCTCAACCCCTCTAAACTCCCCCAGCCTTCTTGCCCTCAAGATCCACATCTGTACAGTAATTACCACCATATATGTAAGCGTTTTTGCTTTTTCCGTCAATGGAGACTATTGCCAGATTATCACTAAATGTTCTTCCTTATGGAGCTGTCACTTGGGTGGAAAATTACTTCTGTTTCCTTCCTTTAACATATGATAAACATTAAAGGCTTAAGATGGCCTGTTGGTTTATCAGGATTTGTAACATCTGTTTTATTTCAATGGACTTTTAAAATTTTGGAATAATTTTAGCTTTACCAAAAAGTTGCAAAGATATTAAGTATAACCTCTCATCCATTTTCCCCTATCGTTAATATCTTGCATAACCATGGATCATTTTCAAAACTAAGAAACCACCAAGGCACATTTCTATTAACTAAACTCTACACTTTATTCCAAGTTCGCTAATGTTCTTTCTCTGTTCCAGGATCCAATCCAGAATACCACAGTGCACTTAGTAACATCTCTGTTCAACATCAGAGTATTTTATCAGGGCCTTATAAAAGCAAGACAAAGTAAATAGCATTGATTGTGGAGTTCTCTTATGGAGAATGCATTTTTCCTCTCTAATAATAACCAAAACTTGACTCATCCATTATGTTAGATTGTGAACAACAGATGGTCTTGACTCATTATTGATATCATGAGTTCCCACAGGATTTACTATCTGATTTGGGTTTGAATCCAGGGACTGTTATTTATTAGTTTTATGACCTCAAGAAACACACTCTCTGAACTTCATGTTCCTCATTTTATATATATATATATATATATATATATTATATATATAAATATATATATTTATTTATATGTCAATCTGTCTCTCTACACCTGTCTTTCCTACCATATTGGATTATTAAGGGGATCACAAAATGCTATGTGGAAGAGTTTTCAAAACTATAAACCTCTTTGTCAAAGTTACTTACTATAATAAGAGGTTTGACTTTTAAAAAGTTAGGTTGGACATAGTTTTAAGATATTTACAACCCGATTTAAGCAACTGTTTGAATCAAAGAGTATATGTTTTCTTCAGTTCTCCTTTCCTGATCATTCTGACTTCATTTGTCATTGAGTCCCTGTCTTGTGTCTTCTGGCTTTTGGACAGCCCTCTTGGAGGTGTGGCCTCAGCCTGGAGCTCCTCCTCTCCTCCCCATTTGGGAACTAGTCACATCACAGCCCATCTCTCCCTGAAGCTCTTCTCTACCCTGTTGCTCTTAGGATGCAGGATGCTTTTTGTGGCTGTAGAAACTCCAGTTTAAAACCTAGTTTCCTGGGCAATGCAACAGTGGCTCAATGGCAGAATTCTCGCCTGCCATGCCAGAGACCTGGGTTCGATTCCTGGAGCCTGCCCATGCTAAAAATACAAAAACAAAAGCCCAGCTTCCTGTGCATGTATAGTTCAGTGGTAGAATTCTTACCTGCCATGCAAGGAGACCTGAGTTGGATTCCCAGTCTATGTACCCAAAAAAAGAAAAAGGGGGGAAAAAAAAGAAAACCTAGCTCTTTTGAGCCACAGTTTCTCCTAAGAAGGGAATAGTACATTTAAAAGAAAGAATGCTAGGGAGGTGTTTACCTCAAAACAATCTATTATGATGGCATAGTTTAGATTCCTTTACCAGGGGCACAAAATACAAGACTATAGGCTTAAAGGAAGGGTATAATCTTTTTTTTTTTTTTTTTTTGGAACATCACATTCTTCCTTCTCCCTAAGACCCACAGAGATAATTATACGATTGGAAAATTAGACCCAAGAAATGAGTTTAAAGGAACTGGGACTGGTTAAACTGGAGGAGGTGAGAGTGACAGGTAGAAATGATGGTCTGAAGCAGCTGCTCTGCATTTCCTGTAGGACCAAAGAGGAAGGGGAAAATTACTCGAGTTTAGCAGGAAGGATTTAGGTTAGAATTGGCACTCAGAGGGAGTCCACATTTGACTGGATGTTCTGATGTCTGTGGTCACTTTTAAGTTTGGATATGCAAGGCCGGTGCTAGTTAGTTTATTTCTTCCAAAGTACTATGTCCACAGTTAGGGCAAACTACCCTCCAGGAACAGCAGTGCCATAGTCTTAGGTTTGTGTTTTCAGGGAGCTCAGCTTTCCAGAAAGCTACTTAATTTGGAGACATGGAAGGAACGGTGCTCTCGCTTCCAATTAAGCAGAAAGCTTTATTACAACAAAAAAATCTAGCACTAACTGATGCTATTAACTTTGTGTTTAAATCACTGAAAAGGTTAAAATATATAAAGATAAGAGCTAATTGGGTACCTTCCTTCCCCATTTTAAATTCTTAATATCACTTAATTGAATCCTGTTTGTTTTTTCTCCTCCAAGGTTCAATGGAACGAGCACATTCTGAATCTTCAGGCCGAGTGTGTGTGTGTGTGTGTGTGTGTATGTATGTGTGTGTGAGTCTGTGTACGTGTGTGTCTGTATCTGTGTGTGTGTGTGTCTGTGTTTAT
The DNA here is from genome assembly GCF_023851605.1 of Tamandua tetradactyla. NCBI lineage: Eukaryota > Metazoa > Chordata > Mammalia > Pilosa > Myrmecophagidae > Tamandua > Tamandua tetradactyla. Next base: position 81,266,861 of record NC_135335.1, read on the forward strand.
ATGTGTATATGGTCCAGACATTTGGACTTCCGGGCCAAGACACGCCATTTCCACCATAAGCTATCTAATTATTTTTGTATCCTTAGATACAAAAGGCTACCAAAAAAAAAGGACTTCTGCTTTTTCCCCTGACTTTCTATCCATGAGCAAGAGAAAGACCAAGACCCCTCCTTTCGATTTTGCACAAATATGCATGCCTGCTGCAGGAGTCCCAGGGATAGGCTCCTCTCCCCAAATGAGATGGGAGTCGTTTATCTTTCTCTGGTCCTGACTGAGGCTCTGATTTTATCTCTTTGAGGTGATCTCCTGCTTGACCCCTTCCATCTGGAATTTGCCAGCAATCTGCATTCAACCCTTTAGTTTTCTTCATTAAACACCCTCCTTGGCAGCTCTGTTGCTTTCCTGCGATTTTACAGCATGGCTTTGGGTACTGGCTGCTTCCAACAGAGCCTGAAGTTACAAAATCTCAGTTAGATCAGAATGTTAAAAAAAGAAGGAGAAGCCGAAGGATTAGAAAAAATGTTTTAAGGTTTTCATTCAGATTTAAAGTGAATTGTCCACAGTCTCAGAAGGTAGATGTTTTGGACCACATTCAAAGTTTTGTTTCCCCTATAACGTTGATTAGATTGCTCTTGTGTTTTAACATATACAAAGTATAAAGAAGAAAAAAAGTGACCAATAATTTCACTGCTCATATAATCCCTATTGATGTTTCTTTAAATGGAAAATAAATTTGTGGTTATAAAACCCAAACAAAGTAGAAGGATGAAAACTGGAAGTCTTCATACATAGGCATACACACATTTACACAAAGGGATAATAAAACACAAGGGGTTCTGTTCTTTGCTGTTTTTCATTTAATGTGTCTTGGAGATAGTTCCATATCAGCACATGAAGGTCTCCTTCACTTTTTGTATCATCTGCCAGGTAGCCCATCTCATGCATATAATTTATTTAACCTGTCCCCTGTTGATGTACCCTTTCCTTATTTCTGAGTTTTTCCTGCAATGAATCTGCGAGGTCACCAGTATACATATATCCTGGCAAGCTTTTCCATGTCTTTCTGTTGGATAAATTAATACAAGTATTAGGATTACTGAAGCAAAATAAACATGCATTTTAAATTTGATAAACCATGCCAAATTATTCTTAAGAAAGATTGCACGAACTTTACACCCCAATCAGGAGTGCAGAAGGGCCATTTTCCTACCTTCACCACTTTTTATTTTTTAGAGTTCAGGATCCATTTGGAAATGAATTTGGCATTTTTTTTTCCGAGATGCACAGCCAATTGCCCCAACACTGGTTACCAAACAATCTGTATTTTCCCTATACATCTGAAATGCTGTTCTCACTGTGTCTTTATGCCAATAACTCCCAAATGTACATTTCTACATCTGAGCTCCATTCTCATATAGCCATCCACCTGCCAAGACAACTCTCCTTGGATGTCTTACGGGTATCGCAAATAATAGATATGATAAGAGTCCTTGATTTAAGACATCCCTGCCAAACCTCTTCCAACTGTCTTCCCTTTCTCAATTAAAGGCACAGTCTTCTATCCAAGTGCTAAGAACAAAGCCACTAGACATCCCCTTGATTCCTTTCTTTTTCTACTCCTCCACTTCTAATCCATCAGCAAACTGGCACTACATCAAAACTGCATTCCCAATTAGACTGCTTGTCACTGTTTCCTCCACGTCCACCTACTTTATGCCCACATCGCCTCCTATTTGACCATTGCAGGGGAAACTAGAATTGCTGTTTCCATGGTCTTCTTTCTACATAGTAGCCAGAAAAATCTTTTAAAAATGCAATAAAACCCATTAATGACTCACCCTCACTATTAGAATAAAATCCAGATTCTTTACCAATCCCTGCAAGGTTATATGATCCCTAGCCTATCTACTTGACCTCTTCCATCACCCATGACCTTCTTTTTTCTTTCTTGAATGCACAGAGCTTTATTTCAACCTCAGGGTGTTTGTTCCTCCTTTTCCCTTTGTTTAGTTCGTTCCTATCACTTGGGTCTGAACTCAAATATCTCCTCCTTAGAGGGCCTTTCCCTGCTCATCCTAAGAAAGTATCCCTAGCCCTCATCACTGTCTCATTATCTTGCTTTGTTTTCTCGGTCACTATATGGATTTTCCCATTTGTTTTCTTGGTTAAGGACTAGAATTTTGTGTGTTTTGTTTGGCACTGATTATTCAACATCTTGAATAGTGCCTGGAACATAGTAGGTACTTGGGCCCATTTCTGGAATTCTATTTTGCCCTTTTGCCCTATTCTCCATTTTGAAAACAATTTAGTTATTGTAGGCTCATACTGTGTTTTAAAACCTGTAGGACTAATTGAGATTTTATGATGAATTTTTATAAATGACCCATTTGTGTTTGAAAAGAATGTGTGCTTTTAAATTGTTGGGAGTGTTACATTAAGCCTATTGAGTCAGTTTGTTAATCTTCTTACATCACTTCTTATTTACAACTTGTTTGATCAATAACTGAAATAGCTATCAATAAGTGGATATAAATCCAGTGCTAGAAATTATATTATTTTTGTTTTAAAATAAAAGTAAAATTGACTTCGCCAAAAAAAAACCCCAAAACACCTGTAGGTCTAGACTTTCTTTGCCCTACTCTCCCACCCCCCTTTTTTTTGCACTTTTCCTATAACCCTGTATTTATTTTCCCAGACGAACTTTCTAAAAATAATCCTTTTTGGTATTTTAATTGGGTTGCTATTGAATTTATAGATTAATCTGGAGGGAAAAAATAATTGAACCTTCTAAAGCAAGCTAGGTCTTTCTCTTAACTTAAAAATTTCCTTCAGCTCCTCAATAGATTTCTTATAAACTTTTAATGTGGGGGTTTAGAATGTAGACAAAATTAATGAGAATAGTAAAATGAACTTTTCCTGTAGCCATCAGACAGTCAGTCTCCCACCATCAATCCCTGGCTGTGACTGCTTCATTCACACCCTCATGCACTTCTCCCCCTTGAGTTATTTTCAAACAAATCCTAAGCGTCATATTATGCTATCTGTAAATATTTCAGTCTTCATGTTAAAAAGGTCTTTTTTTTTAAATATAGTCACAAGACCATTATCATACTAAAAAATTAAAAGTTATCAATGGTGTTAAAATTTTCTTCTTTTTCAAAAATCTTTTTAAATTTAAATAAGGATATAGCATTTCACTGTATATGTCGAGCATTTTTTTGTGTATATTTAACAATTTTCATACATTTATTTTGTAATCTACCCCCATATTGAATTTTCTTCTTTTTTTTTTTTTAGCCTTCAGGAATAAGTGCAGTGAAAGCTGATAAAAGAAAAACCTCATTCAGTTTAGGATCTCATGGCTTTATCGGGTGACTCATGAATTGGGCAACAGCTCATTCAGAAAGTAGAAAGGAGCTACACCTATCACGGGACAAAGGCCGTGGATTCTTCTGCCCATTGCACTAAAATAATCAATTCCCGACACACCAGGGTTTCAAAGAGAGAAAGAGCTTATTACTAGGCACATAGTAGGAGAGCAGATGGCCCAGCGGCCCAAAATCCGTCTCCCCAAATGGCAGTGATTCAGATAGTTTTCTAAAAGAAAGGATGGGCAGGGTTTAGGATAAGGAGCACTGTGGTCCTAGATGATGCAATTAGAGGTGATCTGATTATTGAGCATGCACAGATTGATTTCATGCTTAATCACAGAACTATGAAAGAAAATGGCGGAATGAAGTATAGGTGACTTGTAGATTAAAGACGAAACTACTGCGTCTGTCCAGTGGGCCCACTTTGGCTAGATCCAGTCTCGGGCATCAAGATAACTTTAGATTTGGGGTGGATTAGTTCTTGTGCTGACCCAAGATCCTTCATTAATAAGCATTAGGGCCTCTCTTTAGCAAATACAAGACTCTAAAGTTGAAAAGCAGGATAACTGGATAGAAATGAAGGTTAGTCACAAGGTTTTTACAGTCACAGGGGCAAAGGATAAAGCTATACAACCATTATCAGAGATCAAGGCAGCTGGATTACAGTTTAGAGATTGCAGGAGTTTCACTCGGTCTGCTCCAATATACCAGAAAGCAAAAAGGAATATCTATATAATGATTCAGTAATCAGAATCATCCCTTAAATCCTAATTTCTAGGATCACACCCATGAGGTATAAAGGGGATACTCAAATAAGGTTAACCAGGAAGCAAGTGAGGAAATATTCTGATTGGCTGACACTGTTTCCATTGTACATGGGGGGTGCAGATTAATTTGCACCCTTTGATTAATATGTTATCCTTGGCCATTCTGATAAGCTATCTCTCCTGGACCTAAACTAATTTTATCACCAGGTTTTGCCTATCTGCAGTTCTTTAGGGTGTGTTTCATTTTAACAGAAATCACCTGTAGGTCAATTGTTTTCATCTCCTGGAAAAGCCCTTTTTGGAAAGGGGTCTTCTCTTGGCAACACCTGATGCTGGTGGCCATTTTATTTTACTTAACAGGGCCTGAACATGAATATATGAGGCTGAGAGGGACCTAATATTCATATTCATATTCACACAAATGAAACAAGTTCATCAGCAAGTCTGAACTAAGTCACCAACTTTCAAGTAAGGATCTAAGTATAGGAGTGATACTGGGCAAAAGTGGTGGGTTCTCTACTTGATGCACTCAGATGACCACTTCCTGAGACATCAGGATTTTAAAGAGAGAAAGAGTATTGTTAGGCATGAAGCAGGAGATCAGATGGCCTATTGACCTAAAAATCAGTCTTCTGGAACTGCAGTAACTCTGATGGTTTTATAGTATTAAAAGATGAGCAGGTTTTAATAATGAGCATAATGGTGCTAGATGATGTGATTAGAGGTGATCTAATTATTGAGTATGCACAGATTAATTACATGCTTAGTCACAGAAGGTATGTAAGAAGATGGTGGCCTTAATATGTTGATGGATGTGATTTTTAGTATTATAATGAAGTATAGGTCACTTATAGATTGAAGCCCTGGGAGGCTGAAGGGGTGCTCCACAGGCTGTCTTCTCACTTCTGAAAGCTGAGAACTGCTCCAGCGGTGTTGATTACCTACCATGGTCCCATCCCTTTCTTTTCTTCTCAATGAAGACTGAATGACTGTGTGGCCAGGCCATGTCTACTCAGTATTGCTCTGCTTGAGAGAATTAGATTTTCTCTGAGCTGAGCAGGGGGTAGTTAGCCAGGTCACAGCTAGGCAAAACTACTCTTACACAGTTTTGTTGGGTTTATGGGCCTCCCTCTGGGTAATTAGCATTCCAGTTACCCAAGCAGCAGCACCGAAAGCATCCTGGACATTGTTCTGTATATGGAAGCCAGCCAGGGCCTGGGAGCTGAATGGCCAAGCATCTGTGAGTTTCAGGATGTACTTATCCAGACCCTATTTCCAGATGCAGCGATATCCTGCCGAAAGGTATATTACCACATTGCTGTACAAGTGAAACTGTGGGTCAAGCCAGCCAGCCAGCCGATCCTTCACATGTATAATGGTGTGCTTAATGAGACAAAGTTATTAGTGTTTAATTTAGTTCCTACAACCCCACCCCTTTGGACTGAATTCTGCTGAGCCCAATCACAGTAGATTGTATCCTTAATTGTGTTCTGAGATTCTAGGGCAGAACTAACTCTGACCTCTGAGTCTCCTCTTCTTTCTCAGTGGAGTCTCTGCAATCTTTTCTCTGGGGCACTGCTCTCGAGCCAGGGAGACTTGTGGGAAGATTAGGATACGATCAAAAGTGGTGGATTCTCTGACTGATATACTCAAATGACCAATTCCTGAGACACAGGGTTTCAAAGAGAGAAAGAGTTTATTGTTAGGCACGAAGCAGGAGATCAGATGGCTGATTGGCCCCAAAAATCTTACTTCCAGAGGTACAGTAACTCTGATGGTTTTATGGTATTAAAAGATGGGTAGGTTTTAGGATAATGAGCTCAGTGGCTTCAGATGATGTAATGAGAGGTGATCTAGTTATTAAGTATACACAGATTGATTACATGCTTAGTCACTGAATGAATTAAGAAGATGGTGGTCTTGATATGATTATGGGCATGATTTTTAGTATTATAATGAGGTATAGGTGACTTAATAGGTTAAATTTGAAGCTTGCACATGTCAACTGGGCCCACTTTGGTTAGATTCAGCTTTCTTTCTCAAGATAGCTTTGGAATTGGGATGAGTTTACTTCTGGGCTGTCCCAAGGCCCTTCATTAATAAACATTAGGGGCTGTCTTTAGTGATTACGAGACATCAAGGTCAAAAAACCAGTTAAAAAGGGAACAAGGTTTTCATAACCACAAGGGCACAAGATAAAGGCTATACAATCATTATCAAGGCAGCTGGATAACAGTTCAAAGATTTCATGTATATCCTGCTGTCTATTCTAATACACCAGAAAGTAAAAAAAAAAAAAAAAAAAAAGGAATATCTGTATAATGATTCAGTAATCATAATCATCCCTTCAGTCTTAACTTCTCCATTAACAGTTATGATGTTCCCCTGTGTGTGTCCAGTTCACCATCCTATCTATTCAAAAAGAGGGTGAAAGGACTGTGCTGTTTTTCTGTTCCAGTAGTGAATGCTAGGACTTCTCCTGGTGGGGTCTCAGCTTCAAATTCCTTCCTTAGGAAGGAAGAGGGGAAACTCCCCCAGGCCCATTTGAGCTATTTAGTGCTGGCAATCCCATCAAAACACCACTCAGGTTATTTGAAATGTGTCTCCCATCTGTCCCCTGTTAGTCATCTCCCTCACTCGTAGAAAGAGTTGAGCTTCATGGATGAGTCTGGTAAAAATATCATTTGGGGTTGAAAATGACTTTGACGTCTCTGCACAAACTCCTGGGTTGACTGCAAAGAAGTAAGAGATTGTCAATGTGTTTATGGTCTTTTAGTAGAGGAGTATGTACAGGTTATGTTTCAACTGGGTCCAAAACCACCCTGGCAAGTTCCTCAGCCTCACTAAACTTCAGTTTCCTCATCTGTTAAATGGAAATAGCTCAAGGAGTTGTTGACAAGCTTGCTAAGTGATTGGTTCCTGGTATGTACTAAGTAGAGTGCTCAACATGTGCTCAGTAAATGCTGCCTTTGGGCATGAGCGTGATGGTGATACTGAGTGTATGGGTTTCCTGGGCTGCTGTAACAAATCACCATGAACCATAGGGCTCAAAACAACAGAAATTTATTCTCTCACAGTTCTAGAGATCAGAAGTGTGAAATCAAGATGGCAGCAGGGCCACACTCCTTCGAAGCCTGGAGGGGGGAATGCGTTGTCTCTTCCAGCTTCTGGTGGCTTTAGGCATTTCTTGGCTGTGGCCACATGGTTTCAGTCTCTTCCTCTGTGGTCATGTGGGCTTCTCCTGTTCTCTGTGTCCTCATCTCTGCGTGTTGTTAAAAGAAACATTTTTATGCAATTTAGGATCTCACAGCTTTATTGATGGTTCATGAATTGGGCAGCATCCCATTTGGAAAGTAGAAGGGAGCTCCATTGAGAAGGTAGAAAAGGGGAGATTATGGAGGGCAAACACTGAAGCAAGTGAGGAAATATTCTGTTTGGCTAACATTGTTTTCGTTTTACATAGCACGGTCTTACAAAGTGTGGAGTAGGTATACACTGATTAGAATTGGATGCTTGTCCATTCTGATAAGCTCCCTCTACTGGCTTGAGGCTGGTTTATCATCAGACTGTTGCTTATTTGCCCAACCTCTGCAAGCCAATTGTTTTCATCTTCTGGAAAAGCCCTTCTCACAAAAGGGGTCTCCTGGCAACTCCCAGTGCAGGCGGGCCCTTTATTTTAAACACTGTCTTGGTCTCATCTTCTGTCTCTCTCCTATAAGGATACATATGGTTGCATTTAGGATATACCCAGAAATTCCAGGTTAATCTCTCCCTCTCAAGATCCTTAACTACATTTGCCAAGATCCTTTTGTCAAATAAGGTAACATAGACAGGCACAGGGATTAGGAAATGGACATATCTTTTGGTACTAGCTGGACCTTGTCTTCCTACCCTTCCCTTGCACTATGGATAATCCTTTGGCTTCCTTCTCTCTGACCCCATATGACCTTTTACCCCCACGTCCATTAGGGTCTCAGGCAGTTCGTGTCGGCCAGGCCATGGAGGTTTTACGCTGGCTGTTCCACAGGCGTTTGCCTGCCTCCCTCGTAAAGGATTTTGACTGCCTGTGAGGGCTCTAGCATGATGACATTTCCAACAGGCCTACTTTATACACCCAGGCTGGGCCGGGGCCCATCACCAGTTCCTGAGAATTGCTGCGGCCTTGTGCATGATCTAGTGATTGCATCAAACTGGCTGTCCAGCTGCCCAGACCTTCAGGGGAACATGCTAGCCATGTCTCAGTTGGAGGAGCCAGCATGGCCACCAGGCTGCTGTGTAGGAGGGGGTGTCCCATCATCCCCAAATGCTGCCCTCATTAAAGCTGCTGTTTGGCGCTGTGCTTGTTTTTTAACTTCAAGGTAGGAAGAAACAGCTTCTGAATCTGGCCAAGGACCTTGGAGTACAAAGGGAAATCTTGGCTGGAGAGGATGTATCATAACAGGGATTGTTGTGTCCTTAAAGACGGGCTGTGGTTCCCGGCCCTTGGGATGCTCAGTGTGGGCGATAGAATCTGGGGTGGGAGCAGGGGAAATGATTTTCCATCTCTTTCACTGGTGAAGCCTTAGGGCTGGGCCATCTCCCACCATCCTCAGCTCAGAGCCATGTGCATTCATGGCTGCCAGGGATCAATATGAATCCAGGACTTGCTTTCTTAGGGGAGGTTTACATGGTTCCGGAGGGAAATTGCTCTTCAGTTCGCTGGCTCATTCCCCATAAGCAAATCGATAGCGATAGTCAGCCTGTACCCAAGAGTTGGGGAGACCTGGATTCTAGCCCAGTTCTGCCCTTTATGGTCAGAGAACTTAATCATCTCTATGTAACTGCATGGGACTGAAAATGGCTTTGAAAGAAAAGGATATAATGTAGGCAATTTCTAGATTATGCTTTTGTAATGATGGTAGCATTTAACCTGTCAAAAACAAAGCAATGTTCGCAGAATATTAAGAGCTAGAAAGGACCATAACGCTGTCTCTGGCCACAGGGTGTCTTGGATTGACATGAGCAACTTGGGGGCAGAGATTGTATTTTATGGATTTTTTCAGATGCATTTTTTAATCTATACTACCTGGCATATAGGAGATGCTCCATATATTCTGAATAAATCAGTGGTCACCTGGTTCAACCTATTGTTTTACCTGTGAGGAAACAACCCCAGAGGTAAGAGGAGACTAAATAGTCCAGCCACTTGTTGGCTTTTCCTCGAGCACACGATATTGTTCCAGGACTTTGTACATGCTGTTCCCTCAGTCTAGATTACCTTGTTGCTGTTTTGCTTATGGTGGATCCCCTTTATCCTTTAAGGCCCGCCTTGAATGCTGGGTCCTCTTAGGCCCAGTTTCGTCCCTCAGGGCCAGTACTCAGGGTGAAGCCAGTGAGGTATTTGCCTGGAGTACAAAATTTAAGGGGGTGCCCAAAACCTCAATAATCAAGACAGATGAAATTTTAACATAATATTGTAAAAAACTTAAAAATAGAAAGAAAAGAACCAAACATGTTGAACAAAATATCAACATTTTAAATAAAGCAGTTCCCAGCCCTGTCCTTGCACACGGCCTCATTCACCCCACCCTAATCTTGACCTTGTCTGTGGATCCTATCTCTATTTAAAAGGATGATATTTTGTTCATCATATATTGTTGCATTAATTTTGATTATGTAGATTGCTACATTGGGGTATTATTTCTCCTGATTATTGAGCTTTTGGGGGCCCCTTAAATTGTGTTTCTGAGGCTTCTTAGCCTCAACCCTGTTCTCCTCCTCTGTATCTACCCCAGACTCTGGACTTCTCCTACATCTGAGCACTGACATTGGAGAGGGACCTGGATGAATCTTCACCCTATCTTTGGATCTCATCCTTTGTACTTTTCAAAGGCTATAGTGATGCTGTTTGATGGTTCAAAAGCTCCAGGGTCTTTGCAGCATCCTTGAATCCCAAACCACCTCGGTCAGTGAATTCCAGAACAGGACTGGATGTTACAACCTGTTTTGGCTTCCAGAGGCATAACTCATCTGGGAGCAGACCTGCTCTGGACCTGAACTGGGTCAAGGAAACTCATGGATATTATACGTGTTTTCACACAACAAAAGCCATACACGCTCAACAACAAAAGCAATGCACACTCACCATACAAAGTTTGGGAAAAAGTTAAGAATGTATAGAAAATGATTTTTAAAAAATTACCTGTAGGTTAGGCAATGGTGGCTCAGTGGCAGCTCATGGCATGCCTGCCATGCGGGAGACCCAGTTCGTTTCCCAGTGCCTGCCCATGTTAAAAAAAAAAAAAAAGTACCAGTAATCTTGCCTCCAGAGTTAACACCTGTTATCAATTGCTTGGGTTTTCTTTCAGATTTTCTTCTGTCTCTTGGCAGAAAATGGTTATCTTCAAAGTAGAGAAAATGGGGAAAAGCACACTACCTGTTCTCTTGCCCAATCTAATCCTCTGGCATTGAATCAGAAGGTAGAGGGATATTGGCATGAAGAATCTGTGAGCTGCTCCTTTGTTGCTAGTGCGGGGAGGGCCCTGAGATTCCTGTGTTCCAAATTAAGTTGTCCAGAGACCTTGGAATCTGGTCAGGATGTGCTGGGCAGTGGCTGGAAGGCTCCAGGTTTAAGCGCTGGGAGGGAGCCTTCGCCTCCTTCCCCTTTCCATTAGATTCAGTCTCAACTCAGTAGCAGCTGCTGGTGTATATCATGAGCACAGATTTCATTAGGCTGACTCTGTTCTGGTAACAATAAAAGGAAGGGAGTTGAGTAGGGACCAGATACTGCTAAGTGCTAGCAGTTTTATATATGTAATTTCATTTACGTTTCCCAACGATATAGGTTATCATTATTCCCGAATTATCAATGAGGAAACTGAGCCCCGGGGAGGTTAAGCAGGTGGCCCAGAATCACAGAGCAAAGTATCTGCAGAATTGGATTGGAGCCCTGAGTCTCCTGTCCTCAGAGCTGCTGCTGTGTGTGGCAGCGCTGGGGTTCGTAGAGGAGGATTTCTCTTTGCTTGGGGTCTTTTCTATTCTCTTAGCTGTGGGAAAGATCTAACTTCTGAACATCAATTTGGCTTTGGTATTGTTTTGTATGAATGAAGCTCCTGGTTTTTGTTTATTCATTTGACAAACATTTCTAACTACCTAATATGCTGTGCACACTGAGCTTACCCTTAGGGGGAGGAAGTCAAATAATATGAAGTCCTTGCTCTCAACAGGCTTATATTCTGTAGGGGAGAAATACAAATGAATAACCCTAACCTTTTATTGTGGTAAGTATATTGGTGGGGAGGACCACAGAAGCATCTAAAATGCAGGGAACCCAAAGAAGGCAGAGCAGTCAGGGAGGGGAGGCAGTCGGGAGTGACTTCCTAGAGGAGCAGCATTTGAGCTGAATTTTGAGGCAAGAAACAGCTTAAGGTGTGTAGGGAACCACATGTGGTTCATTATGCCTAAAATCGAGGCTGAAAAGTAAGGAATGAAGAACAGGTTTAGAGAGGTCAGAATTGAGAGATCTGAAGGGAGGTTGGGTGATGCTCTCAAAAGCTTGGGCAAACTATGGATTTTTTCTCAATAAAAATTAAAAAAAGAAAAATTGGTCAACCAATGAAGACCTTTAAGCACCAGGAAATGCCCAGATCAGCTCGGTGTTTTAGAAAGACCACACTTTGGCTTCTGGGGAGAGGCTGGTCTGGAGTGGGACTGACAAGAAGCAGGAGACTGTTGTGGCAACTCTGGAAAGGGCTCTAGGGCTTGGCAAGGCAGGGGGAGCAGGAATGGATTGGGAGACAAGAGGTGAGAGAGATTTCAGAGGAAGACCCAGGCAGGGAGAAAGAGAGGGAGAAAGCAAAGATATCTGCTCTCTGGGTTTCTGGCTCCCCATGAGGTAAAGCCTTTCAGAAGATAGGAGAGAAAGAGATGGAGGCAAGGAGGATGTTTGGAAAGGAGTTTGGTCTGGTAGAAATCTAGAGGAAAATGAACTCCAAATGCCAATGAGTTAAATGGCTGTAAATGTAGAATTTGAGGATGTTGCTTTGATCACCTCCATGTTCCCTTCCTGTGTTCCTGCCCCCTTGCCCCCTGCCCACAGCCTCTGGCTGGCAGTCCTTTATTATGGGTGGTCTCTGCCCCATCCCTCCCTGCACTTTATTCAGGCCACAGACCCCACAAGGCCCTGCTACTTTCCCCAGCATCACTGGGAAGGGGGGTTTTAGAGTCTTTTTCCTTTTTTAGGGAAACAGAAGCAAAAGAGCTTGCACTGTTAGAGATTAGTCACCCAGTAAGGGAAAGGTGAAGGCAGATTCTGGCCAGGGGGGAAAGGGAAAGAGGAGGGGACATTGTGGAATGACCAGCTGAGCTCAGCTTGCCCAAGACTGTCCCAGTTTTGGCACTGCAAATTCCATGTCCCAGGAACCCCCCAGACACGGGTAAACAGGGCTGTTTGGTGAGCCTAGATTTGGTGGGGACGAGGGAGTGGGTTCTCCTGCAGTGTTAGGAACTAGGCATGCTCTGAGTTCAGCCTTCAGACCTTTACAAAGGGTCACAAAGGGTCTCTGTGTAGCCCAGGCAACACAGAGATTGCCCTTGGGTGTGTCCGAGGGGGGACAGAGGCTCCGCCTGAGGTTCCAGTCCTCATGGTGGGCTGTTGTATGATACACAGCAGGTGCCCCATAAACACATTAGTCCAGTGATTAATGCCTGCCTTTTCCATGGAAAAGGGGGAAAATCTGAGGCCTGGATAAATGCCTTTTTTCCTGGCTGATGAAACGGCAGACCTCTGGATATACAAATAGGTGTCTTTCTACTAGCAATCCCTTCTGAAGCCTGAGATGAAAGCCTTCTCCCTGTTTTATTTAGAAAGCTCAGAACCTGTTCTAATCTCCACGAAGCTCAAGCTTTGCACAGCCACAGTGCCCGAGCCAGCTTTGATGTCACACATTTGCATCTGGGAACCAGCTCTCGCGCTCTCTCACATTCAGCAGCCACGAGGATAATGAGCAGATGTTTTTCTAATAATGAGAAGATGTGCAGGCGCTGACACACGAGAATAGTTTCCAGTCCATAAGTTAATTAGCAAGCTGGGAAGCCCAGATAAATAGAGCTTTCTGTTTCCTTTCCTGGAGTCTAAAATATCTGATCTGGAGGTTCCCTCCCTTTCCCCTCCACCCCAAGCACTAGGATTTCGGGAGTGGGGGGGGCGGGGAGTGGGGGGGAGTATTTGCATGCCTGGTAATTTGTATGCGTAGAACTGACTTCTAAACAGAGACAGGGTCTATATTCCTACAAACTGCAGCTCATAGATGTGCAATCAATTCTCAGTTATTTTCTGGCTTTTTTTATCTGTGCCTCCCACTCCTTGGCTCATTTGTTTTTTCATATTTACTTTCTTGTGTGCAGTACTGTGGGTAGAGAGGCAGGGATAGGAGTTATGGAGTACTGTGTCAAGCCCTCTGCCAATGACACTTTTTGTTCCTATAATCTGCAGACACTCCTTTGAGGGAAGGATGATTGTACAGATGAACAAGCAAAGTCTTAGAGAAGTTAAGCTACTGTAGCTGTAAAGTGGGGAAGTGGATTTAAAGCCAGGCTTGTCTAACTGCAGGGTCCCAGTCCTCCTCCAATGAGTGGTCCGCTGAGTTTGGTGGGTCCAAACTTCCCTTGTTTTAAAGCAGGGTAAGCAAAATCATAGCTGCATGTCACCTTTCTGCCTTGGCCGGCGAGAGCAGGTGAAGGAGGCAGCCTTTCAACTCTGAACTCACTTCGCCTTGTCTGCGAATCTGTGAGCCTTCTCTCTCTCTCTCTTTTTTTCTTCCTTATTTATTTATTTTTTGGCATGTGCAGGCCCCGGGAATCAAACCCAGATCTCCCACATCGTGGGCGAGAATTCTACCACTGAGCTACCCTTGCACCACCCAGAGAGCCTTCTCTTTTGTCCCCTCCTCTCCCACTTTCTAAAATTCTGATGTACTCATCCATCTTGTCTCTTCTCTTTGAGAAATGGCCAAGTTAGGAAAGGTTGGTGTTTCTAGGTAGGTTGGGCAATTGTATCACGATGCCAGAGAGAAGAACCAAGGAACAGAAGGATCAGCTCTGAATTTAGTCCAGCCGGAAGAGCCTGTGTTTCTTTGAAAAAAATGTAATGTTCGGAATCCAAGTTGAATGAGTTTGCCCCTCTGGTTGACGGTGTGTTTACTGACTGCAGTGGCTGTTGCTAACCATGCTCTGAGAGGGTGGACATGTGTTTTTAATAGAATTGCAAGTTTCATGCCTTGTTAAAAATGTGGACATGGGTGCTGGCTGGAGGGAGGAGGCGGATGTGAACTTCCGAGTAGCTCTGAATCCCCTTCCCAGTCTGCAGGGGCCAGCAGGGGACCTCAGGAAGAAGAGCCTGGGCCCTCAGTGGTGAAAGCTGGGCAGCCCTCCCATTCTCTTTTGGTAAGGACCACTGGCCAACAGCTGGTCTTCTGAGTCCTACCCAGTCAGGGAAAGAGCAGCGGACGCCAGCCTCTCTGATTAGGAAGGACGAAGTTTTCATGTTTTATTTCCAGAGACACTGCTGTGTTCATTGTGAAGAGAGCATAGTGGATTTTGTGGAAAACATGAATTACAGGGTATTTTGAAAGAAATGCAGCCCTTATTGCTTGGAGGAATACTTCCTTCCAGGGCAAGGGCCTGACCCCACAAGCAAAAATAGCTTGGAATCTCCACGTTCCCCTGTGCAGAGCTATTGCTAGAGCGATGCCTGGAGGTTCTTCTTTAAGTTCAATTTTCAACACAATGTGTTTCTCCCCGGATTTATAAGGAAGACACATATAAAGGCAAAGTATAAAATCCATCAGTGATTTCACCACTCAGATATAGATTCTGTCCATTTCTAAGATACTTATTTTCTCTTTTTCTATTATGTGTATATATGTAAATAGAACATTTGCAAAATTGGGTTCATACTCTATCTGCGGTTTTGTATATTGAATGTCTGGGGCCCCACATAATAGCACATTGTAAGCATCTTTTCCCATTTCATTAAAGAGCCTTTTTAAATGGATGCACCACAATTGATTTAACCAGTCCTCTGCTCAAAATTCTGATGTACCCATCATTTAACTGCAGATTTTCCCCATTATAGAAAATACTGAAATACTCTTGTTCTTCTATTAAATGTGCAAAATTTTTCTTTTTTTTTGAAGCCGCATAGTAGTTCCTCCTTCCCAGCTCAGGTTCTGGAAATGTAAGTCAAATTCAAATTGCCTTTCAAATGCAGAAAAACTTCCTCATCCCAATTCAGGGACCGTGTATTATTTTATAAAGTAGTCTGGATTTAAAAAAGAAAATGAAGGGGCGGGCCGCGGTGGCTCAGCGGGCAAAGTGCTTGCCTGCCATGCCGGAGGACCTCGGTTCGATTCCCGGCCCCAGCCCATGTAACAAAAAACAAACAAACAAAATACAATAAAACAAGAAAATGTTTAAAGATGTTTCCCTTTCTTCCTCCTTTCCTTCCTTCCATCCTTCCTTCCTTCTCTCTGTCTTTCCTTCCCTTCCTCCCTCTCTTTAAAAAAAAAAAAAAAAGAAAATGAAGACAGTGAGACTTCGGAGAGGAAAAGCCCCCCTCCCGTCCCCCATGACTTCATCTTTATGTAGATCTGGAGGTGCTGCCTTCCCTCCAGAGGCTTTCATTCTACCCCAAGGAAGTCTGATGTACACTCAGGAACTATATGGTGGGTGAATATGTGCCTAAGAAAAGAAAAAAATAAAATTCATGTGTTTTCTGGTACCATTGAGGACTTCTGGAGAAATGGGACTTGATATTCATTTTAAAGACTGTCTGGGATTATGTCCTAGTTTGCTGGCTGCTGGAATGCAATATACCAGAAACGCAATGGCTTTTAAAGAGGGGAATTTAATAAGTTGCTAGTCTACAGTTCTAAGGCCGAGAAAATGTCCCAATGAAAACAAGTCTATAGAAAAGTCCAATCTAAGGTATCCAGGAAAAAATACCTTGGTTTAAGAAGGCCGATAAATTTCATGGTTTCTCTCTCAAGTGGAAGGGCACACGCGAATACAGTCAGAGTTTCTCTTTCATCTGGAAAGGCACATGGGGAAGATGGTGTCATCTGCTGGCTTCTTCTCCTGGCTTCCTGTTTCATGAAGCTCCCCAGGAGGCATGTTCCTTCTTCATCTCCAAAGGTCACTGGCTGGTGGACTCTGCTTCTGGCTGTGTCATTCTGTTCTGCTCTCTCTGAATCTCTTTCATTCTCCAAAGTGTTTCCCCTTTTACAGGACTCCAGAAATTTATCAAGACCCACCCAAATGGGTGGAGACACGCCTCCACCTAATCCAATTGAACGACTGCTCTTGATTAAATCACATCTCCAGGGAGATGATCTGATTACAGTTTTAAATATACAATACTGGATAGGGATTAGAAGAAATGGCTGCCTTTACAAAATGGGATTAGGATTAAAACATGGCTTTTCTAGGGTACAGACATCCTTTCAAACTAGCACAGATTAAGACAGATAAAAAAAATAACTATGTATTGAGCCCCTACCGAGTGCTCTCTGATTTATAGATATCTAATTTATTCCTTACCATGGCCTAACCTACTTATTGTTAAAAGCAGTCGAACCCTTATAAACAATAAACAGTACTTTTGTATATTATACAAGATTATGGATTGGTACAGTATAATAAGATTGGGAATATATGCAAATACAATATAACTGAAACACGGACAATAAGTATCTTTTAAATGGAGGAAATCAGGGTATAACCAAAAAGTTAGGGTTGAGGGGATGATAATATAGCTATGCCTTTTTTTTTTTCTAACTTTCTGGTATATTGGAGTAGACAGAGGGAAATACCTCTCTGAACAGTAATCCAGCTGCCTGGATCTCTGTTAATGATTGTATAGCCTTTATCTTATACCCTTGTGATTATAAAAACCTTTTCACTATTATTTCCTTTATCTATTTTTGTTGTTATTGTTAACTTTAGAGTATTATCATCACAAAGGCAACCCCTAAACAGTAACCAAGGAGCTTGAATCAGTTCAGAGCTAACCACTGAATTTTCTTGTAATGGTTAGCTTGGTTGAGGCATAGCTCCACTCCTTTACATTTGTACATTATTTCTGCTTATACTTGTTATTGAAATGTTAATAACTTCATCTCCCCTTGTTTGAATTCATAAAAACCGTGAACTTCTTAGACTCCAGAAGACAGATTTTTTAAGCCTGTCCTTTCATGCTTCATGCCTAGCAGTAAACTCCATCTCTTTGAAACCTGGGTATCATGGATTAGCTGTTATATGCACTGGGCAGAGAACCCACTACTTTTGCCTTTATCAAGGACAAAGGGAAAATATAGTTAGGAAAAATAAGAGGAAGGATGTAGGGCTATGAAGGAAGGATTCTCTGCTTGGTTTGTTCACTTATTGGTCCCACACAAGGGAGCACTATAGTGACTGGCACATAGTAGGTGTTCAGGAAATATTTGTTGACTGAATGAATTAAAGGAGGTCCTGAACTCTTTGCCAGTGATCATGTGCAGGTGTGACCCTGAGCTTCTTATAGCCAAAGTATGGAGGGCAACATGTTCAGAAATGACCTTCAGTTTGTAAATAAAGAAGAGATTTAGTAAGCAGGGGGTGCAGGATCTGACCAGGTTATATCTGAGAGATGTGGGGGATCTATTCCAAAGAACAGGAGTTTGAAGGGATGCCACAAGCAGCAGTCTGGAGGCATGGCCAGTGAAACAGGGTGGAGAGCATGACAGGAAGCCATAAGAAAGAGCCTGGGCAAGAAGCAGATTTGTTGAAAAGCTTAGCAATGCCATCATTTCTTTTGTAGTTTCTACACCCGCTATAGAATCAGGCTTTACACCCACCTAGAAACTACTGCAAAAGTGAATTCAATCCTGGCAGCCTAAAGCATCACAGAATTGTTCCTCTTTAAAAGAGACTCGCAACATCATCAATCCTGAGACCCTCTGTGTCCGAGAGCCGTCTCCTTCTTGCCCTGGTAATAACAGCAGCTCAGAGCTGTGGTCTCTCTCGGAAGGGTTAACAGTACTAGGGTAGAGTGGCAGGGAACGGCATCCTCATGTAGTTTGAAACAGTTACATCCCATCTCTTCAATTTTGGTCTGGCATTTTTCACTATATCTTTTGCAACCTATTTATCTAAATCCTTGCCCCCGCCCCTTCCGCCCTTAGTTCTTCCCTGCCTGGTCCTGAGCACAGATATAATTCACCCACAGTTATAAATTAAAATTGCACATCATAAGGATAGATGGTGAGGGGGCAACAGCAGTCATTGCATACCCGGTACTTACAGCATCTGGTCCCAACCATAAATGGCCCTGGGGACACTTGTGTCTTTGGGGAAGGGCCATGCGGCAGGAGGCTAGGCATTTGTTTCTCTTTGTCTATTTTCTGCACTTGGATTATGCTTATTTTTCTCAATGAATTTAGATAACCCTCAAAGCTATTTTTAAAGCAAAATGGATGCTTCTTCTTTGTCATCAATGGAAACTGATGTCTCTGAAAATCATTATTTATTTGTAAAGTTGAACCATCATGCATAGCCTGGGCACTGAACAACTCAGGGGAGAAGACTATACCAAGATTATGTATATGTGCAGCATGGAGGCCCTGGGTCTGGGCTTTCAACCCAACATGAGCCAAGGTCAAATGAAGGTCACCTGCATTCGGGCCTACATGAAGAAAAACATGAAGAAAAGGCTTCAGCTCTGGTCTTCCACTAGTAACAAAGGCATTTTCTGAATTTAGGTCATGATGGGCTTGGTAATTTCCACCAGTTATTTTGCTTGTTTGTTTGTAACTTTTTATTGAAACATAATATATACATATTTACAGCACACATATTCTAAGTATGTAGCGCAAAGAATTTTTGCAGAATCAACACATCCATGAAACCAGCATCCAGATCAAGAAACAGAACATCACTGGTCCCTGAGCATTTGCCATGCTTCCCCCTGCCTTCTACTCCAGCTTCTAAGAGCAAAGGTTAGTTTTACCTTGTTTTAAACTTTATAAACATGAAATCACGTAGTATATACTCTTCTTTATGTGTTCATGTGCTGTTCCCACAGCACCGCATGCAATTGTAAATTGTCCATTCTCCTGGCTGTATAGTATTCCACCAAATGAATATGCCCCCACCTTATTTGCCCATCCTTGATTCATATTGTTTTTTAAATGCAACTTTATTGAGATATATTATATATTCACATGCCATATAATCATCCAAATAGTAGAATCAGTGGTTCACAGTATCCTCATATAGCTGTGCATTCGTCATCACAATAGATTTTTGAGCATTTTCATTACTCCAGAATAATAAGAATAAGAATAAAAGTAAAAAAGAATACCTAAAACATTCCATATCCCTGTTCCCCACTATAATTTATTTATTTATTGTCTTTTCTTATTTTTTTCTTACCCATCTGTCCATACACTGGATAAAGGAAGTGTCAGTCACAAGGTTTCACTGCCACACAGTCACACCTTAAAAGCCCTGTAGTTATTCAGTCATTTTCAAGAATTAAGGCTACTTCCTCAGTTATTTTTAAAGGATTATGATAGTACTATAATAGGGATTACATGAATTTCCAGTAAACTGTAGGAATAATGGTACTAATTCAATTTCTTCTTTTTGAAATCATGACCTTTTAGGCAGTAGTAAACCTATAAAAATTTAGCTAACATTTTTGTTTTTAAAGAAAGTTTTTAGCTGTTTGGAAAAAAATAGTCTTTGCATGGAAAACCATTTCTTAACTTCTCATGCTGCTAAATGGGTGACAGTCCTTCTCTCCCTAGATGTTTTTCTCTTCCTTTTTAAGGAAGCCAGTGTACAAAACCTATGACAAGCTACCGTGGGCACCACACTCCTGAGCTTTTCACACGATTCTCACTAAAGACTCTGCATTTGGAAAATAAAACAAAAGATAATTAAAACAAACAACTCAGAATGTGAATATGACAAAACAGAAATTTAATTAATAGTAAGCGTTCCCAGCCTTTCTCGCACCTGCCCTGCCTTCCTGGGAGGATTTTGGCTCAATTTCTCCCCCACCCCACCATCAGAGGAAGACCCTGCTTTGCCCAAATGACTCTTTTGGGTTTTTGTGAGAAGGTCAAGGCCAGGGTTGGTTAGTCATGGATAAGTTTTCTCCTTGGAGGATGTGAAACTATGCTGGGCAACTCCTGGGCCCTTGAGTGATCACATGTTCAAGAAGGATGTGGCTCTCTTCTCTGTGCCTCTGTGGCCTTCCTGTCCAAACCTTCCTCCAGTATCTCTCCAAAGCCACAAAAGAAGTCACATCAAAACATTGCCTTAAGAACTGGTTGTAAAGGAGCCTCTTTTGGAGAGCATGCACAGGGGAACAGCTGCCTTCCCCGAGCTCAGTTTCTGTGATGGGGAGGAGATTTGGGAAAAATGTTGAAGACAGAAGTGTGAAGGAAGTGATTTAGAGAGACAGAGGAGATATTAAGAAGCATAGCTATGGCCCACAAAACTCCTCCATAACGCTTGGAAAATGCAGGTAAAGAACTATATTAGAGCTTTTGGTTGCTGGACAGCATTTCTGTGATCACTGCATCATTCTGAGATTGGATCACGTGCATAACGGTTTAATATGTTTGAAAGGAATTACATTAATGAGCCACCTATGGAATAAGTTGGTGCACTATCAGGATTAAGAGGATGGATTTTGGAGTTGGCTGAACTTCTTTCCGTATTCCAGCTCTGCAGCTTCCTCGCTGATCACTCTGAACTTGTTTCTCAACTTCTTTGCTCTCCAGTTTCCTCACCTGTAGAGAACAGAGATGAGAGCCTACCTCATTGTGTCATTGTGTGGATGAAATGAGATAACCCATTTGCAAAGCACCCTCTACAGAATCTGGCACGTGGGAAATTGTTGTTAATTAAAAAGGTGGGCCAACGGTGGCTCAGCAGGCAAGAATGCTTGCCTGCCATGCCAGAGGACCCAGGTTCAATTCCCGGTGCCTGCCCATGTTAAAAAAAAAAATAGAAAAGCACATGTTGCAACAATTTCCAGTGATGTCTGGTGATGATGACTGTTGTTTGAGACGCTCCTCCTATCTGCTGAGTCTCTCTGAGATGCCTGCAAGCCTTGGTCCTCAGACAAAGGTCTTGACAAAGGCATTTCCAGGTGCCAGAGTCCATACAGAACGTTCATCAGTAGATGGACATCAATGCAGGGATCTGGACATCCTCTTTGCTAAAATAGGAGCCAGCAAGGCTCATCCTTTATGCATCCAACCTAATTAAAGGGTACAGGGTACACAGGCACACTCCTAATCCCCAAAATGTATTGTGACCCAAGATACTATCTGTATAAATGTGTTGGAGGGTGAGAATGAGAGTTAGAGAGGAGGAGAGGATCTTTCTGTTCCTTGCCTCCTGTGAGCTTTTCACTGAGCTCTTGGAGAGAGTTCCCAGAGTAGAAGCAAGTCTGTGCTTGTCTGCATACATCGCTTAAGCCAAAGACCTTAAAGGGTGGGTGGGTGGGAGGGCACTCTGTAAACCAGAATGCAGGCAGAGGAGACATTTCCCTGAGGCCGTCACCTCCTCCCAGTGCCAGTCAGTAGAAGGAGGTTGTGGATTGCTCCTGGACAGTGACTCAGGCAGCCTGGTGTCTGGCTCCAGTCTTCGCTGATTTCCTCTTTGGACCTGAGCAAACCATGTCCAATCTCTAAGTCTCAGTGTCCTCATGCAGAAAAGAAGCTTGTTGGGCCCTGTGAGCTCTAGGGCCACACATGACTTCAGCAAGACGAGCACATCTGGAGTGCATCCTGAACTGTGATTACCCAGTTTCTGGAGGAGAGTTTGTCTACAGTAGGTTTGCAAGGTTTTCAATGCGGTTCTGAGCCAATATGCTCTCCAGTCCTTAGAGGAGGCACTGGCTGCAGCTCTGAAAGGCACCAGTCTCAGGAGAAGAGGCCTGCCCTTTGTATCTCTTTTAAAAAGAACAACAAATAGGAGAACTTGGACCTTTGAGTCTTACAGTGAGTGATTAACTTGGCTTCTTGAGAAATTGTACTTGTTGACTTCAAGGAAAAGACTTGGTGCTGAGCTGAAGCCAAGGCCGGGAGTGATCAGAAGTTTGGTGTCCTGGTCCAGAATGCAGATTCCTGACTTCTCTTGGATGCGGTAAGGCGCAGGGGACTTAGAGGGTTCAGGCCAAGAACCCAGAGCTCCAGGAAGTACTTGCTTGTGAAGTGGGGCCCATTCTGGTTATCTATTTCGCATTGCAGTCCACTCTAAACATAGTGGCTTAAGAGAACAATCATTTTATTGATCATGATTCTTTGGGCCAGGGACCGAGGTAGAGTTGGGCTGGTCAGTTTTCTGTTCCACATGGCATGGACTTGGACCTCTTAGTTTAGAATCCAGCTGTTGCTAGGCTGGTGGAGAGAGTACAGGAAGTCTTCACTTGCATGTCAGGGACCTTGGCAGGGAACATGTGGAAAGCTGGACTCGGCTGGGACAGCTGGGTCTGTCTCCCTGTCTCCGTGTAGTCACGGGGCCTCTCCCTGCCCATCTGGCCTCCCCATGTGGTCTCTTTGGTGGCGTCGCCAGATTTTTTACATGGCAGTTCAGGGCTCCCATGAGAGAGGAAGAGGAAACTGTTAATTCTCTTCAACGCTAACACCAGAACTGGCACAGCATTGCCTCTGCCATTTTCCATTGATTGAGCAGCCACAGAACTGCTTAGATTCATGGGGATGAGGCTTTCCTTCACGAAAGGGATTTACTTCTCAACAGGGAAGTGGCATGTGCGAACAGGAAGGGAAGGAATTGAATAGGACCTTCTTTGGGGATAAGCTACTCCAGGGCCCCTCTAGCAGAACTGGGGAAGAATTTGGAGCCTGCGGTCACGTCAAGGGTAATTATGGTTAGAGAACCTCTGTGGGTTGCAGTGGTCTCAGCCCCAGAAGATCAAACCTCCTTCGGACTCTGGGAGTTGAGCTGTAACGGATACGAACCCTCTTTGTTCCTAATATCTAGAAAAGAGTTCTGACTCGGGGATCTGAACATGTCCAGCCTCAGAATTCCTAGCCCAGCCTGGGCTTATCCTCTCCTCAATCAGGGACAGCAAAGTCATCTTCATCATGAGTGTGGCCTGTGGTTACTTGGAGTACAGTGTTGAGAAAGATTCTGAGGCCACACAAGGCTCAGTGCCATGATTTATTGGTCATGTCTGTCTTGGAAATGGCAATACTTATACCATTTGGATTTGTTCTAGACCTGGGTCTTTCCATGCTCTTACCAGAAGGAAACAGAAATATTAATTGGCCCTTAAACTTGCCATGTGCTTTCCCGCAGCCCTGTGTTTGCAGTGTCATTTTCTTTCTCAGTGATTACCTCAAACCTGCCTGGCCTTCAAGGCCTGTTTCCTCTTCAAAGCTTTGTTGGACCACCCTATCTTTTGGATTTCTTCAAACTTAGCCAGTGTAGTAAGTTTCCACCATTAGATACTGCCTTACTAATTATCTGCACATTAATTATTCACAGTTCTGCTAGGAGAGAATTGGAGTCAAGGTCTAGTTCTTATACATCCAGGCATCCTTCCTTCTAGCACTTAGTAAGGAAGTTGGTGTTTCCCCTGACAGGTCGTGGCTTCAGGCGAGCATCATTTGTGCAGAAGAGGATTTGAATATATTGACTCTGTATTTCCCTGCCAACAGGCATCGGTGTTGGAAATGGGCTCACGTCCACAGGCTCGTCTGGGAACAAGGGTGGCCAGCTGGGGCCAAGGCAGAGCTGGTGGTCAGGGGCCTCCCTCTGTCGGGGTCTGGTTGTGGTTGTTGGGTGGCCTGCACCACTCCAGAGCAATTCCTGATGATGTGTCCATGGATTCCATGTGTCCAGGCTTCCCCAAGTCCTGGGTGTCACCTGTTGTTTGAATTATCAATTGTTAAAATGCTAACATCAGGGTGCACAGGTAGTTCAGTGGTAGAATGCTCACCTTCCATGCGGGAGACTCAGGTTCGATTCCTGAACCATGCAAACCTCCCCCCCACCAAAAAAGCTTACATCAGTGTTTTAGTAGTAGTGGAATATACTAGAAATGTCTAAAATGCTGCCTGTGTCCTCAAGGAGTATAAGATCTAAACAGGGAAACAGACATGTAAATAGAAACATTAAAACATGATAATGGCATGGAGCTGCATAACACAAGCAGTGACCCCTAAATTAAACTGTGAACTAGAGTTAATAATGCAATTATAACACTGTGCTTTCGTCAGTTGTAACAAATGGACCACCCCAATGCAAGGTTTTCATAATCGGGTGGTAAATGGGAATCCTGTATTTTATGCATGGTTGTTCTGTAAACTCACAACTTCTCTAATCAAAAGGCAGAACAAACAAAAGAAACCACGATAATCTCCATGATGAAGCTACCATCATTTCCAAACCTACTCCTCCTAGGGTCTCTGCAACTGGAGAACGGCCCCATGGTCTTCCTGGACGTTTAAACCAGTACCTGGGTGGTCCTAGCTCCTCTCCAATCCCCCCTCCCGTCGAGTTCTGCTGAGTCTGCCTCCTTAAGTTATTGCTGGTTTGTCGTTTCTTCTCCATCTGCACTAACTACAAAGATAGTCAGACACCACGTGACTGCAATGAAAGCAAGCCATTGCTTCCCAACTCCCCCACCTGCCCCTCCTAGAGGCCTGGGTAAAGCAGGAGGTAGGGTGGGGACTCCCCATCCCTATGTGTCCTATTACAAAGCAGAGCCCTGAGCTCTAACTCAGTGCAGCTGTGTTTCAGCCACTGTTGGGAATCTGGCCTGGGAATGGTAAGGACGGGGCCGGGCGGGGTAAAGCAGGAGCCCACCCACCCACCCAGCCGTGCAGCCACCCAGAGAGCCCCTTTTAAAATGCTCTCTCATCCCTCAAAACCACGGTCTCTGGAAGAGGCCTGGAGCCAGCCCAGCACGAGGCCCAGAGACAATTTTGAGGTAGACCGTTTGTCTTGGGCCCCTCCCACCTTCTCTTTTTGTGTCTCTTCCTCCCCTAATCCCCGTCAGGGCCTTCTGCAGGGGCCTGGTGGCTGTCAGCTCCTCAGTAAAACCCATTCACAGTAACAGAATTGAAAGGTCTCGCCTGCCATGCTGGAGACTGGGGTTGGGTGCCTGCCCATGCCATAAAAAAAGAGCATGGAAGGACGGGACAGTGTGTAGTATAAAGGAATGGCTTCTATTGGGGTTGGGAGAGTCAGGAGTCTATTGGTGCATGGAGGACATCTCCATATGAGGCTGGCCCTGCCCGAGAGCCCATCATAATTTGCTGCCCCATCTTTTTTTTTTAACATGGGCAGGCACCAGGAATCGAACCCAGGTCCTCAGGCCTGGCAGGCAAGCATTCTTACCTGCTGAGCCACCATGGCCCTGCTGCCCCATCTTGCTACAGAGAACAAACCAAGGCAGCAGAAGGGCCTGGAAGAAGGCTTGGCATCCAGGAGCTTCCGTTTAGGCTCCATCGTACCCAGTCTGCAGGTTGAGATTTAAGCCTCAGAGGCCTAAAAGGAAGAATAGCCAGAGATGAAAAGATCTTAGAACTGCAGTTCTCAAAAAATGTTCAGCTGCCCAACAATTTATAAGCCAATGGGGTCCATTCAATAAAATGTTGAATCATTCGATTCCGTAATATGAACTAGGAACAACTTTGCTAGCAGAAAATAGGATGCTGCATTAACCTTGCAATCTCAAATCCCCATGAACAAAATGTGCACAGAGAGGGGGGAGGGTGTTGAACTAAGCAGGCTAATGGTTTTGAGTTTTTGCTGCAGTATTTGCTTACTTGCTCAATTATTGTTTCATCTGCTGTACTTGCTGACATAACAGTAGCAGGTGTTGGCTTTTTAAAGAAATTTCTGAGTGAAATTTTGAAACTGACAAAATTTATCATGCTACAGTGATAAATTTTTCTCTACAAATTTGGAAAGACTATTATTCAGTTTTAACAATGGAAACGTCTCCTATATTCCAAAGAAACGTTGTTTGAGAATCACTATGAGAAACAACCTCCCTTTGTTTCTTCTATAATTAGTGGGAAGATATAGGAAAAATAATACCTTTTAATGATCACTGAAAGAAAGGGGATTTGAGAGACTATTCATTTAAATACTGGTCTCTTCATACTTTTTTTTCATTTATTCACCGTAGTTTATTAGTGCCTTCCATATGCAAGACACTTTGATACACACTGCTGATAGAGAAATGAATGAAACTATCTTTGTCGTGAGAACTTCACTTATCAGCCAGGATTTTTGGCTGCAAACAACGGAATCCACTTTTGCTGGTTTCAGCAGAAAAGTAAATTATGAAAGAAGTTCTGGGGGAGACAGAACTAGCTTGGAGGCCATAAACCAACTCAGGCCAATGCTCTGCAACATTGGAGACCTTTCTGCAGCCATCTCTGGGCATAGGCACCAATGGTTGACATTGAGCATAAAATTCTGCTCCAAGATTCTCTGCTGATACTGATGTTTCTGAAAGTTGGATGTCTGTAGTTGTCTTTGCTAAAATGGCTTTCACAAGCCAACACCCATCGCTTCTGGAGCGCAGGTCACATGCCTAAACCAAGCTGGGAAAGCAAGTTTCTAACTCATTAAAGATGTGTGGAATCATGAGATAGGAAATTCTGGGACCATAATAAGGGTATCAAAAAGGCATTGAGTAGACAAAAAACATAGCAGGTGTCCCCTCTAAGCTATCAGTCAAAGGGAAGAAACATGCATATTAAAAAAAAATTATAATATAGTGAGATAAATACTGCAATCAAGACCTTGCTTATGGCAGGAAAGGGACCAGAAAAAAAGTTAACAGCCTGGGGTGGTCATGGAGGGCCTCCCAGAGGAGGTGACTGATGACTGCTCTCATATTGATGGTCCAAGCACATTGGGCTAGCTTGAGCTAAGGAAGAACAAGGACCTTCACTTTCTGACTTTAAACACACCTCCACAGCAAGCATGCTGAAATAGGAAAATGGGAACTGGTGAAGCAAGAAGACAAGGGAGACTGGAATTTGAATGCTTTAGTAGAGGACTCATATGACAGCTGGCTGGAAAGTGTTCAGGGCACCATGCATGGGGCTGTCTATTTAATTGACTTGGCTTGCGTCCCTTTCCCTCCCAACTCTACTCCCTTCAATGTCCTAATAGGTTATGACTTCCAGTGAGAGATATGTGGGGCGTTTTCAGAGGGGGAAAAAAAGCCTGGCTCCAAAGGAGTGACTCTTTCTTCATTAAAAAAAAATGTTACAAAAGTGATAAGGAAAGGAGAAAGTAGAAAGTCCAAATCCCTCCCTAATAACTATTTAAATATTGTCTTAAAAACTCAAATGCAATCGATGGAGATCCAAGATGGCGTCTTAGTAAGGTACATGCGTCTTAGTTCCTCCGACTCCAAATCAACTAATAGGTGAACAGAAACAGTACAGAACAGCTCCCGGGGCTACAGCAGGGAATGGACACACAGCGTAACCCAGTCTGGGCTGGTTAGTCTGACTGCGAAACTCGGCTGTGGTGAGTGAGATCCCCGAGCGGCGGGCGATTTCCCGAGCAGCCGCAGCTGCGCGGTCCGAGCTAATCCCTCCCTCCTTCCCGGGCTGGCTGAGGGACGCGGAGAGACAAGCTTCCCAGCCAAGGCGGCCGGCGCCACACTTTTGCGGGTGGCTTCGAGTCTCGGCTTCGAGTCCGCGACTACGAGTCTCGCATCAGAGGGCTATCCAAAGTCTGGGCTGGCAAGTCTGATTGCGAGACTTGGCTGCGGCGAGACCCCCGAGCAGCTGCAGCTGCGGCGGTCCGAGCTAATCCCTCCCTCCTTCCCGGGCTGGCTGAGAGACTCGGAGAGACAAGCTTCCCAGCCAAGGCGGCCGGCACCACACTTTTGCGGGCGGCTTCGAGTCTCGGCTTCGAGTCCGCAGCTACGAGTCTCGGATCAGAGGGCTATACAAAGTCTGGGCTGGCAAGTCTGACTGCGACTCTTGGCTGCGGCGAGACCCCCGAGCAGCGCGTGATTTGCCGAGCAGCCGCAGCTGCGGCGGTCCGAGCTAATCCCTCCCTCCTTCCCGGGCCAGCTGAGAGTATCGGAGAAGCAAGTTTCCCAAGCCGAGGCAGGCGGCGCCCTTCTTCTGCGGGCGGCTTCGAGTCTCGGCTTTGAGTCCGCGGCTACGAATCTCAGATCAGAGGGCTATCCAAAGTCTGGGCTGGCTAGACTGGCTGCGAGACTCGGCTGCGGTGAGACCCCCGAGCGGCGCGTGATTTCCCGATCAGCGGCAGCTGCGGTGGTCCGAGTTACTCCCTCCCTCCTTTCCGGGCCAGCTGAGAGTATTGGAGAAGCAAGTTTCCCAAGCCGAGGCAGGCAGCACCCCTCTTTTGCGGGCGGCTTCGAGTCTCTGCGAGTCCGCGGATACGAGTCTCGGATAGGAGGGCTATCCAAGCAGCGGTAGCCCCCCCCCACGGGAGGCTTCCTGGTCCAGTGGGGAATCCCACAGGCCTGCTGTGGCCCGCAACCAGCCACAGGGTCCCCTCAAGCCGCGGCAGCTGATGCCCCCACCACGCGCGGCCCCTGAACCAACGGAGAGAATTGGATCCGAAATCCCAGGCCACGGAGATCGGTGACTGGGGGAGACCCATTCCAAACACTTGAGACAAACGTGTGCCACGTGCGCCACATATTGGGCAATATAAGAAAAACAGATCCCAGAGATTTCACAGAAAAATATAACAACCTTGCTGGGTCCAACACCAAGAGAAATCTGAATAAATGCCCAGACGCCAGCAGCAGAAGATAACTGTCCACGCTCAAAAGATTGAGAATATGGCTCAGTCAAAGGAACAAACCAATAGCTCAAATGAGACACAAGAGCTGAGACAACTAATGCTGAATATACGAACAGAAATGGAAAACCTCTTCAAAAATGAAATCGATAAATTGAGGGAGGACATGAAGAGGACATGGGCTGAACATAAAGAAGAAATAGAAAAACTGAAAAAACAAATCGCAGAACTTATGGAAGTGAAGGATAAAGTAGCAAACATAGAAAAAATAATGAATAGCTACAATGATAGATTTAAAGAGACAGAAGATAGAATTAGTGATTTGGAGGATGGAACATCTGAATTCCAAAAAGAAACAGAAACTATAGGGAAAAGAATGGAAAAATTTGAACAGGGTATCAGGGAACTCAAGGACAATATGAACCGCACAAATATACGTGTTGTGGGTGTCCCAGAAGGAGAAGAGAAGGGAAAAGGAGGAGAAAAACTAATGGAAGAAATTATCACTGAAAATTTCCCAACTCTTATGAAAGACCTAAAATTACAGATCCAAGAAGTGCAGCGCACCCCAAAGAGATTAGACCCAAATAGGCGTTCTCCAAGACACTTACTAGTTAGAATGTCAGAGGTCAAAGAGAAAGAGAAGATCTTGAAAGCAGCAAGAGAAAAACAATCCATTACATACAAGGGAAACCCAATAAGACTTTGTGTAGATTTCTCAGCAGAAACCATGGAAGCTAGAAGACAGTGGGATGATATATTTAAAATACTAAAAGAGAAAAACTGCCAACCAAGACTCCTATATCCAGCAAAATTATCCTTCAAAAATGAGGGAGAAATTAAAACATTCTCAGACAAAAAGTCACTGAGAGAATTTGTGACCAAGAGACCAGCTCTGCAAGGAATACTAAAGGGAGCACTAGAGTCAGATACAAAAAGACAGAAGAGAGAGATATGGAAAAGAGTGTAGAAAGAAGGAAAATCAGATATGATATATATAATACAAAAGGCAAAAAGTTAGAGGAAAATATTATCCAAACAGTAATAACACTAAATGTCAATGGACTGAATTCCCCAATTAAAAGACATAGATTGGCAGAATGGATTAAAAAACAGGATCCTTCTATATGCTGTCTACAGGAAACACATCTTAGACCCAAAGATAAACATAGGTTGAAAGTGAAAGGTTGGGAAAAGATATTTCATGCAAATAACAACCAGAAAAGAGCAGGAGTGGCTATACTAATATCCAACAAATTAGACTTCAAATGTAAAACAGTTAAAAGAGACAAAGAAGGACACTATATACTAATAAAAGGAACAATTAAACAAGAAGACATAACAATCATAAATATTTACGCACCGAATCAGAATGCCCCAAAATACGTGAGGAATATACTGCAAACACTGAAAAGGGAAATAGACTCATATACTATAATAGTTGGAGACTTCAACTCACCACTCTCATCAATGGACAGAACATCTAGACAGAGGATCAACAAAGAAATAGAGAATCTGAATATTACTATAAATGAACTAGACTTAATAGACATTTATAGGACATTACATCCCACAACAGCAGGATACACCTTTTTCTCAAGTGCTCATGGATCATTCTCAAAGATAGACCATATGCTGGGTCACAAAGCAAGTCTTAACAAATTTAAAAAGATTGAAATCTTACACAACACTTTCTCAGACCATAAAGGAATGATGTTGGAAATCAATAATAGGCAGAGTGCCAGAAAATTCACAAATACGTGGAGGCTCAACAACACACTCCTAAACAACGACTGGGTCAAAGAAGAAATTGCTAGAGAAATTAGCAAATACCTCGAGGCGAATGAAAATGAAAACACAACATATCAAAACTTATGGGACGCAGCAAAGGCAGTGCTAAGAGGGAAATTTATTGCTCTAAATGCCTATATCAGAAAAGAAGAAAAGGCAAAAATTCAGGAATTAACTATCCATTTGGAAGAACTGGAGAAAGAACAGCAAGCTAACCCCAAAGCAAGCAAAAGGAAAGAAATAACAAAGATTAGAGCACAAATAAATGAAACTGAAAACATGAAAACAATAGAGAAAATCAATAAGGCCAGAAGTTGGTTCTATGAGAAAATCAATAAGATTGATGGGCCCTTAGCAAGATTGACAAAAAGAAGAAGAGAGAGGATGCAAATAAATAAGATCAGAAATGGAAGAGGAGACATAACTACTGACCTCACAGAAATAAAGGAGGTAATAACAGGATACTATGAACAACTTTACGCTAATAAATACAACAATTTAGAGGAAATGGACGGGTTCCTGGAAAGACATGAACAACCAACTTTGACTCAAGAAGACATAGATGACCTCAACAAACCAATCACAAGTAAAGAAATTGAAGCAGTCATTCAAAAGCTTCCTAAAAAGAAAAGTCCAGGACCAGACGGCTTCACATGTGAATTCTATCAAACATTCCAGAAAGAATTAGTACCAACTCTCCTCAAACTCTTCAAAAAAATCGAAGTGGAGGGAAAACTACCTAATTCATTCTATGACGCCAACATTACCCTCATACCAAAACCAGGCAAAGATATTACAAGAAAAGAAAACTACAGGCTGATCTCTCTAATGAATATAGATGCAAAAATCCTCAATAAAATTCTAGCAAATCGTATCCAACAACACATTAAAAGAATTATACATCATGACCAAGTAGGATTCATCCCAGGTATGCAAGGATGGTTCAACATAAGAAAATCAATTAATGTAATACACCATATCAACAAATCAAAGTAGAAAAATCACATGATCATCTCAATTGATGCAGAGAAGGCATTTGACAAGATTCAACATCCTTTCCTGTTGAAAACACTTCAAAAGATAGGAATACAAGGGAACTTCCTTAAAATGATAGAGGGAATATATGAAAAACCCACAGCTAATATCATCCTCAATGGGGAAAAATTGAAAATGTTCCCCCTAAGATCAGGAACAAAACAAGGATGTCCACTATCACCACTATTATTCAACATTGTGTTGGAGGTTCTAGCCAGAGCAATTAGACAAGAAAAAGAAATACAAGGCATCAAAATTGGAAAGGAAGAAGTAAAACTATCACTGTTTGCAGACGATATGATACTATACGTCGAAAACCCGGAAAAATCCACAACAAAACTACTAGAGCTAATAAATGAGTACAGCAAAGTAGCAGGTTACAAGATCAACATTCAAAAATCTGTAGCATTTCTATACACTAGCAATGAACAAACTGAGGGGGAAATCAAGAAACGAATCCCATTTACAATTGCAACTAAAAGAATAAAATACCTAGGAATAAATTTAACTAAAGAGACAAAAAACCTATATAAAGAAAACTACAAAAAACTGCTAAAAGAAATCACAGAACACCTAAATAGATGGAAGGGCATACTGTGTTCATGGATTGGAAGACTAAATATAGTTAAGATGTCAATCCTACCTAAATTGATTTACAGATTCAATGCAATACCAATCAAAATCCCAACAACGTATTTTTCAGAAATAGAAAAACCAATAAGCAAATTTATCTGGAAGGGCAGGGTGCCCCGAATTGCTAAAAACATCTTGAGGAAAAAAAACGAAGCTGAAGGTCTTGCACTGCCTGACTTTAAGACATATTATGAAGCCACAGTGGTCAAAACAGCATGGTATTGGCATAAAGATAGATATATCGACCAATGGAATCGAATAGAGTGCTCAGATATAGACCCTCTCATCTATGGACATTTGATCTTTGATAAGGCAGTCAAGCCAACTCACCTGGGACAGAACAGTCTCTTCAATAAATGGTGCCTAGAGAACTGGATATCCATATGCAAAAGAATGAAAGAGGACCCATATCTCACACCCTACACAAAAGTTAACTCAAAATGGATCAAAGATCTAAACATTAGGTCTAAGACCATAGAACAGTTAGAGGAAAATGTCGGGAGATATCTTATGAATCTTACAATTGGAGGCGGTTTTATGGACCTTACACCTAAAGCAAGAGCACTGAAGAAGGAAATAAATAAATGGGAACTTCTCAAAATTAATCACTTTTGTACATCAAAGAACTTCATCAAGAAAGTAGAAAGACAGCCTACACAATGGGAATCAATATTTGGAAACGACATATCAGATAAAGGTCTAGTATCCAGAATTTATAATGAGATTGTTCAACTCAACAACAAAAAGATAGCCAACCCTGGGGCGGGCCGCGGTGGCTCAGCGGGCGGGGTGCTTGCCGGCTATGCCGGAGGACCTCGGTTCGATTCCCGGCCCCAGCCCATGTAACAAAAACGGAGAAACAAAATACAATAAAACAAGAAAATGTTTAAAAAAAAGATGTTTCCCTTTCTTCCTCTCTTCCTTCCTTCTATCCTTCCTTCCTTCTCTCTGTCTTTCCTTAAAAAAAAAAAAAAAAAAAAAAAAAAAAAAAAAAAAAAAAGATAGCCAACCCAATTACAAAATGGGAAAAAGACTTGAATAGACACCTCTCAGAGGAGGAAATACGGATGGCCAAGAGGCACATGAAGAGATGCTCAATGTCCCTGGCCATTAGAGAAATGCAAATCAAAACCACAATGAGATATCATCTCACACCCACCAGAATGGCCATTATCAACAAAACAGAAAATGACAAGTGCTGGAGAGGATGCAGTCAAAGAGGCACACTTATCCACTGTTGGTGGGAATGCCAAATGGTGCAACCACTGTGGAAAACAGTTTGGCGGTTCCTCAAAAAGCTGAATATAGAATTGCCATACGACCCAGCAATACCATTGCTGGGAATCTACTCAAAGGAATTAAGGGCAAAAACTCAAACAGACATTTGCACACCAATGTTTATAGCAGCGTTATTTACAATTGCAAAGAGATGGAAACAGCCAAAATGTCCATCAACAGACGAGTGGCTAAACAAACTGTGGTATATACATACGATGGAATATTATGCAGCTTTAAGGCAGGATAAACTTATGAAGCATGTAATAACATGGATGGACCTAGAGAACATTATGCTGAGTGAGTCTAGCCAAAAACTAAAAGACAAATACTGTATGGTCCCAATGATGTGAATCGACACTCGAGAATAAACTTGGAATATGTCATTGGTAACAGAGTTCAGCAGGAGTTAGAAATAGGGTAAAATAATGGGTAATTGGAGCTGATGGAATACAGACTGTGCAATAGGGCTAGATACAAAAACTCAAAAATGGACAGCACAATAATACCTAATTGTAAAGTAATCATGTTAAAATACTGAACGAAGCTGCATCCGAGCGATAGGTTCTTGTTTTGTTTTGTTTTGTTTGTTTTGTTCTTATTTTTATTACTTTTATTTTTTTTCTCTATATTAACATTCTATATTTTTTTCTGTTATACTGCTAGTTCTTCTAAACCGATGCAAATGTACTAAGAAACGATGATCATGCATCTATGTGATGATGTTAAGAATTACTGATTGCATATGTAGAATGGTATGATGTCTAAAAAAAAAAAAAAAAAAAATGGTCAGCACAATACTGCCTAACTGTAATGTAATTATATTGGAACGCTGAATGAAGCTGCATCTGATCTATAGTTTTTTTTTGTTTTTTTTTCTTTCTCTTATATATTTTTGTACTTTTTATTTTTATTTGTATTTTCTCTGTGTTATCACTTTATTTCTTTTTCTGTTGTCGTGCTATTTCTTTCTCTAAATCGATGCATATGTACTGAGAAATGATGACCATACACCTATGTGATGATATTAAGAATTACTGATTGCATATGTAGAATGGATTGATTTCTAATGTTGTGTTAGTTAATTTTTTTTAATTAATAAAAAAAAAAACTCAAATGCAATCAAATTACACCTACTGCTTTGCAATCCCCCCACCCCCATTTTACATAGTTTAGATTTCTTAAAAAGTGAGTCTTAGTGACAGTGCCTTGAAGTTGTATTTCAATAAATGTCAATAAATATTTATCAATAGTGAGCAGGCTAAGAAGGGGTTGGTATCGAATGTTGGAATATGGTGCTCTACTTTCCCCCAAATCTTCCTTCTGGATTTCTCCATCTCAGTAATTGGTACCACCTGGTGATCGCCTCAGTTCAGAAGCATGAACATCACCTTCACTTTTACCTCTCGCTCCCCACAAAGCATCCATCAGCAAGGTCTGTTGGCCCTACCTCCATATCCGTGTCAAATGTGTCTCCTGCTTAGGTACCTGGTCACTCACACCATGCAAGGTGCATTCATCTCATACCCAGAAGAAGGCTTCCTGCCTAGTGTCCTGCTTCTGTTGTTGGTCTTCTCTGGTCTATTCTTCTCACTGTGGTCAATATGATATTTCAAAATGGAAAAACTTCTCTGTAGCGTAAAACTTTCCAGTGCTGGCTTCCCATTGCTCTCAGAATAAAATTCAAGGCTTGGCATGAGGTGCCCCGACCAACCCCACCTCACACCTGGTTCCTCCCTCTTTATGCAGCAGTCTCAGTTTAAATGTCACTTCCTCAGGGAGCATTTCCCTGATCTTTTGTCTAATTAGTGCCTCCTTCACAAGTGGGACGTTCTTATTGCAACTTCTTGTGTGTTTCTCTTTTGGCACTGAACATGACACTCCCAATACGTTTTTGTTTGTTTGTTTGTTTACTTGTTTAACATCTCTCTCCTTCTGGAATCTAAGTTCTGAGACAATTGTGTTCTTACCTGCCTTGTTTGCTCTGTATCTATGGCATCTTGCCTAGTAGCGCTCAGTAAACCTTTCCTAAAGGAAGGAAGAACTCTGGGCCCTTCATGCCCCTCTGCCGGCCTGTCCCTGCTCCACCCGGGAGGCATGCTATCTCCACTCCCAGGGGGTTTCCACCAGCCTCAGATTTATCATAGTGGCACACACCTGGGGGTCCCCAGGCTCTGCACATCTCCCACCAGGTAACCCATATTTCCTCCTCCCATGTCCTATAAGACCAGTTTGTCTCACAGCCCCATTCCTCTCAGCTGCCTTGGAGTAGTGGACCGTGAAACAGGCAATCCTGGCCTCCCCTATGGGGCATGATGGAGTGGAAAGAGTGCTGAACTTGCAGACGGAAGCTCAGCTTTAGAGTCCTACCGCTCCCCACGGTTGTTTAACTTTGGGAAACACACAATATCCCAAGCTTCGTTTTTCTCATCTGTACAATGTGAATGGGGGTCCCTGCTCTTTAATGTCCTATGGACCAGTGAGATGTGCCTGGGCATGACCAAGGTCAACTCTAAGGATGAAGTAGTGCTATTTTGGCCATTTTGCTTTAGACGAAGAGTATTCAATTGGAGAGTAGAGAACTGGTTAAAAAAAAATTGAAAGGACAGTTTCCAAACTCCTCAGTGTCTGTGGGGAGGGCCCTTCAACTCGCTGGTGTGGAAGGCAGATGTGTGCCTGGACCTGGGATCAACTATCTTATAGGTGGTTTTGCCCTGAAGACTCTGTTCAGGGGTCTGAGCACAGGTTCGACCCACTCCAGTGTCCATAGTCCAAATATAAAAGGCAAGTGAGAACTGTCTTGTAAAGAATAGGCACTGACTTGATTCTGCTTGGCTCCAACTCTATTTCTTTATCTTGTACCAGTGTCAGTTTGGCCCACTCTGAAAGTGACATTGGTTGAAATTCTTTCCTCCAAAACTGTCTCCCACTACAAATATGCAAGCTGCACTAATGAAACTGGACTCTTGTTAAAAGATCACCCAGGAAACAGTCACTGGCTACTCTCCATGTCTCAGGTGCTGGGTAAGCGTGGGCTCTAGTTGCTGCAAAGACATATTAATATATGGACTCTGCCCCTAAGGCTGGATATGCCAGTTTGAAAGGATTATGTACCCTAGAAAAAGCATGTTTTAATCCTGATCCATCTTGTGGAGGCAGCCATTTCTTTTAATCCTTATCCAGCACTGTAGATTGGAAACTTGATTAGATTATCCCCATGGAGAGTGATACACCCAATTGTGGGTATTAACCTTTGATTAGAAGGAGATGTGACTCTACCCATTGCAGATGGGTCTTCATTAGTTTACTGGTATCCTTTAAAAGAGGAAATATTTTGGAAAAAGTTTTAGAACCCTGAGAACCATGAGAGCCCATCACCTTTGGTGATGAAGAAAGAAAATGCCCCAGGGGGAGCTTCATGAAATAAGAAGCCTGGAGAGAAAGCTCGCAGATGTCACCCTGTTCACCATATTCCTTTCCACTTGAGAGAGAAACCCTGAACGTCACTGGCCTTTCTCTAGTGAAGGTAACTTCTTGTTGGTGCCTTAATTTGGACATTTTTATAGTCTTGTTTTAATTGGGAAATGTTCACAGCCTTAGAACTGTAAACTTTCAACTTAATAAATTCCTTCTTTTAAAAGCCGTTCCATTTCTGATAATGCATTCCGGTAGCTTGCAAACTAGAACACTGGATTTCGCAGCCTTGGCACTGTTGGCATTCTTTCTTGTGTATATGTGCGTGGGGTGGGGGGCTACCATGTGCAGATAGGGTAGGATGTTTAGC
Organism: Tamandua tetradactyla; assembly: GCF_023851605.1. Taxonomy (NCBI): domain Eukaryota; kingdom Metazoa; phylum Chordata; class Mammalia; order Pilosa; family Myrmecophagidae; genus Tamandua; species Tamandua tetradactyla. Next base: position 81,304,333 of record NC_135335.1, read on the forward strand.
AGCATTCCCTGGCTTTTATCTACGAGATGCCAGTAGTACCACCTCTACCCCCCCAATTTTGACAAAATGTCTCCAGACACTGACAGTGTCCTCTAGGGAGAAACCACCCCACCAACACCGCCACTCCCCTAAGGAAGATAATTGTCCAAAAATAGGATGGACAATAAAAAGTCTCAGGAAGAAGAAAGACTGTATTTTGAGCTGAATACAAAATACAAATACATTTAAGCAGATCACCTGATTATCAGTGTCAAACATTTTCATCCCTCTTGGTTGTGCAGATTAGTTTGCCTTAACAAATGCAATGTCCATGAAATTAAACTTCATTTATATAACGGAGAATAATAAGTTCTTGGGAGAATTGAGATAATGGACGCAGCATATTCAGGCTTCAGTACATAGTTATTTTATGAACTATTACTGACCAATTTCTATATCATGTGATATTTATATTATAGGTATCTATTTATATTTATAATTATACATTTTAAAATCTATATTCTTTATAAATGTATAAATATAATATATTTATATTATAACTATAATTATTCTAGTGACTTCATATACATCTCATTTGATCCTCACAACAACTCTGCAAAATAGATGGCATGGCACCCACTTTACAGATGAAAAAAATGAGGTCTGGAAAGGTTTAGTGTCTTGTCAGGGTCACACAGTCTATTCAAGGTGGGGATAGTATTTGAACTCAGATTGTTCAGCTTGCAAAATCTGTGCTTCTTCTATTACACTTTAGGGAATGTGAAGTTAGGGGTTAGGTGCCTGTCCCAGCTTCTTTCATCCATCTACCAACTCAAAGAATGATCTCTTTTCACCTTCACATTTTTATAAAATGAGGTACATCTGTTTGTTTTAATAGAGTATTACAACAGCTTAGGTTCGCAGAAAAATTGGGCAAAAAAACAGAATTCCCATCTACGTTTTCCTTTCCCCATGCATAGCTTCACCTGTTCTTAACATCTTGAAATAGTGTGGTTTATTTGTTAAACTGATGAACCAGTAGAGATATATTATCATTAATTAAAGACCAATAGTTTACATTAGAATGTTCTCTCTTAGTGTTATACAATTCTGTTGGTTTTGACAAATGCCTCATATCATATATCACCATGACAGTGTCATACCAAAATGCCCTGTGCTCTATCTATTCACCTCTTCCCCTACCCTTTTTATTGTCTCTGTAGTTTTGCCTTCTCCAGAATGTCATATATTTGGAATCATACAATCATACTTTTTCATACCAGTTTCTTTCTTCTAGCAAGATGCATTTAAGTTTCCTCCATATCTTTTTATAACTTGACAGCTCATTTCTTTTTTTTCTTAAACTTTTTATTTTGAAATAATTCCAAACTTACATGAGAGTTGCAAGAACAATACAAAATCCATTAGAGAACTCCAACACACACTCCACCCCCAGATTCCCAGATCCAACAATTTTAACATTTTGCCAAATTTGCTGTATTGTTCTATCTATTCATCAATCAATCAATCAATCTATGTATCTGTCTATCTATCATCTAGCTCTAGCTGCCTATCTATTTTCTAAACTTTTAAGAGTAGGTTGCATGCAGCATGTTCCTTACATAATACTTCCATGTACCTTTCCTTACCACCTTAAGAACAGTGATCAAATTCAAGAAATTTGGCACTGATATAAAACTTACACTCTTTATTCCAATTTTTCACATCCCAATAATATTGTTTTGAGCCTTTTCTCTTGAATGTTAGAATAATTCCAGGAATGTACCATCTCTTTAATTGCTCTTTTCTTTTTTCAAAATTATAGGTATATATATATATATATATATATACACACAACATAAACTTTCTCACCTCAACTATTCCCGAGCATACTGTGATTGTTAAGTTCTGGTGTCAGCTTGGCCAGGTGACGATGCTCAGTTGTCTAGTCCAGCAAGCACTGGCCTGACCATTGCTGCAAGGATATTGCATGGCTGGTTGATAAACCAGAAAGCTAGTGTATTAAATCACCAGTCAGTTGATTGCATTGGTGGCTGATTACATCTGCGATCAACTAAAGTGTGCCTCTCACAACAAGATAAGCCAATCAATTGAGGGCTTTTAAGGAAAAAGAGAGATTCTTTCACTGCTTCTTCAGCCAGCAAGCCTCTCCTGTGGAGTTGGTCCAGACCGTTCATTGGAGCCACCAGCTTCACAGCCTGCCCTATGGATTTTGGACTCTTCTATTCCCACGGTTGTGGGAAACACCTTTATACACCTCATGTTTACAGATCTCTCCTGTTGGTTCTGTTTCTCTAGAGAACCCTGACTAACACACATACCATTCAGAGGGATTAATCACATTTACAATGTTGCTTAACTCACTACCATCATTACCAGAACTTTCTCATCATTCTAAACAGAAATCTTATACCTACTATGCATTAACTTCCCACTAAGCCTGTCCCCCAACCCTGGTAACCTGTACGCTCCTTTTATTCTCTGTGAATTTGCATATTCTAGCTATTTCATATAAGTGGAGTCATACAGTATCTGTACCTTTATGTCTGACATTTCACTCAACATGATGTCTTTAAGGTTCAACCATGCAGTTGCATGTTTCAGAATTTCATTCCTTGTTAGGGTGGAATAATATTCCATTGTAGGTGTATACTACATTTTGTTTTATCTATTCATCTGCTTGTAACTCTTTGGATCTCAAGTGTCATATACATATATAGAGTTGATGATTTAATAAATATTTGCCATTTGGTTTTACTAAACTCCCATGGGGAAAAAAATTCCCATGAACTTTAGCAAAACTTAATATTTGAGGAGTAAAAACTCTTCATGCCTCTTAAGGAATGGAAATTTCTCTCTTACAAATTAGCTCTAGGGGTGAAATATTCTTTGTTGCTCTCTAATTTTAGACATCATGAAGAGCAATTGTTTTGACAAGTTGCTCTTGAGTCATTGTCAACACATCGTGCACACATCACTCCCTCCTTCTGCAGCACTTAAGTCTGTTACTGATGAGGGGCAGGTGCATGTGATTCTGACACAAGGTATGTCTCTGTTCAGCTGGGCCACAGACAGGGTCAACTCCCTGTTCTGTCACAGGGAAGACAATTCAGCCAGTGAAGAAATAAGTACCCTGTGATACCACTTGGTGTGAGTGTGCTTGCATAGGTGTGGGTGTGTGAATGGGAGTGGGCGTGGAATAGAAGAGAAACCTCCAACTGCTGAGTGACTGCTGGGTTTTCCCATAATACAGACTTGTGATCAGTATTTTTAGGAGAGTCCTGGAATGAGGAACAAAATGAGGAAGTCAGCAGCTTTGTCATAGGATGGACCGTGAAATTATTCCCATTTTATAACTTTAAAATCTGAGGAACATTGGGTTATTTGAATTACATAAAATGCATTCTTGATTTAAAAGGAAAAAAGAAGCTATGATTAAAGGAACAGCGGGGGGTGGGTATTTGAATGATAGTTCTCATAAGTGAACAATTGCTGGATCTGCCTAAAGAAAATGTGGTTGACTTTGATGCCTTCAAATACCGTTGTGTTTTCTCGTAGTTGTAAAGTCATCATTGCTCCTTTGAGTGATCCTCTGAGTGAGTGAATTCCTTGTTAAATTCCTAGTTTAGGGAGAAATACTTCTCTGGCCTCTGTTTGTGCTCCTAAGGTGTTTTCCAGTTTAAAATGCTTGGCCTTTGACTTGTAAGGGGCTGATTTATATGTTCTTCTCTTGTTGCAGGCCTTCAGTTCGGGTTACGTACTCAGCTTGGAAGTTGGCTCTTCAGGCCCAAAGAGCCTTTTGTGTTGTTGTTGTAGTTGCTGCTGTTTCTTTTGTTTCCAAGTCTAGGCAGTGGCTACAGATTGGGAGTGCCTTGGTTTACCATCGATTCACACACCTGGCTAAGAGGCCCAGAGTAATAAGGCCTCATAGCTGCTGAGCAACCTCTGAGTGCACAGGGCAGGGCAGAGCTCCTGACTCAGAATAGATTTTAACAGTTTGTCTCCTTTTCTGCAGTTAGGACTGTCAGGAAACTTTGCTGGAATCATGAAATCTGAGAGTTAGAAAAAACCTTAAAGATAGTTCAAACCATTCCCCTACCCAGGAATTCTGTCCATTGCAGACAGTAGAGAAGTGCTTCCATCTTCTGCATGTACTTTCTAGAGCTTAGGGGTACCACAGCTCCCAAGGATGGCCCATTTATTTTTGTCCAGTCTCACTTGTTGGCTTGCCCTGGTTCTGCACTATGGAGAAGTTTTTCACCTCGAATTCATGGAACCTTAGGGTTTATCCACAGATGAGCTTGAGTATATGGCAGTGGGGGAAGAGTCTATAGCTCTCATTATCCTTTAAGGGATTTCTGAATCCCCCTGAAAAAAACTTAAAAACCACCGGTTTGGAGTGATCCAGTGATGTTGTCTCTCTCTTCTACCAAAGCTTTGTGACAGTGGGCCCCTGCCCACCTCTGCCATCCAGATGCAGAAACCACCAAGGGTGGAATTTTCCTGAATGGCCACTTCTGGACACCTCTACCTGTGACCTTGGCCACCTGTGTTCAAGATGCTGAATGTATTTGCTAGGAGATTGTTGCGCTTGAAGAGAAGGCTATTTCTGAGAAAGCTAAGGTCCCTGAAAGTTATACAGATTACAATGTTTGCACCAAATAGACATCTCTTTCTTTGGTCTCACAAAGAAGCTGAAGTTTTACAATATGGGTGATATCATCCTTTACCCAGTATTCTAATTTACCTTAGTCCTATACAGATCAGTTTCATTCATATCTCTAGGCGAAGTCTGATCACTTTTTCAACTTTTTTTTTAACAATTGCTGTATGCAGTAATGCTGACTTTCATAGCTTCAGCACGCTCACGCGCCACTATCTTAACCCACTGCAGTACAATTGACTGTTTCCTGTCCATCCTCCTAGACTATAGATGATATTCTTTTTGAGGACAAGGACTTTATCATATTTATTGTTGTATTCTGCCACTACCCCAAGACAATAGGTTCTCAAGAATTACAAGGAGGATGGACGAATGGATGGACAGAAGGAAGGAAGGAGGAAAGAAGAAAGGAAGGGCAGATAGACAGGCATTAAAATTTTGGGACTAATTGATGAGACTAGACAGAAAGAAATATGACAAGGAAGTAGTAGAGGCAAGAGACACAGGAAAGAAGGGAGAAGAGGCTTTTTCAACCACTGTACACTCTCCTCTACCCATCCCTATCCCTTTAAGGAAAGGTGTAGACCCAATTAAGAATCCTTGCCAGACGAGCAAACTCACTGCCCTCTCCCTCTCTATGTGGGACATGACTCCCGGGGTGTGGACCTTCCTGGCAACGTGGGACAGAAATCCTAGAATGGGCTTGGACTCAGCATCAAGGGATTGAGAAAACCTTCTCAACCAAAAGGGGGAAGAGAGAAATGAGACAAAATAAAGTGTCATGACTGAGAGATTCCAAACAGAATCGAGAGGTTATCCTGGAAGTTATGCTTATGCATTAAATAGATATCACCTTGTTAGTTAAGATGTAATGGAGAGGCTGGAGGGAACTGTCTGAAAATGCTGTGTTCCAGTAGCCATGTTTCTTGAAGATGACTGTATAAAGATATAGTTTAGCAACATTAAACATGTGTCATTGTGAAAAAAAAAAATTACAATGTTCATAGAGTGGAGGATGTATCAGGAGCAGCTCTTTTTTTCAAATAAACTTTTTTTGAGATGTAATATACATACAGAAAAGTGCACAATCACAACATAGTATATTCCACCTGATTCTGTTCACATGAAGTATAATATAGGCACAACTATCCTGTTAGAAGTCAGGATCTTGATTACGTTTAGATGTGTAGTGCCTGGAAGGGAGGACGAGGGGTTTCCCCAGGGTACTGGTAATGTTCTGATTCTTGATTAGGAGTAATTATTTTTGATTTAACAGAATCCTAAGTAGTATTTAGTATGCATCAAACCGGGAATAGAAAAATGATTCAGACAATTAAGCCTTGTGTTTGTAGAACAGTTTTGGGCTCTTCTTTGTTTTCTGGCTCCCAGCATTCTCTCTCCCTTATTTGCCTTTGCTTGGGGGAACGCCCTTTCTTACTCTCAATCCATGAGTGGGTTGTCTGACCCACCCTCTGGCTCCAGGAGTAAACACATAACTTAGGGACTAGTCTGTAATGTTGGGTGCAGGATCCAAGCATGGCAATGAGTGTCCATCCCATGACTTAGAACCGCTAGGACAGAGGCATGTGCTTTCAGCTAGAATTTCTGAGCTGGTGGCATATTCAACAGGCTGCTTATGGTCATCTTTGCTACCATGTATAGAGTGCCGGCCGGGAGCGAAGCCAGTACCTGATTCCCAAGGACAGTGTGTGTGACTCCAGTTGGTTGAGGGCTGTCTCCATGCTTCATGGACTTTTCATATATGTGTCAATAGAGTCCCTTTCCTGCTTCTGCTCTTCAGGTTGGTCCCTTGCCTCCTATTTGAAACAGATTTGTGTATTGGTCAATAGGAACCTGAGGATATACTTGTCCAGAGTTGGCTCTTCCCAATGGAATGCACAGTCCCTGAAAGCCTGGACTGGGGCGGTGGCAGCTCCGCTGTGTGTGTATGAGGTGGGCGGGGTGAGGTGGGGTTAGGGGAGCAGCGAGAAAGGCCAGGGAATGGAAGGGCTTTAGAGGTGGTCATGGCTGTGGAGGGATAAACCGAAGTGGACTTGTTCTGAAGCTGTCTTGGCATAGTCCGCACACTGTTTTTCTCAGTGAGTTTATTTGGAATGGCATGGAAAGGGGGCTCCTTCAACTGTCACTGCTTCCCCCCATTCTCCTGGTACTTGTCGCTCCCACCTGAGGATAGGACAGACTCAGCCATTTCATGGAACTTCAGGACAGCCAACTTATTGTTCCAAGAGGGAAGGATAGCATCAGAGGTAAGTCTTGGCACTGTACACAGTTCATGCAAGTGTAAATCCTTTGAGTGTCTTCATGTTCTCTAATAGATGCTGAATAGGGACAGGAATAGCTGCAATTCATTCCACAACTTCCGTTTTAGCAGTTGTTACAACCCCCTCCTGTCATATCGTGGCTCACAGGAGTGGCTAAAATAAAGCAAATGCATCCCTTTGCGTTTCATTCTCTTCTTTCCCTTCCTCTGCTGGGGTGGCTAGTTGGCAGTGATATACAGAAGTAAAATGTGCCAATAATTTATAGGCGGATAAATTATTTGAACTATACCCCAGCCACTAGTTTTACAATTCACATCCAAATGAGGAATTTTTACAGACTGGGTATTGTGCTAAGTGTTTTATATGGATTATTTTGTTTCATTTTCATAAGAACACCCCACCCCACCCACCCACCTTGGTGCAGACAATACTATGGGCCCAATTTATCCGATGGGGAAAGTGAGGGTCAGAGAGATTAAGTAAGGTGCCTCAGATTCTCCCAGGACTGCCTGACCCCAAGCCTAAGCTTCAATCACTGTAGAAGAGTGCAATCAGACCTGAAGAACACCAGTGAAAATTTCATTTTTGGAATGTCAGAAAGATTGCAAGACATGAGAGCTATGATGTATTTTGGATCACAGGTATTTTCTCCCTGAATAATTTGGTTTCAGATAGCTGAGAAAATGAGAGTCCACCTCGATAGTCCATCTCACTACCATGGAGTTCTCAGCTGTATCTCAAACTTTCTCACATCTGCACAGTATGAAACAGAAATTCTTTAAGTGAAAGTTTTGATCCTTGGAGGGACATTGGGACAGACGTGTGTATTTGCTCAGTGGTGATTTAAATGTGGTTTGGAGTATGTGTGCGCTCGGTTTGTCCATGCAGAGAGCACAGCTGCTTCCTGGTGACTTGTAAAGGCTGCAGGTATATTCCTGGGGAGAGGGTGACACTGGAGCACCGGCTCTCTTTAGAGTTGTTCTGCACTTTCTAAAAATATTCCTGACAAACAGCTGATGAGCATTTTGGCCACGCAGCTCTAAACCACGGCTGCCATTTCAAATGGAATGCTTCTCCTTCAGGCCTGTTCAGCTTGATTCATGCGGGGAGAGAGTCAGCCATTTCGTGGAACCTCAGGACTGCCTGCTCACAAGGGGCTTTAAAAACAAAAGCTGATATCTGCCTCTTTTAGCGAGTGTTGCATGTTTATTGCTACTCAAAAATGAAATGAAGTTTACTTTGGGGAAAAACACAGCGGTAGTTATTACCTAAGGATTCTTCATCAGTACCCAAGGGAGGGTGCTCCATGTCTTCAGATGGAATAGTTGTTTTTGAGGTTAAGAAAGACTAAGGGGCCTGGCTTCGTGATGAGCAACTCCTTCATCTACCAGGTGCTGGCACAGATTGAGCTCTAGACCCACCTGGACAGGTACCCCATCAGGGTCCCCTTCCTGCCCCAGTAGCTGGGTGGGGCAGTGGCCAAAGCCACCTGGGCAAGCCGAATGTGAAGCTGACCAAGCTGACTGAGGATCAGCCCCAGTACCTGGGGGGTGTTCCATGATGGCTCCTTCAAGCCTTATCACTACCACTACCAAGAGCCAGGCGTGCCCTTTGCCTTCCAGATGGCATCCCTGCCCAGGCCCTACCTCTCCTCCCGGGAACAAATGGCACCAACTTTGAAACTGGTTTGTCAGTGTACCCCACATTGACTCCTTTGAGTCAACTGGGGAGGCTAATCAATCACTCAGACTTTGGTTTTTGCTGCATCCCTCATACTGTTTGAAATGTGGCAAGGGACATTGAGAAACCCTTAAGGCCTGGTCACAATAGAGGTGCAAGGGTGACACCACAAGGAACCATGAGCTCAGGGGTCTTGGAACTACTCACTTAGTCAGTCTTTAGGCTGGAAGATAGCAGCAGTGGTCTAAAGCCAATGCACTTTACCGTCTAGGTCTTTACCTAGCCTTATGGAATTTATACTCATGAGCTTGGTTTACAAGTTCACTGGTCCTTCAGCCAGTGACAGATGAAGAAAAGCAGTCTTGAAGGGCAGGGGGGAGCTGCTGGAGTTTGAAGCTCCTAAGAACTTGTTTTAGTGCAAGGCTTTCTCTTAAACCTCAGAATAATGAAGTTGGTACTTTGAGTCCCCATTTTACAGGGATAAGAATAGACTGTTAGAGGGACAAGAGAAGTGGCAACCAGAGGATGAGAGGGTCCAGAAAAATCTGAAAGCAGGTCTGGGACTGCCACCACTTTGTAACATGATGGTTCCTATCACTTCTCTGGGCCAAAACCTAATTAATTTGGTTTGCAATGTGTTATAAGAGAACAGGAAGGTACAGAAGTAAAAATTTAGGTGTCTTCAAAAAAAAAAGAGAGAGAGAAAGAAAGGTTAAAGGGGAAAGATGAAAAAAAGAAAAAAAAATCCAACATGATTTTAATGTAAATTGGTACAACTTTGGGAAAGCAGGTTGGTAGTCTGTACAAGGTCTCAAAGTACACATCCTGCTGCCCAGTAATTCCTTTTCTAGAAATGTATCTTGAGAAACTAATTGGAAATACAGACAACTTTGTATTCATCGACATCATTATGTTAGCCAGAAAATGGGTCATAACCTAATGCCCAACAACAGAATTAGTAAAATAAATCATGTGATGTTTGTTGTAGTCTTATGCAGTTATTAAAATATCGGTCTTTGAAGAATTGTGATGATATGGTAAAATATTTAAGATATGACAAGCAAAAATACAAGCTGAAAATTGCATGTGTGGTGTGATCTCAATTAAGTACAAAATATTACACATGTGTACATGCCCCCCCACACACACAATTAGGAAAAAGATTGAAGAAGTAATCCAAGGTTGAGTTGTCTCTGATTGGTGAGATTATAGATAGTTATAGGTAGTTTTGTTTTTATCTCTGGTTCTTTGTTTCCCCTGTTTTTGCTTTTGGCTGTTGTTTTTTGTTTACAATGAAAATAGATTCATTTAAGAGTTATGTTGTTTTTGTTTTGTTTTGTTTTTTATTCTTTAAAGAAGAAAGGCTGGTCCTGAGAATTTTCTTAGGGGGCTTGTACCCCTAGCTCCGTTGTGGACGGAATCCAGGACCTGCAAGATCAGGGCAGGTCTGAGTTCTAAACAGTTTTGGCTATTGAGAAACTGGCCCAAATGAAATAAAAGAGAAAGGTGAATTTGTGGAGTCAGGTACCAGAGCTTTCATCCAAACTTCCCTCTCTTCCTAGCTGAGAGCCTTGGGAAAACTACTAGGACTCCAAGTTCCTCTTTTTCTGAGTCTCTCATTACCTGGTCCTCTAGAAGAGGAAAGAATCCATCAGGGTCTTCTAGGCATAGCTCTGCACAGCCAAGTGCCTGTGCCTCTGCCTCCCTTTTGGTGTTTCTCTTCCCCATGGTACACCCTTCCCTTGCCCCCCAATGCCTGTTCTCTTGCTTTCAGCAACTCTCCCCTTAGGAAAACTGCTCTCTGGAAAGGATCTGGTTCATTCCCTCAAACACATATTTATTAAATTTAAAATGCATTGACCAGTAAGTAGTTAATCCATGACCCAACTGTAGTGACATTTGGGTAAGGAAAGGAAATGATCTGTAAATTAAAAGGCAACTCTCTCCTGCAAAGTGCAGAGTAGGAAGTGGAGAGGTTTTAACTAGTGTAGTGGAGCTCAAGGGACCCAGCTTTCCCCTTTGGGTCTAAGCTCTCTGCTTGTTACTAGGTGCATTCATGGGAAAGTCATCCTCCCTAAGCCTTTGATGATTCATTGTCCACCTATTAGAAATAATACTTACTCCACAGGGTTATTGTGAAAAGTGAAACACAACTGAAAAGAACCTTGGTGAAGTGTAAAGGCAGATGCTGCCCACTGGAGGCACATGGGTTGCAGCTCATTACAAATGCTTTTGTTGGGTGTGTAGAGTGGTTATTTTTTTATGCTTGATTTTGTTGTCAATATTTTTAAAGGAAGAAATTTCACATTTAAAAGAGTAGATGTTTAACTTCCCTGGGTCCCAGTATTCTGATGTAGTACTAGCCTGAAAGAGAGCCCAGTTGTGCCTGTTCATGTTGCAGGGAGCCCGAGCCATGGTGTCCCCCCGTCCCTCTGTGGCAGGAGAGGGTAGTGACAAAAAACTAGGGCACTCAAGTCAGGACTTCCCAGCCTGAGTCTCTACTCTACCATTTCCTGGTTGTGCAACTTGGGGTGAGCTGGTCAACTTGCAACACCTCAAGTTGCTGGGGCCTCTGTTTTTTCATCTGTAAAACAGGATAATGTTAGCACCTTTTCAGAGGACCATGGCAAGGACTAAGTGAGGAAGTGCATGTAAAATACTTAGAAACTTGGGTACAAGTGTTTGATTAGAGTTACCTGATTGGTTTCTGAAGGCATTCGACTAATCAACTGCTTTTGGAATATGTGAATCAAATGGTAGTTATTGTTTCTATTACTCTCTCTATCTGTCACTGTCTCTGTTTTTATTTATCTATCTAGTAAATCTTCTACTATACAATTTGGTAGTTCTGGATGGAAAAGTAGACTTCTAAACAAATTCAGAAACTCTTACAAATATTCTTTTAGGTTATCCAGTCAGTACTCCTCTTTGATGGATATTACATGATAACATTAGAAGTCTTTTCCCCTTTGTGAATTTTGTCACATCATGATCCTAACCTCTAAATCCCATTAGTATTGAGTCTACCTTCATACTTGATTATATTCTACTGCTAGTCGTTGCCTGTATTTTCTCCTCAACTAGAGTGTAAACTCTGTCATGTTTTTCTCTATCTGTAGCCCACATGATGTCTAGCACATTGCAGAAAATCAATAAATTACTTATGGAATGAATAGATGACAATTATTGGTAGAAAAAGATAAATGGCTTTTTCAGAGGCAGGGTCCAGTGGCAACCAGGTTCTATGGGGACAAATCTTTCATAGCAGAGACATTTACTTGTCCCCTTATCCATCGTATATCCTTCCTTCCTCTGTCCCTCCCTCCCTTTCTACCTTCCTTCTTTCCATTTATCACCAAAAGATCACTTATAGAATGCCCACTGTCAGTCAAATTCTTAACTAGAAGATTGGTGATTGATGCTTCAGAACTGGAGAAATGGAAGAAACATCCCATGAAGGAAAATGAAAGACTAGGCATATATGATGAGTAATTTGCTAACCCAACCAGCGATTCTATATTCTGAGAGGCTGGCGGGTAAAAGAATGAAATCAATATTTCTAGACTCAGCTAATTGGCTTAGGCAACATCAAATGTGTAGGTTTTTTTTGTCCTAGTCCTTCAAATGTTTTCCTATAATTGTGCCTATTTTACAACCCTCAGCACAAGCAACTTCTGACAGATGTGGTAGTAGCATTATAGAGGACTTTTCTTGGAAGTCCCTGGAACTGGATTTGTCTGGAACTTTCTGTAGTGTTTCTAAAAAATTTGTAGGTTGGTGTTTTTGTTTGTTTGTTTGTTTTACCACAATTGAATTATAAGGCATAGTCCTTCTGAGAGGTATGGCTTGGTTATTGGCTTAAGCCTGCGTTAACATATTTTCCATTTCTAAATTATACTCATGCTGAAAATTATATCAGTTTCTTGATATTTGGGCAAAGTCATTAGTTTAGTTTGGTTTCTTTCAAAACCAGAGCAGGACTTGCCTCGCCCATGTTTATTGTCACTAAACAATAAGGTCAGGACTGGGTCTGCCACAGCCTTATTAGTCAAAAATTCTTGTCTTTCACAGCTGGTGGTCAAGAGATGGTCTTAATTCATTAAAAAGAAAAAGAAAGAAAATAAGAAATAACTTGCTTAAAGAGTGCCTTTTGATATTGATATTATTTGAATGAGTCATCATCTTTTTTCTTTTGACATTTATTACCTTCTCTAATATCATCTTGATGCTAATTCTGAAAAAAAGATTGTTACCCCTTTGTAGTTTGAACAGGAAAAAAAGCACTGTATTCTCTTTCTCCTTTTTTGTATGCATAATTATTGAGGCTCTCTGTCTATCATTAATGCAAGATATATTTAAATCATTTCAGAGAATTTTAGTGAAATTACTAAAAAAGTTTAATTGTTCAAAAAAAGTCTCTTCCTGGTAGGATAAGAAGCTCCTGTTGGAGCATGTGTTATTTTTGTCCTTAGCACCCTCTCAGTCCTGAGTACTCTCAAGTCTGCATGGTTAATGCCTCCTAGGACACTAAAGGAGCAAGGGAGAGACCCTGGAGAACTTGGCTTCCCTTATCCCACCTTCATAATTTAGTTAGGCAAACAGATATGGGGTGTCCCTTAGATGCCCACCACCTTGTCTCTTGAGTCTGTGCTCAGACATCTTTTTTATAGTTTCAGTTCTTTTAAATGATATTTTTCATATTAATGAAGAAGTTCGTGTTTATTGTGGAAAATTAGAAAATATGGATGGACCAAAACGGGGATAAAGACCAATCATTCCACCACCCAGATAAAATCACTATTAATGCCTCTATGTGTTTGTGTGTCTGTCTATGTGTCTGTGTGGAGAAAAAGAAAGGGAGAGAGAGGATAGGGAGAGAACCTTTTCTCTTGTTTTTTTTCTTTGCAGCATCCCGGTATCTGGAATAGTATCTAATATAGAGTAGTTACTTGATAAATATTCGTTGAAAAAAAAAAAAAACTGGATCCAAATAGATCTCAGAAGTGTCCCTCCTCCAGGAAGCTCATGTGTAGCACCTGGAGAGACATCCTCTCCCTGGTCCCACTAAAAAGGTGGTCAAGTCCTCCTCCACTCACCCATTTACTATGTGCACTTTTCTCTCACCTTTCCATCTTAACAAGCTCATTAGAGTCTTGTCCACGCCTGGAAAACCTTTAGCTTTTTAGCCATCCTATTTTCGTATCTTCCTCTCTTTAGAGGTGAGGAGTTCTTTGTAAGGTCAGATATCTCCTATTTCAAGTTATACTCATGTCCCCATGTTCTTGCATATGAAAATGTTCAGTGTGCATTTTTCTTTCAGTCTTTCAAAAATTTTTTTCTTTTGTAGTAAGTTAAAACCCATGTAAACAATTTTTTTTTTCTATTATCAAGAAATAAAGGATCTGTTCTAGGAAGTAGCATGTTGAATTCCAACAGATTTGCCTGAATTGTGCCATCTATGATAGACAAAATCTGGGGCAAAAAAAGGGAGGAGAAAAAAACAATCTAGTGACACTTGAGCCACAAAACTGAGTGGAGGGCCTGGCATTATAGCCAGCCACTTGCAGATTGTTCCCCACAGCCACATGAACAACCACATCAGGGCTCTCAATACAGCCGAAGGGCTCTAGCTGGCCTGGCCTGCTTGGAAGTCAGAGACTGTTGGTTGGATTCCAGGCATCTGGGCAGGAGCCACTGCCAGTTCCCAAAGAAATCAGAGAATAGTGTTGGCTTTGGCCAAGACAAATGCCTAGGTACAACCCGGGCAGGGCTTTTATGGCGTTTGTCTTGATGGCCTCTGGAAGTCAAAGCCTTCTTGAATGGCTTCTTGAACAGATGAGGTACAGACCAGTGTGGGCAAATCCATGCCAGCTCATCTGTCAAACTCATTTTCATAATGCCTGTCTGGGGATTTGTTTCGAGATGATTCCATAGCTTTGAAAGAGAGCTGTGGGAAAGAGAGCTGTGATCCATTAGCAATGTCTGTCATGGATATGTGAGTGGGAAATGGACTTGTATGCCAGCTATTTGTCACCTTTGGAATAAACAAGAGGTACTGCTCAAAATTGGTGTTTTAAATTTTCACTCCTGAGCAGATATGTTGGAAAGGGCCCTGTGACTAGGATCCTAATATATAATTTTTCCTCCGATTAGGGTACTCTTGAGAGTGAAAAGGAGTACTATTAATTAGTACAAGAGGAGTAAACAGGGGCTATCCCAGGAAAACTGGAGCTATGATAAATTGTTAGTTGCAAATAATCCCCAAATGGGAAGGTGTTCTTCTCCTGTATTTGGCCATCCCCAGTGTTTCAGGAGCTGCTCGGGCAAGACTTCCCTTGCTACTGTGCTCTGCATTACCTCCAGGAAGCCCTTTGTTTGGAGCGGGTTTGTCTCAGCTCTGCAGCTTACTGATGAGTTCCTCAAACTCCCATTCAGTCCACCTCCTTTGGTTCTCAGCACACTTGTTCAGCAGATTCACAGTGAGAGCTAGATGGCTTGGGGACTTTTCTGCCAACGCTGGCCATCTTCCAGGACATGCTCAATGCTGGCTTCTGGTCTCCCTGGTGACAGAATCATCAAATCTTCCTACTAGTTCTGTTTTTCCATGTGTCAGGGTTGTCTTCCCACTCTCTGTCATGTATAACCTAACCTTAGAGAGCTAGTGTTCCAGAAACCCTGCCCTGGATGCCTCTAAGGGCAGAGTGCTCACACTATGGCCCACTGCTCATGAATAAATGACTTTAAAGATCTGTTTACTGGCATTCCCTAGATATGTTATTATTTTTTATTTTGTTAAATCTCTGGATCCCTTTTTAGTTCCCACTTTTTAGGTTAACATGAAGAAGCTCAGGCAGACAGGGGTGGGAGAATCAAAGTCATAAATTAAAAATGATGGAATGGGGAGGTGCACAGGTAGCTCAGTGGTAGAATTCTCCCCTGCCATGCAGGAGACCTGAGTTCAATTTCTAGCCCAAGCACACACACCAAAAAAGCAAAACCAAAAACAAAAATTAAGGAATGGGTGGCTGCCTCTTCATGGTGGATATTTCTTCTGTGAGTTTCCAGTTGCCTATATTCCTGGTAAGCTTGTTGGCCCTCTCAGACAAGCCAACTGAGAGCACTAACCCCATTTTCTAGACTGGGTGTTCTAGTTTGCTGGCTGCCGAGATGTGATAGACCAGAAATGGGACATTTCTAAAAAGGGGACTTTAATAAGTTGCAAGTTTACAGTTCTAAGGCTGTGAAAATCTCCCAAGTAAAACAAGGCTATAGTAAGGTCCAATCTAAGGCATCCAGGGAAAGATAGCTTGGTTCAAGAAGGTTGATGACGTTCAGGGTTTCTCTCTCAACTGGAAAGGCACATGGTGAACATGGTGACATCTGCTAGTTTTCTCTCCAGACTTCTTGTTTTATGAAGCTCCTCCAAGGGTATTTTCTTTCTTCGTCTCCAAAGGAATCTGACTGTGTGGGGTATGTGGGCTCTCATGGTTCCTGTGGCTCTCTCGTGGTTCTGTGGCTCTCTCCAAAATGTTTCCTCTTTTAAAGAATCCCACTTAAGTAAACAAGACCCACCTGGAATGGGTGGAGTCACATCTCCCTCTAATCAAAGGTTAATACCCACAATTGGGTGAATCACATCTCCATGGAGATAATCTAATCAAGCCCCAACCTAGAGTGCTGAATAGAGATTAAAGAAACAGCTGCCTCCATGAACTAGATCAGGATTAAAACATGGCTTTTCTAGGTGTATTAGTTAGATTCAGTTGTCAACTTGGCCAGGTGAGCATACCTAGTTTTGTTGCTGCAGACATAAGCCAATGGTACGTGAACCTCATCTGTTGCCAATTACATCTGCAGTCAGCTAGGAGGCATGTCTGCTGCAATGAGTGACGTCTGACTTAATTGGCTGATGCTTAAATGAGAGAACGCAATGTAGCACAGCCTAGCAGCTCGGCATTCCTCATCTCAGCACTTGCAGCTCAGCCCAGGCCTTTGGAGATGCAGAAAGAAGTCACCCCGGGGAAAGTTGTTGGAACCCAGGGGCCTGGAAAGAAGACCAGCAGAGACCATCCTGTGCCTTCCACGTAAGAAAGAACCTCAGCGGAAAGTTAGCTGCCTTTCCTCTGAAGAACCAACAAAATAAATCCCCTTTTATTAAAAGCCAATCCGTCTCTGGTGTGTTGCATTCTGGCAGCTAGCAAACTAGAACACTAGGGTTACATAGGCCTTGCAAACCACCACACTGGGTACCAGGATATTTTGTCAGAAAGATAATATCCTTGCCCTACTACACTGTATTTTTTTCTTTCTTTTTTTTTCATTTTAACAATTGATAATATGGTGTTATAGTCAGAAGGCTTAGATTCTTGACCTGACTTTCTCACAAATTATCTATAAAATTATCTTTGCTGGCCAACATTGGCAGAAAAGGCCCCAAGCCCTCCAGCTCTCACTATGAATGCTTTTGCACAAGGGTATCAGGAACCAAAGGAGGTGGACAGGTCTGGGTGCTTGAGGAGCTCATCCTCAAGCTGCAGAATTGAGAGAAACACTGCCTTTTCTGTATTCAATTCTTTTTTTTTTATTTTAATGACAAATCTTTGTTTGTTTTTGTTTTTAAACATTTTATTTTGAAATAATTTCAAGATCACAGAAAAGTTGCAAAAGTAATAAACATAGAGAACCCTAATACACCCCTTACCCAGCATTTCACCACCTTTGTTATATCATGTTTTCATCCATCCATCCATCCATCCATCCACCCATCTATCTATCTAACCTATCAATCATTTTCTAAACATTTGAGAATAAGTTTTATACATCATGCTCTTTTTTTCAATCTACTTAATTTATTTTAACATTTGTTCCCCTTATTATTATTTATTTTTAATCCATATGATTTACTCATCAGTCCATAAGGTAGATAAAAGAAGCATCAGACACAAGGTTTTCACAATCACACAGTCACATTGCAAAAGCTATGTCATTATACAACCATCTTCAAGAAACATAGCTACTGGAACACAGCTCTACAGTTTCAGGCAGTTCCCTCCAGCCCCTCTGTTACACCTTAACTAGAAAGGTGATATCTATTTAATGTGTAAGAATAACCTCCAGGAGAACCTCTTTACTCTGTTTGGAATCTCTCAGCCATTGACACTTTATTTTGTCTCATTTCTCTCTTGGCCCTTTTGGTCAAGATGGTTTTCTCAATCCCTTGGTGCTGAGTCCCAGCTCATTGTAGGATTTCTGTCCCACGTTGCCAGGAAGGTCCACACCCCTGGGAGAATGACAGATCTTTACATACACACAGTCCATACACGATGTCCAATCGGTGGCTCACAATATTATCACATAGCTGTATATTCATCACATGATCATATTTAGAACATTTGCATTACTTCTGAAAAAGAAACAAAAAGAAGAAAATGCATACATCCCATACCCCTTACCCCATCCTCTCACTGGCTTAGTATTTAATCTACTCGATTTCTTTTACCCCTTATCCCCCCTATTATTTATTTTTATCCTTAGTTTTTTGCTCATCTGCCCATACCCTGAATAAAAGGAGCATCAGACACAAGGTTTTCACAATTGCACAGTCACATTGTAAAAGCTGTATTGTTATGCAATCATCTTCAAGAATCAAGCCTACTGAAACACAGCTCAACTTCCCTCCAGCCACTCCAATATACCATAAACTAAAAAGGGATATCTATATAATGTGTAAGAATAACCTCCAGGATAACCTCTTGACTGTTTGAAATCTTTCAGCCACTGAAACTATTTTGTCTCATTTTTTCTTCCCCCTTTTTGTCAAGAAGGCTTTCTCAATCCCATGATACCAGGTCCCTGCTCTTCCCAGCAGTCCTGTCTCATGTTGCCAGGGAGACTTATACTCCTGGGAGTCATGTCCCACATAGTGGGTAGGGCAGTGAGTTCACCTATGGAATTAGCTTAGAGTGAGAGGCTTCATCTGAGCAACAAAAGAAGTTCTCTGGGGGTGACTTGTAGGTCTAATTTTAAGTAGGCTTAGCCTATCCTTTGCAGGAATAAGTTTCATTGGGGTGAACCCCAAGATCAAGGGCTCGGCCTATTGATTTGGTTGTCCCTACTGCTTGCAAGAATATGAGGAATTTCCCAGATGGATAATCGAATATTTCCTCCTTTCTCCCCAGTCCCCACGGGGACTTTGTAAATACTTCTTTATTCACTGCCCTAATTATTCTGGGACATATTGGAGCATCACACTAACTTTACACACATCTGTAAAGCTTATCTGGACCAGATCAGTGATCATCAAACTGTTTTAGAAATAGTTCCCCCTTTTCAAAACATAACACGTAATTCCAACAAACAAAACCAAAGGTGCTCTGACTGAACCTGAAATGGAACCCAGATTTAGCCTGGCCCCTGGGGCTTACCCCCTTGTCCCCCCACCCCCCTCCTGTGGCTCCTCTTCCCAAGAGGTAGGGTGGGTCTTCTGTTCCCTCTCACCAGCTGAGTCTGTGATGTTTCTCTCCTGCTGCCAGCCTTCCTGCCATTTTCTGGGAAGGCCCTTTCCTGCATGTACGCACTCCTGGCAGCAGGGGATGGGGGGTGTGGGGGTGGGAAAATTAAAAGGAGAGGAAATTTAAATCTCTCTAGTTTGCCGCTTGTCAGCAGCTCTGATCACACGCTTTGTGAGGCAGAGGTAGAAACCAAAGACTCTTAAAAGGTTTTCGGTTATCTGCGCATTGCAATCCTGGTGGGACTGGGCTCCCTGGACCCAGGATTGTCTGGCATGGGTCCATCGCACTATACTGTACCTGTCTCTCTCATACTGTTCCTCAAAGGCAGTGGTTCCCAGACCTGGAGCAGCTCTTGGATACCCCTGGTTTTAGTATGTGCCAGTTCCTTATCAGCACTTATTAAAATGAGGAGCAGCTCTAAGCAAGCAAGATGAAAGCAACTTTGTTGACTCTCTTCTTTTACAGTGGACCCTTAGTTTATATTCTTTTTTTAGGGGGCAGGGAGCAGTGTATGGGATAGGAATCAAACCCGTGTTTGATGGCAGGCAAGCATTTTACCACTGAACCACCCATGTGCCCTTATATTCATTTTTTAACAACCCTATGGGAAGGGGCTTATTGTTTTAAAGTTGTTTTCTTGCTCATCAGTCTTCTGGTGTGACTGAAAGTGCCCTGAGTGGCAGAAATGAGGGGTTTTTTTTGCCTCCTTTGGCCTACCATCAGTGACACGTAGTAGGCCCACAATGTTTTGTTTTTGTTTTTTCCAGGAATAGGATAGGTAAGTTGAATGAGGAAATGAAACTCAGCTTGACAGTGTATGTGGGGCAGACCTCTGTTACCATCATGCCCCTGCTGATTCAAAAGTAAAGGAAAACTGAAAGTGTGAGACCAACTTTTCCTCATTCAAGTGCTTAGACCCCAATTAGTGCTCCATTCCACAAGCAGTCACAATTGGTCACATCTCATCTGATACCCATTCTGTGGCATTAGCTTCTAGGGAGGTGGATTGGGGGCTCTCAGTGCATGAGATTTCTGCAAGGGAGGTCCCTCTGTATCACTCAAATGTCATCAGGTAGTTAAGAGACCACCTCTGCCTTGGCAGAAACTGGCCTGGGGAAAGAGGTGGGAACAGAACCCAGAAGCTCCACTGCCCAGCCCTTCCCTTTCCAAGTTTATCCATTTTGAGGGAGATTTACTTACTGTTTCACTGCACGTTCTGGGTCCTCTCTGCCTTTTCAAATGCTCACCTTATTTTCTCTGTATAGATCTCTCTTGCTCTCCTGCCCTTGTCAAAATGCTACCCCTCCCATTCTAAGCACAATTCCTTCCATGCAGCTTTTCGGAAACCTTGGCCAGATGTGGTTTTTGGTCCTTCTAGATTCCGAAGTGGTTTATGCCTTTCTTGTGACATCATCTTCTCCAGTGTCTTACCCAGTCTTTTGGCTTGGGAGAAAGCCTAGCTACCAGTTTGGACCTCTGACTTACTTCGAGGTATTAGCTTTTCTGTCCCTGAAGGAAATAAGTAAATTTGTTTTGGAATCTCCGGGAGATCTAACTGCTTTTCAGTGAACAGAGGATGCTTGCATCTTGTTTTTACCCTCTAGCATTTGCTTCCCATTATCCTGCTCCCATCCTAGTGAGAACCCCAGGGTTACTATTAATTTGTGCCCAAATCCCAGCTTCATGTGGCATAAGCAGTTCTGTAACTTGCCTTGAACTCTGCATAACGGGCTTTTTAATTTTTCCCCAGGAGTGGTTTAAATGGAGGCAGCAGTTTCTGCAAAGCATAATTGGTTTTAAATTGTAGGTTTAATAATAATGATGTTGAGCTTAATGTAGTGCCTTTCAAACTCTGTTTGCAGCTCTTGGCAACTAGTTACTCATTGATCCTCATACTTCCCTTTTGGAGGGGACAGCTGTCAGGGACATGAATCCCCCCACCCTATTCTGATATGGGGCCACAGGGACAAGGAGTTTGAATGCCTCCTTGTAGCTATGGGCCCCTGGAGGAGAGGGGGGCCCATGGGCACCCCTTTGTGCCTAGGAATTGGGGGAGGGGGGTTTCCAAGGCTGGACTTTCAAAGTTCTTTGTTGTCTTTTTCTGTCCTTTCTTCACCTTTGGGTCACTCTGCAGCTCATTAGGAATTCTGTTGAGAGATGAGCAGAGGAACTCAAATTCTACAATTTGTCTTTTGTGTAGAAAGTTTCATTAGGTGGCTATATTAACTTAGCTGGCTATAATCAGGCTTCTGGCTTTTTCTTCTGTATTTTAGGTAACTTTTTCTCATTTTCTCTTAACATGGTCAATAGAGCCTGCATTTAAAATATTAAACTTTGTTCTTTGGTCTCTCCAAGTGGAAAGAACTCTGGTTCAGAAGCCAGAAAACCTGGATTCCAACTACAGTTCTTTCTGGGATGATCTGTATAAACTTAAATGGGAAACTCACCTGTCCTTGGCCTCATTTCCACAGTGGATAGAGAAACGGGTCAAAAAAGCACCGGAGGTGTCCCTTCCAGTGCTTATACTGGATGACTTAAATGTTTCTGCAAAATGACACCAAACTCTTTCCTGAACTCCTTTTGGTGTGTTACAAAAGTCAACACAAATACCAATCTACATATGTTATACAACAGATTAACTGAGGCTTGGACAAGTGAAGGCTTGTTCAGCAAAAACTCAGCATTTATGTTATTAAAAGCGCAGAGGAAGATGTTGGTGTTGTGTAATGTGGGGCATCCTGCTTGAAAATTACAGACAGCCACAGTCAATGACAGGGTAACAGCCCTCCATAGTCAATCGATGGCTGCCCTTTGTAGGTTTCCCAGGATACACCCTCCCCACAAATCATAGATGCCGGGAGCTGTGGTCTGCTTCACCGTCAATGTCAAGCTCCACATTTGTGTTGGTTTCTGAACTGCCTTTGCTTCGACCACTGTTTCTGGATGTTTGTGTTTTGTTTTGTTTTTTGGGTTTTTTTTGTGGCAGATGGCAGCAAATCATGATGTGGTAAGAATGGGTGGGGGCAAAAACAGAAATGTTAAGCCTGAATTTGTTTCTTTGGGCTGGAAATCTGCAGTGGCCATTTTGGCCAGCATATTGGAGGAAACGGTGCTTCTAGAGGTTGAAAGTAGCAGATAGAGAATACTCTCTTGTACAAATGTCACCTACAACAAAATGATCAGACAGCTGTTTTCTGTTTCCACTCTTTATAGCTATATAAATATATTTATAGATATATTTATTGAAAAATATACACACACACACAATCCAACCATATTATACAACCAATGGCTCACAATATCATCACATAGTTGTGTATTCTTCACCATGATCATTTTTAAAACATTTGCGATACTTCAGAAAAATAAAAAATAAAAAGAGGAAAAGAGAACCCATATATCCCATACCCCTTAACCCTCTCTCTCATTGTGTGCCTCCACTCTTACAAGCACACTTTGCTTGCAGGGGCTCCAAGTTCATGCATCAGTAGTTATAGCTGTCTGTATCACTTGTTTTCTTTTCTTTTCTTTTTTCTTTTTTTTTTTTTACCAGACAAACACATTCTGTTTTAAAGGGGGAGAAGGGTGCTCTAGTTTGCCAGCTGCCAGAATGCAATATACCAGAAACTGAATGGCTTTTAGGGAAATTTAATAAGTTGCAAGTTTACAGTTCTAAGACTGTAAAACATGTCCAAATTAAAGCAAGGCCATAAAAGTGTCCAATCTAAGGCATCCAGGGAAAGAGACCTTGGTTCAAGAAGGCCGATGACGTTCAGGGTTTCTCTCTCAACTGGAGAGGCACATGGTGAATATGGTAGTGTCTGCTGGCTTCCTCTCCAGGGTTCCTGTTTCATGAAGCTCCCCCAAGGATGTTTTCCAAAGGTCTCTGGCTTTGTGGACTCTAAAGCTTTTACAAAATGTTTCCCTCTTAAAGGGCTCTAGTAAGCAACCCCACCTTGAATGGGGGGAGACTCATCTCCATGGAAACCATCTAGTCAAAAGTTACCCCCCACAGTTTGGTGGGTTACAACACCATTGATAATCAAAAAGTCCCACCCAGCAATATTGAATGAGGATTAAAGGACATGGCTTTTCTGGGGTACGCAACAGATTTAAATTGGCACAGAGATCATATAGTGTTTGTCCTTTTATATCCGGCTTATTTTACTCAGCATAATGTCCTCAAGGATCATCTATGTTGTTGCATGCACCTGGACTTCATTGCTTTTTATAGCTGAATAATATTATATTGACTATTGAACATATATATATAATATATATATATATATATATCATATTTTGTTTATGCATTCATGGGTTGATGAACCCTTGGGTTGCTTCCATCTTTTGGCAATTGTGAATAATGCTGCTATGAGCATCCATGTGAAAATATCTGTTCAAGTCCCTGCTTTCACTTCTTCTGGGTGTATACCTACCAGTGGGATTGCCAGCGTATGTTAATTCTATATCTAGCTTCCTGAGGAGGCTCAGAAGTATCTTCCACAGAGGCTGTACCATTGACATTCCCGTTTATCCATGATGAGTATTCCTATTCCTCCACGTAGGAATGGTGCATTTCTCCACACCCTCTCCAACACTGGTAATCTTATGTGTTTTTTTTTTTTTTTTGAATAGTAGCCATTCTAGCGGGTGTGAAATGATGGTTTTGATTTGCATTTCCCTAATAGTGAAGGATGTTGAGCATCTTTTCACATACTTTTTAGCCATTTGATTTTTCTTCTTTGGAGAAAATGTCTATTCAAGGCTTTTGCTCATTTTTTAAAACTTTATTGTGAAATATCCATACAAGAAAGTGATAAATTTCAAAGTACATTTTAATAAATAGTTATAGAACAAATTTCAAAATCTAGTATGGGTTACGATTCCACAATTTTAACTATTTCCTTCTAGCTGCTAAGACACTGCTGACTGAAAATAAATATCAATATAATGATTGAATAGTCATAATCATTTGTTCAATCCTATCTTCTCTGTTATAACTCCTCCTTCTCCTTTGATCCCTTTAGGGATATTGGGGCAATGACCATTCTGGCTTATTCATGTTGAAAAGGGGTGTTGACATTATGCGGTATTGGGATGCAGCTGATTGATGCTCTTGGCAAAACTGGTAATTCTGGGTTTCAAGGCTTTTCTGGTCTAGGAACTATCTGGAGGTTTTAGGTTTCTGAAAAATAAACTTAGTGAGTGGAATTTTTGTAGAGACTCAGATAGAACCCTGTGTATTCTTTAGGATTTATAGGAATACTGTTGGTTGGGACTTGGCATACCATGGCAATTAGCAATATTTAGTTGAAGCTTGCATAAGAGTAACCTCCAGAATAGCCTCTCAACTCTATTTGAAATCTCTTAGCCACTAATACCTTATTTTGTTACATTTCTTTCCCCCCTTTTGGTCAGGTAGGCATTGTCAATTCTACCATGCCAGGACCAGGCTCATCACTGGGAGCCATGTCCCATGTTGCCAGGGAGACTTACACCCCTGTATGTCATGTCCCACATAGAGAGGAGCATAATAATTTTATTTACAGAGTTGTTGCCAATTTTAAAAATTGGATTAGTTGTCTTTTTATTGTTGAATTGTAGGATTTCTTTATATATTCTGTATATTAAACCTTTATTGAATACGTGCTTCCCAAGAACTTCCTCCCATTGAGTGGGTGTCTTTTCACTTTTGTGACAAAGTCCCTTTTTACACAACATTTTTTAATTTTCAGGCAGTGCCACTTATGTATTTTTTTTTCATTACTTGTGCTTTGGATATTAAGTCTAAGAAACCATTGCCTATCACGAGAATTTTTTTCCCTACCACAAGATCTTGAAGATGCTTCTTTACATTTTCTTCTAGGAGTTTTTTAGTCCTGGTTCTTATATTTAACTCTTTAATCCATTTTGAATTAATTTTTGTACATGGTTTGAGACAAGGGTCACTTTCATTCTTTAGCATATGGATCTCCAGTTCTCCTAGCACCATTTATTGGAGAGACTGTTCTATCCCAGTTGAGTGGACTTAACAGCCTTGTCAAAAATCGATTGGCCACATGAAGGGTCTATTGACTAATGAGCAGAAGGGCGAACTGTGGTGTATACATATGATGGAATATGGAGCGGCAACAGAAAGGAACGAAGCCGTGAGGCATGCAACGAGATGAATGGACCGAAAGAACATATATCTAGTGAAAGAAGCCAGAAACAAAAGACAAATATTCTATGGTTTAATGTAGAAAATGCTTATAAGAAAATTAGGAACTACATTATGAGCTCTTACAGCAGCCACATTTATTCCTGAGGGTAAATGACTATTTCTGAATTCTCAGATGCTGTGCTCTGTGTGTGCATCCTAGTAGTTCCCTGGAATTTTGGGTACATGTATGTACCTGAGATTCAGAGTTGGAGGTCTGCAATTCTGCAAGTCAGCATTACTCCATGCAACAACTGTTAAAATGGCAGGAAAAAGAGATTAGACTTTAATTGGGAGACATGAATGAAGCTGTTCTAGTTAGGTCTAAAGTAAAGCAGAATACAGGATTGTAAAGGATGATAGTATCTGTATTTTAAATCTTCAACTTTTGTGAGAGATGCAAGAAAGAGATGTTTGTTTTGTCCAAAATTTAAACTTTCTGTAACATACTATCTAATTTAACCTGTCTAGTGAGATTATGTAAACATCCTTAATACATGGAGCCTAGAGGAGGGAATGAGATCTTGTTATTCTTTATATCTTAATGAAATATCCTGATACATTCCAGAGTATTTGGGGCAGAAAAAAAAAGTATCTGCAAAATCTCTGGAGGGATTGGAGAGAATATATAGAACTATTCAACTTCCCCACCTGGGAAATTCCTGTTATTCTCTCAAGTATTAGGGACTCCCAATTTAATAAGCCATGCCTGCAATCTTTAGACTTGTCATTATGAAACTTATTTCTCTAATGGCAAATCTAAGCCTTCCTATAATTATGCCTAAGAGTCACTCCCAGAGAACCTTCAAATGGAGTTGAGAGGTCATTGTGGAGATTGCAAGCTTCAGCTAGATATTGCAAATTGCCATCGTATGCCAAGCCCCAAATAACATTATTCCTGAGAACCTTAAAGAATATACTGGGCTCTATTTTAAACTCCACAAAAGTTTTACTTATTAAGTTTATTTTTTCAGAAACCTAAAATCTCCAGATTGTTCCTATCCCAGATAAGTCTTGGAACCCAGAGGTACCAGTCTTTTCAAGAATATGAACCAGTTGCATTCCTCTACCCCAAAATGTTGACACCCCTTTTCATCATGAAGAAGTTAGAATGGTCATTTCCTAATTCCTCTGAAGATTGAGAAATTGAGCAAATGAGAGGGAAGAGTGGTAACAGAGTATTTAGGATTTAACAAATGATTATCAGTACTGAATCATCATAGAGATGTGTCTGTTTAGTTTCTAGTGTATTCAGGATGCCAGAGGGAAATACCTGAAAGTGTTGAACAGCAGCCCAGTAGCCTTGATCTTTGATGATGATTGTATAACTATATAGCTTTTATCTTGTGAACTTGTGATTGTGGAAGCCTTGTGACTGATACCCCCTTTATCCCATTTATGGTTAGATGAGTAATAAAATAAAAACATGAGTGGGAAAGAATATAGAATATATGGAACCTATGGATAGACAGAAGCTAGAGAAATGGTAGCAATTACCTAATATGTACAGAATTGTTAATGACATTGAACTTAAATGTTTGGGAATGGATAGAGGTGATGATAGCTCATTCTTGGGATTGTAAGAAATAATAATGTAGGTGAATTTGATTGAAAGTGGTTGTTTAAAGGTATGCATGTAAATAAGTTCTTGCATGAACCACTACAAATGTAAAAAAAACTAATAGAGGATTATATGGGGAAAAACATAGCTACTGCAAGTTAAGATAATAGTTAACAGTAATATTTTAATATCCTTTAACTGACAGTAACAAATGTACCATACCGATACTATGGTTCAAAAATGGGGGATTAGGGGTGTGCCAGTTTGAATCGTGCTGGACCCCAGAAAAGCCATGTCCTTTAATCATCATTCAATATTGCTGGCTGGGAGCTTTTTGATTGTTCCCATGGAGATGTGACCCACCCAATTGTGGGTGGTAACTTTTGGTTAGATGGCTTCCATGGAGTTGTGACTCCACCCATTCCAGGTGGGCCTCGATTAATTTACTGGAATCCTTTAAAAGAGGAAGCATTTGGGAGGGAGAAAGAGAGAGTGATAAAAACCATGAGCGCCCATGCAGCCAGAGACCTCTGGAGATGAAGAAGAAACCCCCCCCCCCCCAGGGGAGCTTCATGAAACAAGAAGCCTGGAGAGAAAGCTAGCAGATGTCACTATGTTGCCATGTGCCTTTCCAGCTGAGAGAGAAACCCTGAACTTCATCAGCCTTTCTTGAGTGAAGGTAATCTCTTATTGGTGCCTTAATTTGGACATTTTTATAGACTTGCTTTAATTTGGACATTTTCACCACCTTAGAACTGTAAACTTGCAACTTAATAAATTTCCCCTTTTAAAAGTCATTCTGTTTCTGTTATATCACATTCGGGCAGCTAGCAAATTAGAACAAGAGGTATGGGAAGACTTGGGTTTTATTTTTTTATTCTTATTTCTATTCTGGAGTAATGAAAATGTTCCGAAATCAATCATGGGGATTTATGCACCACTATGTGATGATACTGTAAACCAGTTATCGTATACTTCAGATGGCTGTGAGGTGTAAATATACCTCAATAAATTGGAAAAAAAAATCAATTGGCCATAGAAGTGAGGGTGTATTTCTGAACTCTCAGTTTGATTCAGTTGTTCAATATATCTGTCCATAGACCAGTAGGTACCATGCTGTTTTGAATACTATAGCTTTGTAAATATGCTTTAAAGTCATTAAGTGTGAGTCCTCCAACTTCTTTCTTTTTCAAGATGTTTTTGGTTATTCGGGGTCCCTTACCCTTCCAAATAGATTTGATAATTGGTGTATTAGTTACGGTTCTCTAGAGAAACAGAATCAACAGGGAACACTTGCAAATATAAAATTTATGAAAGTGTCTCACGTGACCATAGGAATGCAGAGTCCAAAATCCACAGGGCAGGCTGCGAAGCCGATGACTCCAATGGATGGCCTGGATGAACTCCACAGGAGAGGCTCACCAGCCAAAGCAGGAATGCAACCTGTCTCCTCTGAGTCCTCCTTAAAAGGCTTCCCATGATTGGATTTAGCATCACTAATTGCAGAAGACACTCCCCTTTGGCTGATTACAAATGGAATCAGCTGTGGATGTAGCTGACGTGATCATGACCTAATCCTATGAAATGTCCTCATTGCAACAGACAGGCCAGTGCTTGCCCAATCAGATGAACAGGTACCACAACTTGGCCAAATTGACACCTGTCCCTAACCATGACAATTGGCTTTTCCATTTCTGCAGAGTAGGCTCTGGAAATTTTAATTAGGAATGCATTGAATCTGTATGTTAATTTGGGTACAATTGGTATAATAATATTTGTTCTTCCACTCCATGACATGGCATGTCTTTCCATATATTTAAGTCTCTGATTTCTTTTAGCAATGTTTTATAGTTTTTTGTATACATGTCTTTTATGTCCTTGGTTAAATTTATTCTTAGATATTTGATTCTTTTAGTTGCTATTGTAAATGGATTTTTTTTCCTTGATTTCCTCCTCTGATTGCTCATTGCTAGTGTATAGAAGCACTCCTGATTTTGCAAGTTGATCATGTATCTTGCCGCTTTGTTGAATTCATTTGTTAGCTTTGTCATAGATTTTTTTCAGGACTTTCTATACATTGGCTCATGTCACCTGCAAATAATGAATGTTTTACATCTTCCTTTCCAATTTTGATGCTTTTGCTTTCTTTTTCTTGCCTAACTGCTCTGGCTAGAACTTCTAGCACAGTGATGAATAACAGTGGTGACAGTGGGCATCCTTGTCTTGTTTCAGATCTTAGAGGGAAAATTTTCCATCTTTCACTATTGAGGATGATATGAGCTGTGGGTTTTTCGTATATGCCCTTTATCATGTTGAGGAAGTTTCCTTTGAAAGGTTGCTGCATTTTGTCAAATACCTTTTCTATGTCAACCAAGATGATCACATGGTTTTCTGCCTTCATTTTGTTAACGTAGTGTATTACATTAATTGATTTTCTTGTATTGAATCACCCTTGCATACCTAGGGTAAAACCCACTGATCACAGTGTATAATTCTTTTAATGTGCTGTTGGATTTGATTTGCAAGTATTTTTGTTGAGGATTTTTGCATCTAAATTCATAAGAGAAATTGGTTTGTAATTTTATTTTCTTGTATCTTTACCTGGTTTTGATATTAAGGTGGTGTTGGCCTCATAGAATGAGTTAGTGTTCCCTCCTGTTCAATTTTTTTGGAAGAATTTGAACAGGGTTGATATTAGTTCTACTTGGAATGATTGGTAGAATTTACCTGTGAAGCCATCTGGTCCTGAGCTTTTCTCTTTTGGGAGAATTTTGACAACTAATTCAATCTCTTTGCTTGTAATTGGTCTGTTGAGATTTTCTCTTTCTTTTCGAATCAGTTTAAGTTTTTCATCTGTTTCTAGGAATTTGTCTATTTTGTCTAAGTTGTCTAATTGGTGTGCAGTTATTCAAAGTATCCTCTTATGATCCTTTTTACTTCTGTGGCATCAGTAGTAATGCCCTTCCTCTCATTTCTGATTTTATTTATTTGCATCTTCTCTCTGTTTTTCATTGTCAGTCCAGCTAAGGGTTTGTCAATTTTATTGATCTCAAAAAACCAAATTTTGGCTAAGAGGCATGCCTGCTGCAATGAATGATGTTTGAGTTAATTGGCTGGTGCTTAAATGAGAGAGCTCAACGTAGCTCAGCCTAAGCAGCTTGGTATACCTCATCTCAGCACTCGTAGCTCAACCCAGGCCTTTGGAGGTGCAGAAAGGAATCACCCCAGGGAAAGTTGCTGGAACCCAGAGGCCTGGAGAGAAGGCCAGCAAAGATTACCCTGAGGCTTCCCCCATAAGAAAGAACCTCAGATGAAAGTTAGCTGCCTTTCCTCTGAAGAACTAATGAAGTAAATCCCCTTTTATTTAAAGCCAATCCATCTCTGGTGTGTTGCATTCCAGCAGCTAGCAAACTAGAACAATCATCATGATCATTTCTTAGAACATTTGCATCAATTCAGAAAAAGAAATAAAAAGAAAACAGAAAAAAATTCATACATACCATACCCCTTACCCCTCCCTTCATTGATCACTAGCATTTCAATCTACTAAATTTATTTTAACATTTGCTCCCCCTATTATTTATTTTTAGTCTATATGTTTTACTCTTCTGTCAATAAGGTAGATAAAAGGAGCATTAGACACAAGGTTTTCACCATTACACAGTCACATTGCGAAAGCTGTATCATTATACAATCATTTTCAAGAAACACCCTCATTCATTTTTGAAGGACAGTATATTAGTTTGTAATCTGCCAGAATGCAATATACCAGAAATGAAACAGCTTTTAAAAAGGTGATTAGTAAGTTACAGGTTTACAGTTCTAGTGCTCAAAAAATGTTCAAACTAAGGCACCAACAAGAGATGACCTTCACTCAAGAAAGGCTAATGTTGTTTGGACCACCTCTGTCAGCAGGGAAAGCATATGGCTGGCATCTGCTGGTCCCTTGCTCCTGGGCTATGTTGCTTTCAGCCTGTTTCTTGTGGGGGGTTCTCACCTGGTATCTGTGGGCCCTCACTTAGCTCCTTCAGGATGCAACTCTGGGTTCTGGCTTGCTTAGCTTTCATGGGAAGACAATGTCTGCTGGGCCTTTCATCTCCAAATATCTGGGTCTCATGTTGGCGCTGTCACTTCTGAAGCAGCTGTTTTCCAAGCATCTGCATCTGTTCTTTTGTCTAAAAGGTTTCCCCTTTCAAAGTACTCATATAAACTAATCAAGACCCACTCTGCCCATTCAGAATCTACATCTTACATCTCCACATAATCAAAGGCCACACCCACAGTCGGGCATGCCACGTCTTCATGGAGATAATCTAATCAAAGGTTTCTGCCCTAGAATACTGAATCAGAATTAAAAGAAAAGGCTACCCCACAAGATTGGATGAGAATTAAAACATGGCTTTTCTGGGATAGACAAAACACTTTCAAACTGGCATGGACTGTTTTGCTGCATAAAGAATTTTGGACTGACAGCTTTCCTCTTCCACTGCCTTGAATATGTCATATCACTGCCTTCTTGCCTCCATGGTTTCTGATGAGAAATTGGAACTTAGTCTTATTGAATGACTCTTGTATGTGATGGATCATGTTTTCTTGCTACTTTTGGAATTCTCTCTTTATCTTTGGCATTTGACATTCTGATTTTATGTGTCTCAGAGTAGGTATATTAGGATTTTTTTGGCAGGGGACAGTGTGTGGGCCCAGAATCAAACCCGAATCTCCTATCATTCAATTCTCTGAGACCTTGTTCATTTTTTTCTTTCTTTTCTCTATCTATTCTTTCTGTAAGACTTCAGTTGTCTTCTAGTTTGCTGATTCTTTCTTCTGCTTATTCAGATCTTCTGTTCAATGCCTCAACTATATTTTTAATCTCTTCTGTTGGGTCTTTCATCCCTATAAGATCTGTTATATTTCTTTTCATACTATAAAATTGTTATTTTATGCTCACCCACAGTCTTCTTAATTTCCTTTATCTCTTTAGTCATATTTTTCTTCATCTCCTTGAGTTGATTTAAAAGACTTGTTTGAACATCTTTGATTAGTTGTTCCAAATTCTGTGTCTCTTCTCAAGTTTTAATTTGTTTCCTTGACTGGGCCATATCTTCCTGCTTTTTAATATGGCTTGTAATTTTTGCTGATGTTTAGGTAAAAACAAACTTGTTTCTCTCTTTTGGTTAGGGTTTTATTGTTGATTAGCTCTTCTTTGATGCTTGACTTGACTTATTCTAGACATTTAGAATATCCCATGTTTAACTAATCATATTTATTTAGCTCTTTTTCATCTGGTTTTTGTCCTGTATATGTGGTACAATTTTCAAGAATGTACAATTTGTGAAGTTGTTTCACCTCCAGGAGAAAGCCTCGATTCCTCTGTTCCTTCTCTGGGACTCTTGTCTGTAACATCTCTTTTTGTTTTGCCTTTATAGCTTTTTACTCTCCTTTTTTTTGTCTCTAGCTGCTTTTGCCTGGTGGGCAGATTCTGGGAGGAGGATCACCCCAGAGAGGATTTCCCAAGTCAGTATTTCCCAAACAAACTAGGGCCAGGGACCCATGAATGGGGCACAGACTGACTCCAAAGTGCCCTGACAGGAGATGACAAAGGACACAAAAGCCTCTTTGGTGGTTTCAAGGCTGTGCTTTCCTAGCCTGCCCAGCAAATGCAGACCTTCTGCTAAATGTTCCCACACAAATGAAAATACTGCATCTTTAAATCACCACTGCCTCTAATCACTGCCCAGGGCAAGGTTAAAACAACACTGCCATTGACTTTGTCCAGGGCAGCTTGAGGTGCTCAGAGACAGCCCCAAACAGTACAAATTCACTAATTAAAAGCCATGATCGGTGATCATCTGTGCCCACCCCTGTTCTTTTTTTTTTTTTAACATTTTTATTAATTAAAAAAATTAACAAACAAAACATTAAGATATCATTCCATTCTACATATACAATCAGTAATTCTTACTATCATCACATAGTTGCATATTCATCATTTCTTAGAACATTTGAATCGATTTAGAAAAAGAAATAAAAAGACAACAGAAAAAGAAATAAAACAATAACAGAGAAAAAAAGATAATACATACCATACCCCTTACCCCTCGCTTTCATTTACCACTAGCATTTCAAACTAAATTTATTTTAACATTTGTTCCCCCTATTATTTATTTTTATTCCATATGTTCTACTCTTCTATTGATAATGGTAACTAAAAGGAGCATCAGACACAAGGTTTTCACATTCACAGAGTCTCATTGTGAAAGCTATATCATTGTTCAATCATCATCAAGAAACGTGGCTACTGGAACACAGCTCTACATTTTCAGGCAGTTCCCTCCAGCCTCTCCATTACATCTTGAATAACAAGATGATATCTACTTAATTCATAAGAATAACCTCCAGGATAACCTCTCAACTCTGTTTGGGATCTCTCAGCCATTGACACTTAGTCTCATTTCACTCTTCCCCCTTTGGTTGAGAAGGTTCTCTCAATCCCTTGATGTTGATTCTCAGCTCATTCTAGGGTTTTTCTCAATCCCATAATGCTGAGTCTCAGCTCATTCTAGATCTCTGTCCCACATTGCCAGGAAGGTCCACACCCCTGGGAGTCATGTCCCACTCAGAGAGAGGGAAGGTGGTGAGACTGCTCATCATGTTGGCTGGAGAGAGAGGCCACATCTGAGCAACAAAAGAGGCTCTCTTGGGGGTGACTCCTAGGCCTAAATTTTAAGTAGACTTGACCTATCCTTTGTGGGGTTAAGTTTCATATGTATGAACCCCAAGACTGGGGCTCAACCTATAGCTTTGGTTGTCCACACTGCTTTTGAGAATATCAAGAATTCAACTTGGGGAAGTTGAATTTCTCCCCGCTCTCACCATCCCCCGAAGAGGGCTTGCAAATACTTTTCCAGTCACTGATCAAATCATGCTGGGATTCATCGGGGCATCACTCTGGACAAACCAACAAAATCTCATGTCCTACCTGAGATTCCAAGTACTTATGACATTCAATCAAACTATCTACATGAGTTATATTAGGAGATGCTCTAGTCAAAATATAAATTTTGTAACAAATAAATATTTTTTGCTTTAGTCTCACACATAAGGTGACATTTTAAAGTATTAATTATCATCTGTTTTCAGCACCCTGCAATAATGACATTCCTTTGTTCTTCCTCATGCAAAAACATTTTTAAAATTTGTACATTGTACATTTCACTATCATTATACACTCTAGGCATTCCTAGATTATACCATCTCAATCTTTACCATCTATCTTTCTTTCTGATTTCATTTATGTCCCCAGCGCTCCTCCCTCTATCATTCTCACATGCAGCTTCATTCAGTGTTTTAACATAATTACATTACAGTTAGGTAGTATTGTGCTGTCCATTTCTGAGTTTTTATATTCAGTCCTGTTGCACAATTTGTATCCCT
The DNA here is from genome assembly GCF_023851605.1 of Tamandua tetradactyla. Classification (NCBI taxonomy): domain Eukaryota; kingdom Metazoa; phylum Chordata; class Mammalia; order Pilosa; family Myrmecophagidae; genus Tamandua; species Tamandua tetradactyla. The sequence goes on from NC_135335.1 coordinate 81,338,663, forward strand.
TCAGCTCCAATTACCCAATATCACACCCTATTTCTATCTCCTGATGGTCTCTATTACCAAGGAAATATTCCAAGTTTATTCACTAATGTCAATTCATATCAGTGAGACCATACAGTATTTGTCCTTTTGTTTCTGGCTAATCACACTCAGCATAATGTCCTTAAGGTCCATTCATGTTGTTACATACTTCATAACTTTATTCTGTCTTACAGCTGCATAATATTCCATCTTATGTAAATGTCACGGTTTGTTTAGTCAACTGTCTGTTGATGGACATTTTGGCTCTTTCCATCTCTTGGTAATTGTCAATAATGCTGCTATAAACATTGGTGTGTAAATGTCCATTTGTGTCCTTGGCCTCGTGTCCTTTGAGTAGAGACAGCATATAGATGGGTCCTGTTTTTTAATCCATTCTGCCAGACTATGTCTTTTGATTGGAGAGTTTAATCTATTAACATTCAGTGTTATTACTGCATGGGTAGTACTTTCTTCTACTATTTTGCCTTCTGGATTTTATATGTCATATCTACTTTTCCTTCTTTTTACCTTTACTCACAGTCTTCCTTTCTACACTCTTCTCCACACCTCTCTCTTCTGTCTTCATATCTGTCTCTAGTGTTCCCTTTAGTATTTCTTGCAGAGCTGGTCTCTTGGTCACAAATTCTCTCAGTGATTTTTTTGTCTGAAAATGTTTTAATTTCTCCCTCATTTTTGAAGGACAATTTTGCTGGATATAGAATTCTTGATTGGCAGTTTTTCTCTTTTAATAATTTAAATATATTATCCCACTGTCCTCTCGCCTCCATGGTTTCTGCTGAGAGATCTGCACATAGTCTTATTGGGCTTCCCTTGTATGTGATGGATTGCTTTTCTCTTGCTACTTTCAAGATCCTCTCTTTCTCTTTGAACTCTGACATTCTGATTATTAAATGTCTTGGAGTATGTCTATTTGGATTTATTCTCTTTGGGGTATGCTGCACTTCTTGGATCTGTAATTTTAAGTCTTTCCTAAGAGTTGGGAGATTTTCAGTGATAATTTCCTCCATTAGTTTTTCTCCTCCTTTTCCCTTCTCTTCTCCTTCTGGGACACCCACAACATGTATATTCGTGCACTTCATATTGTCTTTCAATTCCCTGAGTCCCTGCTCATATTTTTCCATTTTTTTTCCTATAGTTTCTGTTTCTTGTCGGATTTCAGATGTTCCGTCCTCCAGTTTTGAAATCTTATGTTCTGTCTCTCGAAATCTACCATTGTAGGTTTCCATTGTTTTTTTCATCTCTTCTCCTGTTTCTTTCATTCTCATAAGTTCTGTGATTTGTTTTTTCAGACTTTCAGTTTCTTCTTTTTGTTCTTTCCTTGCCTTCTTTATATCCTCCCTCAATTTATTGATTTGGCTTTTGATGAGGTTTTCCATGTCTGTTCGTACATTCTGAATTAATTGTTTCAGCTCCTGTATGTCATCTGAATTGTTGGTTTGTTCCTTTGACTGGGCCATATCTTCAATTTTCCTAGTGTGATTTGTTGTTTTTTGCTGGCGTCTAGGCATTTAATTACCTTAATTGGTTTATTCTGGAGATTGCTTTCACTTCTTTTATCTAGGGTTTTCTTGCTGGATGAATTTATTGTCTATCTGTTCTTCCGTTCAGCTTTATCTGGACATTTAACTTAAGTTTTGTTTAACAGAGGAGAATTTTTCAGTTCTTGTTTTCTTGTTTCTTGCCCTGCTTGTGTGGTGCCTTTCCCACACACACACTTAGGAGGGTCTACTTAGATATTATAGACTCCAGCCAGATTTTCCCAGACCAAACTGGCCTCCTATCAGGAGGAAAGAGTCACCTGTGTCGGTTTTCCCTGAGGGTGAGACCCAGCAGTTTGGAAGACTCTCCTATGAAGTCTCTGGACTCTGTTTTTTGTATATTGCCCAGTATGTGGCGCTTGTCTGACTGCAGGTCCCACCAGCATAAGATGATGGGGTACCTTTAACTTTGGCGGACTCTCCCTGCTGGGGGTGTGGTGGAGACAGAGGGGTTGTAGGCTGTTTTTAATGGCTTCAAATTACCAAGCCCTGGTGTCTGAATTCCTTGATGGAGGGATTCCACCTGGGTGGGGCTTCACCCCTCCCCTGGGGAAGGCACAGGCTCCAGACAAGCCCCCAAAAGAGCTCACTTCTGCCTAAGCCTGGGGCAGTTGCTGCCTGAAAAGTCCTGCTGCTGTATCCAGAGGCAGTCAAGCCTTTGTAGATACACAGCCACAAAAACCTCTGTTCAGTACAGCAAAGTAGCAGGTTACAGTACAGCAAAGTAGCAGGTTACAAGATCAACATTCAAAAATCTGTAGCATTTCTATACACTAGTAATGAACAAGCTGAGGGGGAAATCAAGAAACGAATCCCATTTGCAATTGCAACTAAAAGAATAAAATACCTAGGAATAAATTTAACTAAAGAGACAAAAAACCTATAAATAAAACTACAAAAAACTGTTAAAAGAAATCACAGAAGACCTAAATAGATGGAAGGGCATACCATGTTCATGGATTGGAAGACTAAATATAGTTAAGATGTCAATCCTACCTAAATTGATTTACAGATTCAATGCAATACCAATCAAAATCCCAACAACTTATTTTTTAGAAATAGAAAAACCAATAAGCAAATTTATCTGGAAGGGCAGGGTGCCCCGAATTGCTAAAAACATCTTGAGTAAAAAAAATGATGCTGGAGGTCTCGCACTGCCTGACTTTAAGGCATATTATGAAGCCACAGTGGTCAAAACAGCATGGTATTGGCATAAAGATAGATATATCGACCAATGGAATCAAATAGAGTGCTCAGATATAGACCCTCTCATCTATGGACATTTGATCTTTGATAAGGCAGTCAAGCCAACTCACCTGGGACAGAACAGTCTCTTCAATAAATGGTGCCTAGAGAACTGGATATCCATATGCAAAAGAATGAAAGAGGACCCATATCTCACACCCTATACAAAAGTTAACTCAAAATGGATCAAAGATCTAAACATTAGGTCTAAGACCATAAAACAGTTAGAGGAAAATGTTGGGAGATATCTTATGAAACTTACAATTGGAGGCAGTTTTATGGACCTTAAACCTAAAGCAAGAGCACTGAAGAAGGAAATAAATAAATGGGAGCTCCTCACAATTAAACACTTTTGTGCATCAAAGAACTTCATCAAGATAGTAGAAAGACAGCCTACACAATGGGAGACAATATTTGGAAATGACATATCAGATAAAGGTCTAGTATCCAGAATTTATAAAGAGATTGTTCAACTCAACAACAAAAAGACAGCCAACCCAGTTACAAAATGGGAAAAAGACTTGAACAGACACCTATCAGAAGAGGAAATACAAATGGCCAAAAGGCACATGAAGAGATGCTCAATGTCCCTGGCCATTAGAGAAATGCAAATCAAAACCACAATGAGATATCATCTCACACCCACCAGAATGGCCATTATCAACAAAACAGAAAATGACAAGTGCTGGAGAGGATGCGGAGAAAGAGGCACACTTATCCAGTGTTGGTGGGAATGTCAAATGATGCAACCACTGTGGAAGGCAGTTTGGCGGTTCCTCAAAAAGCTGAATATAGAATTGCCATACGACCCAGCAATACCATTGCTGGGAATCTACTCAAAGGACTTAAGGGCAAAGACACAAACGGACATTTACACACCAATGTTTATAGCAGTGTTATTTACAATTGCAAAGAGATGAAAACAGCCAAAATGTCCATCAACAGACGAGTGGCTAAACAAACTGTGGTATATACATACAATGGAATATTATGCAGCTTTAAGACAAGATAAACTTATGAGGCATGTAATAACATGAATGGACCTAGAGAACATTATGCTGAGTGAGTCTCGCCAAAAACTAAAAGACAAATACTGTATGGTCCCACTGATGTGAACCGACATTCGAGAATAAACTTGGAATATGTCATTGGTAACAGAGTCCAGCAGGAGTTAGAAACAGGGTAAGATAATGGGTGATTGGAGCTGAAGGGATACAGACTGTGCAACAGGACTAGATACAAAAACTCAAAAATGGACAGCACAATAATACCTAATTGTAAAGTAATCATGTTAAAACACTGAATGAAGCTGCATCTGAGCTATAGGTTTTTTGTTGTTGTTGTTGTTTTGTTTTTTGTTTGTTTTTGTCTGTCTGGTTGTTTCTTTTTTGTTTTTTTTGTTTGTTTTTACTATTATTATTACTTTTATTTTTTTTCTCTATATTAACATTCTATATCTTTTTCTGTTGTGTTGCTAGTTCTTCTAAACCGATGCAAATGTACTAAGAAACGATGATCATGCATCTATGTGATGATGTTAAGAATTACTGATTGCATATGTAGAATGGTATGATTTCTAAATGTTGGGTTAATTTCTTTTTTTTCTTTTTTCTGTTAATTAATAAAAATAAATAAATAAATAAATAACAACCCTCTGTTTCCTTTTTTCCCCCCTTTTCTTTTTTTGTTCAATTTGTTTTATTGAGATGAAATTCACCCTTTTTTTTAAATTAATTAACGGAAAAAAAGAAATTAACCCAACATTTAGAAATCATACCATTCTACATATGCAATCAGTAATTCTTAACATCATCACATAGATGCATGATCATCGTTTCTTAGTACATTTGCATCGGTTTAGAAGAACTAGCAACACAACAGAAAAAGATATAGAATGTTAATAAAGAGAAAAAAATAAAAGTAATAATAATAGTAAAAAAAAAAACCTATAGCTCAGATGCAGCTTCATTCAGTGTTTTAACATGATTACTTTACAATTAGGTATTATTGTGCTGTCCATTTTTGAGTTTTTGTATCTAGTCCTGTTGCACAGTCTGTATCCCTTCAGCTCCAATTACCCATTATCTTACCCTGTTTCTAACTCCTGCTGGACTCTGTTACCAATGGCATATTCCAAGTTTATTCTCGAATGTCGGTTCACATCAGTGGGACCATACAGTATTTTTCCTTTAGTTTTTGGCTAGACTCACTCAGCATAATGTTCTCTAGGTCCATCCATGTTATTACATGCTTCATAAGTTTATCCTGTCTTAAAGCTGCGTAATATTCCATTGTATGTATATACCACAGTTTGTTTAGCCACTCGTCTGTTGATGGACATTTTGGCTGTTTTCATCTCTTTGCAATTGTAAATAACACTGCTATAAACATTGGTGTGTAAATGTCCGTTTGTGTCTTTGCCCTTAAGTCCTTTGAGTAGATACCCAGCAATGGTATTGCTGGGTCGTATGGCAATTCTTCCCCCTTTTTCTCTCAGTCCTGCCCCCTTGGCGCCGGGGCAAAAATGAGCAACCTCTGCTTTGTTCAGGTTCACCTAAGCTGGGGGCCTGTTTTTAGTAGTCAGAATTTGTTAATTAGTTCCACAATTGTCGTTTGATTGTGTCCAGTCCCTGCTGCTGGTAAAGTCCTTTCCTTTCCCCTCTGGCAAGTGGCCTGTGGGGGCGGGGCGCTGGCCGCCACAGCTTTAGGGACTCACGGTTCTGGGGGGTGCTCACAGCTGGTTCAGCTGGTCCAGACAGGGGTACACTGTATGTCTGGTCACTGACGTGGCCCCAGGAGCTGTTCTCTACTGTTTCTGGTTATTTAGTAGTTGTTCTGGAGGACGAACTAAAACGCGCACGTTGTTAAGTCGCCATCTTGACCCGGAAGTCTCTCTCCTAGTAGCCCCCCATCCCTGTTCTTGCTAAAAAAAAAAGATTTTTATATTCCATTCTGCCAACAGCGAGCTAGCCAGGGTGTGGACCCCAAGGCAGCCCGCTGTGAGAGTAGGGGATGGGCACCAGTAGCTGCTGCATGGAGAGATCAACTCATAGTTCTTTACTGCAGTTTATCAACCTCTTCTTTCTGCCCTTATCTGGATGCTCTACAGTGTTCTTCTGGCCTCCAGAGCCCCAAAACAGTTGTTTCTGAATGTTCCTGCCTGTTTAGTAGTTGTTTCGAGGGAGGACCAAGTCATGGAGCTCCCTACTCCACTGTCTTCCCCAGAAGCTGAAATGTTTTCTTTTATTTTTAAGTTGTGCATTGTATTTTTTGCAGTGGAAAATGAGCACTAGAAATGAATAGGCTTTGTTCTCTCAAAGCAAGCATTCTTCAAAATGACTGAAACTAACATAACTGACAGATTCATTGCAAAGGGAAAACATGCTCTCCCTTTTCAGAAACAATTTGTGGATCTCTCTGTGAAATGGAATAACATCTAAATAGCAGCTATTAGCAGCTGATGAAAATCAGCTGGCGTGGTTATGCACCAAAGGAGAGGAAGAGAGGAGGAGGAGGATGTAAAGAGCATCTGGAATAAAAATAAAAGGCTGTGTGTTTACTGCTCTTAAACATTTGAAGTGGCCAAATACAACTACCCCCTATTTCACCCCCCAACCCGGTTTGCTCCAATTCTGAGAATTAGCATCAACATTTTAGAGTCTACATATTAGCTATTTAGGCCTATTGTCTTCCGATTTCTTCATAGACTTGAATATTCAGCTGCTGGCCACTAATGTCTTAATGACTGTCGTTTGGATCTTCAGAAGAGCCCAGGGCTCTAGAGGAATAGAGCACAGAATAATTTAGTTCTAATGGGGAAAGGCAAGGACAATGCTTAAAGAGGGTAGAGTCAAAGGAAGCATACAAGGACAGGTGGCCAGGTCCGTCCAGGCATCTCGAGGGTGTCTATGTGTGCCTGTCGGTAGCACACAAAGTCATGTTTTTACCATGAAAATAAGAGTTACTTCAGAATAAGGGGCCATGAGCAAAGATGAACTTGATAAAATTTCAGATTTTTTCTAAAGGCCAATTGTACACTCTGTGAAAGAGCCAAAAGTTATTGGCTATCTGAGGATGTGGCCCATTTCTGGTTTGTTCTATCACTATATTCCCAGACCCTACTAATGAACATTATTATTCAATAATATTTGGTGTATAATTAGATAAACAGAAGTGGTAGAGGAGATTAGAAAGACTTTTGACTAGTGGTGACTGGCCATTCCCTTGGGTCCCACATGGAAATTTGGCTGAATCCTAAGACTGCTGTGGTCGGGTCAACCTCAGGATACCTCTATTGCTCATTGGCAAGTAACAGGCCTCTGTTATGCATACTTGAAGCAGAGAATAATTTATTGGAAGGATATTGGGTACCTCACGAAGTCAACAGAGGGGCTGAAGATGAGGAGGTAAGAGGTGAAGAATGTGGATTGCTGTTACTGGACAAAGGTGGTGGATTCTTTTGTCTGATACACTCTAATAATGACCAATTCCTGAGACACCGGTGTTTCAAAGAGAGAAAGAGTTTATTACTAGGCACGTAGCAGGAGAGCAGATGGCCTATTGGCCCAAAATCTGTCTTCCGAGCTACAGTAATTCTGATAGTTTTATTAGAGAAAAAGATGAGCAGGGTTTAGGATAATGAGCACAGTGGCCCCAGATGACGTGATTAGAGGTGATGTAATCATCGAGCATGTGCAGATTGAGTACATGCTTAGTCACAGAATGTATGTAAGAAAATGGTGGAATGAGGTATAGGTGACTTGCAGGTTAAAGTCTAAGCTGCAGTGCATGTCAGGCGGGCCCATTTTGGTTAGATCTAGTCTCGGTTATCAAGATAACTTTGAACTTGGGGTGGGTTAGTTCTGGGCTGCCCCAAGACCCTTCATTAATAAATATTAGGGACTGTCTTTAGTGATTACAAGAATCTAAAGTTGAAAAACTTGATAACTGGGTACAAATGAAGGTTAATCACAAGGTTTTTACAATCACAGGGGCAGAAGATAAGGGCTATACAATCATTATCAGAGATCAAGGCAGCTGGATTATAATTTAAAGATTTCAGGAATTTCCCTCTTCTACTCCATTACACCAGAAAGCAAAAAGGAATATTTATGTAATGATTCAGTAATCAAAATCATCCCTTAAATCCTGATATTTCAGTTACACTGCAGGATGACAGCCAGGGTCACTCGTGGGGATGGTCAGGGTGGGATACTGCACTCACTGCCTCTTGACATCATCCTGCTGCATCTGGCCTCTCAATGCTACCCCCAGCTGCAGAACTTTTTTCTAGATTGCTTCTCATCTGTGCATCTCTCCTTCAAGAAACACAGTCCAAGATGAGCGCCCCCAAGCCTTTGCCTGGTCACCAGGCTGTGTCTTCACTGTTCTCTCCTATGGCACTGCCTTACCCAATGGAGTCTGTGGGGAGCCCCTCCTTTCCAGTTGGAACAGGATGGCCATACCTGGTGGCCAAACAATTGCCAAAATATCCCCTGGGGCAGGGGTTGGAGCAACCTTCAGTGTGATGGGTATGCCAGTTAATTAAGCAACTATAAAGGCAGAAACAAAATTAAAAGACCATGTATACATTTTAGAATTGTATTATGTGTGCCATCAGAGTCAACAACGGCCAGTAGGGGAGAGTGTACTAAGAATTTTCATGGGGGGTGCCAAGGGGCTAGTACAGCTTATTGGCTGATGTTACACATGAGTAGCTTGGTGCATCCTTAAAGAAAAGTCTCAGTGAAAGAGAACCGTCAAGGTACTTTTGCTGTGAGTTCGACCCAAGACAGCACATTAGAGCCAGTGTCCCCCTCCAGACTCTGGCCACCTATGAGGTCAGCTCTCTGTCCCTTTTCCTGCCCGTGAAGCCACCAGACATATGAAGCTGTTGCTTTTCTGTCTGCCCTATGTCAGGAGGAGGAGTCAGCCTGGGTCCATCAGCCTAGCCTTGGGCCCTAGGATGTGCTCTGGTTTCTAGGGGTGAATTGACTCTTGTTATTGTGCCATTAATTCCAAATCCCACTTGTCTGGTCTCTTCTGCCCATGACAAAATATGGGATAATTCCATATTCCACATTCCACATGTCTGGTCTCTTCTGCCCACGGCAGTCACTGGTCAGGCCCAGGGGCTGATGTTTTGTACCTCTCATCCAGCTGAAAACCTGCTGGCAGCTGTGTCCAAGAGCTTTATGAGTTCTCAGGTGCCTCTCCCAGAAGATGCCTCCTCCCGTTCTTACCTTCACTGGACTTTTTGAGGGCCTGGACCTTGACTTCTCTGTATTTTATATCTTCTCTGAGCCTGACAATTAGTAGGGGCTTAGCAGATGTTTGTTAAATCAATGAATTCCAAGCTCCTTGAAAGTCTCCCTACCTTACATCATGCCCAACCACTGGGAAGAGCAACTGCTTCAGGCATGCAAAGAGGTGAAGTTAGGGCCCAGCAGCCCTCACTGCCCAGAGAAGCTCCCTGAATGAAGAATGCCCAGGGCTCGGCAGACACAGGTGGAGCCTGGAAATGAGCTTGGAGGAGTAGGGCACAGGCTCTGGTGTGGAGGACCCAGCAGTCTCCGCTCCTGGGTTGGGGTGGTCAAAAGTGGGCAGGAGACAGGTTGGTGGGTGATGGCACTGGAGGATCTTACTTTCCTTACCGTTAGGTCCTGGATAGGCCTGCCTCCTACATGCCCATAATTATCAGCTTTCAGGCAGGAAGGGACCTTAGAAATCCTCCTTATTTGAGTTTTCCAAAATGCATCCCTTGAAAGAGTCTTCTGTTATCCCTCCCTCCTTCCTTCCCTTATTCCCTCCTTCCTTTCCTCCATCCCTCCCTCCCTTGCTTCTTTTCCTGTACACCCCCTTCTACACCCCTTCCCCATATTTCATTTATAACCAGGCCCAGTGCCTGACATCAGGGACATGAAGTTTATTTTTGACAAACACGTTCATTCTCATCAAGTGGCTCTCTAACTTTAGTGAGAACAAAATTTTGGATGTGAATTTGCTGAAATCATCCCAAAGATTTTGATGTAGTCATTCTAGAGATGAATGAGGTGCTGGAGAGAGGGGTTGGGGACTTAGACAGGGTCCCTGCTGCCCAGGCACTCAGGGACTGAGGACAATTCTACTTCTCTGTTTCCTTGAGGACACTGAGTTAGAGAGATCATTAAAAGCCCAGGAAGAAGTCATTCTTCACATTAAGCTCAAGTCCGTGGCTGCACTGACCCTTGTTGAAGTGATCCTTGGTTTTCTCATTCTGCGTGGAATCTCTTTCTTTCTGTCTCTCTCTGTATCATAGGAACCCATACAACAGTCTTGGAAAGGAAATTGGGTTCACAACAGTGAAGAACACTTGCTCTGTGCCATCTCCTTAACTTGGAATCCAGGGTCCTGAAGCTCTAGAATGTGTTAGAGCATATGCAGAATTTCATATCTGTATTTTTCTGTCAAAGAAGTCCAAAGCCCCCAAAATGTGAGGAACCACAGACAGAACATGACATGATGAAAGGGGAGCAAAAGAAAATTCTAAGTTGCTCTTATTCCTCTTGATTTGAAATTTAGCTTGGAATCAAGGATGCTGGCTCTTCTCTTAGAAAGAGTGTCCAATAGCTTGGGGGCTCAGCTTGCCCACTGTCTAGCAGTTCTCCTCATCTGAACCTCCCCCTCCATCATCACTCTCCTGGGGAGGATGGTGGGGGAGGGACCTGGATAGGGAAATGTCACCATTTCAGACTCTGCCCATTTCCTTCCAAAGTCTGGACAGTCTATGCCTCTGTCTTCAAAGCAAAATGGTAGAGTAATTGACTGTCAAAAAAAAAAAAAAAAAGACTTAGGCTGTGCAGAACAGCCTTCCTACCTCTCCCTACACGTTCCTTCATTACAGCATGTTCCTGGTCCTGCTTGACTGTTTTTCCCACTCCTTCCTCCCTCTCCTCCTCCACCTGTTTCCTACAGGTTCTCACCCTCTCTGAGCCATTCGCTTTGCTCCAGTTCAAACCCTATTAGCAAAACTGTGAGCGTAGTGGTGAGCCCCCAGGCCAGCAGCCCCACCCCCAGCTCCTTTGTGCTCCCACCCACTCCCCCACCTTCTTACTCCAGCGTTTCCATTGTTGTTATTTCTGGACTCCCGGGAGGGAACCGCATGAACTAGCTGCTGCAGAATTGAAGTGTATTGTGACCACCCAACTCCTAATCAGTCTGTTTTTAAAAGGATGCGTTTGAACAGCTGTTAGTGCACAAGCATTGGGCTCTTTGAGGAGGCTTCAAGGGTTGCTGTTGCAGAATTAAACTTTGGTTTAGCCGGATTTGCCGACCCTCCAGTCAGAGTCAGAAGCCCAACGTGTGCCCCCAGGAGCATTCTCTGTCAAGTCCTTCTCAAAACAGGAGGGGTGGGAGTGTGGTTGGGGAAAACACAGTTAAACCTGGTATTTCTTGACTGAGGGACTTCTCAGAACTATTAATATGCAAAGTTTGGTGAGATCAGGGACCATGTCTTTGTTGTTCATTCTGATGCCCAGAAAATAAATGATGATTGTCATTTGTTGAATGAGTAAATGCATTATGAATTTCCAAGAGGGGTTATGGTTTCCAACATCTTCAGCCATTGCAGAGCATCTCCCGGGACAGGCGTGAGGACGTCCTGCTCCAGATAAAGTAGGCAGGAGGAGGAGATGGGAGAGTCTGTGCCAGCACCTCTCTAAGGAAGCAGAGGAGAATGGGAGGAGGGTTGCCTTTGATGTATAAAGTGGCCATCAGGATGTTGGCTCTTATGTTGAATTCAGGGATATTGCCCTTAAAACACCTGGGCACCTATATGCACTTAGTGTGACTCTTAGGAAACATGCAGACAGTGTGCTGGGTGCTTGAACAAACACAGTTTCTGGTGTGAAGTAACTTCAGGAGTTCAATGAAACGAGCATAAAGGAATAATCAGAGAACAGTAGAAGGCACCAGATAATGCCTAACAATCAGGGCTGTGGACAGTTAAAATAAGGAAGACATTAGACTTGTTATCACAAGATACTTGGTAGGAAGTGGGGCCAGAGGTGGATGTCAAGAATGGGATGGGACAGATGCAGACAGTGGGACAATGGATATATGTGTTCCAAAGAGGAGGAGGGATCTTTGTCTGTTTTTTCCACTAACGTATCCCAAGCACTTTAGATAGTCCCTGGCCACAATAGTTGCATTAAATATTTGTTGGATGAATTATAGAGTGGAGGAGGGAGGAAGGACATTCCAGAAGCCAACAGTTGAGCAAAAGCTCTGGGGTGGGAATGTGTTCACTCTGTGTTGGTAGGGGATGGGGGAAAATTGCGGGTGAGGGTGACCCCAGGAAGTCACTGGCACACTATCCAGAGCAAAAAAGTGTACAAAGTACAAGAAGACATGTACATGGGTAAGAGTCGGAGTCAACAACAGCAGGTACAAGGCCGAGTGTTGGAGGTGGGGCAGGCATACATTTGGCCAAGAGTAATTCTTGTTGCAAGAATCATAACCATGTGCCTCTTCTTTGAACACCAGGAGTGTGCTCAAAGATTGGCCCCAGTGGGTCATCCTCCCTCAGCCTTAAAGACCCAGATCTCTATAATGACCGTCAGACAACAACAATGGAAGTGACAAATGGAGAGGACAAACCTAATCCAAACCTCATCAGTTACATGGTACTTGCTTTCCTGCTAAGCCACTGCCTCTAATAATTGGCTTATCTTCCAAAAGTTTGGAAACCACAACTGAGGAAGAGATATGATAGGAGAGCCCTTTCCTTCCCTTTAGCATGCTATTCAATGCTTTAACCATTTCACTTTGTGCATCAACTTAGAATGAAAACCATGTGTCATGGTGGTGGTTGACAACAGCTAGCTGTGAGCAGTAATGACCATAAATCAAAGCTCATTAGATGGAAGCATGAAGGAATCTCAGTATTGGAAAGGGTGAAGATTTTAAAAGGAGCGTTGACTTTGAGAGCTAATCCAGCCCACTACCTCCAGCGTCTTTGCCATATGGAGTGAGTGCTCCCTCCAGCTGTCTAAACTTGGCCTGACATGCAGAGGCAGTTTCCAGCCCTCTCTCCTGCCCCACCCCACCCCTTACCCATCTACCACACATTTCCCCTCTGCAATGAGGAAACTGGGAATAATTTGACTTGAAATCAAGGTGGAGCTCAGTAGAGCAGGTAATTAAGAATGTGAGTTTTTAAGCGCCCAGGGCATTTTTAGAAATCAGAAATGTCTTTTGCATTTGAATAAGAGTTACTGGTTTGGGAAGGCAGGAACCAAGTCATCATCATTTGTGTACGGTGGAAGCGGAGGGGCTCTGAGGATAGCCATTAGTAACTCCAGGGGTCAGGGGGGCCTTGTGAGCCTCGGCATCTGCCCACAGGGTCACCCCCACCCCCACCGCATGCACATGGCCACAGCTCCCTAGATGCTCTGTTGTCAGCTTATCAGGGCTGACATGCTTCCTAAAGAAAACCTTTGTCCCTGGCCGGGCCCCAGCCCGCTGCACGCTGTCCCCTTCAACCCTGGAGCTCTGCTGCTAACGGCCATGCGGTTTCTTGTTTAGGATGGGCCAGAAGAAAGAAAGGAACTCACAAAGCACCACAACAGCAGCCGCCTCCCACAAGGAGAGAATGATGTTTACGAGCTGCAATGGAGGGAAAGAATGTGAGGGCAGGAGCCACTTTGGCAAATCCATCCCATGAATTTTAATGATGTGTGTGTTTTTTAATGTAATTTGAAATTAGGATGATGGAAACCTTGAGGAGACAGAGGGACTCTTAGCTTTTCCCTTCCTTGAGACTTGAAAATAGTTTGGGGGTTCCAAATGATAGTTTTTCTCTAAGAATTCAGAGTACCAATTTCTTGCTGGTTCCCTTCCATGGCCACCACAGCCCTTGCTCCCCACCCCACCCCTTATCTTTATCTCTCCTCTTAAAAGTTTAGGTCTAGGTCTCAGGGGTAGGAAATAACTCCCAAGGACCAAGGACATGTTTTTCTGCCTGCAGATCAGATGTCCAAAGTTTCCCCTGGAGCCCCTGAAACACTGCCTTCTGAGGAGCCCACCTGTAGACTTGGCTGCTGCATGTGTTTTTAAAGTTCAAAAGAACAAAGAAGCAAAACCTTCCTTGTCTTTTTTTTTAGGAGAATTCAGGGATCTTAACGTCAGAAAGGACTCAAACCTCCTCTCCTAAATCCTTTCTCTCTCTTGAAAAATTATCTTCAAATCTCATCCTGCCCACCGCATGTCCTCTCAGAGTCATGGTCTACATTTCTCCATCCCACCGTTTTCATCGAGTGTTCCTCCTGTGAACATCCTAATTCCCTCACCGGTTTGCTCTGAGGAGTTACCCAGGGGAAGAGGCCAAGACTGAACTGTTTTTCTCTGGCCCATCGCTGATAGCAATCCTGCCCTAACGCCCTCTCATCAATCACAGCCAGGAAACCTCCCCTGACCCCCCCAACACTGCCACGCCCTGCACCCCCCCTTCCCCGCCACCCCCCACCCCCCACATTCCTTCAGCATTTCTAAGGGTGCCCAGATTATCAGCCCTGGAGAGGAAACTGCTCCTATTCCGCCTAGGCTGATGGTTTCTCTCTCTCCCAGGACCTCAGTGCCTACGCTTACCTCCAGCCCTCTTAGTTTAGTATTTTTATTTTGCAACCTCAACCTTCCACCTCTAAGCCTCATTTCCAAAAGCTAAAATTGGGAGAGGACTTTTGTTTTTTTAATGAAGGATTATAGACTTAGTAATTTAAGTACTAATAGAGATAAAAAGCAATTTCCTGCCCGCCCCTGCTCTCTCTCTTTTCCTCTTCCTCCCCCCCTAGTGTCTGAAAGATGCAGTTCGACAAAATATGACCCTGGGGAATAGTGGATGTGAAAAAGCTGTGCAGCCTGCACTGAAGGCAATTAGTTGTCGCTGAGCAGTCTCCATGCAAGCAGAGGCACGTCCCTGAAGCACAAAGCTATCACCATGATTTAGTTGTGTGTTGGTTGGTTTACTGACAGCCTGCCGTGTGTCCTGGGGCCCCGCAGGGACTGGCAGGCAAGGCCTGCGGTTGCCGCCTGCTCAGCTGAACTGTGCCTTTGCAGTGACCCAACAGTCAGTGAGTAAAAAGGAGAGGATTATGGTGGGCTGTAACTGTGAATTTGTATCATGTGTTAAATATGAGCACATATCAGTATGAACCATGAGATGTTGCTCAGGTTTGAAAAATGATTCTGCCTGCTTGCTTTTTTCTGTACTTTTTCTTTTCTTTTAAAACACCTTTTTTTTTTTAACATGAGTAAATTTATTCACATTTTTCTGAAAGTCCTTTCCGGGTGAGATTTTGCCATTCGAAAGTAACATAGTCCTCAGAAATAAATGAAAATCCCTAAAATATATGTTCTTAAAGTTGTCATGTCATGCTTTACTTTTTTTTTTTGATTTTTAGTAATAAAACCAATCAACATACAACACGAACATTCTTAACGTATGAACATTCCATACTCGGTGTGCATTCAGTGGTTCACAATGTCATCACATAATTGTATATTCATCACCATGATCATTTCTCAGAACATTTACATCACTCCAAAAAGAGAAGTAAAAAGAAAAAACTCATACATATCATACCCCTTACCCCTCCCTCTTATTGACTACTAGTACTTCCCTCTACCCAATTTATTTAAACATTTGTTCCCCCATCATTTATTTATTTTTACTGCATATTTTTTAATCATCTGTCCATACTGTAGATAAACGGAGCATCAAAACAAGGTTTTCACAATCACACAGTCACTTCGCAAAAGCTATATCATTTTACAATCATCTTCAAGAAACATGACTACTGGAACACAGCTCTACAGTTTCACACACTTCCCTCAAGCCTCTCTAATACCTTGAAATAAAAAGAGGTTATCTATATAATGTGTAAGAATAACCTCCAAAATAATCTCTCAACTCTATTTGAAATCTCTCAGCCACTGACACTTTATTTTGTCTCATTTCTCTCTTTCCTCTTACAGTCAAGAAGATTTTCTCAATCCCTTGACGCTGAGTCTTACCTCATTCTAGGATTTCTGTCCCACGTAGAGAGGGGGAGGGCAGTGAGTTTGTTTGTTGTGTTGGCTGAGAGATAGGCCTCATCTGAGCAACAAAAGAGGTTTTCAGGGGATGACTCTTAGGCGTAATTTAAAATATCTTTTTATTGGAGAAGTTGTAGGTTTATAGAAACTGCCTGCTTGATTTTGCTGGGTGCTTCTTTATATTAAAAAAGAAAATTCCTTAAAAAAAACCTTTTTCTGTTTCCCAAAGCATGGGAGTCAGATGTCCTCATCTGATAACTCTGATAACCAATAAGTATTTTAAAAAATTGTTCCATGACCAAATATGTTTTTAAAGCCCTGGATTAAACCTTACATGGGTTTCAACATTGCAGGACTTCTCAGAGCCTTGAATAGGTATGATGACCCCTTTAGTAAGGTAGCTCTTGGAACTGTTATGTGACAGAATATGTTATGCTGCTCTGTACCTGTTTCTCAAGATCATCACTGTCTCAATTGATCTTTCAAATGAGATATCTTAATACTTCATATACATTTCTCTGCTACATGATGACTTTTGAAGCAACTGACCCATTTTGACTGTGTTTGATAAGACTGAGGATACCTGAAATTAGATTTATGGAGCAGTTAACCAACTTAAAATAAGATGAGGACCAATCAAGATTTCCAGGTGGCCTTATCATCTGCTGTATTAACGATGAGGAGACTGAGGCCAGCAAAATGAAATGGTTGCCCATGGTGACACTCTGCCCAATCAGTGTGGAGCAGATCTGCCAGCGATGGTCCAGCTGCTGGCTCAGGACCCTCCCTCTGGCCCTCCCTCCTCCATGAGGATCTCCTTTGAGCCCAGGGACCTGGCTTATGGCTTATCACCCAGTCTGATTTTGATCCATCATTCTTGAAAGGATTTATCTGAGTTCCTCATGCCACCTGTTGTTTATCCATTTCACTCTGTCCAAGTTTGAGTAGAAAGAGATGCCTTGTGAAATATTTTTAGTAACAGATTTGAAGACAGAGTGATCAGTTGGGCATACCCTGATTCCTTCCTTTTGGAAAAGCATCTTCCTTACTAGCCTACCTCTGTACACAGGAGGTCAGCTCTCCCTTCCAGGATGGTCACCACATCTGGAGACTTGGCCAGCCAAAGACAAGGGGATCGTGGTGCCAACAGCGTAAAACCAGGACCTGGAGAAAAGTGAGGTAGGCAAAACATAGTATCAAAGGAGTCCAGCAACGGCACCTTGCGGTTCTGGCCAAAAGTTGGCACCAGAATCTCCAAAGGCTGCAGACCTCAGTGAAGAGCAGCTTGCAACACACTTCAACCCCAGTACAAGGGCGAGGGCAGTATTCCAGATGCCAAATGGCAGTTTGCAAAGAGTAGATGAGGCCCTAGTGGTTAGAGCTGTGAACCTGATTGGGATTTAAGCAGCAGTGAGGGTAATCTGATGCTGAGCTCAGGGTAGAATATCAAGCAACTCTTCACTCTTTCCTGCCTAATATCATGGTTGCACCAAAGATTACTTTCTGGTGGTTCTGAGTAGACTAGAGGAACCTTGTCTAGTATAGGGAAAAGGGAAAGGCAGAGGTTGAAAACGACTAGTACCCTCTACTTTCCCTATTGTAACACTTATGTGATTTGTAATCTCTGTCTTTATCTTAACTGTCACAAATTCCCTACTGAGGGGGACAGGTCATTTTTTTTCATCTTTGCCTGTTTTGTTTATTGCCCCTGCTGAGCATGGTATCCACCCCAGAAGTATTCAATAAATACTTTTTTGAATGAATGAATGAGTTGGAACAATCTAAAGATAGAGGACACGAAATTAAGTTTGCACCAGAGGCGATGCTTAGAAAGCTGGAGACCTCTGTCCTTACATTACTGAGAGCAGATGTGTCTGTTGAGCTTGATGCCGAAGCAATGATTTTCTCAGGTTGTGCTGAGCAGACAGCCATCAATGTGGTATGAAGCTGAACTAACCTGGATAGAGCAAATATAGCTGATCCTAAGGCTTACGAACCTGTTTCTATTTTAAACAATTGGTCCGGTAAACATTTAGCAGACCCTGTTTCAGCTCAGAGGATTAAAAGGGCAGCTTTGGATCCAAATCCTGGTTCTCATATTCTCAGGCAATCGGTGACATTTCTAAAGTCATCACGCAAATATTTTTCAATTACCAGGGGTAATTTGGAATTTTGATGTAAGGAAAGGGCAGCGGATCGGATGTTTAAAAGTACACAGCCTTCAAGGTAAAAACAGGGGGAAAAATCCATACCAACTTAATTTTGAATAATAGAGTCGGGTCTCCGTCCAAGTTGGTCGCTTGGCTTTTATTTTTAAGTCGTTCCTCTTGATACTTTAAACCCTGTTGTGTTCTGATTCACCAAAGAGTTGGAAGTAGTCAATTACTTTTTAATGCAAAATGCAGAGTTGGGAAGTGCCTGAGTGGGCTTTAGAGGGTGGCAGGATTGCAGGAGGAGGCCACCAGGTTTATAGACATATGACTTTGATAATGTCTTGATTCTGGTTGCTAAATGCTAATTACTCTCAAGGGTCAGATCTGGATTTTGTTGTTGTCTCTTTTCCCTGGGCTCAGTCAGTCTCCTATAAGTCCCTGAGCGAAGTCTTGGTAACTCATCTGTCCCGGTCAATCATTTCACCAAGCTGCATGCACTCTGGCAGGCTGCACTGGATGCTTCTTTTCTGAAAGATGAAAAGCATGCCACTGAAAATATTAGTCAGGCTCAAGAAAAAGCTTTGTGAGTTTTGCATAATCACAGAGAAAGGAAAAGTAGGTCAATTTGGAGCCTGTTCTGTTCATGCAAGGAAAAAAATAAAAAAGGAGGATGAAGAAGAAAATGTCAGATAATTTAGTTTTATCACAGCTTTTTAAGCCAAACACATCATGTCAGAGGATCTGCTCCGACACAGCCCACGGGTTTAAATAAAGCCTCTGTGAGCTGGACCAGTGAGACTGTGAACCTAAGGAGCTGATGGAGCCAAAGAGAGCATCACTTCAGCTGAACGGTGGGCATTTGGATTGGAAATGAATATTTCGGGGTCTCGTCCGGCATTGGGGAATTCGTCTAGAGTAACTGCAGTCCCAGGTAATCCTAGGTCATTCCTGGTTCCCAGAAAATCAGCTTCACTGGCTGCTATTGGTTGGCAGTGGGAGTTGGGAAGAGTAAACAAAACTAGAATGTTCTGGAAGCTCTGAATCTGTTCTCCATATCCTGGTCTTTAGAGTTGTGGGATTTCTTAGACCAGGCTAGGTGTCTTGAGAAAGATGTAGTAGCTGTAGCCACCCTAGACTAGTCTGATAAAAAAAAAAACAGTGCTTTGGAGGAAGCAACCCACTTGCGTTCAGAGAAATGCT